>NC_092787.1:13148181-15548181 GCF_047496795.1 Chiloscyllium punctatum | reverse complement strand
TCTGAGATCTAGCCATAACAGAGTCAAGAAACAATCCAGGATGTTCCTCCTATAACATTTCAGTTACTCTCATCTCTATTGGCTGTTCCACCACTTTGGGGAGACTAATATTTTTGAACCAGTTAGGTCACACTGCAAGGTAAAATCATATTGGTCTGAAGGCATAATTTGCACTGTTTCAACTGCAACTTATCCATTTACCAAGTTATTCTTTAAGCCAACACTTCATAATTAGACGGTTTTCTAACTTGCATGTATATATTACATATAAATTAATATTTTCTTCATTAACCCCTCTGGAAGACAAATGATATGATCAGCTAGCTTTAATGATTAACTTGCTCAAATGTCTCTCAACACCTTGGATAGTTTATCACAATTTGCCGGGGATTACTCCTCAATCTGAAATAAAATATTCAGAACCTACAATCTGCTTTTATTATGAACAAATGAAGAAATTTCTTGACTGTCCAATGTCACCTCTCCCTTCTTAGAAGATTCGAAGAAAGTACGTTTCTTTGTATTGTAACAACAGTTTTAAAATCTATTTCTTTTTCTGATGCAACCTTTTCCCATGATTCCTCAGGTGTCTCAACTACAGGGATCAGTCTCCCACTTAATTTACAGCAACTGGCTTTGGTATGCAGTCTTATTACTAGAAGCACTTTTTGATTCTAGCTTCTCGTATGATTTTGGCATCCTTCGGTTTGTTCCCGAAAACTAGTACCTCTTCCATCTGCAGAATTTCCAACCCTGCAATTTTCTTTTGGATCCATATATGACCATCTCCCCAGCTGGCTGTGTGCACTAGCATTGGCATCTCCCAAATTGCTGCTTCTCAGATCTTTGATATTTGATGTAATTCAAATAAGATTTAAGGTTTGCAGAAAAGCTCTTGCTGAATTCATTTGTAATGAGGATTTTCCTCACATTCTCAAAAGTTGTTCTCTAACTTGAGAGTGGAAGTACTGGTTCCACAGCATTTACTTTTCTCTTGCAAATTGTACAAAAAACCTGATCAGGTTTATTTCTAGCAGTCCTAAATTTTAATTGATACCGACTTCAGAGTAAAGCTCATCTGCTCCATTACCACCCATTACGTAGACTTTCAGCAGGATGTTACTCATACACGACACATCAACAGCACAAAGATGGAACGTGTAGAGAGTGTTAAGCTCCTGGGATGGTCATCCAAGCTTTCTTGGATTCTTCATGTGGACACACTGGTTACAAAGGCCTCAGGCAGCTGAGGAAATTTGGCAGGACGGTGAATACCCTTGCCAACTATAATAGGTGTGCCATCGAGAGCATTATTAGATTAGATTCTCTACAGTGTGGAAACAGGCCCTTTGGCCCAACAAGTCCACACCGCCCCTCCGAAGAGAAACCCACCCAAACCCCTTCCCCTACCCTATATTTACCCCTGACTAACACTGTGGGCAATTTAGCATGGCCAATTCACCTGCACATCTTTGGATTGTAGGAGGAAACCGGAGCACCCGGAGGAAACCCATGCAGACGCAGGGAGAATGTGCAAACTCCACACAGACAGACGGGAATCGAACCCAGGACCCTGGTGCTGTGAGGCAGCAGTGCTAACCACTGAGCCACCATGCCACCCCAGGTCTGGATGTATCACTATCTGGTATGGCAGCTGTACCATTCAGGATCAGAGGTGGTTACAGAGAGTGGTAGACAATCACAAAGGCCAACCTCTCATCTACACAATTCATCTACCAGGTCCGCTGTCAAGGAAAGACTGTCAGCACTCTCAAAGATCCATCCAACCCTGGCAATGTTTATTTTCAACCTCTACCATCAGGGAGAAGGTACAGAAGCCTGAACACACACACCAGCCAGTTTTGAAACAGTTTCTACCCTACTGTTGCGAGAATACCGAATGGACACTCAAACTCTTAACGTTAGCCTGTATTTGTGTTTTTGTTTTTGCCGTTGTTACCTATTATTCACTTATCTACGTGACTTAACTATGTGATCTGCCTGTATTTTTTACAAGACAAAGCTTTTCACTCTGCCTCGATACACGTGACAATAAATTCAATTCAATTCCACACATTAGCAGATTGGCTGCAGTGTTCAAAAAGAGAACTTACCACTACTTTCTCAATTGTAACTAGGGATGGACAATAAATACTAGCTCAGCTAGGGATGCAGACATCTCATCTCAAGTCTTTCTTTCTTCTTAACCAACTCTACAGTTTTTGTCAGAGAATCCCTAGTGCCGAAAGAGGCCATTTGGCCCAGCGAGCTGCACCAAACCTTGGAAGAGTATCCCCAGGCCCCTAATGTATCCCCGGACTGCATGCCCAACAATTCCATGGACAGGAACTTGTCCCAAGTCTGAGAGCTTAACTTTCCTCAGTCCTAGTAACCTGCAGATTCCTAATCAAACTGGCACGTTTTGGAAAATTTGCGAACTAACCCTTTATGTTGAAGTAAGTGCCCCATGGTAAACTAATGGAGAAAGTGAAGTCACATGGTGTGCAGGGTCTTCTAGCTAGGTGGATAAAGAACTGGTTGAGCAACAGGAGACAAAACGTAGTAGTTGTAGGGAGTTTCTCAAAATGGAGAAAGATGACCAGTGGTGTTCCACAGAGATCAGTACTGGGGCCATTGCTGTTTGTGATATACATAAAATGATCTGGAAGAGGGGATTGGTGGTCTGCTCAGTAAGTTTGCAGATGACACGAAGATTGGTGGAGTAGCAGAAAGCATAAGGGACTGTCAAAAAAAAATAGGAGAATACAGATAGACTGGAGTGTTGGACAGAGAAGTGGCAGGTGGAGTTCAATCCGGGTAAATGTGAGGTGATGCATTTTGGGAGGTCTAATTTTAGAGCTAACTATACTGTAAACGAAGAGCTTTGGGAAAAGTTGACGAGCAGAGAGATCTGGGAGTTCAGTTCATTGTACCCTGAAGGTGGCTGCACCGGTGGACAGAGTGGTCAAAAAGGCATATGGTATGCTTGCCTTCCTTGGGCGGAATATTGAGTACAAGAGCTGGCAGGTCATGTTAAAATTGTATAAGATTTTGGCTAGGCCGCATTTAGAACACTGTGTACAGTTCTGGTCACCACATTACCAAAAGAATGTGGATGTTTTGGAGGGGGTGCAGAGAAGGTTTATGAGGATGTTGCCTGGTATGGAAGGTGCTAGCTATGAAGAGAGGTTGAGTAGGTTAGGATTGTTTTCATTAGAAAAAAGGAGTTGGGGGGGGACCTGACTGAGGTCAACAAAATCATGAAGGGTATAAACAGGATGGATCGAGATAAGCTTTTTCCCAGGGTAAGGGATTCAGTAACGAGAAGTTACACGTTCAAGCTGAAAGGAGAAAAGTTTAAGGGGGATACATGCAGAAAGTACTTTACACAAAGGGTGGTAGGTGCCTGGAACATGTTGCCAGCAGAGGTAGTAGAGGCAGGCATGGTAGATTCATGATCTGGACAGATGCATGAGTAGGTGGGAAGCACAGGGATACAGATGCTTAGGAATTGGGCGATAGGTTTAGACAGTGGATTGGATCAGCACAGGTTTGGAGGGCTGAAGGGCCTGTTCTTGGGCTGTAAAATCTTCTTTGTTCTTTCTTTCTTTCCTCTAATTGGTCATTCAAATATGCTGAAAAATTCCTTCTAGGAGAAAAACTAAACTTGTTTCTGAACTCAATCCTGGAATATTATGAACTGAACTAAAACTTTACTAATTCTAGATTCTTCTGGACTGAGAACAAAAGCAAGTTGGCTAAGGTGGCTAATGGGACACCACTATTTATCATGTGAAATAGAACCTAAAAGTTAGGATGGTATGCTTCAATTATACAGACCACATCTCAAATATTACATGCAGTTTTGGTCTCCATGCCGCTATATCAGTGCCTCCTGACATTAAATATGATTTCCCTTTCACATAACCTGCTCACTCTTCGTGTACTTGAGCTTTTTAAAGTGCCCAGTTATAACATATTTAAATGATATGATTCCATCACCTTGTCATGATAAATATCATGATAACTGGCCTATGGTTTCCTGCTTCCCTCTCTTCTTTAGCAGAGGCGTTATATCCGCTGCTTTCCAGTCTGGTGGAATCTGTCTTGAATCTAGTAAACTTTGGAAAATGAACAGCAACCCATCTACTATTTCATTTGCTACTCATTTAAATCCTGACAAGGAGGTCTACCTGGACCTGGAAACTGGACAGCCTGCAGCTCTATCAAATAATTCACTAGGAACGGTAACTTTACTGAGTTCCTCTCTCCCTTCCACTTCTTATTTTGCAGCTCTGACTGGAAGGTTTTTGTGTCCTCTATAGCAAAGACAGAGCAAATAATTTGTTCATTTCATTTGCCATTTCCTTATTATCCAATATGAAATGTCTATTCTCACTCTTTGAAGGACTAACACACACTTTATGTACTGTTTCCCATTTTAAACCCATAGAAACACTTGCCATTATTTTTATATTTCTAGTTAGCTTCATCCTACCGTCTGTTATCTTCCTCCTGAATAATCTTCAAGTCATCCTCTGCTGTTCATCATACTCTGACCAATCATCTGACCTGTCACTCACCTTTGCGTAATTAAATGCTTTTTCCGTAAATTTGATGCTTTCCCAACTTCTTTAGTTGACCGTGGATGGTGGTAAAAACAATGACTGCAGATGCTGAAAACCAAATACTGGATTAGTGGTGCTGGAAGAGCACAGCAGTTCAGGCAGCATCCAACGAGCTGCGAAATCGACGTTTCGGGTAAAAGCCCTTCATCAGGAATAAAGGCAGTGAGCCTGAAGCGTGGAGAGATAAGCTAGAGGAGGATGGGGGTGGGGAGAAAGTAGCATAGAGTACAATGGGTGAGTGGGGGAGGAGATGAAGGTGATAGGTCAAGGAGGAGAGGGTGGAGTGGATAGGTGGAAAAGAAGATAGGCAGGTCGGACAAGTCCGGACAAGTCAAGGAGACAGTTACTGAACTGGAAGTTTGAAACTAGGATGAGGTGGGGGAAGGGGAAATGAGGAAGCTGTTGAAGTCCACATTGATGCCCTGGGGTTGAAGTGTTCCGAGGCGGAAGATGAGGCGTTCTTTCTCCAGGCGTCTGGTGGTGAGGGAGCGGCGGTGAAGGAGGCCCAGGACCTCCATGTCCTCCGCAGAGTGGGAGGGGGAGTTGAAATGTTGGGCCACTGGGCGGTTTGGTTGATTGGTGCGGGTGTCTCGGAGATGTTCCCTAAAGCGCTCTGCTAGGAGGCACCCAGTCTCCCCAATGTAGAGGAGACCACATCGGGAGCAACGGATACAATAAATGATATTAGTGGATGTGCAGGTGAAACTTTGATGGATGTGGAAGGCTCCTTTAGGGCCTTGGATAGAGGTGAGGGAGGAGGTGTGGGCACAGGTTTGAAAGTTCCTGCGGTGGCAGGGGAAAGTGCCAGAATGGGAGGGTGGGTCGTAGGGGGATCCACTGCTTAAACATTTTCTTTGTATCGCAGAAATAAACTTATTCTTAGCATTCTGAACTGGCCTCTTAAATGTCTTTTACTGCATTTCTTATTGATCTATCCCCTAGCCAAGTTTGCCAGCTTATTTCAGCTAGCTCAGCCTTCTTGCCCACATTCATGCCTTTATTCAAGTTTAAAATATTCATCTTGGATCAAACATTGACTCACTCAAATTGGATGCAAAATTCAATCATATTGTGGTCACTGCTACCTAGGAATGCCTTTATTTTGATATTATTAATCAATCCTGTCACATTACACAATACCAAGTCTCAAATAACCTTTTCTCTGGTCAGTCCCAGAATATTGCCTGAATTCATCATCCAAGCTATGGCATCCTAGGCTAAAAACAGAAAGTGCGGGGAAAATATGCTGGTAACATAATACGTGTGGACTGTACTGGTGCTTGTGTTTTACAAGCAATAGTTGCTGAACTTCTGTAACAAATAGTCTGAACAATCCTGGAACAGATCTTCAAACAAACATAATCTACATCCATTTTCCACACCTGACAGCTAAGCCTTCCATTGTATGGAATTTTATTTAGATATAAATTTCATTCAAAATTCTAAATTTTCTCTCAGGTATAAATTTTATCATTCCTATATAAATTTAGAACAAAAATATTAGCAGAGGTAGTGTGTCTCGGTTGTTTTCAGTGGAATGTTTGTAGACACACTAACCAAAGTTTAAATTGTGTATAACACATCACAAGTAATTCAGCTGTGATTCTATGTAATGACTACTCACCAAATACACTTGAAGAGTGGAACACACCTGCCAATTGTATTGTACCCCTACCGGCAGATTTAAACTCTAGACACCACTAACAGCATTACCACTCCTAAGTACTACCTGTCAGAAATGTCAATTCTGCCATTTCACATTTACAATAATTCAACAGTTTAGGTCAAGTGCAAGAATATGGTTAGCGAATAATAAGGTTAGCATGACCCAAGTTTACAAATTCTTCTTTTACATTCTATAATTACGAATTAGCCCATTAACCTAATGCTCATGTACACAATTAACAAGATACACAAATCAACGTTAAGGCCTTTCTTACCAAATAAAATGGCAATTTACAAAACACTCTTGTCTGTGGTTGAAGGGCAAAAGGAATAGATACTTGCTTTTAAATGCTTCATGGGGTGTACATTTAAAAATATTGTCAATTTAATAGTTAATAAAAATTCATGAACATTGCTAGAGTTCAGAATATAGAACCAGAGTTATCTTAAATAGCAACAGCACTTTTTTGTGACTATCCCCCTTATCTATGCTTCTCAGTTTTGTAGACTTTCATCAGGTCGCCCCTCAGCCACCTTCTTTCCAGTAAAACCAATCTGAGTTTATCCAACCTCTCCTCATACCTAAAACCCTCCAGTCCAAGCACTACCCTGGCAAACTTTCTCTGCACCTCCTCCAAAGCATCCACATCCTTCTGGTCATGTGGCAACCTGAACTGCACGCAATGTCCCAGCTGTGTCCGAACAAAAGTTTTTTTTTACAGCTGTAACATAAACTTGCAAACTTTTATATTCGATGTCCTAGCTGATGAATGCAAATGAAGGCCTTCTTGACGACCTTATCCAACTACATTGCCACTTTCAGGACCTGTACACCTCGATCCCACATTATGTCAATGCTCCTAAGGGTTCTGCCATTTATTGTATAATTGACACCTATATTTGATCTTTCAAAATGCATCACTTCATATTTGTTCAGATTAAAGTTTATCTATCATTTCTCTATACAAATCTGAATTTTATCTGCGTCTCACTGTGTCCTTTGACAATCCTTTTCCAAACAACTCTGCCAACTTTGGCTTCATCTGCAAACTTACTAATCAGACCACCTACATTCTCCTCCAGATTTTACATATATATTGCAAACAACAATGGTTCTAGCACTGATCTCTGTGGAACACCATTAGTTACTGATCTCCATTCTAAAGAGCACCTTTCCACCACTATCCTCTGTCTTCTATGACTCTACCTTTTGTACCAGCTTGCCATAAGATACCTTATCAAATGTCTTACTAAAGTCTATGTAGATAACATCCAATGTCCTTCCCTCAATCATTTTTGTCACCTCCACAAAATCAAGCTGGTGAGACATGACCTTCCCTGCACAAACCCACGCTGCCTATCATTAACAAGTCCATTTGTTCCCAAATGTGAATAAATCCTGTCTCTCAGTATCTTCTCCAATAGCTTCCCACCACTGACGTCAGGCTCACCAGCGTATAATTCCCTGGATTAGCTGGGTTCCCCTTCTTAAACCAAGGAGCAACATTGACCATTCTCCAGTCCTATATGCTAGCAAAAACCAAACTTAAAACTAAAACCTAACTTACAAGCAGATATTGTGATGCACATTCTTAAATACTAAGATAATGTTCAATCAATCAGATTTCTTTTTTAATTAGATGTGGCTTTGGAATTTAGTATTTAAAAATATGAATGTACTTGAATCCTCAAGGATGTGCAAGTATTAGAAACTATAAACATTTTTCCAAAAAATAATTATCAATACTCTGGCTTGTTTAAACAGTTTTAAACTGTTCTTTGGTTCTGTATAACTTTAAATCCACAGTTTTGCAGTATTAGGGACATACAAGAATATTTTTGCACATACATATAATACAATTTGCAGGGTAAACAAAACAATTAATACTTGAAAGTTTGAAAGCTTACAACTCCACTAAATTCTTAGATTCTCAGGTTATCAAATAGAATATCTCTACTGGCATACAACTTCCTTAGACAGCAATTTTGTTCCTTTTATTATTAAAAAACACCCAGAAGCACAGCAATATCCACGTATAAAAGAATCCACATTCAACAATAGTTTGACAGAACATAAAGTAGCCAACTAAATACATAACTGCAAAGAGAAATAGAAAAATGAACATAAATGTACGACTTCAATTGCCAAACAATCCTTTTAATTCCATTGATGATTTGTTAAAAAGTTTTTAACTTATAGAAACTAAGTTCCTCTACTCGTTTTTGACAAGCAGCAAGTCAAATGCCTTAGCCAGCTTCCTTAATCAAACTTCCTGTTCTCATTACTCACATTGCCTTTTCTAAGTTGCAGTCCTTTCAACTTGAAGAAACTTTAGTCAAAGTTTTCTCATTCACTTCTTTTACAACATTAATGCCTAAGCATGATAGAGATCAGCCGGTTTGTTTTCCGGAGAATTGCAGTTATGCTACATGCTTCAAATCACAACACAGGAAGTGCTTTGTGCAGCCAATCCAAAGCAACTGAACCAACTGCTTCCTTAATCTCTCCAGAGGCAGCGCTGCTGCAGTCCTTGGTACTACTGACTGCCTGACACAAAGACATTCAAACCAATGAAAATATTACGCACATTAGATCAACTCAAAGGTTTTAAGTCTCTACAGTCTTAGACTACAAATTATTGACGTACTGCCTAATAACTGTACATCTAGAATCAATTAATGCAGACAGCTTATCCTAGCTATATTCCTTGCTACTTGGCATGATTCCAAAAAAATTTGGACTTTGTCAGCTACCAAGGTGAACAGGCCTCAAAGCCTGAATTGTAAGCATTAATATAATTATTCAAACCACTTAAGCAGTCTTCTGGAATTAATTGTTTCTAATCAAAACTCATTTATTTTCCAATCATAGAATTTCTTTACATTACATAGGCTAAACTTGAAAATAAAATTGCACAAGCAGGTTAGAAGCAAAACTTGAGTTCATCCACAGCTGTTAACTATTTAGTTACATCACAGCTTCTGTATTCCAAGAATGTGGAACAGAGCAGCACTTTGATTAGCACAACAAACAAAACTGTTCCAAAGCTATCTCTTACATGAGCTCTGCACTGCCATCATTTAACTCTTTCATTGACCAAATGTGATAAGCCAAATCTTAGCAAACTAGACCAATCTTCAAGTACAGTTTAAAAATTACTAATATTTTATCTCTTTAATGTCATCACAAGTTAGTAGATGAAACACAACACGAGCAAGATATACTGTTAAACGAACTTGCTCACATCCAATTGTGATCTTTCCTCCATGAATTTACCATCACACATACATGTTTTCATTTCTTTTTATGTATCAAGCTCAAAAATCAGGAGAATCTTGAGTTTGTAACTACATTGTCAAAAGTTTCAAATGAAAATTATTCAGATACAATTACATTTTCCAATACCCACTTTACAGTAATGCTTCTATTAACTTGTGAAACAGCATAGCTTGTGTTGATGTGTGAGGTTAAAATGCTGAATACAGAAATGTGGTTGGCACTTAATTGACCTCTGTGCAATTAAAATTGGCAATAAGTGCTGATCTAACCAGTGATGCCGACATTCCATGAATTAATTAAAAAATTAAGTACAAACATGTAACTTCTAGATTTTCATTGTTTCATTTTAAAAAAAGTCAGACTCATGGAAATGCCCACACAGGAGTTGGCTATACAACTGCTCGTGCCTACTTCTACGCAACAGTTTAATCCTACATCTCTGCCTTTTGTCCATAACTACAAGCTTTTCATCTTCAAGTGCCTTCTAAACATTTTTTTAATTAATTAGCTTCCATCACATATTCAGATACAGGATTCCAGATCCTAATAATACTTCATTCCACATCACATGTAAGGTAGTGTATTGCAAGTATAGTGCGGTACCAGGCCTTCATTTGCACCAGAAACAATGAAGGTCAAGAACATGAAATTTTGGGGAAAAATGTACTTTCATGTAAATTTGGGCTATGCACCCTCCGATAACCTTAGCTATAAGTCTGTAATTGCCAAACCTTGCAGTATTTCTTAATCTGCTATTAAGTAGGAATTGAATATTTTGTTTTTTTTCCCCAATTACTAAATTACTAAAATAAATGCCAAGCAGCAATAAGGAAAATTAAAACTAGTGTAATTAAAATTAATCATAACAGAGGTCAAAGCAATTGACAAATAATCACTCATGCCATCTTGTGACACTAAAATGAGTTACATGCAATCCCAGAATGTGTTTAATTTTTAATCTCCAAAGTTGTTTACTTTAGCTATTTTTGAACACTATGTTGAAATTGAGAAATCAATTCCCATAAAGCTACCTCAGCAGGCATTCCACCATTTCACAGAGATTCTTTATCTTTTTAGTTCAAAGAGACTCTAACCCTTTCAACAGTCTCTCATGTCACATGTACTTTTACTTTGTTATTCTCACATGCTGTCTGGTTATAACTTTGGAGTTCACAGAAGGCACTTTCTCTCTCCAACACATTCCAATCATAAGATGCATTCCTTGCTCCCAAGGTCAGCGAGGCAGGTTTCCCTTCTCATCATTACTAGCTCATAATAACATTTATTCCCCAATCCCTTTTAAATTCATGCTTCCCTACTCTTCACCCATCTCACCTTGGCACAATTTTCTCTCACCGTTCCAGCACCTTTTTTGGACTCCCAATTCCTCTCATCTCTATTGTTCTCAAGGTCTCCACTCCTTCCCTCTGAGGCCGCTCTTTGGCTTCTCGTCTTTCTAGCACCACCTCTGAACTTTACTGCTTAAAGCTCCTACCTCTTCCTGTTGCTACAGCTTTAATTTTGAATACCAGAGCATGCTGTGATGAGGTCTCCTGATCTCACAATAGTTCCCAATAACAGTGCCTTTAAAAATGACTTGTGTATGTAAAACCTAGATGGCTGAAATGTATTAATGGATATATAAGAAAAAAGGACAGGAAGAAACTAACATACCCATCCACCTGTACCAAACTCAAAAGCAAAAAGAATGCTTGATTATATTGAAATTGATTTAATTAAATGTTTAATATTGGTTTCTGAACAAGTCTATAATATATTAAAACTATATAATACCTTGGCAACAGAGAACTGTGTTCAGTTTTGTTAATCATTACATGACAAACAGTCAATCACATGAGTGGCTTTGAGATCAGCCACAAGTTCTAAAACTTGAGTGCAAAAGGATTATGAGAATTATAAAACAGTAAGTCAAATAAAGCCATTCAACTAAGTGACCCTGTGGTGGCTCTTTTGAAGAGCAAACCAATTAGTTCCACTCCCCTACTCTTTACCCATACTGCTGTAATTACTTCTCTTCAAATATGTATCTAATTTGTTCTGGAATATTATTCTTTAATCTGTACTCAACATTACCAGGCAACACATTCTAATTACTAATTGCTTCCTAAAGCTTTTCCTTGTGTCATTTCTGCTCTTTGCTTGTCATCTTAAATCTGTGACCTCTGTCAACCCCACAACCAGTGGGGACTATTTCTTTACCTAAACTCTTCATTGTTTAAGACATCTCTATTAAACCTCCTCTAGCTTTCTTCATTCTAAAGGAGAACAACCTCAATTTTTCCAGAGTCCAATTTACATTGGACAAATGTTCCCCGAAACATTTTGAGAAAATTTCTTCAAGATCTGTGCACTCTCTGCAAACTCTTCTCCTTAACCAATGAGGAAGAACTGAAAGGAAGGTAAATTAGTGTGGAAAAGTTTGACATCAAATTAGGTATAGAAGGTGAGATAAAGACAGAGAAAGAAACATTAGATTGAAGGGAGAAAATAGAGATGAAACTAATTTTAATTTTTAAAATAAAAAAACTGTGTTCTTAAATTCTCCACATTCACAATTGTTCACCTTCTGAATAAAGGAAGTTGACTAAAAGCCATTAAAAATTATCATATTATTAAAAGGCACATACAGTAATTATAAGACATAACTTTATGTAGCCAATTAATGTGGAAATTCAACAACATCATGAAAATCACTGGGAGGTTAAGTGCAAATTGGTTTTTTCATGAAGTCCACAGCAGGGTGGGGAAAATCATCCAATACCTTGTGGAGATTCACAATTCACAGCTTCTCCCTTTTACAAGTTGCTGATGGATCAGTACATTAATTAAAGCAAACACTGTGCATACACTTATTTCAGCCAGATCTGATACCCTGTGGTTTTGTACAGCACTCACCCAAATAAACACATTTAAACATCACTTTATAAATTACAACTAATTCAGACAGAGCATAAAACCTTCAGATTTACTCAATATACTTAGGCAGAAGAATCAACCTTTGAACACAATCTGCCACTTGATGTAGGGAAATAAATATCCAAACAGCTATTATTTATGTTCTGTGAAAAGATTTTGTCCATTTACAATGGTGTATTTCTCAGGCCTATTATAAGAAACTAAATCTTTTAGTTATTAAATGGTGTTACAGATACAAAACAATTTTCAATTATACTAGCTGTTATTTTAGTAATATTTATTAAAATACATTTTTCCTTTTCATGCAAGGATCATTCTCATAAACAGACTGATTTTGCACTCGTTTCTGTCAGGGACTATCTTTAACCTTTATGCAGGAGTCTTCCTTTCTGTAAAAGCCCTGAACATGAGTTATTACTGCTGTGAAATTACATCAGCAGTTTTGGTTTTTATTTGACAAAGTACAATTCCTTGTTGAATCTCATCAGTTTCATATACGTTAGAGAGACAGAAATGTTGCAAATCTCACAGATGAAATATAACAATGGCACTGTATTACACGAAACTACATATTAATCAATCTTGTATTGTCATCTTGCAAAAATTAATCTTTGTTAAGATGGTCTGCACATACAAGAAATTAGATGAATTATTACTTTTTTGAATTAGTCAGATTGTGTATTTTGTAGAAGAACTGAAAACTAGATTAGGTTCCACTTAATTACAAACTTATGCGAGCCAGATTCTTTCATGGTCAGACAACATAGCATGGCAAAAGGGCTCTTATGGCACTGTGGCAGTGACCAGATCTTTGTACCAGAAGGTTTGGGCTCAAATTCAGGCAGATTGAATTTAAAATATTTATGTCGTAAGGTACACAACTTTGAATCCTATTCTCTGGAGAGTTGCAACTATCAAGTATAAAACTGAAAATTTCTGAGTTTTGTTTATCATTTGGGTTGTTAAAAGACCATGTACATATAGCAAAAACCACTTCAGCCTGAATTTTAGCTTATTTCTCTCTTTCCCCTTCTCCCTTCCTTTTATAATAAACAAAAGGAAATGAACACCCTGGTGACCTTATTAAAGGCATGAGGTTCATACTGTTTTACTTCTTGATTCCTACTCACATGTCGAGGGTCTTTAGTATCAAGAGACTTCAGGACCTTTCCTAGATCATCAATCTCATCTTGTTTTTCTTCCATCTCCTTCCAATGTCTTTCCACCTGCTGCCCCACTTGCTCAGTTTCCTTACGCAGTTTGTTAATTAGCTGGATCTTCTGTGCCAATTGCTGACGGAGCTGATCTTTCTCAATTTCTGACTCCTACACATTGAGTACAGATGATGATAGTAGAGTGTACGGAATTCATTAACAAGTTTTCAGCTTTATCTCACATGCAAACTTGAAAAACATTAAAATATTATAGTGATCACTTCAGATTTGCCCTAATAATCTTCAAGGATATCGTACATAGCTTATCATATTGTTTATCAATTGGACATGATTATATTCATACCTCCTACTGACAAAACTTACCCACATTTTTCAAGTTATTCCTTCTTTCCTTTTAAACAATCATTAATCATTTCACAATCAAATATCATCAAACAGGATCTCTAAGGATAATGTCCCAGGACATGGACTACAGATTTTAAAATCATTCAAATACAACTTCCTCCCTTTTGTGTGGAGGAACACTGCACTTGTATTTAGTCTACAAAGTAAAAATACGAGAAGAATTGTAGAACCTCTACAGCGTCGAAGCAGGTCAATTGGCCCGAGTCCACACTGACCCTCTGAAGACCATTCCACCCAGACCCATTCCCTAACCCTATGCAAAGGCAGACAGATGGTTTTGAACAACTGAATCTAGAAATGGCAAAAAAAAAACTAACAAAAATGATTTAAATTATGAAGGTGAATCAGGGTTGAAACTTGGCAATGTTACACACAAGGAAAATAAGATTGGAGTTCACTATCATAGCTCAGAGTGGAACAGAATGTCTTGGTTGCTCAATCTACGAAAATTATCAGGCTGGCAGAGGGAATCAATGACGATTGTTTTCTTGATGTTAAACAAAAGAAAATTATTGCTTAACTATAACTTGATGTCAAACAGGCAATCTGAACAGCATATGGACTTGTGTGGGTGACAGTTGATGGAAAGGTAAAAAGAACATAAAAGCTAACCTTGTACCTGTGTATAAGGAACAGAAGGGTTTCAAGGATGGAATTTTAGGGGACTGCGATGTCTCTTTACATCCAAAGTACTTACATTATTAGTTGAGTTTATCTGTGCAAAATCATGATGAAATATCTCCAAGTGTGAATTTGTAGCTCCTAGGTACTTACATTTTAATCAATACATACCTGCTTTTCTGTTATTAATGCCTCCAGATTTTTCAGCTCTTCAACGCTTCTCAAAACTTGCTGTTGGGTTTTTTCCTTTTCATCTTGTAGTTGCTTTAATGACTCTTCAGCTTTGAAAAATGACCAAAAACAGTTTGCAATGAAATATTGATGAACAGCACTATTACTTGTTTCTTCTTTGTATATCGCACTATTTAACTTAGAACTCAATCACAGTACACTGGAGAAATTTTCATATTGTGCGTTCAATTTCAGTCTTACGACTGAAATTTTCTGTAAAATGAATACATAGAGTCATAGGGATGTACAGCATGGAAAGAGACCCTTCGGTCCAACCCATCCATGCTGACCAGATATCCCAACCCAATCTAGTCCCACCTGCCAGCACCCAGCCCATATCCCTCCAAACCCTTCCAATTCATATACCCATCCAAATGCCTCTTAAATGTTGCAATTGTACCAGCCTCCACCACTTCCTCTGGCAGCTTATTCCATACACATACCACCCGCTGCGTGAAAACGTTGTCCCTTAGGTCTCTTTTATATCTTTCCCATCTCACCCTAAACCTATGCCCTCTAGTTCTGGACTCCTCAATCCCAGGGAAAAGACTTTGCCTATTTACCCTATCCATGCCCCTCAATTTTGTAAACCTCTATAAGGTCACCCCTCAGTCTCTGACATTCCAGGGAAAACAGCCCCTTGCCTGTTCAGCCTCTCCCTATAGCTCAAATCCTCCAACCCTGGCAACATCATTGGAAATCTTTTCTGAACCCTTTCAAGTTTCACAACATCGTTCCGATAGGAAGGAGACCAGAACTGCACACAATATTCCAACAGTGGCCTAACCAATATCCTGTACAGCCGCAACATGACATCCCAACTCCAGTACTCAATACTCTGACCAATAAAGGAAAGCATACCAAACACCTTCTTCACTATCCTATCTACCTGCGACTCCACTTTCAAGGAGCTATGAACCTGCACTCCAAGATCTCTTTGTTCAGCAACACTCCCTAGGACCTCACCATTAAGTGTATAAGTCCTGCTAAGATTTGCTTTCCCAAAGTGCAGCACCTGGCATTTATCTGAATTAAACTCCATCTGCCACTTCTCAGCCCATTGGCCCATCTTGTCCAGATCCTGTTGTAATCTGAGGTAACCCTCTTTGCTGTCCACACCTCCAATTTTGGTGTCATTTGCAAACTTACTAACTGTACCTCTTATGCTCGCATCCAAATCATTTATGTAAATGACAAAAAGTAGAGGACCCAGCACCAATCCTTGTGGCACTCCACTGGTCACAGGCCTCCAGTCTGAAAAACAACCCTCCACCACCACCCTCTGTCTTCTACCTTTGAACCAGTTCTGAATCCAAATGGCTAGTTCTCCCTGTATTCCATAAAACCTAACTTTGCTAATCAGTCTCCCATGGGGAACCTTGTCAAACGCCTTACTGAGGTCCATTAGATCACAATTACTGCTCTGTCCTCATCAATCCTCTTTGTTACCTCTTCAAAAAACTCAATCAAGTTTGTGAGACATGATTTCCCATGCACAAAGCCATGATGACCATCCCCAATCAGTGCTTGCCTTTCCAAATACATGTACATCCTGTCCCTCAGGATTCCCTCCAACAACTTGCCCACCACCGAGGTCAGGCTCACCGGTGTACAGTTCCCTGGCTTGTCTTTATCACCCTTCTTAAACAATGGCAGCACGTTTGCCAACCTCCAGTCTTCCGGCACCTCACCTGTGACTATCAACAATACAAATATCTCAGCAAGAGGCCCAGCAATCACTTCTCTAGCTTCCCACAGAGTTCTCGGGTACACCTGATCCTGTCCTGGGGATTTATCCACCTTTACCCATTTCAAGACATCCAGCACTTCCTCCTCTGTAATCTGGACATTTTGCAAGATGTCACCATCTATTTCCCTACAGTCTATATCTTCCATATCCTTTTCCACAGTAAATACTGATGCAAAATATTCGTTTAGTATCTCCCCCATTTTCTGTGGCTCCACACAAAGGCTGCCTTGCTGATCTTTGAGGGGCCCTATTCTCTCCCTAGTTACCCTTATGCCCTTAATATATATGTAAAATCCCTTTGGATTCTCCTTAATTCTATTTGCCAAAGCTATCTCATGTCCCCTTTTTGCCCTCCTGATTTCCCTCTTAAGTATACTCCTACTGCCTTTATACTGTTCTAAGGATTCACTCGATCTATCCTGTCTATACCTGCCATATGCTTCCTTCTATTTCTTAACCAAACCCTCAATTTCTTTAGTCATCCAGCATTCCTTATACCTACCAGCCTTCCCTTTCACCCTGACAGGAATATACTTTCTCTGGATTCTTGTTATCTCATTTCTGAAGGCTTACCATTTTCCAGCCATCCCTTTACCTGCGAACATCTGCCTCCAATCAGCTTTCGAAAGTTCTTGTCTAATACCATCAAAATTGGCCTTTCTCCAATTTAGAACTTCAACGTTTAGATCTGGTCTATCCTTATCCTATTTAAAATCTAATAGGATTATGGTCACTGGCCCCAAAGTGCTCCCCCAGTGACACCCCAGTCACTTGCCCTGCCTTATTTCCCAAGAGTAGGTAAAGTTTTGCACCTTCTCTAGTAGGTACATCCACATAATACATTGGAATCCACTCCTTCAATCATAATACTGCACAAATCATACTCCTACTTCATGTGTGCTGCTTCAAGAATTTTTTGAAAAAATATATCAATGTGTTAAAACTATTGTATTAACGTCCTAATCATCCTGCATTTGCAAGGATCTAGTTTTATTGGCCTATGGCATTGCACCAATTTCACAATTTTAGTATGCCACTGTAAAAGGCACAAACTTTGGCAATTTAATGTTGAAAATGAAATAATTTCAAAAACTAGTTTACTTTATAGATTTGACCTTTAAGAATTGAAAGTTGCTGAATTTTGTAATTTCAAAATTAATTTCTTTTCAAAAAGTATTGAGCATAAAATAAGGTCTTCACAAATTGAATTTTACATAATAATTTTAAAGAAATTAAGGGTTCCAGTGGGGTTACCTCGCTTGACTGGTTATTCTTAACATCTGACAAAATCTTGAATGCTGATCAGCTGTTCAACCAGTGGGTGGAACCATTCCAAATCTGATTCATACCAGGTATATTTTCTAGAAGGCATAGCTGGATCACAACAGTAGAAGAAATCATCACTTATTGTTTTTCTCCCATTATCCAGATACCAACACCAAGTGGGAATCCTCTCACCAGGATTACGAGACCAAGAATGGAAATTGAGAGAATTCTGATTTGTAAAGGCTTGTATGATGCTGCGATTAACTTATTATATTGGGAATTCTTAAATGGATTTTAGTATTAAAGTAATGAACTAAAATATTCTTGAGAGGCACACCCATGAAAATTTCTCTACTTTTAAACTTTTTATTAAACTATATTAATTGACCTTTCACTATTTAAAAATGAGAGCATAATTCTAAACAATAATGCTACAACTCTTTACCTTTCTGAATTCTTTTTTCTTTATCTTCCAGTTGTACATCCAAGTTTTGATGTAGTTTTGCTCTCACTTCTTCACATTTTCCCTGATCAGCTTCAAACTGAATTTTTCCAACTTTACCATGCTGCACTGGGTCAGTAATATGTGCCTCTTGAATATAGAGGTTTCTCTTGTATCTGGCCTTCCCAATATATGGGCTTTCATTAGGGATTGTTTCAAATTCAGAGTTCTGTAAAAAAAAAGTTCAATTCAGAATACTACTTAGGACTAGACTTCAAAGTATTTAATTGGCTGTAAAGCATTTTGGGACATTCTGTGGTTCTAAAATTTGCTATGTAAATTAAATTATTTATTTCCTAATGGTACAGATTATTACATCTAAGATTCAATTATCTCTGTGCTACATAAAATCACTAAGCCATATCCAAATAAATTTGTGAGAACAGCATTATAAAGGTTTTGAATAAAGCATTCTAAACATTAGCATGAATAGAAAATATTGATGACATAACATTTATTTAGTGCCAACAAAAAGGCTAAAACACATGAACATAGGATTGCACATCTCTGACCAAAAGAATAATATAAAATCAAAATACTTCTGACTGTTCAGATTCTACAATAATTATCAAAATGCTCTCAGAAATCTGATCTCATAATTCTTTTATGTCTCACATGCATTCTGCAGCTGAGCAGATGGATAGACATGATCCAGAATTCTGCCAAATTACTTGATGGGTTGCCAGGAGATATTTAAGATTTTCAAATTAATTTTTCTTGCTATCAATTGGGGGATTCAACATGGTAATTGGACATGAAAATAGATTCAAGATAGAAGGTCAGCCATGATTATTATTCACAGAAACACAAAGTAGGAGTAGGTCACTTGGAGAAGACCATTCAATGTGATCATGGCTGATCATCCAACTCAGTACTGTTCCCATTTTGTCCTAATATCCTTTGACACATTTAGACCTAAGACTTTATTTACATCTTTCTTGAAAGTTTTCCATGTTTTGGCCACAACAGTTTCCTATAGTGGAGAATTCCATAGGCTGACTACTTTCTGTTAGAATTTGATAGATTTCTAACTGTATAGAATACTCCAAGTGTGATCTTACCAGTGCCCTGTACAGTTACAGAAAGACACCTTTGCTTCTGTACCCGAATTTTTTCAGTACGAAGGCCTTCTTTGTCACTTACTCCACCTGCATTCTTAATTTCAGCAACTGGTGCATGAGGACATTCAGGATTTGTTGCATCCACCCATCTCTCTTTTATGGGTCCCGCCCAGTCTATCACCATGCATACAATAATCTACCTGCCTGTTTTTGCTACCAAATTGGATAACCACACATTTATCCACCTCATACAGCATCTGACATGTATTCATACACTTAATTTTTCCAAATCATAAATCCAAATCTGCATCGTTCTCCCAGTAAACCCTCCAAACCTGCTTTGGAGTCAACTGCAAATGTGGAGCTTTAGACATGTAGCTTCCTTATCTAAATCATTAACAGATGTTGTGAATAGCTGGGGCAGTACTTCGTTAGTCACTGCCTGCCACTCAAAAATACCTACTCATTCCTACTCTTTATTTCCTGTCTGCCAACCAGTTTTCCATAAATTTCCGTACATGACCTCCAATCACATGCACTTTAATTTTGTATGCTAATCTGGCATAGGACCTTGTCAAAAGCTTCTGAAAGTTCAAGTAAACCACATCTATCGGCTCCCCCTTATATACTAGTTACACCCTTAAAAAAAAATCAAATTTGTGAAGCATGACAGATCCATGCCAACTATCTGATCTTGTTACTGTCTTGTGATGGTGCTGTATCTGTAAGAGGGATTTGTTCTGTGTTGCTTCTCTTGCAGAAAGGTGTTGCCAGTGGTACCAGAATGTGCTTCAAAAGCAGTGGGTAAACAGTTTTGAGCTCCCAGAGTGTATTTTTTTAAATTAGACAACAGAAACATGAGTGGGTGGAGTCTGGCTGACAGACCCAGGGTTTTAGTTTTGTTTTCAGTTTAAGTTGGGTTTGAAGCTAGTAGATACAGCTCTCTCTCTCTCTGCTATAGCAAAAACCTCAAGTTCTCTCATTGCTGCTAGAAATCTTCATTCGGCGTTCCTTTCTCCTGGACTAGAAGAGATAGCAAAGTGAGGAAAATCTGTTTTGTTGAATTTTTCTTTGCTAATGATGTGTTTATGGGATGTTGCTATATTGGAACAGTTGATCATTTGTAGTTAAATAGTATATTATTTTATTAAATATTTTAATAAAGGTAAAGTTGTCAAGAGGTGTGGGGCTGTAATAACAACAGTTCAGGCAGCATCTGAGGATCAGGAAAATCGATGTTTCGGGCAAAAGCCTCAGATGCTGCCTAACCTGCTGTGCTTTTTCAGCACCACACTCTTGACTCTAATCTCGAGTACTCACTTTTGCAGACTTAAAGTTGTGCCAATTCTTTTTTTGTTTGCATTCTAACTGTCGCAAAAATAAAGCGTGGTTTGCTTGAAGCTTTGTAGTGGACCAATCGAATCTTATCTGGAACACAGCACCTTACATTTTCCTTTAAATAAAAGTTGGGGTCTAGGCTGTTAGCTTGATATATTTTGTGGGGGTTTGGTCTGGTCCATAATATTTCCAAGTGCTCAGCCATTATGTCTTTTAGAATTGGCTCCAGCATTTTTCCCACTACCAACCTTAGGCTAATCAGTCTATAATGTGCTGTCTGCCTTCATTCTTAAATAGTGGGGCTAGATTATCCACCCTCCAACCCATAGGAAGAGATGTTCCAGAGTCTCAGAATTTTGAAAAGTGGTTACTAGTGTATCTGCTATTTCTAAAATAGGTCAATATAAAATAGACATGATAAATAATTATTTGTTCACTTTTATTCTATCAAGTTGGACATTCTACCAGAATTAATGACTATCTAGATAAGTAATCTAATAAAGTAAGGTCATACATTACCACCTCTGGAAAGTGATGCAATGGTTCAAACTTAGCATCAAGCTTGTAAAATGCTAGTTCCTGCTCCAGCTGATACTGTTTATGACATGCCCTTGTTAACTCTGCTGTCTTCTGCTTTAACTGAAGCAAAAAAAAGTAAAAAAAGGAAAAAATAAGTTTTCGTTATGTCTAACAAATGCATTTTTTTGTGAAATGCACTCATCTTTTTTGTAGGCCAGCATAATGGCTCAGTAGTTAGCACTGCTGCCTCACAATGCCAGGGACCCAGATACAATTCCACCCTCTGGCAACTGTCTGTGTGGAACTTGCACATTCTCCTGGTGTCTGTGTGGGTTTCCTCCAGATACTCCGGATTCCCACAGTCCAAAAATGTGCAGGTCAGGTGGATTGGCCAGAAGAAATGTGGTTTTACAGGAAGGGGTGGGTCTGGGTGGGAAGCTCTTCACAGAGTCAGTGTAGACTTGTTGGGATGAATGGCCTGCTTCCACACTGTAGAGATTCTCTGATTCCTGACAAGCTAAAGTTGCATCTTGAAGATTCAAAATCAGAAGCGCAGGTGATCATCCAATAAAAAGATAATACTATGAGACAACAAATTCAGGTGTCATGCTGCTCATCTCTATTGTTGTTGATTCATGATATAATTTTTTTTACTAAATCAGCAGCCGAAAACATATCTGAAGCGAATAATGTTTCCACAACAAAGTCTAATATTGCAAATAAAACAAATTTTTAAATTAAAAACAAAGTAATGATTGTAGACCCCAAATTCATTTTCCAACAGTTTTGTATGCAGAGGCATTATTTTCTATGTAACAGTCACTATTCAAAATAGGTAATACTTTATGTATGCAGATCGCTCATAAAAAGGAACACATTTTAATATTTAATAGCTCAACACATGTAGTTACAGATTTTTCCACTTTGTTATTCAAAATCTTTCTGCATACACATCAAATCACAAGCACCACGCAATCAAAAATTACAGTCATGAACAGCGATCACACATGGGATATTTCTGAAAATGTTACTTCTGTAATTTTTAGTCTAATGAAACAAAGAAACATAAATCTCAACTAACCTATCAATTCCATTCGCCACATTAATTCTAAACCTACTCTATATATATTCTGCTCCCCTCTGAGGTCCTGATCACTCATCACCCATGTCCACATCAATCTCCAGTGACTCCAAGATTCACAATTTAAATTCTTCTATGACCTCAGGAACTTGTTGCAATGCCATAAACCATCAGGCAAATGCTGTGCATAAATCTGGACTGCTTCTCAATACATTAAAATGCATGGAAGAAAATTTGTTCATTTCAGCTCAACATTGCATCAATCATATTTGGCAAACTTTATTCTTTTACCAAATGCATCAATTTTTGATTGTTCCAAAATTCTTACTTACAATGCAAGTTAGCTTATGAAAAGTCTGTTTGTTCTAGGGCACCAATGTAAAGTACAGATATTTTTATATCAACCCGTTAAGACATGTTAACACACACCTGGAACAGGTGGAATTCAATCCTAGGTATTCGAGCTCACTTCTGACAAGGGGCATTAGCAGTGAGCCATAAATGTCCCCAGTGAAAGGTATAAAGTCACTCCAGCATTAACCATAACCATTTGACCACCAGTAAAATTGTACCAAGCATTTGAATGCTGTGGCTCCAAGGGCATACAGAAGGTGGGAACTCTGAAGTAATTCAACTCCTTACTCCTCACTCCTCAAAGCCCATCTGCCATCTGCAAGAACAAACAAGGAGACTTATGGAATAATCTCCTCTTACTTGGATGAGTGAAAATCCAACACCCAAGGGGCTCAAAACCATCCAGAACAAAGCAACCTGCTTGACTGGCACCACAGTTATCACCTTCATTATTGTCTCCCTTCATCCCTGCCACAGAATAGCATCTACAAGTTGCACTGCAATAATTCAGCAAGGTTTCTTAGATAGCTTCTTCCAAACCAACAACATCTTGGAGAAGGGATTGTATTCCAATGTAAGTTCCCTTCCAAGCTACACACCATCCTGACTTGGAACTAAACTGTCATTTCTTCACGATCACTAGGTCAAAATTCTGGAAGTCCTTCCCTAACATGATATACTTGCATCACATGGGCAACCCCAGTTCAAGAAGCCAGCTCAGCATGGCCCACCCAAGTGCAATTAGAGATGGATAAAAAATGTTGACCAAGCCAATTATGTCCATCGCCCAGGACTAAATAAAGAAAATAATAAACATTGTCTTATGTTATGCCAATCATATAATGTTGTATCTCTTTTCAGAAGCATGTTAACCATTGAAATCTGTGTGTGATCCCTGTTGCATGCAACAAGACAGCTACATGCTATGACACCTGAAGGTAAATTTACCGCGAGGTACAACAGATATTGGCAGAAAAAGCAAAGGTTAAAGAATGAGTAAAATGCAACATTCAGTAAAGTTTCAGAATCAAACACATTAGCAGCATGGTTTTTGTAAACTATTTCAGTTAAAAACAAGTTGTTTGAACAAGCTAAAAAAACTTTGCAGCTGTCAGTATTTCTAAATGTGCGAGCAAATAAGAATAGCATTTGAAGTAAAGCACACATTTGCTTCTGTTTAAACAAAAGCTTAATACAGTTCAACATGCAGACAGATCAGCTGATTACAGAAAAAAAGAGGAGTGATGCATTTGTTTTTCCACAAACCACCTTCACTGGGGAACAGAGATGTAGCATGCAGTAGGGAGGGAATTGTTAACAACCAATGATACCAGCTAAAGGAAGAAGAGCAAGCACAGGCTGTCAGCACCAATTATAAACACCTGGAAAGAGTACATAAGTATACATTACACTGAAAGCAATTTTGATTTTCATTGTTCATATCTGGATATGTTGTTGAACACTTCAAAGCCATACACAATACATGACACACCAAATTTATGACAGACATTGGCCTCAAATAAAAAGGTGCTCCTACTGCACCTAGACTACTTTGTCAGAAACACAGGACCAAATAGCTTCACCATCCCAGCAAAAGCATGCCAGGAGTAGCTTAGAAATCTTTAGGCAACTGTGCTGCAGTGTCTGTGGTTCCTCACTATGGTATTTCATTTGCCAAGCATCTTGCCATGAGACAGAGGGAATACCTGAGTACTGTCTTTACACTGGAAGATGCTGCCAGTTATAGCGAAATAGGACTCAGTACTCAGTTGTGGATGAGAAATTGGATCAGCTAAAAAAATGCTTAAAAGAAGTTAATAGAAAGGCTGGTTGTACTTAAAAACTTAATAAATTACTATGACCCATATAAAGTCTATCCAAAGAAAAAGACAGAAGTAATAGTGGAAATTGATGAGGCAGTGGTTACAATCTATCACACAATTAAATGTAGGAGTAGTGCTAGAAGACTGAAGAATTGCACGTTACATCTTGTTCAAAAAAAAGGGCATATAAATAAAAGCAACTACTACAGGGCAGTAAGTTTAACCCTGTGGAGTTGCTAAATTATTAGCCATGATAATCCAGGACAAATTGAGAATCACGCGGAAAAGCCTGGATTAAGTATAATATATGGAATGTGATTTCTAGATGTATTAACATCATTTTTTTTAAAAAGAGTTTGGATTTAGAATGGGTGACCTGTGGGTTTTGGTCTATGTCTGAGAGTGTTAAGTAGTAATCTGTCATTCATTCTGCTGCATAATTTTAGACCAATGTGTCAGAGAACAGCTGACTGAGGGCCACAGGCGAGGATAATGCAAGTTTCTCTGTATTGTGAGAGTCTTATAATTGGAGAGACCAAAACTTGAAAGGCATTAGTTTGCTTTGGTTAAGAAAAAACAACTTTTTGTTTTGCTTTGGAAAAATCCACATATTTGAAAGCTTTCAGTAGCATTTTGCAGAAGGCCTAGGTAGAGTCAGATGTAAGAACAGTTCCTGGAGCTAAATAAAAACCAAAAAAACTGCAGATGCTGTAAATCAGAAATAAAAACAGAAATTGCTGTTAAAGCTCAACATCTTTGGAGAGAAATCAGAGTTAACGTTTCTGATCAAGTGACTCTTCGTCAGAACAGAAACATTAACTGCTTTCTCTCCACAGATGAAGCAAGACAGATCTGTGCAAATGTGCAGGAGCTTTTCCAGAAATTTCTGTTTTAGTTTCTGTAGCTAGTTCAGAACAGTTAGAAAATAGAGCCAGTCTAAGGGTCATAGTTTGAAATTTTTATAACAAAACTGTTTTTTAAAGCCCTGAAGCAGTTTTTTGAAGCCAAAAAAGTCTTAAGTTCAATTGCGTGAATAATCAAGGAGAGGGCTATCAAACTCTTAAGACCAAGAAGTGAAAGAAAAAGTTAAGTCAAACCTTTAGATGTAACGGAGATGGAGCTCTCTTTGGTAGGAGTACTGTAAAATTAGAGTGTTGGGAATAGATGGGATTTTATTTTGAAAAATGTATAGCATTGCTTTATGAAAGAATCCTAATACAACTAAGATCTTTTTATAGCACAAAAAACTGATTTCTCAAGGGCAAATTTAACTAAGTTGTTTGAAGAGGTAAATAGAGTTTGATAAATTTCACACAGTTGTCTTGGCCTACAAAAGATACAATAAAGTGCTACATAAGAGATTTTTCAGCAAAGTTGAAGCCCTGAAACAAAAGGGACTGTAGCAGTATGGATACAAAGTTCTGTGAGTGATAGGAAACAGAGTGGTGGTAAAACTTAATATGTTGGACTGAAGCAGGGTTCCTCAGGAATTTCTACTAGGTTTGCTGTTTCTCTTGGTAGAATGTCCTGGACAAATGTGCAGGTGGCAAATATTAATTAAATATTAATGTAAAAATAAATTCAAAGTCATACCAGTTCACTCTTGGTTTCCACCTCTCTTTCCAGTTTTTTGTAGTTGTTCTTCTGTTTTTGTTGTTCCTGTTTAAGTGACTTGTTCAATTGTTCCTGCCAATTAATGTTCTCTTTTGCCTTAGATTGCTGCTGCTCCATCTGCTCAATCTCTTTCGTCTTGCTTTCTAATTCCTTCTCAAGTTTCTCGAGTTCTTCTGCACAGAGCAGAAAACAAAAATGGTTTGTAAACTTGGCTAAAACCATCTCTCTGGCTTTAATATTGACCTGAATTATCTCTGAAAATCACAATCGTGTAAAATTTCAAATGTATAGTTTAAAAACTAAAAAAACAATGCTGGTTGAGAGGTCAGAAGTTGATCTTTGATATTAAGGTTTCTTCTCTCCTAACAGGGTCTATCACTATCAGTACCCCTCAAAGAATTAGTTGTTATGTGATTGATGGTTTTAATTCAACTGATGGCATAGTTTGAATCATCAAATTAGGTATGCACACAAGCTCAAACAGCCAAATGATACATCTAAAATAAAGTTAGATTAAACATATTGATTAAATTGATGCCTACTAATTAAGTAAGCTCCCTTATAACTATGAGCTCTGTTAATCTTTCCAAACATATTTTTACAATTACATCAGATTTTACTGTTTACTTGGAATAATAGTCAACTGTGAGGAGGACAGTTTGAAACTCCAAAAAGAACATTGACAAATTGGTGGAGGTAGACAGGTGACAGATGAATTTCAATGCAGAAGCATGTGAGGTGACTTTGGTCAGAAGAACACTGAAAGACAACAAAAAATAGGGGGTACAATTCTAAAGTGAGTTCAGGTTTATATGTGCACAGAGGATTAAAGATGGTAGGACAGTGTTCTCAGCTTTATTATTAGGAGAATAGAGCGAAGAATGGGAAGTAATGTACAAGACATTTGGTATATCTCAGCTAGAGTATTCTGTACAGCTATGGACACCACAGTATGGGAAAGATGTGAATGCAATGGACAAAGTGCAGAAGCAACTTTACTAGAATGATACCAGGAATGGGAAAATTCAGTCATAAGGATAGATTTAAGAGGCTGGGAATGATTTCCTTGAAGAGAAGGTTGACAGGAGATTTGGTAGGTAGAAGGCAAGGACTGCAGATGCTATAAATCAGAGTCAAGATATGGTGCTGGAAAAGCACAGCAGGTCAGGCTGCATCAGAGTAGCAGAAGAATCGAACTTTCAGGCATAAGCACTTCTTCAGGAATCTGTATAGATTTTCAAAATAGACTAGAAAGATAGAAGCTTATATTGCTTGTAAAAGATAAAGAATGACAGGGCATAGATTTCCAGTGATGGCAAAAGTAGTAAGAGTGAAGTGAAAAAATCTTTTCCACATAGCAAGTAGTTAGGATATGGAAAGCCTTGCCTGGAAATGTGATGGAGGCAGCATCAATTGAGACAGTCAAGAGGGCATTGGATGACTATTTGGATAGAAATATTGTACAGGGATATGTGAAAAAAGGAGAATGGCACTAGGGTATAGAATTGGTGCTGGCACAATGTACCAAAATGGCCCTTTATGCACAGTACCAATTCTGTGATTCTGTTCAAGCAATGTTTAAAAATCTAATAAAAAAAGCATCAAAATAGTTTTCGTTGTTATGATAGATTAAAAGGAACCCCACGAAAGATGAAATTCGAAATAAACAATCTAAAACTATTGGAAATACACAAGCTAATCTTTGTCATATTTAGAAGACCTAACCATTGACAAGGTATACTTGACCACCAGATTATAATGTCTAATTTAATTTCACTATTATTCAAACTCAGTTGAAGTATTTTAGGATAAAATATTTATGAATTTACTTTACCTAAATTAAATCGTTCATGAGCCTCTTGCCTCTCTTGGATAGTTATGAGCTGTCCATCCAAGCAATTCAATGAACGTAAATGATATATGACATATAATCGGTAATGTGGAAGACGAGCAACAGGATTATTTGCCAGGGTTAGTGAAGTCAACTCTTTTAAAGGTTTCAGTTTAGCTACATCCTGGAGCTAAGCAATAAGACAGGAAAATATTAAATTATCACAGGAAATACATTCAGTGTTGTTGTCTATAAACTTAATCATCATGGCAAGAATAAAAATATTATGGGTTTTTTAAAATCATAAAATCCAGTCTCTAATGGTCAAACTAAACGTTGTTTAGTTCAATCTTATTATTTCCTTGTTATCAGCTCGTTAAAAGAAATACAAATTACAGTTTATCTTCCATAGTAGTTTTTCCAATTGTGTTGTGATACTGAATACAGTAATTTGAGCATGTGATGAAGAAAAGTGTCCTTGACCTAAAATGCCTATAGATGTTTTAAAAATCCCAATGTCAATACCGAATATCGAATTGAGCCATCTGTTCTTTATCTTCCAGTGTTACCCAAGTTTCTTTAACATTTAGATTAGAGTAGATTACTTACAGTGTGGAAACAGGCCCTTCGGCCCAACAAGTCCACACTGACCCACCGAAGCGCAACCGACCCAGACCCATTCTCCTACATTTACCCCTTCACCTAATACTACGGGCAATTTAGCATGGCCAATTCACCTAACTCGCATTCATTTTTGGACTGTAGGAGGAAACCAGAGCACCCGGGGGAAACCCACGCAGACACAGGGAGAATGTGCAAACTCCACACAGTCAGTCACCTGAGGCGGGAGTTGAACCCGGGTCTCTGGCGCTGTGAGTGCTAACCACTGTGCCACCCATACGGAATGGAATATATTGCAGCCAGGAGTACAAACCTCAAATTCAGGTCTAGCACTGAACATTTAGTCATTCGTATTGTTACATGCTTTTGGAAGTTTGAAGTTTAATTTTTTACAGTTGTGTCTTCTGATTTCTAAACTGCAGTTTCACTGGTTTCAAAAAATGACAATAAGAGTCTGATTACAGATTTGTTGGATTTTGATGCCTCAAAAACCGTACATTATTGAAGGAGGAATGTTAAATGAATATTTCCAAACTTCCCCTTCTACAAATTACAGTTTTGTACATACTCATTGACTCAATTTGTTTATTTTCAACACCTAAATTCAAAGCTTAAATCTTGTATGCATATTCCTATGTGCCAAATTGAAATCAACATACCGATGTAATATTGTTTTGCTTGAGGTTAAGGATGCGAAGGGATCGCAACTTCTTTCCAACCCAAACTGGAATTTGCTCAATATTATTTCCAGCCAGCTTCAGACTTTGAAGGTTCACCATGTGCTCCAAACCTTCAATTTTACTAAATTCAGAAAAAAAATATATTTATTGAACAGTGATATGAAACATGTGTGCTTTACCCAGATAGGTAAAGTCAGACAGAATGCTCTTAATATCATCCAAGTAGCAACAAATTAAAGCTGTATTGCTCTTAGAGCCGAGATCAAGTATAACATCAGTTAAGATCTACCAAAAGTTCATCAAATACTTATTTGAAGATGTAAATTACTGATGGGATTAAAATAAAGAACAGTTAACCACACAAGTTTAATTTTTGTTTTTCTCATTAGTGAAAATGCTGCATGTATCTCTAGTTACTCACCAAATTCGGTTGTATGAAAGACTAAGTTCACGAAGTTTAGACTGTTTGTCCAGTTTTTCTATTTTCTCAATCAAATTGTTATTCAGGTTCAAGACCAGTAACTGATCACATTTTTCCAGGTTTTCTATAAACTGAATATAAAATGCTATTGATTCATCAGATAACAATATAAAGAAAGTTGCATGCATTGTATTCCACCCTGGGCATTTACTCTGTAGTAAGTGTACATTCTCAAGAGCTTTCTATTTTGTTTATTCTCTTCACAAGTAGATTCACACTCAGGCAGAATATCCATTTAGCTGGAACTTAAAACATTCCAGTTTTAGGTCAAAATGTATTTTGCTCTATGTCTTGCAGCAGCTAAAGGGTGAATAATGATGAACAAAAACAAATTGTTGGAAAACCTCAGCAGATCTGGCAGCTACTGTAACAGAACTCTGAGGAAGGGTCACTTAACCTGAAATATTAACTCTGATTTCTCTGCACAGATGCTATCAGACCTACTGAGCTTTTCCAATAATGTGTTTTTGTTTCTGATTGATAGCATCCACAATTCCTTTGGTTCTTATTTGGTGAATAATGATTGTTTGATGAGAGCTTTCCCATCTTCTCACTGAGAAGGATATCAATTCTATTTGATTATTCCTGCATTTCATGGCATAGAACTAAACAGGAATGGAGAATTTGGTTAAACATTTTCTAAACCTCAGGTGCTGCACTTTCCAACTCAAGATTGCTGAAATTAGATCCTGCATGCTTTTATAAATTATTACATTTTCCACTATCAGTCTTAGGACATTATTTTTTACATCATTAATATTCTTTATTAATCAATTATTTACATTAGACGTATTATTCAAATATTAAAAATATTGCCGTTTCATACTTCCAATTAAAATGCTAATGTTATTTTGCAGAGCTTTGAACATTTAACACCAATTTTAAAATTATTCCTTTATCTGTTAACTATATTACAAATTTTGAAATTTAATTTTTGTGATTGGCCAGGTGGTGACAAAGACATTTATTCAAGCTCATGATGTCAAGTTTTAATCTTGTTGGAAACAAATATTTAAACCAAATTCAGAGTAAATTCTGAAACACTCAGTGATATCATGTTGTGAACAAAATTTAAAATCAATATCACATATTATTGTGACAAGTTACTGCCATTTATTAGTCATAGGATTTCATTTTTGAGACTAGCTACTGAACCAGCGTAGAATAGAACCAAAACAATGAAGTTTTTTAAAAAAATTAGAAGTTTTAGGTTTTGCGCTAAACCAGTCTTCTGGGTCAGAAAATGAATGAAATGCCTCCAGCATGTTAGTGAATTTAGCAGACTAGAAACATGAATGTATGGCAGAGAATGCGATACATTTTTTCTATTTTCTGGTAAAATAAAGAAACTGTTTATTATTAGCCTTAACCTTCATTCCTACTTAACAAAGCTAACACACAATATTACAATTATTATCTTTTACGCACAGGCCTCTAATCACTCCATGTAACTTAATTACAACACCTATTTTTTCTACTTATGGCTAGACCAGGACTTCATACAAGTGTTTTAAATAGACAGGAAAGCAAATTATGACATCACAGCTGACAGATATCAGCCAAGTCCAAGATAACAATAACTATCAGGGTGTTGCAAATAAATTACACAGAGAAATTAGAGGTTTGGTGTATAAAAGGTAAGTTAATTTCCATTCCTATTAAATAAAGTCAAGACAGTAAAACTAGCTTCTGCATTTTACTAATTGTCATTATAGAAACATTTATAAAGGAACAGTTAAATTTTATGAAGCCTTACTTTAAATTGGGTGGGATATACAAGTTATCGCTGGTACTGCAGTTATTAAAACTATCCTTAACACAACTGTCTGTCAATGGTCTGTTTATCCAGACATAATATTAAAAAGATTATCGAAGCATTTAGACATTATGTAATACAATTCTGCACAAAGGAGGATGGAACAGAGTTCAAAGGGCATTATGCAGATTGTAGAAATTCCTGGACTATTGCCAAAATATTGACACTGTACATTTTCTATTAAACAGAAACTACGTATATAATTTTGACAGACAATTTTAAAATCACATTTGGATCACTGCTTCCATTAACTCCTATGTACTACCTTAAACTTTTTCCCTGTTTCCTTGGACAGACATAAGTTGAGAGAATGCACAGAACTAAGTTGTCCTTCATGTGACTGTTTTTTAATTAGGTCCTCAGTGATATAGCGAACTCCGACATTTTTATTGTTTACATCTGAAAAGGATAAAAAATTCAAAGTTAACATTTAATTTTCAACCATAGTTAAGCATATAACAAGACATAATGGAAAAAGAATGTATCAGACAGACAGCAGATATTTTCAGAAATCATGGAGAACATGAAAATTTGATGAATTGGGTTTCAGTATGTGGGAATTAAAATCAAAACAAATATGCAATCCATCTTATTTTTTTTCCTCTAAGTAAGGCAAAATTAGCGTATGGGGAATTTAGAAGCTGTTAAAACTTGAGAGAAGCTTGTCTGTGAAACAGAGAATCGTTTAAAAGATGTAATCAAGATACGAGATAAGATCAGGTGAGGGGGATGGGAATTGATGAAAAGTCATATGTTTAAGTAAAAGATGATAACAGGGAAATAAGTTTGAAACCAAAAGAGAAAATGCTGGAAAACCTCAGCAGGTCTGGCAGCATCTGTAAGAAGAGAAAAGAGCTGACGTTTCGAGTCTAACTGACCCTTTGTCAGCTTTGAAATGTCAGCTCTTTTCTCTCCTTACAGATGCTGCCAGATCTGCTGAGATTTTCCAACATTTTCTCTTTTGGTTTCAGATCTTTTGCATTCCGCAGTAATTTGCTTTTAAACAAATTTGAAATATTTATTCAAAAATGTTAACTTTTTGTAACTGTATACAAAAATCATAATTTAACTCTTCCTTCTCCTTGAAGGATAACACAGTGTTCCTTCTCAACACTCTCTTTAAGAGCACAGACAATATTGATAATTATCTCATGGAAATATTAGGTATAAATCCAGATGTTGTAACACTGTTTCATCATTTAGAGAAATGAAGTGTCACAGTACTTAGACTATAATTTCACACCACTTGGAGCACTCCTATACTGTCATAAGACAAAAATATAAGTTCCAAATAATTACTTGCAATTAATATCATAGCCCAGATTTTCCAGCAATGATAAGATCAGAAATTTTCCTTTTTGCTATCGAGCAAATTGATCATATCAGCAATATACTTCTCCATATTTTCCTGCATTTGTAATGAAAATTATATTGCACACTGGATGGCAATAAATGAAAATAAAATTATTGACAAAAATGTCAGTTTATGAATACTCAGTGGCAATTTTATGTTTGAAAATCAGCTTTAATGCAGGTCCACAAGACAACATATATCTAACTGCTACACCCATTTGGCTAACCACGTCTCAGAGGAATTTATCAGTGCCCTTCATTCAGCATCACGTCATAAATTTGAAAGTGGAGATTCTATGGGAGTGCTAAGCCTGTTTTTCAGTCAGCAACCAGCCCATCTTTAATAATTTAAGCAAAAACCTCTAACAGCTGTAACAAATGACTTAGCAGTCAGAAAAATAACACTTAAACAATCATACAATCACATTTGCCACTGGAGCCAATATCGGAAAATGTCAGGAAAACATGGAGAGCTTTAAGTGATGGCTTATATTATGTACGCCAAATTTCTTTGCTTTTGCACTATTCAGCAGTCTTGAATGGACACACATTATTATAATGGTACAAGTATCCAGGAAAATCTGAACTAATACCCTAGACTTGGATATACAACATTTAAATTTCTTACTCTTTCCAGTAACATATGCAACAGCAGATTCATTTTCACTGACGTCAAGTTTCTGCATACCAGTGCTTTGGTTACACAAATCTGGAGTATGAGACCTGCTGGCAGGGGATGGTGATCTAGTTCTTGGAGTTAAGACAGAGGATACTGGAGTTTGCATACTACTTCTGGATGCTTGCAATCTAGTGACTGCCAGTTGTTGTGGAGTTCTCTTTCTCATGGTGTTAGCAGCACTCAATTGGGTGAAGTATAAAAGTTTTGAAACGTGATGAAAAGTTGATATATATCTGGATGGACAATAAAACAACAACTCAAATAAAGACGTGTTAGTGATATTCTTAATGTGCACAACTCAACTCATCTCACCTCACCTTTGTGGACAGTCCTTAAATTTAAGAGTAGCAAAGTAAAGGTTACAACATGTCTTTTACCTTATTACGTATAGACATATGCCAGAGCGTAATGGAATACTCCACACTTGCCTGGATGAATGCAGCTGCACTGCAGAAATTCATCAAAACTTTGAAGGCACCTTTCAAACCCATGACCATTACCATCTAGAAGCACCAAAGCAGGAGATGGGAGTGAATGTGACTGCCCAAGCCGACTTTGAGACTTGTAAGCCGGGTAGCTCAGCCGGGTTTGACCCGGCGGTTACGCCGACGGTCTCGCCTTCGAGGGGGGAGCCTCCCCCGTTTACCGTCCGATTTTCATGCATTTCCAACCATGGGAAGTGGTCCAAAAGAGGATGGGAGCGAATGTGACTGCTCAAGCCGACTTAGAGACTTGTAAGCCGGGTAGCTCCGCCGGCTTTGACCCGCCGATTCCGCCGACGGTCTCGACCTCGAGGGCGGGCCCTCCCCCGTGTTCAGTCCGATTTCCGTGCATTTCCCACGGTGGGAACTGGTATCTTTCGTTACGGGGACAAGGGTCTGAAGCGGTGAAGTCAGTAACCGGCATAGTTAAGGAAAGGGTTCGAATTTTCTCAACAGTGCGAAAAAAGTGAGCAGGGAAGCTTAGAAAAGGTGTCAGTGAGTCCCAAACGAGTGAACTGCAAAACTTAGGGAAATGCCCAAAAGCGTTTTAAAGGGTGAAATCGGGAACCAGGAAAAGATGGGAAAGTGCCTGAAAGTGCTAAATGAGTAACCAGAAAAACTTAGAAAAATGTTTTCCTGGTTATTTATTTCTTCTTTTTAAACATTTTTCGAAGTTTCACTGCCTCTTACAGCTCTACAATAAAGCTCAACATAAACTCATGGAACAGAATGTCCATTTTTGATTAGACATTTTACAGCTTTCTGGACTTAAATGATTCAACATTTCAGACCATAACCACTGATCCATTGTTTGCTGTTGCTAAGAATTGTTAATTCTGTGAACAACTTCCAGGGATCCCTCTTGTGGTGCAGTGTTAGAGTCCTTACCCTTGGACTAAGAAACCTGGCATCAAATCCCACCTGCTTCAGAGGTACATAATAACATCTCTGAACTGGCTGATTAAATACAAAGGATTATATACGGAAAGTAGCAAGGGATTGCTGCATTCTCCATACTTACCATTGTCATTGTTACATAGCAATGCATTGATACTTGTTCAAGTTACACGTGACCAGCCTAGCAATAAACAGATCCAGGCAGTGGGCTGTGGTGGCAGTCACTTCTGTCGACTGCATGACCATCTTCCACAGTTATACTGGAACCTAGGTGTCCTTAGAGAGGTGGAGAGGTGGGCACCCTGAGGGATAGAGTGCTTTATTTCACGCTCCAACTCAATTTAGTCTGCTCCTTCTCTCCCTAGCCCCCACACCCCGCTAATTTTTGTTAGATGACAGCATTGCCCTTAACAGGGTTTGCTTGTTTAATGTTTCATTAGCCACATAGGTGTTTTCCTGGTGATGGAAAAAAATGTATAATAAAGTTTTTAACAATAGTGTCCTTTTACTGCATCACTATGTAAGAGACACAACCACGTGTGATTTGGGGTAAACATTACAGCTGGGCCCTCTTGTGATGCAGTGGTAGTGTTTCTACCCTTGGACTGAGACACCGAGGTTCAAGTTCCACCTGTTCCAATGATGTGTAGTAACATCGCTGAACAGGCTGATTAGAAAAATTAGGTTAACAACTCTAGGGGAGCTCTTGTAGCACAGTGATATTGTCCCTACCCCTGGCCCAAATGACCTGGTTAAGTCCCACCAAGTTCTTGAAGTGTGTAGTAACACCTCTGAACAGGATGATTAGGAAATATAGGTTAAATAAAAAAATGTAAACAAGATTAACAACTCCAGGTTTCTCGTGATGTAGTGAAAATGCCACGACCAGCTGTCCCTCTTAGCCACACACAAAGATGACAAGGACTACAAATTCAACTGGGACAACACAGTGATCACAGGAAAAGCTAAACATAGGACAGCCAGAGAATTTCTAAAAGCATGGCACTCAGCCATGGACTCCATTAACAAGCACACTGATCAAGACCCAATATACAGACCACTATAACAAATAACTGGAACCGGCAACCCGAAGATGCAGAAACAGAATCAAATAAATTTTAGAAGACACAGTACAGCAGCACTTCACAGGAGGCTCCAAAGCACTGAAGAGGTCACCAGACAGGGGACGAAATGTCTGCAAATCAACTTCTCAGCTTGGCAAACATATCCACAATCAGAACATCTCTAACTTTTGAAGATCTGATAAATAGGTCATCAACAGAAACATTTAACTTGCCATTATTTATGAAAAGTGGTCATGAAAAGCCTGGGGAAACGACATGCCAGTGATGGGCAAATCATTGGAGAGAATTCTGAGGGACAGGATTTACATGTATTTCGAATGGCAAGGACTGATTAGGGATAATCAATGCGACTTTGTGTGTGGGAAATTGTGTATCACGAACTTGATTGAGTCTTTGAAGAAATGACAAGAAGATTGATGAAGGCAGAGCCGTGGGCATTGTTTTTATGGACTTCAGCAAGGCGTTCGACAAGGTTCCACATGGTAGACTGGTTAGCAAAGTTAGATCACTGAGAATCCAGTAGAGCTGCTCATTTAGATACAAAATTGGCTTGAAGGAAGGTGGTGGAGGATTGTTTTTCAGACTGGAGGCCTGTGACCAGCGGTGTGCCACAAGGATTAGTGCTGTGTCTATTGCTTATTGTCATTTACATTAATGATTTGGATGTGAACATAGGAGGAATGGTTAGTAAGTTAGCAGATGACACCAAAATTGGTGTAGTGGACAGTGAAGGAGGTTCCCTTGGGACCTTGATCAGAGGGGCTCATGTGCTGAGGAAGGGCAGACAAAGTTTAATTTAGATAAATCTGAGGTTTTGCATCTTGGTAAGGCAAGTCAGGTCAGGACTTATACATTTAATGGTAGGGTCCTGGGAGTGTTGCCAAACAAAGAGACCTTGGGATGCAGGTTCATTGCTCCTTGAAGGTAGAGTCACAGATGGACAGGGAAATGGAGGCGGCATTTGGCGTGCTTGCCTTAATTGGTCAGAGCATTGAGTATAGGAGTTGAAATGTCATGTTGCAGCTGTACAGGACACTGATTAGGCCACTTTTGGAATACTACATTCAATTCTAGTCACCCTGCTATAGAAATGTTATTAAACTTGAAAGGGTTCAGAAAAGGTTTACAAGGATGTTGTCAGGGTTGGACAGTTTGAGTTATAGGGAGAGGCTGAATAGGCGGGGACTATTTTTCCTAGGCTGTCAGGAGCTGACCTTATAGACGTTTATAAAATCATGAGGGGAACAGATAGAGTGAGTGTTCCAGGTCTTTTTCCCAAAGTAGGGGAGTCCAAAACTAGACAGCATAGTTTAAGGTGAGAGGGGAATATTTAAAAGGGGCCGAAGGGGCAATTTTTTTTTAATGCAGAGGATGGAGCATGTATGGAACGAGGTGGAGGCTAATACAATTACAACATTTAAAAGCCATCTGGATAGGTAAATGAATAGAAAGGGTTTACAGGGATATGGGTCAAATGCTGGCAAATGGGACTAGATTAATTGAGGACATCTGGTTAACATGGACGAGTTGGATTGAAGGGTCTGTTTCCATGTTGTACAACTCTGACTCAATAACTTAGTTCCTTTCCACAGGTGTTGATTAGTGCCAGCCTTTTGTACTTTCATTTCAGATGTTTAATATCCACAGTACTTTGTCTTTGTATCATTATTACATTAGCTTTGTTTATTCCTGATCCACAATAAAAGTGATGCAAGTTTAAATTTTTCTGTCACAAGGGTTGCCATTTGCTAATCCAACATGTTATTTAAACTTACTACCATATGCAATATTTCGCACAAACCAATTTTGAATTTCAGATCACCAGGTCAACATATAACCACACTCCAAATATAAAGTGGTAGTTATACTACTTTATGGCAACAGTCAAATAATTTTGAACCATAGTCAGAGTCATACAGAATGGAAACAGACAGTTTGGCCCAACCAGTCCATGCTGACTATAATGCCAAACAAAACTAGACCCACATGCCTGCAGTCTGACCATATCCCTCCAAATATTTCTTATTCAGGTACTTATCCAAATTAACCAATAATAATTAACACTGCATAGCTGGAAAATCTCATTTGATTTCAACAGTCTAACTTGACCTAAACCCTTAAAACTGGATATACTTAATGAACATTGTTGATCATAATCTTTCTCAACAGTTGCCTGACAATGACGACATTACCACTCTTTAAAGTCTGTGATTTACAAAATCCAGTTGCAGGTGCGGATTACCGAACGAGTGCAGAACTTGTAACATGCATCAATTTGCTCATCACAATCGCCCATTCCTTACACTACTCTTATCACTCCTCGAGGTAGAAGTAACACCTATATCGCAATTCAGATGAAACGGTTGTTTTTAAAATAACTGATAAATCAAATCACGATAGATAATGTTTTATTGTTTTAAAAGAAATCCCTCCAACGTTTAACATTAAACTTGCATATGCAGGTAGAATGCTTTAAGAGTCTGTGTGTGTGTCGGCTTCCCGTTGGCATGGTAACCATCCTCCCTCCCCTGGAATTTAGCCAGATTGATGGGCCACGAAATGTAATTTAAACATTTTTTTAGAGAGAAAAAAAAGTACTGCCTCTGTTTCCTTGCTGTAAACATACCTGTGGTGAATTCGGCTCGGAGCCGGTTCACATAATGATAGTAAGGGTAAGGGTGAGGTGAAGTGAGGAAGATGAGATTGCTCTGTCTTGTGGCGACGCCATCTTTGTTTGTGGAGGGTGGGAGGCGTGTCTCCTCGCGCTTCTTCCTTCCGCTGTTCCCAGAACCAAACATCAACGGTCCCAACGGTCAGAGGCTGGGTCAAACTAGGAAAGATTGCGAATTGAGAAGGGAATGCCGGAGAGTGTTTTATTAAAGCTCGACATAATATAACAAACGGATGAATTGTAAACAAAAACTTAAGGTGCGGGAACTTTAAAGCAGAAGAAATTGAAGCAAGGACTACAATGCCATCCATGTAATTGAGGTGAATGTGAAAAACACAAGTAAAAATTCGAAGGCAGCCTGGTCTTCCTTGATCCTTAGATTATCTTTCTGGTGTCATTGGAGTTGAACAAGGCGCATTGTGGGCGATTTTTTTCCCTTTGAGATGTGATATAATACTCGATGACAATACACAAAGCTGGCCCATTGGTGGTTACACCCAGGTAGCTTATAAGTGCCAGCTAGTTTCTCTCTAAGCAAAGTAGTTTAATGCATAAAAACAAATGGTATAAAATCATACATATAAACCAACACCACATTGGCAAAGATGAGAAATAGGAGGGGTTGTACTCTAAGAAGGATGAAATAATTTGAAGAGAAAGGAGGCAGTACAAAGTAAATGAAGCACAGTTTCTGCATTCAGAATCCTAGACAATATTGGTGGAGCATATTATCTATATTATCTCGACAATATTGGTGGTGGAGCTAGTGAATCCTACACAATAGTCCTGAGGTATGGACCTTGAGACAGGAAATCAGTAGCGGTGAGAGGAGTAAGCGATGTGAGGTCCCCATGAAAGCATTATCAAAATCAGTGAATGAGGGAAAGTACCTAACAGAGAGGCAGACCTGAGTGGGAGCTGGTATATAAATAAGAATGATATATTTGTTGTTGATACTTAAGCAGGTGTAAGGGTAAAATAAAAGGAAGGACCTATTTTATTTAGTTAATTTATGTTTGGGGTGGTCAGGCTGCGCTTTGCACATCCTGCGCTATGTGGGAAATCGTAGCTGTATCTAGCAGCCTGATGACCATGTGCTCAGGAAGTGCCCTTGCTGGAGCAATTTGAACTTTGGTGTTTGGAACAAAAGTGGCAGCTGGGGGCAATACAGTGAATTCCTGAGGGGAGGTTGTAAATAGCAGGTTTAAGGACATAGTCACCCACAGCTGAAGGAATTGCAGGCACAGAGGCTAAAAAAATGGATTAGGCAGGAATTGAGGGAATCATGTGAATGCATCTTGCTCACAAACTTTCTTTTAGTTTTGGAAAAACATGTATTTGACATTTCCTTTGTGCAAGCCAGCTATAGCCAAGACCATGGCATTAGGTGGTATAACTGCTAGGGTGGGCAGAGTGTGGGAGAAGTGTGGAAGGGCAACAGTAGTAGGGCATTTATTAGTGAGGGGAGTTGTCCAAATGCTGCTATGACCTAGATGGGATTCCAAGATGACATGTGGAAGGGCTTTCTGAAGTGGGAGAGGAGCTGAAGAAGTCATTGTCTGTGTTGGGACTAAGGACATAGAGGAAAAAGAAACTAAGTCCAGCAAGCAGACTCTATGTGGAGGTGCCAGTGTTGGACTGGTTTGGACAAGGCCAAAAGATGCACGACACCAAGTCATGGTTCAATAGGTTTATTTGAAATCACAGACTTTCTGAGTGCTGCCCCTTCATCAGGTAAAGTGATGAAGGGGCAGCGCTCTGAAAGCTTGTTTTTTCAAATAGACTAATTGGACCATGACCTGATGTCATGTGACTTTTCACCTTTAGGAAGTTAAATATTGGAATTCAAAACAGGCATTTAAAGGAATTAATCTTCACATTACTTTCGCAGCCATGCAGTAGCAAATATAAGATTAGAAGGATAAAGTAGATGACTATGTGGTTGGAGAAATGGTGCTGGAGAGAGGGCTTTAGATTCCTGAGGTAATGGGCCCTTCTCTGGGAGAAATGAAACTGTACAAGTTAGATGGATTACGTTTGAATAGGAATGGGAACACAATCCTCACGGGGAGGAGATATTAAGGACTGCAGATGTTGGAAGCTAGAGTTGAGAAAAGATGGAGCTGGAAAAGCACAGCAGGTCAGACTGTTTCGGAGGAGCAGGAAAGTCGATGTTTTGGGTCAGGACTGAAAAACATAAAAGGGGCAACACAGTGTTGGGTGAGTTCATGGTGATTGCAAATGGGGAGGGATAGAGAATCAAATATGTAATCAAATTTCAGGTAAGTGTAAGAATAATAAGGCTTGGGAACAGGAGTAGGCCATTCAGCCTGTAGAGCATCCCCAATCATTCAGTATCATCATGGATGATTGAATACTTAAGTGCCTTTACTCATCCCATCCCTATAACTCTCTACACCATTGGTAATCAGAAATATATCAATCTCTCTATCAAATATATTTAAAGTCGTCTGTGGTAGATAATTCCAAAGGTTTACAACCTTTTAAGTAAAATAAGTTCTCCACATCTTGAATCTAAGTGGTGTCCCTGTTTTTAGTTTGTGCACCCTAGATTCCCCAGCCAGGAGAAATATCTTAGCTGCATCTACTCTGTATGTTCCTTTAAGTATTTTGTTAGTTATAATGAGATCACCTTTCATTTATTGAAACTCTAGAGAATACAGGCCAGTTTGCCATATCTCTCTTCCTAGGACAGTCTTGCCATCCCAGGAACAAGTCCGATGAACCTTTACTGCACTTCCTGTCTGAAGTATCTTTGTATACCTTCACAAAGTTATCATTGACACCAAGAGACAATACCAGACTAAATGAGAGTCCTAGACTAACCATACCAACAACACATCGACAGGCAAGGCTTACACATTATAATGGGCTACAAAGAAGTCGAGTAAAATTGCTGACAACAATGCATCTCTCCCTGATGAGCTCAGTGCATTCTTTGCTTGTTTTGAAAAGAGGTCAGTGAAATGATGTCACCAGCCCTGACAGCCTCAGGTCCATTTGTACGCACAGTCACTGCCACAGATGTCAGATCAGCCTTCTTGAGAGTGAACTCCTGGAAAGAGACTGACCTGGACAGAGTCCCTGGCTGTGGCATATATATCCTGTGCAGACCGACTGATGGGAGCTTTTGCAGACATCTTTAATCCCTCCTTACTGCGATGTGAGGTTCCCACCTACTTCAAGATGACCACTGACATTCCAGTGGCAAAGAAAATCAGGCAATGTTCCTTAATAACTACTGTCTGGTGGCTCTGACATCCATCATTATGAAGTGCTTTGAAACATTACTAATGACTGATATCTACTCCAGCCTTGATCCACTATAATTCACCTACCATTGCAATAGGTCCATGGCAGAAGCCATCTCCCTGGCCTTACAGTCATCGCTGGAACATCTGGGTAACAAGGACACATATCCTTGTAACTGTATCCTGGACTTCCTGACTCGCAGATCGCAATCAGTAAGGAGAGTTGAGAACATCTCCTCCACAATAATCTTCAAAACTGATGCCCCACAAGGCTGTGTACTCAGCCCTTTACTATACTCCTTATACATTCATGGCAAAATTCAGCTCTAACTCCATTTACAAATTTGCAGATGACACCACCATAGTGGATTGGATTTCAAACAATGACGAGACAGAGTACAGGAAAGAGATAGACAGCTTAGTGACATGGTGTGAAGACAACAATCTCTCCCTGAATATCAGCAAAACAATGGATCTGGTCAGGAAGCAGAATGGAGTACATGCCCCAATGTGTACCAGTGGTGCTGAGGTGGAAGTGGTTGAGAGCTTTAAGTTCCTAGAAGTAAATATCACTGACAATCTTTCCTGGTCCATCCAAATCAACGGTACAGTCAAGAAAGCACACGAACATCTCTAACTCCTCAGAAGGTGAAGGAAATTTGGCATGTCCACAATAACTCTTACTAATTTCTTTAGATGCACCATAGAAAACATCCTATCTGGGTGCATCACAGCTTGGTATGATCCTGCCCAAGATGCAAGTAATAGCAGAGAGTTGTGAACCCAGCCCAATTCATCATGAAAACCAGCCTTCTTTCCCTTGATTCTGTCTACACTTCTGGCTGCCTCAAGAAGGCAGCCAATATAATCAAGGAGCCCTTCCACCCTGATATACTCTCTTTCACGAGGCAAAAGGTACAAAGTTTGAGAACACATACCAACAGATTCAAGAGCAACTTCTTCCCTGTTATTATTAGTCTTATGAACTGACCTCTTATTTATTAAAGTTGATCTTTCTCTGCACCTTCTCTGTAGCTGTAATACTACATTATGCATTCTGTACTATTATCCTGATGTATTTATGTAAGGTATGATTTATCTGGTTAGCATGCAAAACAGTACTTTTCTCTGTATCATGGTGCCTGTGACAATAATAAATCAAATTCTTGTACTAGGGAGACGAAGACTACACATAGTATTTCAGGTGCAGTCTAACAAAGGTTCTATATATTTACAGCAAAACTTCATTACTCCTATACTCATCCTCTTGCAATAAAGGCTAACATTTCATTAGCCCTCCTCACTGCTTGCTACACCTGCATTTTTTAAAAAAAAGCAAAATACTGCAGATGCTGGAAATTTGAAACAAGCACAGAGAAAGCTGGAGAAACTTAGCGGGTCTGGTAGCATCTGTAGAGAAAGAAACAGTTAATGTTTCGAAACGTTAACTGTTTGTCTCTGCACAATTGTTGCCAGACTTGCTGATTTGCTCCATCATTCTCATGTTTACTATACCTGTATGTTTGCCTTCAGTGACTTATTGACAGGCTGTAATAATAGGGGATTTTAACTACCTAATACTAACTGGAATATTTTTAGTGTGCAAGTTAAGGAGGAAACAACATTTTTAAAATGCATCCAGCAGAACATTTTTTTGCTAGTATGTAGAAATCCCAATGAAATAGCAGACAATTCTGAACCTAATATTCTCAAATCAGCCTGGGCAGGTGAAAGGCCTAGAAGTGAGGGAGCAATTTGCAGAGAGTGACCATGTTGGTGTTATCTGGGCTACACAATCTGCTAAATGGCAGATTGAAGTTTTAAGGGGGTTACTGCAGATTTCCTTATTGAGAAATACAAGACAAACAGACAAGGGTTGACAGAGCAAATGAAGAAAAGTGATAGGGATCCATCCCAGACGTTAGCACAGCAGAGAGAGTGGATAGATAAACAGAAATTGAATAAAACTAAAAAGATAGGGGTAATCTTCGTATACCAATTAGCAGGCCTAATTGAACAAGTGAGTAGATGGAGAAAGGACCAGGAACAAGTTAAAGAGAGGGGGGGGGGGTCAGAATACAAGAGAGCAGGGAACAATATAAAATACTGCAACAGAACAGGACACATAGAAGCAGTGTGCTGGGAAAAGCACGGAGCACCCCCAAACACCACCCGGAACACCACCGAATCCCAAGTGCTGACAACCAGCTGCCCCCATTTGTGAGGGGAAGAGAGAGGGAGCATTTGTGTGCACACAGTAATAGGAGGGAGGAAATATGAAGTGCTAGTACACATGGGAGCGGCTGTATCTATCACAAACCTACCCTTACCCCACACAAATAAAATGATTCACTTAACCGGGGTAGGAGGGGATAAAACACCAGCTTACCTAAGCAAAACTACCCTCATAGAAATAAACTAGATATATGTATCCTCATGAAATTCTATGCATGCCAAAATAACCAGGGCACCATAATGTGCAATGATCTCATGAGTGAATATAATGTTCTAATCAATTGTGCAAAATGGAAATTGATTTGGCCCAGACAGGACAGTCAAAAGACTGAGATTGGGAAACTTACAAGTCACCTTGAATCTATTAAAGTGGCTACAGTCACCAGTAGGGACTAGAACCTCAAAAAGGGGGGATTCAGAGCCATCTGTGCCTCCTTCCCCGAAGCATGGGCAGTGACAAAGTTAGATACAGGTCTAGTTAACATATACCCAATAAGGGTTCCCAGACCGGAGCATAAGCCGCAATGGCAATACCCGATAAAACCCAAAGCAGAAAAAGCGGTTGTGGAGATAGTGAAACAGAGAATCCTGAAAGCAACAAACAAATACAACTAATTAAAATTGTGAATATACATACAGACAGTCAATATGTCTTCGGTATAGTCCATGGCTACATGGTGGCATGGGGTAGAAGAGGGTTCACTACCTCAGGGGATCCCCTATCAGACACCAATTAAGAATTCAGGCATTATTACCTGCCAGTGAACAGCCAAAAGAGGCTGCAGTAATAAAATGTAAAAGGCCATCAAAAGGAGCTAGCAAAAGCTACCAGGTTGGCTAAAATTCAAAGGAAACCAGGCAGCAGACCGAGTAGCTCAGAAGGCCCTAGAACAAGAAACCATTGATGAGGCTGCAGTAGCCACTATTGAATTAGCAAAAGAGACTATCCAAAGTCAGCAGATACAGGAAGACACCCTACAGAGAGTAATGGAAACTGTAGGGGGCACTCAAAGGGGAGGATGGTGCCTGGAGGCAAACAGACAAGTTGGTAGCACCAGCATGTATACTGAACACACTGCTTGAACTACACCATGGGCTCTCCCATACAGATAGGCCATGATAGCAAGCCTAGGTAGAGAGTGGTGGTGGAAGGGAATGGGAAGAGACGTGGCCAAGTACTGCCACAGATGTATGGTTTGTGCACAACATAATCCAGGAAGACCAATAAAAGTTTAAGATGGGACACCAGCCCAGACCAAGGGGACCCTGAGAACACCTTCAGATAGATTATACAGAGCCACTACCACCTTCCCATGGGAAAATGTACTGCCTGGTCATCAAAGACCAATTCACCTGATGAATAGAAGCATTCCCGACCAAACACTGCTCTGCAAGCACTGTAGCCAGAATATTAGGGGAGGAGGTAATCCAAATGTGGGGTTACTCCTCCAGATCGACTCTGACCTTCAGGCAAGGTCATGAAGATTGTCTGCCAATCGCTCAGCATTAGACGGAAATTTCACATTCCCTATTACCCTAGAGCTCAGGGATGGTAGAGAGAATAAATAGAACGCTCAAAAATACTTTAGCTAAGCCTATGCAGACCTCAGGCTGAACATGGGCTGAGGTACCGCCAGCCATTCTAATGAAATTAAGAGCCACCACGAAGCAGATAATCGGGCTAACACAATATGAATTAAGGACCGGGTGAGCAATGCAATTGCCAGAGATAATAATCACAGGGGGCACCAATGTGGGTCCATTAAAAGACAAAATTCAGCGGTACATGATAGAATTAAATGTCCAACTGAAAGGGGTGCGGAAATCTGTAATTGATAAACTGGACAAAAAGGACAAGAAGGGGAACTCAAAATCTTCCCTGAGGTCCCAGCAGCAGGAAGCCATGTGCTGGTGCGAGCAATGCTTGACAAACCAGGATTTGCTCCAAAATGGAAAGGGCCATACGGCATGGTAATAAGTGGGGCTGCATAGATATTAAAGGAAAAGGCACATGGAAGCACTGGACCCAACTAAAACTGTTTAAACACTCCTGTGCCCAAACTAATTACATTGACCATTCCCCAGGTGCAAACAGGAACGGCAGACAAGGTGGTCATCCCGGGGGGGGGGTATCAAAAACCCAACTGAACAAAACACACAGAAGCATGACTGCACCTCCTGACGAAAACAAAGACTTTGACTGATAACTTTATTTTAACTGCAAAATGTATACACCTGTGTGTATTTCACTGTGTTTACATGTTGGGATTTGAAGATAATCTCTTCTATAAAACCTAAGCTTACATGGAAACTGAACTGTAGAATCCTTATTTGTGGCCACCCTGGATGTGTGCAGCTGGGCAGGACCACCACCCCATGCAGTTGGGTCTCCCAGTCTAGGGATGGGAAAACCTATTTAAAACCCAGTAATTACCCATTCTGTTTTACAGGGCAGAGATGGGGATGCGTTTATGCCCTCGTTCCCAAAAATGACACATGCGTCGAGACACAGTGCACTTACCAGCACTGTACGGTCATGAGGGGACAGTTTACCTGCACCTGCAGCAAGCAAGCATGCTTGAATGTGACCACCGGCAGACAATTCATATATGGTCAGTGCAGTGGCAATCATGGCAGCTCTGCCACATGGCTGTACCCATTCGATACTTACCAGCGGCCGGGGGTCCCCGGGAGATCAGGAGCGACATGGGTGGACAGACAGATGGAAGGACAGGACAATGTATGTTATCAAGCGGCAAAGGGATTTGTTTATCTATTTAAGACGACTTATGCAAACCTGTTAACCTGTTCACTGTCGGGACAATTGCACCCCTTACTGTATCATGCCCCAGTGGAAGACATGTTCAGGGGAGGATAGTGACCTGCTCCATCAGTCACGAGTTTTGTGCTGACTGGCTGGTCCCCACCACTTTGGGGTCATCATTGGGATATGGATCTCTACCTTTGGGAGGGCGCAACAGGGGTCATCAGCGCTAAAAACCAAAATTACCTCGTATGTGGCCTGACTATCTTCAGCAATAGTACCTCAAAAGCTCTGGAAGCAATTAAAACAGAGCTGGCTGAACTCAGACTCTATACATAGTAGACACAGTACGCAGTTGGATTATCAATTAGCACAGCAAGTAGGGGTGGGTTTGTACAATTATTGGTGACAATTATATCACCCTTGTTATTGATGCCTCTTATAACATTACAGAAGCCATCAAGAATATCCGAGATCAGCTAGATAATTTTCAACAGGGAGCCACAATTGCAGACAGCTGGCTAAATTGGTTGATAGGTAAATCTTGGGGACCCTCTTTGGCACACAGGGTAGTTCTCATTGCACTCATGCTGGTATTCTGTATGGGCCTCGAGTGTTTAAAGCTCTGCTGTAAGACACTACTAACGAGAACTGTACCAGCAGCGAGTGTCACCACAGAAGAGCCCCCGACGAACTGGCACTCCTTGATATCCCTCAGGAGGAGCTGCTAAAGATGACCTACCTCTACATGTGAATTAGGTGGTCTGTGGGAGATCTCCGAAGTCACCTCCTTGACCACAATGTGGAGAATGAAGTGGGAGATGGCACTGGGCAGGGTGACACTAGGCACACGGACACAAAAGATGGCCACTGAGCCATCAATTGGCCACTTGACACACAAGATAGCTGCCAGAGCACAATATGGAGAGAGACAGCAGAGCAAATACAGACACTGTCTGGGGCCACCAAAATGCCAGGACAAATCACTCACAACCTAGTTGATTAGTTTAAGGCAGTTGGGGGAGAGAATACACATGATTAACGTACACTGCCTGCCAAAGTGTCTGGGTCCAGCCAACACCTCTTATAAAAATGCTAACAGCTTGATACAAACTCAATACAGAGTGATAATAGCCAGGGCTGCAGTAATTGTCCTTCTCAGGAAGAGCGATTAGCACCTACTACTACAGCAACAGATGTCCGCACAGACATTGAAACTGACAATGTTTGTGCTGAAACTGACAATGACCACGCTGAAATTAACAAAGGCTGTGCTGGAACTGACAGTGACTGCATCGAATCTATCAAAGATTCTGCAACGTTTACAATAAACAAACCATGTTACAAAGACAATAACCTCAGCACTGACATATTGTATTACAAAATGTATAAATATGTCTTGACATGTGCTCTGGGTTGAGAGAAGACACTCAGCTGACCACTGTGCTGTTAGTGTCTTTCGCTCCCCGGAGGTTCAGTATTTCCTTGTACAATAAACTCTGTCGTGAACCCGACTCTGACTCCGAGGCTGGTGATTTTTCCCACAACAACTACAAAACATTGGTCATTACTGTGTTGTAGCCATTGCATTTTTCTACAGCTACAAATCTGATATGTCCAAATCCTTGTTTTCTAATTCTTTATAAAGTTAAAGGAAGAGCATTGTATGCCGTTTAATAATTTACAAAAGTATTCCTCAATCCTGAATGTAACCATGCCAGATTAATTTATTATTAACCTAAAATAAATAGTGACACAATTTACCAATAAGCTAAGTTATAACAAGTAGCTATAACCTTTGATTTGACTCAATGTTTTCACTAACATTGAAATTGTGTAGTTAGTATCTGAATATGAAACTTCTTTTCATCATTAGTTTTGTGGTTCTCTTTCGAAGCAGTGTTGGGCAAGAGCGCACGTAAGTAATTTATTTTATAATTCTTTCAGAAACAAATATGTCATGAGCAATGTGGAAATTTAAATGTTATATTGCAATTTCTGTGCAGTTTTATAGATCGCTAAAGTTTAATATTCGGTCAGTTGCTACTGCAATAGTACTAGCATCAGTTTTGGTCATAGAATCTTTCATCACGCAGATATTAACTTTAAACTTAATTTTCTAGTCTTCCTTTAACAGTACAAAAGTACTTTTCAATACCAATGATTGCTTAACGTTTTTTTTATTTTTGATGACTACACAATGACCAGGTCTTGTGTACACCTTGAACCAGAATGAAGCAGTATTCGAGGTGTTCTGCAATGTAAAAATCTTTTTTATTTTAAATCTTTTTGAAGAATAATTATTCATTTGGGCATTAAATTGCCTCAAGGTTTGTTAATCTAAGAATGCCACAGTAGTATGCAACATGCTAAGGTTCAGTAGAAGAGGATTACATTTTTCAATTTTGTTTGACTGCATTTCAGCTTCTCAGTTATTTTTGCAGAAGTCCAATAAAATCCCAAGTGTAAAACAATCAATCTGAACATATTTTCTACATAAATATGCTGGAATGGTGTGATCCCACATCCATGTACATATTTTAATCTTTATTGTATGTTAAACTAAAAGGGTATATTTAGCTTGTATCATAGTTGAATACGATTTTTGACATATTGTTTGTCTAATTAACAGTATAGTGTCTGATAAACTGAGTTTTACTACCATTTTTTAGGTACCTTGTTACAGCACCTAAGATCTTTAGAGTAGGAGCAACTGAGAATGTGGTGGTTCAAACATATGGGTATACAGATTCATTACGCATTTCAATCAGTCTAAGAAGCTACCCAGATAGGCGAAAGGTCTTTTCAGAGGGACAAGTTACAATAAATAAAGAAAATGGATTTCAAGCGTCTTTACATTTGACAGTAAGTCTTTTTTTAATGATTTGAATAACTAAAGAATGCAATGACAATCTTTTGTGATACCTCCTTTGAAAACTGGAAAGGAAGATTTGCTTTTAAACATTGCTTTTCATTACCTCATGTTGTCTAAAAGCATTTACAGCCAATGAAAAACATGACTCTTGTAATGTAGAAAATGCAGCAGCCAATTTTTGCATACAAACCCCCACAAACAGCAACAAAGTAATGACATGGTAATCTGTTTTACCTTATGACATTGATCAAGGCTAAGTATTGGCTAAGACACTTACCCTGATGTTTTATTTTGTAATAGTGCCATGAAATCAAACAGTGTAGCTGAAATCCCGCAATGCGACCTGAACTTAGAAGCTTAGTCACAGCTAATATTTACATGTTATATTCCTAGTTGATGTTATTACTGGACAAATCAGATCCTAGACTGAAATCTGATTTGATAGATCGTATTTTGTTTTGTTTTGGTTTTAACAAGGTGGTGTCTGATTGAAACATAGGCATACAATGTTGCAAATGTGATTTTAACTTGAGAAAAGAAGTTTAATTAGCAAGAGAAATTAAGATAAAATAGACTAACCAGGCTATTGCTGTATAACACACAGTTGAAGTATTTGATATATGTGGTAACATATAATCCCATTAATTTCCCCCCCTCCCCAAAATTCCTTTACCGATCCCAAAACTTCCCTCTATGGTACCCAAAAGCACCCCTCATACGGTACTTACACCACTGAAAATTTATATCTCGAAAATCTCAATAGGTTTAATTTAGTTGTATCTTTATCTCTCAGTCTGGAAAAATCTGATAGCCTTTCCCTGGAACTTTCATACACGTCAGTTTAAACATTCTCAGCTTGAAATAAACTCTTTAGGCTTTTAACCAAACATTTTGCATCTGAAACTATTATTAGACTCATGGCACTAAGGTAATCTAATTTTACAAATCTAACCATCTCTTCTCTTAAAGCATTGCTTTACACATCTAGCTTCATCCAATGAAGCTATAAGTGCTTCCTCTAAGCTTAAAAAAAGGCCAGAACTTTCTAACAGAAACCTTGAAGCATTACTGTTTACCTTGTTTATTTATACACTTCACCAAAAATGCTTTTGTTCTCTGAAGGCTACTTCTTTATCAAGTTATTTGAAAATAACTCACCAAAGCTACAAAACTACTTTTAAATTAATCATTAAACTCTCCAGACACATCAAGCCCATATGTCAGTAATTCAAAGTTCAGACATCCAAATTTAAAATAAATGTTATGGCAGAAAATCTTGTTTTAACCAGCACCTTTTCAATTGACACTCTTGATAAACTGGCAAAAATTCTATAACTCAAATACTACATTCTACCACAATGTCTGAGTATTTATGCTGTAATTAAAGTATAATAATGATCTGTATATCCCTTGCATTATGTTTCTTTAACTTACTGTGTTTTTACATTGATTTTATTAAGAGATGTGTTGATGTTTTTACATAGATTTTTTGAGGGATGTTGATGTGTCAAAGATTTGGTCGATCAATGTTTACTGTAGTTATACATACCTCTTGACTATCCAGAATATTTAATCAACTGGCACAATCCTAGTCCTGAAGGTGCTAGTTAATAAAAATGTTTGCTGTAGTATGTATCACACACCCTACATCACAATATGAGGAACTTGTATAATTTGATTTCACATTAATCTGTGCAAGTCTGAATATTCTAATATATCTGAACAGTCACTAATCACTTAGGATTAAATTTGAGTATGATAAATTTAGGAACATTATTTAATGAGGTAATGGTGTTTTGGCAATGGTAAACACTAAAAGAATATATGGATGACTCGCAACAATTGTTCATTCCTGTCTGGCATAAAAATACATTTGGAAAGGAGGCCCAACCATGGCTAACAAGGGAATTAAGATATTCGATCCACAGAAGAGACATATAAATTGGCCAAACAGAGCAGCTGACTTGAAAATTGGGACCAGTTGAGAATTCAGCAAAGGAGGACAAACAGATTGATTAAAAGAGGAAAATAAAGTAGGAGAGTAAGCTTGTGGGCAACATACAAATGAATTGTAAAAGTTTCTATTGGTTTTTGAAGGGAAGTAGATTTGTGAAGACATTAGCTCCATTACAGTCAGAAACAAGGGAAGTTATAATAGGGATCAAAGAGATGGTGGACAAATTAAATACACATTTTGGTTCTGTCTTCACAAAGCAGGACAAATAATGTCCCAAAAATGATGGGGAACACGTCATCTAGTGACAGGAAGGAACTGATGCATATCAGTATAAATAGGAAAATAGCACTGGGGAAATTGATGGGATTAAAGTCTGATAAATCCCCAGGATCCAATAGTCTACATCTCAGATTACGTAAGGAAATAACCCAAGAAAGACTGGATGCATTGCTGGTCATCTTTCAAGATTCTTTAAACTCTGCACCAGTTCCTCTGAATTGAAGCATTGCTAATGTAACCTCTTGAGTAAAAAGGAGGTACAGAGAAAACAAGAAATTAAAGGTCGGTTAGCCTGACATCAGCAGTGAAAAAAATACTAGAGTCCATTATGAAAGATTTAAAAGTAGAGCACTTAGAAAACAGTGACAGGATAGACAGAATTGGCATGGATTTAAAAAATGAAATCATGATTGACAAATCTACTAGAATTTTTCAAGGATGTTTACGCGTAGAATTGATAAAGGGTTCCAGTGGATGTTGTTTACTTGATCTTTCAGAAGGTTTTTGATAAGGTCCAACGTATCTTCTTTTTCTAAAAGATTAGGATATAAAATTAAAACTGGGTTTAGAGATAGTGTACTGACATGGATGGAGAACTGGTTGGGAGACAGAAAGCAGACAGTAGGAATATATGGATACTTTTTCGATTGGCAGCCAGTGACATGGGCCATAGAATCCCCAAGTGTAGCAACAGGCTATTTGGCCCAAGAAGTCCACACAGACCCTCCAAACAGCATCCCACCTTGATCCATTCCCCTTACATTTCCCATGGCTAACAGACCTAACGTACACACCCCTGGACACTATGGACAATTTAGCATGGCCAGTCTGCCTAACTTGCACTTTTTTGGATTGTGCGAGGAAACTGGAGCATTTGGTGAAAACACAGACATGAGAGAACATGAAAACCCCACACAGACAGTCACTGAGGCTGGGATCGAACCCGGGTCCCCAGCACTGTGTGGCAGTGGTGCCAACCACTACAAGAAGTGGGTGTCCTTGTACACCAGTCACTGAAAGTAAGCATGCAGGTGCAGAAGGCACTGAAAACACCAGATGGTATGTTGGCCTTCATAGTGAGAGGATTCAAGTACAGGATGTTTTCAAAAAGGAGTTAGATATAATTCTTCAGGCTAAAGGAGTCAAAGGGTATGGGAAGAAAGGGTACTGAGTTCAATGATCAGCCATGATTATACTGTGTGGTGCAGCATCCTCAAAAGGTAGAATGATCTACTGTTGCTCTTATTTCCTGTGGTCTTTCATGACCTGCTGCTTCAAGTTGAATCTGGAAGATTTTGTTTTCTGGTATTGAATCCTTCACTTAATTGGAAGGGGTGCTCTTGAAAGCAGGTCTGTAATATGCATCTGTTTTCGCTGTTTGTGAAATCAAGATGATTTCTTTGCAACCAGAATAATATATTTTGCAGACACTTTGGAGCAGAAAGTAGCAAAAACATCCTTGAAGTGGTTGGACTCAATTGTCATTTTTGTCTTTTCCAATCAGGTATTGATTGAAACATTCCCAAGTAAAACCAATAGCGTACACACAGTCTTAATCTGGGCATAATGTCAATCTATCTATGCTAGAGCCCTAGTTGTGAATGCATCTGGTTGATCTTGCTGCATTAGGGTTGCTCCAAGTCCTGATTCATTGACATCACATTGCAAGGTGACTTCATTATCAATTTCCGCATTGGCATTGTCGTCACTCATTGGTTGATTTTAGTGAATGCTGCATGATGTACCAGTGTCTATCTAACACTTTCTATTGATCTGATGTTCCCACGGCAGTCCACATTCCACAGTCACAAGTCAAATATGACCTGTTGCCTTGACTTAACTAAACTAACTTGTTGTATGGTGTATACCATTTATCAGTATCTTCAGTTAGTATCTATCCAGTTGCCATTTGTACTTTTGTTGACCTTTTTTTGCCATACATTTGTGTGCAAAATGATTCAGTTTTTTGTAACAACAGTACTATTTTTTCCACTCTGGACACCCCCTTCTTGTCTCTGGCAGGATAGTTCTGCAGATTTATATCCTGCCTTTGTCCTTAATTATTCTGTTGGTGTGCCAAGAGTATGCAAGACATGGCACAACCTTGGCACTTAGTCATAGAGTCATAGAGATGTACAGCATGGAAACAGACCCTTCGGTCCAACCCATCCATGCCGACCAGATATCCCAACCCAATCTAGTCCCACCTGCCAGCACCCGGCCCGTATCCCTCCAAAACCTTCCTATTATATACCCATCCAAATGCCTCTTAAATGTTGCAATTGTACCAGCCTCCACCACATCCTCTGGCAGCACATTCCATACACGTACCACCCTCTGTGTGAAAAGGTTGCCCCTTAGGTCTCTTTTATATCTTTCTCCGCTCACCCTAAACCTATGCCGTCTAGTTCTGGACTCCCCAACCCCAGGGAAAAGACTTTGCCTATTTATCCTATCCATGCCCCTCATAATTTTGTAAACTTCTATAAGGTCACCCCTCAGCCTCCGACGCTCCAGTGAAAACAGCCCCAGCCTGTTCAGCCTCTCCCTGTAGCTCAGACCCTCCAACCCTGGCAACATCATTGGAAATCTTTTCTGAACCCTTTCAAGTTTCACAACATCTTTCGGATAGGAAGGCGATCAGAATTGCACACAATATTCCAACAGTGGCCTAACCAATGTCCTGTACATCCGCAACATGACCTCCCAACGTCTGTACTCAATACTCTGACCAATAAAGGAAAGCATACCAAACGCCTTGTTCACTATCCTAACTACCTGCGACTCCACTTTCAAGGAGTTATGAACCTGCACTCCAAGGTCTCTTTGTTCAGCAACACTCCCTAGGACCTTACCATTAAGTGTATAAGTCCTGCTAAGATTTGCTTTCCCAAAATGCAGCACCTCGCATTTAGCTGAATTAAACTCCATCTGCCACTTCTCAGCCCATTGGCTCATCTAGTCAAGATCCTGTTGTAATCTGAGGTAACCCTCTTCGCTGTTCACTACACCTCCAATTTTGGTGTCATTTGCAAACTTACTAACTGTACCTCTTATGCTCGTATCCAAATCATTTATGTAAATGACAAAAAGTAGAGGGCCCAGCACCTTGTCGCACTCCACTGGTCACAGGCCTCCAGTCTGAAAAACAACCCTCCACCACCACCCTCTGTCTTCTACCTTTGAGCCAGTTCTGTATCCAAAAGGCTATTTCTCCCTGTATTCCATGAGATCTAACCTTGCTAATCAGTCTCCCATGGGGAACCTTGTCGAACGCCTTGCTGAAATCCATATAGATCACATCTACTGCTCTGCCCTCATCAATCTTCTTTGTTACTTCATCAAAAAACTCAATCAAGTTTGTGAGACATGATTTCCCACACACAAAGCCATGTTGACTATCCCGAATCAGTCCTTGCCTTTCCAAATACATGTACATCCTGACCCTCAGGATTCCCTCCAACAACTTGCCCACCACTGAGGTCAGGCTCACAGGTCTATAGTTCCCTGGCTTGTCTTTACCACCCTTCTTAAAAAGTGGCACCACGTTTGCCAACCTCCAGTCTTCCGGCACTTCACCTGTGACTATTGATGATACAAATATCTCAGCAAGATGCCCAGCAATCACTTCTCTAGCTTCCCACAGAGTTCTCGGGTACACCTGATCAGGTCCTGGGGATTTATCTACCTTTACCCGTTTCAAGACATCCAGCACTTCGTCCTCTGTAATCTGGACATTTTGCAAGATGTCACCATCTATTTCCCTACAGTCTATATCTTCCATATCCTTTTCCACAGTAAATACTGATGCAAAATATTCATTTAGTATCTCCCCCATTTTCTGCAGCTCCACACAAAGGCTGCCTTGCTGATCTTTGAGGGGCCCTATTCTCTCCCTAGTTACCCTTTTGTCCTTAATATTTGTAAAAACCCTTTGGATTCAAGGTCAATTGCTCTCCCAAGTGTAAGTCTGTCTTTTCTCAATAGGTATGCTTTAACCTTTAACTTTTGTATCAGTTATACCTAAAAGTCACCATAATGCCAGAGAACCATAGTGTTGATCAGAGAGATGATGGGTGGTGAGTTTAACCAGAGGGTCACTGTACCTCAGGCAAGAGAAGATACTATCCTGTCTCTAATTAGCTCACACTTTAATTGCACAAATTCACAGTTTTTGACAAGTTGGATCAATTGTATTGATCTATGGATTCTTTTTCACATTGTTCCCTAGTATTAAGTATATACTATTCAAATGTGATGTTTACTTGGGGCTAAAAGTGAGCCTTTGTCGACACTTTTGAAATTTCTATCTTGTATTCTTTCTGTTCTTCCAAGAGGTTTAGGGGAGAATACATTTTGAAACAAGTTCTTCCCAGAAGTGATAAAGAATATTAATGTGTTCCTGTTCAACAAGTCCATAACTATTGCTACCAAAGGACATGGGAAAATTGCCAGTTGTCTCTCACATCCCCTGCAATTTGAAGTAGAGCTGGCAAAGAAACAGTAGCAGCCATTTTCTCTTAAGCAATATCTTCATTTGTTTATTTGCGTTTTTCAGTAGCAGCTCGCAGCTGTGCTTTCATTTTTGGGTACTCATCTCAGTAACTCTTCTGTCACTACATTTCGAATATACAACATTTTAGGTATATGTCCATGAACAGTCCTAAACTGTGGAATTTATCTTTGATTCTGTATACCATGCCAGTGTTTAATGAGTTAATGAAGATTCTTTCTTTTTCTCAATGCCATAAAGTTTAAACTAGATAAGGAGCTTTCAGGTAGCGTGGCACTCAGTTCCAGATTTGTCTGCTTTTGCTGCACTCATCAGATGTTAGGTGAACATAATGATAAGCTCACAAGGTGCTCTCATCAAAATTCCATTATGGCATTGAAATTGAACCTATTCCTTATTATTATTTCAACAAAAACAACCCAATGTCAGCTGAGCCTGTGGTTTGAATGCTGTAAGGGTCAATGAAGAAAAGAAAAAGGCTGCACTATCAGAAATCACATAAGCGCTGTTTTGATGCATAACTCACAGGTAATATTTTAATTAGTAACAAATTACAGTATATTAAAAATTGAGGATGTTTATAGCCATTGACCTTTATACAACTGTGGGCTATTACTCAAACAAATATAACAAATGATTGTAGGGTAAAAATGCAGAAAAATTCAATGTTTCTTGGTTTTTGACTCCTAATAAGTCTGAAAGTTTGAAGATACAAAACTGAAATCACAAAGGAAAAATTAAGTTTGGAACTGAACTTCTTTATGCATTAAACTCTTTAAATGATTGAACCTTTCATTTATGTGAAGTATTGGAAAATCCAATAATCAAATTTTGAAGTGCAGTCACATCATACAAATGTCAAAAGCATTAGTTGTGCATTATCAAAAGTAAAAAATAAATGTGGTTTTATTTTATATAGATCTCACCAAAAGATTTACCTAGAAAGAAAAATGAACAACAATATGTGTACTTAAGAGCACTTTCTGCAGACTTTAATCAAGAGGAAAAAGTGCCAGTGACTTACCATAACGGATTACTCTTTATCCAGACTGACAAACCTGTTTATACACCTGATCAATCAGGTATGAGTCTTAATCTTAATTTTCCAACTACAGAGTTCTCCCCTCAATTAGATATAAGTCACATTCTCAACTGAACCTCATGCTTTAATTTGTTATGTTCGTTATCCACAGTAAAATCCTCCCTCGTTTTATATGTGATAACCTTTTCTCTTTGTCCCCTCTATAACAACCTTTTAGGATGGATATTGTGTACATTATCTTGGATGGGTGTACATAGGTGGAGATTCAAGGGGAGCAGGTAAAATGGTATTACGTGCAAGAGAAATATGCCCAAAAGAAAAGATAATGAGGCACCATTTTTCCAGTTCCATATAGAAGAAGGATGTCAAAGATTTGTCCTTAGTGGTACAGTATCTGACGCCCCATGTAGAGTAAGTGGGCTCACTTTGGAAAAGGTTAAAAATCACCCAACACCAGATTATACTCCAAAAGGTTTATTTGGAAGCATTAGCTTTCAGAGGACTGCTCCTTCATCAGGTAGTTGTGGAGTAGGACCATAAGTCACGGAACCTAAAGTAAAAGATTACAGTGTCATGCAGCTGAGATGATATATTGAACAGACCTAGATTGTTGTTAAGTCTTTCATATTTTAGAAGATTCACTCTGGAAAGTCACCAGTGGGTGCAATGCCAGTGTGATTGCCAGCCTCGTGGACTGTTATTTTTGGAATTGTTTCTCTAGCTCAATTTCAGGGAGCTTAGGATAAGCATAGAAAAGGGAGAGTAAAGAATCTTGCCAGTGAAACTAAAGAAAAATAAATAGCAGAAAGTAACTGTTAAACTTGAAAACTGCATTACTTTTAGCTTCATTCAAATGATTTATTGCTCTATTTACATAGTGAAATTTCGAATTTATTCACTGAATGAAGAAATGAAACCAGCCAGAAGACCAGTTGCTATCACTTTTCAGGTGAGTTCCTTAAATTTAGAGAATGATTAATATATTGAGGTTCAGTTAAAGTGTTATAGTTATAAATCATGAATTTTTATGCCAAAATGTAACATAACAGCAGCAGAAATCTGACATTCAAATAAGTGTAAAGCTGACAACTTTAGGCATAATTGCAGAAACGATCACTTCATATGCAGCATGTGTGTTGAAAATCTCTTTCATAAATACTTTATTTTAAAGTTGTTATTAATAAATACTTATGAAGAAGTATCTAAACCTTGATGAAGAAAAGTAAATTAAAACAATTATGTTTGTTTTGCTAATAAGGATCCAGAGGGAGTTAAAGTAGATTACGCTGAATATGAAGATATTACTGGAATAATCTCAGCACCTGACTTCAAGATTCCATCTAATCCTAAGTAAATTGTTATGTAAATTTTTATTGTTAGTGCTTTGATAAACACAAAGAAGGTACACATTTATACTTTTTGGAAATTCTACTAGTAAACTGCTGATTTTAAACAAGTCTCAGGATTCTTTCATATGAACCTGAAAGACCAATTACACTTCTACCATGGCATGCATGGTTTACAGGGCCAGGTAAATTTTAAATTCCAATTTTGTTACTTTGAATACAATGTCATGAAGGTGCTGCTCTATAATTGAAGTAAAATTGCATTAATGGTGCAAAGTTGAATAAACTTTATGTGATTTCTCAGAAACAGTGCAGTTAATCTGAATGGTTGATGTATGCCACAGGCCAAAGATTCTCCACTGTAACATCCCTGAACCAGATAAACAGAAACAAGTTCCAACTTAACAAAAAAAACTTAGCATTTACTATATACCAAAAAAACTTACATCAAATATGCATTGAAAAACTTGCATAAGATCTATAATTCTTAATTTGCTCTTTGCAAAATTACTTCATTTGGAAGGTGTGCATTTTTGTTCTTGTTTCCATGCATTTGTAAATTTCATTGGATATTTCCTTTGCTTAGCTTTCATAACTTTAGAACAATTAGAAAAAATAAATTTTGAGACTAAAAGACCATAAGACATAGGAGCAGAAATTAGGCCAATCAGCCCATCAAGTCTGCTGCACCATTCAATCATGGTTGAAAGGTTTTTCAACTTCATTTTCCCACTTTCTCTTCTTAACCTTTGATCCTCTTGACAATCGCGATCTTATCTATCTCTGTTTTAAATGTACTCAATGACCTGGCCTCCACAGCCTTCATTGACAATGAATGCCACAGATTCACCATTCTATTGCTAAAGAAGTTTCTCCTTATCTCCATTCTAAAGGGTCTTCCCTTTACTCTAAGGGTGTGCCCTTGAATCCTCGTCTTTCCTGCCAATGGAAACATCTTCCCAATGTCCACTCTGTCCAGGCCGTTCAGTATTCTGTAAGCTTCAATCAGATGCCCCATGCCCCCTCATCCTTCAAACTCCACTGAGTACAGACCCAGCGTCCTCAAATGTTCCTCATATGTTAAGCCTTTCATTCCTGGGATCATTCTTGTGTACCTCCTCTGGACCCTCTCCAGGGCCAATACATCTTTCCTGAAGTAAGGGGTCAAAAATTGCTCACAATACTCTGAATGAAGTCTGAGCAGAGCCTTATGAAGCCTCAGAAGTACATGTCTAAATTACATTTGAATTAAATTGTTTATTTAAGAAACGTGAAAAAAATTGTTTGGGAATTCATTTCCCTTTTTTTCACTTAATAGACTATGGTTCTGAGCAGGCCACCAATATCACCCCTCCCAACTCACATTTTAAATGTCCTCACTGTTATTTTTTAGAATTTTCTTGCCTAATGGTTTGGGCTATCAGACACCCCAAATAACTTACAATTCTCCTCTTTATCACCAAGAAGCTAATTTGATTGGCAACATAATTTAAATTTGTGTTGAATAAAAATCTAGATCACAGTGACATAATAATATTTTGAGCAAGAGAAATTTTAATGCATCTGACCTACCCTTCCAAATCCATCAGATTATTTATTATTTTCCTATCTATGCATTTCCTGATGGGAATTCAGTCAATACTTTTAATTCCATCATGATTTTCTTTTCCACAATGCATGCTGATAAAATAATCTACTTTTTTTCACTATTATATTAAAATAAGTTGTCTATATTTCATGTATTTCTTTGATGCTCATAATTTAAACTTGTGTTTCTTAGTCCTCAGCAGCAGAGCAGAAATGGTATGTCCATTATATAATTGTCTAACAGATAATCTGAAATGTATTTGCAAAACACAACCACTTATGTAGAGCTCAGATGAATTAAGAATACTGTTTAATTTAAATTGCACTGATTTTTCTTTTCAGGTATGGTTTGTGGAAAATAGAAGCTGTATACAAAAATGACTTCTCAACATCTACTTCAACACAATTCGAGATCAAAGAATATGGTAGATCAGTACTTAAAATTCTAACATTAGCTAGGCGAAATGAGTATGAATTCTCTGAATTATTTTTAATTTGCAAAAAGCCTCAACAGGAAAGTTGATTTTGCACTAAAGAACCGCTTTAAGTTGTAACAGTCCATCGATACACATTTTATGTGTTCACTGAGATCATCAAACTTTAATCTTTGAAAAGTGTGGTTTCATTTAGAGAGATGTTATTAGATCATAGAATGGTTACTACACCTGCAGAGGGATTTACCAGAACTTAGAAAATATTTCCTGTTCATTTGACATTGTATTTTATTGAAAAATAAGGCATTCTCTTTGACTGAATTACACTCTGATTGTTGCTTGGAAGAAAAACATTCTTCTTGTCAGATTATATAATGCCACATGGCAAATCTTTCTAAAGATCCTTAGCAATAGATAAAAGCAAGAATATATTTAAACTGAAGAGGAATGTGTTCACTAATCAGGAAAGTCAAAATGTGAAGGAACAAAAATGTTAGCAACTAGGGAAACAATCGCTTCTTTTTAAATCAACAAGTTCAAGCTACTTTTTCTGTTTTAATGCGAAGAGTATGGGTTATTCAACATCTCATTACCAAATAATGGTATTAACCACTAATAAGTTAATGATAGTTGCAGATTAATTCCTCATTAATTTTGAATTAAATAGATCAAATTTTCTTGCATGTTTAAAAATTGATTGCATAATTCTGTAATGATAGTTTGGATATGTCAATAATACTTTAAGGAAATGTGTTTTGAGCTAATATACTTTAATGTACAGAGTCATGGAAGTCTGTGATGCAGAAGTAGGCCATTTTGCCCATTGTACCTGCACCAGCTTGTGAAATGAGCATTATTACCAATGGTCCATCTCCTAGTTTTTTGCATATTATTTTTATCCAAATAAATTCCAATGATCTCATGAATGCTTGGATTGAATCTAACTCCATCACCTTTCCAGGCTGTGCATTCCATTTTCTAAATAAAAACCAAAAGAACTGCAGATGCTGTAAATCAGAAATAAAAATAGAAGTTGCAGGAAAAGCTCAGCAGGGATGGCAGCATCTGTGGAGAGAAATCCGAGTTAAAAGGGTCATTGGACCCGAAACGTTAACTTTGATTTTTCTTCACAGATACCGCCCAGACTTGCTGAGCTTTGTTGCATTCCATTTTCTAACTACTCGCTGAGAGAAAAGATTTTCCTCTCTTCACCTTTAGCTCTTTTGCAGGTTACTTTAAATCTACTCCCTCTTCTTCTTGTTCGAGTGGGAACAATTTCTTCTGATCTATTCAGCTCAATCATGATTTTGAAAATCTCTATCAGATCTCTTTTTGGTCTTCAGCTCTCCAAGGAGAAGAATCTCAACTTCTTCAATCTGTCCTCATAAATGAAGTTCCTCCTGCCTGGATCCACTCTTGTAAACCACTTTTGTGGTCTCTCCAATATGTTCACATCCTTCCTACATTGTGGCATCCAGAACTATATAAGAGTTACAACATACAGGTGGAGTGATGCTTATCATCTCAACTTCTCTCACCAATTCCATCTCATCACCTTAGTTGACTCTGAGAAGGAAGAGACCAAAAGAAAAGTACTGTGGATGCTAGAATTCTGAAACAAAACATGACATGCTGGAAATACTCGGATTGATAGCAGCTGCAGAGAGAGAAACAAAATTAATGTTTCGCATTCATCAACGTTCTGTGAGATCTGTTGAGTAGGTTCAGCACTTACTGCTTCAATTTAGGAAGAATTGTGGACAGAAATTCTCCTCCTTGGTGTGGTGGAAGTATAGGACAAAAGATAGGGCAAAAAATTAAAATATTCACAAGGTCAAGTAAAATTTTCTTGATTTTCACTTCAAGCCTTAAATAGCAAAATCAGGATCTCACTCTTGACTGGCGACTACTTTATTTTCACTCATTTGCATCTCATTAAAGCCTGTTGCAATTCTTATCTCCGAAACCAAAAAACTCAGCTGGTGGAACAAAGTGTGTACTTGGTTACTACATCTGCCAAATGCCTGTTCTGGCAATTATGCAATTGTTTTTTTGCCAACCATGCCTAAATGGTCCATGGTCACCATCTTCCGAGATGCATCACCCGCAGAACCTCACATTAGCAAACACCAACTCACTATGTCATCATGCTCCCAGATCAATTCAGACACCACTTCAGGCCTTCAACACTTGTCTTTTAAACTAAAAGACTCCTAACACTTTGCATACTTTTGCCAGATACTCTACAAGCAGGGACAACAATGCATCGCATGTACCTACACAGGATGCTTTAGTGCTAACATGGACATGTACATCTTATGGCTCTTTGCTTGCTTTCTTAGCGCTCACTCACTTTAATGTTTTCTTATAGGCTGTTGGCCTCTGTCAGCTTCGCATTGCATTGGATTTAGCACGGAGTTACTGCTACCTTCTGCAGTTTAGCTTTTTTTAGCACAGCAGGAGACACAGTCAACATGTGATGGTGGGGAGCACTGCAAAAGCAGTTAATGAGTCAAACAGGGGTAAACATTTCACTGAGGAGAAAGTGAGGACTGCAGATGCTGGAGATCAGAGCTGAAAATGTGTTGTTGGAAAAGGGCTGATGCCTGAAACGTCGATTCTCCTGTTCCTTGGATGCTGCCTGACCTGCTGCGCTTTTCCAGCAACACATTTTCAGCAGTAAACATTTCACTGAATGGCACACAAATGGCAGTGTGAAATCAAAGGGAAAGAATATTTATAGGATGAATTGGGACTACAGTCAGTTTTCCAACACGAAACAAAGGGAAGTTTGAATATGATGGAAGTGATCTCAAGAGCAGTTTGTGGTAATGCATGTGCAGGAAAGGCATATAATGATGAACATTGACAGCTTACTCAATATCTTCACTTAAAATCAAGGGTACTGAAAATAATTGCTTTATGTTGAACAGGGCATATTGTTGAATCATTATGTTGAATAAAGGGAAAATTTAAGGAAACCAATAAGAGTTTGATTGTGTGCAAGCAATAATTAAGTTGATTAGTGATCGGTCCAATGATTTAAAGTAAATTAAATATTTTGATTCTTATTTTAAATTGAATTGTGCTATTTAAGAACAGAAATAAAGTGTATATTTGTCAAAATTTTACCAAAATTAGGATAGTTCTTAATTCTAATTATTGTTAATCTACTAAATTATATATCATATTTACAATATTAAAGGATGCTTAAAGAAACAATCTAAAAGTCCAACCTAATCAACCAAATAGCTAGAAATATCAATAAACAAGTAAAAGGAGTTTATGGTTGAAGGGGTATGTAATCCAACCAGAACATGTTTTGACAGAAAACTTATATTTTTTCAGTGTTACCCACCTTTCAGATTGCTATCAAACCAGAAAAAAACTACATTTCGTTTAAAGAATTTGAACGATTTACAATAACTATAACAGCAAGGTAATTATTGATTGGTATTTTCTCTGTCCTTTATAATTATATTTAATTTAATTGATAACTTTTATGTAAAGTAATCAATTATTTAAGGTGGTTATAGCACTTCAAAAAGTTTAGAAAATGGGACAGGCTCATATGAAGAACATATTAATTCTTTGCTAATGATGCTGTTAATATGTTGTCATGAATCTATTTCATGTAATACATATGTGGTAGTAACTATTGTGTAAAAATGGTTTTGAATTGGAACTTGTGACTGCAATATGTGATTTTAAACCTATTTACATGGGAATTATTCAGTTAGATTGTAAATTTGTGTTGAACCAGAAAGTCAAACCAGTAAAACTAGTGAGTGGTGTACAGTCTGGTATATCTGAACATGGAGCTCCAGTATGATTATTTCCGTGTATTGATGTGTTTTACTCATGTTTTCCTCTGGAGATATAGTAACTCAAAAATAATTTTCAAAATACTTTTATAAACATTAAAAAAATACTAAATTGTGATTAAGAATAGAAAAATGGCTGCATATTCAAAAGGATAAGTTAGTTTTTGTAGTGACTATTACAGTAATGTGTTACTACAAAACAGGTGTTTTGTTTTCAGGAATGAGTTTCACTACATTATATTGATAATTGCAGTACAATTTTATCAGATGAAAATCCAAGTATTTCATAAGAAGGTGATGTTATTGCAAGGATTCTCAACTTTTCTGCACCTGAGCCAAACCCCAACGTTTTAGAAACTTCATTAAACCTCATAACACGAAATAAGTATTTTTTTCTCCAAAGGTAGTTATATTATTAAAAAATTCTTGAGTATTTTAGTTGCTTTACTGAGGCCACAAAAAAATTATTTCTGTTGCTGAACAACATTTTTACCAAGGCCTGGTGGTATCTTTCAAGAGCAGACTTGCTATTATAATTGGTCCCCAATTCATTACAAGTCCTTTACATTCCTGGGCGAGGAGAGGTGAACTTTCATCTCTTCTTAATTCAAGCCTCTCAGTTGAAGATTAACTTAAAAAAGGATCCCTTCCCCTGTGGATACCTTTTCTCGACTTAATCTTATTTCTACATTTAAAGGAGCCAAATTCAGCAGGCTCTTGAGCTGAAGAGAGTGTGAGTTGATTAGTTACTAAACATGGTTACAGATAATAAAATATGACAAGCATGCACACAGATTAGAAATGTGAATTGAGAAAAAAATAGAAGAGTTAAAAAGATACATGAATCAGACTCTGGGTTCTAGGATGCAGAGATGGTGGAATACTGCACCTATTAAGTTGGTTGATATCAGTAATGTTGATGTTGTCAGTGAAACAGAAGATTTAAAGATTTTTGACTCTGAAGTTATCTGACAGGCATTTGTATTAGTTTCTTTGCAATGGTAACTTCATTAGTTTGCATAGACTCCAGGACTCAGAGCAAGAGAGTGAGAGCTAATTTTTTTTTACCTGCACTTGAGAGGTGTTTAACAGTTGCTGTTAAGATGTGACTTTCACAGCACCCTGGTCCACACTAGCACATCAACCCACTAACTCACACAGACCAAGGGATACAGCTGGTTTTTAATCCTTTTTTTGTATATTTTTCAAAGGTTATATTAGCATTTCTGCAGCTTGGGACACAATTCACAGGAGATGGATTTCTGCTGAGATGGGGATTCATCTCCTCCTTCTAAATCTGTCTGGCTTTCCTGACACTGTACAGGTGTAGTTCAGTATGTCAGTAAGTAATCTGGGGCTATGGTCTATTATTGTAACATCATATATAATAATCAATGCATTTCCAGGCTTAGTACTTGGTTTTCATTTGTGCCATTCTAAGTTGTATGTAGGGAGATCAGAATTTCCAATGAAAACAATGCAGTAATCACTTCCGACATGGCTAGCCAGATTCTGCTCTGTGTAATACCCAGAAGCTCACACTTTCCAGCAGGGGAACCTGGGTGACAATCACTCTTAGAAATTCTAGTTAACTTATTTTATCTTTCCATCAGATGTTGTAGAAGCACACAGTGTGACTGCCTCAGGAGGATTAATTGTACACAGGCCAAAGAGTCAAATGGGAGAATCCTTTGAGTCAATACATTTAACCAGTGATTCAGCAATCAAATAAAAACAGAAAATGCTGGATAATTACAGCAAGTGTGGCATGTGGAATAATAGATCATTTGATATTCATCAACACAATTACATAGCAGCAATTACAAATGTAGATGTCATGTATAATGGGATTTATAGCCAATTATTACTTCAACTATGTTGTCATAGCACATCAGCTTTGATTTTAGTTAAAGTTATGTCCAACCCACACACTCAAAGGTATCTGCAAAAGCAAACTAATTCAAAGGTATTTGTGCAGATGCCGTATCAAAGCTGGAGCTTATATTGCAACATCTGACATTCTTTTTTATTTATTCAGTGGATGTAGGCTTTGCTGGATGTATCAGCATTTATTGCCCATCTCTATTTACTCTTCAGAAACTTGAACTGTCACAGTCCATTCAGTGTAGGTATGCTCACAATGCTGTTAGGGAGAGAATTTTAGGATTTTGACCTAATGACAGTGAAGTAATAACAGTATATTTCCAAGGCAGAATGGTGAGTGGCTTGGAGGGGAACTTGGAATTGGTGGTGTTCCCGTTAATCTGCTGCTCTTGTCCTTCTAGATAGTGGTGGCGGTGTGTTTGCAAGGTGATGCCTAAGGAGCTTTAGTTAATATCCGGAGTGCATCTTGTAGGTGGTATGTGTATACTGTTACTACTGTGTGTCAGTGGTGGAGGGAATCAATGTTTGTGGATGTGGTGCCAGTCAAAAAGGTTGCTTTGTCTTCTGTGATTTCAAGCTCCTTGATTTTTGTTAGAGCTGTACTCATCAGGCAAGTAGAAAGTATTCCATCATACTCTTGACTTATGCCTTGTTGGATGGGCTTTTACTTGCCACAGTATGTCCAGCTACTGACTTGTTGTCACAGTCTGTATATGGCTGGTCTATTTCAGTGTGTGATGATTGGTAACTCTCAAGATGTTGATGATGAGTGATTCAGCAATAGCAATGCCTTTGAATATCAAGTGGTAATGGTTGTGTTCTTTCTTGTTGAAGATCATCATTGCTTGTATGTAAATTGCATGAATGTCATTTACCATTTCAGTCCAAAATCAAGTATCTGACACTGGCAAACGAAAACCTGGTTTGAAGTGTGTGTACTTCAACGCGAGGAACATCCGAAATAAAGTGGGTGAACTGGCAGCGTGGGTTGGTACCTGGGACTTCGATGTTGTGGCCATTACGGAGACATGGATAGAACAGGAACAGGAATAGCTGTTGCAGGTTCCGGGATTCAGATGTTTCAGTAAGAACAGAGAAGATGGTAAAAGAAGGGAGGTGTGGCATTGTTGATCAGGGACAATATTACAGTTGCAGAAAGGATGTTTGGGGACTCGTTAACTGAGGTAGTATGGGCTGAGGTTAGAAACAGGAAAGGAGAAGTCACCATGCTGGGAGTTTGCTATAGGCCTCCGAATAGTCCCAGAGATGTAGAGGAAAGGATAGTAAAGATGATTCTCAATAGGAGTGAGAGAGGCAGGGTAGTTGTCATGGGGGACTTCAACTATCCAACTATTGACTGGGATCACTACAGTATGAGTACTATAGATGGGTCAGTTTTTGTCCAGGGTGTGCAGGAGGGCTTCCTTACACAGTATGTAGACAGGCCTACAAGGGGCAAAGCCACTTTAGATTTAGTACTGGGTAACGAGTCTGGCCAGGTGTTAGATTTGGAAGTAGGTGAGTACTTTCGAGACAGTGATCACAATTCTGTCAGGTTTATTTTAGTGATGGAAAGGGATAGGTATATCCACCGAGCAAGAGTTACAGCAGGGGGAAGGGAAATTACGATGCAATTAGGAAAGAATTAGGAAGCGTAGAATGGCGAAGGAAACTGCAGGAGATGAGTACATTAAAAATGTGGAGCTTATTCAAGGGAAAGCTCCTGTGTGTCCTAGATAAGTATGTACCTGTCAGGCAGGGAGGAAGATATAGAATGTGTGAGCCGTGGTTTACTAAGGAAGTGGAATCCTTGGTCAAGAAGAAGAAGAAGGCTTATGTTAGGACAAAATGTGAAAACACAGTTAGGGCGCTTGAGGGTTACAAGGAAGTCAGGAAAGATCTAAAAAGCGATCTCAGAAGAGCCAGGAGGAGACATGAGAAGTTGTTGGCGGATAGGATCAGGGTAAACCCTAAGGCTTTCCATAGGTATGTCAGGAATAAAAGAATGATGAGAGTTAAATTAGGGCCAATCAAGGATAATAGTGGGAAGTTGTGTGTGGAGTCAGAGGAGATGGGAGAAGCACTAAATAAATATTTTTTGACAGTGTTCACTATAGAAATGAAAATGTTGGTGAGGAAGATACAGAGATTATTGCGTCTAGATTAGAAGAGATTGAGGTTCACAAGGAAGAGGTATTAGAAATACTGCAGAGTTGAAAATAGACAAGTCCACTGGGCCGGATGGGATCTATCCTAGGATCCTCTGGGAAGCAAGGCAAGAGATTGCTGAGTCTTTGGCATTGATCTTCAAATCATCATTGTCTACAGGAATAGTGCCTGAGGACTGGAAGATAGCAAATGTGGTTTCCTTGTTCAAAAAGGGTGGTAGAGACAACCCTGGTAATTACAGACCAGTGAGTCTCACTTCAGTTGTTGGTAAAGTGTTGGAAAAGGTTATAAGAGGAGAAAGTGAGGACTGCAGATGCTGGAGATCAGAGCTGAAAATGTGTTGCTGGAAAAGCGCAGCAGGTCAGGCAGCATCCAAGGAGCAGGAGAATCGACGTTTCATGCATGAGCCCTTCTTCAGGTTATAAGAGATAGGATTTAAAACCATCTAGAAAAGAATAATCTGATCACGGACAATCAGCACGGTTTTGTGAAGAGTAGGTCGTGCCTAACGAATCTTATTGACTTTTTTGACAAAGTGACCAAACAGGGAGTTGAGAGTAAACCGGTTGATGTGGTGTATTTGGATTTCAGCAAGGCATTCGATAAGGTCCCCCACAGTAGGCTATTATACAAAATGCGGAGGAATGGGATTGTGGGGGACATTGCAGTTTGGATCATTAATTGGCTTGCTGAAAGAAATCAGAGGGTTGTAGTTGATGGAACATGTTCATTTTGGTGTCCAGTTACTAGTGGCGTACCGCAAGGGTCGGTTTTGGGTCCACTGCTTTTCATCATTTTTATAAATGACCTGGATGAGGGCTTAGAAGGGTGGATTAGTAAATTTGCGGATGACACTAAGGTCGGTGGAGTTGTGGATAGTGACAAAGGATGTAGTAGGTTGAAGAGAGACATAGATCGGATGCAGAGCTGGGCTGAGAGGTGGCAAATAGAGTTTAATGTGGACAAGTGTGATGTGATACACTTTGGACGGAGTAATCAGAATGCAAAGTACTTGACTAATGGTAGGATTCTTGGGAATGCAGATGAATAGAGAGATCTCAGTGTCCATGTACACAGATCCCTGAAAGTTGCCACCCAGGTTGACAGGGTTGTTAAGAAGGCATACAGCGTTTTGGCCTTTACTAATAGAAAGATTGAGTTCCGGAACCAGGAGGTTATGCTGCAGTTGTACAAAGCTCTGGTACGGCCACACTTGCAGTATTGTGCACAGTTCTGGTCTCCACATTATAAGTAGGATGTGGAAGTTTTGGAAAGGGTGCAGAGGAGATTTACTACGATGTTGCCTGGTATGGAAGGAATGTCTTATGAGGAAAGGCTGAGGGCCTTGAGGCTGTTCTCGTTAGAGAGAAGAAAGTTGAGAGGTACTGAATAGAGACATACAAGATAATCAGAGGGTTAGATAGGGTGGACAGGGAGAGCCTTTTTCCAAGTATGGGGATGGCAAACATGAGGGGACACAACTTTAAAGTGAGGGGAGATAGGTATAAGACAAATGTCAGAGTTAGTTTTTTTACTCAGAGAGTAGTAAGGGTATGGAATGCTTTGCCTGCAACAGTAGTAGATTCGCCAAATTTAAGTGCATTTAAGTCATCATTGGACAGGCATATGGACGTACATGGAATAGTGTAGGTGGGATGGGCTTCAGATTAGTATGACAGGGCGCACAACATCGAGGGCTGAAGGGCCTGTACTGCGCTGTAATGTTCTATGTTCTATGTTCTATAAGCTTAAATTTTGCCCACATCATACTACATGTGAACACAGGGCGAAAGTGAATACTGCAAATGTTGGAGATCAGAGTTGAGAGTGTGATACTGGAAATCACAGCAGGTCAGGCAGCATTTGAGGAGCAAGAAAGTCAATGTTTTGGACAAAAGCCCTTCATCAGAAATCATGTGAACACAGACCACTTCATTATCTGAGATACAAATAGTATTGATATTTTGCTATTATCAGCAAGCATCCCCATTTCTAATCTTACAAATTTTAAATGTTGTTTAAAAATTAATGTATATTTCTAATCAACCTGTTCAGAAATGTTATTACACACCTATGGAGCAGGTGGGACTTGAACTTGGTCCTTCTGGTCTAAGGGTAGGGACAATACCTCTGCACCACAACAGGGCCATTGCTAACCTTATAATGGAGGGAAGCTCATTGATAAAGCAGCTGAAGATGATTGCTGAACTAATTTTGCAAGAGAAACTATTTTATTTTGCCTTCCCAACCTCATTCTGTTTTTGGACAGCCTTTGGAAATGCATCAGGTGCAAACTAAACACATACCTCTTCCACTGCTCAGGTCTCCATTATAAGGACTACAAGAAAATTGTATTTCCTCCTGAACAGTTTTCTTATATGCTTGTTTGGTACTGACCATTGGGAGAAAGCCTGTCAAGGGGCCAAGAATACGCTGAAAATTGTGAAATGTTTTGACATTTTCAGATATCTCTATTAGATTATGTGTTGCTCTAGCAGTTAAAAAGAATACTGGTTTTGAACATTAAAATAAATCTTTGCACCTTCTTCCCTGCATTGGTTGACAGGCACTCTCTTTGAAATGGAAATAGGATACCAGTCTGAGCTTTCAGTGTAATTGGAAACTTTTATTATGGCAGCTGGAGCCATTATGAATATTTGCTTATGCTTCAAAAACTTCAGCTCATCTGGGGATCTATCAAAGCAAGAAAACTGAAACATTTAAGAAGCTCTACTAACAGATTATGTCTTTATTGTGCTTTCTTGTTTGTTTATAAACAGAATAGGTACCTAAAGGACTAGATTTTTGTTTTGCTTGTGATGTATTTTTCCAGTGTCAATGATGGTGTGTTTGACTTCAGGTTTTCATTAGCTTGTTATAAGTTTACATTTTCTTGATGAAGTTAAAATAATGTTTTTGCTATTGCATGACTCCATATTACTGTGCACTGTGTGCATGTTATATGGCTAAAGCAGATACATAGAAGTTGACATAGAAGATCTGAGGGGGCATAGGGTGATGAGAGAGCTAACAAAGGGTGGTAAGTGAAATTTTAGAGGTCCATAAATTACTTTGGGATGTGAGCTGCTGTATTGGAGAACTAAGATGAGCTTTTTACTAGGTCCACTTCTGCACCATCATTCCTTTTGCATTCCATCATGGCTTACAAAGTGAACCTGACTATTATGTGAAAAGACCCAAGCAAAGTCTCACATGGTTCAGCAATGTGTTTTGAAATGTGCAAAAATGTGCTGGTTAAGTTTTTGTGAGATCACATGAATTCCAGGTCATGAATTCAAACCTTGCCGGCTGAAAAACTACAGTGTTCAAATAAGTTAATAAATCTGAAATAAGAAGCTAGTATCAGAAATGGTGACCATGGATGGAATTTAAATCTCCACCTGAGTAAATAATATTTCTCATGCTGAAGAGCTACAGTGTTCAATTGCTGAGTAGTTCTTAAAGATTGGACATGTGTTATTTAGGTCACAGGAAGCCTTGTGCCAACTCATAGCTCTTTGATTGGCTTGTAGTATCGGGAATAGTTGCAACGGGTTCGATTGGCCCACTGCCAATGTCATTAAATCGAACCCTATGAAACTACCAAATTGTTGTAAATAAAAGACCACTGTTCAGTGATGTTCTGCAGGGGAAGAGTTTGTTTTGAAAAATCTGAGCAGGTTAGATGGGACTGCTTTTGGTCGTTAGAGAAAAGTCACTGAAGGAAATATGGAAGTTTAGTAAATTCTTAGAAAAAGATGTTTCCTGGAGTCACCGAGAGACAAGGATTCATAAATGGAACTTTACATTTACAAATGAAACTTTGTGGATCACCATTTGAGAATTCCTATGTTATTATCATACATAGTAGGTATGCCATAATTTTCTAGTTCATGTAGCGTTTCTTTTATTATTGTTGTACTTACAGTAAATAAATAGATCCAGATGGTCATAGGGCTGCCCACTTATTAGGGAGAGATGACTGGTGGTGGTCAACCTGAGGGTCACACACCTCAGGCGAGGGGAGAGTTGAAAATGAGGAACTGCCATGTAACTTCAGCTGGTATGGGAATGTTGGTGTCACTCCGTATCAGAAATCAGCCATCCAGCCAACTGAGCTAACCAACCCATGGTACATGTAGAAATTCAAAGCCAATTCAATTATATCAGTGTAAATCTGTCCCTTATACATTAAATCTGTGTGAGTGCAGAGTAGACTATTTCTTGTGATCAAAATCTAGAAAATTATTTTTATTTTAAAATTTGTGTTATTTCACTCCAGTTTATCTTACATTTCTTTCATAAATTTGCAGGCATTTTTATAAAAAAACAATTACATCAGCATACGTCTTTGTACGTTTTGGAATCCTGGATAAAGATGGTACAAAATATTTAATGCCACATGCAGCCCAAACCCTTAGGGTAAGATAAAACATAAATAATGATTAGGATTTAAGTTATCCTGCCTCAGTTTTGGATTTCTAGCTTCAGCTTTGTGAAGCTTATGAATCATATTGCATTCATAAATGGTTAATGACTTGAATGAATGAATAGGAGTAAATGGGTATGATTTAATTTCCATTATGGAGATGTAGCTACAGGTTAACCCAGTTTGGGAACTGAATATCCAAGAATATTCAGCAGTTATTGTTGATCCGCATGAAGGTAAAGTAAGTGGGTTAGCACTCATAATAAGGGACCAAGATAAGAGCAGAAAGAACTGCAGATTGCTGGAAATCAGAAACAAAACCGAGATTCCTGGAAAAGCTCAGCAGATCTGACAGTATCTGTGGTGAGGAATCAGAGTTAACATAAGACCTGAAGTGTTAAACTCTGATTTCTGTCCACAGATGCTGCGAGACCTGTGGACCAAGATAAAATTTGGTCTTAAAACTGAGATGAGGAGGAGTTTCTTCTCTCGAGGGATGATGAATTTTGGAATTTCCAATCCTCAAGAGCTCTGGAAGCCCAGTCACTGAATATGTTCAAGACAGAAATCAATATCTTCCTGGACATTAATGGTATTAATGAATATGATGATATTGTGGAAACGTGGCATTGAGATAGATGATCAGCCATAATCTAATTGAATCACAGCTTAGGCTTGATAGGCTGAATTCCTGTTCCAATTAAAATTGTTGCTGATGGTGCACATTAATGCATCACAATTATACAGCCATTTTTTAAGTTAATATTTTATAATGGTAAAACTGTGAAAGCTTCATATTAGGTGGTCCTCTTGAATTTTCCCATTTGTGTTGCCCAACTCTTTGCTTTGCGGCCACAGAAAATTATTTAATTTCATCTTCTTTAGGCTTCTAATACTTTAGGCTTTTCTTAAGCTTTGCTGCCACTGCTACTTTAGCTGCCACCTACTTTAGTATGTACTGGCCCGACTGATTTTGCTCTTTTTTTTAACCTGTCATTCTTGTGAAACTTGTAGCTGTATATGGGTGGAAGCATCGAGTCAGGGCCACAAGGCAGCTTTAATTTCTTCCATCATGATTTGCAAAATAACGGTGCAATGATACGAAGAAAGAAATGAAGATCCAGATGCTATGCCTCGTATTCTGGACTCTGTCCTATGTTTACTGCAACCTTGGGGCTTAGTCATCTACTCATACACTTCAGTATCATGTTGCATTTCAACTTGTATCCCTTGAATGCTTCTTCTTTACCCCCACTTTGTGTTCTCCGATTTCCCCTCATCTTACCCAATGCTTCCACTTTCTGGGCAATATAACACTTAGTCACTATACTGTTCCTAAACTAAACCACTCATCTTCCCCACAATGATGTCACCAAAATAGATAATTGTGGATTAATTGACCTGTTATTCTTACTTAACATCACTGACTTGCAATATCTGATTACGATCTACAACGTCACTCAGTGACTAACAGTTTAGAACAACTAAAGCTTCAATTACTTTGAGGTATTTTGTATGGTATCGCTTATATGATTGGCAGTCTTTGGTTCCTCATTAGATGTTAAATGGAGAAGTAACTGTAGAGTTCAACGCGAAAACTGCAACTGAAGTATTGCAACGAGGAAGTATTGAGGATCTTGATGGAGACTATTTGTACATTGGAGTGACAGTTCAAGATGCTTCAGGTACAAGATAATAACTCATAACTAAAGAAATGAAAATGATCAATACTAATGTATGTATGTACCACAGTGCTTTTCCAGTTTTAAAAAAAGTATGAGTAGGGAAGCATTAAGTACAATGTTGAGGTTAACAATCCACTCAATGTTTTCATCTGGTGCAATGCAAATGACTGGGATGCCCCAAGGAATGGATCTCCCAGAGTATGGGTGATGATCTGACTTGCATACCTGCTGTCACAATGTTAGCTGTTCCTTTGGAAGAAATGGCCACAGCTTCCCAGGCCCACCTCCCGCAGCTGAGCTTTATTCAAATCTTCTGTGAAACCTTGGATCTCACATCTTGGGTTGGCTACAATTTGTAGTTTGTGATGTTTATTGTCAACCAGGAGATGCACCCCTCAAAGGCGGGGCTCTCATTAGTTTGTAAGGTGTGCAGTGAGGGCAAGGGATTTTACATTTGTGAGTAGATCTTATTTTTGGAACTCCTGTGTCTATAGGAGTGTTCAGATTGTAAGTTTGCTCACTGAGCTGGAAGGTTTGTTTTCAGATGTTTCATCACTATGCTCGGTAACATCATCAGTGAGCATCAGTGGTGAAGCGCCGGTGTTATGTCCCGCTTTCTATTTATGTGTCTTGGTCTGTTAAGGTGGATGATATCATTCCAGTTCTTTTTCTCAGAGGTTGGTAAATGGGGTCCAAATTAATGTGTTTATTGATGGGGTTCTGGTTTGAATGCTAGGCCTCTCGGAATTCCTGTGCATTTCTCTGTTTAGCCTGTCCTAGGATGGATGTGTTGTCCCAGTTGAAATGGTGTCCTTCTTCATCCATATGTAAGGATACTAGTGTTAGTGGGTCATGTCTTTTGGTGGCTAGTTGGCGTTCATGTATTCTGGTGGCTAGTTTTCTGCCTGTCTGTCTGATGAAATGTTTATTACAGTCTTTGCATGGTATTTGTAAATGACATTTGTTTTGCTTGTTGTTTGTATAGGGTCCTTTAGGTTCATCAGCCACTGTTTAAGTGTGTTGGTAGGTTTGTGGGCTACCATGATGCCAAGGGATTGGAGTAGTCTGGTCATCATTTCAGAGATGTCTTTGATGTATGGTAATGTGACTAGAGTTTCTGGGTGTGTTGTGCCTACTTGTTTGGATTTATTATTTTGGAATCGGCGGACTGTGTTTATTGGATACCCATTCTTCTTGAATATGCTGTATAGGTATTTTTCTTCTGCTGCTCTATGGAGTGTCTATAGTAATGCCTGGAGTATTACATGCAGCTTTGGTCTCCTTATCTGAGGAAGGATGTTTTGGCTATGGAGAAGGTGCAAGAAAGGTTTACTATACTGATTCCTGGGATATCATGACTGATGTATGAAGAGAGACTGGATAAGTTAGGAATATTTTCCCTGGAGTTTTGAAGAATGAGGGGGCTGTCATAGAAATCAAACAACTATAACAGGACTCGGCAGGATAAACACAGGTAAGATTTCCCCACCAATTGGCAAGTCCAGAACCACAGGTCACAGTCCAGGGATATAAGGTAGGCCTTTTTTTTGGGAGACGAGGTGAAATTTCTTTGCCCAGAGAGTGGTGGAATTTCTGCCACACAGAACAGTTGAAGCTAAAGTATTAAATGTTTTCCACAAGCAGTTAGGTATTGTTCTTATGGCTAAATAGTTCAAAAAGTATGAGTAGAAAGCAGGAATCGAATGCTGGATTGGATTATCAGACATGATCATATTCAATATCGGAGGAGACTCGAAGGACCAAATAGCCTGCACCTGTTCCTGTTTTCTCTGTTTCTATGTTAGGAGTGCTTTTTGCTAGCTGTCAGCGGGTGTTCTTTGAGGAGGATGTTTTGCCATCAGACATCAGGAGGATCAATGTGTGCTAGCGGAGATGTGGGATGTTTGGTCGGCATGGACGGGTTGGACCGAAGGGTCTGTTTCCATGCTGTACATCTCTACGACTCTATGAGCTGCGTTGGTCTCAAGGCCTCGAGATAATCCATATGACTCCCTGGAGGTATACATCTATTGCATTTGTGTGGCGACTCCTGACCCAGGTTGAGCAGGAGTACTCTGCTGTATATTTGACCAAAGCGAGTGAATTAGTGTGTAACAAGTGAGAAAGCAACCTGCCTGTGGTTCTCCTGTTAAAAGGAAGTGGTCCAGCTTGAAAAGCTACAAATTAAAGCTGCCAAGAATGCTACCAAACCCTGACTACTAGGCTCCCAGCCCAAGTAGTTAAAAAAAACGTTGTAAAATGGATCCTATCAGGGATCAACAAATCCAAGAAACAGGGCCAGCAACAAGAATATACCAGCTCAATTTTGAGGGGCTATTCTGAGCAAAATATGACCTAGTCATAAAAGTTCTCTGACAGAAATAAGATGATAGTTCGCATGCAAGAAATCTACCTCTCGTGGATCACACCAGTCATTGAACTAACAATTCATTGAAAACAGTGAAAGCAAGATATATAGTTCAAGATTAATTGATCTAAAGTCAAATTCAAAGTTTCTAGCAGGTTGGATTTGTCGTGTGCAATGATATTTAGGAGATTAAAGTGTTAAGATGTTTGCAAAAGGAATTGTGCAAGTCAAAAGTAATAATGTTTTTCATTTTGTATTTAATAAGCTGAAATATCTGAAGATGCTGAATACACCAGAGTTATATTTACAGAATCACCATATACAATTAACTTGGTAGCAACTCCACTCTTCATTAAACCAAAACTTCCATACTACATCATAGTAAGTACTTCTAGTTTCTATACCGTGAATTAACCTTATTTGATCCATTATGGACCAGGCCTGACCCCCTCAAAACATTTCAAGAAAGTAGTCCAGACCCTAGTTTTGCTAGTTGTTTTAAGCAGGTGTATAGTGGTTATTCTAGGAGAGATTCAGCTGGCCCAGCCATTTAGTTTTAAACAAAACAGAATTTATTTGCAAGATTACTGAATGAAACACAAACATGAGACAACAGAATACAGAATAACTTAACTGATCCCAAAATCCAACAGACTCCCCAACTTAATGATGTTGTTCCAAATGCTTGCAACAATCCTCATAAACACCCTTTGGCACTGAAGGTAAAATCAAACATAGGGTCTTATAGGAGAGATGACAGAGAGAGAGAGGATCAGCATGGACCTGCTTCTTTGGGTCCAACAGCTTCACAACTAACTGACTGCTTTCAGTGAACAGCCAGACTACTAAAAACCAAACCAAACCAATCCAAAGAAAAGCGGAGCTGGAAAAACTGGCTGCTCCCCTTTCATTGTATAAATGTGTTTTTTTTAAATTGAAAGCCTTTTACTTGAGGCGGTATCAGTTAGCTATAATCAAGTTGGCCCTAATACCCTTTAAAACCTAGACCTTTCCAAATCACTGTTTTTACGACCTCTCTGAAAAAAAAGCCAAGAACAGTATAACCATGTTAAAGGAGCAACATTGTCACAGATGGTATATTTTGTTTTTCAGCATTACACACGCACATTATATTACAGTTAATATCACAACCAATTCATTTGGAAACATCAACCTCAAATATGCTTAGATACAAAGAACTGGAAGAATCTAATAACTCTCATTTTGAATCTAAGATGTTTTAAGCACTATTTTATAGATTTGTACATTATAGCTTAGTTCCTGTTTTAATGATAACAATCTGTAATGTTATAATATATTTTTGCATTTTATTGGCTATTGTTATAGTGAAGCCAATTTCAGCAATTTCAGGAAGTAATTTACTCCACATAGTGTGTGCCATAAGACTACTCAGAGTCATAGCATTATACAACACAAAAACAGTCCCTTTGGTCCAACTAGTCCATGCTGAATATAATCCCAAACCAAATTAGTCCTACCTGCCTGCTTCTGGCCCATATCCCTCCAAACCTTTCCTATTCATGTATCTATCCAACTGTCTTTTAAATGTTGTAATTATACCTGCATCAACCATTTCCTCAGGAAATTCATTCAACATGAGCCAGCCTCTCTGTAAAAAAATTGCCTCTGTCTTTTTTAAATCTCTTTCCTCTCATCTTAAAAATGTGCCCTCTAATCTTGAAATCCTCCATTCTAGGGAAAGGACAACCACCAGTAACTCTATCTATATCTCTCATTACATCTATCAGATTGCCTCTAAACCTTCTACACTCCATGGAAAAAAGTCTCAGCCTACCCAGCCTTTCTTTATATCTCAAAACTTCCATACACTCTTGATATTATACTTTGCAAAGAATATAAAATTGGACAGACAGGCCTAAATGCCATGACACCACACTACCTACTCAAAAGGACATTAAATTTGTGCATGAGATCATGCACATAGCATCCATGAGTTTCATCTTAAAGATGAGATCGGTAGTGAGTTCCTTCTCTTTTCGACCATCTGAATTTACTGAACATCTGAAATCAACACTGTATGGGTTTCCTTAATATGCCTTAGGAACTGGTTTAAAGTCATAGGGTCATAAAGCATAGAAACAGCCCCTTCTTGTTTGAGAGGGAATAATCCAGAGTGCAACAGGATGATCGAAAATGTGCTTCAACTTTGTCATCAAAATGGTTTGTTTTTATTACAATTTTTGATTCAGCTATCTCAGTTGCCTTCAGAAATAGTTGAAGAAATGAGTTAAATCTTGGATTTGTTGACTTAGCCACTGTTCCAGAGAAGAATTGTGAAATAACAACTTTAAATATGACTTTTCCATGCTATGCAAATTCAGTCTATTAGTCTTGCCATGGAATCTGAATTTCTGCTCTACTTGCAGATTTTGCAGTTTATATTTATTATATACTGTAGAGACAATAAGATGTAGGAACCGAAGTAGGACATTTAGCCAATTGAGATTGCTCTCCCTTTCCATTTATTACCCACTCAAATTAAATGCTAGCTGTTTGTGATTCATGTGTAAAAAATCCAAATCCCTGTACACGGCAACTTTCTGCAGTTTTTTCCTCATTTTATTAATATCTAGCTCTTTTATGCTTCCAGCCAAAGTGCATAACCTCACATTGTATTCCATCTTCTGGATTAGTGGTGCTGGAAGAGCACAGCAGTTCAGGCAGCATCTGAGGAGCAGTAAAATCGACGTTTCGGGCAAAAGACCTTCATCAGGAATACAGGCAGAGTGCCTGAAGGGTGGAGGGATAAGTTAGAGGAGGGTGAGGGTGGGGAGAAAGTAGCATAGAGTAGGAAATGACCTGGGAGTTGCAGTGGGAGAGGGGCTCCCTGAGATTCTTGTAGAGAGAGGAGGAAAACTTCTTCAAGGCAGGCATCCTTGCAAGAGGATTCGCAGTAGGGTTAAAATCAACTGGGTAAAAACAATGCCATCTGCCAAGTTTTTCCCCACGCATTTTACCTGCCTAAATCCCTCTGTCGTCTCATTGTGTCACCCTCAGGACTTGTCTTACCATCTGTTCTTGTGTCATCCACAAATCTGGCAATAATACATTTATTTCCCTCCGGTTAATTAATGTATTTTAAAGAATTGTGGTCGCAGCACTCATCGCTGGTTACTACTTTACTGGTTATTAGTTGTCATCCTGAAAATGTCTCCTTTATTCATATCTCAGTCCTTGATTTGTTATCCAATCCACTAGCAACACTAATATACCACCCCAATATCATAGGTTCTTACTTTGTTAAGTAGACTTATTGCAGTACCTTATCAAAAACCACTTTGAAATCTAGGTTTATTAATCTGGTGCCCCTTTGTCTACCTTGTTTATCACCTCCTCAAAAAATTCTAAAACAATTGGCAGGCATGATTTCCCCTTCATGAAGTAATGCTGACTCTCATTGATTGGATTATATATTTCTAATCTTCTGCTATTGCATTCTTTATAATAGACTGAAGCATTTTTGTGATGACACATGTTAAGCAAATTGACCTATAGTTACCTGTTTTCTGTCTCCCTCTCTTTTTGAATAAGGATGTTGAAATAACTCCACAGAGGCCATTATCCCGTCACCAAGTCACCTTTTATTTACACGTGGCATACTCTTGACATTGATCCAACTCCTCAGAGCTTGCTCTCAGAGTGAATAGGATGTCTGACACTCCTGTTTTTATCTGTCATACAGGGCTCATTGATTGGACCAAATCAACAATCCCAATCAAGGAACTCATATTGTATGAGGTCCACCTGACTGACCTTGATACAACCACTACGTCCCTCCCCCTCTGAGTCCTTTAACACCATTAGTTTCCTGACAACATTTTCTCCAGTGATAGTTGTTATATTTATTTCCAGTTCTGCTGGGCCCCTTTATTATTTTGTACGTTTGGAATATCATTACTATCCTTACTGTGAAGGCTAACAATAGTCAGTTAGCTCAGTTGACTGGATAGATGGCTTGCACTGTACAGTGACACCAACAGCATGGGTTCAAATTCCACAATGGCTGAGGTTACCATGAAGGACCCTCCTTCTCAACCGCTCCCCTCACCTGAGACTTTACCTTTTAATGGAAAATATTTATTCAACTCATCTGACATTTTCAAGTTGCCAATTATTATATCTCCCTCCTCATTCTCTAAAGTGCCTATATTCTCTTTGGCTCTCTTTTCCTTACAATATATTTAAAGAAGCTCTTACTATCCACTTTATATCATTTGCTAGTTTTCCCTCATAATTTGTTTTCTCTCTCTTTGTTTTTATTTGGTCATGTTTTGTTGGCTTTTAGAGCTTTTCCAAGTTTTTGATTTTTGCCATGTTGTATGTCTTTTCTTTCAAATTGATTCTATTCTTATCTTCCTTGTTTAACCATGGTGAGTTTCTGTGCTTCTCCAGACTTCTTCTTCCTCATTGGGATATATCTTCTGTGAGTCATGAACAATTTTTTGAAACATGTACCATGATTCCTTTTCTGCTAAACTCCTTTCCCAGTCCACTCCACACAACTCAGCCCTAATTGTTTAGTTTTAATTCAGTTTGGTACAATTGTTTCTGCCTTTAGTTTCTCATTGTCAGGCTGAATACTAAATTCATGTTATGGCCACTGTTCCTGTCAACACCTTACTCCGAGATCATGTATTAAGCCTGCCACAGTACCAGATCTAAAATAGCGGAATCTCTTATATTTTCATATATTCAGATTGTATATTTATTGTATTTTATAGGTTGTTAGATTATTAATGGATGATTTTCAATAACCATAATTCTAGCAACCAAGAGAAGATGAACAAGAGAGAGATAAAATCTCAGACAGTAAGAAAAGTATTTAAAGTGAATGGCATAGACTGGCAATGAGATGAAACGAAATTCTGTAATTTTATTGTGAATAAAGTGTCAAAGTAAAGGTGACATAGTCCCAGATGACCATTGGGCTTCTCTGTCTTTGGAGAGAGGTGACTGGTGGTAAGTTTAACCTGAGGGTTACCACACCTCAGGTGAGGGGTGAAATTGAGAAGATGGGTTCTTCGTGGTAACCTCTGCCATGAAGCCATAGAGTCATATGGCATGGAAACAGATCCTTCGGTCCAACTCATCCACACTGACCAGACATCCAAATCTGACCTAATCCCATCTGCCAGCATTTAGCCCATATCCCTCTAAACCTTTCATGTTCAAATACCCATCCAGATACATTTAAATTTTATAATTGACCCACCTCCACCACTTTGGCAACTCACTCCATATATGCACCACCCTCTGCATGTAAAAATTGCCCCTCAGGTCCTTTTTAAATCTTTCCCCTGTGACCTTAAACAATATCTTCTAGTTTTGGATTCTTTCACCCTCGAAGAAAGACCTTGGCTATTTACCCTATCCATGCCCCTCATGATTTTATAAACTTCACACCTTAGTCTCCAACACTCCAGAGAAAAAGCCCAGTCTATTCAGCCTCTGATTATAACTCCCTATATCCTCCAGTCCCAGCAACATCCTTCTAAATTGTTTCTTCACCTCTCAGTTTAATAACATCCTTCCTATAGAAGGGTAATCAGAATTGTACCCTAGTACAGACAAACCTCGATTATCCGAAGGATACAGGCAGTAAGTATTTTGTTCGGTTAATCGAATTCTGGATAATCGAATGTCAGATAACATAGTTTAGTCAAGCATCGGAACCTTGCGATCTTGCTGGATAATCCAATATTTAGGTAATCGAATGCTGGATAATCAAGGTTCCTCTGTAATCCAAAGTGGTCTCACCAAATTCATGTACAGCCATAACATGAGATCTCAACTCCTCTACTCAGTGTTCTAACCAATGAAGGCAAGCATGCCAAATGCCTTCATTATTACTGTGACTACCTGCGATTTCTCTTTCAAGGAATTATGCACCTGCATCCCTAGGTGTCTTTGTTTGGCAGTTCTCCCCAGGACTATACCATTAACCATATAAGTCCTGTATTGGTTTACCTTACCAAAGTGCAACACCTCATTTATCTAAATTAAACTCCATCTGCACTTCTTGGCCCATTGGCCCATCTGATCAAGGTCCCATTCTGCTCTGTGATAATTTTCCTCACTGTCTACTACACCGCTATCTTGGTGACATCTGCAAGCTTACTAACTATACCTCCTATGTTCACATCTAAACCATTTATAGAGGAACCTCAATTAACCACACAGACAGGGAGTATATTGTTCGGATTATCGAATATCCAGAGAATGGAATGCCAGATAACACAGTTTAGCCAAGCATCATGATCTGGTCCAGATAGTCCAAAATTCAGGTAATTGAATGCCGGATAATCGAGGTTCCTCTGTCTGTAAGGGATAAAAAGCAGTGGATCCAACATCAACCCTTGTGGCACACGACTGGTCACAGGCCTCCAGTCCGAAAAATAACTTCCACCGCCACCCTCTGTCTCCTATCCTCAAGCCAATTTTGTATCCAATTGGCTAGCTCCCCCTGGATCCCAGGTGATCTAACCTTACTAACCAGTCTACCATGTGGAACCTTGTTGAATGCTTTGCTGAAGTCCATATAGACAATGACAACCACTCTGCCTTCATCAATTTTCTTTGCCACCTCTTCAAAAATCTCAATCAAGTTAGTGAGACATGGTTTCCCACGTGCAATGCCGTGCTGATTATCCCTAATCCCTTTTTCCTTGCCAAATGCATGTAAGGCTGACTTGTCTATTGTTCCCTGGCTTTTCCTTACAGACTCTGTTAAATAATGGCACCACATTAGCCAACCACTAGTCTTCTGGCACATTACCCATAGCTATCGATGATACAAATATCTCAGCGAGGCCCAGCAATCTTGTCCCTAGCGTCCCACAAAGTTCTGGGAAACACTTGACCATGTGCCAGGGATTTAGACACCTGTATGCATTTTAAGACATCTAGCACCTCCCCTCCTGTAATGTGAACTCTTTTCAAGTCATCACTACTTCCCAAGTTACCCAGCTTCCACGTCCTTCTCCACCATGAATACTGAGATAAAATATTTGTTTAGCATCTCACCCATCTCCTCTGGTTCCACACATAGATGACAAGAGTCTCAATTTCTCTAGTCATCCAGCATTCTTGCTATTCACACCAGCAGGAACCTACTGTCTTTGAACTTGCATTATCTCATTCTTAAAGGTCTCTCACTTTCCAAATGTCCATTCACATTTGAATAGCCTCACCCAATCAAATTGTGAAAGTTATTGTCTAATATTGTCAAAATTGGTCTTACTACGATTTACAACTTTAACTTTTTGATCAGAGAACATAGAACAGTACAGCACGTTACAGATCCTTTGGCCCATGATGTTGTGCTGGCCTTTTATACTACTTTAAGATCAAACTAAGCTACATACTCTTCATTGTACTATTATCCATTTGCCTATCCAAGTATCACTTAAATCTACTTAATGTATCTGATTCTACTACTACCCTTGACAGTGCAGTTCTATCCTTTTCCATAACTATTTTAAAACTATTAGAATTGTGATCACTCACTCCAAAGTGCTCCCCCACTGACACCTCAGTCACTTGACCTGCCTTATTTCCCAACAGAAGAGCAAGTATTGCTCCTTTTCTAGTAGGTGTATTTGCGTATTAAATAAGCAAGTTTTCTTGGACAAACTTAACAAATTCTTCCCCATCCAAGCCCTTAACATAGTGACAGTCACAATCTATGTTTGGAAAGTTAAAAATCCTCTCCCATTTCAACCCTATTTATCTTACAGATATCTGAGATCTCCTTACATATTTTTTCTCAACTCCCTGCTGACTATTGGGGGTCTATAATAAATACAATCCTCTCAAGGTGATCACCCTTTCTTATGTTTAAGTTCCACACATATAACATCACTGGATGGTCTCCCAGGAATTTGCTGCAGTGTGAAAATTGAACCTGTGCTATTGGTGTCACTTTGCATTGCAAACCAGCCATAGCATTCATTAAAATGTACGTCTGAAGACACAGAAATGAGTCATTTGATAGATTTACGTTTTCATGACCTCGGCGATAAATGCCACATGGTTATAAATCAGAAAAGAAATTCTGGTGGTTAGAATTGTGCACTCTGAGTCATTTAATTTTCATTCCTATCAATATGTGACACCTAAGGTTAAACTCCAGTTGACATTTGCCAGTAGGAAATATCGTCAAGTTACATTGAAAGTTGGTCATTGTGTGGTGCACTGTGTTATTACACCAAAACTGTTACTTCATATAGTATTAATGCTCACACATAACATCATAATTATACATAATTTTCAATGTGAATGTCCTGGTCTTACTTTGTAAGTTCCACTAATGTACAGTGGATCAAAGCTGATAATCTGAACTTTATTAATATTATTAGTTCTATTCTAGAGATGGGCAACAATTACTGCCCTCGTCAGTGATATACATGTTCCAGCCATAGGTATTCTTTTTTAAAATTACAATCAGAAGTATGCAATCACCCTCCATTGCCATCATTCATTTTGGAGATTAATAGTTTGTTGATAAACTCAAATTTTATCTGTTAACTTAACAGGCCCAAGTAAAGGACATTTTGGGACAGCCAGTAGGCGGTATCACGCTTACAATTTTTACAGAAGCTGTTTTCGAAGGTGGCGAGAGGAGAGAATTGACACCAGAAGATTTGAGACAAGAAAAACAGACCAAAAGAGATGATGGAACAGTATTGTTCATCTTCACTGCTCCAACTGATATTCAAGAAGTAGAATTTAAGGTTGGTGACTCTCTGTTCAACAGACTGTGGTAGATGTATAAATATACTTGGTTAATTTACAATTTTCAATGTTAATTGCATGCAAGTATTTTTACAAACTATGGGCCAGTAGGATGCTACTACATAATTTAAACAATTAGACGGTCACCTACCCAAAGCTGATCGCTCCGTTTTTAAGTATGCATTCTCAACCACGAAGGGCATCATTGTGAGAGTTTTCCCAATGCCTGACTGATGTGAACAATGACAAATCCATTGGAAAAGTACAGTGTAATTGGAAAAACTACATTCTTGAGGTCAAGAAAAATAGTCTAATTTTGCATCTAAGATTTCAATGGTGAGCCGAGAATTTCGGTAGTGAGGGCAAGAGACTCAGTTGCATGTATTAACATCTCAATTTGTGTTCTTGCCTCATTTATATGCAGTTGGCTATTCTCCCAACAGTGGAGAGAAACTCGATGGTGATAATTTTTGACATGAAACTTAAAGAAGTACATGGCAGCCCCAGCTCAATTCTTGTGCTTCCGGATCTCCAACTTAGTCAGTAGTCCCTAGTACCTCAGGGCATGCTCTATGGTAGTGACCACTGCAGACACCTGCTTATGATTTTTGGCACTGAAAACACAATGGTCTCACAATATAATCATGCATATCTCCAACTCATTTAGAAATACAATTATACACTTCAATGCTACACATTGGAGTGCACATCATTCAGAACTTGAGCACATCAGAACATCATACAGGGTCACCATATTTCAATCTTGCCTTGCTTGTTGGAGCTGAATTAAGCAAAACAGTGATCAGAGAAGAGGGCAGACATCTTGCTTTTCAGCACCATGCTACATCAATGTTACACTTGCAGTCTGTGTCAGCAGCTTGTGCAGCAAACACTTTGCATGGGCTTCAACCAAATAGCCATGTCTGGAAGTCTAAGCAGAGAAGTCCTCAGTCAAATCAAGGAGGATGTTGTCAGGTTCCAGGAGGTAGCTCACAGGATCTTGTCTCAAGGAAAGAGAAATCTAGGGTAAGATAGGCCAATCTTTCTTGAAGACCCTTTCCTAGGGCTTCAAGGGAAGGAAAAAGAACTTGCTTTTGTTGACCTCTTCTATTGCTATTGTTTTTCTGTGCTGACATCTCCCCTCAGACCTGAACTAAAATTCTCTCTCTATGATGTCTTTGTGAGTGAGAATACATACTTAGAGTTGGACCTTATCAGCTTTTGACAGGTGACCATCCAATTGTTTAAGTTGGGCAGCAGCATTCTGGTGGCTCAAGAGCAGGTGAGAAATATAAAACATTTTTAACATTGTGCCTGCCCTGTTTCCACCAGATGTTTAGATTTATGTTGTCTTCATTATACCTTCCCTGTAATCCAAACTTTTCTACTGATTGTTTTCAATGCGTAAATTTGGTTCTACTTTACAGGAAGTTGCTTCTGGATAGAAGTTCATGCAAGTGAAATTTTGTTATTAGTATTAAATTGATAGTTAACTTTAATTTGGTAAGGACTTTCCTACCTCATGTGTACATATAATCTATTGCATCTTTTTCTTTAGATCAAAATAATTGGCCTTGATGATGAGCGTCCAGTCTCCAAAACATACACAGCGAAAGCTTATCAGTCAGTCTCTGAAAGTTACCTGTATATTGCTTGGACAGGAGCTTTCCAAAAATTCCATGTAGGGGACTATCTGAACGTTAATCTAGTCGCAAGTAGTCCATACTTGAATAAAATAAAACACTTCCACTATCAGGTAAAAATAGTTTATTAGTTTTAATATTAATGTCTAATGGGTATTTCTTTGAAAAGTATGTCTTGGGAAACTTGATGTTGTTTATAGACTTAAAAAGTATTATAAAACATTTATGACTATAGACATCTCATCACACCTCCAATATTAGTCTTACATTGGACACTGCATATTTGGCCAGGTTTAAAAAGTGCCAGATCCATGGCTTCTTCCTTATGCTCTTTCTTAAGCTTCTCATGAACAAAGCCAGGGCTGTGATTTCTAGCTTGAATAGTGAGTACGAATTGAATGATTTTGATCTGAAACACTTTATGGTAAGCAATCCTGCCACTAAGAAACAGTTAAAATCTATGACTTGAATTTGTCTTGGATCAAAAAGGCTTAAAATTTCTTTCCTTAGAAGTAACATAACTCGATTAACAACAGAATAATGCAATTTGAATTATATCCTGTAAAACTCTTATCTTATGAAGCAATGCATAATTTAAGTTATTAACAATGTCAAAAGATCTCTATTCAATATATATTTAAAATTATATTAGCATGCATAGATTCCCTACTCAAGATGTCACATTCCAAAGTACAAATGCAGGACAATATAAATTGCTCAATGATTCCAAGCTAGCTCAGCAAATAATATTTGAATTTTGGATGACAGAAGGCTTTTTTATTAAAACAATTCGATGTTCTGGATTCATAGACCTTACCAGATGGGGAAACCGAGTGATCTTCCATATGTAAATGGTGTATCTAGTTTGCATTTTGTCTGTGAAACTGGAATGTGACACCTATCTATATGTAAATTTATGTGTCACCCATGACCAGAAGTTCGGTTAAGCAGGTCACCATGCCAGGATCAGATTTCGCAAGCAGCAGAGAAGAGCCTTTTTTGGAGGTTGTAATCTGAGACAATGCCTAATACGCCACTTGAATAAGGAGTAGACGAATAATCTTTGTATGTGTCCTGTGTAAACATTTTGGTTTCTGTATTTATAAACATGCAATTAATAGTACAAAATATTAAGTTATAGAGGCACTTATGCTTGGTGTTGAAGAGTGTATCTCTTCAATGACCTATTATCTTCTACAGATTAATATTAGATATTATATAGCAGCTGCTGTGAGAAGTAATTTTATTGTGAGAATATAGTGCCGTCCTAATACTGTGAAGACACATAAATGAAAATGAAAATAATAGTTGCAACATAATTTCATTAAAGTCTGAAATATAGTTGGTACTAAATCTCATACAATTAGAATATATAAATTTGATTGTATCAGAAGTTTTAAGACTCCATTATTGAAGCAAAATTTATGTTTTTAACACATTCCAAGCTATGAATTTCTATTTTTGTCATAAACTAGGTTGTAGCAAAAGGCAAAATAGTTTTATTTGAAACCCAAGACCGTCCAGTTGGCAACCAGGTTTTCAACCTGAACATTCCCATTACTAGAGAAATGATACCTTCTGCACGTTTGATTGCATATTATGTGGTAACTGGAGAAAACAATGCTGAGCTTGTTGTTGATTCTCTTTGGTTTGAAGTGGAAGAGAAGTGTTTAAACAATCAACAGGTGGGTTCAAACAAAGTGTCCAATCAAAATAGACTATACTTCATTTAAATGATAATCGTTGTAACAACCAGCTGAAGGCACTATCCACAAGACTCTATAAAAATGATATATTCTTTGGCTGGAAGTTGCTGTTAAAAACTGCTCTTCTCCTTATGCTTAGATGTTCTTAGCTTAAACAACTTGCCTTTAAACTTTACTCACTTTCCCTAGTTATGGTTGACATTATGCAGGCCCATGTGGTAATCTAGCTATTCCACTTATAGATTAGATTAGATTACTTACAGTGTGGAAACAGGCCCTTCAGCCCTACAAATCCACACCGACCCACCGAAGCGCAACCACCCAGACCCATTCCCCTACATTTACCCCTTCACCTAACACCACAGGCAATTTAGCATGGCCAATTCACCTGACCTGCACATTTTTGGACTGTGGGAGGAAACCGGAGCATCTGGAGGAAATTCTTGCAGACACGGGAAGAATGTGCAAACTCCGCACAGTCAGTCGCCTGAGGCGAGAATTGAACCCGGGTCTCCGGCGCTGTGAGGCAGCAGTGCTAACCACTATGTCACCATGCCGCCCATGAACTCTCATAACAATCTTAATCTAGGCCGACTCTAGCCCCCTTCCTGACCTCTTTCTCCATTATGCTGGTAACTCATTCTCACTCTTGGCATGAAACTCTTGTTTAACTATTTCCTGATTTTGTCTAGCAACAGTTAATTAAGAAAGATTTACAAATACATTCCATATCTTCAGTAGTATCTTTTCAAATTATTGTTCTACTACCATGTTTATTGTATAAGGTGGTTTTTCTCATATTTTCTAGGGTAAAATGTTTTTCTGTCTTGGAGGATTGTTTATTCAGTGGCTGACTAAAAATAGATTAAATTGGTTACAATCGAGAGTATTCAGGCAATCCTAATTCTTAAACTATACCTGTGAAATAAAGGGGTCTAACTAACTATGTTTCAGTATTTACTGTGTTTGTATTGTGCAGAATGTTATAGGTATTCTCTGAAACAAAAAGTCTCAGTACATCAATTTAACAGGAAGCATCTCCAAGTGAACAATTGAATATGCTGTATTTTATGTTAACAGGTTCTACTGAGTACAGATTCTGTTGTTTACAAACCAGGAAACAAAATGGATTTAAGAATTAGCGCTCAACCGAATTCACTTGTTGCGCTATCTTCCATTGACACTGCTATGTATTCAATAAGAAAAGGAAGCAAGCTCTCAATTGAAAAAGTTAAGTCACTTTCACATCTTAAAAAATACTATTTCACACCAAATACTTTGTATATGAACTCTAATTTGTTTTGTGGGGATTGTTTTTGTAAGTTTATTTTGTAAATTTTTTATATAATGCCATGTTGAATATTTTGGTTTGCATTACAAGAAATAAGTAACGTAACTTGCATAGATCATTATTATATATTTATGATTTTAAAAAAAGAATTAAATTGATAAATTGACCCATAGAATTTAAATTTGACTACACCACTTCCACTATGCTTGCTTGTTAGAATATCTACTTGCATTGAACAAATGGCATCAACTACTTGCCATTTCCAGTGAAGGGAATTACAAAAGCATTGCCTAATGCACATCAGCTACTGTACGCAAGTTGCAAGTTGTTCCCACCTCATATTAACCCCAAATTGGATAATTCTGTGATAAAAACAGAAAATGTCAGGATATGAGCAGGTATGGTCAAAACAGTTGAGAGGTTGTGGCTTGTCGTGAATATTAATGGTAGCCTCGACCCAGAAGTGGAGATAGAGAGGTCAGGTGAAGGAAAGAATTAAATATAGGCCAAGCAAAAATGAGAGACTTGTAGAAATTGGATAACAAAGAGTCACTTAAGATTTCCAGTTCAGGGGGAGAGCAGGAAGTTGCACCAATACAGTCATCAACGTACCAGAAAAAAGAAATGAGAAAAGGGGACGAGTAAAACTTGAACAAGGACTGTTGCACATTTCCCACAAACAAAGAATGCATAGCTAGGAATGATATGGCTGCCCATAGTAGCACCTCTTATAAGGAGGAAGTGATTGGAGTTGATAGAGAATTTGTTCAATGTGAGAACAGATTCAGCCAATCAGAGGAGTGTGGAGAAGAATGGGGACTGTTGGATCTCCATTTTAGAAAGAAGTAGTGATTTCTTACACTGTCCTGTTGAGGCTTGGATTTGGTTTATTCTAGTCACATGTACCAAAGTACAGTGAAAAATTTTGTTTTGCGAGCAGTACAGGTAGATCATAGCAAACACAAACATACAGATGGAAGGGTGCTTAGGCAGAGCAAGGCATATAGGTTACGGCTTTTGATGATGTTGACAGTCTTTCCACGGCAATGCGAAGTGTAAATGGAGTCCATAGATGGGAGGCTGGCTTCCGTGATGGTCTGGGCTGTGCACACAACTTTAGAGGGATGGCACATCTATGGTGAAGAAAAGATAGGACCAGAAAGCTGGAAAGTATTGAAGTGATATAGGGCATCAGAAGAATGGTGGATATAATCAGAGAGACTGGATGAGGGAAGAAAAATTGAGCTGAGATGGAAAGAAATCAGTTTAATGTGTCAGGGACTGGTTGAAAGAATTGGTGTGGCAAAGCAACCCAGCTTATAGATTTTGGGAGAGAAGTAGAAGCAGCTGCTTGGAATTAGAGAAAGTGAGACTGGAAGTCTTAGAGGGTAAATGTTCAGAGCAGATGAGATCAGTGACAGTCCCAGAGGGAATAGCTTGATATTTGGTGGTATTGACCCAGGAAGCAGCAGAATGAGATGTCGAAGAATAGCCATTCTGCCTCTACTAGGTAGAGGTTATTAAAAATAGCAACTTGGAGTTAGATAACACTTTTAGCAGACAACAATATTGCAGTATAGTGCACACAAGCACAATCACAAATAAAGAAACTAAAAGAGGTGAGACGAGAAAGGGTGACCAAAACATTGGTTAAAATAGGTTTTAAGAAAGATTTTAATGGAGTTGAAAGGAATGGAGAGGCATAGGCAATGTAACTTTCCTCATCCTTTTCCTCCTCTCCCCCTGCTAGCCCCAAACCTATTGATGGGAAATGGAAGTGGCAGTTAATTGAACAGGTCCTTACCACCTCACCTAATATAAATCTAGGCTTGTAGACAGCCTTCCCACCTGGATGTTAATTGAAGCCCTTTCTTCCAAATTATTCCTTCTTCCTGAGCCAGCAATTCTTTCACAACAAACCCCATCCCATTCTTGATCCTCAGTCTCTAGTGGGTACACTACCAGCAGAAGCCACTGTTGGTGATGCTGATTGGCAATGGAAAGCTGTCAGCCTTTAATCAGGTGGGTAGGAGTTCAGATTCCTGGAGATGATCTGCTCCTTTGCAATTGATGAACACTTGATTCCAGAGAAACCTTCCCCATTGTAGACAATGGTTTCTCACTGGTTCTCCATTCACCAACATTAAATTCCAAGAAAGGATTCATCATCTTGAGCCTAGGCTGAAAGTAATGTGTTGGATAAAAGGAAGTTTAGGGGAAGAAGATTTTAGGGATGGATGTTCAGTCTGAATAGTATTAGAGTAAAATCAACAATCAGATGAAAAACTATTTTTTTGATTTTGATATGGTATAGGAAGATTAATATTCACATTAAGTAACTATTGCTGTTCTTTGCATAGGTTCTTCTTGATGCTGAAAAGCACGATCTTGGATGTGGAGCTGGAGGAGGGAAAAATAATGCTGATGTTTTCAAGAGGGCCGGGCTGACATTTCTGACTAATGCCAATGCTAAAGCTTTGCTAGTTACCGGTAACAATGCAATAGAATTAAGAAATTATAATTAAAACATGCGACTATATCTACAGTCATCCAAGGGATTGTTGTCCCATGATTCAGAATGTTATATATCTTGGAACTGTTGGTTGTGGGAATTTCTGAATGATAATCAAGAATTGAAACCCTGGAAAGTTTTCCTGTTCCCTGGCAAAAAAGAAGTTGGTAATGAGGTCCTTCTGCAACCTGACTGACACAGATAAGTGAATTTTTTGAACAGGAATAGGAAAGAACTTGCATTTACAAATTCACAAATTTGACAACGCATCACAACCAAAGAGGCACTTTTGAAATGTGGTCTCTATTGTAATGCAGAGAATCACAGCAGCAGTTTGCACACAAAGCAAATTTGTACAATCAGAGAAAGGTTTTCTTTTGGTGTTGATTAAGGAAAAAACATCAGTTTGGACAAAAAGAGCTTCTCTTTTCATATGGGACCTTTTACGTCCTTCTAAGAAACATCAAAATAGGATCAGAAGTATGCCATTTGGCCTGTCAAGCCCACATTGAGAAAACAGACAAGAATTTCAGGTCTGAAAGGTACCACCTCCAACAATGTAGCATTCTGTCTGTATAAAACCAAAGTGTTAGCCAAGATTATTAGTTCCCTGGAATGGAAGCATGAACCTATAGTTACCACTGAGCCAAATCTGAACACATGGCCAGAATTTCCACCCTGCTACTAAAAATATTGGGGTAAAACTTGTCCCAACCTGGACAGCTATTTTACACATATAAGAGAGTTAATTTGCTGGAACTGTGTTTCCCTACACCATCAGTTAAGGAAACCCTGTCACTGTCAGCTATCACTGGTCCAATAGTGCCATCATGAGTGATGGCCACTATTAATACTGTATTCAGTCATAGAACAAAGCACTGAGAGCTGATGAAAAGTAAATCTGCTGGACACTCTCCAAAACAAGGATCGAGATAGAGAAAGATTGATAAATGCGCTCATACATTGGCATAGCAAAGACTGATTGTTACAGATTAATAATCCCTAGGGGGTGGAGATGAGGTGAGTGAGAAACAGGGTGCAAAAATCAAGGGAAATAGGATATATGGGTGAGTCAGACTTTGTGGGAAGCACCTGAACAGAGATGAGAAGCCATTATGGATACACACTCCCCTTTCCTGCCCAAGACCAAAGAAGGCTAATCTCCTTGCTTCCAACAACACCAGTTCATGTTGCTGAAGTCATCCTCCTGGCTGAAAAGCTTGGCTGAGCTAGGATGTTGCCTTACTTGAGAAAGGATGTCCTGGCACTAGAGGGGGCGCAGAGGAGATTCACTAGGTTGATTCCGGAGTTGACAGGTTTGGCTTATGAGGAAGATTAAGCAGACTGGAACGATTCTCATTGGAATGTAGAAGAATGAGAGGGGATCTTATGGAAACATATAAAGTTATGAAGGGAAGAATTAAGTTCGAATCAGGAAGGTTGTTTCCACTGCAGGATGCAACTTGAATTAGAGGGCATAGCCGAAAAAAAAGGGGAAGCAGATTTAGGACTGAGTTTAGGAGGAACTTCTTTATCCAAAGGGTTGTGAGTCTGTGGAATTCCATGCCCAGGGAAGTAATTGAGACTATCTTGTTGAATGATTTTGTGGCAAAGATAGATAGATTTGTGAACAGTAAAGGAATTAAGTATTAGGGTGTGTGGGCAGTTAAGTGGAGCTGAGTCCACGTAAAGATCAGCTATGATTTTATTGATTAGTGGAGCAGGCTCAAGGGGCCAGATGCCTTTCTCCTGCTCCTATTTCTTATGTTCTTATAAAAGCTGAAAGAACTTTGGATGTTGTAAATCAGAAATAAAAGCAGAAATGGCTAGAAAAGCTCAGCAGGTCTTGCATCATCTGTGGAGAGAAATCTGAGTTAACATTTTGGGTCTAGTGACCCTTCCTCTTATGTTCTTTGAAGTGACCATTAACTGGTTTCAATTGGGGTGACAGCAAAACAAGTTGCCCTCAGGATTTCTATTGTCTGGATAATCATGATGAGGTCAGGTCTGGCAGTGAAGGTAAGTGGCAGAGTCACCTGCAGAGTTTTATGGCCACCCTTACCTGCCATCCTGCCTGTGGGGAATATAAATTCTCTTCCGTGAATTACTATTAAAGACAGCAATGTAAGTTCAGAATGCTAAATCTTTCAAACATAACTCATTATTTATTATATTACTTCCTGCATACAGTGAAATAATTTACTCAGATGCAAAAATAAAGTATGAATCATATAAATGTTTCATAACTAAGGCTCTCTTCTTATTTTAACAGATACAAAATGTGATGTAATTTTGAGGCCAAAACGAGATTTGAAAGCGAAGGCTGAAATACGGAAGAAAAGTAAGGCCATTTTAAAATTGAATAATCTTTTTTTGTATTTTAAGTTGTCACTAAATATTGTCCCTTTTCGTTGGTAAATGTTACACTGGAGGTTAAATTTCCTCTTGGTGGCGTTGTCCCACATTAGGTGAAATATTATATGTGCCTTGGCATCCATCCTGTATCTCAGCCAATTGCATGAGCCTAGAGGTAAATGTGGCATTTTCCTCATAAACCCAATGGAGAGTGAGAGAACAAAAACTTAGGTCATGCAACTCGGAAACTTCAGCACAATCCCCCTGCTTGCACCTTCGCTTCTCGCTGCTTCCCCATCTGCTGTTTGCACTTGAGTATAACCGGGTCTGGGTATACGGAAGACTTCCCTTCTGCACTCCCTCTGCCCAGCTCATGATGTGGAAGTTATCAGCAGAAGATAAGTGCCATGATACCCACTCTAGTGGAGGGAGAGGATTTGTAATATCCTCTTCCTCTCTCCCCTCCAACCACTGTTTCACCCAATCACTTACCTGATGAAGATCCCTAAGCAGTCCAGTTGTTTTGCTGCCATTGTGCCCTAAGCTGAGATGGTTAACTGAGCAAAGATCAGTATTGACCCTGAGAACCTTTTGGTCTGTATTTCAACACCTTATTGGTGGGTGTCTTTACCTTAGCGCCTTCATTCAATTTAACCTGGAACCGTTATTATAGAATATAAATAAATTGTGAGAATAATGATAATGATCAGTGTAGATTAAAGTTAAAGACTGTATGAAGAGGATTGACAGTTATATGCCCCAAGAGATTTTACTTGCCCTACCTCTTTACATCAAGTGGCCAAAATTAAAACCATCACATTGTTTTCAGATGTTTGGAAGACCATCTCAGCTTATCAGAGCAGTTGCCTGCAGTAATCTATTGTACATAGCTGATTTTTAAATTACGTTATTTTGAAAATGGCTGTGTGCATCTCAAGAAAAACAATTGGCTTCAAGTTTATTTATTTTGTTTATTGCCAGTAGCCAGATTTACGAATCTTCTTGATCAGAAATGTTGTATGGATGGATTGAAAGACTATCCGCTCAGACACTCATGCACCGAACGAGCAAGTAGAATCAAGCTACCTGATCCATGCAGAACAATATTTTTAGAATGCTGCAATTATGCGCAAACATTACGTTCAAAGTCTGACAGCGACCTGACATTGGGACGAATGGGTAAGTCTTGAAATAATAGGAGATTAATTTTCCTGCACATCTTATCCAATTGGGAAACACAGCTCTTAGGAATGGAATTAATTCCTGGGACAGCCTGGCAGATGGGTGGACCATAAAATCAGGTACAATGGCAGGAGTGCCTTGCTCATTTCCTACCAGCCTCGAAAGGTTTTTGATACATTGCAGACTAACTGAGCTTCCTCCTGATCAGGTACAATGTGTCTAGGGGAGAAACTCTCTCCAAAGTAGTTCCTCCCCAATGCAAATGTATTCCTCCACACTATTTGCCAATGTTTACATTCCTGGCCCTGTCAAAACCCCAGACCTTTCTGCATGTCTAACAATATGATTACTCTTGACCTGCATGTAGTTACAGCATTGGCCTCAGCTGACAAGCTGTTGATATATGAGAAATTATTCCCATAAAACAGAAAGTCACTATTAACTGTCACCTGACACCTTGATGATAATGATCCAAAAATTTGATGTATCATTGTTTGCTATGTGAGTAACTTGGTTGTATCACTGGATATACTGCCACAGCATATTGGATTCCCAGTTTCCTTATCCCCGTCATTGCTAAAAAGAGGAGCTGAGAATTTGGGGTGCTTCCACAGCTGAATGGATAAGGACAATAAATAGCATTTCTTACATACTTAAAATTAAATATCCAAGTTCTTCTTGCGGTGAAAAAGATGGATACTAAGCGTTGACGTTTCTGAAATCTGTGAAGTCCCAGTCCCAGAACTGAAAGTAAGTGATGGGCCTGAAGAGTGTCATTTTGCCAGTATTACTGAAGTAACAGGTTTATCTGGCACTACTCTCAAACTGAGAATAATCTCCTGGAGCTGCAGCTCCAATCAGAGGACTGAGGGTTTCTCCAAAGAGTGGAGTCCTCAAAGATCAATGTCTGTCTGTATCCCAACCATGAGTCAGACTGGCTCTGTAAATCTATGGGGTGAATTTGTATTTGCAGATACATTCTATTTTGTTCAAAAAGCACACAATTTGTAGGCAGTCAGTCCATATGATATTTTATCAATTCCTACTTAGGAAATAGAACCAGTCTGACTCAAGGTTGGGATACAGTCAGTGTGTGAAATGTGACTTGAAAAAAGTCCTGGGATTTACATATTAATGAATTGAAACCTGCAACCCCATTCTAAGTGATTAAAAACTTAACAGCAACCTAGTTTTTTTCAATACATTGCATCAGTTGTATTCTATGATTCTGCCCGACTAGTTAACTAACAAAGGAGCAGTGCTCTGAAAGCTTGTACTAAATAAATCTCTTTGACTATAACCTGGTGTTGTGTGATTTTTAACTTTGATCTTTAAGAGGCCTCGCCCTCTCTATCATTACCTTCTTGTTCTTAATGTATTTGTAGAATCTCCTTAACCGTCCATGCCAAGGCTCTCATATTTCATCTTTACCTTCCTGATTTCTCTCTTAAGAATGCTCCTGCACTCTTTATATTGATTTAGAAATTCAATTGAACCAAGTTGTCTATGTCTAAAATAAGATTTTCTTGCATTCTTGACCAAAACCTCAATGTCTTTATTTATCCATTGTTCCTTAATCTTACCAGCTTTACCCTTCACTCTCACAAGAACAAAATGCTTCTGAACTCTCATCGTCACACTCTTGAATGTCTCCCACTTGTCAGATGACCTTTTAACTGCAAACAGTCTACTCCAAGTAACTTTTGAAAGTTCTTGTCTCATACCATTAATATCTGCTTTATTCCAATTAATGACTTCAACTTTTATGGAAGGATTATCCTTTTCCATAACCATTTTGAACCTAATAGAATTATGATCACTAGACCCAAAGTGTTCCCCCACTTTCACTTCAGTCATCTGCCCTGCCTTATTGCCCAAAACAAGGTCTAGACCTGCTCCTTCTCTAGTATGAGCATTCATATATTGATAAAGAAAATGTTCTTGAATGCATTTGATTTTGTTAGGCAGTGTTTGACAAGATTTAATACAATCATTGTTATACGGAACTCTCCTGTCAGGGGGAAAGACCGGAGATTCTGTAGCTGTGAGCTTAAAATTAGGATAGTTTGATGCTTTCCTGGTGCTAGGATTAAGGACATCTCTAAAAATTTCAAGCATATTGTTAAAGGTGAGATTGTGAAGCCAGAAATTGTTGTACATATTGGTAGGGATGACATTTTTAGAGAAAAGAATAAAGCAGTACAGAGTGAATTTAAGAGATTAGGTCGAAGATTAAGAAATAGAACCTTAAAAGTAATAATTTCTGGTTTACTCCCAATGTCAATCTCAAACAAGAAAAGGAACAAAAGGTTAATGTAATAAATCAATGGTTTAAGAGCTGGTGTATTGATCAGGGATTCAGATTTTTGGACAATTGGAATGTCTATTGGGATAGAAAAGACCTGTACAAAAAGGATGGGTCTAACCTAAACTGGAAAGGGGCCAATATCTTAGCAGGAAGATTTGCTCATTCTATTAAAGGAGACTTTACACTGATAGAGAGGGGGAGTGGAAGAATTCTAAGTAGCAGTGTAAACAAAAGGATTAATGGAGATTTCTCTGAATGTGAGGACAGCATGTCAATTAGAAGAGAAATACAAGAGTGAGACAGAATATGTAGTAACTCTGAATTCTAATTTGGATTCTGCAGTTTACATTTGCTACAATAATTTGTTTCATCTCAATCCAAGGGGTCTTACAGGTTAGGCTGATGAACTCAGGGCCTATTTACAAACATGGAATTATGACATCATAGTGTTACGACAGAGGGTAAACCCTTCTGCTAATTTAAATCAGACACAGAGAAAAGCTCACCTCTCCTCATAATCTGTAAAAGTATGTGTAACAAAGAACTATCAAATCCCACTATTTAAGGAAAAAATTAACAATTTATTCTTTAACTTCAAGAAAAAAGAGCATTAAACAACATCTATCTACACTGTTACCTCCTTTGTCTGAGCAATTTATCTACCTCCCACTCTACAACAATATACTGATCTGATAAAACTCCCTGATTAGGTTTTACAAAAAAAATTTCGAATTTCAAAAAAAAAGTCAGCTGTGTCAATTCTCCTCTCTATCTTCCTCTGTAGAGTTTTCTGGGTCTTTTCTTTGGTCTTCTGCTGCACAGATTTCATATGAACAGGTACCTTTCAGAGAGCGATTCTATGGGCAGTCTGGCTAACTGTTCAAAATGTCCAAATTTTATACCCCAAATAATCGGATCATCTCATTAGTTTGATGTTGTCAAAACAATAAAATTCAAGTTTGATTGGATTTTAATATCTTGGGGCATAATTTAAACTGATTGGCCAAATTCAAATTTGTTGTGTATCATAACAAATTAGCACAGCTATTTGTTTCACAGCCAAATGTTACTTTTAAAAATTTTTTCAGCATATTTCTGTGTTTGTTAAGTCCTTGCCAGCTTTTTCTCTCTCTTAAAGGTACAGTACACCTACAACTTCATTACAATAGCTATTATAGGAACTTAGCTGACAGATGGACAAGACTGACAGCTCGGTGTTCTGGTTTTAGATGTAGTAGGAAAGATAGAAAAGGAAGCAAGAAAGGAGGGTGGGTGATGTTTTTGATCAAGAAATACATTACTGCTGTAACTAGGGAAGATATTTCTGAAAAATCGTCCTGTGAAAATATATGGGTAGAAATTACAAATAAGAAAGAAAAGATCACTTTGATGGGATTGTACTATAGACCCCGCCAATAATAAGAGGGAAATTGAGAAACAAATATGTCGGGAGATCTCAGCTATATGTAGGCATAACAAGGTTGTAATACTGGGGTTTTAGTTTTAGTTTTCCCTTGTGTTAAAGGGTTGCATGGTGATCATTAGAATGTATCTTTTTGAATCTGAGTTCTGGCATTGTGCACCAATTCCAAAATGAAAGTTGTTGCTGTTTTTCATGTCTTTATTTATTTTTGTTTAACTCCAAAACTAGAATTGAACAATGAATTTGAAATGGAGCCTCCAAGGGTCCGTAGTTATTTTCCAGAAAGCTGGTTATGGGAAGTCCATGAAATTCCAGAGAGGTATTTTCTGCGGTACTTTTCTTAAGATGTTTCTATGCAATTTGTAATTGGATTCTGCAGTCTACATTTGCTACAATAATTGTTTAATCTATCTACATTAACCAAACTGGTATTCATAGCAACTATGGAAAATCCCATTCCTAATGTTAGATCATCTGCACTTCTGAGTGACAAAGTTTACAAAATGTTTATAATTGGTGCTAGGAGTAAGCACCAGCCATGTTTTTTTAAAATAACCAGGCATAAAATTTAGATGGCATAGTTCCATTTTTGGGTGTCAAACATGGAATAAGCCTCAAATCTGATATGCAGTGCAAGCTTAATACATGTCAGAAGTGCACCATCTATCATATTGAAATGGGCAACTATGTAACTGTCCATTGTCCAGTCTTGTAACAGGTGATAGATGACTGTTTAAGACCCCCTCTGCAATTGGTTGCCCCAAAATAGGCAACATGAGCTGCATTCACCAAGTCTTTATGCACCGTAACCAGTATTCCTTAAAGGAATCAATGCAAACTGCCACCGAAGAGGTAATATGTTAAAATATCCTTAGCTAAATGTGGCGTTTGGTGGAGCGACAGTGATATGTATTAATTACATCAGTATTGGTCTTCTTATTCCTTTGACTGCACTTCTAACTTAATATATATTCAATTAGTCCCTCTCCTTGGCTTTTTTCCTAAACCACACAGCGTTATCTACTTATTAAAAAGTCTCCATTATGATCTCTCCACACCTTCCAGGTTGTACCTTTGTCTTAATCATAAATACCATGTCTGGTTTAACTACCTATTCCTTAAGACTTGGTTTTCTTCTGCAGTAGTGGACGTTATCTGGTCTCTGGCCATGATTGTAACTAGGAGAAAGTGAGGACTGCAGATGCTGGAGATCAGGGTTGAAGAGTGTGGTGCTGGAAAGGCACAGCTGGTCAGGCAGCATCCAAGAAGCAGGAGAGTCAACATTTCGTGCATAAGCTCTTCATCCTGATTGAGACCTTATGCTCAAAACGTTGACTGTCCTGCTCCTTGAATGCTGCCTGACCAACTGTGCTTTTCCAACGTCACACATAATTGTAATAAAACTACTTCACTTAATCCAATAATACTATTTGTTCAGTGTTACATAGCATTTTCTTAGTGATGCATGCTGCCCATTTGATTCAGTGCTCATTGAAGTGAAGTGAATTGAATTGAATTGAATTTATTGTCACATGTACCAAGGTACAGTGAAAAGCTTTGTATTGCGAGCAATACAGGCAGATCACAGAGTTAAGTAGCATAGATAGTAAATAATAGGTAAATAGCAGTAACAACAAAAACACAGGTACAGGTGAATATTAAGAGTTTGTGAGTCCATTCACTATTCTAACAACAGGAGGGTAGAAACTATTACAAAACCATCTGGTGCAAGTGTTCAGGCTTCTGTACCTTCTCCGCGATGGTAGAGGTCGTAGAAAAACATTGCCAAGGTGGGAAGATCTTTAAGAATATTGGCTGCCTTTCCTTGACAGAGGGCCTGGTGGATGGATTCTATAGATGGGAGGTTGGCCTTTGTGATTGTCCGGGTTGAGTTCACCACTCTCTGTAACCATCTCCAATCTGGAGTGGTACAGTTGCCATACCAGGTAGTGATACATCCAGAAAGAATACACTCAATGACACACCTATTAAAGTTGGCAAGGGTATTCAGCATAATGCCAAATTTCCTCAGCTGCCTGAGGCAAAAGAAACGTTGTTGAGCCTTTGTAACCAGTGCTGAAGAAGGGCTTATCCCCGAAACGTCAATTCTCCTGCTCCTTGGATGCTGCCTGGCCTGCTGCGCTTTTCCAGCACCACATTTTTCAGCTTTGTAACCAGTGCGTCCACATGAAGAGCCCAAGAAAGCTTGTCGTGGATAACCTCAGCACATTTCAAACTTCTTGTAGTGTTTTCTCTGTGAATGAGCTGATGATTCTTTGAGCATTTTGATTGACTACCATTTTCATATCTTGGCTCCATTCTTTAATATCTTGTTTGTGTAAATGCTATGTAAAAAAATACATCATTACCAGTTATAAATTTATTTCTTAAATTCATGCGTGGAATGTGGTGTCACTGGCTGGGCCATCATTTATAGCCAATCTTTAGTTGCCTTTGAGAAAAATGGTGGTAAGCTACTCTCTTGAACGGTTTAGGTGTTTTTGGTGAAGGTATACCTACAATGCCATTTAGGGAGTGAGTTCAACAGTTTTGACCGAGCAGCTCTGAAGGAACAGCGATTAAATTTCCGAGTCTAGGTGGTGAGTTGCTTGGTGGAGAACTTGAAAGTAATGATATTCCCATATATCTGCTGCCCTTGTCCTTATGATGTTCTTTGCATAAGTTCCTCCTTTCAGGTTAAGAAATCTAGGGAACAGAATTTTAAGTTTTACTTATTTCTTCTCTGCTTCTCTACAAAATTTGCTCCTCTCATCAGTGATATCTAATCTCCATTTTTCTTTCTGGTCACCGCATTATAAGAAGGGTGTGGAAGTTTTGGAAAGGGTGCAGAGGAGATTTACTAGGGTGTTGCCTGGTATGGAGGGAAGGTCTCATGAGGAATGGCTGAGGGACTTGAGGCTGTTTTCGTTGGAGAGAAGAAGGTTGAGAGGTGACTTAATAGAGACATATAAGATAATCAGAGGGTTAGATAGGGTGGACAGGGAGGGCTCTTTTCCAAGTATGGGGATGGCAAACATATGGGACACAACTTTAAAGTGAGGGGAGATAGGTATAAGACAAATGTCAGAGGCAGTTTCTTTACTCAGAGAGTAGTAAGGGTATGGAATGCTTTGCCTGCAACGGCAGTAGATTCGCCAAGTTTAAGTGCATTTAAGTCATCATTGGGCAAGCATATGGACATACATGGAATAGTGTAGGTGGGATGGGCTTCAGATTAGTATGACAGGGTGGCGCAACATCGAGGGCCGAAGGGCCTGTACTGCACTGTAATGTTCTATGTTCTATGTTCTTCGTTCCTTTTTCCTTGCACATTTTCTGCTTCATTTTACTTTTTTTTTACAATACTTTAACGTTGTAGTTTGTCAGATGTCTTTTTAATTTTTTCTGGGTTCTTTTCAAATTATCTTGTCACTGTTCCTGTGTCATGCCAATTATTGAGAATTGTAGAGAGAGAAATGTGAGAAAAAAGAGCATTTTTGCCTGTGAAGCAGTATAATATTGGTATGTTTCTGTCACAGTATGCTTGAAGCAAAATATTGAGTTCACTGAAGACATAGTGTACATTGACTTTTTTTTGGTGTACATTGACCTCAGAATAAATGCCAGGGCTGAAGCTAAATTTGCCTAGTCTCATTTTCTGTTTATAGTGGACAGAGAAAATAATGTGCAGCAGGGAAAACTCCAAACTTGTAACGCAAAATTTAAACAAAAGAACTGCCTTTCTCAAAGCAGGTATCAGCAGAAAGTATAAGTATCCTAAGTGGCTTATTTCAATGCCTGTTAAAACAGCAGCTCCTCTAAAGTTTGAGAGACATACTTAATTTGACCTGTAGTTCAATTATGCGTTTACTATAAATGTTTGTCAGTTTATAAACTAACCAATGTTCCACTAAGTACAAAATTGCAGAAGATTATATGACATACAAGTAAGGCCAAATACAGTAATCAAAGTCTTCTGTTCAATCTTTAGAATCACCAAAATTTATTTCAAAATTCAATAATGGCAAATTAACAACTTGCATTTATATAGCACCCTTAATGTAGCAAAATATCGATAAGAATATTTGATACTGAGCAACAGATGGAATTTTCGAAGCAGATGACAAAAGCCTGGTCAGAGATAAGTTGAGCAAATGAAACAACTCTAAGAAATGAAGATCCACTCACGGGAATTATGTGAAATATTTAACTTGTGTACGTTAAGGATTAAACCAAAATACGTTTAGGGTGCTTTCTCACAGCAATAGTATTTTTGTTTTGTGTATGTTGGCCATTCTCTGCTGAGATGTAAAAAAGTTGAATCGCTGGTTTCTTATGGCTCGTTCACATCAGTTATGACCCCTGCTGAGCAGCAGTATACATTCTTTCATCTAGTGAGAACAATGGAGCTGTTTGGAAAAGATCAACTTGGGTCTATCTGTATGCTGATGGTAAAGTTCAAGTGCAGACAAAGTAGATACCAGATTCAAACACAAATTGTAAAATGCAGATTGTTTGTACTTCAGAGTGTGCTTTTCCTCTTTATTCTTTTACCAAAATTATCCCAGTAATTACTAAGAAGTTTGATTAAGTAAAAACTAAGTAAATATTTGAATGTTAAAACTCATCAATATACACAATTTAAAAAGTGTCAAATATTGCATTCATTCCATGACATTTTGCAATTTGTTTTGGTGTTGTGCTCTTCATTTTGGCTTGTCCACAAATAAAAGTTTCTGCTCTGCAATTGACAAACAAAATAAAAACTTCAAAATTCCAGAATTGTGTACTGAACTAGATTTTACGTTCTGATATGGTTTCCAAATGTGAGTATTATTAATTTGGTAAATAAAAGTAAAATAGTGAATTTGCAATTTAAATTTTACATGTGACCCATTTTGATTTGAGTTTTGTATATTCATTATGCCTAGTTCAGATTCTCAGCATCTGTCAAAAGTTTTGCCTGATTCACTGACAACTTGGGAAATCCAAGGAGTGGGAATTTCAGGGACTGGTAAGCAAAGACCTGGAACACAGTTTTAGAACGTGATGATTCTAAGCTGCAGATTCAATCCTTCTTAATTTTCATATTTTATGTAGGAGTATGTGTTGCTGATCCAATAGAAGTGACAGTTTATCAGGATGTGATTCTAAAAGCAAAATTACCTTATTCCGTTGTGAGAGGTGAACAAGTGCAATTAAGAGCTTCTGTGTACAGTTATCAGAGTGACAAAACAAAGGTATATCTTTAAAAATTGCTTATTAGAAGCATGCATTAAAAGCCATATTTGGCAACTGTCTGATACCACTTTGGGCAAGGCCTATTTATTGCTACATTTTCACTATTTGAATGTCAGAGCATATTAAGAAACCCTGTGCAAATATTACAGTTCATTCAACAAGAAATAGATTTAGTAGATAAGTTACATTTGGTTTAAAGAAATTTTACCAAACTCTGTGGTAGGATCACCTTCAGATGGAAACCATCAATATCTCAGGCCAGAAGTTGAAAGAATGAACTTAGTAACAAAGTGACAGTTTCACTGAGTAGCAGATTTTCCAACTCATCTAACCCTCCAATCCACAGTGCTTTGATAGCTATCTGACAACTCGATGTCCCGTTTGTTGACAATACCAATCTAGTTGCTTCTTGAGACCCATAAGATTCCTTGTCCCACCATCCATGGAGCCACTGCATTTATGAACTGGACTCACCACATAAATGCAGTGGCTACAAGAGCAGGTCAGAATTTTGGAAGACTGTAACTCACCTCCTGACTCCCAAAGTCTGTCCACCATCTCCAAGGCACAATTCAGGAGTGTGATGGAATACTCCCCATTTGCCTGGATGACTGCAGCCCTAAAGATGCTTAAGAAGCTTTACACCATCCAGGACAAAGCACCCCGCTTGAATGGCATGACATCCACAAGCATCCACTCCCTCCATCACTGAGGCTCCGTAATCCTACAGTGGAAGTTGAATCATCAGCCTTTCACCTTGTTGAATTGTACTGGCTGAGCTAAACTAACAGTATTGAAGTGTATTTTCTGAAAGGAAACACAGCATGTTTTGATGGGGAGGTGGCAAGTTTTCTCTCCTTGAAGAGACCAGTTGGAGCTTTCCTTTCTTTCACTTTTTTTTGTTATATCATCAGAACTAAGATTTATATGTACTGTATAAGAATTCACTGCTCAGCCCTAATAGCTAATTATGCATTGTTTTGTTCAAAGGTTTGTGTACAGCTGAGTACAGATGAGGGAACATGTTTGTTTAAAGGTTCTGAAACAAGCATTGAAGGTAGACAACAATCTGTTTGCCAAAGAAAAACCTTGGAAGGTTTCTCAGCGCTTCCATTTACATTCACTATACTTCCTTTGAAGATAGGTGTTCACAACATAAATTTCACACTTAAAACTCAACTTTCTGCAAATGAAATTACTGTCCACAAATTGCATGTAGTGGTAAGTTCCAGTTTTTTTCAGTTTATTAGTTCTGTATCTATAAACAGAGAATTGTAAGCTTTAAAAAATAACCTTGGAACAGATCAAAAGTATAATATGAAATTTTTATATCAATCCAGTTTGATGATATGAAATCACAAAATAGAAACAAATATAGTTAATTTTGACCTATCACATTTCAAGCGATTCACTTGATGTTTTATTTAATTTATCCAAGTTATTGAACTATACAGATCTTCAAGGTGAGAATTCAGTTTGTGTTGGTTTAGCTGCTGGGACAACAATGGTGCAATCCAATTTGCCTAACCTTGGTTAGGGGTTCTGATCAGTATCCAGTAACCACTACTGGAATCATGCATCCCTGAAGATGAAAGCTTGGTAGTTCTCATTGTCTAGCTTAACATCTTAAGTCAACTTGAATTTACATAGTATCGAAAAATATTTCAAGACCTTTAAGGTTGTTAAAAAATGGAACAAATGGGAAAAAGAACACTTTTTTAAAGATAATATTTTAAAAAGAATATTCTTATGTAAAAACATAATCACGAAGGGCCTGTTCTGTGCTGTATTGTTCTAAGTTCTATATTTACATATATCAAAATACATCCTTATTTTGAAGATGAGGAGAGATGTAGCAATGTGGAAGAATAAGTTTCAGCATGTTCCATACTGTTGGACATTGGTCATTTCAGGCACAGGACACCACTGCAAGAATTCTTCCGGGTAATGTCCTAGGCCCAGGCATCTTCAGCTGCTTCTCTAATATCTTTTCCTCCATCATAAGGTCAGAAGTAGAGATGTTCACTAATGATGACACAATGTTCAGCACCATTCTTGATTCCTCAGATACAGAACCAGTCCATGTCTAACTGCAACAAAACCTGAATGACATTTCCAACAAAATCAGAAAAACTGCCCAGGTGAAGTTATGCCAGTTTTCCCTGAGCCACCAGAACTTTATGTTGCCTCTTTCCAACTCACATGACTTTTCCATGCCTCCCAAAAGTTACACAGCAAAACCTATTGGGTTTATCTGGGCCACAAAGGCATGTCCTGAATGGATAGGCACTCTATACTTGATCAAAAGCCCATTGCTCTTTCCTCTGTGGAGGAGCAGAGGGATCTTGGGATCCATGTCCAGGCAGCATCCTGCTAAATCTCTGCACCATCTCTAAAGCTTCCACATCCTTCCTATAATGAGATGACCAGAACTGAACACAATATCCTAATTTTGGTTTAATTAGGACTTTATAGAGCTGCAGCATAACCTCACAGCTCTTAAACGCAGTCCCCCTGCGAATGAAAGCCAGCACACCATACGCCTTTTTAAACAATGCTATCAACATAGGTGGCAACTTTGAGGGATTTATGGACATGGATCTCAAGATCCCTCTGTTCCTCCAAACTACCAAGAATCCTGCCTTTTACCATGTATTCTGCATTTAAATTCGACCTTCCAAAATGAATTACTTTCCACTTTTCCAGGTTAAACTCCATCTGCTACTTAACCCAGCTCTGCATCTTGTCAATGTCCCGTTGCAATCTACAACAGCCCTCCACACTATCTACCACTACACCAACCTTCGTGTCATCAGCAAACTTACTAACCGCACCCCCCCTTCCACTTCCTCATCCAAATCATTTATAAAAATCACAAAGAGCAGAGGTCCCAGAACAGATCCCTACAGAACCCCATTGGTCAGTGAACTCCAGGCTGAATACTGTCTATCTACTACCACCTTCTGTCTTCTATGGGCCAGTCAATTCTATATCCAGTCAACCAAATTTCCCTGTATCCCATGCCTCCTTACTTTCTGAATGAGCCTGCCATGGGAAACCTTATTGAACACCTAGCTAAAATCCATGTACACTACATCCACTGCTCTACTTTCAATGTGTTTTGTCACATCCTCAAAGAATTCAATAAGGCTTGTGAGGCATGACCTGTCCTTCAAAAAGCCATGCTGACTATCTCTAATCACGCTATGCTTTTCTAAGTAATCATAAACCCTATCTCTCAGAATCCTCTCCAATAATGTGCCCACCACAGACGCAAGGGTGACTGGTAATTCCCAGGATTATCCCTGTTCCCTTTCTTAAACAGGGGAATAACACTTGGAACCATTCAATCATCTGGCACTACTCCAGGGGACAGCGAGGATGCAAAGATCATTGCCAAAGGCGCATCAATCTCTTTCCTTGTTCTCTGTAGTAACCTTGGGCATATCCCATCTGGCCCAGGGAACTTATCTATCCTTATATTTTTCAAAATTTTTAGCATATCCTCCTTCTTAACATCAACATGTTCGAACGTATCAGCCTATTTCACACTGCTCTCCCTCTCAGTAGTGAATACTAAAGCAAAGTATTCATTAAGGACCTCCCTACCTCCTCCAACTCCAGGCACATGTTCCTTCCACTATTCCTGATTGGCCCTACCCTCATTGTGGTCATCCTCTTACTCCTCACATAACTGGAGAATACCAAAGGGTTTTCCTTAATCTTACCCACTAAATCTTTTTTCATGCCCCCTTCTAGCTCTCCTAAGTCCATTCTTCAGTTCCTTCCTGGCCACCTTGTAACCCTCTAGAGCCCTGTCTGATCCTTGCCTCCCCAGCCTTCCTTCTTCCTGTTGACTAGAAGTTCTACATCCCTTGTCACCCAAGGTTTCTTCACCCTACTGTCCCTTCCTTGCCTTAGTGGGACAAACCTATCCAGCACTGTCAGCAGGTGCTCCCTAAACAACCTCCACATTTCTGTCATGCACTTTCCTGAGAACATTTGTTTCCAATTTAGATGCCCCAATTCCTGCCTAATAGCATTGTAATTCCCCCTCCCCCAATTAAATACTTTCCCACACTGTCTGCTCCTATCCGTTTCCATGACTATGGAGGGAGTTGTGATCATAATCACCGAAACACTCTCCCACAGAGAGATCTGATACCTGACCTGGTTTGTTGCTAGGAGCCAAGTCAAGTATGGCCTCCCCTCTATTCAGCCTATCTACAAATTGAATCAAGAATCCTTCCTGGACACACTTGACAAAAACTGCTCCATTCAACTATTTGAACTAAGGAAGTTCCAATCAATATTAGGAAGGTTAAAATCACCAATGATAACAACCCTGTTACTTCTGCACTTTTCCAAAACCTGCGTCCCAATCTGTTCCTCCCTGTTGCTATTGGGGAGTCTGTAGAAAACTCCCAAAAAAGTGACTGCTCCTTTCCTGTTTCTGACTTACACCTATACTGACTCTGTAGACAAATCTTCCTTGACAACCTCCCTTTCTGTATCCCTGATTATCAATGCCAATCCTCCACCTCTTTTACACCCCCCATTCCTTTTGAAGCATCTAAACCCTGGAACATCCAACAACCATCCCTGCCCCTGTGATATCCAAGTCTCCCTGATGGCCACAACATCGTAGTTCCAAGTACTAATCCATGCTCTAAGTTCATCACCCTTATCCCTGATACTATTTGCATTAAAGTAGACACACTTCAACTCATCGCATTAACTGCAAATTTCCCCTATCAACTGTAACTGTCTATCCCTCCTCACAGACTCTCTGCATGCTGTATCTGGCTGTACACTAGCTATTCCATCCTCTGATCCATAGCTCTGGTTCCCATCCCCCTGCTAAATTAGTTTAAACTCTCCCATGGAGGTCAAGCAAACCTCCTGCCCAGGATGTTAGTACCCCTCCAGTTCAGGTGCAACCCGTCCTTCTTGTACAGGTCCCACCTTCCCCAGAAGGTATCCCAATGATCCACATATCTGAAGCCCTCCCTCCTATACCAGCCCTGCAGCCACACGTTCATCCACACTCGCTCTCTGTTGCCCACTCGCCCACAGCACCAGCAGCAATCCTGAGACTACTACTCTGCTCGTCCTGTCTTTTAGCTTCCAACCTAACTTCCTATACTCCCTTTTCAGGTGCTCATTCCTTTTCCTAGCTATGTCATTGGTACTGATGTGTACCACAAATTCTGGCTGCTCACCCTCCCTCTTAAGAATCCTGTAGTCTCAATCCGAGACATCCCTGACTCTGGGATTGGGGATTCTCGTTTGTGACCACAGAATCTCTGTACCTCTCACTATTGAATCACCTATCACTACTGCTGTCCTATTCTCCCCTCTTCCCTTCTGAGCCACAGAGCCAGGCTCAGTGCCAGTGACCTGGCGACTGAGGTTTTCCTCTGGTAGGATCCCCATCCCACCCCCCCAACAGTATCCAAAGCGATATATTTATTGTTAAGGGGGACAGCCACATGGGGTCCCTGCACTGTCTGCCGATTCTCTTTCCCAGTCCTGACAGTCACCCAGCTACCTTTATCCTGCAACTTACGTGGGACTATTGAATAATATAACTTTATAAATGTTAACCTGGGATTTACAAAGGTAAAGTAAAATTCGCAAAGTTTATGACTTCAGTGTCAGAACAGATTTATGTCTGCTTGCACTTTTCCAGTTACCTCCCAGTGACTAATCTTACTTAGTCTGCAGACCTTTCTTAACTTCACATTCCTGTGTATTGTCACAGGAGATTAACTTCAGTATATAAAGTATAATAATTTTTAAACAACCTGTTCAGACATGTCATGACACACCTTTTGAATCCTGATCTCCTGGACACTACCACAGTGCCACAAGACGCTGACTTAAATTATTTCAAAACGAATAAATTATTAATTTTTGTAATCTGTGCTCCTTAATCCTTCAGCTGGGATTCCTTCATGTATGAAAATTTTGCACAGCATCCATCATAACTATTACCAATCAAAACATGGTTTTACAATAGAATAAAATTACAGAAATAGCTGCTGAAATCTCACCTTCAACTAGAGTTCATAGTGTTATCTGAATACCTCACTGAGACACTAACTATCACTCATTCTGTTCTGCATCGTTTCTATAAATACTAGTCATTTCTGTCTATTTTTTTGATTTTGTAAACAGTAATCTTTGCATTTTCATTTTTTTTAATGGTTAACTTCTGACTTGTTTGCAGCCAGAAGGAATTAAGAAAGAAAAAAATTTCCCTTACGTATTGGATCCAGCCAATGTCTTGGGTATGTTTTATACCAAGTTTCCAACAAAATATTTAATTGAGGATTTTGTTTCAAAAACTGTTCTAACTAAAGTTTTTGTTTTGATATTTACTTTTAGGGAGAATTGTGAGAAGAATTGAAATTCAATTGAAAGCACCATTAAATGTTCTCCCAAATGTCAAACCAAAGAATGTGTTGACTGTGCAAGGTAAAATTACTGCTGTTTGATTAATTGTGAACTTGTCCTCTTAAAGATCTTGGCTGTTAAATATTGGCATATGAGCTACTCTGATGATTCAGTGGGCTTTAGTAAAACTCAAGATGTAAAAGCAAAGATAGATACTGTAGACAAACCTGCACTGCCATTCAATACAATCATGGCTAATCCTGATCTTAACTCCATCCCACCCTCTCCCCATTTCACTTGATTTGTTGTGATACCAAAATCTTTCTATCCCAGTCTTAACTGTATTCAAGGAGAAAGTGAGGACTGCAGATGCTGGAGATCAGAGCTGAAAGTGTGTTGCTGGAAAAGCGCAGCAGGTCAGGCAGCATCCAAGGAGCAGGAGAATCGACGTTTCGGGCATGAGCCCTTCTTCTTCAGACCTGCTGCGCTTTTCCAGCAACACATTTTCAGCTTAAATGTATTCAATGATGGAGACTCCACGTAGGGAAATCTTGTTACAACTGTAAAGGGTGTTGGTGAGACTGCACCTGTAGTACTATGTGCAGTTTTAGCTCCCTTATTTAAGTTGAATTTACGGTTTTGGAGGCTATTCAAAAGATATTCACTCGGCTGGTTCCTGGAATGAAGGGATTGACTTACAGTTAAACAGGTTCGGTCTCTATTCATTAGACTTCAGAAGATTGAGGGGTGATCTTACTGAAACACATTTCTGAGCGAGCTTGACAAGTACATATTGAGAAGATGTTTCCAATCTTTGAGGAATTGCAAACTAGGAGACAGTGTTAAGAATAAAGGGGAAACACGTTTAAAACTGAAGTGCAAAAGAATCTCTTCTCCCAGATGGTAAAGAATGTCTGGAATTCTCAACCCCAGGGAGTTGTGAAAGCTAGATCACAAAGAATTTAACGAGAAGGTAGAGATTTTTGAAATGTTGGAGTTGACAGTTAAGTTGAACTGTTATGAAAATAAAAGTTGAAGCCTGGGGGAGATCAACTATGATCTTGGCTGGGAGAACCAAGTATCTTTCTTCTGCAGCTATCTCTTATGTTCTCATTCACAGCCTATTGAGGGTTATAAGCTTGAGTCAAGAAATTTCTCCTTTTCGCAGGACAAAATTGCTGCCCTGTTATCCTGAGACCATTTCCCCTGGTTTTAGACATGGGAAATGACTTCACAGCGCCTACATGCCCCCTCTGAATTCTAAATAATTCAATAAAATCACCTCTCATTAGATTAAACCCCAGGAAGTGTAAGTCTATTTTATTCAAGCTGTGTTCCAAAGTGCAACTTTCTCATCCCAGAAATCAATCTCACAAACCTCCGTTGAACCAGTTCCCCAAGCCAAGCATATCTCGGGTTTGGCACAGAGAATAACATTACACAATACCTTGTGGAGTTCCACCAACGTTCCTACAGAACTACTACAAAATCTCCCCTCTTCATGCACGCAAACACCCTTGTAATAAAGTTCTAGGTTTACTATCTATTCAGACTTCTAACAATACAGATGGTTCATTTGGAATTGTCCATCCAGTTCCATGTTTGTCATATACCACAACAGTTCAGTTTATTCGGACAGCTGTTTATTTTATGCAATTTCCAATCAGCAGCCCATTTTACAAAGCACATAAAGTCAGCTGCCCTATCAGGACATTCATCTTTAATAGTTTGGAGTGACTTCAACCATTTGAGCTCAAAAGGGGGAAATGGAGGGACTAGATATTTGGAGCCAATGAAAGGATGACAAAAGCAGGTCTGATTAGTTTGACTGACCAAATCCAAAAACTGGAAGAACAAAAGATAGTGTCCAAAGCTCAGACCTTTGTCTTCCATTTTGGTACACAAGACCAATCTGTAGAAATCTAGTAAAAGCAAAATACTGAAGATACAGGGGATCTGAAATAAAAACTGGTAGTGCTGGAAAAACTTAACAAGGCTGGCAGCATTTTGGAGAGGTAAACAGATTTAACGTTGAGTCCAAAAAGGTATCTATGCCCATAGATGCTGCCAGACACTAGCACTTTGTTTTTATTACTATAGAAATGGAGGGTGAACACTTATAGAAAATAAAATTTCTCTTCCTACAGGCTGAGTCAATTATATCCAGGAATCTGCTCTTCTGTATTTATTCATTAAGCGGGGTACAATGGCATGATTCATTATTTTCTAAGTTATATGCACTGTTATCTCATAGATTTGATAAAGCAACATCTTGTTCATTTATAAGTCCCACACAAAATGTTTCAGTGAGTGTTTATCAGTCTGCTGAATGAAGGAGAAATGCAGCTGAGAACACAGATAACACACAAAGCTTTCAATATGAAAGCCCCAGATCATGCTATTTAATGTCTAGTTATTAAAGGTTTATGTAATATCTTTGCTAAAGAGGGGAGAAAAGGGAGAACCATCTTAGTTTCAAATTATTTCAGCCGTTCTGTCATATAATTATAGGCGAAGTTTAGCTTATACATGTGGTGTCAGCACTATAACATTACTTTCAATGGCACAAGTAGTCAGCTTTGGCATATGCTGAGGTTCAATCTTGGTTTATTTCATTATCACTATCTAAGTGAAGATATAAAGTCTGATGGACTTAATTTCTAAATATATTGAGCTATCAAAACAATTTAGCAGCTTTCAATAGTATTACTTAATCAGTTTTGTCAAGTTGGTGCTTCAGAGCTCTGATTCTTTGGTCAGGCCTAATGTCCAGCAATCAGGTGTTGTGTACGGGTATATAATTCTACCACAAACCATCTGCTATAAACTAGGGATTTTTATCTGAAAAAGAAATAGAGATTGTTTTGTGTACAACTAAGATCATAATGAGTTAAACCTTAAGTATTTCTCTTTAATATACTGATTAACCTGTTGTTAATTATTTTTCTTCATGCACTTGTCAGTTATACTGACGTATTGGCTTGGATTTTGGCAGGTGACATAATTGGTGAAGCAATGTCCATAGCTTTAGATCCTGATGGAGTTCACAAGTTAACTAATTTACCTCGTGGCTCTGCTGAATCAGAGCTAATGAATGTGGCACCAATTTACTTTATTTATAACTATTTGGAGAAAACCAATAGTTGGAATGTGATGGGACCAAACAGCTTGAAGATTCAGCTGGACATGAAGAAACAAATGAGAGACGGTATGTAACATATTCATCTATAATTGACATTTTTACAAATAAACAGATTTTATTTTCAATGATTTCAAAAATGCAATGACATTTTTGAAAAGCATTGAATAGATTGAGGATTTGTTTGAACTTGTGCAAATGGAGTGTTTATTCACAGATTGGGGTGAATGCAATTTCCCATGAATCAATACTTTTCATTTGTCTTGCTTGCCTTCAGCAGGAATTCATTTATGTTTTTAATTTATGAATGATATTAAAGTATGTAAAGATTTGCACTGAAAGCTTCCATGATCTGAAAGGAAAATTAATTGAATTAATTCATAAATAACAATTATTTAATATCAGACCTACTGTGTTGTGGCTTTGGGCCAGCAAGTTAACAGCGGTGATAATTTGCACATCTAGAGCATCCAGAGAAAATATCTAAAGATGTCTAATACCAGACATATTTGATGCCTGTAACAGAGTAAAGTATGCATTTGGGATAGTCGATGATTATTTACTAAAACTTCACAAGAAATTTGAGACAGATATAAGAATAGAATATCTTCTATTTGGATGTTATAGGCTAATATAGTACAAATTTCAGCATTACCTTTTGGTTATTTATGGTTTTCATTCATCCGTACGTCAGGAAAAGCCATAAAGAACAGAAGTAGAAGTAGGAGTAAGCCATTGGCCCATCAAGTCTTCTCTGCCATTTAATGAGATCACAACTGATCTGGTAATCTCCTGTCTTTACCCCATAACCCTAGATTCACTTACTGAATTAAAAATCTGTCTTGGCCTTGAATATACTTAACAACCCAACCTCAACAGTCCTTTGTGATAAAGAATTTCACAGATTCACTACCCTTGAAGAAATTCCTCCTAATCTCTGCCTTAACTGAGCGACTCCGAACTCAGATTATTCCATCTGGTCCTACGCCTTCCCACAAAGGGAAATAACTTGTCAGCAATAATTCTAGCAAGGTCATAGAGATGTACAACATGGAAACAGACCCATTGGTCGAACCCGTCCATGCCAACCAGGTATCCCAACCCAATCTAGTCCCAACTGCCAGCACCCAGACCATATCCCTCTAAACCCTCCCTATTCATAGCATCCAGATGCCTGTTAATCGTTGCAATTGTACTAGCCTCCACCACTTCCTCTGGCAGCCCATTCCACACATGCACCACCTCTGTGAGAAATCGTTGCCTTTTAGGTCTATTCTATATCTTTCCCTCTCACCCTAAACCTATGCCCTCTAGTTCTGGACTCCCTCACCTCAGGGAAAAGACTTTATCTATTTACCCTATCCATGCCCCTCATGATTTTATAAACCTCTATGAGGTCATTCCTCAGCCTCCGACGCTCCAGGGAAAACAGTCCTAGCCTATTCAACCTCTCCTATAGTTCAAGTCCTCCAGTCCTGGCAACATCCTTGTAAGTCTTTTCTGAACCCTTTCAAGTTTCACAACATCCTTCCGTTAGGAAAGAGACCAGAATTGCACGCAATATTCCAAGCCCCAAAAGAATATTGTATATTTCCCTCGTTCTTCCCAGATCCAGAGAGTTCAGGCCGATTTTCATCTCTCCTCATTAGAAAATCTAACCTGGGATAAATTCATGTCCCTTTTTCCAAGCCATTTTCATATATTGTAAATAATCATGGTCCCACCACTCTTCCCTATGGCATTCTGCTTGTTACAATTTGCCATGCTGAAAATATCCCCCTTATCTCAACTCTCTTTTATAAATTAGCCAATATTCTATCTTTGCTAATATAATATCCCCATACTATGGGCCCTTCTTATGTCAAGTAACCTAACATGGAGTACTTTATTAAATCTGTTTTGGAAATACAAGTATATTACATCTACTGGTTCTCCTTTATAGATCCTGCTTACTATCTCCTCCAAAAGAACTCTAATAAATTTGTCAGGCAAGATTTTCTCTTCGTAAAATTAGAATAACTCCACAAAGGTTGATATCCTGTCACCAAGTCACCCTTTATTTGCACTTGCATAGTACATGAGACTGACCCAACTGACGGCAGAGAACCAGTTCCTAGAGTGAGCAGAACTCCTGCCATTCCTGCTTACATCTGACAGACAGGACTCCCTGATTGGCATATTGTCTGTGGCCAACACCTCCAGGATTCCTTGTGTTGCAATAGATGCTTGCAATCGTTGTTCCTGTGTTTGATGAATAAACTCTACACGCATTCAACTACTTTGAATGGGCATCCACAATGACTAAAACATTGAACCCATGAAAGGCTGGCTTAGCTGATGTGTAACCAAGTCCAGGGTTTGCCCAGCCATTAACAGGAATGTGGGTGAAGTGCTGGCGGTAATTTTTGTCCTTGTTAGTACTATGTGCACTGCCCCACCAAAGTGGCAATGTCATCATCCAGTCACAGCTATCTTCATTTTGGAAGCCCCTGACTCACCTTGAAGGAGTTCAACCAGTATCTGGTGGTGACCTTTGTTTACCAATCATTCTCGCTCCCTGCAATAATTTGCTATCCTCAATGGTGATATCATCTTAGCCTGTTCCTGAGGTTCCCAGCTTCACAAATGCCAGTCTTCACCTAATTAGAAACATTCACACAATAATATAAAATGACTGAAAGCACAAGGGCTCTAGGCCCTGTCAGTGTTTTGACAGTGGTGCCGAAAACATGTGCTCCAGAGTTAGCATGCCTCTACACAAACAATTCCAATAGAGCTCCATCACTGGTACCTACCCAACAATGTGAAAATTATGTTGTATCTTCTCTCCATAAAAGGCAGGACAAGTCTAAACTTGCCAATTAGTGCCTCAGTCAATTCGTAATCAACAAAGGTACAAAGCAATAGCCTACTAACTGATGCTCATTTTGAGTTCTGCCAAGGCCACGCAGATCCTGATTACAACCAATCCAAATATAGACAAAAAAGGTGAAATCAGAGGTTAAAGCTGCCAACTGGATGTAGTCATACACATCACAAAGAAAGATAGTTTTGATTGTTGGAGTCCAATCATTCCAGGACATTGCTGCAGATTTCCTCAGGATAACGTCCTGTGCTTGATCATCTTCAGCTACTCAATCAATTACCTTTTCTCCACCTTAGCAACAAATTGTACTGATAATTGCACAATGTTCAGGTCAATTCATGATTCCTCAGGTGTTGAACTACCTCCAACATAAGAGAATCAAACCATTTTCCCTTTGATCAATGATATTACTATTGTTGAATACCCCACTATAATATCCTAGTGGTTACCACTGACCAGTAACGTGGTTGGACCAGCAATTTAAATACTGTGCCTTCAAAGTAGGTCATAAGCTGAGAGTTCTGCGATGTATAACTCACCTCCTGACTCTGGAAAGCCCTTCCACCACTTAAAAGGAACAAGTCAGAGGTCTTCGGAATTTTCCTCACTTCCTTGAATGGATACAGCTCCAACAACACTAAAGAAAGGAGATTCCATCCAGGACAAAGCAGCCAGCCTCATTGGCTTTCCATCCAACACTTTCAGCATTCAGTCCACCACAGATTCATGGTAGCGGCTTACCAAGGATACATCACTGCCTTTCAAACCCACAACCTTTACCACCAGAAGGACATGGGTGACAGATGCATGGGAGCACAACCACCTGGAAACTACCCCATGACCAACACCTTATCCTGACTTGGAACTATATCACTATTCACTATTTCTTCATGGTTGCTGGTCAAAACCCTGAAATTTCCATCCTAACAGTGTATGTGTACTGCAGCATTTCCAGAAGATGGCTGGAACTGACTTCTGCCACCTTTAAGGGCATGGTTCATTAATTTCTGGCCAAGGATGTGAACACTACAGACATGAATAAGAGAGCACTTTTTTTTTGATGGACAGCTGTTAAAATTTAACTTTTGATTTTGTATAGGCATTACAAGTATTATGTCCTTCCAGACCAAAAATATATATTCGTATAGCATGTGGAAAGATCGAGAAGGCAGTACCTGGTAAGCTATGCTGAGGAAAACTACTGATTTTCCCAAAAGGGAGAATTGGTGTTTTGATCATACTAATTGTCAGGATAAAATTTAATTATTGTTTGAAAAACATTAAGTTTGATAAAACTAAAAACATTTTAGTTTATGATATTATTGTTCAAAAATATTCTTTTCACTTTCAGTTATATAGTCCACATCTAATGTGTCTAGTTATCTGAATATTTAAATCACTTCTAAGAATAATTCGGGTGAACAGCAGTATTTCTATTTTACAAAAGTTATTTCAGCTTTTAAGATTTGGTGGTGGAAAAATATCTGGCCAAAATTAAAGTTATCAATTGGTGGTTTACATCAGAAAAACAATTAATAAGAAAATAAAATTGCGAATAGAACAACATTGATGTAAAACATACTGTGGCATAAATGTCATCTGTGTGAGATATTAAAATTGTGAAATATCCAGAAGTTCTGTAACATACTAATTTCAGAACAAGTTGCTATGATATACGGAAAAATGTTTCAAATTTGGAACCATAAGAGCTGTGTAGGGAAGTGATTTATTTCATAATATTTATTGATGCATAAATATTTATGTCTTCGTAATTGTGTTCCACTCTGCTGTTGGGACTGAGCGTTTTGGCAAGATGGGAGTAAAATTGTACTATAAAACAAAAAGATAAAGGAGCTAAAGGAAATCAATGAACCATAGTGAAAAAAAAGGAAGGGAGAAACTGAAATGGAAACCAATATAAAACACCTGGGAAAAATAATCTATGATAAATGAAGACGTATAAAAATGGGAAATTTAATGGAAAATACTTAGCTCGTGCAGAGAGAGAGAGAGAGAGTTAACATTTTTGGTTAATGGCATTTTAGTCAGATGCTGCTCAACCTGCTGATTATTTTTGTCATTGTTTGTTCTTATTTGGATTTCCAGCACCTGCGATATTTTGCTTTATATGTAAAGGCACTTTAGTTTTATATTCTCTCTCGGCACTTTCCTGTGCTGTTGTGAATTGAGGTAATGGCGTAACGTAGTAATGCTAATTGAACTAAAGTAGACTGTATCCTAAGTGGGACATTGATGAGCTTACTTGTGAAACAGTGAACTCACCAGTATACAAGCATTTCATCACACCAGAATCTGTGCTTGTTACTCTTTAAGACATATGGTGATATGCATAGAGGAGACAATGACAATATGGGTATGGAATTGGTTCAGTAATCAGAAGCAGGGTAAATGTTTTTCACTCTGGAAACTTCCCAAGAGTCAATTTTGGTTCCACTACTCTTCAGTGCTTATATTAAAAAAATCAGAATCTGGATGTATGAAGCAGTAATATACAATTCATAGAAAATACAATGTAATAGTTTGTGATCAAGGTACTTGTCGACTTCCATTTAGTGAATTATGCATTAGAATGCCAGATGAAGTTCATTGTGGAAAAGTATGAAGTGATTTTTGTTTGGAAGAATAATATTAAATGGAAGTATGATATAAATTGTATGATGGTAATTGTATGATTTTTAGATGTGCATTGATACTTTGGTGTCCATATCCACAGATTGTTGATAAAGATTGTTTAAAAAAAAATCTGGGTTACTGGTGTTATGGACAGGAGTGAGGAGAACCGGAATTCTAGTTTGTTGCCTCGTTTTTCAAAGAACCAGTACTGGCAGGATGGATCAAATGCCCTCTTCCCACGCTGTAGATTGCAATGATTCTAAGATTATCTCAAACTTAATAAATAAATTAAGTGGTAACTTGTATCCTACTTTTAACGGGCAACTTCCACTTCAAGATTGCAATGCAGATAATGTGAATGAATCTCAAACCATAGTTAATAGGAAAGAAATCCCATTAGTACAGTGTAGTAAGAGGATGGTTTTGTATCTTTCTGGGGTCGGTGAATGAAACACTTATATTTTGCTTTCACCGAATGAAAAATAACAGTGACTGTTACCTTGTTTCCAGGCTAACAGCTTTTGTACTGAGGGTGTTTGCACAAGTTAATGACTACCTAACATTGGATGAACAATCAATGTGCAGTACAATCACATGGCTCATCTCTAATTGTCAGAACTCTGATGGATCATTTCGAGAGCTTTCCAATTACGTGCCTGTACGATTTCAGGTTAGTTTATGGATCTTGAGGCTGTTTTTGAACTATTTGAAGTTGAAATTATTTGGAATTTTAAATATTCTAAAGGGAACAATAGAATCATTGAAGTATTTAACTTTGAAATCAATGTTGCAGCTGTTAAAGTCCTAAACTTATGGAAATATTTTGTCTGACACTCATTAAGATAAATACAAGAATCCCAAACTTCAGACAAACAATTCCCACAATTTATATTTTGGAAGACTAAGGTACTGATTGTAAGTACACTCTGATTAGCCGACCCACCCTCCCATTCTGGCACTTTCCCCTGCCACCACAGGAACTGTAAAACCTGTGCCCACACCTCCTCCCTCACCTCTATCCAAGACCCTAAAGGAGCCTTCCACATCCATCAAAGTTTTACCTGCACATCCACTAATATCATTTATTGTATCCGTTGCTCCCGATGCGGTCTCCTCTACATTGGGGAGACTGGGCGCCTCCTAGCAGAGCGCTTTAGGGAGCATCTCCGAGAAACCCGCACCAATCAACCAAACCGCCCCGTGGCCCAAAATTTCAACTCCCCCTCCCACTCTGCCGCGGACATGGAGGTCCTGGGCCTCCTTCACTGCCGCTCCCTCACCACCAGACGCCTGGAGGAAGAACGCCTCATCTTCCGCCTCGGAACACTTCAACCCCAGGGCATCAATGTGGACTTCAACAGCTTCCTCATTTCCCCTTCCTAGTTTCAAACTTTCAGTTCAGCACTGTCTCCTTGACTTGTCCGGACTTGTCCGACCTGCCTAGCTCCTTTTCCACCTATCCACTCCACCCTCTCCTCCTTGACCTATCACCTTCATCTCCTCCCCCACTCACCCATTGCACTCTATGCTACTCTCTCCCCACCCCCACCCTCCTCTAGCTTATCTCTCCACGCTTCAGGCTCACTGCCTTTATTCCTGATGAAGGGCTTTTGCCCGAAACGTCGATTTTGCTGCTCGTTGGATGCTGCCTGAACTGCTGTGCTCTTCCAGCACCACTAATCCCGCATTTCCCATGACTAACACAACTAGCCTACACATTCCTAGACACTACTGGACAATTTAGCATGGCCAATCCACCTAACCTGCACGTCTTTGGACTGTGGGAGAAAACTTGAGCATCTGGCAGAGACCCACACAGAACATGCAAATTCCACTTGCGTTGGAATCAAACCCAGGTCCCTGGCACTGAGGCAGTAGTGCTAACCACTGAGCCACTTCTGTTCCTGTATTCATTTTGTTTTCAGGGAATAGATCCCTGCATATAAATATAATTCTCTTGTAGCAAGTGTAAATGAGCCACATTACATGCTTGACTTAAATTGGTTGTTCGTGCCCTAGTAGCATATTCAAGGTTCTTGAGTAAGTCATGCTCAATTGCTGAATCACATCTAGGAGTAGGCATTTTGTTTTGGGTTATACAAGTGTGGATGAAAACAGTCTGTATTGTGCCACTTATGATCAACTAAAGTTTAGACATTTTTGGAATGTTGTGTGCAATTCTGGTCTCCCTCCTATAGGAAGGATGTTATGAAACTTGAAAGGGTTCAGAAAAGATTTACAAAGATGCTGACAGGGTTGGAGGGTTTGACCTTTGGGAGAGGTTACATAGGCTGGGGCTATTTTGCCTGGAGCATCGGAGGCTGGGGGGTGACCTTATAGAGTGGGTGGGTTTCCTCCGGGTGCTCCGGTTTCCTCCCACAGTCCAAAGATGTGCAGGTCAGGTGAATTGACCATGCTAAATTGCCTGTAGTGTTAGGTAAGGGGTAAATGTAGGGGTATGGGTGGGTTGCGCTTCGGTGGGTCGGTGTGGACTTGTTGGGCCGAAGGGCCTGTTTCCACACTGTAAGTAATCTGTAACCCATCCGACCCATAACCTTACCCAATTATCCTATATTTATCCCTGACTCACACACCTAACCTACACATCCTTCAACACTATGGGCAATTTCCCATGACCAATCCACCTAACCTGTGGGAGGACACCATGGCACCCAGAGGCAACCCACGCAGACACAGGGGAATGTGCAGACTCCACACGGACAGTCACCCGAGGCTGGAATTGAACCTGGGTCCCAGGTGCTGTGAGGTAGCAGTGCTAACCACTGAGCCACCATGAGGGGCATAGACAAAGTCTTTTCCCTGGGTTGGGGGAGTCTAGAACTAGAGAGCATAGGTTTAGAGTGAGGGGGAAAGATTTCCAAGGGACCTAAGGGATAAATTCTTCATGCAAAAGGTGGTGCGTGTGTGGAATGAGCTGCCAGAGAAAGTGGTGGAAGCTGGTACAATTACAACATTTAAAAAGGCATCTGAATAGGTATATAAATAGGAAAGGTTTAGAGAGATATGGGCCAAGTGGTGGCAAATGGGATTAGATGAGGTTAGGAATGTGGTCGGCATGAACTAGTTGAACCAAAGGGTCTGTTTCCATGCTGCACATCTCTATGACTCTAAATATCCGTGCATTTAGTCTGACGCTTACAAGACAAAAAGCTTCAGCAATATGTCTATCTTTATAACAGTATCTAAAAGTATTGTTCTACCAAATGTGAGAAATGCAATATTCAATGTACTGTACTTTGCAATTAGATGACTGCAGATTTAATTTTATAATAGTTGGCCAAAGGGATAGAGGCAAGAAAATCCCACCCTAGTAAAACTCAAGCATCCTTATGAAAAATCATGAATTTTGACTTCATTTGCTATTTCTGGAGATGATAATTGGGTTTGAGTCTATTGATGTTGTACTCAGGCTTAATAACAACGTAGTTTTCAGGCTGTGATTTTATTTTTTAAAGAGACCCTATGTAACTTCAGAAATATATTTCTGTTACACTTGCTGTATTGTGGATATGTGTGAAATGAAAATAAGATGAGACTTGACTCTTATCCACAGTTCTGTTAATATTGTATGCACTCATATAAAAATTACATCTTTGGAAGCCATGAAGGGCTGATAATGTTCCTGGAATTTCAGCAAGATTCAACACTTACTTGAGGAGATGGGGTAACATGGAAGAGAAAAATGACCCCAAAATAAACTGATTTTAAAAATCTACTGATAAACAATAATTACATTTTAGTCCATTAAAAATAATTATATCTAAGAGCAGCAGAAATTACTCTGACCACCTGAAGGATTGAAACTGCATTTAATTGACGAATGCAATTTATTAGTGAAGAGTCATATTCTTAAGGGCAATTGGGGATGAGCAGAAAATGTTCACCTGCCAGTAGCATTTAATCCTGGACATTCTGTTTTAAAGAGCCAGGGCACAGAGGAAAAAAATAGCCTAAATAGTTCTACTGAAAACAGTTGGAAGGTTATCCTAACAAGCATAGACATATTGTGGTAATATTATTAGGCAAATATTAACACTTTTAATTTGTTTCATGCAGGTTAAATAACTTTCTACATTTTATTACAGGTTATACAGGATGAAACTAAGGAAAGAACTATGTATTTGACAGCATTTACAAGTATTGCCATTCAAAAGGCTTTTTACACATGTGGAACTGAGGTGAGCAAAGAAATGAATGAAATGATGCCTGCATAATGTACTATTTGATTCACTTGATTTGCATGATAATTAATTCCAAGATATTATTGTGCATTATTCAATGAATTAATGTACATAACAGTGCAATTTTGATTGTATTTCACAGCACATTGGTATCAGCCCGGGTTTCATTTTTAGCAGTGAAACAATAGTGTTCGCAGTTGACTGTGAAGAAAGCTGCCCACAAAAATCTAATGATTTCTGTGGTATTGATTTCATTGACATTAATCTGAATCTGGCACCAAGTCAAGGGGGTCTCCAGGTGTCCAAATGCAGTGATGTCAAAGAGGGTAAGCTCAGAATGGAACAATTAGACATTTCAAATGATAAAGTTAATTTACCATGACAATACTTGTCATGGCTTACAACTCCATTTGAGCATCAGTAATATGTTATTAATGAGTCATTTTCAAGGGTTTTTTTCCAGTGATATGACAATGTAAAAGTTCATCAGTTCAGTGATGTCTAAAGATATGTTATATGAAAGGATTTCAGTAGAGCAGTCTGAAAAGGAGCACTGGTAGCAACATTTGGATTTCTACATTTAACTGCATGCACTTGGACTTCGGCAGTTCTGTCGATAGAGAAGTAATGTTTCACTATCGTAACTACTGAAAATCCTGGCCAACATCTCAGGTTGATAATCTACATCTCCACGGATTATTCCTAATGTTGAGCAGGTGCTACCTTTATGACAACTTTTCTTAATGTCTGCATTTAGCCACCAAGTAAGACAGAGTCGTAAAGTGTGGCACTGAAAAAGCACAGCAGGTCAGGCAGCATCTGAGGAGCAGGAGAGTCGATGATTTGGGTATCAGCTCTTCATCAGTAAAGTGACGATCCTGATGAAGGGCTTATGCCTGAAACATTGACTCTCCTGCTCCTTGGATGCTGCCTGATCACAGCCACACTTTTCGATCTGATTCTCCTCACTTTCACCAAGAAAGACAATACAATGGAAGACATTAAAAAAGTAAATACATTAGGCTAAGTGAGTCAAGGTACTAGAAAAATAAAATCTGTTGACTAAATAACCAGTTTTTTTTCCTTTTTTATATTCTTAAAAATATCATCTGATTTATTTTAGGCAGCTAGCAAATCAATACTTAAAGCAGATGAGTATTTGTCATACCATTTGGAGAATGTGAAAAGTACACTTGTTTTAGCAATAACTGCTTATGCACTGGCATTGAGAAATCAAAATTCCCGCTTCGCTTATCGAGCCTTGGAAAAACTGAGGAACGAGGCCTCCGTAAAAGGTAATGTGTCTGTCAAAGAATTCAGCAAGAACGCAAACCGTTTGCCTAGTAATTAAAGAAGAACTAAATTGTTTACAAAATTGAAAACCAAGTAGGGGTTAAGGGCAGAACACAGAATTTCAAGAGGACTTTAAGTTTCAAAGGTTGGTATTGGGCTTCCTGTTATTCACAAACTTTATTAATAATTTGGACTTGGGAATTGAAAGTACAATGACTAAATTTGTGGATAACACATTGTGGGCTTGTCATCAATAAAAAGGAAACTTGTAATAAAATAAGATGTCATCAATAAACTTGCAGAATGCAAACTTAATGGCATATTAATTTCAAAGTAGATGACTGTGAGGTGATGCATTTTAGTTGAAAAAGTAAAGAATCCCCCTTCTGCCTGGATAGTATTGGTCGAAATGGAATAGAGGAGCAAAGAGAATCTGGGATACAGATAAAAATGGAAAGACAGAAATCAACAAACCTATAAAGCAAAGCAAACTAGTGGTGATATTCACTTCTAGATGCTGGAATCAAAAGCAAGGAGATCAAGTAAACTTTGTTGAGACAACATGTGGAGAACTGCTGCATATACTTGAGTAAAGATTGATCTCATGTAAAAATCTATTCTTGGCTAAGAAAATCTGGAATTTTCCATATATCTGGTATACAAGTTAACCCTGGTTCTTCACACAATTCACACTAATGTTAGGCTATGGATTCCTTAAATTCTTTATCGAATGAGCGCTGTAATTAGTATTCACTTTTTGAATGGCCGTCCCGCTCCGCTCTGGGACTCCAGTCTGCCGGCCGTCCTGCTCCGCTCCGGGACTCCAGTCTGCCAGCCCTCCCGCTCCGCTCCGGGATTCCAGTCTACCAGCCCTCCCACTCCGCTCCGGGACTCCAGTCTGCCAGCCCTCCCGCTCCGCTCCGGGACTCCAGTCTGCCAGCCCTCCCGCTCCGCTCCGGGACTCCAGTCTGCCAGCCGTCCTGCTCCGCTCCGGGACTCCAGCCATAGAGTCATAGAGATGTACAACATGGAAACAGACCCTTCAGTCCACTTGTCCATGCTGACCAGATATCCCAACCCAATCTAGTCCCACCTGCCAGCACCTGGCCTATATCCCTCCAAACCCTTCCTATTCATAAAACCTTTCAGAAGCCTTTTAAATGTTGCAATTGTACCAGCCTCCACCACTTCCTCTGGCAGCTTTTTCCATACAGAAACCACCCTCTGAGTGAAAACGTTGCCTCTTAGGTCTCTTTTATATCCTTCCCTGCTCACCCTAAACCTATGCCCTCTAGTTCTGGACTCCCCGACCCCAGGGAAAAGACTTTGTCTATTTATCCTATCCATGCCCCTCATGATTTTATAAACCTCTATAAGGTCCCCCCTCAGCCTCCAACGCTTCAGGGAAAACAGCCCCAGTCTATTCAACCTCTCCCTATAGCTCAAGTCCTCCAACCCTGGCAACATCCTTATAAATCTTTTCTGAACCCTTTCAAGTTTCACAGCATCTTTCCAATAGGAATGAGACCAGAATTGCATGCAATATTCCAACCATGGCCTAACCAATGTCCTGTATAGCCGCAACATGACCTCCCAACTTCTGTACTCAATACTCTGACCAATAAAGGAAAACATACCAAACGCCTTCTTCACTATCCTATCTACCTGCGACTCCACTTTCAAGGAGCTATGAACCAAGGTCCAAGGTCTCTTTGTTCAGCAACACTCCCTAGGACCTTACCATTAAGTGTATAAGTCCTGCTAAAATTTGCTTTCCCAAAATGCAGCACCTCGCATTTAGCTGAATTAAACTCCATCTGCCACTTCTCAGCCCATTGGCCTATCTGGTCAAGATCCTGTTGTAATCTGAGGTAACCCTCTTCGTTGTCCACTACACCTCCAATTTTGGTGTCATCTGCAAATTTACTAACAGTACCTCTTATGCTCGCATCCAAATCATTTATGTAAATGACAAAAAGTAGAGGGCCCAGCACCGATCCTTGTGACACTCCACTGGTCACAGACCTCCAGTCTGAAAAACAACCCTCCACCACCACCCTCTGTCTTCTACCTTTGAGCCAGTTCTATATCCAAATGGCTAGTTCTCCCTGTATTCCATGAGATCTAACCTTGCTAATCAGTCTCCCATGAGGAACCTTGTCGAACGCCTTACTGAAGTCCATATAGATCACATCTACCACTCTGCCCTCATCAGTCATCTTTTTTATTTCTTCAAAAAACTCAATCAAGTTTGAGAGACAGGATTTCCCACACACAAAGCCATGTTGACTATCCCGAATCAGCCCTTGCCTTTCCAAATACATCCTGTCCCTCAGGATTCCCTCCAACAACTTGCCCACCATCGATGTCAGGCTCACTGGTCTATAGTTCACTGGCTTGTCTTTACCACCCTTCTTAAACAGTGGCACCATGTTTGCCAACCTCCAGTCTTCCAACACCTCACCTATGACTATTGATGATACAAATATCTCAGCAAGAGGCCCAGCAATCACTTCTCTGGCTTCCTACAAAGTTCTAGGGTACACCTGATCAGGACCTGGGGATTTATCCACCTTAACCCGTTTCAAGACATCCAGCACTTCCTCCTCTGTAATCTGGACATTTTACAAGATGTCACCATCTATTTCTCTACAGTCTATATCTTCCATATCCTTTTCCACAGTAATTACTGATGCAAAATACTCATTTATTATCTCCCCCATTTTCTGGGACTCCTCACAAAGGCTGCCTTGCTGATCTTTGAGGGGCCCTATTCTCTCCCTAATGTCCTTTTGTCCTTAATGTATTTGTAAAAACCTTGTGGATTCTCCTTAATTCTATTTGCCAAAGCTATCTCATGTCCCCTTTTTGCCCTCCTGATTTATCTCTTAAGTATACTCCTACTTTCTTAATACTCTTCTAAGGATTCACTCGATCTATCCTGTCTATGCCTTACATATGCTTTCTTCTTTTTCCTAACCAAACCCTCAATTTCTTTAGTCATCCAGCATTCCCTAAACCTACCAGCCTTCTCTTTCCCCCTGACAAGAACATACTTTTTCTGGATTCTTGTTATCTCGTTTCTGAAGGCTTCCCATTTTCCAGCCGTCCCTTTACCTGCGAACATTTGCCTCCAATCAGCTTTCAAAAGTTTTTGGCTAATACCGTCAAAATTCTCCAATTTAGAACTTCAACTTTTGGACCTGGTCTATCCTTTTCCATCACTATTTTAAATCTAATAGAATTATGGTCGCTGGCCCCAAAGTGTTCCCCCACTGACACCTCAGTCACCTGCCCTGCCTTATTTCCCAAGAGTAGGTCAGGTTTTGCACCTTTAATTTGATAGCAATATTTAAATAATTGGTAATTAATTATACAAGTAAAATAGCTATTTCCTTTCCAACAGGAAAAAAAGGTTTTGAAGATATATTTGTTTAAAATATATTCTTGAATGTGACAATTATGCACTTAGTAATTGCTTGGTATTACAACAATTAAATGTTGCTAAAAGACAACAAAATGAGTCCAAGAAATTCATCTTGAACTCATCAGGGCAAGGATGCAAGAAACAAACTTGGAGAAAAGGGTACCAATTTATACAGCAAAAGTGATGCTAATTGATTGGGACATCATTGGCATAGATACACAGCAAGAACAGTTAACTGTCATTATTAATTCCAGACCAGGCAAATAAATTCTGATTTTTATGGATATTGCCATGGAAATGTCGCTGAGCTTGACAGCCCACATGATCTTTTTCATGACAAAGGTGCAATGTACATATAATTCCTTTTGTCTACATAAAACAGAGTCCTGTGTTTTTATATATGTAGCTTCTAGCATGCACAAACACATCACACTGCAAGCCAACTAATTATCTTCAGTTGCTTTCCAGTGTAACTCAGCATAGTTCAGATTATTTAATAAAGTGAAGTCCAGTAGCAGAATCACACCTGATGTGATACATGGTGTTCAGAGACTTACACAGGACTGTCTGGTTGAGCACAATTACCATTAGAACATAAGATACATGAGCAGAATTAAGCCACTTGGCTAATTGAGTTTGCTCCACCATTAGATCATGGCTGATAGGTTTCTCAATCCCATTCTTTAAATCAAGCAGAAGAAAAAAGCCTTCTGGGGGCCCAGGTTTAAGTACCACCTATCTCAGAGTTGTGATAGCATCTGAACAGGTTGACGATAAAAAATATAATAATGCCCTGAATGTGTAAACTGTAAATCCACTTTCTTCCTAGAAACAATTGTATGGTGTTCCATGTCCAGTTTTGTTTGGACATTTTTCATAGATGGCCTGTTTGATAGTATGAGTATTTCACTTGAGACTACACCTGTGCTGATAAAGTGGTTTATACCAGATATATCACATGGAATCACCACTTTATAGTGATAACAGCACATTGTTATCCTCAAAACTGAAACAGAACTCTCAAATTTCTTAACTTTCCTTTTGTTCAGATTATTTAAAGAATCTGAATTTCATTCTAGTTAATCCACTTCATACATTGTGGATATGCATCCACTGTCCAATAGTACAATTCAATGAATTGGCAACTAAAATATTCTTCATTACCGGGTTGAATCTTCTTATAACTAATACAATTACTAGTAATTCCTTCTGGCTGATCAGTATCACAATATTATCCTTCCAAATCTTCTGTGCCATGTGTAACTTTGAAAACATTGTTGCTCAGTTTAGAGCAGTTAATTGCATAATGGTACTTCAAGTCATTGCAACACTTGTTGACTTTTCCTCAGCCATTCTTGGGATTCATGTTTATGTTATCATTCCCTAATTCTTGTCATTTGCTGTAAGTGCCAGAGATATCTCTATCCTCACTTCCTTTATTTCTGTTTCTCCTTCATATTGCTGCTTTTGGTTTATTTTGGATGGTTCTTGTGTTATTGCTGAATTTCTTATTTGAGCCCATGAAGCCTGAATGAACTTTTTCTCAAGGATTTTTAAAATTTGCTCAAAGCATGTGTTTCTAACAATTTAATACCAGGAGTCTCTTCATGTTCAAAATCTTAGCACATTCCAACAATTTAAAGGCAGCTCTGAATTAAGAATCTCCAAATGTAATTTTCTGCAAGCTTGCATATAGTCTGTTAAATTCCATCCTATGTTCCACTGTTGAATAACCATCCTGCTTTGTAAATCTATCAAAATCTGACATTGCGTGCAATTCTGGTCTCCTTCCTATCGGAAAGATGTTGTGAAACTTGAAAGGGTTCAGAAAAGATTTACAAGGATGTTGCCAGGGTTGGCGGATCTGAGCTACAGGGAGAGGCTGAACAGGCTGGGGCTGTTTTCCCTGGAGCGTTGGAGGCTGAGGGGTGACCTTCTAGAGGTTTACAAAATTATGAGGGGCATGGATAGGATAAATATACAAAGTCTTTTCCCTGGGGTCGGGGAATCCAGAACTAGAGGGTATAGGTTTAGGGTGAGAGGGGAAAGATCTAAAAGAGAACGAAGGGGCAACTTTTTCACACAGCGGGTGGTATGTGTATGGAATGAGCTGCCAGAGGATGTGGTGGAGGCTGGTACAATTGCAACATTGAAGAGGCATTTGGATGGGTATATGAATAGGAAGGGTTTAGACGGATATGGGCTGGGTGCTGCAGGTAGGACTAAATTGGGTTGGGATATCTGGTCGGCATGGACGGTTGGACTGAAGGGTCTGTTTCCATGCTGTAGATCTCTATGACTCTATGACTAGGCCTCATATACAGTTAATGCGTTGTCATTTTCATAACATTTGACCATAACTTTTAGTAGATTATTCACATCTTCCTCATAGTCTCCCCGTGTCTGTGTGGGTTTCCTCCGGGTGCTCCGGTTTCCTCCCACAGTCCAAAGATGTGCAGGTTAGGTGAATTGGCCATGCTAAATTGCCCGTAGTGTTAGGTAAAGGGTTAAACGTAGGGGAATGGGTGGGTTGCGCTTCGGCGGGTCGGTGTGGACTTGTTAGGCCGAAGGGCCTGTTTCCACACTGTAAGTAATCTAATTTGAATTTGTGACTCTGCAGATTGATTCTGCTTCTAGTAGGAAGCAAAAATGTGAATACTATACCTTCTTCTTTGGGAAGGACATAACCTATGATTATGTACTTACTTCATCTTCCATTGATCGTAAAGTTTAGCTTCACAAACCAACATTGGGAAGTCATTTCCTGATACTTTGCACTTGGTTTCAATCATTCTTCTTCAGTATAACTCCAGTTCCAATCTCCTGCCTGTAAACTACTGAGTATCCAATCATCACTGTTAAGCAACCAGCCTCTGCTACTAATGTCAATTTAGATCCGAGTCAGTTGGTGAGATAGAAAGATACCTTTCTTAGTGAATAAAGTTTATGAATTGCTCAGTCATATAACTTCTTCTACACCCAATTTCATGCATGTTTCCTATTCATTTGTAATCAGAAAATTAACAGCCACTGCCTCTCTCTTCTAATAAAGATATTAATAAACTTAAAAATGTGTTTATCCAGCCATTAACAGGTCATCACTGGTAGGAAGGGGATTGTAAGAAAGTGAATGACAGACCCCTCTAGGATCACTCCAAAAAACCCAACACGGCTCTACTCTTGGATTCCTCATGTGGTATTGCCCTTACCTAACACTAGCTGAGTCCCTTAAGCTCACTTATGGTCCTCAGTTAATGTCCCAACAGGAGGATTGTCTACAGAGTGATTAAATGCCCACTCCATCGTTCAACTGAGTAGTGGAGGGCTTTAAATTCTGCCCCATAAATGTAATTTGTTAATTATTATAAATTTAGGAATCTACTTGCAGAGCTTCATGTAGACTTGAAGAAGACATCTTGTTGAAACAAGAACGGTAAAATGCTGAAAATACTCAGCAGATCAGCCTGTGCCTGTAGAGAGAAAGTTAATATTTCAGATCAATGTGTTTGATCAGAATTGTGAAAAGTTAGGGATGGAATACATTTTCAGCAAGGGTGAATGAAACCAGGACAAAAATGGGGTCCATGATAGGGTGGAGATGGAATCACAGAAGAGTTAGTCTTACAGGACCTGCAAGAGTGGTGACTGAGTAAGAAAAGAAACAAGGAGAAAATAAAAGAAAAATCAAGAAGTGGAAAAAGAGGAAACAAAATGATTGGCAGAGTTTACAGTTTGACATTATTGAACATACCTAATAATTGCCTTGTCTTGGCATTAACACAGAGGTACTTTTTTCTCCCCCATTTTATACTCCTCAAAAGTTGACAGTTTCATTCTCCTCGACCATAATGATGGAAGTAGAAAAATTCATAGTGTTGCTCTGCTGGACCTCTTTTGAGGTTGATCTAACTAACTTAATTGCACCTTAGCTGCAACTTCTTGGTGCTGATGCTGGATGATTGAAATCAAAAGGTGTTCCTGTTTCTCTTTGGCATTTCTCATTTTGATAAGTATAAAAGAAACCCTCTGCATTCAGTAAAAGAAAAGATACTTGAAAATACAAAGTTGGGAATGATTAGAAAACATTTAAAGATGCATAGGAAATCTTTCAAAATTGGCAAAGCTTGAGAAACAGATGATCCATTATTTTTAAGAAATGATGTAAAACTGGGCAAATGTTAGTGTGAAAGAATAACTTGCATAGAAAATGTTAAGTTAGACTAATGTTTGCTATTCAACAGGAAATCCCCCATCACATCGATTCTGGACAGACATTTCCAAAAATTCAGTTTCTTCAGTTGAAGTAACAGCACGAATAGTAGAAACAACATCATATGCTCTTCTGACCGTATTACATTCCACTGATAAAAGATATGGAAATCCCATTGTTAAATGGCTCACAGAACAACAGCGTTACGGTGGAGGATTTCATTCAACTCAGGTAATGCACTTATGTTTGCAATATCTTTTACAGAAATATGGCCTAACATTATGGTTATATGATCTGTGTAAGACTTAAAGAAAAGCAATACCATTAGAACTCTAATTCAGTAGTCGCAATCAATTATGCTTAAATTAATTGACTTTTGGTTTTATTAACACAGTAAATGTATTGATTTTAAATGTTCACACATGATATCACTCACAGCGAGTCAAAAATATACTTTTCTGCATTTATCCTTTGATTTGAGGATGACATCTATGTAGAGTTGAAGATTTCTGCCACAGGTTTTCTTGTGTCTGAACATGTCAAGAGTGCAGGTTTTTGGCAAATGAAGCTGGACATTCCAGGCAGTAGTGAAATCTAGAGTGCAGAATTTTCTCATTTTCTTTCCCTCTCTGCCATCACTTTTAGGGGTGACTTGATAGAGATGAACAAGATGATTAGGGGTTTAGATAGGGTTGACCATGAGAACCTTTTTCCACGTATGGAGTCAGCTATTACGAGGGGGCATAGCTTTAAATTAAGGGGTGGTAGGTATTGGACAGATGTTAGGGGTAGATTCTTTACTCAGCGAGTCGTGAGTTCATGGAATGCCCTGCCAGTAGCAGTGGTGGACACTCCCTCTTTATGGTCATTTAAGCGGGCATTGGATAGGCATATGGAGGATAGTGGGCTAGTGTAGGTTAGGTGGGCTTGGATCGGCGCAACATTGAGGGCCAAAGGGCCTGTACTGCACTGTATTTTTCTATGTTCTATGTTCACTCTGCCTCATCATTGGAACTCAAAATGTGAGCCAGATTGAGGGACAAGTTGCCATTCTGAACGATTGGTAACAAAATCCTCACAGTCATTAATGTCATAGAGTCATAGAGGTGTACAGCATTGAAACAAACCCTTCGGTCCAACCCCTCCATGCCGACCAGATATCCCAACCCAATCTAGTCCCACCTGCCAGCACCCGGCCCGTATCCCTCCAAACCCTTCCTATTCATATACCCATTCAGATGCCTCTTAAATGTTGCAATTGTACCAGCCTCCACCACATCTTCTGGCAGCTCATTCCATACACGTACCGGCCTCTGTGTGAAAAAGTTGCCCCTTCGTTCTCTTTTAGATCTTTCCCCTCTCACCCTAAACCTATGTCCTCTAGTTCTGGACTCCCCGACCCCAGGGAAAAGACTTTGTATATTTACCCTATCCATGCCCCTCATAATTTTGTAAATCTCTAGAAGGTCACCCCTCAGCCTCCGACACTCCAGGGAAAACAGTCCCAGCCTGTTCAGCCTCTCCCTCTAGCTCAAATCCTCCAACCCTGGCAACATCCTTGTAAATCTTTTCTGAACCCTTTCAAGTTTCACAACATCTTTCTGATAGGAAGGAGACCAGAATTGCACGCAATATTCCAACAGTGGCCTAACCAATGTCCTGTACAGCTGCAACATGACCTCCCAACTTCTGTACTCAATACTCTGACCAATAAAGGAAAGCATACCAAACGCCTTCTTCACTATCCTATCTACCTGTGACTCCACTTTTAAGGAGCTATGAATCTGCACTCCAAGGTCTCTTTGTTCAGCAACACTCCCTAGGACCTTACCATTAAGTGTATAAGTCCTGCTAAGATTTGCTTTCCCAAAAGGTAGCACCTCGCATAGTTCCCTGGCTTGACTTTACCACCCTTCTTAAACAGTGGCATCGCGTTAGCCAACCTCCAGTCTTCCGGCACCTCACCTGTGACTATTGATGATACAAATGTCTCAGCAAGAGACCCAGCAATCACTTCTCTGGCTTCCTACAAAGTTCTAGGGTACACCTGATCAGGTCCTGGGGATTTATCTACCTTTACCTGTTTCAAAACATCCAGCACTTCCTCCTCTGTATCTGGACATTTTGCAAGATGTCACCATCTATTTCTCTACAGTCTATATCTTCCATATCCTTTTCCACAGTAAATACTGATGCACAATAGTCATTTAGTATCACCCCCATTTTCTGTGGCTCCACACAAAGGCCGCCTTGCTGATCTTTGAGGGGCCCTATTCTCTCCCTAGTTACCATTTTGAACTTAATGTATTTGTAAAAACTCTTTGGATTCTCCTTAGTTCTATTTGCCAAAGCTATCTCATGATCCCTTTTTGCCCTCCTGATTTTGCTCTTAAGTATACTCCTACTTCCTTTTGTGCTCTTCTAAGGATTCCCTCAATCTATGCTGTCTATACCTTACATATGCTTCCTTCTTTTTCTTAACCAAACCCTCAATTTCTTTAGTCATCCAGCATTCCCTATACCTACCAGCCTTTCTTTTCACCCTGACAGGAATGTACTTTCTCTAGATTCTCATTATCTCATTATCCCATTTTCCAGCCGTCCCTTTGCCTGTGGACATCTGCCCCCAATTAGCTTTCAAAAGTTCTTACCTAATATCATCAAAATTGGCCTTTCTCCAATTTAGAACTTCAGCTTTTAGATCTGGTCTATCTTTTTCCATCATTATTTTAAATCTAATAGAATTATGGTCACTGGCCCCAAAGTGCTCCCCCACTGACACCTCAGTCACCTGCCCTGCCTTATTTCCCAAGAGTAAGTCAAGTTTTGCACCTTCTCTAGTGGATACATCCACATACTGAATCAGAAAATGTCAATATTGTGATTCTTCAAGAAGAGTTCCAGGGTGTCTTTTAAAGTTTTTTTTTCCTTCGTTCTCCCTAAAACATTAACTATCTGAGAGCTAGAAATCCCAGAACTTCACAGGGATTGGACTCGGTGACCATTCCATCAAAGTTATTTTGCCTGAGTACTTGTAGGCCTGACTTAAGTACAACATTGGTGTCTTTTCAATGGTCCTCCAATTGAATAAACAAGATATGCTTACGTGGGTGGTGTAACCAGAGATGATAAGTGATTTCAGAAGCAAATTAGATGGATAGATTGAAGGGAAATAAACTTGCCGACCTAGAGAATAGAACAGGAATTGGGACTAATTCATTTACTCCACAGAGAGCCATCATGGTGTTTGTTGTGATTATAATGAGATCAGCAGGAGAACTTCATAGAATATGAGTTCCCTGATTAGACCAGATTAACGGCCCCAATCAGGGACCCCCACTGACAGATAATAACAGGCAGCTCAGGCATCCTGTTCACTCTGAAAGCTGGCTTTGAGGAAGCTGTACACTTGTAAATAAAGAGTGACTTGGTGACAGGATACTAACCTCTGTGGAGTCATTTCAATGGCAGTGAGAGAAAAGGACAGTTTTGCAGAAATTCCCAGTCATCTTTGAATTGGGGTAAGCATTTCTGGCATCGTGCTGTTACTTGACTCCCTTAATCCTGCCGAAGACTGGGTCTTGTATGTGGAAAGAATGCTTTTTTTCCCAGGGGAAATAACATTGGGGCAGATGAAAAGTAATGAGTAATTCTCTAATAGCTTGTGGACCTGCAGCTTATTTGGTTATTAAGAGCCTAACTTTCCTTGAGGCACAAGATACAAAAACCTTTCAAGAGGTAATGGATTTAGTTAAAGAACATTACAACAACAAGCCTTTCCTAATTCTGAGATGCTATTGGTTTTACTCGGCAACTTGAGAACCAGGGGAATCTGGATTGGAATTTTTGATTAGGTTAAGGTGACTGGCAGAGGAATGTGACTTTGGTTTAACCCTTAATGAGCTCCTGAGAGACTATTTGGTATGTGGGATTAATAATGTAACCATACAAAAGTGTCTAATAGATGAAGTCCAACTGGACTTCAAAAAGAAATACAACTTGCTTTATCATTGGAAAATGCGGCGAGTGGAGTGTATGTATTGCAGGGTATTCCGATGGAAGTGGAGAGCCTTGCCAATCCAACTGAGCTTGGGGAACACCACTTGAGTAAAGGCAATTGCATAGCCTCACTCAGGAGGAATCCTGAACAGAAGGACTCTAGGTCAGCCACAGCAAAAACCGAAAACAAACCCAAATCTCAGCCCAACAGTTAAAATTTTCTTCAGAATCCGGGCTGGCAAGCCATTGTAGTTGCTGCCAGTATGCAAATTTGAGAGCAAAAGAGTCCCACTGGACCTAAGTTGACAAAGAAAGCTCATAGGCAGTATCCAGGAAAGTGCACACCCTTGAAAGCCCATGTATATCTGGTTGGGGACACTTTGTCGCTTAACAACATCCAAATCAGAACCAATCAGAATAAACGTCTGTTTAAATGGTCACCCACTTCTAATGGACATCAGTATGGTGCAGTCGTTTCAGTGATTGCAGAACCAATCTGTAATGATATTTGCTCTGGACTCCAAACCTTAAATTTGTGCAAGACTGAGAATCCATACTGGAGAACCTTTACAGATTCAACTTTGGGGTACATCTTTGATTCATGCCTCTTATGAGAAGCAGCTGCTTCAGTTACCACTGATTGTATTAAAAGGCTAAGACCCAAGCTTGATGGAACAAAATTGTTGAGAAGGATTCACCTTGTTGGCTCAACATTTTTCGATTAGCAAATAGCAGCCTGAGTGAAATCTTAATTACATATCCAGACGTTTTTCATTGAGGTGTAGGGACAATTCGAGGAGCCAAGGCCACCTTGCATGTTGACAAGAAACAATTTCACGATTCTGCAAGGCCTGCCCAGTGCCATTTGCCTTACCTGCAAAAATAGAGGCAGAAATCAAAAAGTTGGTAAGCAAAGTAATCATCAAACCAGTCCAGTTTGTGGAATGGGCAGTATCACTCATACCAATTGTGAAGCCCGGTGGATTGGTTCACTTTTGTGGGGATTTCAAACCAATGGTGAACTGCTTTTCACAACTGGATAAATACCCAATCCCTCACATACAGGATTTGTATGCTAAGCTTGGGGAGCAGGGCTATTCTTCATGAAGCTGGATATGAGCCATGTGCACCTACATTTGCAGTTGGATGAGAATTCCCAGAAATATGATACAGTTAATACCTATGAGAGTTTGTACCAATTACAAGACTGCCACTTGAAATATCGTCAGCATGTGTAATTCTTTAGATCTTGATGGAGAGCATTTTACAAGGTCTACCCCAGGTCGCCATTTATGGCGATGATGTGCTAATAACAGGGAAGACCAATAAAGAACATCTGGAGAACTTGGACATAATTCTTTGATATTTCTCCCAGGCAGGTTTATGCCTTAGAAGGGCAAAATGTGTCCTCCACGCACCCCAGGTGACCTAGGCGAAAGTGAACTGTGCTTTTCCAGCACCACGTTTGATCCCAACTGACCTACTTCAGTTACAGAGTCAACAAGACCAGGTTACACTAGTTGGAAGATAAAGTGAAGGTGATCAAAGGTGCCCCGCTGCCATGTCAGTACCTGAACTTAGGTCTTTCCATGGGCTGGTGAACTATTATGCAAATTCATATGTAACCTGGCCTCTATCTTGCCACCTTTGCATCAATTCATAAAGGGTCAGCTTTGGAAATGATTGCATAGCCAAGACATAGCCTTCAGGGAAGTGAAGAAATGGCTATCATCCTCTAAGGTGTTGGCACATTGTGATCCCAAATAAGACATGGTATTGATGTTCAATGCCTCCCTGTGCAGGACCAGGGTAGTATTAACTCTCTGTGGCCCATTGGAATGTCCAACATTGTATGCATCCAGAACTTTGGCTAATGCAGAGTATAAGTACATCCAGATTGGGAAAGAAGGCTTGAGAATCATATTTGGAGTCAGTAAGTTCCACCAATATGCTTATGGGCATAGATTTGTAGTAATAACAGACACAAAGGCAAGAAGCTGTCTGGTGGCCAGGATTGGATGTAGACATAGCTGCATCAGTGAAGCAGTGCCCAGAATGCCAGCAAGGACAAAAATTACCATCAGCAGCTCTGCCACATTCATGGGAATGGCTGGGTAAATCCTGGACTCAGTTGCACATCGACTGTGCAGGTCCTTTCATGGGTTCTATGTTTTTAATCATTGCAAACACCCACTTAAAATGGCTGGACGTGCATAGAGTTAATTCATCAAACATGGGGACAACAATAGAAAAACTGCTCACATCTCTTGTGATACATGGACTCCCGGAAGTGTTGGTCACAGATAATGGGCTATCTATTACCAGCAGGGAATTTGAGTATTCCCTAAACTTGAATAGCATTCTTTGTATAAGGACATTGATCATCCAATGGTCTGGTAATAAGAGCAGTCCAAATTTTGAAGGCAGGCTTAAACAAACAGCCTCAAGCTTCATGAGATACCAAAGTGTCCTGGTTCCTAATTGATTATAGGACCCCCTCATGCAACTACAGCAATAGCTCCAACAGACAGCTAATGGAGAGAAGACTCTGCACCAGATAAAATACGATCTTCCCAGACCTCAGGGAGGTGGGGGAGTGAAACAGCATTAGGAATACCCATTGTGGACGCACAATTCTACTAAGTGAGACAGACAGTTGACTTTAGGGGATGACATTTGGTGGAGTAACAATGGGACTGTCCCTGCATGGGTAAGAGGCATGGTTGATGCCAGGTCAGGTCCAGTGACGTATAAAGTTTGAGTAGATCTGATGGTTTTGAACAAGCACATGAACCACATGGAAGCTGCAAACTCGCAAGCAGGGTGGAAGCAAAATGTGCCCGGCTTCTCAACTGCCTTTCCACCTGTTCCAGAGCCCGTGGGTTTTCTCCCTCCATCAAGCATTGATGATAACTCAGAATTTAGAGGGACACAGTGGCTGTCACCACCTTGATGCCTTTATTACCTTAGAGGAAAATGAATTTCAAAGTTTGAGAAGATTTGTAGCTCGGGTGCTCATTGTTGTGGTTCTGTTTGCCAAGCCAGGAATTTGTTGCAGCCGTTTCGTCCCCTGTCTAGGTGACATCCTCAGTGCTTGGGAGCCTCCTGTGAAGCGCTTCTGTGATCTTTCTTTCCTCCGGCATTTATAGTGGTTTGTCTCTGCCGCTTTCGGTTGTCAGTTCCAGCTGTCCGCTGCAGTGGTCGGTATATTGGGTCCAGGTCGATGTGCTTATTGATTGAATCTGTGGATGAGTGCCATGCCTCTAGGAATTCCCTGGCTGTTCTCTGTTTGGCTTGTCCTATAACGGTAGTGTTGTCCCAGTCGAATTCATGTTGCTTGTCATCTGCGTTTGTGGCTACTAAGGATAGCTGGTTGTGTCGTTTCATGGCTAGTTGTCTACCAGCTATTCTTAGTAGCCACATACGCAGATGACAAGCAACATGAATTCGACTGGGACAATACTACTATTATAGGACAAGCCAAACAGAGAACAACCAGGGAATTCCTAGAGGCATGGCACTCATCCACAGATTCAAATCAATAAGCACATCGACCTGGACCCAATATACCGACCACTGCAGCGGACAGCTGAAACTGACAACCGGAAGCGGCAGCTTCAAACCACTATAAATGCCGGAGGAAACATCACAGAAGCACTTCACAGGAGGCTCCCAAGCACTGAGGATGTCATCTAGACAGGGGACGAAATGTCTGTAACGGAAAATGAATTTCTTCCGAGATACAGTAAGAGGCAAGCTACTGTGCATTACATGCTGCCCAGGTCAGAAGCAGAGTTGGAAGAACCTGACCTGGTGCCAAAACCCAGGAGGAGCTTCAAAAGAAAAGAACTGGCCTATGACCTCGGACTCAGAGGGGAAGGGACGTAATGATTGTAACAAGGTCAATGAGGTGGACCGCATAGAATGAGTTCCCTGTTGGGGCTGTTAATTTGGTCCAATCAGAGGACCTCAGCTGCCAAAAACAAGAGGCTCTGTACCACAGGGAGTGGAGTGTATTATTTCCCCGTCCAACTCTATTTTGATTTAGTCCCTACCCTCCCCTTCACTGTTTTGCTCACACAGCATTGCCCTTTGATGTGAAGGGCAGTGCTTGTCACTGGCCACTCAGGTGTTTTTCATATCTTCCTGGTGGTGGAAATTGAATAAAGATTCGTACACTTTGTGTCTTTCACTGTGTCTCACACCTGCGCACACACACCATGGGTGCTGGGGAAAAAATAAGCACTACCGCAGTTAGGCGGTAGTGTGGGGGTTAAATTAAGAAAAAAAAAGAAAAAAGAAAAAAAAAACAAGAGGCTCTGTACCACAGGGAGTGGAGTGTATTATTTCCCTGTCCAACTCTATTTTGATTTAGTCCCTACCCTCCCCTTCACTGTTTTGCTCACACAGCATTGCCCTTTGATGTGAAGGGCAGTGCTTGTCACTGGCCACTCGGGTGTTTTCCTATCTTCCTGGTGGTGGAAATTGAATAAAGATTCGTGCACTTTGTGTCTTTCACTGTGTTTTACACCTGCACACACGCAACATGGGTGCTGGGGAAAAATAAGCACTACCGCAGTTTGGTGGTAGTGTGGGGGTTTAAAAAAGATAAAAAGAAAAAAATAACAAAAAAGTATAATCGGGAGTGGCAGAGGTTCTGTTCACTCAGAGCTGGACCAGTGTGGGAAGGACTCTCTACTTGATTGTTTCAGAAGAAAGGGGGAACTGATTCTGGGATTGACTGGCCCACAGCCAGTGAGAGAGAAGGAAGAAGAGAGAAGGAGGAAGAAGAAAGAAGAGGCAGAAGGAGGTGAGAGTTCTGAGGCCTGGGCCTATATCTGGTGCTGCAGCCTGGGCCTTGCCTATAGCTGCCCCAACTGCTGCTGCTGCCTGAGGCCTACTTCCGTGACTGCTGCCTGAGCCTCACCCAGGTCAAGGGAGTGTTGCTGCTGCCTACGGCCCACTTCCATTGCTCATCTCTGGGACGCCACCCAGACCTGCCTCTGTTGTGACTGCCTGGGGCCTGCCTGGGACTCTCCCAGGACCTCCACCACTGCTGTTGCTGTTAGAGGCCCACCTCCGCTGTTGCTGTCTGGGACTCACTTTGGGGCTGCCTGGAACTTGCCTTTGGACTCTCCCAGGACCTCCACCACTGCTGCAACCACAGGCCTACCTGGGACTTGCCTTGGAACCCTCCCAAGACCTCTGCTGCTGTGACCTGAGGCCTGCCTCCACCTGCTGCTGCTGCTACTGCCAGAGGCCCCACCTGGACTTAACACAGCTCGTTCCTGGGGCCTACCAACATTCAACAGCACAGCATTGCGAGTCCCAAAATTGCAGGGCCCAGCCACACCTACACCGGGGTAGCTGCTGCCTTAGGCTCAGCTGCTCCAACCCCGGCTGCAACCCCGACCCCCTTCAGGCACCTAACTAAATGCCTGGGGGCCAAGGCCTATCCCCACCCTAACATGACCATCGAGGCCTGCAGTAAGGCCATGGCTAGTGTGGTCGGCTCACTGGCCATCGTCGACGTGGCCAGGATGTATGGGAAGGCCGTATTTTTCCTCAAGACCGAGCAGGCGATCCACCTGGCCATGGAGAGCGGGCTCACTGCGGGCGGGACACATCTGCCCATCGACCCTTTGGATGTTACAGCCCAGAGGGTCGTGATTTCCAACGTTGCGCCCTTCATTGCCAGTGAGCTCCTTCTTCCCCACCTCAACACCTTGGGGGAGATCCGGTCGGGTGTCGAACCACTCCTTCCGACGCCAGGTGTTCATTTGCCTGGCCCAGGAGGAAGTCACCGAGGGCTCGTTTACCCTCCTCCACAAGGGCGCGGCCTACTGCGTCTTCTGGACGGTGGACGGTGTGCGGTGCCACCTGTGCCACGAGGTGGAGCATTTAAGAAAAAATTGCCCCACTCAGAAGGCTGCCCAGCCCACGCCTACAGCTGAGGGTGGCACCGCCACACCCACTCCCCCTCCCCCGCAGTCAACACCACAAGCCCCGGCAGCAGGAGCTAAGTCAGAGGCTTCCAATGCCTCAGCCTCTGGCAGGGAGGGGGGGGGCGAGCTCCAGCCGGATGGAAGGCACTAAAGCAGATTCAACACGCCAGGTCCACTCACGTGGAGACCACCCTGACACCTTCACCCACAACAAACGCACGACCTGCCCCACCCTGGCACAATAATGCCCCTGCGACCGTGCCAGCGTCGCCCCAGTGCGGGAACCCTGACCCCCAAACCCGTACCTGATCCCAGCCCTGCTGCACCCACTGACCCCATACCCAACCCCTGCCACATTACAGAAACCCCCAGGGGCTGCAGTAGAATCTTCTGCTGCTGTAATTCCACCGGCTCCTGGGGATGACTTTAAAAACAACACGGGCTGCGGTGCGGGTGACAACAGTGAACTGTCCACTGGGTCGTCAAACGGTGGAGGGGAGGAAGGTGTTATCCTCACTCTTCCCTCCCAGACTGTTTTTCCGGGGGCCTTGGCACTGGGGGAGGGCTTTTTCCCCGAGGACCGGGGCCCCGAGCCTCTGCCACCCAACGACCCGAACTTGGGGTATTCCGGGAAGGGGTGTGCCAAGGAAGTTATCACTGGTGAACCTAGGGGTGAGGTTGGCAGGGGTTTGAGGCCAGTTGGCGGTGCTGGACCAGCCCCCACTCTCTCGGTGGGGGAGGGGTTGGTGACTCAGGGTGACTTCCTGGAGGGGGGGGGGGTTCAGATCGGTGGTGGACACTGGGGACAACGCGGAGTCTGTCTCTAGCGACATTTTTGAGTCCCAGGTGCGCTCCCCCTCCCCCCCCGATCTCCCCCTCATCCCCCTCGAGGAACTCTGGGAGTTTGTCGAGGAAATTTGGAGTTGCCGGGATAGAGCCCAACTGGAGCTCCTTAGAGAGTTTGCTGTTCGTCCCACGCTGCTCGCCAGGCGCCTGGGCTCGACACTAATGAGTGAAAGCGAGTCAGGAACTTCCTGGGGGCACTCCTGGTAAGGTTGAGGGACTTCTATGCCCCTCCCTCATCCTCCCAGTAAATGAATGTAGTTTTTTTAACTGTACTGGTGGTGGTTGCACAATGCTTCCGACATGAAGACAACTATAGCCAGCTTCAACATCAACGGCAGCAGGGAGTCACAGCGCAGATTCCAGACCCTCTCGGTCCTTCGGGACGGGAGGTATGCGGTGTGCTTCCTGCAAGAAACCCACACTACCATGGGAGATGAAGCCACCTGGCTCCTGAGTGGCAAGGGGAGGGGGGGGGTCTACATGAGTCATCTCACCCGCAGATCTGGCGGGGTGGCTATCTTGTTGGCCCTGCATTTTCAACCGGAGATCTTGGGGTCAGGGAGCCCGTGCCAGGCTGTTTGCTTCATCTGATGGTTCGGCTGGGGGGGGGCGCGGTGCTTCACTTGGTGAACGTCTACGCTCCCCGGGCCGGGCCGAGGCAAGCGAGCTTCTTTGGAGAAGAGTCCGCTCATCTCGCCTCCATCGACAAGAGCCAGTGCGTCGTCCTCTGGGGAGATTTTAACTGCGTCCTTGGGCAGGGAGCACGGCGGTGCCTGCATCGGTTGGGTGTCGGGGAGGAGGTTGGGGGACTTGGCTAAGTCCTTCGACCTGGTGGACATCTGGCGGAATCTCCATCCTGACTCCATCGCCTTCACCTTCGTGAGGCCTGGGGCAGGAGCGTCCAGGATTGACCGCCTGTATGTTTCGCGGGCGTACGCCTCCTGTTTTCCGAAGGCCTCCATGCAGCAGGTGTCGTGCACGGACCATCACCTGGTGTGGGCGGAACTCCTTCTGTTCGGCGCCAGGCTCGGCTCCGCGTACTGGCACTTTAACAACCTGCTGCTGGAGGACGAGTGGTTCCGGGACTCGTTTTGTCGTTTCTGGGCCGGCTGGAGAAGGAAGCGGGGAAGCTTCCCCTCCCTGAGGCTATGGTGGGATGTGAGCAAGGCTCACGCCCGAGTTTTCCGTCAGGAGTACACGAGGGGGTCGACAAAGGCAGAAATCCAGGACTGAGGAGTTGGAGAAGGAGATGTTCAACCTGGAGCCACGCCTCAGTCAGCCTGACGTGGACCTGGCCCGGTGCGGGGCGTACGAAGTAGAAGGCCATGCTCCGGGACCTGCAGTTCATCGGGGCTCGGGGCCGCGTACGTGAGGTCGCGGATCCAGCTCCTCCAGGACCTGGACCGCGGCTCCCCCTTCTTCTTCTCACTGGAAAAAAGGCGTGGCACCCATCAGCAGCTCCTTGTGCTGCTGGCCGACGACGGGTCCCTCGTCTCGGATCCGGAGGGTATTAGGGCCCACGTCCGAAACTATTACACGGCTCTGTTCTCTCCGGATCCATCCAGCGAGGATGCTCGCAGAGTTCTGTGGGAGGACCTGCCGCAGCTCAGCCCAGAGGACGCTGGAAGGCTCGACGCTCCTGTCACCTTGGAGGAGCTGACCGCCGCTCTCGAGGGGCAGGTCCCCGGTGCTGGACGGGCTGACTGTAGAGTTCTTCAGGGCATTCTGGGGAGTGACTACACACAGGTCCTGGGAGAGTGTCTAAATGCCGGAGAGCTGCCCCTGTCTGGTGCAGGGTGGTCATCCTCCTGCTGCCAAAGAAGGGGGACCTTCGTTCTTTAAAGAACTGGCGTCCGGTCTCCCTCCTCAGCACGGACTTCACAAGGGTGTTGTCTTCTCGCCTGGCTTCAATGCTGGCCCACATGATTCTCCCGGACCAGTCCTACATGGTCATGGGCCGGAGGATACACAACAACATCCACCTGGTCCGGGACCTGATCCATTTCTGTTGACAGCTGGTCTGTCTCTCGACCAGGAGAAGGCGTTCAACAGGGTCGATCATGAGTACCTGCTCGGGACTCTGCGGGCATTCGCCTGGATCCGACTTTTGTACGCCACCGCAGAGTGTCTGGTTAAAGTTAACGGGTCCCTGACGGCGCCCCTTCGCTTCGGGAGAGGAGTGCGTCAAGGCTGCCCCCTGTCCGGCCAGCTGTATTCCCTGTGCCTCCTGTGGAGGAGGTTGTCGGGGCTGGTTCTGCGCAGCGCAGGCACGGGGGTGGTCCTCTCTGCCTACGTCAACGACATACTCCTCACTCTCACTGACCCGGCTAACCTGGGGAGAATGCACAAGTGCCAGGCCGTGTACTCGGCAGCGTCTTCTGCCAGGATCAACTGGGCCAAATGTTCCGGACTACTGGTCGGTCCGTGGCGGGTGGACTCTCTGCCGGAGAAGTTACGGGGGTTCAGCTGGAGTACCACCCATCTCCTCTACCTGGGGGTCTACCTCAGCCCGGCTGAGGAATCCTGGTCGGCCAACTGGCAGGAGCTGGAGGTCAAAGTCTCGGCTCGCCTAGGCCGCTGGACAGGACTGCTCCGAGTGCTATCTTACAGGAGTCGAGTGCTGGTCATAAACCAGCTGGTGGCCGCCATGCTGTGGTACCTGCTGGTCACTTTGGTCCATCCTCCTGGTTTTGTTGCTGGCATCCAGAGAACATTGGTCGACTTCTTCTGGGACAAAAAGATGCACTGGGTCGCTGCGCAGGTTGAGTCTCCCTATTGAGGAGGGCGGTCAGTCGCTGGTGTGCGTCCGCACCCAGGTCGCGACGTTCCGCCTTCAGACCTTGCGGCGATACCTTTACGTCGAGCCTCCTCCTGGTGGTGCGCCCTGGTGACGTTATTTTTCCGCCAGGTGCGGAACCTCAACTACGACCCGCAGCTCCTGTTCGTCGACCGTGACGGTTTGGAGGTCGCCCTCAAGACGCTGCCTGTCTTTTACCAGGACCGGATCACTGTTTGGAACATGGTCGAATTGCACCGGCCCTACCCTCCAGCCGGAGTAGCGGCTGTCGTCAGGGAGCAGTTGCTCAGGAATCCGCATCTCCGTACTCGCGGGTTCGAGTGGCTGTCAGAGGGGAGGGCCGTGGCAGCGAGAGTGACCAGGGTCAGGGACGTGCTGGGTGCCGGGGGTCTGGGCTGGATGCTTCTGCAGGACATAACGAGCAGGGCAGCGGTAGATGTCCGGTACGTGGCCACCGCCATCCGACGCCTTAAAACAGCGGTGTTCGGACCCGACATAGTGCAGCAGTTGGAGGATGCTCAATGTGCGGTGGGAGCTTGTCTGCACTCACCCCAGCCCGGACGGAATTTCACATTGGCCCTAGGGTCCCGTACTTCCCGCGGGAGCCAGTGCCCCACAACCTGAGCCACCTCCGCAATGTTAATTTTGTTCCTTTTTTTTAAGGACATTAAAAAGGCAGGCCCTGTATCGACTGCTGCTGCATACCATCCACCTCTTCTCCCTCATCCACCGTCCAGACACACCTTGGCATGCCCATTTGCCACCGGGCAGTGGGGATCCCCAGTGGAGGGCTCTCTTCGTGGGGGTCCTCCCCCCTCTCTCTCAGGGATCTGAGAGGGTGCTGCACGCAGCGATCCCCTGCAACCGCAGATTGCGGTGGTTCACGGATTCCCAGCCCAACTGCTTGTTCTGTGGAGTCCGTGGACCATGTATAAATTGGGTATGGGTATTTGCACTCCCTTTTTTGATTTTCTTAAAAACCTCCTCCTCTGCTTTTGGCTGCATTTCAGTCCCACGCTCCTGATCTTCAGGCACCCGGTACGGAGGAGGGAGGGCAGGTCTGAAGATCTCTTTGTGGGTCTGCTCCTGGGCCTGGCCAAACTGGCCATAAACAGGTCCAGGCAGCAGGCCGTGGAGGGGGTCGTTAGGGCCGACTACCTGCCCCTCTTCCGGGGTTACGTTAGAGCCCGGGTGTCCTTGGAGAAGGAGCACGCGGTGTCCACCAACACCCTGGAGTTGTTCAGGGAGAGGTGGGCGCCGCAGGGAGTGGAGTGTATTATTTCCTCCTCCAACTCTATTTTGATTTAATCCCTGCCCCCCCTTCACTGTTTTTGATCACACAGCATTGCCCTTTGATGTGAAGGGCAGTGCTTGTCACTGGCCACTCGAGTGTTTCCTTTCTTCCTGGTGATGGAAACCGAATAAAGATTTGTACACCTTGTGTCGCTCACTGTGCCTCACACCTGCACACACACAACATGGGGGCTGGGCAAATAAAATAAGCACTACCGCAGTCAGGCGGGAGTGTGGGGTTTAAAAAAAAGGGAAAAAAACCAAAAACAAATATAATCAGGAGTGGCAGAGGTTCTGTTCAGTCTGAGAGCTGGCTCTGAGGGAGCTGGGTCAGTGGCAAGGACTCTCCCTCTGTGAATAAAGGGGGACTCGGTGACGGGATACCGGCCTCTGAGGAGTTATTGCAGTGGAGTTATTGCAGTGACAATGAGGGAAAAAAAAGGACGCTCCTGAAAAAACAACCGTTGTCTTTGAGTCAGGATAAGAAGAAAAAAAAACAAGAGGCTCTGTTCACTCTGAGAAGTGGTTCTGATTTGATTTGATCTGATTTATTATTATCACATGTACCGAAGTACAATGAAAAGTTTTTGTCTTGCTTGCAATACAGGCAGATCATAGCATACAAAGATTATAGGGTGATTTAAATGGAGTGAGGAATACAAAGTTACAGCTGTAAAGAAGGTGCACAAAAAGCACGATCACCATTAGACTAGAGGGAGCTGGATCAGTGTAAAGGACTTTCAATGTGTAAGAAAGAGTGACTTGGTGATGGGATACCGACTTCTGTGGAATTATTTTAGTCCAGTACACTGAACAGCCTCCTTCTGTGTTGCAAATTACTCCATGACTTTATAATGCATAGTTTTAAAATTTTTTTTATGCCTTATCACTTTTTTGTCTTCTTTTCAGCTTTGAGAATTCAGTTGTTTTAGCTTTTGTGGTGTATCTACACTAAATTCTAAATGTCAAGTTTTTTTTAACGGCAGGACACTGTAACAGCCCTTGAGAGTTTGACAGAGTATGTTATTAATATGAAACGAACTAAGCTTCAGATGTCCATAACTGTGGACTACAGAAGACTTGGCCACATTCAGCAGTTTGAACTAAATGAACAAAAAGCATTCACAAAACCACAGGAAGTAAGTTACTATTGAAGTGTTTTGGTTTGCATTCATTGAATTTATAATTTTGGAATATGGGTTGCAGGATGCCTCATTATTTTGTCCTTTTTCATTGTAAGGATTGTGATAGTATTTTACTCACTTTTGTTCTATTTTTGGCAGATTGAGAAAAATGATAATGTAATAATTAAAACCACTGGTGGAACTGGGACAGCCATTGTTAATGTAAGTAACAAATTCTCATTGCATTCTGCCATGATCAAAAAAAATTGTCAAGTGGTAAGGAATAAAAATGCAAATAATTAAAAGTAGCCATTAGACATTATTCACCCTACTCATATAATGTCATGCAGTAATCAGTTACTCAAGGGATGACTGAAATCTTTCATCAAATCTAGTCTGCAATAGTGAAATCCCATATTTGGAGTTCTAATATGATTGATATTTGCTGGAGAGATTGGTGGTCACTAGATGTCTCTGATAATCCGCTCTACTGGAGCCATCTATCAATAAAGGAATCAAGATCATAACCTTGTTTATAACTGATCCCAATCTATTATAATCCAAAATTCTCAGAAAGCTCCTTCTGACCTTTGTGCATGTATGTTAATTAATGGATTTTCTCTACGTCGCTGTTTGTTAGTATATCATAGCCACCTGCATCCATCCATCAAATGATACTTGTTCATTTATTACAAAATAATTGCAAATGATAAAACAATGCTTTTTGGTGAAAAATACAACATAATCAACAAGGACTGATGTACAGCGGAATTGTTCACTTACTTTAACCTTAAGCCAAATGGCCAGTGAGCCTGGTGCCTATCGTCCAATATGAACTTGTGATTATGATCTCCACAAATGAAGATGGGCAGAGGTAATACTTTTGCCCCAGTTTGGTAGTCTGTTTTTCTGTAAACAAGACAGCTGTGTGAGTCTTCAGAAATAGTGGACAAATTTCAAATTTAGGAAACTCCACCCCTATTTCCAACACTTCCCATTTCCACCAGTAGGGGAAAAGGAAGGCAAGTGTATGGCACCCACATCAGGGAAATCTGAACTCAGCAGGGCATTTTGTACTCACTGCTGAGATCAAACAAACCCATATTTGCTGTAGCCAAGGTGTTAACCTATAGTGTGGGAGTCACAAATAAATGGAGTTAAATGTAAGGCTTGCAGGGGTCAAAACTATTTTTCTTTCTCAAGGCTCTTCTTGAGATTTTCAAGGTCTACTTTTTGATTTTTGAGGGATATATTTTTGGTTTCAAAGGCTACATTTACTCAACTATTGGGTTATGATTAATGACAATACCCTCTGTATTTATGACATATAAGGTCAAGCAAAACAGAATTAGAATAATTCATCAGTATTTTTAATAACTGTTAAGTTTCCATTAAACATATAACACAACATATAAGGAAATGCACCATAGTATTTAACTTGATATAAGAATACAGACATAAATTAACCAATGTTTTCTTCTCCCCATAATAACTGATGCACACTTAAAGTCATAGAGTTATACAGCCCGGGAACACATCTTTCAGTCCAGATATCCGAAGACGTCCAGTCCCATTTGCCAGCAATTGGCCCATATTTCTGTAAACCCTTCTGATTAGTATACCCATCCAAATATCTTTTAAATGTTGTAATTGCGTGTGCCCACACTGCCTCCTCCAATAACTCATTCCATACGTGCACCACTTTGTGTGAAAAAGTTGCCCCTCAGATCCCTTTTAAATCTTTCCCTATTACCTTAAACCCATGCCGTCTAGTTTTGGATTACCCTACCCTAGGAAAAAAGACCCTAGCTATTCACCTTATCCATGCCCTTCATGATTTTATAAACTTCTGTAAGGTCACCCCTCAGCCTCTGATGTTCCAGGGAAAGAAGGTCCAGCCTATTAAACCTATAGCCTAGATCCTCCAGTCCCTGTCACATCATTTGTAAATCTTTTAGATTAGATTAGATTACTTACAGTGTGGAAACAGGCCTTTCAGCCCAACAAGTCCACACCGACCCGCCGAAGCGTAACCCACCCAAACCCATTCCCCTACATTTACCCCTTCACCTAACACTACGGGCAATTTAACTTGGCCAATTTACCTAACCTGCACATTTTTGGACTGTGGGAGGAAACTGGAGCACCCGGAGGAAACCCACACAGACACGGGGAGAACGTGCAAACTCCACACAGAGGGTCGCCTGAGGCGGGAATTGAACCCGGGTCTCTGGTGCTGAGAGGCAGCAGTGCTAACCACTGTGCCACCGTGCCACCTTTTCTGAACCCTTTCAATTTTAACATAATCTTTTATACACAAATAGCCATCATTCTAAACTCACCTTGCTCAGATTGGCAAGATCACAGCTAACATGTTTCCATAACACGATCATAACACTGAAACATTTTAACCAGGTATTAACATATTACTTACATCACCTTAAACTCGACATTACACATTTCTTTGCAAAGATTTCATTACCACAGTTACTTGAACTTTTCTTGTATTCCTCTGTTGACAAGTTGACATGTTTTTCTCTCTCCTGTTCACCATGTGCCCTCTGCAGCCTTCCCCCCACCTTCCCAACACCCACTGCAGCATTCTTCATGCACCCCACACCTTGCTTACAGCCTTCTTTTGGTTTTCACACCTTTTACAGTTTTCTTCTCGCCCTTACATCTCTTGTAACCTCCTTCTCCTCACCCATACTTCTTGCAGCCTTCACCTCCAGTTTTATACCTCTTGCGGCTTCCTTCTCCCTCTTCACACCTCTTTCACTTCCTTCATCCCCCCTCACACCTCTTGCAGTCTCCCTTTCCATCCCCATATCTCTTGCAACCCCTTTTATACACATCATCCCTATAGCCTCCTTCTCCCCTACCCTTACACCCCCTTATTGCCCCCTTTCCCTCATTTCATTTAAACTTCCTTCTTCCTCCCCACACCGTCCTTGAAACACCCCCTCCATCAAACCATGCCTTCTCCTTGCTGACGCTCCACACAAGACCCTGCAGATGATATTGCCAGATCTTGCAGACTCAGCAAAAGACAGTCCCAATAACAGTTCCTGCATCCTGACCACTGGCAGTTGTTGGTGTTGCTTTAGCAGGGATTTCACCCAATGCTTCCATATACTTTGAGCATTGTCTTTGAGAATAGATAAAGTATGTGTGACTGTCATGATGTGAAATGATTTAAATACCCAACAAGTTATAAAAATTAAAAGCATGTTGCCCATGTCAGTGACAGTTGGAAGTAATCTGTTCTAGCAGTTATAATAGTCATTTGCCTAAGTATTCTTTACCAATGCTTGGGCACATGCCTCATGCTAGAATTAACTCAGTTGGTTGCAAGGGGACTTTAATTTTACAATTTATAATTGACAGTTCAAAGAGGTTATTAGAAGATAAACTGTCTTTATTGTGAGTTGGCAAATCAGATTTTATAACGGGTAAGCACTTGACAAGATTTAAATGCTTTGGATGGGCTTTAAGAAAAGTGAGTGCTCTTCAATGTACTTAAGGCTGTAATAACTATTTATATCCTTTATTATTCAAGCTGAATGGGCTGTTCCTGTGCTTCATCATTCTATAGTTTGATTAATCCTGGTTGAGAGCAGAGAGATTAGACATTTTCTGACTCTGCAAACTTGATATAGAAGTACCCTAGAATATTTGATTTTTATTCCATGTAATTCCTTTGGAGTTCCTATGCTGACTTCGGTCCTATATGCATCACACTTGACTTCTATATGCCAAGATAGTGCCACATTATTTCTGATTCTTCTCCCTACCTACCAATCTTGTCATCTGTGCAATAAGGATAGAACTCCCTGGTCCTCACCTTGCACCACACTAATCTCTAAATACAGGGGATCATCCTCTTTCATTTCCACCACATGCAATCAAACCCCACCACCAGAGATATATTTCCCTCCCCACCCCTCTGAGACTATTCCCTCCGTGATTGCCTCATCAGGTCCACATCCCCCACCAACCCACCCTCAACACCCAGAACATTCCCTTGCCATCACAAGAGGTGTAAAAGGTGTGGGAAGTGTCCACTCTTCACACCTCAACTCCCGTCCAAGGCTTCAAAGGATCATTTCACATCCAGCAGAGATTTTTCCCTCACATCCACTCATCTCATCTACTGTGTCCATTGCTCCGGATGTGGTCTCCTCTACATTGGGGAGATAGGATGCCAACTTGTGGACCATTTCGGGGAACACCTCTGGGACACACACACACACACACACACACACACACCAAACAACCCCAATGCCCTGTGGACGACCATTTTAACTCCCCCTTACACTCCCCCAAAGACATGCAAGCCCAGGGCTGCCTCCAATGTCAAATCTAAGCCACCCGACAACTAGAGGAAGAATGCCTCATCTTCCGCCCTGGAATCCTTCAACCACACAGCATCAACATCAACTTCACTAGTTTCCAAATCTCCCCTACCCCCACCTCATTCCAGATCCCACCCTCCAATTCGGCATCACCCTCTTTCCCTGTCCCACCTGTCAATCTTCCTTCCCACCTACCTTCACACCCTCCCCACCTACCTATCACAATTACCCCCCATCTGCATCCGCCTATCGCCTTCCCAGATTCCTTCTCCCGAACAACCCCCACTCCCCTATTTATCTCTCAGCTTCTTTCCCCCTTCACATTCCTGAAGGCTTTATGCCTGCTCCTCGGATGCTGTCTGACCTGCTGTGCTTTTCCAGCTCCACACTTTTCGACTCATCTCCCCCAGTGCCAACTCACCTAATATCTGACATGGATAGACCTCAGAAGTTGCGCTGACAAAAATTAAAGTTATGTGTCTACAGATGACATCACTAATTTAAAAAGCAATCTCATTGGTTAAGAAAACAAGTAAAATACATTGAAACTCTTCAACTGATCTCTTATGGAAGCAAACATTTGTATTCTGGGTTTTTATAGCTTTGACAGTTCTTTGAGAGTTGGACAATACCAATGAGTTTATGCACTTCTGGCACATTCTTCTTGATATTTTGCAATCCTAAAGAGTACCTGATTACCCCTTCCTCTCAATGGCACCTGGTATCCTTCAGGGCACTGGCTCTCCCCCACTCCCTAAGATATCTTGGGACCGTATCCACAGGGTACTTCAGCTCTCCAAAGAGGTACCCTGAGTATCTTAAATTCACTGAAACTGACCTGCTTTGAGATCGCCTGCTCTGCACTCACCAGGTTCCAGACAACAAGGGTGCCAAAATGAGACTTCAATATAGGCAGGTGACTGTTTAAATGGCCAGCCATTTCTCAAACCACACACACATTATCTAGACTGTCCCTACACTGTTCCCATGCAACATTAGGAAGTGGCACATTTGAGGCTGGAACTTGTATTTTGTGATATTTCTGTCAATTCTCTATTTCTCCATTATGGAGAAATTCTCTGGGCCATGTTGTTGGACTAAATTAAATTAGCCACTTGATTTCTGATTGTCTTTCTTTGCAATATAAAAATAAAACACAACCTCTCCATATTTACTCTTTTTTTATGAAAATTATTAAAAAGTTTGTCTTCTCATGCTACCTTTGAAAGGTTTTCTCCCACCCACCTACCTTAGCTTCTGTTTCATCTCCTTTAAAGTCTCTTGATACCCATGCTCCCGTACATGTTTTTATTTTACCAACTTATTTCTTCTTCCACATTTCCCAACTAGCATTTCTAATTTTTTTTCTACTCTTGGCCACACCAGAGTTGAAGGAGTTCTGAAAATAGTTGGGAAAAACATGACATTTCATTCCTGTCTCACTCCATTCCAGCCTTATGACTGCTTATTTCTGGTCTGAATCGGACCTCACTTACCAGCCCCTCCAATATCGGAAAGAAAAAGCATCATATCCGATATGATCTAGATTTTCAGATGCATATCTATTTTCTAGTTGATTTAATCTTTTTTCAAATTTTGTCCTTTTAAATTTTTCTCTTGGATATCCTGAAGGTAAACCAGTATTTACACTACTGTGGTAACATTAGACTGAATCTTATATTCTTTTGACTAAATGCAAGTTGCTTTGAATTTATGGAGGGATTCTCACCATGAGACTAAGCACAATGTCTCTCTGTATTGTATCAAACTTGGCTCATTAGCTATCTAGCCGCTACTGTAATCCCTATGTCTAATGCTATTGGAATAATACCAAGTAGCATTCCTAGAACAACACACAACTTACATGATATCTTCGAAGATTCTGCCATCCCTGGTGCCCATAACATCTTTAAAAGGCTGGTATGCAGCTGAACAAGCTCTGGCATTATTCTGAAATAGCTCAGTCAAGGATGGAATCCTAACATTTCAGAGAAGGGAAAGATGGCACAGTGATTCTCTGACAGGGACCTTATGGTCCCTGTTAAGATGTTGGTGCAAGAGAGGCAGAGGAGGCCATGCCACTAGTCTGTGGCAGCCTGTCCTGAGGTTGCCACTTGGATCAGTGCCATCTCAGAACAAGGTAAGCAAGATTAAAATTCACAGATACATATGTTGTGAGTATCACAGAGACATGGCTGCAAGGGCACCAGGACTGGGAACTACATATCCAAAGGTACATATGGAGGTGGGGTTGCCTTTTTAGTCAGAAATGAAATTAAATCAATAGCAAGAAGTGATATAGAGTTGGACGGTGTAGAACCTGTGTGGGTAGAGTTGATGAACTACAAAGGAAAAAAGATCCTGATGGGAGTCATGTACTGGCCTGCTACCAGTAGTCACGATGTGGGGATGAAAATAAATCAGGCAATAGAAAAGCCATGTAAGAAAGACGTAATTATATTAATCAAGAGGGACTTCAAAATACAGGTGGACTGGTTGGTAACAGATTGCACAAAAAGGAATTTGTGGAATGTCCACAAGTATTTTTTTGGTACAGCTTGTGGTAGAGCCCGCTAGGGAACAGGGAATTCTGGATTTAGTGATGTGTAATGAGGCAGACATAAATAAAGAGGAGAACGTGAGGGAACTCTTACCAGGGACCATTATATGACAGAATTCATCCTGTAGTTTGAGAGGGAGAAGCTGGAATCAGATGTAATGGTATTACAATTGAATAAAGGTCACCTCAAAGATATGAAAGTGGAACTGTTGATTGTAAGGGGATACTGGATTAGTGGTGCTGGAAGAGCACAGCAGTTCAGGTTGGACGCTGCTCGTTGGATGCTGCCTGAACTGCTGTGCTCTTCCAGCACCACTAATCCAGTATTTGCTTTCCAGCATCTGCAGTCATTGTTTTTACCTGATTGGAAGGGGAGTCTAGCAGGGGAAATGATGAAGCAGCAATGGCAGGAGTTTCTGCGGATAATTTGGGAGGCACAGCAGAAATTTATCCCAAGTAAGAATAAATCTACTAAGGGGAGGATAAGCAACCATGGCTGACAAGAGAAGTCAGGGACAGCATAAAAGAAAAAGCAGAAAATCTGATGAGGGTTTGTGGGAAGCCAGAAGATTGGGAAGCCTTTAAAAACCACCAGAGGATAACTAAAGAAACAATAAGGGAGGAGAGAAATGAAATATGAGAATAAGCTAGCTAGGAGTATAAAATAAGATTGTATAGGTTTTTAAAGGTATCTAAAAGATAAGAGAGAGGCAAGAATGACATCGAAACACTGGAAAATGAGGCTGGAGAAGTAGTTATGGGGAGCAAAGAAATGGCAGAGGAATTGACTAGGTACTTTACATCAGTTTTCACAGTGGAAGACACCAGCGACATACTAAAACTTCAAGAGCGTCATGGGGAAGAGGTGAGTGTAGTAGCCATCACAAAGGAGAAGGTCTGGGGGAAGTTAAAAGATCTGAAGGTGGATAAATCATCTGGACTAGATGAGCTACATCCCAGAGTTTTCAAGGAGATAGCTGTGGAGAATGTAGAGGCATTGGTAGTGACCCCTTTGTGAAACGTGGGAGTCAGGCAGGGTCCTAGATGACTGGAAAATGGCAAATGTACCACCCTTCTTAAGAAGGGTTGGAGGCTCCAATATGTTATGGTCTCCATGATGTGGAAGAATGGCCAGCAGTGTCATAGAAGTTCAACGACCTTCTCTGCTTCAGCATAGGTGACAATGCAGCATGTGGAAGCAAGATGAACAATGTGTATACAGGAAAATAGGTCCTTCCAATACCATTTCCCCTGTCCTAAAATAGCCCAATTATTTCCCTGTCCTAAGTGTTCAGAACTATGGCTGTGAATGAGATTGGCAGTGATGTCTGGAGCGGAAGATGTACAGCAAATAGGGAGCCATTGCATTAGGACAGCCAAGGATTAGAAACTCCACAGTTCTATGTCCTATAAAGTGCATGGGTCTGTATGTAATATATTTTCTCGTCAAAGATCCTTACATCATTGGATCCTGCAGTCCTCGACCACACAAGTCTTAGAGTCATAGAAATGTACAGCATGGAAACAGACCCTTCGGTCCAACCCATCCATGCCGACCAGATATCCCAACCCAAACTAGTCCCACCTGCTAGCACCCGGCCCATATCCCTCCAAGCCCTTCCTATTCATATACCAAATGCCTCTTAAATGTTGCAATTGTACCAGCGTCCACCACATCCTCTGGCAGCTCATTCCATACATGTACCACCCTTTGCATGAAAAAGTTACCTCTTAGGTCTCTTTTATATCCTTCCCTTCTCACCCTAAACCTATGCCCTCTAGTTCTGGACTCTCCAACCCCAGGGAAAAGACTTTATCTATTTACCCTATCCATGCCCCTCATAATTTTGTAAACATCTATAAGGTCCCCCATCAGCCTCCGATGCTGCAGGAAAAAAATACCCCAGCCTGTTCAGCCTCTCCCTGTAGCTCAGATCCTCCAACACTGGCAACATCCTTGTAAATCTTTTCTGAACCCTTTCAAGTTTCACAACATCGTTCCAAAAGGAAGGAGACCAGAATTGCACGCAATATTCCAATGGCCTAACCAATGTCCTGTACAGCCACAACATGACCTCCCAACTCCTGTACTCAACACTCTGACCAATAAAGGAAAGCATACCAAACGCCTTCTTCACTATCCTATCTACCTGCGACTCCACTTTCAAGGTGCTATGAACCTGCACTCCAAGGTCTGTTTGTTCGGCAACACTCCCTGGGACCTTACCATTAAGTGTATAAGTCCTGCTAAGATTTGCTTTCCCAAAATGCAGCACCTTGCATTTATCTGAATTAAACTCCATCTGCCACTTCTCAGCCCATTGGCCCATCTGGTCAAGATCCTGTTGTAACCTGAGGTAACCCTTTTCGCTGTCCACTACACCTCCAATTTTGGTGTCATCTGCAAATTTACTAACAGTACCTCTTATGCTCGCATCCAAATCATTTATGTAAATGACAAAAAGTAGCAGGCCCAGCACTGATCCTAGTGGCACTCCACTGGTCACAGGCCTCCAGTCTGAAAAACAACCCTCCACCACCACCCTCTGTCTTCTACCTTTGAACCAGTTCTGTATCCAAATGGCTAGTTCTCCCTGTATTCCGTGAGATCTAACCTTGCTAATCAGTCTCCCATGGGGATCCTTGTCGAATGCCTTACTGAAGTCCACATAGATCACATCTACCGCTCTGCCCTCATCAATCCTCTTTGTTACTTCTTCAAAAATCTCAATCAAGTTTGTGAGACATGATCTCCCACGCACAAAGCCATGTTGACTATCCCGAATCAGTCCTTGCCTTTCCAAATACAAGTACATCCTGTCCCTCAGGATTCCCTCCAACAACTTGCTCACCACTGAGGTCAGGCTTACTGGTCTATAGTTCCCTGGCTTGTCTTTACCACCCTTCTTAAGCAGTGGCACCACATTTGCCAACCTCCAGTCTTCCGGCACCTCACCTGTGACTATCGATGATATAAATATCCCAGCAAGAGGCCCAGCAATCACTTCTCTAGCTTCCCACAGAGTTCTCGGGTACACCTGATCAGCAGTAAATGCTGATGCAAAATATTCATTTAGTATCTCCCCCATTTTCTGTGGATCCACACAAAGGCTGCCTTGCTGATCTTTGAGGGGCTCTATTCTCTCCCTAGTTACCCTTTTGTCCTTAATATATTTATTAAAAACACTTTGGATTCTCCTTAATTCTATTTGCCAAAGCTATCTCATGTCCGCATTTTGCACTCCTGAATTCCCTCTTAAGTATACTCCTACTTTCTTTATGCTCTTCTAAGGATTCACTCGATCTATCCTATTTATACCTGACATGTGCTTCCTTCTTTTTCTTAACCAAACACTCAATTTCAAGTCACTTGTCCCGCCCACACCAAGGGTAGTCAACCATTTTCTTTCTCATTGCACACTTTCAATTTCTAGCCTACGGGAAGGTGACATTGTACCGTCTTTAGCCAGTAGCTTCCAGCCTCTGCTTCTTCATGTCGCAAAGGTCCTGTACATCCAGATGTCATATTGGAATCCCTTCCTGTAGACTCCGTGGGTTTCGCACCTCCCTCGGTTCCCACCTACAAGATCTTGGACCCCCCCATCTTTTCCCAGTCTGGCATATGAGATTGCCCTGCCAGGTGTGTCATTCTTTAAGCCAGCATGTTCCTTCCTGTGGACAAACTGCCCTTACTGCATGACCCCTTTCCCATCCACATTTTTCTGTATCCCCACTTCACAATTCTCATTGTCCTTCCCTAGCCTGGAAACTCCAGTCCTAAAGTGTGGATTCTCAACTCTTCCTCACATGGCAGCAGTGCCCATTGTTGCCCCATTCCTCTTTCCCCTTATGGACCCAAAGGACTGGCTGTGGTTCATCCACCTGAGTGACTTAACTGGGCAGCCCTGGATGAGAGGTGCTCAGACTCAATCTCCCAGCCCTAAGCCCCCAGACTATCCTCTGTGGTGCCACGGGGCTACCTACCAGCCTGCAGAGTCAAGGATCCATGCCAAGATCACTTCAAACAATGCCTAACCTTGGCCAATTCCTTGGACTGATTTGAAGGCTGCCCTCGACTTACTGTGCTGGGACCACATGAATGAAGGATGCCTTTGTAAACTTCAATGAGGCATTGCTGCAGGCTTACTGCACACACAGTGTGTTTGCCATGTAAGCTTCTGGCACATGGTGCAGGTGTGAGAATGACCTGGCACACTAGGTCTACTCCCTTGACCGAGGACTGGTGCTCAGTAAGGCACGCTAGCAGGCATGGATGATGGGAGCATGCAGATAGGTGTTAAGTGAACAAGCACAAAGAAAGCAGGCAACTCTACTGTGTAGCCTGGTCCAATTCGTGTCCTAGCAGTGTCCTAGCTAGAGCTTTTCAATATTAGTTGCAGTCGAACTTGAAAATACAAGCCTGTTATAGAGTCATAGTCATAGAGAAGTGCAGCATGGAAACACACCCTTCGGTCCAACTAGGAGAAAGTGAGGATTGCAGATGCTGGAGATCAGAGCTTAAAAATGTGTTGCTGGAAAAGTGCAGCAGGTCAGGCAGCATCAAAGGAGAAGGAGAATCGATGTTTCGGGCATTCCCGAAACATCGATTCTCCTTTTCCTTTGATGCTGCCTGACCTGCTGCGCTTTTCCAGCAACACATTTTTAACCTTCGGTCCAACTCCAGGCCAACCAGATATCCCAACTCAATCTAGTCCCACCTGCCAGCACCTCTTCCTGAGCATCCTGCAAATGGATCAGAGAGGTACCTTGATGGTCATGAGAAGTTGGCTATTGTTGAATGCCAGTGTATGAGGGGTGCATGCTGCTGGTGCCAATGCATTCTGCTCAGTCATGCTGTTCAATGCTGAGTAACTCAAGGCTGGTTGCAGCCAGCAGTGAGCCGAAGGTGCCAGGTACCCACTCTGATTTCCATGTCAAGAACTCTCAATGTCCAGCTTGTTTGGCGCATTTGGTAGGAGAGGAAGCTGAATATTAACACTGCGACTTGTCACGTTAATAAGGCATTTAACAATCCCACTCAGTTGGCAACTCACCACTGTCTAGCAAGAACCTCACCTCATCACTTGTAAAAGTATGTAGTGAGATGCTTCCAATATTGAGATAGGTCTCCCTGGTCTCCTCAACTCATTTAGCCAAAGATCTCACCATAGCCCACATCACTTGGACCCCTATAAGATTCTGTACATTCTTTTCATGGGCATTCATCAGTCAACACATTAATCTTTAAACAGTGACTTGATATGTGAACTGTCAGACAAAGATTGCCAATAATTCAGCAATGATTGGAATTGCAGTTAAGGCTGCCCTTGTCCTTGTCCTAAGTTCCAATATGCACAATTCCCAGAGATGGCTTCTTGATAATTTTGACCTGACCAGTTGTTTGTGTGTCATGGACACAAAGTGTAACACTTGTGCCACTACACTGTTCAGATTGATTTAATGAGTGCAAACAGAAATTGAAAGTCACTTTCTTGTTATCTATTTGATTACAAAACTGATACATACCTAATATCTTATCTCTGCCATGAATAACCAGATTAACGGAATAAAATTGCGACTGGGGTAATATAAGAAAAACTGTACTATGAGCAATTTTCAAACAAATTTTGGTAATTATCTTTCAACATTGCAGGATTCTTCAACTGAAGTAAATAGTTTAAATTTATTCAAAACAATATTTATAAGGCTACATATTTTAAAAATGCATTGTTTGATTGTATCCTGTTTTACATGTAGATGAGGAGTGTGTATTATGTCATTGGCACACCCAGTGAAACTTGTGATTTCTCTCTAAAGATAGAAGCCACAGAAATTATTTCAGGTCAGTAGTTATATTAGGTCATAGAGACTTTAATGAATTTTAAAACATTTGTAAGGACTCATCTTGTTTTGTTTAAAGTTCTTTTAATGCACATTCCCATCTATCCCAATAATCTTTGATTCCCTTGCCTAACAGGAATCTATCTATCTTTGTCTTAAAAAATATTCAATGATTCTGTCTCCACATTTTCTGAGGCAGAGAGTTCCAAAGTCTCAACCTTCTGAGAGGAAAAAAAATTCTCCTCATTGCTGTCCTAAAAGGAAAACTCCTAATTTTAAATCAGCATTCCGTTGTCCTTGCACCCACCAGAGTACACATCCTTTCTGTTACATCTTGGAAACCAGCTCAACCTATCGAAAACCAAGACAGAATTTGCTGGCAAAATTCAGCAGGTCTGCAAGCATCTGTGGGGAAAAAAGCAGATGCAATGTTTGAGTCCTGTGAGTGTTCATCAGAACCGGATTTGAAATGTTAATTCTGCCTTCTCCCCACAAATGCTACCAGACCTGCTGATTTTCACTGGCAATTTCTGTTTTTGTTTCAGATCTCCAGCATTTGCAGTTCTTTGTTTGATTTTAGTGCCCAACCTTTCTAACCTATCCTCACAAGATGATCCACTCATTCCAGGTGTCATTCTTGTAATTCTCCACCAACACATTTACACCATTTGCATCAAAACTGCACACTGTATTTGAGATGTGGGTCCAACAATGCCATGTATAACTGAAGCATATGATCCTTACTTTAATGTTTAATTCCTCTCATAATAATGGCTAGCATACCACTTGCTTTCCCTATTAAATGCTGTAACTGCATACCAATCTTTTGTGATTTGTGCACTTGAACACATAGATTTTTCTGCACATTGAAATTCTACTCTGAGTTGCGTCTTGAACAACAGAATAAGGGATCAAGTGGGAACGTGCGAGTGGGAGGAGATATAAGCAATTAAGAGAGTGAAGAATGAAACCTTTTCTTGAAGACCAAGCAGGGTTTTATTAAATGATTGCTTGTATTGTCAATTCAAGTATACAGATTCCACTGTAACTATTCAATGCTAAGTTTTATTGACCTCCAAAAATGTGTTTTCTTCTATTACTATATTGTCAATACTTGTGTTAAAAAAATATGTTTTGTTTATAAAAAGTGTTATTTGGTTCACTCAGCTTTTACTTCTGATTTAATAATAATGCTCCTTAAATGCAGATACACGTCCTGCAGGAGTTGAAGTAGTTTACCGTTTGGAAGCTTGTGCACAGTAAGTTTTATAGTGGGCTGGTCACAGTAACAGAAGTCTGAATAAGATGCATTAACAGCCAAACAACTGTAATCTTACATTTTAAGTAGAAAATGCTGGGAAGACACAATAGGTCAGTCAGTGTTTGCGGTGAGAGCAGATTAACTACTGTTTAAATGAAAGAAGCACTTGAAATGTTTAACTGTCTGTTATCCCCAGAGTGATAAGTGTTGTTTTCAATAGTTTCTTATTAAGTTTCAGCTTTTGAGCATTTGCATCATTTTGTATTTTTAGATGCAAACTAGTATATTTGCAGTATATATGCCTGTAGTATATTTCAAAACCTACAGAGTCTATGTTGCCTGTTTTAGATGATTTCATCCTAATAATGTTCAACAAAAAGTTTACATTCCAACTTGAGCAGTTGAGACATTCTCTCAGCAACTCTTGGAACTTTTCAAATCGAGAGTGGCCACAACTACCACAAACTTACCATTGTCAAGAAGAAAACCCTCCAAAGGGATATCTAAAGCTGTAGCTGGAGACAAGGTAGGTAGCGAGGACCTCAAAGTCTACCTGAAGAATAGGACCTCCTGGACTGTTGGCTGAATGCCATATCTAAGCAACTGGTCTTCCAACACCATGGGTAAAATTTCAGTCACCCTCTAATCAATGGCCTTAATTACCCTTTACCTTATCTCAGGTAGCTATGATAGATTGGGTTCTAATGAAAAATCATCTTCCTGTAATGTTAATTTGGTTTCTCGCCACAAATTCTGCCACATCTGCTGAGTATTTCCAGCCATTTTTGTGTTTATGCGAGATTTCTGGCTTCATTGTATTTTGCTTTGTTAATTGGCCAACTGTTCTGTTACCAATCCTGAGAAAGAGGTAGATGGTGTAGCCAACAAGTCCATGCCCAATGATGAAAACTTACCTGCATGCACATTTTGGTTCTCAATCCTATATCGGATAAAAATTAGCCCTTTATCTGATCTGACACTGGTGAATTTGAATTGTAAACTTATACCAATTCCCATTCTTTCAGTGGGATAACATTGCAAAATTACGTTCTTTAATGACCGCTGAAAGGAAAAGCCAGTTGTAGATTTGTATAGAAACCACTGGTCAGTTTAAGGGGAAGATGGTAATAACATTGGACCTATCTCAAGAAACCAAAATTAATGCTATAGTAACTTACAGTTAGCTGGTGGAATTTTAACTCAATTGATGAATCTGGAGTTGAAAGCTAGTTTCAGTAATGGTAACCATGAAAAATCCATTTGGTTCACTCCTGTCCTTTTAAGGAACAAAATAATCTATCCTTATCTATCCTTACATGTGATTCCAGACCTCCCTGCAATGTGATTGACTCTTGACTGTTCTCTGAAATATTCTACTGGATTAGTGGTGCTGGAAGAGCACAGCAGTTCAGGCGGCATCCAACGAGCAGCGAAATCGATGTTTCGGGCAAAAGCCCTTCATCAGGAATCCTGATGAAGGGCTTTTGCCCGAAACGTCGATTTCGCTGCTCGTTGGATGCTGCCTGAACTGCTGTGCTCTTCCAGCACCACTAATCCAGTATTTGCTTTCCAGCATCTGCAGTCATTGTTTTTACCTCTCTGAAATATTCTAGTCAGCTGATCAATCAAGGGTAATCGCTGGCTTTGCTGGTGATGCCCACGTTCCAAGAAGAGTAAGAGAAAATGATGGACTTTAATTGTGTCTCTTCTAACGTACTTTGAAAATCTAGCACAATGTTGTGAAAATACTAGAAATTATGCAAATAGACAGTTGCAACTAATATTGGACTGGCTTCCTAAATTATTTTTAATTTTTGTTTTTAGATATATACCAAGGCCTGAAGAATATGTTTATGAATCGGATCATTCTGTCATGGAAATAACCTTGAACACTGGATTAATACCAGAAGAGAATGATTTAAAAATAGTTAAGCATTGGCAAATATGTTGTTTCATATTTAAAACCACAAATGCAATGATTCTAATTCTAAAAGGGTGGTATGGTGGCACAGTGATTAGCACTGCTGCCTCACAGCACCAAGAACCTGTGTTCGATTCCAGCCTCGGGCAACTGCCTGTGTGGAGTTTGTACATTCTCCCTGTGTCTGCGCGGGTTTCCTCTGTGTGCTCCGGTTTCCCCCCCAATCCAAATTTGTGCAGGTTAGGTGGATTGGTTGTGCTAAATTGCCCTGTAGTATTAAGGGATGTGCAGGCTAGGTGGATGACAGAATTATAGGGATAGGGTTGGGGTCTGGACGTGAGATGGATGCTCTTCAGAAGGTTGGTGCAGATTGGATGGGCTGAATTGTCTCTTTCTGCACTGTAGGGACTCTTTCATTCTAATAATAAATTTTGTTTCCAACTTCTTTTCAGCTATTATATGGAGTTGATGGTTTGATTTCTGACTACAGAATATCAGATAAAAGTGTAATTCTTCAAGTGGATTCAGTAAGAAATTTGAGAATTTCTTTCTTATTTTCTTTCTCTTTTGTTTGAAATTTATACTGAATTTGTTGTAAGGTGACTCCTCACCACAGCTCATCACATTGTATCTGGGTACGTTAGCTGGCACCATTCTCTTTCTTGCTTGGGATCTACAAAGTCTGCTGAGTCTAATGTGGCAGAAAAAAAATCCATTAATACGTTCTACCAAAAAAGGCTCTTGTCTTAAACAATATTTATTTATTGCATGATAGCAACAATATACACGTTGATACACTAATATAATAGTCTCTATAATGACGTCTGTGAGGAAAAGCTGGATGCTATGTCTTACTCCTTCAAGCTGTTCTGTATCAAGTCTGAAGATTCCATCATAATGGGTGGTGCTTAAGGTACTCCCCAATGCTAAAAGTCAAAGACCTTTACATCCTTAGACAATAGATTAGGTAAGGGATGATCATGGGGAGTGATAGAATGCCCTTTTTCCAAGTATGTTAAGAAAGCAAAGTGTAAATGCTACAACCTGACATTGCTGAAAATTCAACTACTGGATAGAGTGGATGTGAGAAGACATTTCCATTAGGTGAGACTAGGACCCGAACACACAGCCTCAGAGTGGAGGGACAACCCCTTAGATGAGGAGGAATTTCTTCAGCCAGAAGGTGATTAATCTCTGGAACTCATTGCCATAGAGGGTTATGGAAGCCAAGTCACTGAGTGCATTTAAGACAGAGATAGATAGGTAGGGGGATCAAGGGTTGCAGGGAGAAGGCAGGAGAGTGGGGTTGAGAAACATATTAGCCATGATCGAATGGCAAATGGCTTAATTCTGCTCCTACGTCTTATGGTCTGTTGCAACTCTCTACCCTGACTGATTAGCTTTAAGTCAGAAGTCATCAATTGAAAAATAGCAATAGATTTACTTTTCAAGATAAGAACAAAAGAATTAGAAGCATAAATAGGCACCTTAAGTCTATTCCAATACTCAATAAAATCATGGCTGAATTTCTACAGTAATTCTAGTTTTCCTTCTTATCGCCATTTCCCTTCATTTTGTAAGTGACCAAATTCAACAATCTCAAGTTTTGAAGATACTCATTCATTGAGTTTTCAAAGGTTTTTAGAGTAAAGCACTCCAGAAATTTTCAATTTGCTAATTTTTAAAATCACATTTCTAAATGATCAACCCATCAGATGTCATCCCAGCTAAATGTTACTCCTTTCTAGTATTTGTTACCATGTCATGTGAAATTCGGATCCAATGTGATGGGAATTCCTTCTACCTTATCTGGACAAAGTGTTAACTTTAAGCTCAGAAAGACAGAACATTTTACCTTAATTTACATTTAGTTCAGCTTTGTCAAATAATGATATAAGTGAATATTTCTGTCCTTGACCCTCTTACTTTCTATTTTCTATCAATGAATATAAGTCAAGTTGTGTGTAAAGTAGGCACCTGATTCTCAATGCTATCATTCAAGATATAATTCATTCTAAATGACTTCTGAAACATGTGAAAGTTTGGATTGTTTGCTTTTTATTTCAGATTCCGTCAGACAATTTCTTCTGTGTTGGGTTCCGCGTTTATGAAATGATGAAAGTTGGAATGGTAACCTCAGTACCTTTCACAGTCTATGGCTACCATTCGCCAGGTAAGCTTTGGCTATTCTGTTAACCCTAACAAATAATGATCTGAAAACCATTTTTAAATCAGTAATAACCATAAATGGGCATAAAGTGAGAAACTGTTAAGAAAGCATTGCAAAGATCTATATTTTTAGATAATTTTCCTATTACACATCATGTACACGAATTGTGATTATTTAATGCACCCACTCATTTGAAATTCCTATTGTTATTGCTAATGTAGATTGTTTCAAATATCTACCCATGTTCATACATAGAGGTATAAATAAATAAATATATTTTTATATTTGACCACAATATAGTGAGTGTATCCACAATCTCCTGTACTTGAACTTATTGGAGAAAACTAAGAGTTAGCAAGGGCTGCCAGTCTGTATGTGTTTACATAGATGCACATTCCACAAAGCTTGTGATTAATGCCAGAAGCTGTACTGTTTGTTCCAAAGAAGCCAGCAGACATATTTTTTCACAGATTGTTTAATCAACCTGTTCAGAGATGCTATTACACATTTTTGGAGCAAATGAAACTTGAACATGGCCTCCTGGTTCAGAAGTAGGGACACTACCACTGCACCACAAGAACCTTCAGATGTGATCTTTTGTAGGAATAGTTCTATCAGTAGTTGTCAAGATGACAATTGCCAATGAACTTTTAATTTTTTGGTTCATTTAAGGGTCCTAATGGCATCATAACTTAAACCAATCAGCTGTCACTAGACAGTAGACAAATTACTGATATTTTAACCACTTGCTCAAGCAGTTTTACCACTACCTGACGAGGAATTGGAGGTTTTACATGATTTTACAGAGTGGCAGGGTCTGTGCAAGTCCATGCGATTATAGTCTGCAGCCATTTGGCCCTACATGCTTCCCATATAAATTAGTTCGCTTGTGACAGCCAGCAGTGCATTCTGCAAGTCAGTGCTTACTTTCTATAAAGCTGTCACAATGCTTTCATCTTCAGGCAATTCATCATACGATTAGTATTTACTCTACAGCTAAAAGTGACACCCTGTTGTTGTCCCGTTCATGACATGAATTGAAAACTGATATGATAAGTTTCATGCTGCCAAGACACTCATCACAAAATACACCGCTGCAGTACTGAACCAGCTTATCAAGTATTTGGGCAGATCTGGTAGCATCTTGAAAAAATTTGGTTAGGTTTCAAGGATCATAATATCTTCAGGAATGTTTCTGTTGAGACAGTTACACAATTAATTCAGAGGGATCAGTGAAAGCACATTAAGAGCCTAAAGCATAAACAGAAATTTTTGAAAAACTCAGCAGGTCTGACAGCATCTGCAGAGAGAAAACAGAGTCAATATTTTGGGTCCTTTTTCAGAAGGGTCACTGGACGAGAAATGTTGACTATGCTTTCCCTCAACAGATGTTGCCAGATCTGCTGAGTTTCTCCAGCAGTTTCTATTTTTGTGTCAGATTTCCAGTATCTGCAATTCTTCAGTTTTTTGTGAAAAGCCTAAAAAATCTGCTGGCACGTTTATGACCATTTTGCATGATCAACTTCTCCAAATAAGAAAATCTGTCCTCTGTATTAGCAGACTTTTTTGCCTATTCCTTAAAAGTGTGCCATCATCTACAGTGACTGAACTTTACCTTCGATGGGTAGATTTTTTTTTGGATAGAGCGCAAATGTAAGTTTTAGACAAATGCCACAAGAATAGTTTCAGCAGAGATCATTTTGATGCTTCTTCTATTTGGGGTGTTTCTTAGTTGAACGGAAGCTAAATGGAGATGCATGATTAATCACTATTTGTGATGTATTTTTTGGACAATCTGAGATGCTTCAGCTTTTGGGTGATTTTTATAGCATCTTTTATAATGTCTTGATAAAAGTTTTGTAGCCTAAAATGTTGCCATTCCGATTCATAATTTCAACAGGAATTTAAAACAAACTTAGCCATTACTCTGAAATTAATTGAATTGTGAAAACCTTAATTGCATATTTCAATTACCTTTAACACCTCTAGCCCTACTACTGTAGCATAAAGTTTCTCACTCATTAATCATATCATAAATACATAGATTCCCATGTTTAGTACAGATAGGATTAATTTAAATAATGCTAAAACCTGTTAGATGTGAATTTCAATTTCTTTTATTTTGGTAGATAGAAGATGCACTATCTTTTACAATCCAACTGGAGAAAATAAGCTTTTAAAGCTCTGCAGTGGAGATGAATGCAAATGTATGAATGGTAAGAAGGAAATCTTATTTGGTTGATGAATTATATGTACAAGTATCATCTAGGAAAATATATGTAAAAATAGAACACCATGGAACAAGTCATGGTACCTTAATATGAGGGAAATTCAATAAGTATTCCAATTCTACTTCCAATTCACATAAATTACATTTCTGGTTATTTATTTTTCATCTTTTTCTGCAAACTCATTATTGGTTACACATTTAATACTTATAGTTGTGACCTATGAAAAGACAGCAGTGTAAATTAAGATTTTAAATAATTTATATAATTTACCATTTTCTATTTCAAATAAGACAACAGATATTTACTTAGAAATTGATTGAAGGGTATTCTGGGTAAAAGCTAACTTGTTTAAACTAACTATTGTAAATAAAATGTCAAATCTTTTTGGATGTTTTCAAAGTGAAGTTTGTTTTTCCAATTCTTTATCTGTGACTCAGCTGAGTGCAGTGAAATACAGCCACCATTAGACATAACTCCCGGTGGTCAGAGTAAACGTGAAGCTGCATGCAGTAGAAGGACAGTTTATGGTAAGCATTTTGAAACAAGGAATATCTATTCTTATAGATTTTTTAAAAACTCAATTATTTAGGTTTAAATGTTACAAAGCTACCATTCAGCAATCAGAATATTTTTAAATTCTCCAAATCATCTGGCATAAACATGAGTTATTATTTTTTCTATTATACTTCATTGCCTACTCTATTCATCCTGTCAAGAATTTGTAGTTTCCATTGTTTTGTATTGTGGTAGTCACAACTTCAAAAGCTTTCAGGACATGGCAGTAACAAGATGCAATACATCACTCTCCCCATATTATTACTGCCCCCAAAATTGTTCTCTAATGCAAAGTAGTCCCTACTTCCGCATCTCAAGCATATAATTTCCCATGAGCAGTATAGTTCTCTACAACTAAATCCTCTTGTGACTAGATTTATATCATCCTAATTTATGCTAATGAGGATCTTAATTTCATCCAGGTTGTATTCAGGTGAACATGATTTTAAAATTGCATAGCTCAGCTGATAGAAATTTCTTCTCAAGGTTAATTAAGATTTTAAAAGTGCAAGGAAAGTCAACCTCTGCAATAATTTATACAGAGGTAACATGAAGTAATGACCACTGTAAAGATGTTTTTACAGCTAGTTTAACACTGTTTGGTTTTAGTTTTGGAGCAATTGATCAAAAGAACTGAACCTGTTCTTTGAGCACTCAACATGATGACATCCCTTCATCAGTGATCTCGAATGAGAAAACTTCAACTCTCTTGATTTATATGGATTTAAACCTAAGTTCTGCATATGCAAGAACATAGTTCTAATTTATTTCATTTTCTCAAGAATGTATGATTATTTAAAATAATTGAAACTAATTTTGTTTTATCTAGCCTACAAAGTGCAGATTTTGTCTTCTGAGGAGCAGTTTAACTTCATCAAGTACAACGCCACAATTGTGGAACTATTTATGACAGGTTAGTTTTTTTTTCCCTGGAAAACATTTGGTCTGTATGTTCACATGACCTTCACTCAACAGCCAAAAAAAAAATCTCGGTGGTTTGCCTGGACCACAAGTTATCTAATGTATTTTCATTTCAATGGAGCGATTGTGTGGATGGTATAGTTGAGCTTTGTGTTTTCAGGTCAGGGTGAGGAAAAATCAAAGTTTTGGATAGTGTTCAGTGAAGTGGATGAATGCTGCTCCTTGTACAATATTCCACACCAATGTGGTGCAGATCCACTTTTCTGTCTGCATCCTTTTACTTTTATCTCCTTTGTGAAAAATCTGTCTAACTGAATTTGAATAAATTTAAAGACCCAACATCAACTATGTTCTGGGGAAGAGAATTTTACTCTCTAATGACCCTTTGAGGAAAATAGACATTTCTCCTTGATTGTCTTATTCTCAAATTTGGTCTTCTAGTTTTAATTTCCTCCATGAGGAAACATCCTGCTGGTATCACCCTGTCCATTCCCTTCAAGATCTCAAGTGAAGCAAAGAACTGCAGATGCTGGAGATCTGAAACAGGAAAGTAAATTGCTGGAGAAACTCAGCAGGTTTGGCAGCATCTGCGGGGAGAAAACAGAATTAGAATTTTGAGTCCAGTGACCCTTCATCAGAAGCACTTAAAATATTAACTCTCTTTTCTTCTCAAGATCATATGTTTCAATAAGATTATGTCTCTTCCTTCTAAACTCCAATGGCCATACGCCTAACCTTTACAACCTTTCTCTAACATCCGAATACTCCAGTATGTTGAAAGTCTGAAATAACAACCGAAAGTACTGGAAAAAAAAAACTCAGCAGGTCTGACAGCATCTGTGGAGAGTGAACTTCAATTAATATTTCACATTGAATAAGACTTTTCCAAACCAACCAGTATACTTATGCGACTAAGGAAGCATATGTCTAACTTCTCTCCTACAGAAATTGACAGTTATCCATGTGAAACATCCATTTCTTTCCCCACTTATCAGTTTGCAGAATATTTGAGCACACAACCACAACTGCTGTATCCACAAAGACATTATAATTAAGTTTAATTGAATTCATTCCAGCTCTAAATAATGACTATCAGGCAAGGAAAACGTGTGTGACAAGCATCAACCAGGCAATTGTGAATTTCAATGGTACGCAGTAGACAACAATCCTGTTATGTGATTCTTTGTTTTTCCTTCAACATTCTAAGCCAAAAATAGATTTTAAAAATAATTCCAATCAAGAAACATCTGTATAAAGTCTAGAGACTATTAACATTATCGTTAAGGGTAAGGAATAAAGAAATACTTTATAAGCATTTAAAGCTTACTTAAATTTTCTTGAATTTGTCCATATACTAAGGCTTCAGTTCCAAATACTGTGATACCTGACTAAAACAATGTCTCTTGTTGTTCTAGCTGACGTTGTTGAACAAAATTCAGTTATAACTTTGGTCAAGGAGAACACTTGTTCTGATGTTACCTTGAGTAATGAGCAGACATACTTAATAATGGGAAAAAATAGCCTGAGATTAAGCTCCTCAAACACATTTATGTAAGTAAGCCATAGTTTTGATGACTTGATCACTATTTCCTAATGTGTTCTATGATGAAGAGTATAATTTTTGCATCATTTTTGGAATTTGTTTTTCAAGATAGATTCAGGTAGGTGTTGGTTACTTCTGTGAAAGATTTACTTAAGCAAGGTCAGAAAGTTCTTCCGAATTAGTGATTTAAATCCAATATTGTGGCCCTGTGCTGATAATGGAAAAAAATGGTTAGGCTGTAAGGTTTGCATCAGATGGAGTGAACAATTAAGGCCATCAGTTAAGTTTTCAGTTGCGAACCATCTAGGATGAGCAAGTTTTTTTAAATTCAATTCAAAAGACACTCCTGTTAAGTTTAGAAACAAGTGTAGTTTCTCTCCTAGAAAAAAGATTCTGGATAATTCAGTGAACAAGTTACCTCTGCAGAAGAGTTTAGTTTGTGAGAGTTCCAAACTTGGTAAAATTGGTTAGAAGTCTGCAGGTTATTAGGCCTAAGAAAGTTTAGATTCTGAAACTCATGAAACAGTTCGTGTCCACAGACTACAGGACAGAACCAAACAGTAGAACCCAAAGAGGGTAACAATTTCTCTGGACTCAAGTCTTGTAATGGTTAGTGTTGGGAAACCAGTTAGACTTTGTTTTATGCTATGTTCCATATTTTAATGCCTTTTTAAAAATGTCTTATTTTGTGAAATAACTTTCAGTTCTTTTGTTAAAGAACATCTTCAGCTTTGTGTCAATATGGTTCAGTGACTATCCACCATGTTAATTAAACAAGAAAAAACATGAAATCTAGCCTGATTATACAATTTGGAATATGACTTGTCCAATAATATAACCAACTATAATCAATTCTACCTTTTCAAATATTCAATATTATTAGCTCACTTCACTGTGGAAGCTTTTTTTTTACTTCTTGGTAGCATGGCTAATTTTTCTCTTTTTGGTTTTATCGATATTAAAAATATATCCTTTTTTCAAATTATGTTTATTATGGGTCCATGCTAGTTAAATTCTGATATTTTAAATTAATCTAGAAAACTAAGTGTCCTTTCCCAAAGATGTTGGTTGAAATATTAAATATTTCCATAATAAAATTTATTAGATTTGATGTATTTTGCATTCATAATTATACCTCATATCATAAGTTAATTTTGTTTTCATGATTGAACATTATCTGAAGTACTATTATGCCATGAATTAATTAATAGGCAGGAATATTGTAAGTAAGTCAATTGAAGCAGCATGTTAAATTGTGATGAACCGCAATTGGCTTATACTCAGCTTTTTATTCCCACATAAATGTTAAAGAAACTCAGCTGTTGCAGTGTTGTTTTTGTAGCATTTTTGAACAACGGTGTCACATTAGCAGTTCCCCTGTCTTCTTGCACAATCTCAGTATCTGAGGATTTGGCTAGTGTCTCTGCAGTATCCACTTTTCCCCACTATTCTTGACTGTATCTGATCTGTTTATGTGACAAGAAGATCCAGTCTTTCTTTTACTACTGCATGGTTTGTAGGTTCATCCAGTGTCCATGATTTTACAGAGACTTAACAAGCAGAAACGTCATGGGGGGAGAGCTGGGGTCTCGGGAGGAAATCAAAAACAAGAGCAGGATGTGATGTACCTCTGACTGTAACCTGTCTGGGCACTTTGCAGCCTATAGGGGACCATCCATGCAAAAACATTTCCCACTGCTCTCATCCCTCCCAGGGTCCTGTCCAACTGGCTCTGGCAATACCTGTCCCCAGGTGCCTTCTTCCGATGGCGTTCATGCTGCTGCTGCCCCACACTTGGTATAGTCCCAGCAGTTGCCATCACTCCTGACAATGCAGCTGAGACTGGCAAGCTGCCTGCCAGCCTATTAGCTAGCTTCTTTGGAGGCAGGAACTTGTGCCTTAAAAGGATAGGAGACACAAAACAGCTTATTAACACCTTTGATGGGCATAACATCAGTTTGGGGCTCCTCAAAAAAATCATGCAGGGTTGCCCAGCAACAAACACCCTATATATTAAATGCAGCTGACAGGGATCTTACCCATCGGGCTAGAGAACCAGTAGTCACCACACATAGCCACCTTTTGGGAAAGCTGGGTGCAGTGTGCCATGCAGAAACTTAATGGACAGCAGCAGGCCTTCCCTGGGATACGGGCCATTAGGGGTTGAAGTTTTGAGTGCCAAGAGCTGCCAAGCAATCAGAGGCCAGCCCCTCTTGATTGCTTGGCAACACCTCCGACGAAGTACTGGCTGCTGCTGATATGGCACTCACTTTAGACCCAGTATTAAGAATGAATCTAAGCACAAGTGAGTGATGACAGGAGCAGATCTCAGGATAGGGTTGCAGGAAGAGTTTGGAGGGGCTTCAGCAGCAATGGCAGTGGGGTGGCTGTCAGTGAGTGAGCCTGCCCTTCCTGATGCTGTGTTCCCAATTTCCTTTTATATAAGAAATCCCTTCTCCCTCCACCATGGAAGCCCACAAGCAACCCAACATGGTTTTCTTTTCTGGCTTCCTGTATAGTGAGTCTCCCATCCACTGCTGGGTGAATACCAACAGCAATAGGTTGAGGCCCCTAAAATGGGCAATAATTAAACACCTCAAATGTTCACAGAGCAGGAAGGATGTCCATTGGCTTGATCTGGCCAAAGGTGGAAAAGCCGAGGAGTGCTGTCCTGCTATCTGCCCATCAAATTAATTTCCCTTACCATGAAACTCACATGGGCGAGGGCAACAATCCACCCAAGTACCTCATTTTTCATCATGATTTTAGCAGTGATTTGTTTCTTGGGTGAAGAGAAAGTACTCATTTAGTACTTCAACCATGTCCTCTGCTCCCATGCCTTTATCCCTTTTAAGTTGCTAATCAGCGCCACTCATTTTATTATCGTTGTACAATTGCAGTGTCCACAGAAGGCATTTGTCTCCCTTTTTATATCAGCTGTCAGTCTCTTGTCATATTGTCTTTGTTTCTGCTGTTTCTTTTCCAAAATCTAAAATAAACCTGGCTTCTCACTTGTATTATCAACTTGACATCTATTGTATGTGTCCTTCCTCTGCTTCATCTTCCCTTATCATTTTTATCATTCATGAAACTCTACCTTTGAAAATGTCATCATTGTAGTTTGTTGGTGCCATAAATAATGTTCTGCATTACAAAGCATTTCAAACATTGCAAAGTTTTTGCATTTTCTTATTAGGTATGAATATCCTTTGGATTCATCCAACTGGATAGAAATGTGGCCTTCTGAGAAAGAATGTTCTGAAGAAGCATGTAGAATCTTCCTCCAGCAAATGGAAGATTTTTCATTTGGTCTTTTAATAAATGGATGTTAATGGGTATGAATGTTAACAGATATGGAAATAGGATGGATGTATGTTTGAATCTAAAATCATCTTTTTTATTTTACTGTAATCATGGTATATTACTGGTTTTGTGCTAAAATTGTAACCATTTACAGAAAATGTCCTTTTAATAGTGCTCTATGTATTTGGTTTATTCCTGTAAAAAAGAAGTCCAACAAGTCTACAGTGGAATAAAATTATTTGCAAATGATTACATCTTTCAGGCCACAGTTTGATCAGAAGAGATTCTACATTGGTAAAAATCTTTATACAAAGTGACCAAATGTTTTCATTAATGTTTTCATGAACTATTTCTCGGATTTAGTAGTAAAATGTACATTGTTCAACCTTCATAATGTAAACTTGTTGGCTTCAGGAAAATAGCTCTAAGAAGTTCATCTATATTGGCAATAACACAACCAAAGTTAACATAAAAGAACCATTTGTTCTGTTCAAAGGCCGATAATGATTCATTACACCATTATTTTCAATGTAATATGAATAATCAAAATTTGTTTTAATATTATTTTCTGATTAAACTGACTACATTTTACTCTGGAGTTTCTTTTTCACTGCTTTAATTTGTCAATGTATGAGATAAGTCAGATATTTTGTGTCTCTGTCTCTGCTCAAGTGCTAGGAGTAGGAAACAAATTTCCTTATTCTTTCCAAGACCTAGGAATATCTGAATTTTCTAATTTCGGTTGTTGGGGAGAGTTGAAGCATACTAATGCAGATGGATGAACAACCATCAGGAAAGCTACAAGTCAGACCTCCAGGATCAGAACCTGATGGCTACCCATCTAGATCCTCCAGTTAACAGCCGTTATTTTGTGTTTGGCCCACATTCAAGACATCTGTCTTCCTCTGGTTTCCATGAAATTGTTCATCACCTCCAAAGCCAGTGTCTAAACCTTTTACTTGAAGGTGCAAGTTTGAAAAAGATGTATAGGACCATGCTCAGTTTGGAATATATTCCAAGTGACAATCATTTCCTGAAATAACTCATACTTGGACATAGCCCAAACTGTGAGGTCATAAGCTGATATATGCCTGTAGGGATCGTAACCTATATAAATAGGAAATAAGATTGTGACTATTATCATAACTATTATAAAGTTTTTATCTTGTTTTATTCATTCACAGGATATGTGGGTCACTGGCTGGGCCAGCATTTAATGTCTATCTCTACTTGTCCTGGAGATGGCGGTGCGTTGCTGCCTTCTTGCCCATGGAGTCCTTGGAGTGTTGGTAGACTCAGTGTTGTTAGAAAGGGATTTCTACAATTTTGACCCAGCCTCAGTGAAGGAATGGTTCCAAAGGAGGACAGATTGTGCGTTGGAGGGAAACTTGCAAGTGGTGGCTTTCCCATGTATCTGCTGCCCCTTTTCTTGTACAATGTGCAGGTTTGAAGGGTACTGTCTAAGGAGCCTTGCTGAGTTGTTGTTGTGCACCTTGTAGATGGTACACATTTCTGCCACTATACAACGATGGTGGAGTGGTATATGCTGAAGGTGATAGATAAGTTGCCAATTAAATAAGGGAGAAAGTGAAGACTGCAGGTGCTGGAGATCAGCATCAAACAGTGTGGTGCTGGAAAAGCACAGCTGATCAGGGAGCATCCGAGGAGCTGGAGAGTCGATGTTTAGAGCATAAACTCCAACCACACGGGATCAATGTGGATTTCACCAGTTTCCTCATTTACCTCCCCCCCCCCCCCCCCGCCCCCATCCCACATCCAACCTTCCAACTTGACTCCCCGACCCTAGGGAAAAGACTTTGTCTATAAAGTCACCCCTCAGCCTCTGACTCTCCAGGGAAAACAGCCCCAGCCTGTTCAGCCTCCCCCTATAGCTCAGATCTTCCAACCCTGACAACATCCTTGTAAATCTTTTCTGAACCATTTCACGTTTCACAACATCTTTCCAATAGGAAGGGGACCAGAATTGCACACAATATTCCAAAGGTGGCCTAACCAATGTCCTGTACAGCTGTAACACGACCTCCCAACTCCTGTACTCAATACTCTGACCAATAAAAGAAAGCATACCAAATGGCTTCTTCACTACCTGTGACTCCACTTTCAAGGAGCTATGAACTCCAAGGTCTCTTTGTTAAGCAACACTCTGTCAGATCTTGCCATTAAGTCTATACGTCCTGCTAAGATTTGCTTTCCCAAAATGCAGCACCTCGCATTTAGCTGAATTAAACTCCATCTACCACTTCTCAGCCCATTGGCCCATCTGGTCAAGATCCTGTTGTAATCTGAGGTAACTCTCTTTGCTGTCCATGACACCTCCAATTTTGATGTCATCTGCAAATTTACTAACTGTACCTCTTATGCTCACATCCAAATCATTAATGTTAATGACAAAAAGTAGAGGGCCCAGCACCGATCCTTGTGACACTCCACTGGTCACAGGCCTCCAGTCTGAAAAACAACCCTCCACCACCACCCTCTGTATTCTACCTTTGAGCCAGTTCTGTATCCAAATAGCTAGTTCTCTCTGTATTCCATGATATTTAACCTTGCTAATCAGTCTCCCATGGGCAACCTTGTCGAACACCTTACTGAAGTCCATATAGGTCACATCTTCTGCTTTGCCCTCATCAATCCTCTTTGTTACTTCTTCAAAAAACTAAATCAAGTTTGTGAGACATGATTTCCCATGCACAAAGCCATGTTGACTATCCCTAATCAGTTCTTGCCTTTCCAAATACATGTACATCCTGTCCCTCAGGATTGCCTCCAACAACTTGCCCACCACCGATGTCAGGCTCACTGGTCTATAGTTCCCTGGCTTGTCCTCACCACCCTTCTTAAACAGTGGCACCACGTTAGCCAACCTCCAGTCTCCCGGCACTTCACCTGTGACTATCGATGATACAAATATCTCAGCAAGAGGCCCAGCAATCACTTCTCTAGCTTCCCACAGAGTTCGAGGGTACACCTGATCAGGTCCTAGGGATTTATCCACCTTTGTGTTTCAAGACATCCAGCACTTCCTCCTCTGTAATCTGGACATTTTGCAAGATGTCACCATCTATTTCCCTACAGTCTATATCTTCCATTTCCTTTACCACAGTAAATACTGATGCAAAATATTCATTTATTATCTCCCCCATTTTCTGTGGCTCCACACAAAGGCCGCCTTGCTGATCTTTGAGGGGCCCTATTCTCTCCCTAGTTACCCTTTTGTCCTTAATGTATTTGAAAAAACTCTTTGGATTCTCCTTAATTCTATTTGCCAAAGCTATCTCATGTCCCCGTTTTGCTTTCCTGATTTCCCTCTTAAGTATACTCCTACTGCCTTTATACTATAAGGATTCACTCGATCTATCCTGTCTATACCTTACGTATGCTTCCTTCTTTTTCTTAACCAAACCCTCAATTTCTTTAGTCATCCAGCATTCCCTATACCTACCAGCCTTTCCTTTCACCCTGACAGGAATATACTTTCTCTGGATTCTCGATTTCTCATTTCTGAAGGCTTCCCATTTTCCAGCCGTCCCTTTACCTGCGAACATCTGCCCCCAAACAGCTTTCGAAAGTTCTTGCCTCATACTGTCAAAATTGGCCTCTCTCCAATTTAGAACTTCAACTTTTAGATCTGGTCTATCCTTTTCCATCACTATTTTAAATTAATAGAATTATAGTTGCTGGCCCCAAAGTGTTCCCCCACTGACACCTCAGTCACTTGCCCTGCCTTATTTCCCAAGAGTAGGTCAAGTTTTGCACCTTCTCTCGTAGGTGCATCCACATACTGAATCAGAAAATTGTCTTGTACACACTTAACAAATTCCTCTCGATCTAAACACTTAACACTATAACAGTCCCAGTCAATGTTTGGAAAGTTAAAATCCCCCACCACAGTCACCCTATTATTCTTACAGATACCTGAGATCTCCTTACAAATTTGTTTCTCAATTTCCCTCTGACTATTCGGAGGTCTACAATACAATCACAATAAGGCGATCATCCCTTTCTTATTTCTCAGTTCCATCCAAATAACATCCCCGGATGTATTTCCAGGAATATCCTCCCTCAGCACAGCTGTAATGCTATCCCTTATCAAAAATGCCAACCCCACCCCACCCTTGCCTCCATTTCTATCCTTCCTGCAGCATTTATATCCTGGAATATTAAGCTGCCAGTCCTGCCCATTCCTGAGCCCTGTTTCTGTAATTGCTATGATATCCCAGTCCCATGTTCCTAACCATGCCCTGAGTTCATCTGCCTTCCCTGTTAGGCCCCTTGCATTGAACTAAATGCAGTTTAATTTATCAGTCCTACCTTGTCCCTGCCTGCCCTGACTGTTTGACTCGCTTCTGTTCTCAAGTGTATCAGTCTCATATTGATCTCTTTCCTCATTATCTCCCTGGGTCCCACACCACTGCAAAGGCAGTGTCAGTTTCTTTCTTTCTTTCTCTCTCTCCTGCACTGACCTCACCTCACTATGTGCTTCCTTTGTCTGTTCTTCTCCCTTATAAAAGTGCTGTTGTTTTGACTTTTTTTCCAAAAGTTCCAAAACAATGCAACTGCATGTAAAACAGGAATTGCTGCATCCGGAATTCGAGGAAATCACCTCCAACACGTAAAATACCTCCAAAAAGGAGCAGCTGTTACAGCCAGAAATTTTTCTTGTCCCCCATCTTGGATTACCCAGAATCCTGTGACTGGTTCACTTTAGTTTTTGCTCAATAATAACCCCCCAGGCTGTTGGATGACTCAGCAATGGTAATGCCATTGAATGTCAAGGATCATTGGTCAGTTTATATCTTGTTAGAGGAGGTCATTGCCTCTTATTTGTGTAGCATGAATGTTGCTTGCCGCTTACCAGTCCAAGCTTGGGTGTAATTCAAGTTTTGCTGCATTTAGATACACACTGCTTCAGTATCTGAGGAGTAGCAAATGATGCTGAATATTGCGCAATCATCAGTAAACATCCCAACTTTTGACCTTATGAAGCAGCTAAAGATGTTTGGGCCAGGATACTACTTTGAGGAGATGTCCTGTGGCTTAGTTGATTGACCATCGATAACCACCACCACCACCTTCCTTGTGTTAGATATGACTGTAATCAGTAAAGAATTTTCTGCCAATTCCCACGACCTCCAGTTTTATTTGGTCTCCTTGATACCCAAACCAGTCAAATGCTGCCTTCATATCAAGGCCGGTACATTAACTCTCTTGAGTTTAGCCTTTTGTTTACGTTTGGATCAAGGCCAGTGTAAGATCAGCTGAGAGGGCCTGGTGGAGCCCAAAATGAGCATCAATGAAGATATACTATCAATGATGCCTTTAACCACTTATTGATGATTGAGCTTAGAGTTCAGTAACTGTCTGGGCTGGAATTGTCCTGCATTTATGGACAGAACATAGATGAAGAATTTTACATATTTCTGATTAGATTCCAATGTTGTAATTGTATTGGAACAGCTTGGCTCAAGGTGCAACTAGTTATGGAGCACAAATCTTCAGTATTATTGGCAGAATATTGTCAGGGGCCATTATCTTTACAATATTGAATGACTTCAGCCATTTCTTGCTATAAAGTGAATTGCATTTGCTGAAGACTGGCATCTGTGATGGTAGGGACCTCTCAGGGAGGCAGACATGGATCATCCATTTAACACATGTGGCTGAAGATAGTTATAAATGTTTCATCCTTAACTTTTGCAATGTGCTGGGCACCATCATTGAGGATGGGGATATTTATCTCTGCTGAAGAGAGTTGTTTAATGGTCTACCACCATTCGTGACCGGATGTGATAGGACTGTGGAGTTTAGATAAGATCCATTGGTTGTCAGATCACTTAATTCTGTAAGTAGTTTTGTAGTAGCTTCACAAGGTTGACACCTCATTTTTAGATATGCTAGTGTTGTTCCTGGCATGTACTCTTTACGGTTTATCTCCAGCTTGGTGATAATGGAGAATGGAGAAAATCACTGTTTACAGATTGTGGTTGAGTACAGTTCTGCTGTATGGTAGGTGGCAACCAGTAGGAAGTTTCCTTTCCCGTGTTTGACCTCATGCCATCAGATGACATGGGGCTCAGAGTCACTGGTGACAATTCCCAAAGCAACTCCCACACCTCCCATCTCCCAACTGCATACTGATGCTCTACCCTAGTTATTACATTGGGGTGCCATCAATATATACTATACCCAAAGATTGGCCAGAATAAATGTTTCTTACAGTAAGTGAGATTGAAGTCGCCGTCATACCAAAGGACTAGTCAGGATCTTGGTCCACATGGAGAAGCATGGCTTTGATTTCCTCTGTCTATTTTATCAACTTATTTGTCAGTGCCCTCATTATCTCTCCTCCTTAGTATCATCATCTTCCTCAGGCTATGATCTCCTCAGGTGGGTTTGTTGGATTTGCAGGAGAGATGGTTCAAGATGAAACTAGGTCTGAATCACCCCTTAGAGTTAAGGAATCAGAGAAGGATGTTTGCTGCTTCAGAAGGATACAACATTGACTAGGTTGATATGCAGCCATTAGTATTGCACAGGCAATGTGTAGGATCAGAACCGCTTAATGAGACTTCATAAAATGTGAAAAATAACCTCAAACCTCAGTGAGTGATACAAATAAAAACTCTGCACAAATACAGAAGGATTCAATTCAGACTGTGACTCAGTATGAAATTCAACATGATGTGACTGCTATCATGGGACAATGATCCAGGAAAATGTCGTTATTGGCCTTTTCCTCAAGCAATCAAGAGATTGATTACCTCATACAATACTACTGGAATTTTGCCATTGTTACTGGATAATACAAATGTTTGTCCATTGGGGCCTAGGTTCTATTGCCATGCCATCACCAAGCAGCAGGAGAGATGTTTAGAACCAAATGAATTGATTCAGTTGTTTGATTGTTTTCTTCATGGAAAAGGACTACATTGTTTCACTGAACATAAAGCTGGACTGTTTGTGATACACATTCAAGAAAATGAACTCTAAGACATTCTGATCAATTGAAAATGTTTGATGTGATGTGTTTGATATGAATCATTATAAAAGGGGACAAAATTAAAGCAAATTTATTGCAGAAGAAGGCTTAGGATCAGTCAGTCTGATTCAGGCCCGCAATCAATGGTTGACTGATCAGTCGTGTTGAGAATTGTAGGTGTTCCAGTCAAATCATAGTGATCTTAGTCTGGAAGGGTCGCAAACACGAAGAAGGTTCAGGGTCAGTCAACCTGGCAAATGGACCTATAGTTCTCACCAGGAGGATCAACCGTATGGAGGATTGTAAGTTCTCAGACAAATCTGAGGAGCACTGGCCAAGAGAAGTTAAGGTAATCTAAGGTAACAGCCAAATCCAGGGGGTTTGGGTCTGAATTAAGTAAGGCTTGGGACAGGGAGTAAAGCTTTGCCTGTGGCTTTTCAAAAAGATTTTTTTCAAATACGTCCTGGTGACTTTGTTTTTTTTAAAATTGTGGGAGACAAGGTTAAATTATGGAGGCATTTAAATTGGATAAACCTCTCTAGATATAGTATCATTTACACAAGGTTAGAGGCTCTGTATTAGAGCATTGGGGGTTTACTCTAATAAACAAGTTTGTGAATGAGTCTTTGTGATTTTTGTTTTTAATAAAGTCCTAAAGTCTAAAATCCACTATAAGAGGGAACAGGAACCTCTTCCAAATATATCCCTGACCTCAAAGACAAGAACAAAGTACCTCCACAGCAAAGGGAGATATTGATGTTGATCCCTCAAGTTCCCTGACCTTGTGCTCAATTTTCTCCAGCAACAAACATGAATTAGGTGAAGCTCAGTAATTGAGGGCGGTTACTTAGGTGGCATTGAATAGTTGATAAAATGAATCTGGCAATAATCGCCTTAATAAAGTAGAGCAAAGGGTTTTAAAATAATATATGCAAATAAGTGTTGTTAAGGGAAATGGCACTGCTGTAAGATTTCTTACCTTGAATCAGACTTTTTTTTGTTAATGGTCAGTTGCACTGTAATTTTGAAAATAGGAACACTTGTATAAAGTACAAAATCAAAAATCACACAACACCAGGTTATAGTCCAAGTTTATTTGGAAGTTACCTGGGTTCAATTCCCGCCTCAGGCAGCCATTGTATGGAGTTTGCACATTCTCCCTGTGTCTGCGTGGGTTTCCTCCCACAGCTCAAAAAATGTGCAGGTTAGGTGAATTGGCGATGCTAAATTGCCCATAGTGTTAGGTGTAGGGGTAAATGTTGGAGAACGGGTCTGGGTGGGTTGCTCTTTGGAGGGTCAGTGTGGACTTGTTGGGCCGAAGGGCCTGTTTCCACACTGTAAGTAATCTCATCAAAATCTAATCTAATCACTAGCTTTAGGAGCACTACTCCTTCATCAGGTGGTTGTGGGAAGGAGCAGCACTCAGAAAGCTAGTGCTTCCAAATAAACCTGTTGGACTATAATCTGGTGTTGTGTGACTTTTAACTTTGTAAAAACAAGGACTGCAGATGCTGGAAACCAGAGTCTAGATTAGAGTGGTGCTGGAAAAACACAGCAGGTCATGCAGCATCGCAGGAGCAGTAAACACCCCAATTCAACACCTGCATTTCCAAATCATGTATAAAGTACTGGTGCCCCAGGGAAGAGGAAGAGGGGTCAGTGTGATACTAGCTTTGGTTAGCTGCTTAGATAAATGTGACCCTTGGCTCCAATTAAGGGGAGGGGTGTAAGTCCTCAATTCCAGGGCAGTTTCTTTGCATATGGCATGAAATAGATTTTTTTTAATGAGGTGACCTCTCATGAAAACACAATAATTGATATTTCCCCTCTGAAATCTTTTAGAGGAAGGTTTGGAGATCGCTCACTGAAGCTTCTTCCCCTCTTTTGAGTGCGAGAACTCCTCCAGCGGAACGCATTCTGTGAGAGCAACTTTGAGATAATACAATGCAGTTATGAGTCAGTGATGTCGAGAATCCAAGTGCTGAAGGGCTACACCTGCAGCTTGCGATTGGAAGTTTCAGCCAAACCCAGACTTTGAACGGCGGTGCAGTGACTCTGACAGAGCCGACTCCTGGGGCATCATTGGCTGCAACCCCAAACACAAGGAAGGACAGCAAACCCGGTACAAATCCCAATGTGTGGAACACCCGTAATGAGTTCAAACAAATGGTGCACCTCAATGCATTGTGTCCTAAACCTTTAGCATCGTTCAAAGTCATGACGTTTGAGTGATTATACAGTGAGTTATTTCACAATTTTTTCCCACAGTTCCGCAGTTGGCAGGTAAATAATCTGCTGTTCGTTCAGAAGCCAATGGCGACTGTTGTTATTGCGGCCGAGGCATGTGATGTCGGGGAATTCCACAAACTGGGGGCTGACATTCTTTTCAACAAACTATCGTTGAGTTTCGCTCTCATGGTTTTCACAGATTAGATGCAGTTCTAAGAAAGCAAAAAGCTACTTCTAGCTCCAGAGACTTTGAAAAGCAAGCACGCCTGTTTCGTAAGTAATCCATTTTGCATATACTTTGTAAAACAAACAATGACAGCTTTGTTTCGCTGTACCATCCATCAATATAATCTATCCGCAGTACCTCCTAACTGTAGTTACACTGAGATTAAAAAAAATTGTTGTAAATTATACAGCAGTGCTCAGCTCAGTAAGAGAAGCTACAACTTTGAGTTACAACTGTTTTGTAATGATCTCTGACCCTTAAAGTCAACCGTTAATCGCGGAACTATTCCAGAGTGTGGTATTTTTAATTCAAAATGTGACGTTCCCATTTCTTCGCAAAATAACGATCATTGGCTCGGTTATTGTTCAGTGTCGTTTTTCGATGACACTTTACACGCAGATTAAGAATTGTGACAGCAGTGAAAGATGGTGTCCATCAATTTTATGAGTACTCGCTGTGGCGATGGCCAGGTTTCCTGTTTCAGATCTCTTCCATGTGTAGTTTTAAATGTTGGTGATTTGCCTACTGTCTCGTTTACTGCTATTCTTAGACTAATTTCTTCCACTACTTGTCTTCATCTCGAGAAAGCTCTTTCCAGGGTCAAGATACAGTTTGTCTGGTTTGGACATCAACACAAAAATGCTGGAGAAACTCAGCAGATCTGGCAGCACCTGTGGAGAGAGAAATCCAGCTGATGTTTTGATTCCTGTATAAGTTTTTCTAGCATGTTCTGTGAATTTAGATTTCCAGCATTCCATGTAATTTGCTTTTATTTAAATTGGACATAATCTTATTTGTCAGTCAGGTATGATTCCTGCAGGTTTATCTTTTACCAGGCCAGGCTCTTGTGATGCAGTGGTAGTGCCTCTTCCTCTGAGCCAGGAGGCCTGGCTTCAAGTCCTACCTGGCCCAGCAGTGTGTCATAACATCTCTGAACAGGCTACTTAGAAAATATCGACATTGGATAGTGTGATCAAACATGTGTATATCTGCAACTCTCCCCACCGTCTGGGAAGTGAGTTCCAAACTTTAGTCTATAAAATGTGTTGAAGCCTTGAGTCACATTTGGTTGTATTTGTGAGGACAAGTAAGTGACCTCCGACCCTGTTAACATCTAATGGACATTTACAAGCTTGTTGGGAACACACTTTTTCCAATAGAGGGTTATAATATGTTAAAAAGTTTAATTTGATCTTTGGCAACATTCTTGACTAGTGTTAAATTTCATATTCCTTCTGTTGAAAATATCAACAGTTCATAGTAATTTGTACAATATTTAAGTAATATGTTTTTTAAATATACTAATCATTGAATATTTGCAGCAAAGATGATGATTTGACCCATCAAGTCCATGGCCATTCTCCGGAAAAGCAAAGCCAGTCCCACTCCCCTAAGCTTTTTTACGTTCACCTGCATTTTTTTTTCTTTTTAGATACATATTCGGTTTCTAAAAACACGATTGAACCGATCTCTAGTAGATTCTCAGGCAGCCATTCTAGATCCTAATCAGACACCACACAAAACAACATCATCATTGGTTCATTTGCTGTTTCCCTTATGGGTGCAATGGTTCTCCAGCTTTCTGACGATGAGTGTTGTTTCTTTCTATCTACCCTGTCTGGCCCCCTGAACCCCAGTTTCTCTAACCTACCCAGGGAACTGGAGTTTCTCATGCACTGCAATAAAACTTACAGCTTCCATAGCCTTCCTAAAGTGCAGTTCCCTGGACGGTATATATTACTCCATAGAGTCATAGAGATGTACAGCATGGAAACAGACCCTTCGGTCCATGCCAACCAGTTGAGACATTTAACATTTTTTTCTATGTAAATTGGTCAGATTTTTATAAGTTTGATTAAACATGAGATAGAAACATTTGGGGGTAGAAAAGTTCATTGCAAGTCCCAATTTTGATACAAGCATAATATAGGACAGTTAATGTGTTTACTGCCCCTACTGTCCAGTTGAATCGAATGTGCGCCTGGATTTTATGTATGCAGACAATGATTATCATCAATATTAAATTATTTGGTGATTCAAACCACCTAATTTATTTGCCGCCTTAGTTACCTTCTATTTGGAACCAATTCCAGCTGTTAGCTAAATTACAATAGTATTTACATTTCATAAAAAACATGTAACTGGTGTAAAAGCATATTGGAAAGTTGTACAGTTGTGGCAAGTGCAATATAAATTCAAGTCTTCATGTTTGATTTAATCTTCACCCTGTCCCTTCACTTTTTTTTTCAAGTCAGCATTGCCCTTTATCAGGCTTTGCTTGTAACTGATTCCCTGGCTACATGGGTGTTTTCCCTGCTCTTTGAAGTATTGTGCAAATAATTTTATTCAATGGTTCTTCGCTGAGTCCCTGTATAGACACACACACACACACACACACACGTGCTGTGGAGGGAAACAAAATGAGCCGTAATGTGGGGATACAAAAGAAAAACAAAAAGACAAAGAAAAAATGTTCAAGTCTTTATTTATTTATCCTTGCTTTGTCTCCTCTCTAATTCACACTTTTGGATATCTATAGTTTTATTTATTTCTCAACTTGAACCCTAAGACCATAGACATAGGAGCAGAAATCAGGCTATTCAGCCCATTGAGTCTGCTCTACCATTCAATCATAGCTGACCCCATTCTCCTGCTTTCTCCCTTTAACCCTTGATCTCCTTGACAATCAAGAACCTGTCTATCTCAGTCTTAAATATTATCAATGACCTGGCCTCCACAGCCTCTGTGGCAATCAATTCCACCGATTCACCACTCTGGCTGAAGAACTTTCTCCTTCTCTCCATTCTAAAAGGTTTCCTAAGGCTTTGTCCTTGAGTCCTGGTCTCTCCTACCAATGGAAATATCTTCCCAACATTCACTCTGTCCAGACTGTTCAGTATTCTGCTAGTTTCAGTTAGAACCCCTCCCCCGCTGCATCCTTCTAAACTCCAGAGTCTTCAAACATTTCTCATACGTTAAGCTTTTCATTCCTGGGATCATTGTCGTGAACTTCCTCTGAACGTGCTCCAGGGCCATGCATAAATAGTGTATATCTGCGTTTGGTTCTTCAGTACCTATTGATGCAGGTAGCAGATATATGTTTTGGCTACATATTCTGGAAATGAATTTTTGGTTGCTATCGATGGAAGAAGATGGCTGTTCATGAGAAATGTTTAATCTCAAATGTTACTCCCTCAAGAACCTTGACCCATAAGGAGATCTGTTTGATCTTTAAAATCTCTCCATTTTAGAGAGACCATTGACTACTCCTGTTGACTCAAGGATAATAAATTGATAACATTTCAATTGTCTTTATGAAATGAGCACAGTGCTCACGTATGGAGCACAATAATATAATGTCATGCTGCTGGAAAATAAATCGAGAGATTGAGATTGAAAGGGCTGTTGATAAAGAGTGAATGTGACTATTTTATCACTGTTTGCATATACTCAGTGACATATGCCACAAAGTGAAATCAAGTTGTAAAGCAAGCAAGTGTCATGGTAGCTGATAAAAGTGAGACAGAAGTATCATCTGAATTGAGCCTTTAATTGTATCAAAATGTCTGATTATTATTTTTCCAATACCTTTTATTTTGCGGAGACCCTTGCCCTATTTCAGAGGTTTATGCTGCATGAAGCTTTCAGTGTTTGAAATGCAGGTCCTTTAAGGGCAAATCACATCAGCTCCAGAGTTAATTGAGAACAGGTAATGCTCGTTGGACAAAAATATTGAAAGAACTACAGATGTTGAAAATCAGAAATTGCTGGAAAAATTCAAGTCTGGCAGCATCTGTGCAGAGAAAGCCGACTTAATGATTTTTTTTTTAAAATCCCTACAGTGTGGTAGCAGGGCATTTTGGCTGTCGAGTCCACACTGACCCTCCAAAGAGCGTCCCACCCAGATCACCCCCTTATCCTATCCCTGTAACCCTACGTTTCTCATGGCTAGTCCACCTAACCCGCACAATCCTGAACACTATGGGTAATTTAGCGTGGCCAATCCACTGAACCTGCACGTCTTTGGATTTGGGTCCTGTGACCTTTCTTAAGAACTGATGGTAACTAGGAAAAGGTTGGTATCTATGCAACCATATTGGATTGGGTGGGACTTCTTTCTTCCCTTGTCCAAGTCCCTTCCCAATTACATCCATGATTCCTCTGATGCTTTACATCACATCCAGAATTTCCAGTTCAAAAACTTCAGCTGTCTCTTTACCATGGATGTGCAATCCTTTACATTTCTGTCCCTCATCAGGATGGTCTCAGGGCTCTCTGCTTCTCCCTGGAAAAAAGACACAAGCTGTCCCCACACTCCTCTGCCTGGCTGAGCCCACTCACAGTCTGAACAACTTGTCTTTTAACTCCTCTCATTTTTTTCAGATCAGAAGTATGGCCATGGGACCTGCATGGTTCCCAGTTGTGCCTGTCTCTTTCTGGGGCACATTTCTTGTACCAGTCCTCCAACTCTCTCACAACTCCTTCTCTGGTACATTGATGACATCAACGGTACTGCTTCCTCCTCTCATCCAGACTTTGAAAAATTTATCTATTTTGCTTCCAATTTCCACCACACTTTCACCTTCATCTCATCCATCTCTGACTCCTCCCTTCTCTTTTTTGACATCTCCATCTCCAATTCTGGGGATAAGTGGCTGGTCACCAATTATCATTACAAACTCACTGACTCCCACAGTTACCTTGACTATACATTTTCATTACCTGCTTCCTGTAAAGACTATACTCCATTCTCCCAGTTCCTCTGTCTCCATCCATCTACTCTGTTGTTGACAGTTTCGTAAAGGGACCTCCAAAATATCCACCTTCTTCCTCAATGGAGGAATCCCCAGCATGGTAATTGACAGGGCCCTCAGCTGGGTCTGACCCAGCTCCTGCACTTCAGCCCTGATTTCGTCTCTTCCTTGTTGCAATAGTGATAGGGTACCCTTTATCCTCACCTACCATCCCGCCAGCATCTACATCAGAGGATCATTAGCAGCCATTTGCACCACCTTATCAGCCTTCCACAGGGACTATTCCTTCTGGGACACCCAGGTCCAGTCATCCTTCACTCCCAACACATCAGCCCTCCATCCACAGCCTCGCGGCACCTTCTCCTGCAAATGTCACTTGGGAACATTGTAGCCTCCTGAACACAATATCAAAAATTTTAGGCACCTTCTCCCATGTCTTTACCCCAAACCCCACACACCAGGCCTTGTCATCACTATCACACACAACCCATTGTCAGCTACTAGTTGTCCCCATTAGCAGCTATTTATTCTTCCAGGCTGATCTTTACCCAATCTGTCTGTCCAACTGTTTTTCTCTCTGTCTGGGCTATATCCACCTATTGTTTACTCCCCATACCCCATCTTCTGCATAAGTACCAACCTTTTCCTAGCTACTGCTGAAAATGTGTTGCTGGAAAATTGCAGCAGGTCAGGCAGCATCCAAGGAGCAGGAGAATTGACGTTTTGGGCATGAGCCCTTCTTCAGGAATGAGGAAAGTGCACTTTCCTCATTCCTGAAGAAGGGCTCACGCACAAAACGTCGATTCTCCTGCTCCTTGGATGCTGCCTGACCTGCACTTTTCCAGCAATACATTTTCAGCTCTGATCTCCAGCATCTGCAGTCCTCACTTTCTCCTAGCTACTGTCAATTCTGAAGAAGGGTCACTTGACCCAAAAGTAACTCTGCTTTTTCTCCACTGATGCTGCCAGACCTGCTGACTTTTTCTAGTAATTTGATTTGTTTGTAATGCTCATTGGACCTTGTATTCAAGATCTGGGTTTGCTTAAAAAAAAATCTGGGTTTGCAGTGGGCTATTAAGAAAGTCATAGCTGCCAATTCTCTGCCCCTTTTCTACTGCTACATTTGTGCCCAGGTGGCCTTATAGCGAGACCACACGTTATCAACCAATACTCTAAGTGCCTTTAGATGACGCCACAGGGGGTAGAGTGTTTTATCTCCCCCTTTTCCCTACATCTTCCTTACTGTTGATGGTTTGCATTTCCTTAATGAACTTTGCATGTAAATTTTTTCAATTGGAGAACATACCCTTTAGGGCGGCACGGTGGCACAGTGGTTAGCACTGCTGCCTCACAGCGCCAGAGACCTGGGTTCAATTCCCGCCTCAGCCGACTGACTGTGTGGAGTTTGCACATTCTCCCCGTGTCTGCGTGGGTTTCCTCCGGGTGCTCCGGTTTCCTCCCACAGTCCAAAGATGTGCAGGTCCGGTGGATTGGCCATGCTAAATTGCCCATAGTGTTAGGGGTATGGGTGGGTTGCGCTTCAGCGGGGCGGTGTGGACTTGTTGGGCCGAAGGGCCTGTTTCCACACTGTAAGTAATCTAATCTAATCTAATACCACTATTTAGTAGTAGTGGATAATAGGTGAAAATTTAATAGGGAATACTTAGTACAATAATTAATTTAATGGGTATTAATTAATTCCAATGTAATACTTAATATTACTTTTTTAAGAATTGTTCAAGAATTCTCCAGTATTTGAAATAACTCATGAAGTTGGTGTTTCTCAGGGTGAATAGGATAACGATGAACAGAAAAAAAATATTGTGTTCGTGGCTGAAGATCTAAGTCTGCCCATGAGTGCTTTAGTTGCCATATTAGACAGTGAATGCAGCTCAACAGTGTGTGCCATCGATTGGCTGAATTTTTATTTGGGAACCCTGGACAAACCAAACAAAAATGGTGTCAAAGAATATGAAAGCACTTACCTGCTTCAATTCAGGCATAATAATTCATCAACATCTTTAAAGAGAAAGATTCTCCCTGTGAACTTGCAGGACTGCATCATTTCATATGCATTGATGTCATCTGGAGTGACATCCCATTGATTGCTGAGTAACCAATCAAATGAAAAAAAGCAAAAGTGCATTTGCATATGGAGAATATAAAGTAATGATAATTGGTGACCAGCCACCTATCCCCAGAATTGGAGATGGCGATCTGGTGATCATTTCACCATATTTGGTGAAATGGTGAGTTTGTAATCCACAGGAGCTGAACATTATTCCATTGAGGGCTGAAAGTTTCTGATCAAGAGATCTAAGAAGTGCTTTTGATCTCTGCAGATAAGAGACTAATAAGGAGAGGTGATTATGGAAATTGTGTAACTATTTTGCTTATCCCTCCTCAAAAATTAAAGTCACTGTTAAAGGTGTTGTTGAGTTATGGATAAAACATACAAATCCCAAATAGGACAGATTACGTCAGAACGTGGTATATGTATTAAATATCGAAAGACATCACCCTACCAATTATGTGTTCCTTTCGATCAGAAATTTAATGAAGTAGTAGCCATAGATCTGGAGATATGGAACAACAGTTGAAATATTTTTCTATTACATTTTGTTGACATGGCAACCTGGTTTACCATACCCACAGTGATGAACAATAAAGATAAGTGAACAATAGTGAACAAAGTCTTGGCAGAGTGGGTCAGAGTAGACATCAATAAAATTCTTCTTGCATAATGGAGGTGAATTTGCAAATGATGAATTTTGGGACATGTGCAAAAATGTAAATATTACAATCATGCATGCTGCTGCAGAAAGTTTGTTCAATAATGCTTTATGATAGATATTGTAATAATTGATAAAATGTTGCACAAAATATCAGCAAATCAGTCAAACTGAAGGCTACTAATTGCACTGGCATGGGCAATACATGCACAATAATTCCTTTGTAAGTGGGGAGCTTGTAGGGAGACACAGTGCACACCAATTATAATAGATAAAGTAGATCAGAAGAATCTATTCCTGCTGGTAAAAGGAACAAAAACAATAAGGCATCGATTTAAAGTGACCTGCAAAAGAAGCAAGAGTGAAAAGAGGAAAACGTTTTCACTCAGCAAGTAGTGAAGGTCTGGAATGCACTGCCTGGAACTGTGGTAAAGGCAAATTCAACTCAAGCATTCAGCAGGGCATTGGATGATTATTTGGTTAAAAATAATGTGCAAGGCTATGGGGAAAAGGCATGAGATTGCCACAAGCTAATGACGTTCAATTAACAAGCAGTGCAGGCACCATAGGCTGAATGACTTCCTTCTACACCATAACTATTCTGTGAATTTAATATGCATTCAGAACCTAAAATTGCTTTTAATACTGCATGAAGGTCCTTCAGCACTGTAGACGAAACAACGATCAGCTCAGTTGTTTTTGTACTCATCTAAATGCATTGTACGCTGGTAGAAAAGCATTCATTAAAAGAACATTGAGATATCATGTCAAACTAGAGAAGAATTCAAATCTGGCTTATTATAAAAGAAAAGGACATAGAGAATGGAAAGGGTCATGAAAAGCTATTGGATATGATCACAAAACTTTCATACTATAACACGCAAACCAGACTCTCAAGGCATATTTCTGTTACGTAGTTGGAATGACTTAAACATTTCAAACTTTGAACATAATAGAAGGTGTTGATAATGAAGCTCGAAATATTTCACATTCCCAGGAGTTCTACAACTTGGAATCCGAGGAGCAGGACTTAAGCACTCAAAAAGTACATAACAGTACACCTACTGATTAGGAAGAACGTGAGAAAGTAATCTTATGTACTTATCACCTGTCCAAAGTAGGTTGATGGAGAGCTCAGATGACTGGAGGGTGCCCATAAGAGTTGTAGGCAAGTCAATGGGAAAATAGTGGAATTAAATGACCAAAAGAAATGACATGCATGGATAGACAGTGTGGGGTACTGGAGGACTGGAAAACATTGTTCCAGTACTGATTTGTGAAATGCATTTAGGAGGACAAGATAGAGAGGATACAGTAGAGAGGATTTTTCACGGACATCCTGATTGGTGTGAACCAGAAAGATCTCAACATGGGAAAAAGATCTCAGCTGGACAAGGCAAGTGCATGACCTGGATACTGGAGAGCCTTCTCAGACAACGGAGAAAAGAAGAAGTCCCCATGATTGGGTACTGTTTATGACCATTGTTAGAATGGAAGGCAGAACATAGAAGAGGCTAAACTAAGAGTTATAGACCAGGAAAAAATTGGACTATATTGGAAGTTGATGATATAGAGGTCACTTGCTCTGTCACGCAAGTGGCTTTGTATGGAAAAGGTCCTACCAGATGGAATCTATAAAGTCAAGGCTTGATTGGTAGCGAGAGGCTTTGAGGAGTGTTTGGGAAAAGAGAGATTAGTGAATATTTCTAGAGCTGGTATGATAATTTTGAAAATCCTTAACCATTTTAACAACCTTCTCTTCTTTAAGTGTAGTTCTGTAGATAGCAAAATGGCATTTTTTCAGGATAATCTGTTCAAGAGTGAAGTATTGAATAAATCGGAAGCTTTGGGAATTGAATAATTGCTTTGGGTTAAAATACACTTCTTGAATGTGGTACATTTTTCATTCAGGACAGTTCTGTTAATTTTGTTACTGAAGATATACCTGACAATGTTTTATTGGCTTTAAAATATAAAACTTTTGGGCATCTTTACAATACATATCAAAAATATTTTTTGGTAAGTGTGCCAGTAACTTTAGAAAGATGATCTATAAATTTGGGACAGTATTCAAAATTGGCAGTCAAACAAATGGAGCTTTCAAATATGTGGGTTTGGAATTAAGCGAGGTGAATCAAATGTAATCCTATACCAAGAACCTTCATTGAAAATTGTGTAACTAATTGCAATTAGTTGCACCAGATCTGGGCAGAAGGATGTGGCCACTTAGATATTTCTCAGATCTTATCTCACCTTAGCAGTAATGTGACAGAAACACTGTTAATAAGAATAGACAGAGTTTCTGCCCCACTTAGTGAGGTAATGCCACAGAACCAGGAACAGATCATCTGGAATGATAAATCCATCACACTCTCCTCAATGGAAATCTCTGGAAATAATCAAGTTGACTGTGGTTAAGGTCAATCTCACTGCTCAAACCCTCAGGGCTATGCATTCAGAATCTGCTCTATCGCTGTCCAATGTAGTACTGTCTAATTTATCTTAATTTCAGTAGGACATACACTTCAGGTCATCAAGAATTAGGCAGCACTGTCAAAGTTATAAAGTAATTATAGGGTCTTGTGGTGCTATGGTAATGTCCCTACTTCTAGGCTAGGAGCTCTGTGTTCAAGTCCCACCTGCCCTGGAAATGTGTGATAGCATATATAAACAGGCTGGTTAAAACAGACATAAAGTAATTCAACTGAAAACTGAGAAGATACAAGTCGTGTTTCTAATGCAACATGGCACAATACAACCTCAAAGCTGCTCAGTTAACATTTGGGTATGTCTGTACAAATCAACATTCAGGGATCTGAGAGCTAGCCTCTGATGTTTTACACCAAGAAAATCCATTTACACACCTTCCCATGATATGCTACAACAATTTTTTCGGGTTTATATTTTAACAATATTTAAATCATTATGCATCAGTAATGTAGCTAATGCTTTATTATTTCTAAAAAAAAAGGAACTTAGAATACAGCTACATAGAAAAACAAGTTCATGTCTTCAATACAAATATTATCTCACCACACTATTTCTTATGTTAACAACTTGTCTCTTAACTGAACCAAACACCTTTTGGATTTCCCCAACAGCTCTAACTTAGGACTGATGCATCTGGTGATAATTTTGTTAGAAAGATGTCCAGAATTTGACTTTTATAGGATATTGTTGGCCAGTGGTAGGGTGGTGTCATGAACTTTCTGCTGCTGTTATTTTTGTGCAGTACCTGAAAGATGATGATCTCTAGATTGTTCCTTGAACCACCCGCCATTTGGCAGAGGGTCAATCAAATCGCAGAATTACACTTGTGGCTCAAAAGATGATGTGGAAAAAGGGGTTTACATTCATGGGGGACTGGCATCAGCCCTGGAAAAAGAAGGAGCTATTCCAATGAGATTGACTCTATTTAAGCTGGACTGGGATCAGCGACCAAGTAAATTTATATAACCAGGGCTGTGGATAGGTTTTTAATTGAGATGATGGGAGGGAGGGGTCAGGTAAAGGAAGTCTTACTATTCTGAAAGAAAAGAGTCATAGTAGTAAGCAATCCAGCGATTTTTTTTTTTTTTTTTTTTTTTTTTTTTTTAAATTTTTTTTGGGGAAAGGCAAGCATAGTGGAAAGGAAGGGATGGCAAGTTGAACAGTAATATACCTTCACTGCATAAAATCAATACAAACAAGTTTAAAAAAGGTTAATTTAACTGAATACAGAGATGTAACAAGAAGAAACAGTCGAACAAATAGAATTAAATCATTTAGATCTAATCACTATTATGGTGACATAATTATAAGGTGCCATATGTTAGGCAATAAATATTCCAGGATCCATGCCATTTCAAAAAGACAAAATGGAAAAGGAGGACAATAGCTTTGATAGTGAAGGATGACATAAGGATATTAATGAGAGATGCTTTTGGCTCAGAAGATCAGGAAGTCGAATCAGTATGAGCAGAGATTAAAAATATCAGACAACATTGGTGGAAGCAGTTTAAAGACCCTCTAATAGTAATTATTGAGTTGAACAGAGCCTTAAACAAAAGTTTAAGTGAGTAGCAAAGGCAGTGTAATAATCATAGGTACTTTAATCTTCACGTAGACTAGACAAATCAAATTGGCCATCGTCTTCTGAAAGTATGTAAAATACTTTGGCATTATCCCATAACAATACATCATGGAACAAATTAGTGATTAAGCTACTTTGGCTCTAGTATTACGCAATAAGACATGTTTAAGTAGTCTCATAATAAAAGATATTCTAGGAAAAATGTCACAATCCAACTGAATTCTATACTATGTTTGAAGCAACGTACTCCAGTCCCAAATAAGAGTTTTAAATTTTTTAAAAATCTAATCACATGGTGTAAATAGATTAAAGGTATGGTTGCAAGTGAACAGTGTGAAATATTTAAAGAAACAATTCTTAACATTCAACAAAAGTCCACAACATTAAGCAAAATCTCAGTAACAACTGGTCATCTGTGGCTTTTGGGGAAGTTAAGGCTAATAGTGGATTAAAAGGAGCGACTTAGAATATTGCAAGTATAGTGGAATGCTTGCGGATTGGAAGCATTTTAGAAGGTAGCAAAGGGCAAGTAAGGAGATAAAGAGAAATAACAGAATGGAAGTAAACTAAGCAAGAATTTAAAATCAGTTGTTAGAGCTTTTACAATTCTATAAAAAGATGAATAACCTATAAAAATATGACAGTGCCACACAATACAGTTGTTTAAAATTTATCCCATTTAGCACTGTAGAATACTGATGGTAGTGCCACAAACCGAGGCAGAAACAGTTTTTTAATTGTCCACCACCATTCACAATCGGATGTAACAGGACTGCAGAGATCAGATTGGTCATCTGGTGATGGAATTACTCAGGTGTGTGGAGCCACAGAAAATGGGGGAGATACTAAATGAATATTTTGGATCAGTATTTACTGTGGAAAAGGATATGGAAGATACAGACTGTAGGGAAATAGATGGTGACATTTTGCAAAATGTCCAGATTACAGAGGAGGAAGTGCTGGATGCCTTGAAACGGTTGAGGGTGAATAAATCCCCAGGACCTGATCGGGTGTACCCGAGAACTCTGTGGGAAGCTAGAGAAGTGATTGCTGGGCCTCTTGCTGAGAGATTTGTATCATCAATAGTCACAGGTGAAGTGCCGGAAGACTGGAGGTTGGCTAACGTGGTGCCATTGTTTAAGAAGGGTGGTAAAGACAAGCCAGGGAACTATAGACCAGTGAGCCTGACATCGGTGGTGGGCAAGTTGTTGGAGGGAATCCTGAGGGACAGGATGTACATGTATTTCGAAAGGCAAGGACTGATTCGGGATGGTCAACATGGCTTTGTGCTTGGGAAATCATGTCTACCAAACTTGATTTAGTTTTTTTGAAGAGGTAACAAAGAAGATTGAGGGCAGAGCAGTAGATGTGATCTATATGGACTTCAGTAAGGCGTTCAACAAGGTTCCTCATGGGAGACTGATTAGCAAGGTTAGATCTCATGGAATACAGGGAGAACTAGCCATTTGGATACAGAACTGGCTCCAAGGTAGAAGACAGAGGGTGGTGGTGGAGCGTTGTTTTTCAGACTGGAGGCCTGTGACCAGTGGAGTGCCACAAGGATTGGTCTGGGCCCTCTACTTTTTGTCATTTACATAAATGATTTGGATGCGAGCATAAGAGGTACAGTTAGTAAGTTTGCAGATGACACCAAAATTGGAGGTGTAGTGGACAGCGAAGAGGGTTACCTCAGACTACAACAGGATCTGGACCAGATGGGCTAATGGGCTGAGAAGTGGCAGATGGAGTTTAGTTCAGATAAATGCGAGGTGCTGCATTTTGGGAAAGCAAATCTTAGCAAGACCTATACACTTAATGGTAAGGTCCTAGGGAGTGTTGCTGAACAAGGAGATCTTGGAGTGCAGGTTCATAGCTGCTTGAAAGTGGAGTCGCAGGTAGATAGGATAGTGAAGAAGGTGTTTGGTATGCTTTCCTTTATTGGTCAGAGTATTGAGTACGGGAGTTGGGAGGTCATGTTGTGGCTGTACAGGACATTTGGTTAGGCCACTGTTGGAATATTGTGTGCAATTCTGGTCTCCTTTCTATCGGAAAGATGTTGTGAAACTTGAAAGGGTTCAGAAAAGATTTACAAGGATGTTGTCAGGGTTGGAGGATCTGAGCTACAGGGAGAGGCTGAACAGGCTGGGGCTGTTTTCCCTGGAGCGTCGGAGGCTGAGGGGTGACCTTATAGAGGTTCACAAAATTATGAGGGGCATGGATAGGATAAATAGACAAAGTCTTTTCCCTGGGGCCGGGGAGTCCAGAACTAGACGGCATAGCTTCAGGGTGAGAGGGGAAAGTTCTAAAAGAGACCTAAGGGGCAACCTTTTCACGCAGAGGGTGGTACATATATGGAATGAGCTGCCAGAGGATGTGGTGGAGGCTGGTACAATTGCAACATTTAAGAGGCATTTGGATGGGTATTTGAATAGGAAGGATTTGGAGGGATACGGGCCGGGTGCTGGCAGGTGGGACTAGTTTGGGTTGGGATATCTGGTCGGCATGGATGGGTTGGATCAAAGGGTCTGTTTCCATTCTGTACATCTCTATGACTCTATGTCTCTCGGTCTATCACACCAAATTGACATCTCATTTTTAGGTATGCCTGTTGTTGGTCTTTGAATCCTCCTGGATTCTTCATTGAGCTGGGGTTGATCTGATGACTTGGTGGCAGTGAGAGGGTGGGGTATATGTTGTGCCATGAGATTGCAGATTGTCTTCTAGTAGAATTTGCTGCTGATGGCCCACAGCACCTTATTGATGCTCAGTCTGGAGTTGCTAGATCTATTTGAAATCGATGACATGTAACATGGTGATCATTCCAGTTGTGTTTAAATTTATCCCATTTAGCACAGGGGTATTTTGGTTGTAGTGCCACAAACACACTGAAGGGTAACCTCAATGAGAAGAAGGGACTTGTCTCCACATGAAATGGGTGGTGGAACTCCTACTGATGTTGTCATGAACTTTAATCCACATTTGTCTGTGTGATTGTTGATTATATTCTGAATTATTGTCTTCAGAAGTTTCTCCACTATTGAAATTAAATTGACTAGTTTGATCCATAATTTACATGATAGAAATTTTCAATATTGGGAATGGGATTTAAAATGAAACAGGATAGATGGGGGCAGAATGTTTTTCGCTTGTGGGAGAATCCAAATTCAAGTCCATACCTTGTACATAGTTATTAATAAATGCACGGGGAAATAAAGATAGATCCTTTCTTGTAGAGTGACCAGAATATCGGACCTGATATCTCAACAAGTGGCTCAGGAAATTAAACTAAATTCTTTCAAAAGAAACTTGTTAAATCCATGAGGGAAAAAAGAATAAAAGGTTATGCTGTGCTAGGGTTAGGTTTAGGATTCTATATATTCAGTAGGTTCTATATATTCAATTAAACTTTTGTATATTCAAATAATTTTCTCTGACAAATGTTCTCTCGGAGCAGAAATTAGTTCAGTGAACTTGGAAAGTTTATTATAGGACCATGAGGTCAGTATGGTGAAACCAAACTCTTCACAATAGTTTTTGTTATTGCAGAAATCTGTGAGGAACCCATAGCTGCTGTTTTCCATTATTCAAAGAATTTGAAACCATTGTAAGTGTGAGGGAAATGACTCCCACTTTGCAGCCTCCACAACTAACATTCCAAGAATTGAAGGTTATGTTGTATCACACAATGTACTCGATTTTAATCAAAGTCTGCCATGTAAATACTAATGTTGATGGAGTAAATGGAAAACTTATGATTTCATAAGTTTTAAAGGTTTTGAACTTTGATCTCTGGCCCACAGACCCGGCTTGTCAACTACATTTTGGAATTGTAGTAATTCTTCAGAATTTAGAACTCATGAGTTGAAATAAATGTTGATCATATTGAAGAAGCTGTTTCCATGATTATGGTGCCTCAGAATCCCAACTAAAGAACAAAAATAAAATAATTTTATAGATGTTCCTGTGTGTTTTAACTCCAGCTCAGTATTTGCTTCCTGTTAATGTTTAGTCAGTTAGTATGTTGACATATTTTTGTTTAGAATATTGGAAAATTCCTACATAGAAATTAGAGAAGTTGCAACGATCTTTACTTCCTTTCTGAATAATGGAATACCAGTGCCGACAGAGAGGGAACAGACTCATTGCTATAATTTACTTCAGTGTGTGCTGACTTCCGTGCTGAATCTGGGAAAACAAGACTTCATCATATTCCTACATTACAGTATTTCAGATGTGAATGCAGGTTCTTGCTGACAGTTACATCCATCATATTACATTAGCCAGTTCTTGCTGAATTTAAAGTACCTTTTCCAGTTAAGTTTAACAATATTCTTGAGCCTAAAAGGTGTGAATTATAAAAAGACTTACAAATATTGGACTTGGTAAAATGTCCCAACAGCTGAATACTTCACTGAATTTCATTATCTGTGTTTCAGAATGGACACCAGTTCTTTTGTAAGTAATTGTGTTTCCATTTCTCTTCCACCTTCTTCTATTCCTCTACATTTTGGTGTTTATCACACATGATGCACATCTGTTTCTAATACTCCTCCCTTCTGAAAGCAAAATAATTGTTACGATCTGTATCTGATTTCTATAAAGCTGCATTGAGAATCTGGAGTGCTGCTACTTCAAGCTTTTTTTTGTCAAATTTGCACATATTTTCAAATGTTATTTAATCTCATCAATTGCTAAGTATTGTGACTTGGGCCAAAGGTCCTTCATCACTCTATACTTGAAAAATAGGTTATCTCAACAACCATCATATATTTTGTTCCTTTCACATGTTAGCTGTTGCACTGGTATGGGCTGTGGCTCAGTTGGTAGTACTTTACCTCTAACTCCAGTTAGAGGAAAATAGGTTCAAGTCCAGTTCAGAAATTTGAGCATGTGATCCAGGCCAACACTTCATTTCGTACTAGTCATAATGCACCATCAGAAGGGCTGTCTTTTGGTGAAGATATTCTTCACTTTGTGTTAGCAATGAAGCTCTTCCCAATGTTTTGCAACTTGTTACTTAAATGAATTTCCTTTGTTTCTTTCTTACTAATTCACTGACTGCAAAACTATTGTCTATAATTATAAATTTAAATTTATTTCATTTGTAACTGTTTATAATTGTCTATTTTATTGTAAAAATCTGTATTTTAATTCAAACAACCACAGCCCCTTTCAAGTACCAAATTCCCTCTCAACCTGCTCCTCATCTGATGCACACTTCTGTGCTTTGCTGAGCTCTTTGACTCATTATCTGCTGTTGCCTTATCCTGAGTTGTTTCCTTGGCAATTTTTGTCAGTGGTGGTTCTTCTTGGCTGGTATAATAGGCTTAAGGGAAATAACAAACATTAATTCCTGTCACACTACTTCCATTAATACAGCTAATAAATATTCAAATAATTGCTAACATTACATCGTACCATAGACTAAAAATATGATATTTTGGTAATTTAGCTGCTTTTACAAACAGGATTAAATTTATATTTTGAAACAAGTGGGACTTGACCGTAGGCCTCCTGATTCAGAGGTATGGACACCATCACTGTGCAACGAAACCCCGAGATATTCTATTTATATAATGTTCTGTCTTGCCCCCAAAGAGCTTAATAGGTAATAAATTGCTTTTCAAGCCCAACCATTGCTGTTATATAGGCTATGTACCAATGTTTTCTGAAAATGAGTGAATCACCATGTAGTCTATTTCTCTGGATGATGTGAATGAGAAGTGTTATGCTGGAGAATTTCCTGCACTTTTTCAAATCTTATGATGAACCCTATTTCTTCCACATGTGCTGACAAATGGGTCTTTCAGTGTTTTCTCTAAATCAACCTCAGGATGTCAAATTGTTTCGCGGTTCGTTCGAGGTGTAGCCTCTGTTATAATTAAGGTAAATGCAACAGCCAATTTGCACATCACAAGGTCCCACAAATATTACGGAGTGGCATAAATGACCCAGAAAATCTATTGTAAGTTCTGTTGTCTAGGGAATAAATACCAGCAACAACACCAGGTCAACTTTCTTGTTCTTCTTTTGCCAACCAACAACCAAACATTGGGAAGAATACACACGATCATGTTTCCTACGTGTGTGCTGAAGTACACTCGGCTAATCAAAATTGCTGCAGTTCCTATAACTTCCACCAGAGGTCTTTCATTTATTTACTGAGTAAAAAAGCAAAAATGTCAACAGCTACCTTGTCATAATTGTTTACAACTTGTATTATGATAATGAGCTATGATTAAATCTCATTTAGAGACTTTGTCTCGTAAAAGTAAGCACTTATCATAAAATGGTGCTACGTGCTGGTTTTAAATGGTTTGTGCATGCAATTCCCCAAATAGTGAATTGCCAGAAATTCACATCCAAGACTAAACCCAGGTGGAGGTGAGAACATGTCTAAGACAAAAAGGTACTGTGTTCCTTTGCTCACCTGGTTGAAGCAAGTAGCATAGGGTGAAGAAAGAGGATCAAGAAAATGAAGCTGATGAGCTGTTCTTTTTTTTTTTACAAAGTGTTTAATAGACAAATTAAAATTATTAAATTTATAACTCTTTTAGTCTAGTGAATGTGAAGAGCTTTTTTTCAGAATGGTAACATTTCCTATAAATAACAGAGTTAATTTAAACATAATTGTATACTTATAAACAAGTGAAAGATATTTTCTGCAGTTGCTACTCTCTAATGTATTTCAGATTGAAACAAGATCTCATTTTGGCAATATAATTTTGCCCAGGATCCAGCCAATTGTTAAGACACAATTGGTTAAGTTTCTCGGTGAAACAAATACCATTCCTGCAGGTGGTGCTGTAAGTTGGCAAAGGAACAGGATCAAAAGATGAAATTCCTGCATCAGAAATAAGAGTTTGAGAACACTGTCAATATAATCTTTTCTTATACAATTTGATGTTTTTGCCTCCTTCTCTCCTCCTTTTCCATTTTTTAAAAAGGTTTCTCCCTTCTGAGAAGGCCAAGAGGAAAAATCAGTTAGCGAATGACACAAACTCATCTTGCTTACTTCAAAACAGCTCCCAGTATGACCAGTAACTTTATTTCAAATTATTGCTGAATTATTTTTCCCCTCTATGGTACTTGAAGCTGTATTAATGCAGTCCACAGCTGTATCTTTTTGCCAAAGAAGAGGAGGCAGTCTGGATACTAGATGCACTGAAAAATAAAGGAGGTTTATTAAAAGGCTGCCTGTACTTAAAGTTGATAAGTCACTCATTTCATAAAGAGTACATCTTAGGTGACATAAATTAAATTCCTAGATTACAGCAATGACTATTCTTAAATAGTTACATAGCATTACAGTTACAGAGATCATGAAATGCACTATACAAATTCAAGTCTTCCTTTGTTTCAAAGTTGCTTAGTTTAAACAATATATTGTAGGAGGAGGAACGTCAGAAATTCTGGCCACAATCTTCACTTACCTCTTTGATATGGAGGTGACATCATTGCAAAGGTCACAACAATATTCAAACGGGGAGAAAGATAAACCTGGTAACTACAGGCCAATCAGTTTAATGTTGATTTCAGGTAAACCATTAGAAACAATAATCCCTGGAAAACAAGAGCATTTTAGACAGGACTAAGCTAATGATGCAGAAACCTGCATTGATTTGTGTATAATGTCTAATTTACAGCCAATGTCTGAACTTGCTATAAATGTTGATAACAATTTGAATTGGGTAAGCAGGCATGGTAGTATTGAATGAACAGGGAAACTCTAATCAATAAGGTAATCACTTTAATAGTGCTCCACTTAAATGTATAAACAGTTCTGTCCACCTGCGCACACCTTCTAGTGTCTCAATCATTAGCCTCTGTCCTATCTCAATAACAATGTACACCAGTCTATTTTTCCACTCCATTGCAGTGAATTCTCAGGACAAAGGTGCAATAAAGTTAACATGGTTTATTTTTCCTGATATTGTATATTTGAATTCAGATTTTCTTATCCTATCCTTCCTCATTGTGGTATTCTACTGCTGAGAAATATCCTCTGAGAATGATCAGAGTGAGAGGATATTGTTTGGTTACTATCACTTGAACAATAGCACCTGTGTCTCAGAATGGATGCCAGTTGTCAACACTACCTTATCAAGAGCAATTAGGGATGGGTGATAAATGCTGGCCCAGCCAGTATCATCCACATCCTATGAATTAATAAAATTAAAATACTCTGCAGCAAGAAAACCACGTGATAAGAATTGAAATGTTTCCTGAGGTTTTTACATCTTTCCTGCATGATGCATCAAGCTGAAGAAGGTTTTTTTGTGGTATGCTTTAGAAAGGTAAAGCCTAAATATCTAATTTTACAATTGGTCTGAGCCCTGAAACCTTTTTCCTGTAATCCTCACAAGACTTGCAGAAATGAAAAGGAGAATAGTTGCTGACCAGTTACATCTGCCCAGACACTTTTCAAAATGCATATAATGGGCAGTTTTCCTTCAACTCCAACAAAGGTACTCTTGTTACAACTTCAGAAGTAACATTTAGAGCATGCTTTATCTCAAAGGGACACTGCCATTCCTGTGTTTTGCATCAGAGATATTGCAACACTTGATATTTGAATTTTGCAGGCCTTGAATATCTTTTCCATTTCAAGTGCAAAATAAATGCAGGCAGCAGCCTGCTAAGAGCTGCTTCATTACCAGAAAGGCCATTCCTATAATTAGAAAGTTCCTGGTGCTTGGGCCAGTTCATTTATGAATTCTAGGAGAGATTATGGCAAAAAACTGACATCAAGAATGTCTGAATTTCCACAAGTTAACTCTGCAAGTGGAATTTGGACTCCGTGCAATAAATTGGAATAAGTGATTCCTCTTATAAAAGATAACAGATTTACTGTTCTCTACAGTCAACAATTTTCACTGCAGCAACTCGCCAAGTCTCCTTCAAAATACCTTTAACTATTAATTTTATGTAGAAGGACAAGGAGACAGACACATGGGAACATTAAACATCTATGTGCACCTTTCTGGATCATATACAATCTTAACTTGGAACTATATCACTTTCTTTCATTGTCACTTAGTAAAAATCCTGGAACTCCTTTCCAAATAGCACTGTGGTGTAGCTGTGTCAGGTATGCTACTGTGTAATTCAATACTGATTAGCGAATGACTCCGCTATTATTTATGATCCTAGACAGTGCGGGCATGACAATATATTAAGTCTTCATTTTCCACTAATGGAGTAAGGCCACACAATATACATTTCTCCTTCAATGCCATGAGGAAATAGGCATAGAATTACTTGTATAGATCATAACCAATTACATGCAGAATTTCAATCTGAAACAGACCAACTGGTTTCTGTTTTATATTTATATAATGTGCCTTTTCTTTTGTATCTGGGGAGCTGGAGGGAGGAACTGTTTCAATCAGCTGATATTGTACAAAAGTGGGCAGAAGTAACCATTCCACCTCTACTGCAGAGCAGTGGAAGATGGGAGTTACCATTCTATTCATGGATTTTCCAGAATTCCACTAAAGACTGACTTGAATGAAATCAGCAGAGTGAATGTGGCACAAATGTTAATTGGTATTCTTCTTATCTTTGCTCACACAGGCTCATACAATAGAGGCATACATAGAATGTAAAGTTCAGAACAAAACAATGGATGTGGGCATGTCAGGACAGGTGAAACTACCAGATGAAAAGGTACCAACTACAAGTTTCAAATAAAAATAATTAGGTTTCCTCTGGCACTTTAAAATGTACATTGCATTGTAAGAATTAGATTAAGGGTAATACAATAAAATAAAACACAGTAATAGCAAAATGCTTTATTCACTGAATAGCTAAAATAGAATCATAGAGATCCCTACAGTGCGGAAAGAGGCCATTTGGCCCATTGCGTTCACATTGACCCTCTGCCAGCATCCCAACCTTTTCCCCATAACCTGCATTTCCCAAGGCTAATCCACCCAGCCTGCATATCCCTGGGCACTATGAACAATTTACCATGGCCAATCCACCTAATCTGTACATCTTGGACTGTGGGAGGAAACCACGCAGACACAGGGAGAAGGTGCAAACTCCACACGTACAGTCACCTGAGGGTGCAATCGAACCTGGATCCCTGGTACTGTGAGATCACTGAACCACTCCATGAGAGAAAGCAGAGTTAACTTTGAGTCTGTTATGGATCTGCTTCAGAACAAGCAAAATAAATTAGAAACATCAACTCTGTTTCTCTCCCCACAGATGCTGCCAGACCTGAATTCTTTTGGCACTTTCTGTTTTAATAATAATTTAATAATCATGTTCTTGATTCCATATTTATGTTCCTATCTGTGTTAGAGTAATGCCACAGTTGAGTATCTTTATTGTATTGTATGGCCTATATCCTGCATTCCTTGCCAGTGATACAGATGACACCCAGATTTGCTTTACATCTAAAATCTGACTTTGAAGCTGAGAAGCATGTTAGAACATTGTAGTGATTGGAATCAGGTTGACCTCGTTGACTGAGGTTGTTGATTAGCCCAGATTAACAACCCCAATCAGGAAAGCCCTGGCTGACCAATATAAACAAGAGATATCGTTATGGCCAATTGCCTGCCCATCTTCTGTGGCTGCTGCCGAGCCCGGGTGTCCCTGGAGAAGGAGTACATGGTATCCACGAACAGCCTTGAGATTTTCATGGGAAAGGTGGGCATCGCAGGAAGTGGACTGCATTATTTCCCCCTCCAACTTTGTTTTGATTTGCTCCCTGCCCTCCCCCCTCACTGTTTGGTCACGCAGCATTGCCCTCTGAGAAGGGCACTGCTTGTCACTGGCCACTTGGGTGTTTCCTTTCTTCCTGGTGATAGAAACTGAATAAAGATTTGTGCACCATGTGTCTTTCACTGTGTCTCATGCCTGCATACACAACACGGGTGCTGGGGATTAAAGAAGCACCACCACAGTTAGGCGGTAGTGTGCGGGTAAAAGAAAAAATATATAAACAAGAGATATTGTTATGGCCAATTGCTTGCCCCTCTTCTGTGGCTGCTGCCGAGCCCGGGTGTCCCTGGAGAAGGAGCAATCAGAGTGTCCATGAACACCCTTGAGATTTTCAGGTAAAGGTGGGCACTGCAGGAGGTGAACTGTTATTATTTCCCCCTCCAACTCTGTTTTGATTTGATCCCTGCCCTCTCCCCCTCACTGTTTGGTCACGCAGCATTGCCCTCTGAGAAGGGCACTGTTTGTCACTGGCCACTTGGGTGTTTCTTTTCTTCCTGGTGGTGGAAACTGAATAAAGATTTGTGCACCTGTTGTCTTTCACTGTGTCCTATACCTGCACACGCACACACGCGCGCACACACACACCACAAGGGTGCTGGGAAAAATATATGCCTACTGCAGTTAGGCAGTGGTGTGGGCGAAGAAAAGAAAAAAAACTAGAAGATAGAAAAAAAAACTTTTTATTTTTTAAAAATTCAAAGAGATTAACATCTCCTCAGTTCAGATGACTGACTCTGAGCTGGCTGGCCATAGCCATAAGTACTGTGCACAAGTAAATAAAGGGTGACTTGGTGATGGGATACTGGCCTCTGTGTAGTTATTTCAAACCTCCTGTTGCAGGAGTAATTTTTTAATAAGTCTTGACCTTCCTCCCAATGCTCACAAGTTTAGTATATTTAACGCTTTTGCTGTAATTTGGTTTACTAGCCTGTTCTGCCATTATGATTAATATAAGCAAAATATACTGAAGATTTCTTATAATGCGTTTCTTCATGTTGAGGCTGCAATACATTAGCAACCTGGCTTCCCTGATGTAGTAACTAACAAGAGCCATAATTTCAAGAAACCTAGTGCTCAAAAGTAAGAAATTAAACCATAAGGATCATTTATACTATTCATTAACAGAATAATTTTTTTTGCAGCTTGCTGAATCTGAAGACAAAGGTTTCAAAAAGAAGAACAGCTGCTGTTTCAGAGCAGTAGGGTGTAGGTTTAAGGTAAAAACACTCAAACTGTTTTATTAGAATGAAACAGAAATGCCTCTTTTAAAATCCTATTTTGAGAGCTGATGCTGAAGCTGCTGTACAAGCTGCTCAAATTGTTGTATAAAGTAAGGTTTGAAAATGTGCCTGTCGAACCTGTAACATCAAGGTAGCCCTGGGGATAAAGGCTATAATTTAGCTTTGTGCCTCTGCTACATTTGTTTTGTTGCTTTGGCTGGCTTCAATCAGGGTGGAACCGAGAGTTTCAGGAAACAAATAAGAAGACTCGGCATGTGTCCAAGGTTGCAAGTGGTTAGGTACTGCAGAAATAGCTTTTTATTCTTTGATCTACACTTTTATCCAAAAACACCACCAAATTTATGATACTTTGTGGCTATTGAATCCATTTTTAATTTTTTTGCCAAAGTAAACACAATTTTGTTGTCTTCATTTCTAATGTTAGCAACCACAATAAAATGTAAACAGGAAGTCTGTTTATAATTCTCAGGTTGATAGTACGTCATTGTACCTTGTGACTTTGTGGTTCATAAGTTAGTCAGTCATTAGGTGTTTCTGTACTACCAGAATCTATTGTTTTTGTTTTTTGCAGAAATTATTTTTGTAGTTTAATAGAAGTCCCAGCAATATGTGAATGAAATCGAGACTTTCTGCCACATTATGGGAGGAATAAATATTATCTGTTAAATTCAGAAAACTACAGGTTACTGTTAATGTTCTAGGCAGGTCAGAGTGCTGAGTGAAGTCGAGAACATTTTATTGATGGGGAAACACAGAAGGGAATGAGCCTACTTCAGAGTATATAAAGAAGTGATTTAGAGAACTGAACTCTGTTCACTTGTCATTTCCTTTGGACTAATTAACATGCATGAAATTCAAGGAAGAATGAGAGACAGGCATCCCCAGAGACTACAAGAAAAATAGCATTTGTGAAACTTCTGATCAGCCTGTTCAGGCATGCTATGACATTCCTCTGGAGGAGGTGAACATGAACCCAGACCTCTGGCGTAGAGATAAGCAAATTACCACAGTGCCACAAGAGCCCCTTGATTCCAATTTTTATGTATACACAATTATACCCTTGTTAATAGTTCTAATTTACACACCAGATCAATCTTAACCATTCCCAAAACCCACCTGTTTCTCTTTGCTGTGATTGTTCTCCTATGTATGTCCATCACGGATATCCCATAGCTGCAGATACATTAACTTATCTTTCAGAAATGCCCATCTGCTCTACATGCAGCATCTGACAACATCAGGCATACGACGTTAGAGGGAAAACTGGGGGCTGGTGGAAATATCGTACCATTGAAGGGAATGTAGCGTTTGGCAGTGCTAGCTTGTCTCTGCTCAGGGAAGGAAGATGTGTACGTGATATTGTGAGGGGTGAGAAGAATGTTAATTCTCTGTCCTATAATTTTTCCTATCTCTCCAGTACCCCTTCCCTACAACAACACCCCCAGCATTTTGATACCAGATATTGGAATACCTTCTAGTACTCTGATCCAAAGTGCTACTAAATACTCAAAGCACCTGATACTTACCATTAGTATGAGATTCAAGGCCCCTCTTTCCCAAAAGACACTTCCTGAATCAACTTCAATATAACAATAACATGCACTTCTTTTTATCATAGTAAAATATTCCAAGGTACCTCACATATGGCACTGAACCACATTAGGATGAATACCTAAAGGCTTGGCTAGTGAGCATTTCTTCAGGGAGTATTGTAAAGAAGAAAAGCATGATAGAAGGAAGAGAGGTTTAGGGTAGGAGATCCTGAACTTAGGCCTTTGACAACTGAAAACATGGATACCAATGTGAATGCGATCTAACATTCGAGATTGCTCAAGAGGTCAGAAACAAAGGAACATAGATATCTTACAGGGTCGTGGAGTCACAGTAGATTGTGGTAATAGGGAATAGCAAGACTATGGAAGGTTTTGAAAACAAGGGCGGAAGTTTTAAAATCAAGGTAGTATTTAACTGGGAGTCAACATACATCAGCAACACAGAGGATAGTAAGCGGGACTTGACTGAATTTAGGCAACAGAATCTTGGATGATCTGAGGATAGAATGTGGTAGACGAGTCATGCAGGCATTAGGTTGGTCAAGTCTAGAGCTAACAAAGGCACAGATTAGGTTTCGACAGCAGCTGAGCTAACGCATGACAGAATCAGGGCAATGTTATTGAAGTGGAAATAAATCACCTTAGTAAGAGATGGATGTATGATTGTATGCTCTTTCAGGAGTTGAATGTGACACCAATATTGCTCACAGTTGTGAAATTGCAGAACTTTCACACCCCAAAATCCTTCTTTTGCCCTCACCTTTCCTCATACAGCTAGGTCAATTTTCTAATGATGTCATATATTACAATTTACTGTGCCAATTCTGCAGGATCAGGATATCTCCCTATTCAATTCGAACCTCAGGAGCACCTGAACTATGCTACCAAGTTTAGGATTCTCTCATCCAAGAGTACAACACAATGACATACTACTTATACATGCCATATTTCATGATCTTCCTCTTTCTGATAGACCCAAAGAGCTTTCCCAGTAAAGAAATTAAGCAGCCTCTATCATTACTATAAATCTTAGGGACAAGATAAAGCTAACATCATTTTCTGTTCTAGGGAGGGAAATCAAATATTCAGCAACATGAGACTGGATGTGTTGGACAGCACCTTAATCTTTTAATGGATGAAGTCATGACGCTGAATCAGAAAGCGATTTCGGTCAATCTTCAACCAGATATGTCAAGAAATGTAATGGAATTTGAGACCGAAGCTAGCAAAGTTCAGTCGAGGAATGTAGACTTTCAGGAAGAGCATCAAATAAATGAAGTTGGTAAAGAAATGCAACAACAATACTGCAAGCTCATTGAAGAAACAAAACAGTGTGTCACAGTTGTTGAGACAAAATTAACTGCATTTCATGATACACTCACTGCATTATCAAGAAAGGTTGACACCTGCTCAAGAATTGCTGCTACTGTAAATGGACAAATACAGCTCAATAACCAACAGTTTATTGATGTTGAAGACAAGGTTAGTCAAAACGTTAATTTTATAAATTCCTGCACTTTTTTTTGTAGAAGGTGTTGTCTTTCCAAGAAAACAATTGGACAGTTTGTGCCTGCATTCCTCTTTAGAGGACTGAGAGATAACCAACTTTATTGAAATATATAAGATTCTAAGAGGACTTGACAAGGTGGACATTGAAAAGAAATTGCCCCTTGAGAAAGAGACAAGAGCTAGGGAACACAGTTAAAATAAGCAGCTCCCATTTGAAATAGGATTAGGAGAATTTCTTTCAGAGATTTTGGTCTGTGGCATCCTCTTATCCAGAGCAGCAAGCTTCACTGAATATTGCAAAGGCTGAGTTAGGTTCCTGACTAGGAATCTTAGGGTTGAAAAATGTGTTGCTGGAAAAGCGCAGCAGGTCAGGCAGCATCAAAGGAGCAGGAGAATCGACGTTTCGGGCTTCAGCCCTTCTTCAGGAATGCTGCCTGACCTGCTGCGCTTTTCCAGCAACACATTTTTAAGCTCTGATCTCCAGCATCTGCAGTCCTCACTTTCTCCTAGGAATCATAGGGTGTAGGGGACGTGCAGGAAGGTGACGTTGAGGTCACAATCACATCAACAATGATCTTGTAAAATGACAGGAGCAGGATCAAAGAACTGAATAGCTTACTCCTGCGTGTATGTAAATAATATTTGACAACTTAAATAAACAACTGGTGACTTTGGTCACACGGTTCTTTAGTATTTGCTCTGCACCATTTTAATTGTCTCTTATAGTGTGACTTCTGATATATTATTTCAAACTATCATATTGATGATATGGTGATTTGAATCCTTCAAATTTCTGCCAATTCAGATTTAGAATATTCGATTTAGCATAATTGGTTTCCATCTGTTTTTCATTGCCCCTCTGCTGTCACACACCTGGACCTATACCATCCTTGGTTTAGAAAACAGGAGGTACTATAATTGTGTAGTCTACCAATTAAAGATTTTTCTTTCCAGTCTGAAAGAAAGACTCCCTCCCTTGTCAGTTACCTGTTGCTTTTCCAAATGGACAAGCCCAGGATAAACTTTTTTCTGCCTTTCTTCTTACCATTTTTAAAGCCTCATGCAGCAATGAAAGATTTGGGCGGCACGGTGGCACAGTGGTTAGCACTGCTGCCTCGCAGCGCCGGAGACCCGGGTTCAATTCCCGCCTCAGGCGACCGACTGTGTGGAGTTTGCACGTTCTCCCCGTGTCTGCGTGGGTTTCCTCCGGGTGCTCTGGTTTCCTCCCACAGTCCAAAGATGTGCAGGTCAGGTGAATTGGCCACGCTAAATTGCCCGTAGTGTTAGGTAAGGGGTAGATGTAGATGTAGGGGTATGGGTGGGTTACGCTTCGGCGGGGCGGTGTGGACTTGTTGGGCCGGAGGGCCTGTTTCCACACTGTAAGTAATCTAATCTAATCTTAAAAAAAAAAAAAAAAAAAAAAAATTTGAGGTTGTTGGTTGGAGGCTTAACACTCCCTAAAATCTTCCTGACAAGGTAATTGTCATTGTTGTCTAATCTACACAAAAAGCAGTAGAACAAGGGAATTGCTCTTCCAAAGAGGCAATACTACACAATGGGCTAAATTACCTGCATCTACAGATCTAACTGCAGAGAAAATGTAAACAATATCTGTATTTGATAGTACTTAATTGAAGGTGATAATTTTATTTTTTTTTAATGTACTCACCTGTTCGTTACTAAATTAGTACAAATCTGACTCAGTAAATATTTTCACTAACAATTATTTCTTTTGATATTATGGCTCCCTGAAGCTGACAAATGTTGCATCCAGACTGTGTCGAACAGAGCAGGTTATACAAAAGACTGCAGCACAAATGATGGCACTGGAAACGATGACAGAGACCGGCATATTCATCTGGAAAATTCCACAAATGAAGCAAAGGTTGGAAGAAGCTATTGATGGAACAACACCTTACTTGGAATCTAGTGGTATGATGGTAACATTAATTTCTGTAGTATATCTGAAAATTCTACTACATTCCAATAGTTTTACTACATCTGTTTTCAGTATCTTTCTCAACAATCTTTTTCCAAAAGCACCAGGCACCCTTTGGTGCATTACTAAAACAGGCAAGTGAACCTGAACAGAAACGTGATCATGGGATCATATTAGCAGAGTTTGATCTTTTGCTCAATCCTTTGAACCCTGATATTTAAAGGAGAGATAAAGGACTGTCTAGGAGGGAGAATGAGAGCAGGACAGTGAGGTTTACTTTGGATTACTGGAAAGTTGCCATAGTTCTAGATGGCCATGAGGCTGCTCTCTGTCTCTCAAGATAACTGGTGGTGAGTTCAATCTGACGGTCACACACCTTAGACAAGAGGCAAAGTTGAGAAGGTGACTTCAGCTGGTAAAAGAATTGAACCCATGCAGTTGATATCATCACAAACCAGCCATCCAGTCAACTGAGTTGACCAAAAATAGAACAAATTAAATGATCTGTGCTACAATTTCCAGTGGTTCTTCTCTCTCTGCCCTTCCAGTAGGGGGTCACTGGGCACCAATCAGGAGCAATTTCTCTTTAATGCAGGATGCTTATGTCTATTGAGTTGAAAATCACACAATGCCAGGTTATAGTCTAACAGCTTTAATTGGAAGCACACTAGCTTTCGAAGTGATGCTCCTTCATCAGGTGATAGTGGAGGGCTCGATCGTAACACAGAATTTATAGCAAAAATTTACAGTGTGATGTAACTGAAATTATACATTGAAAAATTGATTGTCTGCTAAGCCTTTCATCTGTTAGAATACAGTGATAGTTTCACTTCTTTCATGTGTAAATCACATGTGTAAATCGGGTAACCATCCTCCAAGGTGGACTTCGGGACAGGCAGCAGAGAAAAGTGGCCGAGCAGAGGCTGATAGCTAAGTTCAGTACCCATAGGGAGGGCCTCAACCGGGACCTTGGGTTAATGTCACATTTACAGGTGATCACCATTGCACTACAACACACACACACACACACACATATTCCTACACACACGCACTCTCACATACACACGGACACAGGTACACACAGGCGCGCACACAGACACCCACACACACCCTTATAGACACACACACACTCCCACACTCTCACATGCACCCCCTCACAGACTTAAGACACTCTATATACACACACACACACACACACACACACACACACACTTTCTCACACTCACAACCCCCACCCCAGACAGACAGATACACACACAGACAGACAAAGACCCACATGCGCACACATATTTTGTGGGGTGAATTTGTACTTGCAGAGTTACATTGTACTTTGCTCAAAAACTGCATGCATTCATGTAGAACTCTGAGCTCAAAAATTGCATGAATTTATGTAAAACTCTGTTATCTCACTTTTTATATTAGAATAAATCTAAACAGAGAACACAGGGGGCTAACACCTTCAACATATTGTCTAGCTATCACCATTGTTAACAGCTTACCCGAGAATGCAACTTTAAAAAAAGGGTTTGTGATTTACACATGAAAGAAGTGAAACTATCACTGTATTCTAACAGATGAAAGGCTTAACAGACAATCAATTTTTCAATGTATAATTTCAGTTACATCACACTGTAAATTTTTACTATAAATTCTGTGTTACGATCGAGCCCTCCACTATCACCTGATGAAGGAGCATCGCTCCGAAATCTAGTGTGCTTCCAATTAAACCTATTGGACTATAACCTGGTGTGGTGTGATTTTTAACTTTGTACACCCCAGTCCAACACCGGCATCTCCAAATTATGTCTATTGACACTGTAGAGATTAAGTAACTTTGTTTGCTTCAAGTAAAGATCCATCCTAGAGCCAAGTAAAAATTTTCTATCTTAATCCACTTATTTTTGATTTGTTTTTGTGTGGAGAACTTCAGTAAATATTAATAACCTTTCAAGACAGCCTGTCTTATTGCCAAAACAAAAATGTTAATAATCTGAAGGACAACCTTTATTATTGCATTAAATGTTTATTCTACATGTTATTAGCATTTATCCCATGGCATTTCTCTCAAAGAATCAGTATGTCCTACACAGAAGTATTGTATCATGTAATGCATAAAGTAATATTATCAAGTGTACTTACTGAAGTGAAATTATCTCCTTATACTTTGGAAAGTAAATTTCTTGAGTTTGGACTTTGCTATTAAGACATCAGAGCAGCAAAAAAGAAAATTATTATTTATATATATCGTTTTGATCTTTTACTTTTTTAAAGTGATTGTTAATTTTGTAGTTAGAGGAACTTATCTGCTGTTTAAGAGGAAAGAGATGTAGTTTGTCTTTGTGATTTTTCTCATATGTCTAACGCTCTGATAGACCTGGACTTTAGTAGCATTTGGAGAAAGCTATAATGTGCTGATTTTGGGATTCTGGAGTTTGCTTGGACTTTGGCTAAGGTGCCATATTTTCACAGTAAAGCTGATAGACCTCAACCTAAGGTCTGAGATCAGCTCTTGCATCATTTTTCACCATTGATGGTGTTCTCTCAGGAAAGAGACTTGATCATTGGAAGTATTAAGCAAGATATTCACAGGTTTCCATTGTGTTTTTTATAGTGTTTAAATGTTTTGAGCCGCAAAAGGATATATCATTGGACACACAACAGTTGATGAACTTCGATAAAATCACTTAAGTCAAAGGCAAAAACATAGGAAGGATTGATGTTTGTAATTATGGTCACCTAGTGGTCAGAGTTCTGCAACTGTAACAAGACCACAAATGTTGACCTAGCTTTTAGCATCATGATAAAAGGTTTGGCACTTAGTCAGAGAGATGTACAACATGGAAACAGACCCTTCAGTCCAACTTGTCCATGCCGACCAGATATCCTAACTTAATCTAGTCCCATTTGCCAGCACTTAGCCCATATCACTCTAAACCCTTCCTATTCATATACCCATCCAGATGCCTTTTAAATGTTGTAATTTTACCAGCCTCCACTACTTCCTCTGGCAGTTCATTCAATAAATGCAACACCTTCTACATGAAAAAGTTGCCCCTTGCATCCCTTTTATATCTTTCCCCTCTTACCTGAAACCCATGCCCGCTGGTTCTGGACTTCCCTGCCACAGGGAAATGACCTTGTCTATTTACCCTATCCACACCCCTCAGATTTTATGAACGTCTGTCAGGTCACCCCTCAGCTCCGAGGTTCCAGGGAAAACAGCCCCAGCCTAATCTGCCTCTCCCTGTAGCTCAAATTTTCCCACCCTGGCAATAAACTTGCAAATCTTTTTTGAACCCTTTCAAGTTTTACACAGTGAAACTTTCCAAAAGTGGCCTAACCAATGTCCTCTACAGCTGCAACATGACCTCCCAACTCTTATACTCAATACTCTGACCAATAAGGGAAAGCATACTAAACACCTTCTTCACTATCCTATCTACCTGTGACTCCAGTTTCAAGGAACTATGAACTTGCATTCCAAGGTCTCTTTGTTCTGCAACACCCCCCAGGACCTTACCATTAAGTGTATAGGTCCTGTCCTGATTTGCCTTTTCTGAAATGCAGCACCTCACATTTACCTAAATTAAATTCCATCTGCCACTCCTCAGCCTATTGGCCCATCTGGACAAGATCCCATTGTACTCTGAGGTAACCTTCTTCGCTGTCCACTATACCTCCAATTTTGATTTAATCTACAAACTTACTAATATATCTCCTATGTTCGCATCTACATCATTTATATAAATGACAAAAAGCAGTGGACCCAGCACCGATTCTTGTGGTACTCCACTGATCAGACCTCCAGTCTGAAAGGCACCCCTCAACCACTAACCTCTCTCTTCTACCTTCAAGCCAGTTCTGTATCCAAATGGCTAGTTCTCCCAGCGTTCCATGAGATCTAACCTTGCTAACCAGCCTACCATGAGGAACCTTGTTGAATGTCTTACTGAAGTCTGTATTGATCACATCTACCACTCTGCCCTCATTAATCCTCTTTGTTACTTCTTTTAAAAAAACGCAATCAAGTTTGTGAGACATGATTTCCCACGCACAAAGCCATGTTGACTATCTCTAATCAGTCCTTGCCATTCCAAATACATGTAAATCCCGTCCCTCAGGATTCCCTCCAACAACTAACCCACCACTGACATCAGGCTCACTGGTCTATAGTTCCCTGGCTTGTCTTTACCACCCTTCTTAAACAGTGGCACCACGTTAGCCAACCTCCAGTCTCCCAGCACTTCACCTGTGACTATCGATGATACAAATATCTCAGCAAGAGGCCCAGCAATCACTTCTCTACCTTCCCACAGTTCTAGGGTACACCTGATCAGGTCATGGGGATTTATTCATCTTTGCATTTCCAGTACCACCACCTCTGTAATATGTTGTATAAGCTTCCGGTGTTACAATGACTTCAAAGCTTGACTCAAATAATGACAGTAACCTTAAAGTGGGCAAAACATCCCATTAAAATCCATCAAAATAAATGCTAATAAGACTTAGAAACCCAGGGTAATAGTTTCTGGGCCCTGAGAAGGTGGACTTTAGAGCAGGAAGGAAACCGAATTAGGCAGGATTAAAGTCGACCAGGATACATGCCACCTCTTCCTATTTCTGTCTGAAATAAATTCTAGGTGGGAAGATCCAAGCTCAACCTTTTTGTACTGCTGCCAGTTAAGGCCCTTAATTGATCAAATGACCATGTAAGGGCCTCATCCTACCCGAGCTATAATTATTTCAGCTTCAGGTGGGATGCTGAAGAGTAAACCTACCAAATCAGTAGATCCCCGTTAACTGGTTCAAGTGTAAAACTATCTGTAGAACTAAACTGAGCAGGCCATCAGTTGGAGTTTTGGGGGGGGGGGGGTCTTACTAATCTGTGCATTGAACCAGGACAAGGGGGAAGCCAGACAGAAGCATCTCCTACCCTTACTTTCAAATATGCTATAACAGAATGAGTTCCCTGACTGGGGTTGTTAATTTGGTCCAATTAGGGAGTCCTGGTTGACAGATAATAAAAGAAGTGTCAGCTGTTCAGGGAGAGGTGGGCACTGCAAGGAGTGGAGTACATTATTTCACCCTCTAACTGTATTTTAATTTACTCTCTGCCCTCCCCTCCACTGTTTGATCACACAGCATTGGTCTTTGATGTGAAGGGCACTGCTTGTTAAAAAAAATTTTTTTAAAAAGTTTAAAAAAAAGAATAAAAGAAGTGTCAAGAGATTCTGGCACACAGAGCTGACTCTGAAAAAGCAGTACTAGAGGAAAGGAGCTTTCACGTGCAAATACAGGGTTACTTGGTGATATAATACTGGCCTCGAGTTATTTCATGTTGCAGTTGACTTATTTTTAACAGATGTGCATATGTCCCATAACATTGCCTGTGGGGCATAGGACGAAAGCAAAATAAGGTGTTATGCCAAGCAGAGCATAGTTATATGTCCCATCATACCACTAGCACTCACTTGCGGCTGGGCCTTCTCATTTCCATTCATCTGAGTAAAAGAAGATTGTACAATGTGATGTCAATAGTATGACGACAAAATGTGACAACCCTGAAGTTCTAATGTAAGAATACTACTATGCTAACTAATTGTGCACAGAGGATATCCTCCTAGCATTGTTACCAGTTGAAAGTATCTGACCGTTCTAAACAAAATTACAACTCCTTATGCTATCAATTATTACCATCTGAATAAATGCTAGAATTGTATGAGAACTTGAAATACGAGGTGCTTGAGTTTCCTCTTGAGGCCTATTTTAGGCAGCAGGTCCATATCTGCTTTCTGTTCTGCTTCCTGAGGATCTGTTTTACTTCTGCTGTGAACATTGATCAAGAGGAACAGCATCATTACTACATATCTTCAGATAATTACCTCATCTTGTTCACCACTGTCACTTTGTTATTGAAAATCTATTTTGAGCAGCATTTACAAATCTGGGGAGCACAGTCATCACTGTTTGTTGCATCTAGTCTAAGGATTGTAAGCCACTCCACACAATCAGCTGATATGTTCATTGTATACAAATATGTTAAGTGGATGATATATCTAAATGTGTTTATTCTCCATTATTTTGCAGAATTTTACCTTTGCAAATATGGGTATAAGATGTGTCTTCGAATATATCTCAATGGCCATGGAGAAGCTCAAGGATCATATATTTCACTTTACTACATTTTGCTCAAGGGACAGTATGATGCTTTGATTCAGTGGCCTTTCAAAGAAAACGTAAGGAAACATGGAACCACACAAGCTTGTTTCTAAAAGCTACAGTGGAGGAATTCTTCTGCTAAAACTTAGCTGGAGGAATTTCACCCCCAGTTTGCTTCAATGTGAAAATATTATGACTTACAAATTTGAGTGTTCCCCATCCATGTGCAAATGCAACCCAGCCATCTAGCATCCAATACTGTAAACAATGCAGGAAAGTAGGTATCCAGTGCCCATGATTGAAACTGGCATTAGGCTGTTTACTATACCTGGCTTTCGAAGCAAAGTGATTTTCATCCTGCAACCCAGGAAACTGGAATGATCCTTGGTGAATAAAAACCAAATGAATTGATGCTGTAAATCAGAAACAAAAACAGAAATTGCTGGAAAATCTCAGCAGGAGAAAGTGAGGACTGCAGATGCTGGAGATCAGAGCTGAAAATGTGTTGCTGGAAAAGCGCAGCAGGTCAGGCAGCATCCAAGGAGCAGGAGAATCGACGTTTCGGGCATGAGCCCTTCTTCAGGAAGGGCTCATGCCCGAAACGTCGATTCTCCTGCTCCTTGGATGCTGCCTGACCTGCTGTGCTTTTCCAGCAACACATTTTCAGGAAAATCTCAGCAGGCCTGGCAGCATCTGTGGAGAGGAATCCGAGTTAACATTTCAGGTCAAGTGAGCCTTCCTCAGAACCCAGTTCCCAAAACTGGGAACATTAACCCGAAACATTTAACTTTGACTTCTCTCCATACATGCTGCCAGACCTGGGTGAAACAAGTTTTCTCTTGAGAAATTCATTTACATCACAGATGTTGGTGCTTTTGGTGCCACATTGGCAATGGGCATTGATCATGAGGCCTTGAAGTCTCTGGCTATTCAGGGCCATGGCACATCTTTTCATACCATCAAGCCTCAAACAGTATCCTATGAAATGTGAAGACTGCAAAGCTGACTGTACTATTGACTCCGTTGCAGCTATACTCATGAAAGACAAATCAACAACACTTGCATTTACTTTTGTATTTTTATAACAAAGAAACACATGAGAAATGTTGAGATTAAGACAGGTGATTAAATCTTGTTTGGAAGAGTCTGGATTTAAGATGCTTTTTCAAAGATGGATCGGGATGAAGAGGATTAGGAAAAAAAGTTCCAGAGAGTCTGATGGTACATTTTGATGATGCATGACAATTGGAAAGGACTGATTAAACTAAAAATTTAATATTTTAAAAGTTTTCTTCTTCCCTCAATCATTCCTGACTCAATCTGCCTGGGAAAAATGAGCAAGGGAAAATCCAGAATGATTCCTTGAGGTAGTAAAACATCAATTGCAGCAGAAGTGCACATTTCTACAGCTAATTTGTTCCTCAAATGGAACATTTTTACTGATTTTTCACAGTTGAGATAGCAGACAGTGGATTAATACTTGTGGCTTGGCATTTTCTGGCCTTTGTTATTGTTATTTAATAAATAAATAAATTCAGACAACAGTTTCAGTTCAGATTGTGTCCATTTTTTTTTGTCAGATGAAACTTGCTTTACTGAACCAGAGAGATCGACAGCAGTCCATTCTGAAGATCTACGTTCCAAATGAGCATGACTCCGCTTTACAGAGGCCTGGAGAAACTATGAATGCACCACATGGCTTTGCCATGTTTGTGACCTTGACTGAATTCAACCAACGCTTCTCTGAGTTTGTGGCTGGTGATGAAATGTTTGTGGGTGCAGAAGTCATCCCAGTAGATTGATTATTAAGTTATCTATTAAAAGGAGTCCATGACATTGATGTTAGGTGAGACAATTAATACTTATCACCATATGGGTAAAATATACTATAAAAAGTATGTAACTTTGCCACCTGTTCTTTTCTCACAATAGACTTGGAGATAAAGATATAGTCACAGACAAATAAGTTACAAGACATTAACAAAGCATTTTAGATTGAACAATTATGTATTTCAGGGTTTAAAATGAGGAAGGTGTTCATAATATTGTATTATTAGTATAATGGGCTCACATTTTTTTTTAAAAGTTGTGATCCAGGGGGAGCATTGCCCAAGCCTCCCTGATCTGCTTGTTCCCAACTCTCCTATTTCCGTTGTATTTAGTGAATAATTGGCAGCATCCTGCCTACCATGCCCCACAGTTCCTGCCAGCTAACATGGCATTTCTGTTAGATTTGAGCAAGAGGTAAACCTTTGCATGTCTAAATGAGAGCCAGGAGTTCAAATCTGTGCTGCTTTTTTTTTAATTTCAAAAATATACTTTATTCATAATATGATTTGATGGTCTGTACAGTTGGATATGCCATACATATGTAAACATTCCATTTCTTTGCATACCAAAACAGAGTAATCATTCCTATTTACAGGTCTGTATGATTACATTTTTAGCTGCGGCGTCAGCAGAGCCCAAATGACTATGTGAGCCCCCTGTTCTTCTTTAGGCAGGCAGACGTTACACGGTGGTCTTTCCCCACCGCATTTTGGCGACAGCTGCCCCAAGCTTCATCGCGTCCCTCAACACGTATCCTGGACCTTGGAATGTGCCAGTCTGCAACACTCAGTCGGGGTCAACTCCTTCAGCTGGAAGATCAACAGGTTTCGGACCGCCCAGAGAGTGTCCTTCGCCGAGTTGATGATCCTCCAGGCACAGTTGATGTTCGTCTTGGTGTGCGTCCCGGGGAACAGACCGTAGACTGCAGCGGCACTGGTTCTGGGAATAGGCCAGACCTGTGCCACGTATAATAGCAATGACAGTGCCTCACACATGATGACCAGTTTTTTCCCGTGATGGAGAGCGACCGTAGCTTCCATCTGCCCAGTTTCTGCCTCACTTTGCTGATACGTTCCTCCCAAGACTTGGCACACGCCCCAGCCCCCCTGAACCAAATACCCAGCACCTTTAGGGTCGGTCCTGAAGGTGAAGGGGATCGAGGATTGGTCGGCCCAGTTCCCGAAGAGCATTTACCTTGGTCCCCGAGGCCCATTCGAACTGGTCACATATGCACATGAGTCTGCGCACGGACAGCAGATCCGAGCAGAAAACGGCGATGTCATCCATGTACAGGGAGGCCTTAACCTGCAGGCCCCCGCTGCCAGGAATAGTCATCCCTCTCAGGCTTGCATCCTTCCTGATGGACTTGGCAAATGGCTCAATGCAGCACACAAACAAGGCAGGAGAGAGAGGGCAGCCCTGCCTGACTCTAGATCTGACTGGGAAGCTATCTGATTCCCACCCATTGATTGAGACTGCACTGACAATGTTGGTGTAGAGCAGTCTGATCCAATTGCAGATTCCCTCCCCAAAGCCCATTTTGGAGAGAACATCTCTCATATACCTGTGTGATATCCTGTCAAAGGCTTTCTCCTGGTCCAGGCTGATCAGGCAGGTGTCCAACCCTCTGTCCTGCACGTGGGCGATCGTATCCCTGAGGAGTGCGAGACTCTCAGCAATCTTCCTACCCGGTACAGCACAGGTCTGGTCAGGGTGAATCACCGAATGCAGAGTAGACCTGACTCGGTTGGCGATTATCTTTGACAGAATTTTATAATCTGCATTCAACAGTGAGATTGGTCTCCAATTTTTGAGTTCCTCCCTCTCCCCCTTCCACTTGTAAATGAGGGTGATGATGCCTTTCCTCATGGATTCACTCATGGTACCTGCCCGAAACCTGACATACACCTCCAGCAGGTCCTGGCCAATCAAGTCCCACAGAGCTCAATCTGTGCTTCATGTTCAGAGGAAGGAGAGGCTGTAGGAAAAGGGGAAATTGGGGTGATGCATGCTTTGGACATTGCACATCTGATTCCCAGCTTTAGTTAACCCTTTTTGCATTATGCTGAGAAGCTAGTTCAATATCAAATAGTCAAGCCTAAGAAATACAGGAACATTCTGTCTGTTTGAGAGTGCATTAATAAACCTATGATATTATTTCAGTAAGACTAAACAGCTTACCTGCCCAACACTTCCCTCAAGCACCAGCACCAGAATGCAGATTAGTTCTTCATGACAAAACTGTCATTGGGACTTTTTCGTGTGAGCAATATTTGCAAAAAATATTCAGTGCTCTTCAAAGTCATTGCCTTTGCATTGTTTTGGGTAGAAATGAGAGCTGTGATAAGGTGCCAAATAATGGAAGTCCCTTTTATGATGTAATATCACAGAAATTGCATGCTACAACTCTAATTTATGCCAACATGTCACAGAAAGACTTCTGGAAAATGAGATCTTTGTTCTCTGCTGATTTACTTCAGGGAAGGTAGAGAAGATTGATCGGACTTGGGTTTGTCATTCTTATTGTTTTCTTTATCACGTTGTTCTCATCTTGATGTCAACAGCAACTTTTAAATGTCTGAAGAATAATTCTCAAAAAGCTATAAAAGAAAATGCTTTCCAAACGAGGTAGCATTTTAACTGAAACTGTTATGTTTTTAATCTGCTACTGCTGGACCATTCTATGTAGCACCAATAAAGACATGTTAAATTGAGTATATCACTTGCACCAGGGGTTATTTGTTCATTTCACATCAACTAATTTCTTAGTTGCCATTATTTCAAAAATGCTTTCTTCTTTTAAGAATCATTTCAACTTTTGTTTCATATTAGGATGTTGGCGGCTTTGGAAGGTTTGTGTTTTAAGGAGAGGCTGGATTGGCTAGGACTTTTTGTGTTGCATAAGAGGTTGAGTGGTGACCTTATAGAGATTTATTAAATCATGAGAGGTGTAAATAAGGTGAATGGCAGATGTATTTTCACTAGGGTGGAGGATTTCAAAACTAGTGGCCATATTTTTAAGATGAGAAGAGAAAAATTAAAAAAAGACACGAGGGGCAACTTTCTTTTACACAGAGTGGTCCATATGTGGAATGAACTTCCAAAGGAAATGATGGATACGTGTACAGTTACAATGTTAAAAAGACATTTTGGATAAGTACATGAATAAGAAATGTTTGGAAGGATATGGGCCAGGGCCAGCAGGTGGGACTAGTTTAGTTTGGGACTATGGCTAGCATAGACTGGTTGGACTGAAGTGCCTGTTTCCGTGCTGTATAACTCTATGACTCCAGTTGTTCGATGTTAGTCTTTGTAGCTTAAAATGCTAGTCTGTTTTGAAATACCTCCCTGTGAATTTAATAGGACATAATTTAATTCTCAAACAATAATCAATTTCCTTAAACTAAAATTGAGCAAACCTACTGCAATTACTATAAATAAAAAGAAGAGGTGCCAGAAATACTCAGTAGGTCAGGAATATATCTGGCAAGAAAGAAATTTCACTTTTAGCTCCGGATGATGCTGAATATGTCCAGAATTTTCTGCCTTTAGATTTCCAGTAACCAGAGCATTTTCTTTTGGTGTTGAGGGAATTTGTTATGCAGTGGGAATTAATGAAATATAAATTTAATCTTGATTTAAAGAGGAGCAGGTGAGGTGAGCACTTATTCAAGGGAACAAGAGAAGTCAGTCCTGTGAGGCAGCTGTATAAACAGAGGCTGTGGCTTCTCAGCCTTTGGTTAAGATTAAGTGTAAGTTTGAAGTTGCGAGTCATCGTACAACTTTGAGATCATCACTGGATCATAGTTGGTCATTGGAGGATCGTCAGTTGAGCTGAGCTGCTACTGGTGGATCTTTATGCTGGATTCAGCTTAACACCAATTCAGTACACAGTCAACCAGAGATATGACCATCACAACTGCCCGAGCCCCAGGCCAGGGTGTCCGAAACACAGTCAGGTTGCTAAGCTGAGGTTGTAAAAAGTTAAAGTGATATCAGGAAAACCATGAGTTGAGCAGCAGCTATGTTCAACTCCAGTAAATTTGAAAAATGTAAATTTCTAAACTGGCACAGGGCAAGAAAGAATTTATAGTCTTAGGAAAGGGAGCTGATTTGTGAGTAAAGGTGAACAGTTTCTACTTTATGCTAATCTTCAGTTTATAGTTAATAGTACCAGACTAAGGTTAAAGTGAGTTAAGTGATTTAAAATTTTAAAATGAGAGCATGGCAGGACAGTTCAATCATGCAGAATGCCCATCCTGTGCCACTTCTCATGATCTGGACAAGCCCATGGGTAGGAAGTGTTACTGAATGCACAAAGCTTGAACATTCAGGTTTCAGAGTTCGAATGGTGGAGTGCATCCATGAGGTACAGAACTTTGTAACCACTTCTTTGACTGTGCTATCCACAAACAGACAGCCAGGGAATGGGTGACCACCATGCAGTCCATGAATACCTGGCAGATTGTTTAGGAATCCCCAGAGGTCCTGCTTACTAACCAGTTTTTCATTCTGGATATCAGTGAAGGTGATTGACCTTTGGAAGAGTGCAGCAAGCACCAAGCCCGTAGGACCAGATGTGGCCCAGCTGTACATGAGGGGAGGAAGAACAGCAGAAGTGCATTATAGAGAGATGATCTTTAGTTAGGATAAAGGAGCCTCCAAGATTTCGTTGTCTCCTTGGTGTTAGGGTGATGTCACAGATTACTGCAAGCCATTCTTTTTGGGAGGTCAAACACCTAGAATTTGTGGTCGATGTCGGGTGTGCTTCTGAAATCGGAATTTCAGGAGTTAGGTAGAAAATTAGTAAACAGGACTTCTATAATCTCCAGATTACTCTATGTGCAGAATGAGGGAGGTGTGACAGATGAATGCATGGCTGAAAAGATGCAGGACAGAGGGCTTTAGATTCCTGGGACTGGCTGTAGGTGAGATGGGCACCTGTACAAGCTGGATGGCTGTATCTGAACTAAGTATTTGAAAGGGGGTATTGTTAGTTTGAAACCTTGCAAAAAACACTCAAAAAGGATGTGGAAACCAGGAGAGAATATTAAAAAGTAATATCAGGGTTTACAAAGTGCTGGGACAAGCAGATAACACCAAGATAGAGAATAAGCAGATTGATAGGTGAAGTTGAAGTGAGGGAGAATGTAATGAAGTCTAAAGCAGTATTACAATGCACATCTATGAATGCACGGACTATATAGTCAATAAGATTGGGAGTTACAGGCACAGTTGATTATTATTGCCTTGTGGATTATGATTTTGTGGAAATAATGGAGATTTTGTTACAAGAATGGCAGATCTGGGTGTTGAATAATCCTGGTTAAAGGTGTTCAGAAAACTTAGAAAAGAAAAATAAGGGGGTCATGTTTTTGTTAAGGAGAGCATTGCTATACTGGAGCAGAAAGATGTTTTAGATGATTCAAGGCATATTGATTTGGCTAGAGCTATGGAGTAAGAAGCTTGCAATTTCATTGCTCAGTGTGACATTTCCACTAAGAAAGTTAAAAATCAACAACACCAGCTTATAGTACAACAGGTTTAATTGAAAGCACTAGCTTTCGAAGCACCGCTCCTTCATCAGGTGGTTGTAGAGTACACAATTGTAAGACACAAAATTTATAGCAAAAGTTTACAGTGTGATGTAACTGAAATTATCCATTGAAAACTACAAACAATCAAGATATTTTTCAATGGATAATTTCAGTTACATCACACTGTAAACCTTTGCTATAAATTCTGTCTTACAATTGTGTACTCTACAACCACCTGATGAAGGCGTGGCGCTCCAAAAGCTAGTGCTTCCAATTAAACCTGTTGGACTGTAACCTGGTGTTGTGACTTTTAACTTTGTACACCCCAGTCCAACAGCGGCATCTCCAAATCATTTCCACTAACAGGTACTGAAGAATATAGAGGAACAAATTTACAAGAAAATTACAGAGAGGTGTAAACATCATGGAGTAGTTACAGTGGGGGACTTTAATTACCAGGATATTGTTTGAGATAGAGGTAATTTAAGGAACAGTAAGGAATCAGCTTTCCTACATTGTGTTCAGGAGAATTTCCTACAACATTCTGTGTCCAGTCCTGCAAGAAAGAAGATATTGTTAGACCCAGTACTTAGGAATGAGGTGGGGCCAAGTAGGTCAAGTCAGTTGGGGGAACATTTAGGGGACAGTGATCATTTTGAAATAAGGTTTAGGATGATAGTGAAAAATAACATTGGCCAATCCAGAATAAGAATAATCAACTTGTGGACAGCAGACTTCGAGGGGGCAAGAAACTGGATAGACTGCAATCAAAGATTAGCAGGAAAAACAATAGCTGAACATTAGGCTATCTTGACAGATGTGATGATATGGGCACAGTTAAGATTTATTCCCTTAATAGGGAGAGGTGGGACAAAAAAATTCCAGAGCTCCAAGGAAGACAAAGGAGAAACTGTTCCCACTTCTAAATAGATTGAGAATCAAAGAATACAGTAAGTGTTCTGCAAAAGTAGCAAAGGCAAGGTAAGAAGAAATCCTTTGACACAGCAAGTAATTAGGGTCTGGAATGCACTGCCAAAAAGTGTGCTGGAGACTGAGTCAATTGATGCGCTCAAGGGGTGACTGGATAATTATATAAATTGAAACAATGTGCAGGGTTCTAAGGAAAAGCCAAGAGATTTGCACTAAACTAAAATGCTAGGAAGCTAGTACAGACATGATAAGCCAAATGGCCTCTTTCTGCACTGTAACAATTCCATGATTCTGTGAATGATCGAGACAAAAAAACCGAGCACATCATTTGAAAACAAGTAATAAGGGAAATTTCCAATCTATTTAAGTACCAAGAGTCAGATCTGGCACGACTAGTGTTTGTTATTCAGAGCATGTGACAACAATAATACAGGGGATGAGAGGGGGATTGTTCCACCATCCCCAACATTAGATTGGTACCAAAATAATTGCCCTGATGAGAGTCACAACCTCCAATATTAGAATCCATAGTGAAGTTCTAATTTCAATAATTTTGGACTTTTCCCACCAGTTGTTTGCTTCATGAAAGATGGGTAATGAATGAATTCTGCTTTTGATGAATATGTTCATCTCTTGGCTTGAGTCATTGGGACTTTCTTTACTTTTGAACCCTGGTAACTTCAAAATTATTACCTTTTGGAATTTGCATTAAATGATCTAAAATACAACTACCAAAGTGTTGTCTGTTTTGATTGTTGGGTTAAATGGTACACAATTAAGAGATGAATTTATGGCTCTGTTTAAATAATGTTCATGTAATCCAGTGAAATATTTGTTGTCACTCTCATAGTTTTCCATTTTCAGCCTCATCCCTACAAATTGCTTGTCTATGTAAGATGTACAGCATGACTTTTCAAAAAAAATTATTTCTACATTCCAGAAAAATTCCTGCATTGAATTGGCTCACTGATATCCAGCATAATAAAGCAGGAGGTTTAACTAAATCCATCTGCATTAATTCAGAAATTCAGTTCAGATTATACCACCAGTGTTAGGTGTTGGTGGGATGGTTTGTAAACTAGTAAAACTGTGGATCTAGTTCATGGTATGGATATAACCACCTTGGCATGTTATACAACAGCAGTGGTGCAGATATCGTGCCAATTGTACCCATGCAGTGTTTTAGCATTTCTAGCAATGGCTTATTTTCTGAAACAAAAACAGAAATTGCTGGGAAAACTCAGCAGGCCTGGCATCTTCTGTAGGGAAAAATCAGAGTTAATGTTTCAAGTCCAGCGACACTTCTTCAGAACTAATTGTAGCTAGGAAAAGGAGGGTATGTATGCTAAATGTGAGGGTGGGGAAGGAGGGGAGTAAACAATAGATGGAGATGGTGCTCAGAAAGACAGAAACATAGTTGCAAAAACAAAGGAATGGGTAAAGGTCAGCTTGTGAGAATGAATATTTGTGTATGGGGTCCAATAATCAGTTCCGAAGAAAGGTCGCTGGACCCAAATTGTTAACTCTGCTTTCTCTCCATGGATGCTGCTAGACCTGCTGAGGTTTTCCAGCAATTTCTGTTTTTTAAATCTGATTTCCAGCATCTACAATTCTTTGATTCTTTTTGCTTATTTTCTGATCCCTGCACTATTAACACTTGAGCTGTCCAATGTTTTCTCATTAATATTGTCCTCTTCCTCATCTTAGAATCAACACAGAATCAGCCTACGTATGTTCCAATGATACCTAGCTCTACTTTCAACCACCTCTTGATTCAAAGAATTGCCAAAAAGTTGGTCCAACATCTTGAAATTGTATGCTTTTTTGCTCAGGCTCTTACTTTAATTGGGGTAAATCTGTGCTATATATGGCATTGGTGATTGTTATTTCATTTATGTCTCTTCCATCACACAGATGGCAGATCATTCTGCCCTCATATGCTCAATTTATTAGCATTTAGTCTTTAAAGTATTTCTGGAGTACATGTATTAACATACAAGGAAAGCCATGTTTTTGTCTCCACATAATTCTCAACAGTCAAGGGCAACTCCCAGGTCTGCAAAAGACCCCAAATCAAATTTAGTGAGGCTATCTCATTGATTTCAATATTTAATAGTTTGCTATGCTTAATAAAATGGTTTCTGATATCTAATTGGAGAAAAGTTCTGCTCACGCAGTGGGAGATGTCTGTCAACCGTACACTTCACCAGGTGGAGTTGGTTTTGGGTCTTACAGCGTAGGAGGGAAGGGCATTGTTTGTTTATGTGTCAAGGAGGGGATGTCTGTTTAGATGTTCCATAGTAACGTTTCTTTGAAAAATGTTAAGCTTAAGTTAGAACTCTTTGAAATATCTCACTTTAAGGGAGATTTTGGTCAGGAAAATTGCCAAAGTGATTTTTAATCTGGGTATTTTGCTTGGAGTCAGCAATATTGGGATTTTTGCATTGCAACTCCAGTCTGTGGTGCTGCTTCAACTCTCTGGCCAAAGAAAGTTCTGGGCCAATGTTTCAGGTTGATGACTTTTCATCAGAACAGAACCTTCATAAAACTGGTTCTGATGCTACCAGGGTGTTGCATTCAGGCCCAAAGTGACAATGGCCTCTAACAGTTTTCACATTACTGATGATTATGTTGACGTTATCAGATCGATCCTCTTCTGTCTTTAGGGATGTTACACCTGATGTAACTCCTACTCCTCTAGTACAGCCCTCACATCCAGTGTGCTGAAAGATCATGGTCAGAGCTTTTGTTACCTCCACCAATGAATGATGCTGACCAACACAGCGGCCCTTATTCTATTTTTATCCTATTTTGACAGCAATACAACCATCATCCTGTACTTTTGTGTTTTGTGAGATCACATGCAAAACATTAATTTAGTACTTCAGTCTGGCCCTATGCCTCCGCAAGAAAGATTTCTCATTCATCTCCAATCAGTCACACCATTTACAATCTATTCTTTGAAATATTTGTAAAAGATGTTTGAGTTGCTTATATTTTACAAAGACTAATCTTTTCCCTGTTTAACCATTTTGAATCAAACTGTTCAGGCTGGTGGGACTTTAATATGGACCTTCTGACCCAGAGGTAGGAACACTACCACTGCATCATACGAACCCTCTGTTTGTCCATTCATTCTTTTTCCATTCTGCCCCCATTGAAATCGAGTTGCATTGGTGCTACATGATAATTGTAGTATCAGTTTGTTACATCTTATAATTGAGCTAAAGTGGAATTGTGTGTCCTTCCCCCAATAGTTTATAGAAAGAATTTACAAAACTAAAAACTGTTGCTGCCAGTAATTAACAGTCTGGCTAATTCAGGAAGGCTCCAGTATCAAACTAGGGGAAATTACCATGAGTTTCCTAATATTGAGATTGGTTTAACTGACATTACTTGTAAGTGTGATAATGATGTCATCAGCAGCTAATCTACATAGAATTTAACATGGAACAGGTAATGGGGCTCTTGTGCAGTGGTAATGTCCCGAACTCTGAACCAGGAGGCTTATGTTCAAATCCCACCTACTCCAGAGGTATAAATAGCAGTTCTAAACAGCCTGATTAGAAAAATATTTAGAAAAGCACAAATGACAACATTTAAAAGGCATCTGGATGGGTATATGAATAGGAAGATTCTGGATTAATGGTTTGGAAGAGCACAGCAGTTCAGGCAGCATCCAAGGAGCTTCCAAATCGACGTTTCGGACAAAAGCCCTTCATCAGGAATACCTATATGAATAGGAAGAGTTTAAAGGGATATGGGCCAAATGCTGGCAAATTGGACTAGATTTATTTCGGATATCTGGTCAGAATGACTCTAATATTTCAAAAATCATATATTGATATTTCAGAGGTTCCTGGACATGCTTTGTGCAAAAAGAATACATGGGGTATTGTTCAGTGCATCATATAGAAACACTGTAACAGGCTTTGTAATAGTTATATACTGATTTTAAGTAGGGGATTTTAGAACCATCAAACCTTTAACAGATTAATCATGTTTTTGTACTTCAGGAAAGTCCCACGAGATGAGACCTTCATTGCTTCCTGTTTCCTTTAAAACACTCCCTTCTCTGGTCTGATTGCGGTAAGGGTTTCAATTACGCAGAATCAAAGTTTTGTCGAGAAATAGTTATTTCCCTCCTGGTGGAGTAGTCACACTCCCGCTGAAAAATGGGACGACAATAATGTAGGTCCGATTTTGCCCGGAATCCGTGTGTTTATTTTCCAAGTACATCTTCCTTTGTACTGCAAAATATTACTGGCAGAAATTAACTATTATTATCTTGTCGATCGAAGTAATGTTGATTCGCGAATTTCCCCTCCTCCTCACATAACAGAATGAAATAAAATGTCCTCGAGGATTACTGCTAAAATTGTAATTATAAAATAAGTGTGTTAGGTTATGTTGTTTCGAGCTCCCAAGTGCGAACCCTTTTTTGCTAAGTTAACGGGGTAACTTATAAAATATTCCCCCCAACCTGGTAAAACGTCTGTATTATATTTAAGTTCAAACTTATAAGGCAGCAGTGTGAATGACTAAAAGACTATTTTCAACTACGCTTAGTGTTGGTGTGGTAGGGACTGAAGTTAGTTCCAGTCTCTTCCTCAAACAGCCGAAAGCTTCTCTTGGTCAAATCACTCAGTACACGGTTCTGAAGCCATCCCAAGACTCGAAACGTTAACTCTGTTTATCTCTCTACAATTGCTGTCAGGCCTGCAACGGTTCTCCAGAATTCTGTGTTTCATTCATTTTTAAAATGTTAACTTGTTGTAAATGTTTCTCACAGCAAGATACAGATCCAGCTTTAAAGGTCCTCATTTTACTTGGCAAATAACAAGCAATCAATTGGATACATATACATTTCCACACAATTTCATCAACTGATAGTAATCTTCAATTGAAGTTGATGTCAGAATGTACTGGTATCCTTCTGCGAAACTTGCACTGTCTCTTCCAAGGTTATGATATGTTTTGATTCCTCAGATGCTTTGAATGTTTCCAGCATTTTCCTTTTCAATATAATGTTATTCGATGTTATTTCGATTTAATTAACCTAATGCAAACACATAATTACATGTAACATGGAGGTTTAAAAAATAATTCATTAATACATTTGACACCACTGCCCTGCAACTCTCTATCCAAGATTCTTGATGTTGCAGGATTATGCTTGTTGGACTCAGGTTTTATGCGATATTTAGCAATAGGGAGGCTACATGTCATGTCAGGACATTTAATTTAGTCAGCAGTGATATGTGGCTGATCTAGTGCCAGAACATCTGGTTTGGTCACTGGTGACATCCAGTTGATGTCGTGCCTGAACATCTGGTTTGGTCACTCGTGATGTCTAGCCAGATACAGTGCCAGGGTATTTGGATTAGTCAACAAGTTAAAAATCACACAACACCAGGTTATAGTCCAACAGGTTAATTTGGAAACACCAGTCTTCTAAGTGCTGCTCCTTCTTCAGGTGATTGTGTTTGTCCATAAGACACAGAATTTATAGCAAAAAATTACAATGTCATGCAAGGAAAATGGTATATTTAACAACAGTCGTTAAGTCTTTCATCTTTTAGAATGGGTTATAGGTTTTGGTTCATTAATATGTAAACCCCAGAACTTCTTTTATGTTACATTCTCAAGATATGTTAAGGTTTTATAAAAAAAGGTGACACCTTTTTGTTGATGTCAGAATCAACAAAAACCTATTGATTTGTTAATAAACCTGTTGGACTATAATCTGGTGTTGTCTGATTTTTAACTTTGTCCACCTGAGTCCATGACCGGCTCCTCCACATCTTAGTCACAAGAGACATCCAACTGGGTGTAATGCCAGGACATGTGGTTTGGTCACCAGTGACATCCTGATGAAGGGCTTTTGCCCGAAATGTCGATTCTCCTGCTGCTCAGATGCTGCCTGACCTGCTGTGCTTTTCCAGCACCACAGTCTTGACACCAGTGACATCCAGCCAGTTCTACCACATGAAGCATATTCTTGACCCTGGTTACATTCAGAGCCATGTGCGCCTCATCTGCCATATCTGCATTATTTTTGTTGAAGTCTGAATTTGAGTCAGCAGAGGCACCAGAATGTCTGGCGTGAAGGAGAGCTGTTGCTGGAGACAACCACTTTCCAGACATTTGGGTCTCACAGCGCCAGAGACCCAGATTCAATTCCCGCCTCAAGCAACTGACTGTGTGGAGTTTGCACTTTCTCCTGTGTCTGCGTGGGTTTCCTCCGGGTGCTCCGGTTTCCTCCCACAATCCAAAAATGTGCAGGTTAGGTGAATTGGCCATGCTAAATTGCCCGTAGTGCTGGGCGAAGGGGTAAATGTAGGGGAATGGGTCTGGGTGGATTGCGCTTCAGCAGGTCGGTGTGGACTTGTTGGGCCGAAGGGCCTGTTTCCACACTGTAAGTAATTTAATCTAATCAAAAGTTAAGGAGGTTTTCTTTTCAGAAAATGCTGTCTTTTTGACTAGGTGCATGCAAACGATGCAATGGCACTATTTCAAAAACCTGTATCTATCCTTCAATCGATTAAAGGTTATTTAATAAAATTGAGGTTATCTGCTCTAGCTTGCTGTGTGCCAATTTGGCAGCCAAATTTCAAAATATGTTACATTTCAAAGAGTACTTCCCTCATTGTAAAGCACTTCGGGATATCCCCGCGGGTGGTGATAAGCGCTATATAAATGCAAGTTGTGTTTAGGAGACATTGGTTTTTCCACAGTCACAGGAAGTTCCTGTTCAAATTACACGGTGAATATTGGGAGCGGAAGTCCTTCAAATCGTAGAACGAACATTTTAGGTAAACTGTGATCTTTATTTATGTATTTACCCTCTCTTTCCTCATATTTTCTTTATGGAGAGCTGCAGAACGCAGAAGAATCTGGTGGAGAGTGGTCTGTTAGGCCTCGAAAACAAATGTGACCTATTTGTCTAACGTTACGTGTGAGCGGCAAATCGCCGCGCTTCAAACCAACTTTATTTGTTTATTTATTTTAAAAAAACCTTATACTTAACGGTAAAAGAGGTGTTTATTTACCTTTGAAATTTGGTCGCCGCTCTCACTAATGTCAGTTTCCCGCAAAGTAGAGTGGCTTTTTATTTGAAAAGAGGCAGCGTTCCAATCATCAACGGTCGCCAAGCCAGACCTGCAATTTGTTATAAATCTTGAATAATATTTCGACATAATTATAATGCTTTAAGTTAATTTGTCGCTGATTAGCTGTTTTAATAACTTTTTAAAAATATTTCTATGTTTAAAATAATGCTCTTGGAAATTGTGCACCTTCCTGTCTGAGCTTTTTTGGTTACATTTTTATTTGAAGTTTTAGTTCCTGTTTCCCCCACCTTTTATTATTCTTCCAAATAAAAATCCTTACAATATTGTTCAATGATGTATCTTTAACGTCTCCCTCTTATACGGAGGGTTTTGTCTGAGAGCAGCATCTGATATTTCTGAGGTCCTGTACATTAATTTAAAATTTTGCAATTGGAATACATTTGCAAACATTTCAGATCAGGTTGGATCTTGTTGTTTTCAATGCTAAGATTTGATTTAGTGGTTCAGAGAACAAGATGATGCAAGTATTATTTGCAAGTATTTCAGAGCAATGTAAATTTTGTTGCTTTAGATTTTAGGAACAACTCATTTATTTGAATGATGTTGTATTACAGTAGAGCTTTTTTTATTTCCTGTGTGGATTGTAAGACGACGAATCAGAAATTAGGCCATTTGGTCCATTGAGTCTGCTCCACCATTCGATCATGACTGATAGGTTTTTCAACTCCATTTTCCTGCTTTCTTCCCCTTGACGGTCAAAAACTTATCCATCTCTGTTTCAAATATACTCATTAGCCTGGCCTCCACAGCTTTCTGTAGCAATGAATTCCACCGATTCACCACTCTCTGGTTAAAGATGTTTCTCCTTATGTCTGTTCTAAAAGGTGTTCCCTTTACTGTAAGGCTATGCTCTTGCCCCCAGTTCTTTCATCCAGATCATTAATGGATGTAGGTTTGCTTGCTGAGATGGAAGGTTCATTTCCAGACATTTCGTCACCCTATTAGGTAGCATATTCAGTGGACCTCCGGGCAAAGCACTGCTGAAATTCCTGCTTTCTATTTATATGTTTGGTCTTTCAAGTTCATTAGCTGCTGTTTTAGTGTGTTGGGGGTTTGTGGGCTACCATGATGCCAATGGGTCTGAGTAGTCTGGCAGCCATTTCTGAGGTGTCTTTGTAGGGGAGTGGCTAGGGTTTCTGGACATGTTTTGTCTGCTTATTTGGGTTCGTTGCTGAGAAATCGGTGGACTGTGTTCATTGGGTACCCATTCTTTTTGAATACACGGTATAGGTGATTTTCCTCTGCTCTGGTTAGTTCCTCTGCTGAAGTGTGTGTTGGCTCATTGAAATAATGAGGTAAAAACAATGACTGCAGATGCTGAAAACCAAATACTGGATTAGTGGTGCTGGAAGAGCACAGCAGTTCAGGCAGCATCCAACGAGCAGCGAAATCGACGTTTCGGGCAAAAGCCCTTCATCAGGAATAAAGGCAGTGAGCCTGAAGCGTGGAGAGATAAGCTAGAGGAGGGTGGGGGTGGGGAGAGAGTAGCATAGAGTGCAATGGGTGAGTGGGGGAGGAGATGAAGGTGATAGGTCAAGGAGGAGAGGGTGGAGTGGATAGGTGGAAAAGAAGATAGGCAGGTAGGACAAGTCAAGGAGACAGTAACTGAGCTGGAAGTTTGAAACTAGGATGAGGTGGGGGAAGGGGAAATGAGGAAGCTGTTGAAGTCCACATTGATGCCCTGGGGTTGAAGTGTTCCGAGGCGGAAGATGAGGCGTTCTTCCTCCAGGGGTCTGGTGGTGAGGGAGCGGCGGTGAAGGAGGCCCAGGACCTCCATGTCCTCAGCAGAGTGGGAGGGGGAGTTGAAATTTTGGGCCACGGGGCGGTTTGGTTGATTGGTGCGGGTGTCTCGGAGATGTTCCCTAAAGCGCTCTGCTAGGAGGCGCCCAGTCTCCCCAATGTAGAGGAGACCACATCGGGAGCAACGGATACAATAAATGATATTAGTGGAAGTGCAGGTAAAACTTTGATGGATGTGGAAGGCTCCTTTAGGGTCTTGGATAGAGGTGAGGGAGGAGGTGTGGGCACAGGTTTTACAGTTCCTGCAGTGGCAGGGGAAAGTGCCAGAATGGGAGGGTGGGTCGTAGGGGGGTGTGGACCTGACCAGGCAGTCATGAAGGGAACGGTCTTTGCGGAAAGCGGAAAGGGGTGGGGAGGGAAATATATCCCTGGTGGTGGGGTCTTTTTGGAGGTGGCGGAAATGTCAGCGGATGATTTGGTTTATGCGAAGGTTTGTAGGGTGGAAGGTGAGCACCAGGGGCATTCTGTCCTTGTTACGGTTGGAGGGGTGGGGTCTGAGGACGGGGTTGCGGAATGTGGACGAGATGCATTGGAGGGCATCTTTAACCACGTGGGAAGGAAAATTGCGGTCTCTAAAGAAGGAGGCCATCTGGTGTGTTCTATGGTGGAACTGGTCCTCCCGGGAGCAGATACGGCGGAGGCGGAGAAATTGGGAATACAGGATGGCATTTTTTGCAAGAGATAGGGTGGGAAGAGGTGTAATCCAGGTAGCAATGGGAGTCGGTGGGTTTGTAAAAAATGTCAGTGTCAAGTCGGTCGTCACTAATGGAGATGGAGAGGTCCAGGAAGGGGGGCGAGGTGTCAGAGATGGTCCAGGTAAATTTAAGGTCAGGGTGGAATGTGTTGGTGAAGTTGATGAATTGCTCAACCTCCTCGCAGGAGCATGAGGTGGTGCCAATGCAGTCATCAATGTAGCGGCGGAAGAGGTGGGGAGTGGTACCGTTGTAATTACGGAAGATCAACTGTTCTACATAGCCAACAAAGAGACAGGCATAGCTGGGGCCCATACGTGTACCCATGGCTACGCCTTTGGTCTGGAGGAAGTGGGAGGATTCAAAGGAGAAATTGTTAAGGGTGAGGACCAGATCGGCCAAACGAATGAGTGTGTCAGTGGAAGGGTACTGTTGGGGACGTCTGGAGAGGAAAAAACGGAGGGCTTGGAGGCCCTGGTCATGGCGAATGGAGGTGTAGAGGGATTGGATATCCATAGTGAAGATAAGGTGTTGGGGGCCAGGGAAACGGAAGTCTTGGAGGAGGTGGAGGGTGTGGGTGGTGTCTCGAACGTATGCGGGGAGTTCCTGGACTAGGGGGGATAGGACAGTGTCAAGGTAGGTAGAGATGAGTTCAGTGGGGCAGGAGCATGCTGAGACAATGGGTCGGCCAGGGTGGTCAGGCTTGTGGATCTTCGGAAGGAGGTAGAACCGGGCAGTGCGGGGTTCCCGGACTATGAGGTTGGAAGCTGTGGGTGGGAGATCTCCTGAGGTGATGAGGTTCTGTATGGTCTGGGAGATGATGGCCTTCCGCAAAGACCGTTCCCTCCGTGACTACCTGGTCAGGTCCACACCCCCCTACGACCCACCCTCCCATTCTGGCACTTTCCCCTGCCATCGCAGGAACTGTAAAGTCATTGAAATAATGTTCTGATGCAGCTTTGTTTGTGGATGTTGGGATGATTGCTTCTGTAGTTCAATATTAGGTCCATATGTGTTGTCTTCCTGTAGACGCTGGTTTGAAGTTCCCCATTGGCTGTTCACTCTACTGTGACATCTCGGAATGGTAGTTTGTTGTTGTTTTCCTCCTCTTTTTAGTGAATTTTATGCCAGTTAGGGTATTATTGACTGGAAGACCCTATACAGACAACAAGCGAAGCTAATATCATTTACAAAATACCATGCAAGGACTGTAACAAATACTACGTTGGACAAACAGGCAGAAAACTAGCCACCAGGATACATGAACATCAACTAGCCACAAAACAACATGACCCTCTGTCACTAGTATCCTTACATACAGGTAAGGAAGGACACCACTTTGACTGGGACAACACATCCATCCTAGGACAAGCTAAACAGGGACATGCTTGAGAATTCCTAGAAGCGTGGCATTCCAATCAGAACTTATCAACAAACACATTGAGTTAGACCCCATCTACCACCCCCTGAGAAAAAGAGCAAGAAATGATGTTACCTAGTAGGGTGACAAAACATCTAGAAATGAACCTTCCAGCTCAGCGAGCAAACCTACATTCAGAACCTCAACCTAAGCTACAATTCTCCTCAAAACTTGCTCAGATCATTAATACATAAAATAAAAAGTTGTGGTCCCAACAGTGACCATTGTGGAACACCACTCGTCACTGGTTTCCATTCTGAGAAGGGCCCTCTTATCCCCAGAAGAATTCAGGATATCAGTTCTTAGTGTCAATGGATCGGTGTAAATAAAGTGATAACACTTGTTCACTGGTGGAATGTGTGGCAGTACTTCCTTTTGACCCCAAGGGCTGGAAGCTGCACATATCTCATAGTTGAACATTGGATAACTGAATTTCTGGTTTATATTGAAGACTCTTAACAAAACTCATACTCAATAGGAAAAGAATTTGTAACTTAATAAGCTGGTGGAATATGCACGTAGTAGAACAATCCTGACACATTTTCATGTATGCCACATTGAGCAGATTTGAATCTATGAAGTTCAACTTCCTAATCTTGACTGTTCTGGAATGTGAATGTCTCATTATGCTTACAAGCGAGGAAAACACAGGCTGAAACTGAGATAGTAAGAAAGTTGGGAGATGTTCATATATGTGTGTGTGTGAGAGAGAGAGAGAGAGAACATTCTTCTGTAAATTACATTCACTGACGTAAGGGTTCAAGGGAAGCTAGCTGAGAGAGAGAGGACGAGACCGGACGGAAGCTGCTGGAAAGGTTAACTCTTTTGTGGGCTGATTTTGAGTGTGCACTTGCTTGTCATGGATTAAATGTTTGTGTGTTGTTCCCTGGAGCTCGAGGATCTGGGAATCTTATGAATTTAATTTGCATTTTGGGAATCTAAGGTTTTCTTTTAAAAATGCTACTTTTGTAGGACAATGGTACTGTGGATGTTAGCTGAGTGAGGTTACCTCATGACCTTTTCCACATAGTTTAGACTAGTGTCTTGTTATGATGTACCATTCAAAGAGAAGCTTATCTGGCTAAGGCATTTGGCCTGGCTTGATCAATGTTTCCCACTTTGATATGCATGTAGCTTAATTAGTCAAACGTACTCAGACCTGTCAATTAGTTTCTCTTCCTCTATAAACTTTTGCCATTTCATTGCTGCTTATCTGATTAAGGACATGTATGTTTTTTTTGTAATCTCAGTACCAATTTCTGTATAAAGACAGTTAGTTTGTTTGCAGCAATAAGGAGAGTAACCTGAGAGAGCTCTTAAAGGTAAAAGCTGGCACTGCTACTCTGCTAATTGTTTTAAAATCTTAGCTGAAGCTTAGCTTGTGGGTATCTGTTATGTTGTAACATTGCCATTGGTAAATAAAGATAATAATTTTAAACTAAACTGTCTGTAAACGTTTTATGTTCCAGACTATCACAGAGTAGAATCTCCGGGATGAACCAAGAGGGGCTTACAGGTAGAGTCCATTAGGGATTCCCTGAGCTGTCTTGAATAGGTACTTCAACACATTGGCCCATATCTAACTCAGCAGCCTCCTGTGCGGCACCTTATCAAAGGCCTTCTGGAAGTCCAGATAGCTAATGTTCATTGGCTCTCCTTGGTCTAACCTACTCGTTACCACCTCAAGGAATTCTAAATGATTTGTGAGGCATGACCTTCCCTTGATGAAACCATGCTGACTTGGCCCCCCTATTGGGGGGGGGTTACATTACTGATTTTCTAGGACCCTTCCTGACTCCAGTGATACCTAAAAAAATCTCTGCTAAGCCTCCACTATTTGTTCAGCTAACTGCTTCAGAGCTCTAAATTGTAGCCCATCTGGTCCAGGTTATTTATCCACTTTCAGACCTTTCAGTTTTTCCAGCACTTCTCCTTGGTGATGGCCACCATACTCACTTCTGTCCCCCAGACTCTGTTGAATTTTTGAGTTATTACTCGTATCTACTGCCATGAAGACTGATGCAAATAACTTATTCAATTCCTCAGCCATTTTTTTTTTGTTCCCCATTACTACTTCTCCAGCATCATTTTCCAGCAGCCCAATGTCCATTTTTTTGCTTCGTATATCTAAAGAAACTCTTGTAATCTTTCCTAATATTACCACTAGATTACCCTTGTATTTAATCTTCTCCCTCCTTTATTTCTTCATTGTCCTCTGTTGGTAGTTTGTAGGCTTCCCAATGCACTTCGCCACATTATATACTTTCTCTTTTACTTTTATGCTCTCCTGACTTGCCTGGTCAGCTATGGTCACCTCATCCTCCCTTAGTCTGCTTCTTTTGCCTTGGGAAATGTCTACATATTTGCTGTGATTATTTTGGAGGATGGTTTATAATTCAAATTTATCTAGCTTGAGTAGGCCTGAGCCTTTTTAAGATTGGAGGAACCAGCACATTTATTTTTAGAATGTTATTTTATTCCTCTCCCTTTTGGGGATTTAAGCACAATGTCCTATATTTGGGTCTCTGCTGATGGATTGTGTGAGAAGTTGTAGAGCAGAGAGTGTAATAGAAAAAATTGTCTGCCCCTTTTTCCTCCTGTTGTCAGAACAGAAGAAAGGTATGCGTGATGCCTCTTCATTGTGGTATAATTAAGATCAAGCCATGTGGTACAGGAATTACAGTGAAAAACTTATGTTTATGCCTAATTTGGCACAGAGGTGGGAATGAGGATGTAACTATTAAAAAGAAAGACTTGCAATTAAATTACAGCCAAATAATTCCTTTTTGAAGTTCTGCAATGTAGTAAACACTGGGCTGCGTTTTACCAGAAAACAGCTGTCAATTTTGGGGAGTTTTGTAGAGGATTTCGCTCGATGAGCTCTTGAGTTTTCTTGCACAAATCTCTGGCTCTTGCCCCTTGGCTACACACAATGCGTCTTGCACCTGCTTATGCTATCATACCATCAGCGCTACTGGCACCTGAAATCATGTCACAAAACCAGTCAGCTTTGTCGATTATCCTTTTGTAGATTTTCCTCTGTAGATTTTTCTCTAGGTCGACTTCGGTGTTCTGCTGCAAAAGTTCTTATGGACAGGTACCTTTCAGAGAGCTATTCAGCTAGCAGTCTATACTTGTTAGTTTTCTTGGCAGTTCTGTCCTCTAACTGTTCAAAATGTCCAGTTTTATACCCCAAGACATCGGATCATGTCATTGGTTTGACGTCATAAAAAGCCTAAATTCAAATTTGATTGGATTTTGGTATCTGGGGCATAATTTAAACTGGCCAAATTTGAATTTGTTTTTGTTCCATGGCAACACAACTCCAGCTATTTGTTTCAACGAAGTGTTACATTTTAAAATTGTCCAGGACACTCTGTGTGCTTTCAGTCAGTCCTTGTTAGCTTCCCCTCTCTCTTAAAGGTACAGTACACCTCTACACTTTCAGGACGCTGGCTTGTTGCATCTGATGTTGCAGGATCCTATTATGCAGGATGGGATGTTCCTCCTCAATGTGCCTTTTATTTCTTTGAAGACTGCTGCCATTCTCCCAGCTCTTCACTATTCACCTTGTTTGCCTGCTTAAGTTGTGTGGAGCTCAGCATAATAGAATTATGCAACACGCTCCACACTGATTCAAATGTCCAAATCTTCTCTTCTGTTCCATGCTAACCTGGTGTGGAAAAAAGTCTGCAATGTATTTATACTCTGTCTCAGACAGAGGGTTGCATAACAGCATCATTGGTTATGATTGCAAAGGGTAGTCCTTATCTCCCAGTATCTTGTAAGGAATCCAGCCTTTGAAACAAAGTGGGAAATGAGAGTTCTCCTAACATGAGAGTTAAGCATTATCAGTTATCAAATACTGGATTAATGGTGCTGGAAGAGCACAGCAGTTCAGGCAGCATCCAACGAGCAGCTCGTTGGATGCTGCCTGAACTGCTGTGCTCTTCCAGCACCATTAATCCAGTATTTGATTTTCAGCATCTGCAGTCATTGTTTTTACCATTATCAGTCATCAGCATACCTAGCGCAGTCCTGTGAGATGCAGTACCAGTGATCACAGATGACGTAAACATTGATGGATTGGAACCTTTTCAGTTGATAATGTCAACTGTATATGGTGCGCTCAACATGATGTATGTACATAGTCCACAGTGCCCTGTAAATGGGGGAAGCTAGCTATGTTAGCAAAGCCTAATACCCGGCTCCAGCACTGACCTTAGCATGAGGAAATGAGATGGACTGGTGTGATCTCGTATAAATCGTGTCCATAAAATACAGCCTTGTGGATTGATAGTTGCAGGATACCCCATGGATCAATAGTGGATCTGTGGAAGCAGCTAGTGAGATAAAAGTTTAGCACAGCTGTGATGTTGAGGCCACAAAGGTCCCACTCACTACTTCATTTTGCAAATTATGTTCCTGCAGTTGGTATAGTTCTGTGATATTGTTCTGGGACCCTTGTAGTCTGCAACAACGTTGTACCTCATTCATCTGGAGAACATTACATCAAGACAATAGATTCTGCATCTCCTGGACTTTCACATCTCAGGGAGATTTTCTACTGTGACAACTTTTAATGTGGAGACTGTTCAGCAACCACTGAAGATGACTACTTGTCCTGGATTTGCTAGCATACCTGTTCTTCCTCCATTTCTCTTGTACTCATAGCACCATGGCTGCAATGACAATACCTCTTGGTATGTCTGGATCAATTGATCCCAAATCCAATGAGTCTGTTTGAGGAATGTCCAAAAACAGAACAGGTCCTCAACAATTGAATGCTCAGCATTCGCATCACACAACATTCATGTTCTAGCATAGTCCTGCATTCAAGGGATGTGGAGGACTCTTAACATGAAGGCCATGGAATGCTTCTCCATGGATCTTTGACATAGTGGACCTTATTTTAATGAATGCAGTACACACCATGTCATAGTAGAATATTTTTAAGTGCTGTTTAATTACTCATTCCCCAGCTCCACTCCTCATATCACCCAAGATATTCTAGAATAGCAAAATCATACAATGGGAGAGGAGATAAGCTCAGCACCTTGCACAATCTCTGAAATCTTAGACATTAATTGTGACATTTTGGGTGACATTTTAAGGTCAACTATGATCATTTCTGATTCACAGAAATTGCTATGATCAATCTGTAATGACAATGACATGATCAAGATTGCTTGTGACCTGAATTTGTACCGCACGATTGTATGTTGCACGCATTTCACATGCTGGCTATTATGATTATAGACTACTACAACCAATTAATGTGTAAATGCCTGATTTAATGCATTTGCCCTTAAAGGGACTCCCATCACTCTCTCAAATAGGAAACAAACCCAGCTCCACCCACTTGAGGTGTAGGTACAGTCATTTTCTATTTTCATTGTGTAGTTAAGATTTGTGAGAGTATGGAAGGCCACTCATTGCATTTGGTATATTTGAGTCAGAAGCTCAGCTTGATAAACAACCCCCAACCCACTCAATGAACATCCATAATCCCTCCTTGAACTCTTTGTTGGCCGCATTAGTACTGGGTTTCCCACATTCCCATATACCTGTTTGATTTATGACTTCCAACGTTACCCCTGAGCCCTGACCCTACAGTCTAGTCACGCTATTACACTGCATTGTCTCCTGTTCAAATCCAGTATGTTCATAACCATAGATTGTATACCCTGCTCCAAGTAACCTGTGTGCTCCAATGCATTATTGTCTCTCCAGCCCTCATATGCTGAATATCCTGCCTTTATATTCATTGTCCACTATTCAATGCAGCATGCTGCTTCCAGTCTGGATACTGTGCTGATTTGCTGTAATAGGTCACCCTAACTGAAGGTTGTCTGCCTTGGCTTGACTGTGGATTACTCCCCCTAGACTTTGACACTTGAGATTTGGCTGACGCATATGCAGTGTGTTTGCCACGTAAGGTGTTGGCACATGGTGCAAGTGTGTGATGACATAACACAGTATTGTATAGTAACACGTCTGTGGGGTTTTTTAACTCTGCAGTTCCTACTGAGGATAGTTCATAGACCCTGAATCAATTCGTTGAGTGTGACCCACCTTGTAGTTTTCAAGAGCACTTGGTTGATCACACTGGTGAATGCTGTTGAATAGGAGATGATTCTTTTCCTTTCAGTGGATCTAAATAAAAACAACTGTTTATAAAATCTTCAGCATTAATTGTAATAAAACATCCCAAGATGCTTCACACGAACATTATAAAACTGGTTATGACCTTAATCATATTACCTGTAAATATTACATCTGCTTAGCAGCTTAGAGGGTTTTTGCATGCCACTCAGTTCTGGAAGTTTGTTGTGCACATGGATTTTTGCCAGTCTGCACAGCAGCAAATAAAATTAGACAGAACTTAAACACGAAGATAAATAGGGAGGTATAGAGCCAGATGGCTAATAGTCTGATCAAAGAGGGAGATTTTAAGAAATGTCTTTAAAGAAGGAAGTAGTATAGGAAAATGGAAATCTGTAAGAAGCCTAGACAGTTGAAGATTGAACCACCAGTGGTGGAATAATTCAAATCCAGAAGCTTGAGGCTAGAGCTAGAGGAACATTGATATCTTGAAGTGAAGTGGGGCTGGAAGAGATTACAGGTACGGGGTAGAGAGAAATTTTTATTTTTAAAATTAAAAACATGGGTTGTCCAGGAGTGGTAGTGGAAAGAGATATGGTCTAAATTCAGATGTGAGCAGCAGATTTTTATGACCTGCAGTTTATAGACGTAGAATGTGGACATCAACCAGGAATGCATTGAAATAGTCAAGTCCAGAGGTAACGAGTGCATGAATGAAGGTTTCAGCAGCAAACAAGCTTGGGTGGCATAGGTAGATGATACACAAGAAACAGGGAGTAGTAGCTCACTTGATCAATCCAAATCGCACATGCACAGCTGGTCTAGGGTTCTGTGCACATCAACTAGCATGCCGATCACAAAGTTGACTTCCAAACTGCTCCTGCTGCATATGGACCTTTTTTGGTGGCCCACACAGCCAGGAAGAAAATGAGAGGAATTGCTGATCAAGTTTGCAAACAGATTAATTTTAATCTCAGACTGTTGTCCGGAAGAGGGATAGAGTAGTACCTAAAGAACAGAATTTGAAATGGGAATGGTCGACAACAGTTTCAGTTTTCCCAGTATCTTTAATTGGAGGAAATTTCAGTTTATCCACTATTAGAAGTCAGACAAACAACCTGATAATTAACCAACAGTGAAAGAGTGAAGAGAGGTGATAAGGTGTCTCTTCAATGCACGCGTGAAAACTGATGGCTGTGCTTTTTAATAATGCTGCCTTGTGGCAGAATGTACAGCAAATCCCTTGTATCCATGAAATCAGGAGTCACGAATTTACCTTTCTGTGCCAAAAAAAAGCATCACCAAAAATCAACATCTGTAGGCAAAAAATCACATATCCTTGATTTTTAACCTGTTTTTAAAACAAAGCTCTGTACTCGTGACTTTCATTATTTGCGAGAGTTCTCAGGAATGGAATGACTGTAGATGAGGATAAAGGAAGGACCAAGGATAGATCCTCTGATGACACTCTAGGTAACAGTACAGAAGCAGGATAGTCTATTACTTTGGATTTGATTTGATTTGATTTGATAGACAAGAATGGAACTAAGTAACAGTGGTCTCATTCAGTTAGACAAAAATGGAGAGACTTGGAAGGAAAATTGTGTCATTAACTTGTGTCATTAACCTGCAAACAGGTTAATATGGATCTGGCAGGAAAGTTAACTTCTGTCAAAGGCACATAAGGTGCCATTTGTGACTTTGATAAATGCTGTTTTGATACCGGAGGGTAGAAACCTTACTAGAGGGATTGAATGTGGAGTTCTGGAAAAGTTTGGAATGGAGGATGAGAAGTAACAATAAATCTTAAAGACTTTAGAGAGGAAAAGGAAGTTGGGTAAGAAACTACTGAAAGGTTTGATTGCAGGGCTCAGGTGGGAAATTCAAGGAGTTCTTTAACACCGGACTCTCTTTCTTTTAGATCAAAGGTATGGCCATGGGCACCCACATGGGGTACAGGTATGCCTGTCTCTGTGGAGTACATGGAACATTGCTTCTGCCAATCCTACTCTCCATCCCCACAACTTTTTTTTTTCCGATTTATATTGATGACACCACTAGTGCTACTTACATCTCTTGTTCAGAATTGGAAACATATTTATCAATTGCACTTCCAATTTCTGCCCCTCACCTTTGTCCGGTCCATCTGACTCCACCCTTCCCTTCCTCAACATCTGCATCCATTTCTGGGGGTTAGGCTGGCCACGCTATAGACTACAAACCCACTGACTCCCGCAGTTACCTTGACTTTCATCCTCATAACTTGATTTATGTAAAAACTCCATCCCATTCTCCCAGTTTCTCCATCTCTACATCATTCTGATGATACTGTTTTCTACACAGTGACCTCAATTCTCCAAATTTTTTTCTCAATCAATGATTCCCTCTACTGTGGTCGACAGAGCTCTTAGCCATTCTTGACCCATCGCCTGCACTTATGCCCTCACCCCTTCCCTTCCACAACAATGATAGGGACATTCTACTCCTCACTTAACACCTAACCAGCCTCTGAATATAAAGATTGCAAGCTGCCATTTCTGTCACCTTCAATGGATGCCACAACTAGGCACATCTCCACATCTCCTCTCTCGATGGCATTCTGCAGGCACCATTTCCTCCAGGACACTCTGGTCCACTTATCTTCCATTCCCAGCATCTTCTGACTCACCCTTGCACCTTCCCAAGCAATTGCAGAAAGTGTGATACCTGTCCATTTATCTCTTCTCACCCCCCACCCTCCATACCACCATCCTCCTGCAAAAGACATCCTTGAGCTCCTTGTACAAGGTGACATAACAGAGATTTCAGACTATCTTATGCAATTTGCATCTTAATAGTAACTTTCTGTGGTTTAATTTCTTAACCATTGGTGTAATTTTGATCCAACAACCTCAGTAATGCAGTATCATCTATCCCACATCATTTAGAACAGTGCTGAAAATTCTACTATATTCTGTGATTTGAGGGACTGGACAAACTGCTCCTGTTTTTGTTAGAATCTTGGTTTAAACTCTTGATTTCCTGGCATCTAAGCATTACCTTTTCAGTCTAGACAAAAATGTGGCTCTGTAATCCTCTGCATCCAGCTAGCTTTGGAACACTTGGGAGTAACCCAATTGGTCTGCTGAGCAGTCCTCCTCAATATATAATTCAGAATACAGCCAGGTCTGTTCACTTAAAACCTGACAAAACGGAAGTAGGACTATTTGATTCCATGACTCTGATCCAGATTTGAGCCTAAATTCAAAAACAGAAATAGTGAGTTCATGACTTGCTCCACCAAGTACTTCAGCACTGTTATAAAAATATGTGCTATATTCCTAAGGATATAAAAATGAAGTGATGCTGGTGAAACACGCTTAACTTGAGACTATCTTCTTTTGAATTGAATTAGCTTTATTGCCTTTTGGCAAAAAGTAATTTTTAGTGCACAAAATGAACAATGAGTTACAAAGTGATGGTCTAGGATAATAACACAAAATGTTCTGTATGATTAGATACATTTTAACCAAGTGGACTCTTCTTCATCACAGATTTTCCCAATCTCTGGGTGGAATCCAAATGTTAGGTTCTTTTTACTCTTGAGATTCCAACACACATGATGCAACTGCAACACACCAACTTCTGCAAACAAGCAACCAAATTTATTAAGTACAGTACAAGCTTTCTGGAGGAACCTTTAACACACTCACACCTCAGAGCTTATGGGGTCATGGCAAAACCTCTCTGAACAAAGGAAACTGTATTTCCTTTATACAAAACTCTCAACATCACAGTTAGTACTGCCCACAAGACAACCCTCAGCCACCCACTTTTTTTTTGCCTGAAACGTCGACTGTCCTGCTCCTCGGATGCTGCCTGACCTGCTGTGCTTTTCCAGCACTACACTCTCGACTCTAATCTCCAGCATCTGCAGTCCTCACTTTCGCCCAGTTGATTTCATCCCCTCATAGTCACATGCCACTCAAGATACAATGTAGACTAGATTAGATTCCCTACAGTGTGGAAACAGGCCCTTCGGCCCAACAAGTCCACACCGATCCTCCAAAGAGTAACCATCCCAAACCCATTTCCCTCTGACTAATGCACCTAACACTATGGGCAATTTAGCAAGGCCAGTTCACCTGACCTGCACATCTTTGGAATGTGGGAGGAAACCGGAGCACCCGGAGGAAACCCACACAGACCCGGGGAGAATGTGCAAACTCCACACACAGTCGCCCATGGCTGGAATTGAATCCGGGACCCTGGTGCTGTTGAGGCAGCAGTGCTAACCACTGAGGCAGTGTGCTGCCCACAAATGCAAATCATCCCTTAATGGTCAAATCTGTTGCAAATTTTTTTTTTGTGACTATAAGGGAGTAGTAAATTCCAACTGTAATGTTCTTATTGATTTTTTTGATTAGATTAGATTACTTAGATTACTTACAGTGTGGAAAGAGGCCCTTCGGCCCAACAAGTCCACACCACCCCGCCGAAGCGCAACCCACCCATACCCCTACATCTACCCCTTACCTAACACTACGGGCAATTATAGCATGGCCAATTCACCTGACCTGCACATCTTTGGACTGTGGGAGGAAACCGGAGCACCCGGAGGAAACCCACGCAGACACTGGGAGAATGTGCAAACTCCACACAGTCAGTCGCCTGAGGCGGGAACTGAACCCAGGTCTCTGGCGCTGTGAGGCAGCAATGCTAACCACTGTGCCACTGTACCGCCCACATTTTCTGGATGAAAATGTAAATCATCCCTGAATGGCAAAGAAATGGAATGTAAACCTCCCCTATTCCACCAATAAGACAAAGACACACCAACTTGCCCCCAGCGCATTCAAATGTTTGCACGTCAGAAGAGCAAATTAACTCTTTAATATCTCGCAATGAAACATAGGAACAGTGTACCAAGTTACTTTGCCTTTCAAATCCTTTCTCTGAAAGCAAAACAATTTAACAGAAGAAAACCAAACCATGAGAATTTGTGTTTTACTATTTGGTTGTCAAAATCTTGAGAGAGGTTCAGGGGGATTTGGATGAAATTGTGACTTTATGAAAGTTGGGAATTTCCATGCTGGTTTTTTTCTTCAACTTTAAATCAGTATTTTTATATATCAACTGGAGGTTCCCTTTCCATTCTAGAATTAAAGTAAAATTCCAGGCTTTTTTTTTGCGAAGTATTAGTATCAGTGTTTGTTCACATGACCACGGTTATATGATCCTATCCCAAAGGGGTATACAAAGCTTACAGATTCCATTTTTAATTTAAATTAGCTGAACCATAAGTTGAGGAATGTCTTTGATTTGATTCCAAGTTTGTGCTGAATTATTTAGGATTATATCTACGGCACTATAGTTTGGCATCTCTGTCTTTATCTTAGAGACAGGGAAAACAGCTAATATTTCCAATGCTGTCCACGTTCAGCAATTTCTCTTGCTTGAATAGCTTTCCAGCACTCGCTGTCTTTTTATTTATATGAAAAATACAGTTAATTGGCAGGATAATGAACAGTGGTTGCTATCTGTGGATCTATAACTGATCAAAGAGTTAACACCTCCAACGGGGATGGGGGGAACTGGAGCTAGATTCAACATTCTTTAAAATTTATGTTTTATGTATCCGTATTTGATAGAGAACACAAATTCCCATATTACAGGAGTATAGCAGTCATTTAGTCCAAGATTCTTTTGAATTGATTGGTCTCATCTACCAGTTGTAGAACCAGCAGGAACCCTGTATGTTCTGTGGCAGAGGTCTGATAGAATAAGTGGCTGCCATTAGCCAATCCCCACAACTGAGGTCCTCTGCAGAGGATGTGTCACCCACTCAGAGGCACTGCTCAGTCAGAGACTCTTAAGAGCTGTCCATTGTCAGCAGCAAGGGTAGTGGATGCTTATGACACTGTATCCACCCGAGGTCCAGAATCATTGTGGAATCCCACCCGAAAGGCAAGTGAAGGTTACAGAAATGAAGAGCAAGGACAAGAGGTAACTTTCACTTGCCCTCTACCCAGTCACTCCCGATTGTTGTGTCCATAAAAGCCATAAGAAATAAGAACAGGTGAAGGGCATTTGGCCCCTTGAGCATGCTCTGCCATTCAATCCCCTCAATCAAGGTATTGGTATGTCTACAGTGTTGAGGTAATTGGTCACTACTGCACTATATTGGTGACAATACCATGAGGATGTTGAAAGACCTATGCAGCCCCTCTTCTAGTTTATCTTTTGAAATTAAAAGAAAGGTTTATTATATATGGTTTGTAAGTAACAAAAGTATTTTTCTACTTAAATCAGAAATTCAATTCCAGAAGTCATAAGGATGCAAATTTGTTGTACTTATTGTTCCATCAATGATAGTGCTGTAATAATCCAATGATTGTGTTTTAATTTTGTAGTTACTGATTTCAGTTAAAATAGAAATTTTGTTCTACTTTCTGACAAGCCAAGTAAGATTTACTGGTAATGCTCTGTTTGGTTAATGTAGGTGTGTGACATTAGAGTCATTGAGAATTTCCAGATTTGTCATCGTGGATTTTTTTAAAAAGAAATTTACAGCTGGGCTATAAAAGTCTATTGCTGGGTGGAAATCTTCATATTTTCTCCTTTTAAGCTTGTTCTCTTCACCTGTGACTGTCCACACTCTTCTGAAAGCAACCTTAATACATTTTTGATAGGAAACCCTGGATTTACAATCAGTTTTAAATGGCACAAGAGCTCAATGGATTTGTGTGCAATGGTCTGCCTTCTTCACCCGATGAAAATGAATTGCCATCTGGCTTTCCACAAAATATTTGTGATGATGTACCTGAGGAGAAATACCTGTGCAGCTTTTGTAAAAATATCTTGAGGAAAGCATGCCAAACATTGTGTGGACATCGATACTGCTGGGCATGTGTCGAGTGGATTGTCAAGTAAGACATTTATATGTTGATTTCTGTCTTTTTTTACATAATTTGGGTTTTAGCTTAAAAAAACACAGGTTATTGATTTTGCAGTTTTGTTACTAATTGTTTAACAGAGGGTCAATACCATTTTGAATAGGAAAGTTGTAATTTAGTCTTGAGATGCTGTAAGTTGTGTTGACAAAGGGAAGAGGAATAAAAGTTGAACATTTACAAATAAAAATGAAATTTTGGTTTTATCTATCTTGTATATTACAAAGCTATATTGCTGTCTTTTGACTAACACATTAAAATTAATCCAATAGAACATACTATGTTGGACTTGTATGTAAATTAAAGCTGATTTAATTTTTCTGAGCTACTCCTGTTAATTTGTACTTTTCAAATTAAGCTGAATAATAGTTGAATTAGCCCACTTTGGACAGCACAAGTTTGTTACCAAAGAGAAATATCTCACTTTTTTTTTTGCATTTTGCCCAAATTGAGAAACATGTATGCAGTACATATGATTCTCTAATTCTATTGAGAATCCTGTATATAGAGTTTAGTGACCACAAAAATATTTGGGTCGATCTTGAAAGCTCTTGTAAAATCACCTAGTGGCATCTGTGCGTTGATTTTACTAAGATCAAAAATTATATTTTAAAAATTCATCGGTGGTAGAATCCCTGCAATGCAGAAGCAGGCTGTTCGGCCGATCAAGACTGCATCAACCCTCCAAAGAGCATCCCACTCATACCTATCTGCCCCACTAACCTTTTATTCCTCGTGATTCTACATTTCCCATGACTAATCCACCAAACCTACATATCCCTGGGCACAATGGCAATTTAGCATGGCAAATCCTCCTAAACGGCACACCTTTGGACTGTGGGAGGAAACCAGGGCACCCGGAGGAAATCTGTGCAGATACTGAGAGAACATACAAATGCCCCTTAGACACCTGAAGATTGAATCAAACCCAGGTTCCTGGCACTGTAAGGCTGTATTAACCACTGAGCCACCATGCCACTTAAACTTGAAGGGGAATTGTGTATTCTTTTCTTGGTAATAATTGTAACTGGCTTAATGAAGATATTGATCTTGAAATACTTTTACTGTATTGAACAGATATAATAAAACTCCAATTTGCCAAAAATGTAAGGAAGATGAACCTCCAAGTATAAATGAAGATAGCATTTTGGCCTTGGGAAAGGTATGTGATTTTCATAGAGGAACATCCAGTGAAATAAAAGCTTTTCACTTTCAGTAAAAAACAGCTACAGTTTAATATATAAAACAAGAAGAAATAGTTGTAAAATCTTAGATTTGTATATGTCATGAATGTTTTATATTGAAGTGCTTCCAGCATTTTCCACTTTTTTTTTAAAACCCAAACAATGTTTCAACATTTGGATTCCATCCCAGCAACTACTTAGGGATAACATTTTCCTTGTAATTTGTTTCTCCCACAAATATATCAGAATCAGTTTATGAATAGAATGTTGAGACGCCTTCAAAGTAATTATAAATAGGAGGAGTGATTAATATTTGAGCAATTAAGTCTGTGTTCCCTTTAGATGGCATTTACATAAAGTTGAAAATCTGCTTGGATGTTTGAAACAAACCAATCGGGACCTGTTTTCAAAAATAAAATCCCTGATAATCTGTAATATTCTTTTTTTAAGAAATTGTGAATACAGATTTTAATAAATACAAAATGTTAACGAGTTTTGAGAAGATTTATAGCTCAGGTTGAGGTTTTGGATGTAGGTTTGCTCACTGAGCTAAAAGGTTCATTTCCAGATGTTTCATTACTTTACTAGGTAACATCTTCAGTGCACCCCATGCAAAGCAATGCTGAAAATCTCTGCTTTCTATTTATATGTTTGGATTGTTTTGGGTTGGTGATGTCATTTCCTGTCATAAATAGAAAGCAGGAATTTTCAGCATTGCTTCGCATGAGGTGCACTGAAGATGTTACCTAGTAACGTAATGAAACGTCTGGAAATGAACTTTTCAGCTCAGCGAGCAAACTATAAAATGTTAACATTAAAGTTAAAACCACTGTGATGTTTTGGCTATTAAAAATTAATTTGTAAATATTTGACAACAAAATGATTTTACTGTTCCCTCACAAACATTTGCCGCACACACCAATTCCATAGGTATCTTCAACTTTCAGCCACTTTGACCAAGTAGTCATTCTTTAATGTTTTTATTGGTATAATGCAAGGGAAGGATAATGACAGTTTTCTATCTCAATTCTAGTGAAATGGGCATTTTTTGTGAAAAGCAGCTTATCAAATGTATTCTTTGGCATTATTTATTATTATATAAAACCACTTTGATATAGAAAATGATATTACTCAATATCATAATTCTAAGCAGACCCTCGAGCTTTTGCTGTGTTGTCTATGGACCAATTGCAGGCATCCAACATTCAGGTTATATTAAGAAATAATTGAACTGATCATAATTTTTCTTTATTAACTAAGTCAAGCATCTTAGAATTCTTAATATTAAAATTTAAATACCATAGAAATATGAATTAACTTTATTTTAGAAATTACTCATTCTTTAAACAACATGTAACCAGATTGGAGGGTGTTCTTAAGACCTCATACGTGAAAATTTCTGTTTCACACCGCTGTGTGCTAACTGCTCTTCATGAAGACCGGATACATTGTGGCTACTTCACTAAGAATTCTTGCATCACTTAATTCAAACAGGATATTCATTTATGACGTATCTATCTTGAACTCTTAGAGGTGGATTTTCAAACCCACTACACAGTTCAGGGCTAGGCTTCTTTTGTTTTCTTATGGTAAACCTGGTACATCAGGTATTTTTTTAGAACTCGATCTGTAAGATACTAGAGGATTCCCCAGGGTTGTTGTATGTCTATATTTGATGACTTACTAGCATTTTGTTTAAGTATAGGTGTCTATGTATGAGTGTAATTATAGAATTATAATTTTTGGAAGATGACAGATTGTTTCAAAAGATAGGCTGCTCCGTTCCAGGAATACAGCATATCAATATTCTGCAAAAGTCCCCAAATGCAGGTTCAAAAACAGTGCTGGGGTCTTGACTCAAGATTATGTGATGGGAACTTCTCTTTTAATACCAGTATGATCCTGATAGAACCAACCTTCAAAGATAGGGGAGAAAAAATTCAAACTTATGAGAGTTATGCCCAAAAGAAACACTTCCACTTGAGCTTTTGTGATCTTTGATAGCATCATAGAGATGTACAGCATGGAAGCAGACCCTTTGGTCCAACTTGTCCATGTCAGCCAGATATCCTACATTAATCTAGTCCTATCTGCCAGCATTTAGTCATGTGAGGCTACAGAAATTCATTAAAAAACATGACAAAAGCAGAAAAACAAACTGTTGAGAAACAGAACATCATTTGGACAATTCTTTAACAACACAGTAAAACAATGTTTCCAACCTATTTCCAAACTGCATCATAAGACCATAAGAAACAGGAACAAGAGGAAGTCATTTGGCCCTTCGGTTTAAGGTTTTTTCCAGAAAAGACTTTAACTAGAAAACTAACCGTCCATCATTCCTGCCCCGGAATGGAAAAATATTTTAGTTGCTAAGAATAGTGTGTACAACAAAGAAAATAGTTGATGGTTCAATACAGTTTTGATTAAGACATTTTGAATGATTTTTAAATCTGGTTAGTTACAGGTGGCCTATTGCGCACACCTAGTGAAAATACTTACTTTTGCTGAAATTAATGTTCAATTATATTAATAAAACTGCACTGGATTACCTCTGAAATACATCAAAATATACATGTTAATGGAAAAAGAACATTTTTTTTTCCATTATGTAATCCACTTGTGCTGGGTAATGGAAGATTTTGACATGTCTGATTTACTGAATGAATTTTTAGCAATGATTTAAAACCCACACAATGATAAACAAAATTTTTCAATTGAGCCAAGATGGAAATAACTTTCCATCGGGAGGCTGAGGGAGTAGTAGAGAGGAGTTACCGGCAGTTGGTCACTACTGAGGCTAAGGATAAGGATAGATGGGTTGCAGTCAAGGGGAGGAAAGGGGTCAGACAGACAGTGCAGAGATCCCCTGTGGACATTCCCCTCAGCAATAAGTATATCGTTTTGGATACTGCTGGGGGGGATGACCTACCAGAGGAAAGCCATAGTGATCAGTTCTCTGGCACTGAGCCTGACACTGTGGCCCAGAAGGGAAGGCAGCAGAATAGAAAAGCGCTAGTGGTGGGAAACTCGATTGTTAGGAGAATTGACAGGAGATTTGTGGTCAGGATCGGGATTCCTGGAAGGTATGTTGCCTCCCTAGTGCCAGGGTTCAGGACATCTCCGATTGGGTGTATAAGATTCTGAAAGGGAGGGCAAACTGCCAGAAATCGTGTTACATATTGGCACCAATGATATAGCCAGGAAAAGGATCGAGGATATAAAAAGTGATTTTCAGGGAGTTAGGGTGGAAACTGCAGAGCAGGACGAGCAGCGTGGTGTTCTCGGGTTTACTACCGGTGCCACGAGATAGCGAGGCGAGGAACAGGGAGCGGGCACAGCTTAACACGTGGCTGCGCAGCTGGTGTAGGAGGGAGGGCTTCAGATATATAGATATTTGGGATGCCTTCTGGAGAAGGTGGGACCTGTGCATGAAGGATGGGTTGCATCTGAACTGGAAGGGGAACAATGACCTGGGTGGGAGGTTTGCTCAAATGGTTCAGGAGGGTTTAAACTAGTATGGCAGGGGGGTGGGAACCTGAGCTATATACCAGTGGTGAGAGTTGATGGAGATGAGGCAATAGCAAGAGGTAGCGCAGCCAGTGGGAAGGAATTTCCTGGGAAAGAACAAAGGGATCGGCTAAAGTGTGTTTGCTTTAATGCAAGGAGTATCAGGAATTAAAGTGATGAGCTTAGAGCATGGATCAGTATGTTGTGGCCATAACAGAGACGTGGGTTTCTCAGGGGCAGGAATGGTTGCTGGATGTTCCAGGGTTTAGAACATTTAAAAAGAATAGGGAGGGGGGAAAAAGGGGAGGGGGTGTAGCACTGCTAATCAGAGAGGGTATCACAGCTACAGAAGTTACCATTGTCGAGGAGGGTCTGCCTACTGAGTCAGTATGGGTGGAATTTAGGAACAGTAAGGGAGCAGTCACCTCATTAGGTGTTTACTACAGGCCCCCCAATAGCAGCAGGGAGATTGAAGAAAGCATAGGTCGGCAGATTTTGGAAAAGTGTGAATGTAGTAGGGTTGTTGTAATGGGTGACTTTAACTTTCCCAATATTGATTGGAACCTCCTTCGAGCAGATGGTTTGGAAGGAGCTGTTTTTGTAAGGTGTGTTCAGGATGGTTTTCTAACTCAGTACGTTGACAGGCCGACGATGGGAGAGGCCATTTTGCATTTGGTGCTCGGCAATGAGCCGGGGCAGGTGTCAGATCTTGTGGTGGGAGAGCATTTTGGTGATAGTGACCACAACTGCCTCACATTCTACAGAGCTATGGAGAAGGAGAGAAGTAGGCACAATGGGAGGATATTTAATTGGGGAGAAGGAAACTATGATGCTATCAGATGTGAGTTGGGAAGCATGGACTGGGAGCAATTGTTCCATGGAAAGGGCACAATAGACATGTGGAGACTGTGTTTAAGGAACAGTTGTTGCGAGTTATGCATAAATGTATTCCTCTGAGACAGGCAAGAAGGGGTAAGATAAAGGAACCTTGGATGACGAGAGCAGAGGAGCTTCTCGCCACAAAAAAACAAGGCAGCTTACGTAAGGTGGAGGAAGCAAGGGTCTTGCTCAGCTCTAGGGGATTACAGGCAGGTGAGGAAGGAGCTCAAAAATGGTCTGAGGAAAGCCAGGAAGGAGGGGGCCCAAAAAAGGCTTGGCAGGAAGGATTAGGGAGATTCCAAAGGCATTTTCACGTATGTGAAGAATAAGAGAATGATCAAAGAAAGAGTAGGGCCGATCAGGGATAGCATAGGGAACTTGTGCATAGAGTCTGAGGAGGTAGGGGAAGCCCTAAATGAGTTTTTTGCTTCTGTCTTTACTAAAGAAAAGGACCTTGTAGTGAATGAAACCATTGAGGAGCAGGTAAGCATGCTGGAAAGGATAGAGATTGAGGAAGCTGATGTGCTGAAATTTTTTGACAAACTTTTTTTTTAAAAAGCCACCATGAAAAGTATTCATATCCCAGCATAACATCCTGTAGGTTTAAAATTTGTATTTTAAATCTGTCTCCTGTAGTTCATTGCATTTATGCACAAAATATGATTTTATTCATTCTCAAACTTTACCATGTTAATGTATATTATACAGTAAAGATCTGCATATTAAAATCTTGAGTATTGTGATCTTTAACTTAGATTCCAGTTAGAAATATTGTGATTTTGAAACCACATTGTTCAATTATGATTTCTCAGATATTTAAGTGTCAATCATTTTGTACTTTTAATTGTTGTTTCCTCTAGCTCTAAGTGCTCTGACTTAAGAGGAAACCACGTTTTTTTTTCATCAAAGGGACTTTTTAACCACAGGGAAATCATGACAATCCTGTAAATAATCATCATCACGAGTAAAATGAGCTGTTTCTAACCTACAAGAATTTCACAGCTAGTTTACAAATTAACATTCCCAAGTATCTTTACTTGACCTGCTCAAATCTGTTTAGGACTCTTAATTTGTTTTAGATTAGATTACTTACAGTGTGGAAACAGGCCCTTCGGCCCAACAAGTCCACACCACCCCGCCGAAGCGCAACCCACCCATACCCCTACATCTACCCCTTACCTAACACTACGGGCAATTTAGCATGGCCAATTCACCTGACCTGCACATCTTTGGACTGTGGGAGGAAACCGGAGCACCCGGAGGAAACCGACGCAGACACTGGGAGAATGTGCAAACTCCACACAGTCTGAGGCGGGAATTGAACCCGGGGCTCCGGCGCTGTGAGGCAGCAGTGCTAACCACTGTGCCACCGTGCACTAAGCTGGAACTAATAGTCTGTTAACTTTTTATTTATTTAGATTTTCACTGATGCTGCAGTATCTAAGGAGATTTTAGATTTGAAAGTACATTGTATCAATCTTGGATGTACCTGGAAAAACATATTGAAGAACTATGAGGTGGGTTAACTAATTAGCAAAAAGTTTCCAATCTTAAAAATTAAAGAAATTATCATGTGTCAGTTGTCACATGTGAAAACATGACCAATTGATAGGAAAAATAATTATTTTAATTTCCACCTTTCTACAACTTTGGATTTCATCTGGTGAAGATGACAAGTCAGCACGTCATGGTTCATGCTGTTAAAGAGACCCCACAGTGCTATCCTTAAAATAATTGAATCCTCAATACCTTACAAGGTATTCGATATATGGATTTCTTTTTGTGAAATCAGGTCTAAATTTGTAGAATCATAGGACAATTGTAATACTGAAGAAGGCCACTCTGCTCGTTGTTTCTGTGACAACTCTCTGTATGTACAACTTGGGTTGTCCTATGCTCCTGCTTTTTTCCTGTAGACAAGTAAGTAAGTTCTCTTCAGGTGCTTATCAAAACTCAGATTAAGTCAATCTCTAATATAGTCTGAAGGACTTCATTCCAGATGTGAACCACTCACTTTAAAATTACAGAGGAATCTCTGTTATCTGAAGGACACAGGTGGGCAGTATTTCGTTCAGTTAATCGAATGCAGGGTAACATAGTTTAGCCGAGAATCGGGACCTTGCAATCTTGCAAATGCTGGATAATCGTGGTTCCTCTGTAAAAGAAAATTTTCTCTTGTCACTATTAGTTCTTCTGTCATTCACCTTGAATTGGTGTTATCCAATTTTGCTCCTCTTCTACCAATGGGATTTTTTTCCCCCACTCTTTTTCTCGGCCACTCACGATTTTGAAAACAGGTAAAATCTCTTCTAAATCTCATCTGAGGAAAACCCAGCACCTACAATTTATCCACGTAACTGAAGTCTTTAATCCCTAGGATAATTCTTGTAAATCTCTTCTGCAACCTCTTTAATGCATTCACATTCATTTTTAAAGCATGGACCCAAATTTGGACAAAACCAGAGTATCAGAAGATTCATCAGAGCTTGCTTTTGTGCTCCATGCCACCACCAAGATGGCAGTGGAGTAGGGCTCTAAACTGAGGCGCGTCTGTTCTGATCACCTTTCTTTATCGTTACCCCTTGTGTTGAGCTTGGACAGCATCAGCCCAGCATGGCAGTGAGGGAGCCTAGTGTAGACTCCAGTGGGCTCAACATGGACCTTGCCATAGTGAGCAAGCAAACCCATACTTTTACCAGGGAGGGAGGTGACATCAAAAAGGTAGGACAGCAAAAGATGGCGCCTGAGGACAACCACTTCATTGTTGGGTCTGGCAAAGCGGTGGCAGAAGAGAATCACAGCAAGCTCAAGATGGGCCCAGCATTGGTGGGTCCAACATAGGTGGTGATGGTGGAGGAGAATCGGCCCAGCAGTGAAAGATGGTGCCTAAAGAATGATGACTTCACCATTGCTTGAGTCTAATGTAGATGGCAGCAAGACAGCGGAGGTGGGATGATGGTGCAGTCATCGTTGGTAATGAGCTGCCTCAGGACTGATGGACTCTGTTTAAGCCACTTTTGCTTTTTTAAAAGGTATTCAACATAGTGCCGGATCGTGGCAACAGTGGAAAAGCTTTTCACCGTAAAATACATGTGACAATAAAATCATTCATTATTTATAACCAAAAGATCCTGACTGCTTTTCTGCCACTTTCAATTATTTTGCAGATGTAATCTCAGTTATTTCTTTGCTGTAACCAGCACAGAACTGTATCCTTAATATTGTAACTTTTTTTTCTACAAGTTTTATTACTTCACACTTCTGCATTAAATTTCATCTGCTCCATTTTTGCCCGTTCCACAGCCAGTCAATGTCCTTTTGAAGTCTGTCAACTGCAAGCAGGATAGTGATAGTGCTTCCAAGTTTTGTGTCATCGGCATTCTTTGTGCCTTTTGCACCTAAGTCTGCAACGTTTAATATAGATCAAGAAAAGCATTTGGATTAAATGTGTCTGCAACAGTGGTTCTACTCCTAAAATACATATTGCTGACTTGAGCGTATTTTGTTGGTCTAAATCCAAAATTACTTAACACCCAAAACAATAGGTAGAAAGATTTTAAGTCTTTGCAATAGTAAGAATTTTGGTTCCTGGATTATCTAAAGTTCTGATTTTTACTGACCTTCCCTCTGGCCTTTGGCTTTTCATAGTCCTCCCATGTAGTATGCTTGTTACTTTGATTGTGGTGAAATACTGCTTTACCTTTGCTTCATGGTTAGCTAAGACTATGTAAAATTGTGTTATCTCTTTTGAGATACGCAGTATGCAGTACTTTTTTTTTAAACAGGTGTCAACGTTTTAGTTTTAACTGCAAAGTCCAAATTCAGTCAAACCATAATTGATAAATTTTAGTAGTTGGTGATCTGAAGGCTTGAACAGTGGTTATCTGATTTTTAAAAAAAAGTCATGAATCTGGAATTCACTTCTCCTTTAAAAAAACAAAGGACCTGCTGAAGGCTGTTTTACTGATTTGAAGTTCCCTTTAATGGAAGTGTAGGAGCTGTTGTATCAAATGTTTTAAAGGTGTAAACTATGTTGTATTTTGAATCTAAGCATTAATTATTATTTATGCCTAAAGTCTAGCTTTGAAAAAAGCAGTAACTATTTAAGATTTTTCTTTAGATTTTGTTGTTGAATTTACAGAGAAGCTGCAACATATTTCTGATTATAATTGAAATGTTTATATGTTGAGGTCAGTAACTTTTTTTTTGCCTTTTCTAGGATCACATAACACAGTGCGAATTTTCCCTGATCCCTTGTAGTACAGGTTGTGGATCAATGATTTTAAGGAGGAAACTGGCAGATCATTTGGAAAAAGAGTGTAAAAACAATATGACAGAATGTCAACAGTGTGGTGTAAAGATGTTTTTGAAAGATTTGCAGGTTGGCTGGCAATTTTTCTTTTAATGCAGAATAATCTTCTAACTGAAACTAATTTTTATGTGATCTTATAGGAATTTCATAATTGGTATTTCTTAATTGTTTGGGAAAATGATCCAATAATTGTTTTGTATAATATTGAACACTTGCACTGTATCGTGAGTTCCTAATAACCATAATTTACACAGGAGTTTGAAACCCTTGTGTAAAGTCTTTTGGAGGGAAATTTCTGTCAAGTTGCATCAAGTCCACAGTCCAGAAACAGGCTTTTTGGCCTGACTGGTCTCTGTAGATGTTGGCTCTGCAAGAGTAAGTGAATTTTTGTATCAAAGGACTAGTTAAATTTGCAGAATACTTCCTAATTCAATTTTTTATTGCATCTTCATTTAAAAGAACACTTACTAGTAATATTTTAATGATCAAACCCATGCATGACCCATGTTCATTGTTGCTCTTTATCTTTACTATGGCAACAACAATTAAAGAGAGAGATTTTAAACAATTATCATTACATATTATAGTGACCTGACATAAAATTTTCTTCCCTTAATATTATATTATAATTGAAATATCTTACAATTATTTACTAACTTTCTTCTGTATCCCAACAAAATCCAAAATACCTTTTTTCTACTTGTGTTTGGGAAAAAATGTTTGTCTTAAATAGTGGAATATGTTATCAAGATTAGTTAAATGTTGGAACTTTATCTCCATTGGGAGAAAGTGAGGACTGCAGATGCTGGAGATTAGAGTCGAGAGTGTGGTACTAGAAAAGCACAGCACGTCAGGCAGCATCCGAGGAGCAGGAGAATCAACATTTCGGGCATAAGCCCTTCATCCTGCTGTACTTTTCCAGCACCACACTCTCGACTTTGTCTCATTGTTTGCTTGCTTGAGGAAAGTAGAATAAAATTCACCCTATTTTTCCCTCTCAAACACCAGATGCATGCCTGTGAGGAAGCTTTTGCTAATGAGAAGAAAATATTTAAAGGTGAATCAGCCAATAAAGAAAAGGTAAGAGTTTTATGAATTCGCTGTAATTGGACAAGGCTATAAATCTTGACCTGTAATACTAAGGGAGACAACAGCAGTAGACATTGCAGCATGCGGACATTGCCACCTGGAAGATCCACTTCAAGTTTTAGAATGTGTTGCTTTGCCTCACTGTCAATAACTCCCTTTTCTAATAGAATTGTGGATTACCAACATTACAGGACTTCAGCAGTTCAACAAGGCAGTTCACCATCACCACCTTCTCCAGTGCAGTTAGGAGTGGGCAATAAAGGGTAGTTAGTCAACAACAATATCCTGTTAATTAATTTAAAAAAACAATTTGACTACTGACTGACCACTCAAGAGACTTTTCCTTGTTTTCATTAGATAATTTCATTTGAAGAAGTTAGAGCTAGTCTCTTCCTGCTTTTTTCCATATAGTGAATAGTAAAGTTGGTAGAATTATACAAAAACATTTTGGGCTCCTCTGCTAAGTTCTGTAAAAGTTGCAACATTGGTGAAAATATCATTCCTCAAAATTTCACTGTTTTTCTTCACAAAAAGGAGAAGGATTGAATTTTTTAATTCAAGTTTCTTTTTAAAAAAAAAATTGGAATTCACGTAATTTCATGCTGTTGTTTACATGTTTTTACAGTTTCGGCCTCCTGGTGGAAACCGTACCCGTGACAGCTGTCGTTTTGCAGAATTGGGATGCAATTTTAAGGTGAAACAAAGCTTTAATTGGAATTATAGCATTTAATCTTCTTTTGTAAACTTTTTCCACTTCTTACAATCTGGAATTTCAGACTAAAAGAAAATTATTAACTTCAGGGGGTGGGGGGAAGAAAATGCCTAGACATGCATGCACTGTGAAGATTGTATTTTCTTAACCTGCTTAATTTTTATTTTAAGAAATCTTGTATACCTTTTAGTGTATCCCTGAAATGAATATTTTGGACAATGATTTGTGTGCAAATCAAAGTCGGGAACTGAGACCAATGTTTAAACATTTCTTAAAATTCAGATAACCTTTTATAGGATAAATTTAAATGAGAAATTTTGACTGCACTGTAGACTGGGTAAAGAATCTGACTTAGTACTTTCAAAATTTTTGGACTTGAAAACAGAAGTATGAATTAATCTTAGTCACTGTTCAAAAACCTGGTTTCCGTTTCCTTCCATTTTATGATATTTCAACAACATGAATTTTGTCAGATTTTTTACTTTAAATTTTATTTCTTCTTCGGTCTTTTATCTCTGAGATGAAAAATAAGTACTGGGGTTTTGACTCCGGAACAGTGATAGGGTACGAAATCCCAATGGTGTGTGGATTGGAAGGGAAGTTACAGTGGTAGTGTTTTCACATGTCTGCTGCCCTTGTCATTCTAGCTGACAGAGATCAGATTTGAGAAGTGCTATTATTGGACCACTGGTGACTTACTGCAGTGTATGTTGAAACTGGTACACACTGCTGCCATTGGGTCTAGGTAGTGGAGGGTGTGAATGTTGAATGTCAAATGGGGCACCAGTCAAAGAAGGCGGCTTCATCTCTGAGGACTTTAACTATCTTGAATGTTTAGTGGAGCTGTTCACATTCAGGCAAGAGAAAGTATTCCATCTCACTCCAGACTTGTCAAGTACATCATCAATAGACATAAGGGGGACAGACTGTGAGTTACTCTGCAGAATTCCTAACCTCCTGATCTGATCTTGTCACTACAGTATGAATAAGGCTAATTTGGTTTCTTGTCAGTGGTAACCACAAGATGGGGGTGGTATTTGGAAATGATGCCATTGAACATCTGGGGTGATGACTAAAATCTCCTCCTCCTTTTGTTGGCAATGACCATTGAATGACTGGAACTTATGTGGCACCAATGTTAATTGGCAATGATCAGCCTAAGCCTGGATGTGATCCAGATCTTGCTGCACATGGACATCAATTGCTGCAATACCCAAGAAGTCTCAAATGGTGTTGCACATTGTGATCATTAGCAATGATCCCCATTACTGATTTATGATGAAGGAAAGTCACTGATGAAACAACTGGAGATGGTTGAGCACATCATCAGTGATGTAGTGGAACTGAGGAGACAACTGAGTAGTGTTACTATCACTAGACTATTAATCCAGAGACTCAGGTTATGTCCTGGGGGCCTGAGTTTGAATAGCACCATGACAAATAGTGGAATTTCAATTCATTAAAAATGTTGAGTCTAATGGTGACCATGAAATAGTTTGTTGATTGTAAGGAAAGACCATTCTGATTCACTAATGCACTTTCAAGAAAGCACTGCCATCCTAACCTGGTGTGTGACTCCAGACCTACAAGAAATGTAGTTAACCGTTAACTACCCCTGGGTAATTATGGATGGGCAAAAAATGCTGACTTAGTCAGTGACACCCATATCTTGTGAATGAATTTAAATAAAAAGATAATGTGAATTTAGGGAACTGCCTGCAAGTTACACAGAAGTGTTGTTTAAACAAATGAAGTCAATTTTTAAACTTCTTTTGTAAATTACACTGCTCCAGAGGTGTGTAAGAGCATCTCTGAGCAGGTTGATTTAGAAAGTATCCCCATAAATTACATGTTTTTAAACAACCTCTCTGGCTGTGGGGGAAAAGGGAAGATGGATGTGTGGCATATCATTCCCTCAATATTAGTTACAGCAGTTTTTAAAAATTAAAATTAGTTTTAGATTAGATTACTTAGTGTGGAAACAGGCCCTTCAGCCCAACAAGTCCACACCAACCCCCCAAAGCGCAATCCACCCAGACCCTTCCCTTACATTTACCCCTTCACCTAACACTACTGGCAATTTAGCATGGCCAATTCACCTAACCTGCACATTTTTGGATTGTGGGAGGAAACCGGAGCATCCGGAGAAAACCCACCCAGACACAGGGAGAATGTGCAAACTCCACACAGAGTCGCTTGAGGCGGGAACTGAACCCAGGTCTCTTGCGCTGTGAGGCAGCAGTGCTAACCACTGTGCTGCCCACTTTTACTTTTCTCATTAAGTTTATTTTAATCTCATGTCTGTTCCAATATTCTGACTTCATTTAACTGTAAAATGATAGTGTTTGGTTTGCTACTTCCTGCTTTGCTGTACTTGGATTTTTCAATCTGGTTGATCAGCTTCTCTGTTGCATGTCCCATTCACATACACCATAGACCCCCTTTTAAGTGAAAGACAAATTCAAACTGAGATGGGAAAAGAGGGAGATAATGTTATCCAAGATGGTGGCAAGCACTGAACCTTCACAACTGACAAGTCCATTTTTTCTCGATCTCTGTGCTCTCTCGATCTCTGTGCTCTCTCGATCTCTGTGCTCTCTCTGTTCTCTCCTCTCGCTCTCGCTCTCTGTTCTCTCTCTCTGTTCTCTCCCTCCCTCTCTCTCTCTCTCACTCACTCACTCACTCTCAACTGGCCTTTTACTTGCTGCTCCGTATACACATTTTGGTTTTGAGATGATTTAATGCTCAGAGGTTTTATGCAAAATGTGAATTCTTGTGACTTTTTAAAAATATCTCATTCAACTTGCAGTTTTCAGCTAAGCCCACTTTTTTTTTAAACTACAGGGTGGCAAAGAACGTCTCAAAGATCACGAGAACTCTTCAGTTGTTGCACATCTTGCCTCAGTATTTCAATTTGTCAATACTTTGAAAACTACCTTCCTGCAGAATTCCAGCATTGCTAATGGTTGCAGTGATCATTCATCAATGATTTCTCTCTCATCAATGATTGCTGAATTACAGTTCAAAATCCAGCAATTAGACAAGGATATGCTGTCTTTGTCCTCCTCAGATTCTTTAGCCTCCTTGCACACCCAGGTTGCCATGGAATCTAATGGTGACTTAGAAACTGATCATTTTGAAGGACCTACCTGTTCTAGTGAGTTTTCAGACTTGCAGACAGTCAGTTATTCTGGTCAGACATTGTCAGAGTGTCGAAGTAAAGTTGATGCTCTTGAACTGAAAATTCAGACATTTGAAAATATTGTGACTGTTTTGAACAGAGAAGTAGAAAAAACCCAAGCTACTATGGCTGCATTTGAGAGGCAAAACAAGATTGACCAGGATGCCATCAGAGCCTTGGAGCGAAAGGTAATGGAGTCTATTTGCCTGTGTTTATCTTGTATGCAAACAATAGTTAATCATTTTGCAAAAAACGCCAAATCTAATGCACAACTAGATGGAATATTCATGAAAAGTTGCAACTTAGAATGTTCTTAATCTTTTGTTCTGTTAATAACCTGAAGTTAATGATGGTTTCGGGATGTTCTGTTCTAACCATGGGTATGGAAATACATTATGACTTGACCACATTTCCTTACCTTCAAATTTGTTTCTTGACCATACTCTGTACACAGTTACAGGTCACATGTAAGGAATTATGGTTGATGTACAACTTATTACAATGCAACTCTTGTAATGCTGAAAATTGTTTTGGATCCTCAAATACCTTTTTAAAATGTTTATTTAAAAATAAGCAATATAAAACATTGACTGTGCTGCTGGATATATGCATTGGCTGAACAGCTGCAGTGAGAACAAAACCCTCCCATAATTAAATTACAATTCCATAGCTCCAGACTGCAACATACACATGAAAGTGGAACTATGAATGTTCCAGCTCAGATCCTTTTCTATCATGGGGCAGACCAGGAATCTGTCCCCTTTTACTGCATGCCATTGGAGTATATTGGAAAGATCACAAGCACACCTTCCTTGAACATCATAATAGTGAGAGTGAGGGTTGAATCCACTGGCAGGGACACTATTGAATGTGCCACAAGACTTCCTGTCTGAGCAGCAGGAGGCTCAACCATGACATCGGTAAAGAGCAACACACCAATCACAATCAAAAGTAATTCACTACAACAACAGTGTGAAGCTGTTTGTGAAAATATGATTTCAGTAAAACTTTTTAAAATTTTGCCAAACACTTTTTATTTCTAGGTTTCCGATCAACAGCATCTCCTTACTTTGAAAGACGTGATCATCAATGAATTCCGTTTGCAAATACTTGCCTTGGAACAAACTTCTTATGAGGGAATATTGATGTGGAAAATTAATGATGTCAATAGAAAACGCCAGGAAGCCATTTCAGGCAAAGTAACAAACTTCTCCTCTCCAGGTACATACTTTTACTCATAAGTCTCGCAGTATTTGAAGGTGAGGACATGTTTATTGCTTTCCCTTTTTAATTGGAATGTTCCTAGTTCTGAATCGGTGAAAGGATCAAGTTTTTTTCTCGGTCAACATTCATCAGTAGCCTTGTTTTCCCCAAGCTTCCTTTCCAACTATGCCTTCCTTGCGATACTGAGAATAGGCCTACTCTTCTGTTTTTCTCAATCCTAACATTTTGCTTTTCTACTTTGTAAAATTTTTCATTGCATGACAGAAAGTGATAGCCAGTGATAATTTTATTGATTCCTTTTTTCCTTTCCAAGGGTATTAATTTATTGCGAATAAATATTTACTATTACTGATAACAACATACACAATGAAGCTGACAGCACTGTTCTTTGAATTCATTCATGTTACTGACTGGGCTGGTACCTGTTATCCATCCCTAATTGTCCTTGAGCAGAGCAACTTGCTAGACCATATGAATGCACTTAAGAGTTGCACATTGCAACGGTGAAACTAAACTAAATTGCATTTTCAGTTCCAAACTTACTTTGAATCTTTAAATTCATTATATTATAACTAGTGTTTTTGGTGTTACAAAAGCAATATTTTGTGGGTGCTGAGGATCTGCAATAAATACAAAAAATGCTCGAGAAACTCAGCGGGGCTGGCAACATGTGTGGAGAGAGATACTGAAATTAATATTGCTAGTCCGATATCACACTCTGCTTTGGACTGAAGAGAGTTGGAGGTTTAATGGGTATTTACTGTTGAAAAAGAGGGGTAGTCCAGAATGTGAAACAGAAAGGTTAGGGGGTTTGAGGAGATTAAATATTAAAGATGTCATAGAACAAATGGAGGTTGACCCTTGCTTGACAGGGCCATTAGCCTTGTCCAACCCATTTCTTGCACTTCCCCTCTTGACCTGTTCTCTTCCTCCCAGAACCACAGTATGGTCCACATGACCTGATGAGCAGCAGCAATGAAGAGCCCACAGGCATAACTTGTAATTATCAATTGTGAAATAAACCTGATTTGAGATTTAGATAAATTGAACCTACGTTACATCTCATTCCCAACCGAAAGAACTGCAGATACTGTAAATCAGAAACAAAAACAAAAGTTGCTGGAAAAGCTCAGCAGGTCTGAGGAAGGATCACTGGACCTGAAATGTTAATTCTGATTTCTCTTCACAGATGCTACTAGACCTGCCCGAGCATATCCAGCAACTTTTTGTTTTTGTTTCTGAGCACGGCAGGTTTCATTTTGTCTTTACTTTCCAACACCAGCTTCCATATATATATATATAGGATTATTGTTTTACTGCAGACATGTAAGAATCCAAACAAGGCAAAAGCTTCATTCTACATTTTTGCATACAGGTTCAAAGAGACTCTTCAACAAATACATTAAGGACAAAAGGGTAACCAGCAAGACAATACTGCCCCTCAAAGATCAGCAAGGCGTCCTTTGTGTCCAGCTGCAGGAGATGGCGAAATACTGAATGAGTATTTTGCATCAGTGTTTAGTGTGGAAGAGGATATGGAAGATATAGAATTTAGGGAAATAGATGGTGACATCTTGAAAAAGCTCCATATTATAGAGGAGAACCTGCTGGATGTCTTGAAATGCATAAAAGTGGAAAAATCCCCAGGATCTGATCGGGTCTACCCTAGAAGTCTGTGGGAAACTAGGGAAGTGATTGCTGAGATATTTGTATCATCGATAGTCACAGGTAGGAGGTGCTGGAAGACTGAAGGTTGGCTAACATGGTGCCACTTGTTTAAGAAAGATGGTAAGGACAGGCCAGGGAACTATAGACTGGTGAGACAGATGTTAGTGGTGGCCAAGTTGTTGGAAGGAATCCTGAGGGACAGGATGTACATGTATTTGGAAAGGCAAGGACTGATCAGGGATAGTCACCATGGCTTTGTGCATGGGAAATCATGTCTCACAAACTTGATTTGAGTTTTTTGAAAAAGTAACAAAGAGGAATGATGTGGGCAGAGTGGTAGATGTGATCTATATTGACTTCAGTAAGGCGTTCAACAAGTTTCCCCATGGGAGACTGGTTAGCAAGGTTAGACCTCACGGAATACAAAGAGAACTAGCTATTTGGATACAGAACTTGCTCAAAGGTAGAAGACAGAGGGTGGTGGTAGAAGGTTGTATCAGACTAGAGGCCTGTGACCAGTGGAGTGCCACAGGGATCGGTTTTGGGTCCACTACTTTTTGTCATCTATATAAATGATTTGGTTGTGAGCATGAGAGGTATAGTTTGTAAGTTTGTAGATGACACCAAAAGTGAGGTGCGGTGGACAGTGAAGAAGGATACCTCTGATTACAACGGGACCTTGATCAGATGGGCCAATGGGCTGAAGAGTGGCAGATGAAGTTTAATTCAGATAAATGTGTGGTGCTGCATTTTGGGAAAGCAAACCTTAGCAAGACTTCTACACTTAATGGTAAGGTTCTAGAGAGTGTTACTAAACAAAAAGACCTTGGAGTGCAGGTTCATTACTCCTTGAAAGTGGAGTCTCAAGTAGGTAGGCTAGTGAAGAAGGTGTTTGGTATGCTTTCCTTTATTGGTCAGAATATTGAGCACAGGAGTTGGAAGGACATGTTGCGACTGTATAGGACATTGGTTAGGGCACTTTTGGAATATTGTGTGCAGTTCTGGTCTCCTTCCTATCGGAAGGATGTTGTGAAACTTGAAATGGTTCAGAAAAGATTTACAAGGATGTTGCCAGGGTTGAAGGGTTTGAGCTATAGGGAGAGGTTGATTAGGCTAGGGCTGTTTTCCCTGGAGCATCGGAGGCTGAGCAGTGACCTTTATAGAGTTTTATAAAATCATGAGGGGCATGGATAGGGTAAGTAGACAAGGTCTTTTCCATGGGGTGGGGGAGTACAGAACTAGAGGGCATAGGTTTAGGGTGAGAGGGGAAAGACATAAAAGATACCTGAGGGGCAACTTTTTCAGAGGGTGGTATGTGTATGGAATGAGCTGCCAGAGGAAGTGTTGGACGCTGGTACAATTACAACATTTAAAAGGCATCTGAACGGGTATATGAATAGGAAGGGTTTGGAGGGATATGAGCTGGGTGCTGGCAGATGGGACTAGATTGGGTTGGAATATCTGGTCGGCATGGACAAGTTGGGCTGATGTTGTACATCTTTATGACTCACGACTGAAGGTTTCTTTACATTTATTTACACACTTTTTTTGCAGTACACCATTTGTCATATGACCATAGTTCAAGATAATTACATTTTCAGTTTCTTATTACAAGATGAATGTGTTCCATTGCAAGGTTAATTCAACTCCTGCTGTGCCCATTTTCAATGAGCATGTTCCTTGACAATGCAAACAGTTTCCCATTTTACAGCAATTATCTCTTGGTTAATGAGTTTCCATTTTTACATATAACCACTGTTACCTCTCTTTGTGTGGCTAAATTACTTCTGTCACCTCTATAGGTGCAGTTCTGGATTAAACTTGCATTCAGTATATTTTGTTTTAACCCTTAAAGCATCAACCAACAGTCACCCAACAATCTCCTAGCCTGCTGTATACTTTGTCCTTTTTTTCATCTCTGCAATTTCTCTACCTAATTTACTTCTCTACCTAATTAGCACTGAAAATTACCCTCTGCCATTTCTGACACCTCCTCCATCATGTTGCCTTTCTTTCCCCAGTAGCACTTCATGGGGTGCATATTCTTCACAACACCCCGCACCACTCCTCTATCACTATAACACCTCATCTCCTTTCACCACCAGAACCCCCACCTCCTCTCTCGCTCTCTTGCTCTGTTGTCTCTCGCGCTCTCTCTCTCTCTCTCTCTCCGGTCTCTGTTTCTTTCTTTTCTATAGATGTTGCTAGATTGATTGATTGAGATCCTCAGCAACTTTTGTTTTTTATTTTGGCAATTCCATGTATTTCTCAACAAGATTTTAATATTGTTTTTTTTTCTCCCCAGCATTCTACACCAGCAAATATGGGTATAAAGTGTGTTTAAGAATTTATTTAAATGGAGATGGATCAGGCCGAGGAACACACATCTCTTTGTTCTTTGTTGTAATGAGGGGTGAATATGATGCTTTGCTTCATTGGCCATTTAAACAAAAGGTATGTGGAATATTCAAATGAAATGTTAATACTTTATGATCCGTGTTCACACTCACCTGTATAAATTAGCAGAATTTACAGAATTAATGAGCATAATTACTACACCAATTGTAATGGTTCAAGGTGCATCTGACCACCACCTGTAATGTTAAGCTTAAGATGATCTCTCCAAACCAGATCATTCAGTATTAATTGGACAAGGTGATAAGCAGTTGAGGAAAAATAAATGAAAAACTGTTTTGAATGCAATGATCTTGCCTTGACTTAGGAACAGGTTATTTGCAGCAATACCTGGATTTGTTTGTGACAGACCAGCACAGAGGACTGCTTGGGAAAGTACTCAGGAATGGCAATACAGCACATGATATCAGATTCAGAATAGTAGTAATTTGGGGACATTTCCCAGCTCAGGACTGGGGTTTATAAGATCAGTCTTGTGGACTTATACCATTGCACTGAGGTTCGCGGACCGGTGTGGTAGAAACAGAGCTCCAAATTCCAGCTTTCACCCAAGAGTCCCCAACAGGCAGGAAACTTGCTTGTGGAAAATCTCTAAAATAGTTTTAAGATAATAGATTTGCTCCTTAGTTTGCTTATCTCCAAATTAAGCTAATAAATTTATTTTATATCAACACACACGTATATTCTTATATTCATTTTGATCAGACCTTCAAAGAACCTGTTAAGCACTTTCAGTTCAGTTAAGGATGGAGAATAAATGCTGGCGTCTCCATATTGGCTAAAAGAATTTTTAATAAGGACAGTTATTTAAGTATGCAGATAGGGATCCTGCTTCCTTCCTGTTTGTGCCCCCATTAAGTCTGTGGTGGATGGCCTCCTGCTCCATTGTCATTTGAGGTCATGAAGTGGGCAATCAGTGCCTACCTAAGGGCCTCATCCCACTGGCACATACTGACCCAATGCTGAGAACAGGATTAACAAACCTCATTGGTGGTTCCGAGGGCTGGGTCCCTTAATCAAAGGCAATCAGTGCCTGATTGGGGGACCTGACATCATAAAATGTGCTTCTGATGCCCCTACAGCCCCTTCCTGCCATCACTTACCTGTGACCTGGGATGCAGCACTGATTGTAGGCCTCAGCAGAGCAACATACCAGAACAGGTCTCCCCCATGATGTTAGCATTCAATACAGCTGTGGACTTCTGGCTAGGACCTGTAAGTGAATGGGACTTCCAGCCTAGGGTCCTTAATTCTGAAGGAAGGCCCACTGCTGGTCTGGCAAGTGCCTGAATGTGGCAGGCATTCCCGAACAGCAGCAATTTGAAACCCCGTCATTTCCAAGATAATGCGCAATGTTTGACATTATTGATCTGAGTTTTTGTAATTTGTTTGTTTTTATTGTCTGGAAGAGTAATGTTTTTCCTTACCCTTTTGTCAGATATTTCAAAATATGGAATTATAGAACTACTTATCACAATAATTGTGTGGTTAGTTTCCATTTCATTCTATTACCCATTTACATTTCTAAATCCAGAGTGGACTTCCTCAGGCCATTGAACATTTGATTTGCCATTGGAAATAGAAACCTATTGGTGATTATAGCCAGTGTTCAATTGCTATTTGCAATCTTCCCATCTCAGACATTTTGAGATACATATCAAGATTATACCGTTGCTGTTTTAGTATGATGGCTGTGTTTTTGGGATCCTCAGTTTAATGTAATTATGGAAAAGGTAATTGTAGTAGTCCTTGTGTCTCTGCTTGTTTTATTTATTCATGGGATGCGGGCGTCACTGAATGGGCTAGCAATTTATTACCCATCCCTAATTGCCCAGAGGGCTGTGAAAGTCAACTACATTGCTATGAGTCTGGAGTCATGTGTAGGCCAGACCAGGTAAGGATGGTAGTGTCCTTCCTTCCCGGCCATTAATGAACCAGATATGTTATTTCCCAATTTAATCAGCAATGGTTTCATGATCATCATCAGACTTTATTAAGTCCAGAATTTTTTTAAAATCCAAATTCCACCATCTGCCTTGGCAGGATTTAAACCTGCATGCCCAGAACATTATTAATCCAGAAACTCCGGTAACCTCACAATGATACCACTAGGCCATCAGCTCTCCTTGTCTCTGCTATTATCGTGTTCCTATAAGAGACAAATAATAAAGATTACCTTCAGTAAATACATTACATCACAGGAACTGTTCAATTGCAAATTAATTGGGAAATTCCTAAAAGGTATAAACTTTTTTTTAAGTTTCTTGGTGATTAGTGTTGAAATAACTGAATTTACTAACATTTTTTGGCTCTTTTTTTTAAATTTCCAAGCAGTATTTGTAATTTTGTTCAAGCTTATTCTTCTAAGTTTTGTTTGTACTGGCAATGCAGTTATTCATATTTTGTCTATAGTAAAATATTTATCATTTTTATTCTTTGAGAACTGGACTTTGAAACATTTAATCATTATGCAGAATGATCTTATCAAAGTACTGGGTGTTCAGCTCTGTGTCACCCATAATTCTCCATTCAACTTGATTTAAAATGATTTCTAAAGCTATCCCAAATCCAGTGCTCAGCTCAGCAAGCTGTGTTTTGCTAGATAATACAAAGATGTCCAAAAGTGATGAATTTTTTAAAAAATAATTTGTTTCCTCTCCTAAGGTCACCTTCATGCTTCTGGACCAGAACAACAGGGAACATTTAATAGATGCCTTTCGTCCAGATGTTAATTCTTCCTCATTTCAAAGACCAGTAAAGGAGATGAATATTGCAAGTGGCTGTCCAATGTTTATCCCACTGGCCAAACTTGACGCTCCCAAACAGACCTATGTGAAGGATGACACCTTATTCATCAAATGTATTATAGATGCTGCTACGTAATTAGGAGGAGGGCTGGAACTCTGCAAAAAAAAAAGGAAATCACAAAATTTCTACATTGTTTTGTGTTCCTAGAAAATGAGACACCCATTCTGTACTTAGAAAATAGTAGCAACTACAGCAAAATATCCCTCTGTTTAAATGGCTTTGTAATCTCTCCTTTTATAAGTGACTTGTGGTCAATAGTACAACCAGATATGTAAATATTTCTTTCAACTTTAGAGATCAGAAATCAAAATAATTGGATTTCCGAATTGTGCATCTGTAACTGTGCGTGTTCAGCAACGCTAAATAGGGAACACTTTATAACACACATTCTTGCTTTTGTTTGCTTGAAGATAAAAACCATTAGAATCCCTACAGTGTAGGAGCAGGCCATTCAGCCCATCTGAAGATCGTCTCACTTAGACTTACCCTATGTCTGTAACCCTACATTTCCCATGTTCAATCCACCCAACTTGCACATCTTTGGACTATGGGAGACATCCAGAATATCTGGAGGAAACCCACGCAGACTCTGAGAGAACGTGAAAGCTCCATACAGACACTTGCCTGAGGGTGGAATCAAACCCAGGTTCCCGGTGTTATGAGGCAACAGTGCTAACCACTGAGGGACTGTGCGCTCCAAAATTAGCATCTAAAAGGCATTCATTACTTTGTCCTCTGGTATTGCTGATTAGCTGTTTTATGCCATTTTAATTTGTCCATCAGGTAAGTCTGCATTCTCCACCGCTATGCTGGGTTTATGTATATTGATCAAGATTACTAGCATAAATTTAGAGAAAAGATAAAGGATCTAAAAATGGTTACGGAAAGAACAATTGAAAGAAATATCAACTTATTGCAGAAAGGAAATGAAGAAACATTCAAAATGAATGACAGCTAAAGAAAATATTTATCTAGTTAACTTGTAATGATACTTTCATTGCCACCCATTAATGTAACTAATGTTCATTAATATGTGGACATTGCTTGATGAAAGTTTTTTTTTGTTGCTTTTTACACAAAAGATACTGTCAATTTCAGTTAAAGAGACATTCTAGAATCTTTCAATAAATTGGTATTGATGTAGTTTTGCTTGCTGAGCTGGAAGGTTCATTTCCAGATGTTTCACTAACCCAGAGAAACCCAAACGTATAAATAGATAGCAGAAATCATCAGCAGTGCTTCGTTCAAAGGCCCACTGAAGATGTTACCTAGTAGGGTGACGAAACATCTGGAAATGAACCTTCCAGCTCAGCGAGCAAAACTACATTCAGAGGGCCTAAGCTACAAATCTTCTCAAAACTCACTAAAATTGGTATGGGCTTTCATGAACACAAGTTTACATTACAACACATAAGTTCTAATTTAGTTTCCTAGTTAAGGGAAATTTTCAAGTAAATGTAGAAAGTAAGATCATAAAGGTTCAAAGAACAGAAGAAATAGGAATAAAAATGGCATCTGATGCCTCAAGCCTACTCTGCCTCTCACTAGGACCATGGCTGATCTTCTAACTTCATTCTACTTTTCCGTCCTATCCCCATTCCTCTCATGGACCTGAAGAGAATTATCAACCTCAGTCTTGAAAATACTTCACCATCAAGCATGTATTGCCCTCTGAGAATTCCATTGTCTTCGGAGTGAAGAAAAGTTTCCTTTCCTCTGTCTGAATTGCCAAGACCATAATCCTTTATCAATGACTCTTTAGACTTCTCAGTCAGGGAAATAGCCTCTCAGTTTTCAAGTTTTCCAAGAATTTTGTTCACCTTTCAATCTTAAGTCCACAAAATGTAGGAGCTTTCTGCTCAACTTCTCCTCCTAGGGCAACTCTCTTGTCTCAGGAGTTAATCTAGTGATCCTTTGTTGCAAAGTCTTCGCGTGAATAGATGGTTCCATTTCAAGATCAATGTTAACTTAAAATGTTAATTGCTATTGCATAATATGCAGAAATCATACATATTAGGAAGGACTTATTTAAAGCTAGTCTTTCCAAGCGAAAATTATTGAATGGGTCTCTTCTGTTTAAATGAGTTAGGTTCTTTTGAATGTTTGAAGATGATCCAGTTTTTTAGTTGTTTTTCCTTTGCTCTCATTTCTCCTACTTTCCCACCTCTCTCAATCTGGTACCATTTTCCCAATTTATTTTATCCTTTTACTTTTTATATAACACTAGTATTAATTATGAATCAATGAAATGAGCACTAGGACAGACTAGAAAATCTAAAAATATCAAAAGATCTAATTTATTCTTGAACCATTAATTCTATTCAGATTGAGTCTTTACATTTTTGTTTTGTCCTGGCTGCCGCTACCTCCACGAGGTGCAGGATGGGCAATGTACTGAATCTAAATGTGTAGTTTACATAGAAACAGGAGTTGGCCATTTAGCTCTGCTAGTCTATTCTACCATCCGTTTAAGATTCTACATGATCTGTACCTCCACTCCAATTACCAGTCTGATTGTGTGACAAAATACACAGCATATTATAAGCCTATATTTCTTTGCATTTCAATCACTGCAGCAAGAAACTGTCAAATCAAGTCAGATAGCTAGTCTTCAATATTGTTGCACATGTAGTTTCTATAAAACATAGCACCTTGAGATTCAGTATAGCAAACAGCGGTAATTGAGAAGATTTGTAGCTCGGGTGCTCATTGTTGTGGATTTTTTTCACCAAGCTGGGAATTTGTGTTGCAGACGTTTCATCCCCTGTCTAGGTGACATCCTCAGTACTTGGGAGCCTCCTGTGAAGCGCTTCTGTGATGTTTCCTCCGGCATTTTATAGTGGTTTGTCTCTGCCGCTTCCGGTTGTCAGTTCCAGCTGTCCGCTGCAGTGGCCGGTATATTGGGTCCAGTTCGATGTGCTTATTGATTTGAATCTTCCTGTTTGTCCTATGTAGTGTTTTGTGCAGTCCTTGAATGGGATTTTGTACACTACATTGGTTTTACCCCCTCCTCCACCCCCCCCAATGCAAGGACTGCACCAGCTATCCTTAGTAGCCACACACGCAGGTGACATGCAACATGAATTCGACTGGGACAACACGACTATTATAGGACAAGCCAAACAGAGAACAGCCAGGGAATTTCTAGAGGCATGGCACTCATCCACAGATTCAATCAATAAGCACATCGACCTGGACCCAATATACCGGCCACTGCAGTGAACAGCTGGAACTGACAACCGGAAGCGGCAGATACAAATCACTATAAATGCCGGAGGAAACATCACAGAAGCGCTTCACAGGAGGCTCCGAAGCTCTGAGGATGTCACCTAGACAGGGGACAAAATGTCTGCAACACAAATTCCCAGTTCGGCAGACAGAGCCACAACATTTATATAATGCTTGCTATCTAACTGCCAGGATAAAGCCAATGGTACCTCCTTGATGTTTAGCTTCTGCATGAATGAGTTACATCTGATTGTGTATTCCTTCTGGACATGACTAACTCCTGACTTAATTTTTAATACTTGGCTTTAGTTTAATTAGGAACTGGAGAACATAGAAATAGCCTAACAAAAATTGTGAAGAAATTGATGAGACATTAGATGCAAAAGCGTTATCTATGATCTATAAATGTAAAATAGAGATATTTATGCACAGAAACAGACCCTTCAGTTCAACTCGTCAATACCAACCAGATATACTAAATTGATTTAATCCCATTTGCCAGCTTTTGGCCCATACCCCTCTTAAACCCTTCCTGTTCATGTACTCCTCCAGATACCTTTAAATGTTTTTGTACTAGCCTTCACCATTTGCAGCTCATTCCATAAATGGACCACCCTCTGCATTAAAAATTTGCCCATTAGGTCCCTTTTTAAATTCTTCCCCTGTCACATTAAACCTATGCCCTCTAGTTTTGGACTCCGCACCCTGAGGAAAAGACCTTCTCTATTTATCCTATTCATGTTCATCATTATTTTAGAAACCTCTACAAGGTCATCCCTTAGCCTCTGATGCTTCCAGGGAAAATACTCCCAGTTTATTCAAACCCTCCAACTGTGGCAACATCCTTGTAAGTCTTTTCTGAACCCTTCCAAGTTTCACAACTTCTTTCCTGTAATTGGGAGACCAGAATTGCATGCTGTGTTCCAATAGTGACCTAACCAATGTCCTGTACTAACTCTATCGTTCCCAACAGTAGAATCCAATCCCTCTACACCTCCATCCGCCATGACCAGGGCCTCCAAGACCTCCGTTTTTCCCTCTCCCGACGTCCCCAACAGTAGAATGCCCTCCAACGCATCTCATCCATATCCTGCACCACCGTCCTCAGACCCCACCCCTCCAACCGTAACAAGGACAGAACGCCCCTGGTGCTCCCTTCCACCCTACCAACCTTCACATAAACCAAATCAGCCGCCGACATTTCCGCCACCTCCAAAAAGACCCCACCACCAGGGATATATTTCCCTCCCCACCCCTTTCCACCTTCCGCAAAGACCGTTCCCTCCGTGACTGCCTGGTCAGGTCCACGCCTCCCTACGACCCACCCTCCCATCCTGGCACCTTCCCCTGCCACTGCAGGAACTGCAAAACCTGCGCCACACTTCCTCACTCACCTCCATCCAAGGCCCTAAAGGAGCCTTCCACATCCATCAAAGTTTTACCTGCACATCCACTAATATCATTTATTGTATCCATTGCTCCCGATGTGGTCTCCTCTACCTTGGGGAGACTGGACGCCTCCTAGCAGAGCGCTTTAGGGAACATCTCCGGGACACCCGCACCAATCAACCACACCACCCTGTGGACCAACATTTCAACTCCCCCTCCCACTCTACCGAGGACATGGAGGTCCTGGGCCTCTTTCACTGCCGCTCCCTCATCACCAGACGCCTGGAGGAAGAACGCCTCATCTTCCGCCTCGGAACACTTCAACCCCGGGGCATCAATGTGGACTTCAACAGTTTCCTCATTTCCCCTTCCCCCACCTCACCCTAGTTCCAAACTTCCAGCTCAGCACTGTCCCCATGACTTGTCCTACCTGCCTATCATCTTTTCCACCTATCCACTCCACCCTCCCCCACCCCCAACCTATCACCTTCATCCCCTCCCCCCACTCACCCATTGTACTCTATGCTACTTTCTCCCCACCCCCACCCTCCTCTAGCTTATCTCTCCACACTTCAGGCTTTCTGTCTTTATTCCTGATGAAGGGCTTTTGCCCAAAATGTCGATTTTTACCTCTCCTCGGATGCTGCCTGAACTGCTGTGCTCTTCCAGCACCACTAATCCAGAATTTGGTTTCCAGCATCTGCAGTCATTGTTTTTTCCTTGTTTTTACCCAGCCACATGACCTCCCAACTCCTATACTCAAAACACTGACCAATTAAGACAAACATCCCAAATGCCATATTCACTATCCTATCTATCTGTGACACCACTTTCAAGGAACTATGAACCTGCACTGTAAAGTCTCTTTGTTCAGCAACATTCCCAATGTCCTTACCATTAAGTGTTCAAATCTTGATCTTTGAAACAAAATGTTTGCCACTGGCCTCCTCCTTTCATATATTCAGTAATGACTTTGCACAACACTACTTGCTGGTTTTCTAATTAAGTTCTAGAATTAATTTATACAGATCATTTGCAAGGACCAATATTTATATGGAAGTTGTAATGCAAGAAACTTTGAGTGCACTGATGCTTGAGATATAATTCGGTGACTTAGCTGATGTTGAGATGCTTGCTTTCACCATTCCACAGAAATTGCATTAGAAATTTAGAAGATTATTTACTTGGAGCCATTTAAGTCATTCTAAGTGCATTTCATTGATGGGCAGCGTGAAATTGTTTTTTTTATTAAGATATCTAATATTTTGATTATAGAAGTAGTTGCTCTCTGAATCCTCAGTGGATTTAGAGTCTGTTCAACTCTTTCCTTAAAGTGGTAAGCCCATTGAATATTTTTAGGGAGAAATAGACAGAATTATTGATTAGTAAGGGTGTGTGCATCTTTAGACATTTGCACAAATTAATGTGCCCCAGTACCTCACTCTCAAACTTTACCTTTTATATGGTTTAGAATGTAAAAGTGTCACAAACATAAGTATGTACTAACTAACTACAGGAACTTTTCATAACCAGCCCCACATTATAATATAGAACCTGTCCTGAGTATATCGACACCATATGTTGGCCAAAATGATTAAAGTCTTAGGTTGCATGCAAGTTGAGAAATCAGACTTTACTGATGAAGCCAGGTATCCAATCACTCCTTCGTTAACAATTTTGTACTCTGTACCCTTTTGAAGACTGACATCTGTCTTGAGTATCCGAGTTCTTTTATGATTAAATTTCTGTAGTTAGTTAACACCTTTTATTGACAATGAATACAAGTTAAACATTTTTGCAGTTATACTTGGAGGGGCCTCTAGTGTGTATTTAAGGAATTGCACACTTTTTCCTTAAATGTTTTAACTGTCACAAAAATACAAACTTTTTTAGTGCGTTTGAACATTACATTATATATTTCTTTTAAACAAGTAATTTTTTTTACTGTGAATTTCGGCCATGTAAATTTGGGTTCAAATACTTAACATTGGAACCCAGTTCATTTTATGCTAATAAAATAACTTTGAATTTCCACTTGACTCTTGAAGAGTGTCATTTCATTTTCTACAGATCAGAACTGCATTTTATAATATTTCAAAGTTGCATGTGAAAGTCATAGCACTAATGAATATAAAAGGACAAAACTAAATTTCATAGTGTCGTACAGCATGGAAAAGACCCTTTAGTCCAATCAGTCCACGCTGAACATAATCCCAAACTAAACTAGTCCCACGTTCCTGTGTTTGGCCCCTATCCCTTCAAATATTTCTTATTCATGTATTAATCTAAATGTCTTTTACACATTGTAACTGTACCCGCATCCACCATTCCTTTGGAAGTTCATTCCATACACAAATGACATTGTTTAAAAACAATTGCCCCTCACGCCTTTTAAAAATCTTTTCTTCTTTCACCTTAAAAATATGTTCTCTGGTCTTGAAATACGCTACCTTAGGTGAATAGCAGGTGTCTTTTCTCTATACCCCTCATGATTTTATAAGCCTCTAAAAGGTTACCCTTCAATTTCCTATGTTCTAATGAAAAAAAAGTGTCTCAGCCTCTCCTTATAACTCAAACTGTCCATTCCTAGTAAATCTCTTCTGAATGCTCTCCAGCTTAATAATGTCCTTCCTAAACAAGAGATGACCGGGATGGGACACCGTACTCACCAACTCTACAACTTCAATGTAACGTCCCAACCCCTATACTCAAATGTCCAAGCAATGAAACGAAGTGTGCTGAATGCCTTCTTAACGCATACCCTCTCTATATGTGATGCAAGCTTCAATTGATTATGTACATGAACCCCTAGGTCTTCTGTTCTACAACACTACAACTTAATGACTCTCCACATAAACACAATGGTTACAAGAGCAGATCATAGGCTAGGAATATGGCAGCGAGTAACTCCCCTCCTGACTCCCCAAAGCCTGTTCGTCACTTAGAAGGCACAAGTCAGGAGTGTGATGGAGTACTCCCCACTTGCCTGGATGAGTGCAGCCCTAACAACACAGAAGAAGCTTGAGACCATCCAGGACAAAGCAGCCTTCTTGATTGGCACCACATCTACAAGCAGCATTCCCTCCACCACCGACATTCTGTAGCAGCAGTGTATACTATTTACAAGATGCACTGCAGAAATTCACCAGACAGCATCTTCCAAACCCATGACCACTTCCATCTAGAAGGACAAGGGCAGCAAATATATGGGAACACTCAAGTTTCCCCTCCAAGCCACTTTTACCATCCTGACTTTGAAATATATCCCCATTCCTTCACTGTCGCTGCATCAAAACACTGGAATTCCTTCTGTAATGAGATTGTGGGTTAACCCATAGCAGGTGGACTGCAGCAGTTAAAGAGGAGTGCTCACCCCCACCTCCTCAAGAGGAACTAGGGATAAGCAATAAATGCTAGCCAGCCAACAACACCCACATTCCACAAAATGAATAATTATAAATAAACTACCCAGGGTTCTACTTTCAGTTGTACAAGTCCTGCCCTTGTTTGTTTTACCAAAATGCAATATGTCACATTTATCCAAATAAACCCCATCTGCCAATCTTCAGCCCGTTGACTCAATTGATCACTATCTTTTTAATCTTCAATAATGTTCACTGTCCACTATAGCAAAAATTTTGGTGTCATCCACAAATTTACTAACCATATCCTCTGTATTCTCATCTTAATCATTTATACAAATGACTAACAAAAGTGGACCCAGTACCGAACACAGTGGAATACTGCTGCTCACAGACCTCCAGTCTGAAAATCAATCATCCTCCCTCACTCTGTCTCCTGCCGTTAAGCCAATTTTGTATCCAATTGGCAAGTTCACCTTGAATCCTGTGAAATCTAATTTTACTAATCAGTCTACCATGCAGAACCTTGTCAAAGGCTTTACTGAAGTCTAAGTAAACAATGTCTACTGCTCTGACAGGCACGATAGCAATTATCCAGTTTATTACCATTTCTGATATATATTTGCACTGTTATACCAATTGCATTGAGAAACCTTGATGAACTCTAAAATTAATCAGATTGGACACCAATATTCCTTCAAATGTACACTTTTACTACAGATAAATAGCATTGTAAAACATTGTAAATAGCATTTCATTTTGAATTTCTAATGTTAACAAATATCTCAATACCGTCTGGAATAGATACATATTTGTCATAACGGTATGAAATATTGTCCATGTATCTTTAAATTTGATCAACTGTTTTAATATCTGGTACTTTCATGAATGGAAACAATTTTGTAAAAGGACCAAAACTGACTTTAAATATCCACAGGGGTCATCAGACCCACAACGGCTAGCCACATTTCATAAAACTAAAGTGCATTAAGATCAAAGATAGTCTGAGCTGAAGAAATTAACACCTTTCTGAAGGGTAATGAAATCAGTTAATCAGACCACATAGGGAGTAAGAAAACTTCCCCATCTCCTATTAGATTTACACCATTATGAGAATCTTGATATGCTGGAGATGAAACGTCACCTGCTGGAAAATATAACCTCAGCAGACAGAGAATCTACAACAGCTGCTATTTCAAGGAGTCTTTCAGAAGACCAAATATTGTCGAAATAAGTCATGCAGAACAGGGGTGGCACGATGGCTCAGTGGTTAGCCCTGCTGCCTCACAGCACCACGGACCCAGGTTCAATTCCAGCCTTGGGCAGACTGTCTGTGTGGAGTTTGCACATTCTCCCTGGGTCTGCGTGGGTTTCCTCCCACAATCCAAAGATATGCAGGTTAGGTGAATTGGCCATGCTAGATTGCCCATAATGTTCGTGGATGTGTTAGTTTGGGGTAAATGTAGACTAATAGGGTAGGGAATAGGTTTGGGTGGGATACTCTTCTGAGGTTGGTGTGGACTTGTTGGGCCAAAGGGCCTGTTTCCACACTGTAGGGATTCGAGAACTAACTATGAGCCAGGAAGTCTGTTTCTCCCTCCACAGGAACAGAGGTTTGATAATTTGGCAGCACTTACTTGAAAGAAGCATCAAAGAGTTTAAGAGATGACTGCAATATTTGCTACAGCATCTAAGAAACCAACTAACCTACTGTGGTCTCAGGTAAAATCTTTGAGGAATGAGAAGCAGAAGACGGTAATTCAGTCCCTTAAGCCTGCTCTGTCATTTGATACAATGATGGCTGGTCTCATTTCAGCCTCAACTCCACTTTCTTGCTCGTTCTGAATAACCCTTTAACCCATTACTAATTAGATATTGCCTATCTCCTCCTTAAATTTACTCAGTGTCCCAGAATCCACTGTGCTCCTGGGTAGGGAATTCCACACATTCACAATTCTTTGAGAGAAGTAATTTCTCCTCAGCTCTGTTTTAAATCTGCTACACTTTATCCTAAAACAATAATCTCCCATTGTAGATTGCCCCAGATAGAGTCATAGAGATGTACAGCATGGAAACAGACCCTTCGGTCCAACCTGTCCATGCCGACCAGATATCCCAACCCAATCTAGTCACACCTGCCAGCAGCCAGCCCATATCCCTCTAAACCCTTCTTAATCATATACCCATCCAAATGCCTCTTAAATGTTGCAATTGTACTAGCCTCCACCACATCCTCTGGCAGCTCATTCCATCCACGTACAAGCCTCTGCGTGAAAAAGTTGCCCCTTAGGTCTCTTTTATATCTTTCCCCTCTCACCCTATGTCTACTTTGTCAGTGCCCTTTTGTATCTCAATTAGTTTTCCTCTCATTCTTCTAAACTGAAGACAGTATAGGCTTAGACTATTCAATCTCTATCCATAAGGTGCACCCTCATCGCTGGAATCAATCTAGTGAATCTCCTCTGAGCTGCTTCCAATACAACTACATCCCGCCTTAAGTAAGGGGACCAAATTTTATGCAAACTCCAGGTCCTGTCTCACAAATGCCTCATACAGTTACAGCAACATGTACCTGTTTTAAAACTCTACAATAAATGCCAAAATTCCATTTCCCTTCTTTATTGCCTACTGTTTCTGCATATTAGCTTTCTGCAATTCATGCACAAGGACAGCCAGATCCCTCTGCAATGAAGAACTCTGGAGTTTCTCTTCAACCAGATAATAAGTTGGCTTTCTATCCCTCTGACCACTTATCCATGCTAAACTTCGTCTATCAAATTTTGGCCAATTCATCTATCATTGGGCCAAATGGCCTGTTTCCACACTGTAGGGATTCTATGATTCTATCCATATCCAAATATATTAAGGGATATGGGAAACAACATTATATGGAGTTAGTCACAGATCAGCCATGATCTAGTTGAATAGTGGAACAGGATCAAGTTCTTAGTCTTGTTCCTAAGTTCTGTATCTTTGTAAATTTCCTATTTCTTTATTGTAACTTACTTTCTGTAGTGATTGGAACCATAGCCAGATGGATCTCATTGAAAATGAGATTCTTGTTTGGGGTTGTTAACCTGGGACAATCAGGAAGCCCTGGCTGGCAGATACAAAATAGGAAATTCAGAAAGTCTCCTTAGTCCAGGGACTGGCTTTGAGCTGGCTGGTCACAGCCCATGTACTGTGCACATGTGAAGTAAGGGTGATTTGGTGACAGGGCACTGGTCTCTGTGCAGTTATTTCACTTTCCCATTTATTTTAGTGTCATTTGCAAATCTGTCTATAGTACTTTCTATCCCTGCATCCAAATCATTAATATAGAGCACACATAATTGTGGCACACTAGTTACATTTTGCCAATGAGAAAAAGACCATTCTATTCTGATTCAGCTTTCTTTTGATTAGCTAATCCTCTATCCAAGTTAATATATTCAAGATTCTAAACTGTAGATTACTTTATCTTCCTCTGTACTATCCCCTTTTAACTTGTGTATGTGGCGGTCCAAGTGACTCCTGAAAGGTTTGATGTCAAATCTTTAATATTTTCCTCAGGGTTAGTAGGCAATACATTTGGGTCTTTCTTTAAAAAAATCTTGTGGTTGGTTCTTTGTTACTTACAGTAAGAATAGTTAATCACATTTTTAATTGGAGAGAGCTATACCTTGTACTACAAAGAACTTACACTTTTATGGCCAACTGAGGAGGTTAAAAAGTGGAAAGTCAGCCCAATACTTCTCATCTGGTTGAAACAATTTATTAATTTTGTGAATAAAATTTGACTGATTTAAATAATTTCCAATATAAATTAAGGCTTGCAGTAAATCATTTACTTTTCTTCATTTTTGTTCATATTCTGTCTCCATCCTATTACTAACTCACATAATTTATTTTGTACTTGCCACATTAATTAGGAAACTGGGTTGCAAGGTGATATAAACGAGTTTAGGTGTGTAATTGTGTAAGTGTTTATTAGCAAGTGAACAGCTAAACAGAGGCCAGATACTTCACAGAGGGGAAATAAAAATCAGAAAGAATGAATTTACAGTGAAAGACCTTTCTGTCATTTGTACTTCCCATGGTTTGCATTGGTGCAATCATCCAACCTATTTAGATTATACTCACCAGGAAAAATAATACATTTGGTGATTTAATTGAAATTACTCAAGGCACCTAGGCATAGCCTGAGGAGGTCACAAAGAGAACATCTGCTTGAAATTCTAGGATTACCATACATGCCCCTCCCAACTCTTTATCAATAGCTGCATGTCTAAAAACTGGGAGTAACATTGCTGAGAAACTCAGCAATGATTTCACGTAGTAATTCAATGAAACATCACGATGAGATTCCGGTGTCTTGTATTCAGTAGGATTCTATCAAACAATCCAAATCATTAGCAGTTTTTCTCTTGTGGCTAGGGTTTCAATTAGATGCAACATGGATAAAAATGCTAAACATAGAACATGGTAGTTTGCACATCAACCCTGAATTTTCTGGTAATTTATTTACTACTGCATTCACTGTTATGAATGTTCTGTGGAAATCTGATTTGAATTGAAGACCTTCACATTTTCAGGGCTGCTTGACTTTGGTAGCAGAAGGCATCCTACAAGATGATTCATTGGGATGCCTCTCAAAGGTCAGATTTGATAGATTTTGTTTGACTGTGCCTTAATTCTGCAATAGGGCTTTGTAGTGGCTAACACCAGTCCAAACGCAACTAAGAACAAATCAAAACAATGAAAGAATATAATACATTTTCACCACAATAAATAAGCCAAAATTTAATATATTGAATGATCCAAAGAGCTGGGACACTGAAATGATTTATATTTGACTTGTTCTCAGACACTCACATCACAACTTGCATCCAATAACAGTGACATTAGCAGGGAGGGCTATCAACTAACTACAATGAAACAGTTTCACTGTAAAGCAGAAGAAATTAGAATTTTGAAGCGACTGTGTACAAGGTATATTAATAGATTTGGAATCATAGTTAAGTAACCTAATTCAGATCCTTGTTTTATTTTTAAATATTTCTTCTACCCTTGTACAGCAGACACAGTGGGGAAACTTAATTGTAATCAGCATATTTGTCTCTTTAATTGCATAAAAACAAACTAAGGACAATATATTTTTGCTGAGGTTGAAAGTACATATCTTAAGCTACAACAAAAAGATTTTATAAACACAGTCAATGTTTGTAGGTTTTCCCATGTGCTCTTCCTTCATTCCCACTCTGGCAATAGGTGCCCATCAGAAAGTTTACTATGAGTTCACTCCATGTCCTTTACTCCATGTGATACGTTTTGAGTGTAACTCAAGTGCAAATAGTTATTTGTACAATGGTCGAGTCCAAATGAACTGTTTTATTTGACAATATTGCTTGACACAATTTATTTTTAAAATGCAAATTACATTTAAAACTAGTTCTTAGTTACAGTGAGTGAAAGCAAACATAAACTTAGAGTAAAGTTTTTAGAAACACAGGCAGTATTGAGCAGTAAAAGATCCAAATTTCTTATTTGCTTATAGATAAACCAGTTATTCTGTAAACAGAAAAAAAGCCATTTGACTACAATTTAAGAATTTTGGCTGTGCCATGACATAACATATCCAAAGTTGGAATAGGTGTTACCTCTCCGCTGAAATTCTGCTCAAAGCGAGCGTAGAAGTCGTTGAGACGATCTGGGAGGGATGTGTCATCGTCTGCTATCTTGCACTGTCTCTTTTTAGAACATTCAGTCCTTGCCATAGTCACCAGGTGTCTGTCTGGGTCTCTAGTTTGGATGGGGATTGGTCCTTGGCTATCTTAATGGCTCTACAAAGGTCATTACTTGGATTCCTTATATTTGTGTGGGTCTCCTGATCTAAGGCCTCGTGCCTGGTTTTTAGCAGGTTCTGTATGTCCTGATTCATCCAGGGTTTTCTGTTGGGGAACACCTGGATTGACTTCCTCAGTATGCAGTCCACCACACACTTGCTGGTAAAGTCTGTAACGGTCATGGCATACTCATCCAAGGTACTTGTGGACTGTTTTGAACATAGCCCAGTCAGCCAATTCCAGACAGCATCGGAGTTGATCCTCTGCTTCCTCTGACCAGCACTGGACCTGTATCTGTGAGGGGGATCAGCCCCCGACTGTAATCACTGCATACCCATGACTATGTCGCCAAATACCAGACTAATGCCATTTACAAGTTCACTGATGACACCACTGTAGTTGGTCGAATCTCAGATAGCGATGAAACAGACAGGAGGTGGAAGACTTGGAAAAATGGTGCACTCAGAACAACCTAGCTCTCAATGCTGGCAAAACCAAGGAACTCATTATTGACTTTCGGTGGGATGTTAGTCACGCCCCCCTACACATTAACAGCACAGAGGTGGAACGAGTGGAGAGTGTCAAGCTCCTGGGAGTAGTCATTCATAACAAGCTTTCTTGGACTCTTCATGTGGATGCACTGGTTACAAAGTCCCAACGATGTCTCTTCTTCCTCAGGCAGCTGAGGAAATTTGGCATGATGGCGAATACCCTTGCCAACTTTAATAGGTGTGTCATCGAGAGCATTCTTTCTGGATGTATCACTACCTGGTATGCCAACTGTACCATTCAAGATCAGAGACGGTTACAGAGAGTGGTGAACTCAGCCCGCACAATCACAAAAGCCAGCCTCCCATCTACAGAATCTATCTACCAGGCCTGCTGTCAAGGAAAGGCCGCCAACGTTCTTAAACTCCATCCCACCCTGGCAATGTTTTTCTACAACCTCTACCATCGGCAAGAAGGTACAAAAGCCTGAACACATGCACCAGCTGGTTTTGTAACAGTTTCTATCCTACTGTTGTTAGAAACTGAATGGACACAAAAGAGTGAGTTAACATTTGCCTGTACCTGTGTTTTTGTTTTTGCTGCTGTTTACCTATAATTTATATCTATGCTACTTAGCTCTGTGATCAGCCTGTATTGCTCGCAAGACAAAGCTTTTCACTGTGCCTCGGTATACATGACAATAAATTTAATTCAATTCAATTCAATTTTGTTAGAAATTTGTTTGTCCTGAACTAGACAGTATACAATGCAAATCCAGCAGGTTTAGACATGATGGATTCACTTCAGGACAAATACTTAAAACGCTCCTTTTTAATGGGATTGAAAAGATAATGAAATGTAGTTGAAGCCTATCAGGAACAAATACATTTACCATATAAAAACTATGAGATTTATATAATTACCATTACAAACAACAGAGTAAACTATTTTATTACCTAAACGTATTGTCGAGAAAGTGCCTTTAAACTCTCTTCCTATAGTTAGGTTAGAGACCTTAGGGTATAGTTTTCTCTTCACCATTTGAGTGTTTCTTAGATTAGATTCCCTACAGTGTGGAAACAGGCCCTTCGACCCAACAGGTCCACACCAATCCTCCAAAGAGTAACCCACCCCCCTCTGACTAATGCTCCTAACAACTATGGACAATTTAGCATGGCCAATTCACCTGGCCTGCACATCTTTGGAATAGGGGGGAAAACCAGAGCACCCAGAGGAAACCCACACAGACACAGAGAGAACATGCAAACTCCACACAGACAGTCAGCCAAGGCTGGAATCGAACCTGGGTCCCTGGTGCAGTGAGGCAGCAGTGCTAACCACTGAGCCACCATGCCACCTGAGGCAGAAGACAGAAAACAAAATACAGCAGGGAGGATTGATATTCCTTACAGAATCAAATAGAATTAAGGAGAATCCAACGGGTTTTTACAACTATATCAAGGACAACAGAGTAACTAGGGAGAGAATAGGGTCCCTCAAAGATCAGTAAGGCAGCCTTTTTGTGGAGCCATAGAAAATGGGGGAGATACTAAATAAATATTTTGCATCAGTATTTACTGTGGAAAAGGATATGGAAGATATAGACTGTAGGGAAATAGATGGTGACATCTTGCAAAATGTCCAGATTACAGAGGAGGAAGTGCTGGATGTCTTGAAACGGCTAAAGGTGGATAAATCCCCAGGACCTGATCAGATGTACCCGCGAACTCTGTGGGAAGCCAGAGAAGTGATTGCTGGGCCTCTTGCTGAGATATTTGTATCATCGATAGTCACAGGCGAGGTGCCGGAAGACTGGAGGTTGGCAAATGTGGTGCCACTGTTTAAGAAGGGCGGTAAAGACAAGCTGGGGAACTATAGACCTGTGAGCCTGATCTCGGTGGTGGACAAGTTGTTGGAGGGAATCCTGAGGGACAGGATGTACATGTATTTGGAAAGGCAAGGACTGATTAGGGATAGTCAACATGGCTTTGTACATGGGAAATCATGTCTCACAAATTTGATTGAGTTTTTGAAGAAGTAACAAAGAAGATTGATGAAGTAGATGTGATCTATATGGATTTCAGTAAGGCATTTGACAAGACTCCCCATGGGAGACTGTTGAGCAAGGTTAGATCTCATGGAATACAGGGAGAACTAGCCATTTGGATACAGAACTGGCTCAAAGGTAGAAGACAGAGGGTGGTGGTGGAGGGTTGTTTTTCAGACTGGAGGCCTGTGACCAGTGGAGTGCCACAAGGACCGGTGCTGGGTCCTCTACTTTTTGACATTTACATAAATGATTTGGCTGCGAGCATAAGAGGTACAGTTCGTAAGTTTGCAGATGACACCAAAATTGGAGGTGAAGTGGGCAGCGAAGAGGATTACCTCAGATTACAACAGCAACTGGAACAGATGGGCCAATGGGCTGAGAAGTGGCAGATGAAGTTTAATTCAGATAAATGCGAGGTGCTGCATTTTGGGAAAGCAAATCTTTGCAGGACTTATACACTTAATGGTAAGGTCCTAGGGAGCGTTGCTGAACAAAGAGACCTTGGAGTGCAGGTTCATAGCTCCTTGAAAGTAGAATCGCAGGTAGATAGGATAGTGAAGAAGGCGTTTGGTATGCTTTCCTTTATTGGTCAGAATATTGAGTACAGGAGTTGGGAGGTCATGTTACAGCTGTACAGGACATTGGTTAGGCCACTGTTAGAATATTGCATGCAATTCTGGTCTCCTTCCTATCGGAAAGATGTTGTGAAACTTGAAAGGATTCAGAAAAGATTTACAGGAATGTTGCGAGGGTTGGAGGATTTGAGCTATAGGGAGAGGCTGAACAGGCTGGGGCTGTTTTCCCTGGAGCGTCGGAGGCTGAAGGGAGACCTTATAGAGGTTTACAAAATTATGAGGGGCATGGATAGCATAAATAGGCAAAGTCTTTTCCCTGGGGTCTGGGAGTCCAGAACTAGAGGGCATAGGTTTAGGGTGAGAGGGGAAAGATATAAAAGAGACCTAATGGGTAAATTTTTCATGCAGAGGATGATACATGTATGGAATGAGCTGCCAGAGGAAGTGGTGGAGGCTGGTACAGTTTAAGATGCATTGGGATGGGTATATGAATAGGAAGGGTTTGGAGGGATATGGGCCGGGTGCTGGCAGGTGGGACTAGATTGGGGTGGGATATCTGGTCAGCATGGACGGGTTGGACTGAAGGGTCTGTTTCCATGCTGTACATCTTATGACTCTATAATCCATTTGACTTTCCCTCCATTAATTTTAATAAAAGGAAAGTTCAACTGGTTCTGTAAGAAATATATAATCCTCTGCCAGCTTTTCTTTTGTATGCTCCATCCCCACTTATGTGGATTTTTCCCCAGCAAAGGATATTACCTGAAGTGGCAATGCTATTCATAACATAAGAAATTAAATGTAGGTAATGAGCATTGTAGGATCCAACTGCTGTTATTATTATGTATTATTATTATTTATTATTGCTGTTTTATATACAATTAATATATTCACAGTCACATTGGTGAGTAGGTTGAACTTAAGCTATGAAGTTATAAAGGGCAGCAGACTTTTATGAGTGTGTCAAGTGGACCAAATTAAGATGGAGTATGCAAACCTGTTTGGAGGTTTAACAACTCGTCCTGATTTGGTGATTGTACTGCCACCTGCAGGAGTGGTGACTACTGTCAACCAGCATCAGAGTCTTCGTCCTCCCTCTCTTCATGAATGATTGGTTTGTCGTACGTTGATCCGAACTGATTTTCATTCTTTTGCAATGGAGTACAATGTTCAGTGATGACTTCATATGACTTGATCTGGTTGCACATTTTAGAAATGTTTTGTGGTATCTAAGTATTTACATCTGGATTTCTAATTTACATCCAGTACCCAGTTTTGGTGGTTATTTACCTGCCTGATAATTATGTATCTCTCTGTCTTTGAAGAAGAATGTCCAATGTCTGAATGGTTAGATATTGGCTGCTAGACAAGGTCATTTCCACTGAACATAAGTTGTGCTGGGGTTGGTAATCCCTTCTTCACTGTTGTTGTATGAAAATGTAGTAATGAAATACGAAAACCTTGTTTTTCACTCAGTGCTTAATAATCATTGATTTGATAGCATGCATCAAACTGTTGATAGTGACATGACAAAATGATGTAAGTCACTCCATAAGACTATAAAAATAGGAACAATAGGCCATTCAGCCCCTCAAGCTTGATCTGCCAAACAATACAATCATGCCCCTTTATTTTGAGACTATGTCCTTGATCCTAGATTCTCCCATGAGAGGAAACATGTTTTCAGCATTTATCCTGTCAAGTCCCTTAAGAATCCTGTATGTTTCAATGAGACCCCTGTCATTCTTCTAAATTCCAATGAATGGGTTCCAAACTGTTTAACATTTGCTGGTAAGACGATTCCTCCATACTGGAGATCATCCTCATGAACTTTCTTTAAACTATCTCCAACGAAATAATATATAATAAAGGGAACAAAGCTGTTCACAGTACTTCAGATGTTGTCTCACCAGCACCTTGTGCAATTGCAGTAAGACTTCCCTACTGTTATACTCTAACCCCCTTGAAATAAGAACCAACATTCCATTAGCCTTCCTGATTGCCTACTGTACCTGTATGTTAGCTTTCTGTGTTTTGTGCACAAGTATCCCCAAGTCCCTTTGTGTTGCAGATTCCATTTAAATATACATTGTTGTTTTCCTTTTCCTTTCCAGAATGAATAATTTCACATTTTCCCACAATACACTCCATTTGCCAACATTTTGCCCACTTATTTAATCTATCAATATCTCTCTGTAAACTGTTTGTATCCCTCTCACAACCTGCCTTTCCAATTATTTTTCTCTCATCTGCTATAGTACATTTGCTTCCTTCCTCCAAGTCATAAATATACATTGTAAACATGAGTTCTGGGATTCTTTGTCACACATTCTGGTTTCTTTAAAAAGACCTGAAGACCATTGCCACTAGTAGCTTCTTTTCTGTACTATTTCTCCTCTCCGCCTAAATAAATCTACATCCTGATCTTCTTAGTCATGTCTAACTATTGCACAAGTATCATTCATGTTTAAAAGTGCAATCCTTCCACTTGTATCAAGTTTCATATTTCCCTTAAATGTCCTATGATTCTCAATATTCAGGACCCAATCCTTGCCATCCTGAAGCCATGTTTCTTTAATGGCTATCAGATCATATTTAATTACTTCATTGTGCATTATCAATTCATTTTTGTTAATGACAAATAGCGTTTAGTTTTGGCATTCTGCTATATTTGTAAAATCTGATTTTGATTGTTGGTGTATTTTATGTATTTGTAGATTGTTTATCCTTTGCCCCTTCCTAGCAAATATTCACTGCATTTAATTTCCCGTATTAACAATTTCTTCTCTTACCTTGTTCTTACTCTTGGATATACAATAAATTTTGACATTTGATCTTTTGCCCCACTATTTAGTTTAAAACCTCCTACTTCCCTAGTTATGTGGTTCACAAGAACACTAGCCCCACCATAGTTGAGGTTTTGACTAAGTCAACAGTAAAGCCACCATCTTTTCCAGTACTGGTGTCAGTGGACCATGAACTGGAACCCGTTTCTCACATGCCAGTCTTTAAGCCACTTATTCATCTCTCTGAATTTATATACCCTATCACAATTTGCATGCAGTTCAAGCAATAATGCAGAAATCATAAACTTTGCATGTGCATGTCCACTGACTCTTGGTGCCCCCTCATTCCTGATGAAGGGCTTTTGTCCAAAACGTTGATTCTCCTGCTCATCGGATGCTGCCTGCCCTGCTGTGCTTTTCCAGCAGCACACTCTTGACTCTTGGTGCGACCTGCTTTCCAGGTATCACAAAAGTTTGGATAGCTTTTGGGTAGATATGATATTCTGCATCAATTCCAGACTTTGTTGTTTGGTTGTATTTTGCTAATTGTAGCAATAATGTTGGCTACACTTTGGCTTCATATTTGAATCCATCCTCAAGTAATGTATCAACTGTACGCCCCTTTTCCTCACCCAAAATATCCTTCCTAAAGGCATTAATTGGTGTAGATGTAGTCATTAATTGCATAAGCCTCTCTCCAGAAAAGTTGCTTTGCTACAGCATCATCTGACAAACTGGTCAATAGATTCTTGGGATTGCTGATATGAATTAGAGTCTGTTCTTCCTAAATTTAATTAGTACCTTTATCTCGGATGACTTTCCATATCTTTCCTGGATCTTTCTGATCATTGATGGAAAAATCAAAAATGTTAATTCTGCAAAGCTCCTCCTTGCTGATGACAAGCAGGATTAGTAGAACTCTTTTCTTGGAATCAACTATTGCTCAGTCTTTAAAATAAAACTGCATACATTGTTTGCAAGGTTGTATTTCAGTAAGGGTATAATTGGATGTGCATTCCATAATTAAGTCTTTGCCTTTCATTTCTCTTTAGAGGATCTTTCTATTTTGTTTAGAAGTAGAGCCCAATGCAATGTCTGCTTTATTTCATGTCTGTTTCATTTACTGATTCTGTTTCTCGCTCATTTTTTCTCCCTTTCCTGTCATTGTTCTCGTTTATTTTTCCTGTTGCTGGTCCTTTAGGAATGTTAACTTGAACAGTACAAGTTTCAAAGTTTGAAGTCACAGGTTTGAGAGTGCTTGCAGTGTGGTGGTAGTGTTCTTCCCTCTGGAATAGAAGACTTTGGTACAGTTTCACCTGCTCCAGATGTTGTCATAACATCCTTGAACAGGTTGATTAAGAAGATTTGAAATTGCAGGTTTCTCCATCCAGGTGGTGTTTGCACCAAATTAGGACCGATGGCATCACAATTTTTTTTAACTTTTGAACATTTGAAGAAAGAAAATGATTGATACACCCTCGGTCTGGACAAAGATAAACCTTTTCAAGTGAAAACTGCTTTTCTAGTTTTTTTTAGCTGAATTTTCCTTTGGGAAAACTTTGTAATTTTGCTTCTAGAATGGTTAAACTGCAAGTTTTTTTTCTTTTGAATTGGAACTGTAGGGTCTCAGCATTAACTGGTGGAGGTCTATTGTCTTTGATTTTCATTGTATTGATAAGTCAGTCTTTTCGGTTTTAAATGAAAAATTTCTTCTAACTTGAACTAAACTTGCTTTTAATCAGAAATAAGTTTGCGCTATCTTCTGGATGGTCAATGCACTATTTGCAGATTTGTATGGCTATCCGTATTCACCGAAAGTGTTTTCCCAAAAGTTTGCCAGCAAGATTTTGGACTCATTTTTATAGATGGCCACCACTGCTAACCATGATGTGGGTTTTGCCTGTACCAGACAATATTATCTGAAACAGCAATGCTTGTGTTATCCCCCGTACTTAAGAAACTAGGCCAGAATAATATGGTAGTGAGGCATCCATCAGATGTTTATTACATCAAGCTAGTTATTTTTACATTTACAGACACATCAGTCTCTAATCACCATAACATTAAGCTATGAAGTTACATAGCATGTTTCCATTAACGTAATGTGCCTCAAGCGATTTAGGTTAAGAGTATGTGGACGCTTTGTGTTTACGTCACATGTACAAGTGACAAAGTACAAGTGATAGTATCATGAAGATGTCTTTTGAAAGTATATGAACATGTCATGTATGCTGAAATTCTGACTGTGAGACATAACCCAAGTTCAATAAGTCCAAGGTAAAATTAAAAATATCACAGCATGTTGTCATACCGTGTGTGAGAAGATGTATTTATTTGGTAATTATGCAATGTTTACAAGTTTTAAACAGTGCTTTTGAAATGCTCTTATAAAATGCACAGTACACCAATAAGGTTCTGTAGTGATTGGAATGTGGTCAGCTAGGTGGACCTCATAGAATATGAGTTCCTGAATGGGACTATTAACCTGGTCCAATCAGGGAGCCCTGCTGACTGATATAAACAGGAGTGTCAGGGGTTCTTTTCACTCTAGGAGCCAGCTCTGACCTAGTACTAAGTACTGTGTATGTATAAATAAAGGATGACTTGGTCACGGGATACTGGCCTTCAAGGAATTATTTCAGGTTCATGTACAACTGTTAAATGCATTACCATAGAGAAGTTACTGAATGTCAAGCATGAGTAAACCGACATAAACATAATGCAATCAAACATTCAATGACTTGTGCGTTATCATTTAATTTCTTACAGTGAAGGATCTTAGCATTTTCTACAAATTCATCTGCTAATGGTTTAATTGTTTTAAGAAAGTTACATTTTTAAATGAACAATTAAAGCACTTGAAAGGTTGACTGCACCATGCTTAGAATGAAATTTCAAGAAGCATTTTTTGATGTTTATGAGGATATTTTAAAAAGTCTTAAATTGATGTTGACATTTATGAACAAGAAGCACTTTATATTTCAAAATAGTGTCAATTCAGAAAATCGTATGTCTTTCTGTGTAATCTTCACAAAGTTTTGCACTGTAAAAATCAAAGTTCACTCCATCTTCATGTAGCTGCACCATTTTATTCATTTGAAGGTTGTTAAATGGAAAGTCTAGTTTTACTTTAATATTTGTACAACAGGGCCTGGCCTAATAACTGCTAAACCAGTAACTAGTGAAACATAGATCTTTATTAGAGTCACAGCGTCATACAGCATGGAAACAGACCTTTCGGTACAACTCATCCATGCTGACCAGGTTTCCCAAACTAAACTAGCCCCATTTACTGAATTTTGCCCATATTATTGTGAAAATCATGAATATCTCAAACATCATTTTTATACATTTACTTAGCATTTTGTAAGGAGAAAGTGAAGACTGCAGATGCTGGAGATCAGAGCTGAAAATGTGTTGCTGGAAAAGCGCAGCAGGTCAGGCAGCATCCAAGGAGCAGGAGAATCGACGTCTCGGGCATGAGCCCTTCTTCAGGAATGGGGGAGGAAGAGAGCTTCTTCAAGGAAGGCATCCTTGCAAGAGGATTCGCAGTAGGTTAAAATCTTCGAGGAGAAAGTGAGGACTGCAGATGCTGGAGATCAGAGCTGAAAATGTGTTGCTGGAAAAGCGCAGCAGGTCAGGCAGCATCCAAGGAGCAGGAGAATCGACGTTTCGGGCATGAGCCCTTCTTCAGGGCTTATGCCCGAAACGTCGATTCTCCTGCTCCTTGGATGCTGCCTGACCTGCCGCGCTTTTCCAGCAACACATTTTCAGCTCAGCATTTTGTAAGCCTTGGTATAAAATTGAACCCACCTTCAATACATCTGGCTTTCTCGTCAGTTTTGAATAAGGTTAATAAATAAAATGTTAGTTTTCATTTTACAAGAATATATATTCTGCACTCTGATAAATTGCCTGATGTACTTGTGTATGATATGATTTGCCTGGATGGCAGGCAAAACATTTTTCACTATATTTCAGTACATGACAGTAAGAAATTCAAATCAAATCAAGACTTTCCCTCCAAAATCTTGAAAGTTCAAGGATGTGGTCAGTTATCCTTTGAAATTTCCAACAGAAACTGAGTCTTTCTCCATTTCATGAAATATGTTCCAATTATAACATGCTGTTTTAATATAACTCTGATTTCCATTCTACTTCTTTTGCCATTTTTTAAAATCTATGTTCTGTGGTTGCTGATCCATTTACCAACAGAAACAGGTTCTCCCTGTTTGCTCCATCCTCATAGAGTTGTACAGCACGGAAACAGACATCCCAATGTAAACTCGTCCCATTTGCTAGCATTTAGCCCATATCACTCCAAAACTTCCTATTCAAGTATGCATCCAGTTGCTTTTCAAATGTTGTAATTATACCCACCTTCACCATTTCTTCTGGCATCTCCGTCCATATGTGCATCACCCTCTGCATGAAAAAGTTGCCCTTTAGATCTCTATCAAACATTTCCCATCTCATCTTAAACCTATGGTACGGTATTTCTCTCTTAGGTCTTTCCCTAACCTTCTGTGAACTAAGGAGGATAGTCACAGGTTTCGCAATCTTTATATTGAACTGAAAAATTTGGTGCTGAGTATATCTTCTCCATGCCCTCTCCCAGATTTCACAATCAAACTAAATTATGTGTAGCATTTCATACAATCTCCAGCTGAGGCCGAACTATTCTGCATTCTTTTCTATTACCCAGATGTTCTTATGTAAGGTATGACCTGTCTAGTTAGCACACAAAACAATACACTGTATCATGTATATGTGACAATTAAAAAGTCAAATCAAATCAGTTGTTTGAAAGGGTTCCTTGATTTTGTATGCAGTACCCCGTTTAGAAAATAAATTTCCTGTGTGTCTTAACCGTTTTATCAAATATGGTGAAAGACTTATAAAAAACATACGTTGTCATTCTACCGTACTGACACCTAGTCTTGAAGTAGTACCATTCAGACAATACAAAGTTCACTCCAAACTGCATCATCCACGTTGCTTCATGAAGTCGCATCTTCCTGGGCGCTGAAGTAAAACGAATCCTGATTTTTGTTTCTTCCTCTGGAATACCCACTGCACCCAATGTGAGTTTGGGCTGGGAACCGTTGTCACGCGTGAAGCGTCGCGTCAATTGTGAAGGTGTTGGAGATGATACCACTTCTCAGGCGTTTCCCAGATTTGGCCAAAATGGAAACACATAATCTAAGAACAAAATTGAAAACCTCGCCCCCTAAACCTTATACACCAGCCCCTCATGAATTGCTATTGATTTGTAATTGCATATTTATAAACTAGAAGTTGGTTCCTTTTGTCAGACAATAAGTTCATGTGAAATGTCATGTCTACACAATTGGGATTTGTGGGCGAGGTCGTGGGTCGGTGAAGTTGCTTTATTGTGGGTTTGGACTTGCACTGGGCGGTGCTGAGGATGCGTGCTGCCCTTAGCCCGCACACACTCATCGCTTCAACTTCCTTATGATGATGATGATGATGATGGTGATGTGTTAATTACATAAGCACACGCAAATAAATCGCGGGAAAGAGAAAAAATGGCGGCCGATGGGGCAGGGAGCTGTGAGTGTGACTGCACATTGTGTCTGTGTCCCCCTAGCAGCACAGGCGACTCCGCTTGACTGATTGTTCTGAGAAAGGACTTTTGTCGATCAAGGGGAAGCGGCACTTTCATCAGACTGACCACAGTGAAGTGGAAACGTGTGTGTGTGAGAGAGAGAGACAGACAGGCAGAGAGGGTAAGGCTGGAGCTGGAGCAGGTTTGTCTTACACTAGGAGAGAGAGAAGGCGGGGAATGAGTTTGAAAAATTCAGAAATGTTTTGATGTTTAATATGAAGTTAACTATGATTCGGATCAAAGTGTTCGGAGATTCGGAATGCAGCCTGAAGTATTCTTTTTAGCAATTAACTGACTTGCTGAAACTCTCAAAACTCCAGCTAAAGTTTCCCCCTCTAAATATAAAGTATCGCCCGATGATTATTGAAAATATGCATGTGCAAGTACGTGCAAAATATGTAAAACATTAATTAATTTCGCTGGATGACGCAGACAGTGCTCGCATGCGAATTAAAATTGATCATGTATAAATCTACTGAAGTATTTATCGTTTCAGAAGCCTTCTGTTGCCGGCATCTGGAATTTATTTGCTTTTCAATCAATTAAACAGTATAATATGTTACACTAAATGTATGTTGATGAACGCACAATTGTATATTTTTCAAAACTATTGCCTGAAAAGCGGCCATATTTGACATATAGGTCTTTTAGCTCTGGAATGTCCTCTGCTCAAGTTGCACTTTATTTGTGATTTTATCTTCTGAATTTTCTTTTGCTTAAGGTGTCTGACCAGTTTGGACTGAATTAGGGCGGGATCTGACTCAGTGTTCTCAGACAGTGTCAAGGTTGGTTTTGGGTGGAAGGTGCATTTTTTTTCATGTATGAACTCAATCCTTTCTTCGCTGCTAGTGAGATAAAATTTGCAAAAAGAAAGTAACGGCGCTCCTGTCAATGTCAGAGACGCAGAGAGGCTGCCAGTGACCACCCCGAGTCTGACTGACATTGAGATGGACCACTCACAATCTACCAGTAGGCCACTGTAAACTTTGGACCAATCAGAGCCATCGGGGGCGGGGCTAGAGGGCGGGTTGTGCTGGACGTCATTGGCTGCTGGGATCCAAAGGGGCGGGTCTTTATTGGCGCGCTTTGACATTCTCAGGAAGTGCTTGGTGTCGAGACAATCATTTATGCAGCATTAGATGACAGGCTCATTCACCTCAGTTGACATCAGCGTCATTACTGCCGAACCTGCCCCCAGTAGGTGAAGTCAAGCTTTCAGCAAGTGAAGTAGTCGGCAGAGAAGTTGAGTTACATTGAAGTCACATGCTGTAACAAAAACAGAAATTGCTGGAGAAATTCAACTGAAGTTCTGAAGGAGGGCCACTGGATCGAAACGTTGACTCTGCTTTCTCTCTACAGATGCTGCCAGAGCTGCTGAGTTTCTCCAGCAATTTCCGTTTCTGTTTCAGACCCTCAGCATCTGCAGTTCTTCATTTTATTTTTGTGCTGTACTCTAAACATCGGCAATGAATCGGCATTCTGTCTTAGTATGAAATTGTTACTTAAAATTTATTTGGTAAAATTAAGAGTCTTTTTTTTCAAGAATAAATGAAATCTAATATGTTTAAAACATAATCATGGTACAGGGGATAGCACTGCAGCCTCACAGCACCAGGGACCCAGATTCGATTCCTGCCTTGGGTGACTGTCTGTACCATCTTGCCATGTTTGCTTGGGTTTCTGCTGGGTGCTTCAGTTTTCTCCCACAATCCAAAGATGTGCAGGTTAGCATGTCATTGTTAAATTGCTGTGTAATGTCCAGTGATGTGCAGGCTAGGCAGATTAACTATGGTTAATACAGAGTTAGCTTGGGAGTGTGAGTGGGATGCGCTTTGGAGAGTGGGTGCAGACTCCATGGGCAAAACGGCCTCTATCTGTACTCCATGATTCTAAAGAAAATAGGAGCAGGAGTAGGCCATTCAGACCTTCAAGCCTCCTCTACTGTTCAATATGATCATAGCAGATCATCTAACTCCATGTCCCACTTTTTCTCCATATCCTTGCACCTCTTTCAGGCTAAGACGTAATGAAAATATTTAAGGAGTTTATAGAATTGTAGAATGTGTTTAGTATGGAAGGAGACGATTCATCCTGTCAAATTAATAGTGGGTCTCTGCAAGAATAACTTCGTTAGTTCCACTGCCTCTGTCCTTTCTCCATGGTCTTGTTACTGCTTTTCTCTTAAGGCACTTATCTGATTCCCTTTGAAAGCCACAATTAAATCAATTTCTCAGACTGTACAATTCTGATTCTGAACACTTGGTATGTTTTTTAAAAAAAATTTGCCTTTGGTTCTTTTACCGATCATCTCAAATCTGTGTTCTCTGGCTTTCAACATTTCTGCAAATGGGAACAGTTTTTTCTTGAGCTATTCTGCGTGAACAACTCATAATTTTAAACATCTCTTTTATATCTCCTCTCAAACCTTTTTAAGGAGACCAACCCCAGCCTCTCCTATCTACATAACTGAATTTGCTTATCCACAAATCAAATCTCCTAAGTAGTTTCTGCACCCTCTTTAAAACTTTATATCCTTCCTCCTGATGACTATATCAACATAGGTCTTTGATAAAGAGTTATGTTACTGAGCAAAAGTTGGTGTTTTCACAAACCTTGTTTGGATCCAGAGTAACAGGGTTGAAGAATTGCCCAGGAGTTCTTTCAACGTAATTGGTGCTGTTGTGACCAATATTTTGAAAGAATGTATAAATAGAATTAAATACATTTGTTCAGAATGACCCTTAAATTGTCCACTTTGTGATGTGCTTTGCAATAATAAATGTATTTCGTAAAATTGAACAATTGAAGAACATAGGTTGTGGATGTAAGGACGTTCAGAAGATTACAAGTCCAGCATAAATGGGTTACAGAATGTCAGGTTCCACTGCAACACTATTATTTCTCAAACCATTGTGCAGTTTCAATATTTCAAAATCAGGTTATGTTGATATTATTCTGACAATCTAGATCCCAAAAGAGAGAATCACATTTCTGGCACCTAAGTCTGACATCCTTGTTGGAGGATGTAGTAAGAAAATGTGCACCTCTGTTGCATCTGTAATAGCATTTATTTTGAGAAAAACATTTGTAGCCCAAAGGCTGAATTGTAGCAATTTGCATCAAAAACATCCAAAGACCCAATAATAAACTTGAAAATACGCAACATTGTAATAATGACAAAAATAACCATTCAACAAGTAACAAAAGTTGATATTAAAAGAAGGTAATGTTGAACTAAAATTGCAAACCAATTCACCATTTCTGTGAATTTCAATTGAAGCTGCAGAATTCACAATGTGTGTTGATTGATATCCCAGAGACAATGAACAGAATAAACTAATTTGTTTTTCGGATTTAATTGAGCAAACAAATTGACTGCAACATGGATGTGTTTTAAATCTTGGTGTATTTCAATATGAAAATAATTGACATTAATTTTTTCCTCCAAAATATAAATACATCTGTGCAGATTTTTCACAATTTTATTTTAATCTTCCTTGTTACGTTGTTTTATTCTTCAAACTCTCATGTAGATTCATTTAAACAGATGCCATGATGTGGAGGAGCAGGTGTTAGACTGGGGTGGACCAAGTTAAAAATCACACAACACCAGGTTCTAGTCCAACAGGTTTATTTGGAAGCACTAGCTTTCAGAGCACCACTCCTTTATCATGTGGTTGTGGAGTATAAGATCATAAGACACAGAATTTATAGCAAAAGATTATAATGTCATGAAATTGAAATGATATATTGAACAAACCTGGCTTGCTGTTAAGTCTTTCATCTTTTATAATGGTTGCAAGTTTCAGTTCATTAATATGTAAATCACAGAACTTCTTTTAAGTCACCTTGAGATAACATCTCAACTCAGACAATGCATTAAAGATGTGAGGACAGAGTCTGTCTGTATTCTAATCTTGAATCAGACTGGTTCTATTTCCAAAGTGGAATTTACAAACTATCTCATGGATTGACTGCCTGCAGATGGTGCATCTTTCAAGAATGTATCTGTAAATATAATTCTGCAAAAAACAAATTCAGGCCATGGACTTATATGTGTGTGTGTGCATGAGAGAGAGTGTGAGTGTGAGCGTGTGAGTGAGTGTATGTTTGCATATGTGAAAGCTTGCTAACACGTGTGTGTGGGCCTGTGAAAAGGTGTGAGTCTGGGGTGTGTGTATGAGAGAGTGTGTGTGTATAAGAGAGGGTTCTGCATGAGTGTGTGAGTATATGAGAGTGTGTGTTTGTGTGTGAGAGTATATAGTGTAGTGGGGTCACCTGTAGTGTGACTTGAACGTAAGATCCCGGTTGAGGCCATTCTCATGGATACTAAACTTGGCTGTCAGCCTCTGCTTGGCCACTTTGCATTGCTGACTATCCTGAAGTCTGCCTCAGGGAATGGTCACCCTAAGATCCAAGGCCGAATGTCCCTTACCGCTGAGTGCTCCCCGACTGGGAGGGAACATCCCTGTCTGTTGATTTTTTGTGCATGTCCATTCATCTGTTGTCATAGCATCTGCTTGATCTCGCCAATGTACTATGCCTCAAGGTATCCCTGCCCGCAGCATATGAGATAGACAACGTAGACCAAGTCATATGAGTACCTGCCACGTACACGGTGGGTAGTGTCCCCATGGGTAATGGTGGTATCTGTGTCGACACTCTGACACACTTTGCAGTGGTTGACATGACAGCGTTGTACCGTGTTGTGGTCAATGTTGTCCTGAAGGTTGTGAATGATCGTCTGTTTAAGGTTTGGTGGTTCCATTTAAAAGGAAGGGAACTATAACAGAGACAATAAAGATTTCTAAAGTATCTTATAATTGCATTGTTTCAAAACTTGTTTTAGGGAGTGGTGACCATTATTATGGAGGTAAATCTGGTTTTAAATGAAGGAAGGATATTGGTCAGTTTATTAGGGGAACTTCCTGCTTGTTTTCAAACAATGGTGCACTCCAGCTAAAATAGGCTCCCCAAAGTGGTGGCTGGAACCCAGAGAGGGATTATGAACTGAAATTCGGTGTCCAAGGCTCTGAGGCAACAATGGAGCTCCGACCAAGTTACAACAGCTATGGTCCCAATCTAACAGGCCTCTGCTTCCACAGTTCTCACTGAGGAGATGCATTAATATCAAAGTTTCAAAATGGTGACAGTGGGAAGGTGTTTGGGATGCACTGAGGTAACACATTAGTTGTCTCTTCTGAAGGACATCTATCAACATTACATGTCCCAAAGTTGAATTAGTGTATTAACTTTAATTAGGCACATTAAATTAGGCACTTAAATTACAATAATTACCTTATTGTAACATGTTGACACCAAAACATGGATACTATCGGCTGACTTTAGCTGATATAATATGTACAGTATTGACATAAAATTCATTTCAAATTTGTTATTTTATATACAGAAATGTCAAAAAGTTGCCAGTTAATGTACAGCATGTACAATACACGTAAAGGCATTTTAATAACAAAAGGAGAATTTAGACAAGGATCAGATAAATGTGATGTTAAACTTATGAATCTTAGTACTAAAATTGTAATAGATACTTTCTGGTGATTCTTTCTAAAGATGCTACCAGAGGAAATCTTCAGAACATTTGTGGAATAGAAAGTAAAGTTTAAAAAAAAGAAAGATGCAAAGCAAGCAATCCAAGTTTGGGGAGATCTAGATGCCAAATCCAGATGTATTGCAACCACGGGCACTGAAAGGTAGTGAGGAGAAACCAGAGGCACTAGTGTTTAGATATAAAAGCAGAAATGCCAAAGCATTGACAACAAGCATATACAATTCTTCATTGCAAAAAAAAAGTATAACAAGACCTTGTGTTTAATAAATTGCCTAAGTACAGCTCTCGCAAGAAATGTAGACTCATAGAGATGTACAGCATGGAAACAGCCCCTTCAGTACAACCTGTCCATGCCGATCAGATATCCCAACCCAACCTAGTCCCACCTGCCAGCAAGCGGCTCATATCCTTCCAAACCCTTCATATTCATTTACCCAACTAAATGCCTTTTAAATGTTGCAATTGCACCAGCCTCCACCACTTCCTCTGATAGCTCATTCCATACACGTACCACTCTCTGTGTAAAAAAGTTGCCCCTTAGGTCTGTTTTATATCTTTCCCCTCTCACCCTAAACCTATTCCCTCTAGTTCTGGACTCCACCACCCCAGGGAAGAGACTTTGTCTATTTATCCTATCCATGCCCCTCATGATTTTATAAACCTCTATAAGGTCACCGCTCAGCCTCCAACCCTCCAGAGAAACCAGCCTCAGCCTGTTCAGCCTCTCCCTATAGCTCAAATCCTCTAACCCTGGTAACATCCTTGTAAATCTTTTCTGAATGCTTTAAAGTTTCACAACATCCTTCCAATAGGAAGGAGACCAGAATTGCATGCAATATTCCAACAGTGACCTAACCAATGTCCTGTACAGCTGCAACATGACCTCCCAGCTCCTGTACTCAATGCTCTGACCAATAAAGAAAAGCATACCAAACGCCTTCTTCACTATCCTCTCTACCTGCGACTCTACTTTCAGGGAGCTATGAGTCTGCATTCCAAAGTCTCATTGCTCAGCAGCACTCCTTAGTATATAAGTCCTGCTAAGATTTGCTTTCCCAAAATTCAGCACCTCGCATTTATCTGAATTAAACTTCATCTGCCACTTCTCAGCCCATTGGCCCATCTGATCAAGATCCCGTTGTAATCTGAGGTAACCTGCTTTGCTGTCCACTACACTTCCAATTTTGGTGTCATCTGCAAACTTACGAACTATACCTCCTATGTTCAAATCCAAATCATTCATGTAAATTACGAAAAGTAGTGGACCCAGCATCAATCGTTGTGGCACTCCACTGGTCACAGGACTCCAGTCTGAAAAACAACCCTCCACCACCACCCTCTGTCTTCTACCTTTGAGCCACTTCTGTATTCAAATGGCTAGTTCTCCCTGTATTCCGTGAGATCTAACCTTGCTAATCAGTCTCCCATGGGGAACCTTGTTGAACACCTTACTGAAGTCCATATAGATCACATCTACTCCACTGCCCTCATCAATCGTCTTTGTTATTTCTTCAAAAAACTCAATCAAGTTTGTGAGACATGATTTCCTACACACAAAGCCATGTTGGCTATCCCTAATCAGTCCTTGCCTTTCCAAATACATGTACATTCTCTCCCTCAGACTTCCCTCCAACAACTTGCCCATCACTGACATCAGGCTCACTGGTCTATAGTTCCCTGGCTTATCCTTACCACCCATCTTAAGCAGTGGTACCATGTTAGCCAACCTCCAGTCTTCCAGCACCTCGATGATACAAATATCTCAGCAAGGGGCCCAGCAATCACTTCCCTAGCTTCCCACAGAGTTCTAGGGTACACCTTATCAGGTCCTGGGGATTTATCCACATTTATGCTTTTCAAGACATCCAGCACTTCCTCCTCTGTAATATGGACATTTTTCAAGATGTCACCATTATTTCCCTACATTCTATATCTTCCATGTCCTTTTCCACAGTAAACACTGATGCAAAATACTTGTACAGTATTTCCCCCATCTCCACACATAGGCTGCATTGCTGATCCTTGAGGGACCGTATTCTGTCCTAGTTACCTTTTTGTCCTTAATGTATTTGTAAAATACTTTGGATTCTCCTTTAACTCTATTTGCCAAAGCTATCTCATGACCCCTTTTTGCCCTCCTGATTTCCCTCTTAAATATTCTCCTACTGCCTTTATACTCTTCTAAGGATTCATTTGATCTATCTTGTCTATACCTGACATATGTTTCCTTCTTTTTCTTAACTAAACCCTCAATTCTTTAGTCTTCCAGCATTCCCTACACATACCAGACTTCCTTTCACCTCAACAAGAATATACTATCTCTAGACTCTGATTATTTCTGAAGACTTCCCATTTTTCAGCCGTCCCTTTACCTGCGAACATCTGCCCCTAATCAGCTTTTGAAAGTTCTTGCCTAATATCGTCAAAATTGGCTTTTCTCCAATTTAGAACTTCAACTTTTAGAACTGGTCTATTCTTTTCTATCACTATTTTAAAACTAATAGAATTATGGTCGCTGGCCCCAAAGTGCCCTCACTGACATCTCAGTCACCTGCCATGCCTTATTTCTCAAGAGTAGGTCAAGTCTTGCACCTCCTCTAATAGGTACATCCACATACTGAATCAGAAGATTTTCTTGTACACACTTAACAAATTCCTCTCCATCTAAACCCTTAACACTACGACTGTCCCAGTCAATGTTTGGAAACGTTATAATCCCCTTCCATAACCACCCCATTATTCTTACAGATAACTGAGGTCTCCTTACAAATTTGTTTCTCAATTTCTCTCTGATTATTAGGGGGTTTATAACACAATCCCAATAAGGTGATCATCCCTTTCTTATTTCTTAGTTCAACCCAAATAACTTCCCTGGATGTATTTCCGGGAATATCCTCCCTCAGTACAGCTGTAATGCTATCCTTTCTGAAAAACGCCAATCCCCCTCCTTTCTTGCTTCCCTTTCTATCCTTCCTGTAGCATTTGTATCCTGGAACATTAAGCTGCCAGTTTTGTCCATCCCTGAGCCACATTTCATGAATTGCTATGATATCCCAGTCCCATGTTCCTAACTATGCCCTGAGTTCATCTACTGTCCCTGTTAGGCCTCTTGCATTGAAATAAATGCAGTTTAATTTATCAGTCCTACTATGTTCTGTGCTTTGTCCTTTGTCCCTGTCTGCCCTGACTGTTTGACTTGTTTCTGTTCTCAACTGTCCCAGTCACAGATTGATCTCTTTCCTCATTATCTCTCTGCCCTCCCCCACCCCCTCCACCTTACTAGTTTAAATCCTCCTGAGCAGCTCAAGCAAATCTCCCTGCTAATATTAGTCCCCTTCCAATTCAGGTGCAATCCATCCTTCTTGTACAAGTCACTTCTACACCAGAAGAGATTCCAATAATCCAAAAATGTGAATACTTCTCCCATATGCCAGCTCCTCAGGCATGCATTCATCTGCTCTATCCTCCTATTCCTGCCCTCACTAGCTCATAGCACCAGGAGTAATCCAGATATTGCTGCTCTCGAGGACCTCCTTTTTAAATTCCTGCCTAACTCCCTATATTCTCCCTTCAGAATCCCATCCTTTTCCCTTCCTATGTCATTGGTTCCAATGTGTACAATGACTTCCTGCTAGCCCTCTCCCCCTTGAGAACATTCTGCACCCTCCCTGAAACATCCTTGATCCTCACACCATTCTGATTTTTCGCTGCTGGCCACAGAAACTTCTGTCTGTGCCTCGGACTAGAGAGTCCCCTAACACAATTGATCTCTTGGAACCTGAAGTACCCCTCATTGCATTGGAGCCAGTCTCAATACCAGAAACTTGGCTGATTGTGGTACATTCCCCTGAAAGTCCATCACCCCCTACATTTTCCAAAACAGCATATTTGTTTGAAATGTGGATAGCCACAGAAGACTCCTGTACTACCTGCCTACCTCTCCTACCTTTCTTGGAGTTAGTTCACCTACCTGACTGTATCTGTGGCTTTTTCCCCTTCCTATACTGCCATTCATCACACCTCCAGCTCTTGTAAATTCCTATTTGCATCTCCAACCGATCCATTTGATCTGATAGGATTCGCAACTGACATTTATTGCAGATATACTCCTCAGTGACTCGTAAACGCTCCCTAAACTCCCACATCCATTAAGAAAAGCATCTCACTCTCCTAAAGGTCATTTTTGCTTCTTTCAATCTACAGACCCAGAAAATAGCACTGTCTTATTTCTCCACTGCTCCAGGCTAACTTAATACTTATGGCTTATATTTTTAAGTTTAATCAAGAGACATATCTCAATGAAACATAGAATCAAGAAAGAACTTGCTCTACTCACTACTGCAGACTGCTCACTTCAAAATATTCACTTATCTGTTTCTGTGCTGTTAACTGTCCCAAACAGGTTCCTCCAAGATCAATTGTGAATTTCGCTGTTTGTTAATTTTTCCAGATGCACTCTGATGTCCAGTGATAAAGATAAAATTTGTCCAAGCCATGTATCCTACTACAACTGTTAGCCAAATGCTTTTTCAGCGATAAGTTAGATGGAGTATCTGTAAGGAGGAAAATAAGGTTAAGGGAGGAAATTCCAGAGCTTAGGAATTTAATTAATGAAGGTATGGCCACTGATGGGGAAAAGATTAAAGTGAGAGATGTTAAGAGGCTGGAATTTGAACAGCACAAAGTTGAGGTTTTTTTTTGTAAGAGGACAAATAGGGCAGCTAGTTATTCACTGAAAGGTAATAAATCTCCAGTTATTCTCCACTCCAATTAGTTTAAGTGAAGCATTAACCTGTTGAGCTGATTCTATTTTCTGTACTGTTGTTTCTGCAAAATATTAATCAACTTTGCTATGACTTACATTTGTAATAACTTTGAACCAAAAGTCTGGAGGTGGTGAGGATCTCCAGAAATAATGGATAGTGGTTCAGAACTTAGTAAATGTTTGCTGCAGCAATTGCTTCTTCTGGAACAAAATAATCACTTCATTTGAGTGTAATAGAGATTGTTAATTGACTGATCTTCATTAACATTACTGAAATGTGAATTTTCTTATTTTGATTTACAGCATTAGGAGGAACTGATGGAGAAAAGTACATTGGAACCACAACGGAGAGATGTTGGTGCTATCTCCAAATGCATCCAGAAGAATTCTAATAAATCCCTGCAAAATGGAGCATTGTATATAGAACAGGGTTGTGCATTTTCTGAAGGGCAGTATGTCTTATCCAGATGGACAGATGGTTTGGTCTACCTGGGAAAAATCAAGAAGGCATGAATATTCCTGAAATTCCTAATTTAATTTGAAAATGCCTCTCTATATAAATTTCTATCTATAAGAATGTGTTGCAGTTTTCCTATTTGCCGCTCTCTCAAGTTGAGGATATGAGAACCCAAATTGTGTGAATCTCTACTTTTCTTAATTAAGCTTTCAACAGATTATATTTGGCCAATGTGGAAAGGAATGTCACTATTTCCACCAACTAGATATTCTCTCTTGCACTCTTTCTCGCTGTTTGTCCTCCCCACACCCCCACCAATCCACCAATGGCCCCACGCCCAGAAAATACGTGTGACTTGCAGTGGAACTTCAGATTCAGAATACACTACTTTGATACTCTTCATTGGGCCATTTTTATATTTGTATGATTCATACAGCGCAGAAACCTTCAGACCAACTCATCAGTGCTGACCACATTTACTAAACGGAACTGTTTGCTTGTGTTTGGCCCATATCCCTCTTAACCTTTCTTACCCATTACCAAATGTTATTTAAATGTTGTAATTGTACCTACCTCTATCACTTCCTCTGGCAGCTTGTTCCATATACGCACCACCTTCTGTGTGAAGAAGTTGCTCCTCAGGTCCTTTTTAAATCTTTCTCCTCTCACCCTATGCTGTCTAGTTTTAGACACCCCTACCCTACCTATTGCTGAGAAGAAAATCAGTTCAGTTCTGCAGAGTTCATCCTTGCAGTAAATTCACTCCCACATTATACTCTCGAGCCTTATTTTGATTTGCACTTTTTAAAAAAACTAGTGCCTTGTTTGAGAGATTATTCTAAACATTTAGGGTTTTTTGAGTAAAGATTGTTTTATTTTTTCTGTCTTTGCACTGATGCACTGTGGGTACAGCAGACCCTCAAAGAGAACATGGAGAAATAAAATGAAAAAATAACATTTATGTTCATAATGATTAAAGCAAGATCATCTGTTATTATTACTGAAATATTAATCATCCATTTGGAGCTGAATTAGTAAATTGAGCTTTTTCTTAAAAATACTTTTCAGGTGAACAAGCATAAACACAGTTGCCTTTTAGTCTTTGAAGATAATTCTGAATTTTGGATTTTGTGGAAAGATATACAGCATGGTGAGTACAACTCAAAATTGTATTTAGACTCACTATCTTCTCAGTATCAAATCACTCCAGTATTTAAAAAGATTAATATTCTGACTTTTCACAATAATTGACTCTCCCTCATGATATTAGTATTTTTTCTACCATTTTTATTATGAGTAAAGTAAGGATGAACTGGATCGTATTTTGTTTGACTATTTTACGGTTTCTCCACCTTTAGGTAAGGTATCACAGGTGCCAGAGGCCATTCTTCAAGTGTAAACCCAGAGTGTAGAGTCATAGAGGTGTACAGCATGGAAACAGATCCTTCGGTGCAACCCTGTCCCTGCTGACCAGATATTGAAAATTAATCTAGTCCCATTGCCAGCATTTAGCCCACATCCCTCTTAAACCCTTCCTATTCATATATCCATCCGGATGCCTTAAATGTTGTAATTGTACCAGCCTTCACTACTTCCTCTGGCAGCTCATTCCATATATGCACCACCCTCAGTCTGAAAAGGTTGCCCCTTAGGTCCCTTTTAAATATTCCCCTCTTACCTTAAACTTATGCCCTCTAGTTTTGGACCCCCTACTCTGAGAAAAAGACCTTGTCTATTTACCTTATCCATGCCCCTCGTGATTTTACAAATCTGTGTAAGGACACCCCTCAACCTCAACGCTACAGGGAAAATAGCCCCAGCCTATCCAGCCTCACCCTATAGCTCAAACCCTCCAACCCTGGCAACATTCTTGTAAATCTTTTCTGAACCCTTTCACATTTCACGACATTCTTCCTACAGCAGGGAGACCAGAATCGAAAGCAGTATTCCAAAAGCGGCCTAACCAATGTTGATACTGGCAAAGTTGTTGCTTTGTGCTTCTTATGTTACTCACCCTCCCATTTATTGTTCATTGATTGCAGTCCGAAATGGGGACCATTTGCCATTCTTCCACTTCCTTCACTTATTTTCTTTCTTGAGTTCTCTATCTGTTGGAGGTTCTTGGTGATTTTTTTTTAAAATAGCAGGTAAATATTTTCTAATCAACCTGTTCCGTGATGTTATGACACATATCTGGTATAGGTAGACTTAACCTGTGTCTCGTTGCTCAGGTGTGGACAGTAGAAAGCGCCGTTGTGCTGCCCCACCCCCCCAGCTGTGACGTTCATCATATCCATGTGGTAGATATCTGGTGTACTCACTCTCACACGCACATGGAGACAGGCTTTAACATGTATTTCTCTCATCAAATGGAATAATAGGTATATTTAGTTCAAAATGCCCTTCAGTTTTATCTAAGCTGCAATTAGTGACATTGAAACCTGCAAACAAAGCTTCTTCTGCCAATTTCCTGAAGACAGTGATTCTTGCTAAAATACAGTTCACTACAACTTCCTCCAAGTGACTTAGAAGGTGAGTGTCAATGAGCTACCTGAATAAGGGGAAAAATCACAGCTGTGCTGATCCAGATGCTCCCCTGAAATTGACACAAATGCTGTCCAATTGCTGTCAGTGGGGCAGATGCTGACAACCAGGTTGGTGTTAATGAATCAGCAGCCCATTTTGCTTTCTGTTCTTTCTCTTCTCCCTGTTGACTTTAATTAAGATAAACCTCATGAAAGATGTATAGCATTCACCAAATTCACATTTTGTACAATCACACAAAGTCCAGCTGTACTTTAACGTATTGCAATCAGGGCAGATACCTAGTTAAATTTTTACCCAACCTTATTCTGCAAACTTAAACCATTTGGAAGCTGCAGCTCTTGAAATATATCAATATTATTTCATTCTTGTTTATCCTCTTGTTTCTTCTCATGCTTGATTCTTTGTAAAAACAAAAATTTGCATTAAAAGGTCATTTTGTATTAAACAGCTGGTGTTCCTGGAGAAGAGCCGAGGTGTAACATCTGCTCGGAGAAAGCATCTGCACCACCGAATGAAATATTGATTTGTGGCAAGTGCGGGCTAGGTAAGAGGTACTGTTATAATCCCCTTTGAAAAAGTCCAAGCCCAGCTAAAGATATGCCTGAAAGGTCATCAGAAGAAATGTCATCATGGTAACCTGCTTTCCACAAGATGAATTTCTTGTCATTTCTAGTACTCCTAGGGTAGTGTCAGGGATTTGCAGGAACACCAGAATAAGAAATATGGGCTGAGAAAGTGGCATGACATGTGAACACTTAAAAGTGCACATCACTTCATTACCAGGCAGAGGAAGTAACACAATGGGAGGAATTAAAACAAAACTGAAGTGAAGGATTATTTTTAATGTAATAAGACCAGAAAATACTACAAACATTCATCATGTTAGGCAACATCTGTGGTGCGAAAAGAGTAAATGTATCAAATCAAGATGACCTTTGAATTCAAATTTGTTAAGTGCATCCAGGAGGGATTCGTGAAACAATGTGTAGATAGTTCATCTCGGGAATGAGATACATTAGATATGGGTATGGGGTATGAGCCTGGCCAAGTGATCACACTTTCTGGGGAGGTGGGGGGGAGGCTGCATTTTGGGAATAGTGATCATAAATTTTGAGACAATTATACAAAAGGATAAGACTGAACTTCTGGTGAAAGTGCAAAATTGGGGGAAGGCTAATTACAATAGTATTAGGCAAGAATTGGATTGGGAGGCTGTTAGAAGGTAAATCCTAAAAAAAAAACCACAGCAAGCCTTGCAGCATCTGAAGCAGAGTTAACGTTTCAGGTCCAGTGACCTTTCTTCAGAATTGAGGTTAGTGAGGAAAAAGTTGGTTTCTATGCTGAAGATTATGTGGACAGAGGGAGTGAGGAGTAAATGGTAGGTAGAGATGGAGCCCACAAAGACAGAGGGAAAAGTCAAAGGAATGGGTAATGGTCAGCCTGGGAGAATCAATAGCTGCTAATGGAGACCATTAGTGGCTGATGATGGATTGAGTGTGGTAGCAACCTATGTGGTGACAAATTCTGGTGTGTAGGGATTGGAGTAAGGACATGGGAGGGGGTGCTCAGGTGCTGCAATTATTGACTTGATATTGAGTCCTGAAGGCTGCGAATAGAAAATGATTTGCTGTTCTTCCAGTTTCTCTGAAGCACTGCAGTAAGCCTGAGACAGATTTTGGTCAGGGAATACAGGGGTGTGTTGCAGGCAGCAGGAAGCTCAAGGTCATTTTTGCAGACAGAACATAGGTGTTCAGCAAAGCAATCACCTGTCTGTGCTTCATTTCACCAATGTAGAGGAGACCACATTGTGAGCAGCGAGTACAGTAGATTGGATTGAGTGAAGTGCAGGTGAATCAGGAGTTATACCTGGAGTCTTGGATCGTGTGGAGGGAGGATGTAAACGGACAGGTTTAGCACCTTCTGCGATTGAATGGGAAGATGCTTTAGGGGTGTGGGGAGGTGTTGGGAGTGGAGGAGGAGTGGACCAAGGTGTTCCTGTGGAAAGCTGACAAGGGAGGAGAGGGGAGTATTTGTCTGGTGGTGGCAGTCCACTGGAAGTTGTGGAATTGGTGGCTAATAATCCTTTGGATGTGAACACTGGAGGGATGGTAAGTGAGGATTTGGAGTCCCTATCGCTGTTCTGGGAGGGAAAAGAAGAAAAGAGATGTTAACTACATGGACTTACTAAAGCATTTGACAAGGTCCGGTATTGGTAGGCTGGTCCAGAAGATTAAGCTGCATGAGATCCGTGATAAGTTGGCACTTTTGATACAAATTGGCTTGGCTGTAGAAGACAGAGGGTAGTTGTGGAGAGTTGTTTTTTTCTGACTGGAAGTCTATGATCAATGGTGTTCTGCAAGAATCAGTGCTGGGACCTGTTTTTGGAATATACATAAATGATTTGGATGAAAATGTCAGGAGTCTCTGATTAGTAGTTTGAAAATGACAATAAAATTGTTGGAGTTGTAGATAATGAGGAAAAATATCAAAGAATGCAGCAAGATATTGTTTAGCTTTAAAACTGGATGGAGAAATGGCAGATGGAATTTAATCGGGACAAGTGAGGTGATGCATTTTGGGGAGGTCAAATGCAAGAGGGAGCTATATAGTAAACGCCTGCACTTTTAGGAACATTGATATATGGAGGGGTCTTGGGACATAAGTCCAAAGCTTCATGAAAGTGGCAACTCCAGTAAAGAAGATGTACAGCATGCTTGCCTTCATCAGTCAGGGCATTGAGTATAAAAGTTTGCAAGTCATGTTGCAACAATATAAGACTTTGGTCAGACCACATTTGGAGCACTGTGCACTCTTTTGGTCGCTGTGCTATAGGAAGGATGGAAAAGGTTTAAAAGAGGCTTACCAGGATGTTGCATGTATTGGATATAAGGAGAGGTTGGATAAACCTTGATTGTTTTCACTAGAGCGTTGGAAGCTAAGGGACAACCTGATAGAAGTATATAAGATTATGAGGGACATAGGATGAATAGTCAGGGTCTCTTTCCTGAGATGGAAGTGTCAATACTAGGTTTCAGGTGAGAGAGGGAAAGTTTAAAGAGGGAAAGAGATGTGTGAGGCAAGTTTTTTTTCTACATAGGGTGTTAGTACCTGGAACATGCTGCCAGGGGAGGTGACAGAGGCAAATGGAACAGTGAAGTTTAAGAGGCATTTAGACAGCCACATGAACAGGCAGGGATTAAAGGGATATGAACAATCCCAGCTTCCCCAGTCTTTTCAATAACTGAGCATCATTATCCTTGGCTTGCTACGGACTGTCTTGTAATCTTTACATGACAGAATATTTTAACTAATTAAGTGAATTAACTGAAAACCCTTGATTTTTATGTCAAATATTCAGTTATTATGTGAAGATGACATATCAACCTTATCTGCGAATCTGATTCATTTGATTTTAAAAGTTTGTTTAGAAAAGGATCTCATTTTCCACTGTTAAATTCATGTATTTCAGTATTTCTGAATATGCTAGTGCAGAAACAAACTCTGGAATACACTAACTATACTCTCAGGAGAATATTAAAAGAGGTTAAATGTCTTATTTCCAATTGAAAGCTAGTAAAATAGAAAGCTGATCATCAAAGTCATATGTGAAATGAGCTTGGGCACTTCAAACAATGCATGCGTAGGTGCACAGCTCAGAATTGCTTTTAATTCAGCATCATTCAGCATGAGATCAATAATCTCACACTGTAAATTTTTATTGTATACCACACTGATACAGAATGGAACGTTCTTCTGTGGATAAGCTAGCTTGTACAAATGAATTGTATCCTACAGCCACATCTCTTTGACTTGTGAGAGGGATTGATTTAGCTCAGTTAGCTGAATGGCTGACTTGTTGTGTGGAGTAACACCAACAGCCTGGGTTCAATTCCTATGCTGGCTGGGCTACTATAAAGGGTTCCCCTTCTCAACCTCTGGCTTTGCCTGGGGTGTGGTGATCTTCAGGTTAAACCACCACTGGTCAGCTCTCTCTTTCTAATGAGAGTGCAGCCGTATGGTCTGGTAAGAATATCATGTCTTTATCTTTAGCTCAATTTTGACACTGGATTCCTGAAATTGCAAGATATTTAATTCTCAACAAAACACACCTCATCTCGATGAACACAAAATGTTCCCATTTGTCTCCTAATATCTTATGAAACTGGTTTACTTGTTTCAATTACACTTTCATGTCTGGTACCAGAATGCAGATTATTTGTCACTTGCCATCTAATATAATTTAAGTTCAATTTGAATAGTAAATCTTTGTTTCTGTTTAGGTTACCATCAGCAATGCCACAATCCCAAAGTAGATAGCACAACAAATGCATCCACTTCACCTTGGTTTTGTCGGCAGTGTATATTTGCATTGGCTGTCAGGGTAAGAGCCATTATTGCTTAAGTAACTCGTGGGTTTGACATCTTGGTGCAATACTGTGTGTGTGCTATTAAAATTACAAATACATATTTATAAGATTATTCAGGTTGTCCAGCAGGTGAAAGAGTGCTGAAGGAAGAATAATAGTGATGATTTGTTAATATTTAGGATTTGGGAAAGAGCTTAAAACAATTATGCATTTATAAAACTCAAAAAGACAGGTGTGGACAAGAGGAAAGAGGAATTAAATTATAGATCAGCAAGAAGTATATAATAAATTGTTGGCCAAGAGTTATGGAGCTTGTATCCCAGTTATTGGTGATTTTCAATGATCATCAGTGCATGTGTGATGGATATATCAACCTTACAAAGACAACAACATGACACAGTTTATTGATATACTCATCATAACACCCTCAATGAGGAACCTAAATTATGCTGTATTACATCCTCAGGATGTTCCAAGACATTTCAGAGCTGATGAATTACTATTACTTGTCATAGTTACCATTGGTATTGAGGCTAACAGAGCAGCCGTTTACTGCACAGTAAGATCCCACAAAAGCAAGTGAAGTGAATGACTTTTTCAGGCTCATTTAAAATGAGGAAGGATGCTGGACAAGAGAACTTTCTATTGCTTTGAACTCTGAAAAACAACAGAAATTCTCTTTTCTCCACCTGATTATTGATGGTCCTCAGTATGCATGCTATTGTTGGTATTAGAAGTGACCAGGACAAAATCTGAATATTTAGCCCTGAAACACAATACTTGCCTCCATATCTGGTATTATGCCAGGATGTACAGTGTGCAAGACTAATTCTTAGGAATTTCAAGTGTTTAAGCAACTTTGCTGTGATGTTTAGGTTTTTTTTTGTGTGAGTAACAGTTCTCCATTGAAATTGTGCACCACAAATTGTGTGATTTTCATCTAAAGGCAACCATGCACTGTGTAATGTACATAAATTATTCTGTTGGAAAGATGTCCTTTTTATACTACAAAGTATAATTGTTTTGAATAGGTATTATCTGATCTGAGGGAATTTGCTGTTAGATGTATCGAATCCCTACAGTGTGGAAAGAGGCCATTCGACCCATGTCTGCACCCACTGTCCGAAGAGAATGCCACTCAGACCCAGCTCCCGACCCTATCCCCAAACTTTGCATTTACCATGGTTAATCCACCTAGCCTGCATATCCCCGGATAGTAAGGGCAATTTAGCATGGCCAATCCATGCTCTGTGAGAGGAAACTGGAGCACCCAGTGGAAACCCACAGACATGGCCACTGTGCTGCCTACATCCTAAGTTCAAATAGGGCCTAATTGCCATTCCTTTGTCCATGCCTTTTATTAAATTGTTTCATTTGTTGGTTAGTTTTCTGTCCATTCAGTTGTGATTTACTGCTATTTGATGGCAAATATCATGTTTGTAAGTCAGGAGCAAATGTTATAATCAAGTTAACCAATGTACTACCTCTGAAAATAAAGCAAAACAATTGATAAAGCACCGAATTTGGTGCAAATGATAAATTGCTAAATCTAAATTCAAAAGTAAAATATGAATGCTGGAAACTGGCTTCTCAGGAAAGCTGATTCACATACAGAGGAACCTCAATTATCCAGCATTTGATTAACTGAATTTTGGATTATCCGAACAAGATCGTGAGGTCCCAATGCTTGGCTGACTATGTTATCTGGCATTCGATTTAACCCAACGAAATACTCCCTGCCCTTGTCCTTTGGATAATCGAAGTTCCTCTGTATAACCTGTTTTCATCCACATGGTGCACAGGTGAAAATAAATTATTACAGGCAGCTTGCGTCAGGAACCCGAGGTTGAGAAAACACTTGAGCTTAAGTGAGGTACATACTGATCAGTGTGGAATTAAAAGACAATGAAGAAAGATAGTAACACGTTTTGGGTTGGCTTGGTCATTAGACAGTAAGGGAGCAATGATGTACGCTCTCCTCCTACTGAGCGCTAATGTTGTGCACAGCTTCTAGTGGAGTTGTAATAAATGAGATGCAATGATGCCTAAATGGTAACACTGGATTTGTTTTTGTTTTGTCTCCTTATAACAGAAAGGAGGTGCTTTGAAAAAGGGACCACTTGCTAAAGCTTTGCAGAGTGTGAAAAGAGTTTTGCCATACAACATGGATGAACTTAACTGGGATTCTCTGCATAGAACCAACCTACAGCAATGTTACTGTTACTGTGGGGGACCTGGAGAGTAAGATTTGCACTATAGACTTTTTTAAAATTCCAGATATTTCAAATTTTACTTCGTTTATCTTTCACTACCTCTGGTGCTCCTTCCTATTGACTGATTGTTTGGGAACATCCTGTGAGACTGGAACAGGAAGACCTGTCTTCAGGTCTTTGACTATCCCTTTTTCCTTTTGGTAGAACTCATTTATTACATTTCAAGAATTCTTATTAAACTGAAACAATAGAATCTCTGTAGTGTGGAAACAGGCCATTCAGCCCAGCAAGTCCACGCTGACCCTCTGAAGAGTATCTCTCCCAGACCCATTCCCCTACCCTATCTCTATCCCTATAACCCTGTATTTTCCCATGGCTAATGCACCTGTGGGCAATTGAGCATGGCCAATCCACCTTTCACATCTTTGGACTGTGGGAGAAAATCAGAGCACCGGACAGAAACCCACACAGACACAAGAAGAACATACAAACCTCGTATAGACAGTCACCCCAGGCTGGAACTGAACCCGGGTCCCTGGTGCTGTGAGGTAGCAGTGCTAAACACTGAGCCACTTTGCCACCGCATTGTGAATTAAATGAACCACTAGCCAAGTTTGACTCTAAAAGAGCTACAAATCACTGCTAAATGAATTCTGTATCCGTTGCCTATAAGGAAAGCAACTTTAGTATTTCTTATTCCATTGCCCTTGCATAGTTAGGCCTAAAGAATATTTCTTTCCTGACGAAATTTCCATGGCCAGTACTGTCTCGCGTAGGCTAAAAGGAGTATGACTACTGAGGGGAAATTAAAAGTTTGTTCTTGGGGAGAGGAAGGGAGAACGGATTACCTTTTTAAGAAATCTCATTATTTATATAATGCCCAAGAACGGTTTGATTGTATTTTTAAAATCAAATTGTTAATCATAGCTGTGGGAGTATGACAAGGTTTGTGGTACTGGTAGCTCATGATCACTTGAGAAATCAGTCCTTGGTTCCTCAGACACTATATATTTCAGTTCTGCAAATCATCGTTGTCTGTATTCTTTCTTTTCTTTCTCTCTGTCTGTCTCTCTCTCTGTCTTTCACTCTCTCACTGTCTCTCTCTGTCTGCTTTTTGGGCCACCTCAGATGTGCTGATGCTGCATTCACCTGAGATTATCACATGATAGCCATCAGTGAACTGAACCATCAGATGAGCTTCTATTGGCTGCATGTCCTCTTCTTTATTTCTGTCTTCCACATTGGATGAGTCAGTGACAGGCCTTATAGTTCTGAATATATACATTCATAAGTCATAAGTGTTAAATTCACATGACCTCTTTGACTGATTAACTGATCAGAGCTCACCCCATAGGAATCAAAAGCAAAAACTTGCATTCATTACTACTTATTGCTTCAAAACAGCACCTTTATACATAATAAAGAAAATGATTGGATAGGAAAGGGCATTAAATGTAGTTTCACCTTGTTTCAGCACTCAGCTTTTCTACAGTGAAAAACTGACAGACCAGTTTGGTCCTGTACCATATGGTGCTTTGACATTTTAACAATTCTTTATTTGTGTGAAGGATTCAGTGAATCATCTTTGCGCATCAATCTTCTGTTATATTAGTGTGGTGAACCTGGACCAAGTGGGCAAAAATGCTGAGCCACAAACCATGTGGTGCCAGATTCTTTTTGTAATTTCTGTTGGAATAGCTACTGAGGTGCAGCACTTGGCCAGGGTTTAGAGGATTAAAGCCAGTTAATCACATCCCTAAGTGTCACCCCGTGCTTGCTGCTGGAAAGATCTCCTAGAGTGTGATGATGTTGGGTGTCAGGATTGGCCACAGCCATGATGTCATCAATGGTCTGCCACACTTTGATTCATTTGCAAAGGGTAACCATTTGGTTGAAATACTGGAGGGATGCCATCACCATGGAAATATATCCAAGGAGTGTCTTCATAAGGAAAGGCAGGAGATTTAGGGATGAGACTGAGGATATGCAGTTCATTCTTGCAAGTCCCAATACCATTAATTTTTGAACAATCAGTGCCAGGAAACTCTTAATGTGATCTTTCTGCGAGAAAATCTCCTTTGAAATTTTATGTTTTTATTACCTAATCTTCGGCTGTTTACTTGTCAGAAATTGCTGAAACTGACCATGTGTGGTATTAGCCAGGAAAGGTTAAATGTGTTATATTGTAAATGTGTTGGTACTTCATTCTGAGGTAAATGTGATTCCTCTTATCTGTTAACACGAGGTGGTACCTGAAGATGCTTCAGTGCTGCAGATGTAAGCAGTGGTTCCATGAAGCCTGTACCCAGTGTCTGAATGAAGCCATGATGTTTGGAGACAGGTTAGTTCACATTCATTCATTTTTCTAACATAATGATAAATGACAAATCTCAAACTGGGTTGGGAGAAAGTATCTGTAGAGTGTTATACTTTCACTCACTGCCACACCATGTCTATTATGATTGACCTTTGACTTCACTATTCCCTTATAAAATGGAATGCATTCTTCTGCTGAGCAACTGTTGGCATCAATACACTCATGAGATTGATGCATCCATATTTACTTAAAGGTCACAAACCTTGTTTGTTTTTCTCTTTTCTTGTTGCTACTTTCTTTATAAATTAATAAACAAAATGTTTATTTCGGTACATATTTAATAAAAAGGGGTATCCCCCCCACACCCATTTTGTGAGACACAGACTATGGCTGGAACAAAGCACTTCAACGAGAATTTTGCCCAGGACATACCGTGATGCTGCAGTGTCTGGGGTACAGAGGCTAAACCAGCAATATGTTTGCATCCACCTGGCACCAGATCTAAAATAACCTAACCAATCACAGGCTCTGCCTTCTATGTACAATGGCTGCCACATCACACAGTGATTGGAAGAGCGCTACATGACCTTGTTGCTGGGCAGTATTAGCTCCTTTCGTGATTGACTGTAAAATATGTTAACCCATTTGAAGTCTGTGAAAGATCTCTTGAAGGTTAGCTAAGACATATTGTGGATCTTGTGTTGTGATCATATATTATCCTCTTCACACCTTAATTTGCACCAATTTACACCTTTTTCTCTTTTACCACCATTAATAACTCTGTCTTTTGTGTTGGGCTTCTACACCATTTGCTTCCTTGTTCCTCCTCCACCTGTCAGAAGAATATAATAAACTTATTTTCAAACACCTTCCACTTCTGAGAAGTCCAATCAGACCCGAAATTTTCCCTTTCCACAGATACTGCCAGACTGTTGAGTTTCTCCAGCATTCTCTGTGTTTGTTTCAGATTTCCTGCAGCCACTGTATTTTGCTTTTGTATGTCAAATATTTTGTTAGATTCTATGAGAAACATGAATTCAGTGAAATGATAGCTAATCTCCTACTTTCTGGATTAGTGGTGCTGGAAGAGCACAGCAGTTCAGGCAGCATCCAAGTAGCTTCGAAATCGATGTTTCGGGCAAAAGCCCTATATCCTACCCCTTATATATTTTCCTAACACAACTTGATGGCCTTCATCCTGTGCTTAATTTGAAAAGGAGCAGTCAAATGAACTTCCTTTTCTTGATGCCATAGTTGAGAAATCAGCCATGGAGTACACTACTAATATCAATTGCAACCTTCATAAATCAGTAAATGCATTGGGATTCTTACAGTTCCATGTGTTACAAGATTAGCTTTATCAGAAACTTCATAAATAAGATGCATCAAAATTATCTGTGGGATAATGGCTAACCTAATCAGATTTTTTTTTGTTTCATATATTGTGAAAATGTCATGAACAGGCCTAAAGTGCAATATGTCTTATTAAAATGACTGCATTTTCTGTTCTCCTGTTTTCAGATTTTATTTGTTTGTCTGCTCAGTGTGCAATAAAGGACCCGAATATATAAAGCGCCTACCCCTTAGATGGTAAGTAGTAAAAAGGTAATCACCATCGACTTGCTGTTTCATTAGAAAGAGACAACTGGTAGTGGTTTAACATGAGAGTTATCACACCTCCATTGATGAGAGAGATTGAGATAGAGAATTCTTCTTGGTAACTTCAGCCAGTGTGGGAATTGAACCCACGCTGGTGTTACTGTGTAATCATAGACCAGCTATTGAGCTAACTGAGCTAACAAATCCCAGCAAGTAATGCAAAGGTATTTTGAAAGAATTATTTCTCTCTTAGTGTTTCCCACTACCTGGAGTGAACACAGCATAGAATGTGTTTGAACACCCAGTCATATGTGAAAGATAATCCCCAAAGAGCATAAAGAAAGACATAATCATAGATAAAGCAACTGTATTGAGATTGATGATGCTGAAAGCTGTAACAATGCTATGTGTGAACTATCCATTTACATAAAGCAGAAGTAATTGGGGACAATTTGCATGCTGTAGTTGTACACAATGAATTAATGGTATGATCAGAGGTACAACCAAAGGAATGCAACTGTATTTTTTTCTTGGTTAATGTTCCCTGTTTAATTAGCTTTTATTAATATTATATGACTGTATAAAAATATGTTTGGCTTTCAGTATGGAGTATTGTTAGAAAGGCTATTAAATGGGAAATTGAGTTTTACAATGAGTTAGCATGTCATCTTTTACTCGAACTTGAAGTTGTTAGGGATAAACGTCTTTTTCTCATTGCTGTTCTAGTGTCAGCTAAATTTGCTAACCCTAGCTCACTTTTGAATAGGCACAGCTCAACTACGAAACCACACAGAGCACCAATTGACAGTAAATCAGCAGTCTCGTGCAGTGCCACAATGAAATTCAGATGTGAGGAATGTAAATTCACAGTAGTGGATTTTGCAAGTTCTGTGCTTAGGCTGGCTCACAATATCAATTCAAAGTAAAAGAGTACTCTGATCTAAATTATGCCATATGTGCCCAGAAATGAGGGAAACAAAATTGTTTCAATTAGTGTAAAAATTCACCCATGTAAAATAAAAGTAAGGAGCAGGTAAAAATCTTCTCTAAAATGGAGGTTATTTACAAAAATGAAGTATGGATTTCCAATGCAGGTGATGGGTGCTCCGTTAAATGACTATCATAATCCATTTGCACATGTACAGTTATACCGTAATCTCATGCCAATTAATAGGGGGTGGGGGGAGTGGGGGAAGCTGCCTTTTAGCGAAGTTCTGAATAAGTCAATCTGACCACAACCAGTTCACTCTGGTAAAACCAGATTGAACATGAAGATGAGGCAGAGGTGGAGGTGATTGTCCATGATGAACCATGATGCAAAATCAATAATAAACTAAGATAATTCAATCAAGGATAATGGAAAACATTGAACAAAAATAGGAATGTTTTGCTTCTGAGAAGATCAGGGCAGGCTTGCTGATATAGATAATTATGCAGCTACCATAATTCTGTATTCTCTCTAGAAAGAAGGTAGTTCGATGCAGTAAGTCACCATTAAGCCATGAAATTATTATAAAGACATTATCAATGTTTTTAAAGTTACCTTTGTTGATTCCCCTTCCCCTGAGATGGCCACTGATGGGCAACAGAGATATTTCAGTGTAATGAAATCTTCTTGATGCATATCACGTTCTACATCAATTTCTTCTCAAAGCTGCATGACTTGTAGCAACTCTGTCCTGTAAAATTATGGCTTTATTGTTGCTAAAAGCCATTTCAGAAATCTGTTGCCTACGTTTAGGTTTTGAACTTTGCTGCTGGTTATGATATTCATTATGATCAATATATACAGGCCTCAATATTTCGTAGGGGTGTTCTCAAATAGAAATTGTTGGCTACCCACAGCAACTACATTTTAGCCATGTATTGCACACATAATACAGGCAAATGTACCACAGGTATATATTTGCACAAACACATTTTATCGTTCACTGCAAAATGTTGCAATCTTTTGTGGTCAACAATATTTGAAATTCAAGTTTGAATTTTTCTGTCCCAGTCCATTTCTGTGCAGCTTCCAGGTTTTCGTTGTTGCAAATGGTATCCTGGTGATGGCTGAGAACATTTAAATGGACAAAGAGACACACCAGACACCCCCCTCTCTCCCTCCGTTTGGAGAGACAAATGAAAATGCAGTAAATCCAGATGCCACATGCAGAAAGCTTCAACTACCCCATTTCCATATTTCTGATAACTGTACTGTCAGTAAATCATAAGGATATTTGGAAGCACTTAGTTCTTTTATTAAAATCTTGTCCTTTTGTTTTTAGGGTAGATGTCGTGCACCTTGTTTTGTACAATTTAGGGGTCCGTGGGAAAAAGAAATACTTTGATTTTGAAGAGGAAATATTAATATTTATTAATCAAAACTGGTTGAGCCTCCAGCTTGGAAAGGTAGGTCTGCATGTTACTGTAGAGCTGTTGTATAGTTCAGCACTCTCCTGCTCTGACAGAGGTACAAACAGTATTCTACATCAAAGAATTTTTCTAACATTAAAACTGGCTTGTCTCAAGCAATATTTGGAGAACTATTAGAAGCCTGTTGATGAGTGTTAAGTAATGAATCTTAGTGCTGGTATCTCTCATTTGAAACCAACTCATTTCAGGCTCTTAGACCTTAGAATGAAATTGTGAAATCAGAAGAACAATTATTCAAAAAGATGATCTAATGTGAGGTTCAATATAAAATTCAGACTCTGCAGAAACAATCATAATTGCCAGTACTTTTTAAAATACAGTCAGGGGTTATGACTTGGTTTCAGTAATTATAGAAAAGGCATTGAGAGCATTAATGAAGTTCTTAGTTTTATGATTACAAGTGTTTAATTGCTTTAAGAAACCTCAAATTGGTTGTCTTAGGACATTTTCAGTCAGGCAACCAACCTTTTGCCTCAGTATGCATCCCTCCAAATGGAACAACTGACCAGTTCTCCACTGGACTTTGCCCTGGTTTTATCTGTGGGTGGGAATCAGGCTGGGGGCATGTAGAGTTTTTTAAAAAAAGCATCAGCAAACCATGCAGTCCCCAAGTTTTATTTCTGTTCTTCCTGAACTGGGAGAGTATGAGAGTTGTGGTGATAAAATGTTCCCAATTCACTTAAACTACCAAACCGGTGCATAAAGATGAAGCACTAAATATCTTGGATACTGAAATCAATTCGAAGATTGCGAATTTTTTAACTTGCAATTAAATAAAAGGTAAAGTCACCATAGTCCTATCAGACCATGGGGCTGCTCTCTCATTAGAGAGAGAATTGATGGTGATTTAACTTGAGGGTTACCACGCCTCAGCCAGGGGCGAGAGGTTGAGAGGAGAGTCCTTCATAACAACCACATCTGGTGCAGAAATTGAATCCACGTTGTTGACATCACTGCATCGCAAACCAGCCATCCTGCTGTAAGGGGTACAATAGAATAAAAAGGCTTGATTTTAGCTCCTCCTAAATAGTTGGGTTTTGAAAGAGTTAAAAAATCAGACAAATGAAAAATAAATTCAAGAATAACAAAGTTCTGCACACTTGGTGAAAAACCTGCAATAGAAATACATTCAACCAGATTCAAGTTATTGTATTATTCCCTTTGGCCGCAGGTGACCATTTTGCAATGTTATTTAAAATTGTCTATTTAAATAGTGGATAACTTAAATTATTTGGCAACAAAGAGAAAAATCACTTTGAATTGTCAAGTATAGAAGTTACTATAATAATTAAACTATACAGTGGGTTTTGTGACAGGAGTGGTGAATGATGAAGTTAAAACCAAGTTCTGAAGCAGTTAATTAAAACAAACCTAATGTTGATATGAATGGCCAGAAAAATGGAGTACCTGACATTTTAGTGGTTTTGAAATGTTTCTGGTTACAATGCCACAGTTGAAGTTCGTTTGGGTTCAGTTCTGATGACTGTGTTGCAAAGAAAATTCATTTAAAGATACAATGAAAGGCAACAAAGATGACTCCCAAGTACAAAGGGAATGAGTTATGAGGGAAGGGAAAGTGAAATCCAGGCTGAATGTGTTAAATACCAGGAGATTAAAATATTGGCACAAAGGATGGGTGGGAGGGTGAACTGTGAAGAGGATACATAGATGTTGTGATTTGGATAAACTCAGTGAGCGGAAAAATACTAGCAGATGCAGTACAATGTGGACAAATATGAGTTATGTACCCAGAGAGTGGTATGCCAGTGGAATCTCTTGCACAGAAAGCAGTCAAAGCCAAAACATTATATGATTTCAGAGAGTTAAATATAGCACTTGGTGCTAAAGGGTTAAAAGGATCTAGGGGAGAAGCCAGATCAAACTGTTGATATGGATGATTAGTGATGATCATAATGAATAGTAGCGCAAACTCAAAGGGCTGAATGGCCTACTTATGCTCATATTTACTATGTTTCTGGGGGTAGGCAGTATCGAGTCATATACTTAATTCACACACCACAAGCTCCCAACATCACTGATTACTTGTGCCACATGTTAAAAAAAATTATAATGTGTGTGTATGTACACTAGCTGTCACCCAATTGTCCTATAATTAACATATCTTTTTCCTAGTTCCATTTGGTCTCTGCCATTCCTGACAGATCCTACTTGATGATAACAATAGTTTTCTTTTGGAACGTGATTCTCTATATTCCAGCCTAAAATGAAATTTAATCTTAATCATCAGCATTGAATTGAATTTTCCAGCTCTTGGTTAGCTCATGTACCCAGCATGCTGGGTGAGAGCGATATATTCATCTCAATTGAGTTAGTGAGGAAACTGTTGAGACAAAATGAGTGTGGTTAATAATTCTGTTGTCAAGTGTGGACCAAAAACATTTCTGTGTTAGTTCTGCAGCATTTTTTTTTTTAAAAAGATCAATAAAATTCCATTTACAGATTAAACTCTCTGGAGATGTTGTTGAAATATTGCAGTGTTTCAGTGCTGAATAAACACTGTTACTTCTCTTTAGCTGACAGAAACAACAGTGCTCGAACGAAAACAGCATCTCCTCAATGCTTTAAACAGCTACAAAAGCCGGTAAGACTTTATCTGTGCTTTATGTGTAACACTTAACACAATTGCAAATGCCCATCGATAGTTTATTAATTTGATTAATGAGAGACTTAATCATGAAAAGACCATGTGCAGTTCATTAAACTACTGCATGTCAATCTTGTGTCGTGAGAGTTCCTGTGGTAAAGTAGTAGTGACTCTACCTCTGAGCCAAGAAGCCTGAGTTTAAGTCCCATCTGCTCCAGAAGTGTTTAGTCGCAACTCTGAACAAGTTGTTAAATCATTTTTGCTTTTCATGAAGAACATTAGTTTACAACATATCTATTCGAACATATTTTATTAAGAACTTTGCAGTTTCTGTCCACATATTTCATTTCCTTCTCTCATTTTTCATGATGTTTTTTGCCTTAACATAAGATAGATTCATATAATGGCTATGATGTAGATTGAGACCATTAAGTGCATTGTTTCTGCAATTGCTTTGTGCAGGAGTATTCCATCTAGTCACATTTCCACATTCTTCACCCAGAGCTCTGCTGTCATTTTTTTCTCTGGATGATTGTTCAATTCTCCAGCACATGCTGAAGCAGTATATTCCAGATCCAAACCATGTACTCTGTAAAAGGTTTTTCTTTATTTTTACATGTCTTTTCTCTTTCCATTCACCATAAATTAGTGTCCTCTGATTCTGGATGCTTTCTGCATATCTAGCTTGTTCATATCCTTTATATTCTTTCCTAGAATGTAGCGCCCAAAGCTGGGCACAGTATCGCATTTGAAGTTGAACCAGTGTTTTATACAGATTTATCATAGCCACCTAGCTTCTGTACTCCACACCCCTATTAATAAAGTTCAGAATCCCATATACTTTATGAACTGCTTTCTCAAACTTTTCTGTCACTTCCATTAATTTGTGCATTTATAACCTTGGTCCGCATGCTTCTGAATCCCCTTTAGAATTGCACTCTTTATATATTAGGGTCCTCTCATTCTTCCTATTAAAATGAATCACTTCACACTTATTTACATTAAATTTCATTTGCCTGTAAATGCCACCAGCCTTGTATAATCATTCGAAGTTTTGTAACATTGAATGTTAATATGGCATTTTCGAACATAAACTGGTCCTCTAACAGTGTTTGCTTGCTGCAACCACTAAATGGTGCTGTAGCTCTACTGTCCTCTAGCATTATTTACTTTGTGAATAGGTTGTAGAACAGACCATTCAGAGACATAAGACATTCAGACATGCGAATGTTGGTATTACTGCATGAAGCACAGGTCTGGCCCATTCCCCCAAGTTTGTGCCATCTGAGCCATTTTCTATATCATCTGAAGGTCAAAGATGGACTATGTCCACAGGGACACCAGGTACAATGCTCTATACAAGCAGAAGGAGAAGAATGTACCCAACACTGCTCTCCCCTGATGATCACCTTTGTGTGTGGCTGCATCAAGCTGAGTGTAGATCCTAGGGAAACAAACACCAAGTGTCACTACCTATTGAAGTTCTACCTGTCTCCAGTGTTGTGACAGATGGATCTGGCCTCAGTGTTGTGGAGGGTGCTGTAGTTGGACTGTTCCATATCATCTGCCCCTTGTGAAAAAACTTGCAAAGAGAAACACCCTTCATAACAGGTCCATCAGGAAGTGGGTAGCATGTAGCAACTTTGAGATTCTGCTGGGAAAAGGAGCAGGTAGGTGCTGTTGTGGGTTCCTGAAGCAGGCTGTCAAGGTCATCCAGCAGAATGCCTCATTGCCAGAAGTTTCCAACAGGCACCAAGATGTACCTTAGCTGTGGTGAGAAGGGCACAGCCTGTGAGATCCTTCATGCACATCTGGACTCTGTGCACCACTGCATGCTGCATGATAGGTTGTGGGAGGTAGAAACTTTCACACATCTCATTCTTGAACATGCCTTTGCAAAGAAGGTCTGGAAAGAGGTGCTGTGTGTTTGTCGAGGATTTTCTTGAGCAGCTCTGTGACACAGGACTTGTGGTCCAGTACATGCACTGAGACAAACATGAACTGTGCCTGGAGGACCATCAACTTGATGAGTGACTCTCTTGGTCTGCCTGAATCTTGTTGGTCTTCCGATCTAAAGAGTTGGTCTCGATTGAGTGTTGTAGACTGGCCCATTCCAGTGTCCAGGACTACATGCTGAGGGACTCACTGAAGCCTGGGCAGCTGTTGCCAAGGTGCAATGGGGGAAGATCACCACCTAAGGTCTTTCTGCCAAGGTATAATGAAAGTCTGTTCAGTTTTCAGAACTTCTCCTTGCCTCAGAATGATTGTAAATAAGGTCTAGAATGAATAGGAAATGCCTTTTGATTTTTGCAACTGCTGGAATGTCAAATTCCAATGTTTGTTTTCTCATTTGTATGCAAAGACTGTACAGAACTGCTTTAGTACCTGTGTATGTACATAAAGATTTTGTTTATGAATGAAGTATATTTTTACAATAAAAAATTCAAATGTGTAACAGTTGGCATTGGGTTGATGGGGTGCAGTAATGGAAAAGAAGCTGATTGCTGTTTTAGTGTGCACTGGGGGGAGAATGACTGTGTTGCTGGAGAAAATAGAGAACTTAGCTGAAACCTGCATGAATACATAAAACAATAACATTTTATAAAGTACTTTTTAAAAGCAGATTTTCTGTTTATGTAATGTATTATTTTGGGTAAACGTTAATAATTATGAAATAAATGTTCGTGTAATGCTCTGTTTTTGCTGACATCTGGAGTCACAGTAATTTTCAGACATTAAAATAGGGTCACATCAGCAAATAATTTGGGAAGTACTGACACAGGGTTACAAATCAAAGTAGCAAAATATTTAAACGCACCCTAGTGTTGAGAAAGGGCCAGTTGAATTGAACTTGCTTAATTAGGTGTAACCAGTCCCCTATGTTGTGCAGTCTATCACACGGCTGCTTATGCATCACATCATAATGGAGAGTTAAGACTTCTGTCTGGAATGGTACCCTTCTTCTATTTGAGGCATTCAAGATGCTTTGGATGATTAATTGAATAGAAATAGTGTGCAAAGATATGGGAGAAAGCAGGAGATTGGCACTAAGTAATGATAATTATTTGACGAGCTGGTGCAGGCACAGTGGGCTGAATGGCTGTAACAATTCTGTAATTCTGCTATCATTCATGACCGTACAATATAAAGAAAAATCACACTTCTGCTGGTGGGACAACTTTTGAATATTCAATTAATCACTTAAATACTAGAACATTCGATTAGAAAAATGATCAGTTAACACAGACCTAATTAGTTAATGTTTCTGTCTTTCATATTTAGAATGTATTGTTGTAGTACAATCAAATTTACCAGAGCGAGGAGAAAATAAGTTTAATGACAATTCTGAATCAAAGCCTTTGCTGAGTTTTATTATATTGTACCTCACTGATTGATGTGAGGATATGAATTTGAAGGAATAAATTAAATCCCAGAAAATATCTCCATGTCACATAAATGATTGCAGAACTTTAAAATGACAACTAAAACCTTCATTCTGACTCACAATTATTAAACCCATCCCTTGAGATGTGGAAGTATTTGGCAAGGCTAATCCCAATATAAAAGCAAAATATTGCAACTGCTGGAAACCTGAAATAAAAATGAAGTGCTAGAGAAGCTCAGCAGTTCTGTGGAAGGAGTGACAGAGTTAGTGTTTCTAATCCGTTATGACTCCTCTTCAGAACCAGATTCTTCACTTCAAGAGCTTCAGTTCTGAAAAGCAATTGTATCAGACTTGAAATATTAACTCCGTCTCCCTCTGCACAGATGCTGCCACACCTGCTGGGATTGTCATTATTTCAGGCTATTGCTAATCTCTGGTTAATTTTGGAACACTTCTCCCCTTCATGCAAAGTAAAGAACAAATATGCTATTTAAAAATGAAGGGAATGTTTCACTAAGAAGCCTCCTTCACTGACAGTTTAGAATTTAAATTGCTAGAGGTCATTTTTGCAATTACTATCTGGTGTTAGAAGGGAGATTGTTCACTTTGTGTGGTTTAATCCAAAACCCATTTGCAGCTTCTGAACTTGTGCATATTATAAAATTGAGTTCATCCTCACTTAGAAGTACTGTATCACATATTGGTTGGCTCCATGCTTTCACTTAGTGAGATGTTGACTCACTATCGGTTCAAAGGTATCAGTTCAAAGCTGGGAGTCTATTGGCTTGTTACCTGGGCTTCTGTAGTGAAAATCAATAGAGAGACACTGTCAGCAGTGTAGGGACAAGCCTACAGACTGCATTCGCAATCAGAGATAGAATAGTGGCATAGCGAGAGGGAAGAAAGATAAATGACTGTTGACAAGAAGTTTCACATTGATTGTATTCAAAGACTGAATTTTCGTTCTATTGTATGTTCACTAATAAACATCTGGATTACTCTCTTGCAAAGAATTTCATGAAGTTTATTCATGTGAGAAACACCATAATTTTTACATTGCTAACACAGTAACTGTGTTAGAGGGGAAGGTGGGTACAGTGACTGTGTTAGAGGGGAAAGTGGACACGGTAACTGTGTTAGAGGGGCAAAGGTGGCTACCGTACCTGTGTTGGGGGGGAAGGTGGGTACAGTAACTATGTTAGAGGGAAGGTGGGGACGGTAACTGTGTTAGAGGAGGGAAGGTGGGCACGGTAACTGTGTTAGAGGAGGGAAGGTGGGCACGGTAACTGTGTAAGAGGGGGGAAGGCGGGTACAGTAACTGTGTTAGAGGGGAAGGTGGGCACAGTAACTGTGTTAGAGGAGGGAAAGTTGAAAGTATGTTAATGTTATGATGTCTATTGGAGTCCAAACTAAAGGGAATCCCCAGGTTGATAAGAGGGCTTTAATGTATTAACCTTTTGTGTTAAAGGTTTATCTGTGGTAAAGAAATTAAAAAGAAAAAATGTATTTTCCGCCTCCGTACTCGAGTACCTCCAGTTCCTCCGAATATTATTTTGCCAGAGAATATTGGCCAGTTGACTGATAGTGCTTCCAACGAGATCAAGAGAAGGGGGAAGAATATGTTGGTGTTTGCACCTAAGTATGGGTGAGTACAGAGCATGTTTACAGACTGACTATGCTGTAGGTACATGATTTCGAATAAATATGTTAGGTTGCTGAAAAATCATGATTGGAGTAAATGCCCAGTGTCTTTAGTCATGATAATATAATAACTGTTGAGACTGACCTCAGTTTATTATAGCCAGTACCTGACGTTAGGATGGTTGCATCTAGTATTTACTTGCCTTTGACTCAGTCTTGTTTGTGGTGTTACAGTCCCCTACCAGAAGTGCCTCAACCTCGCAGGCGGAGGCTTCCGTTGAAGTGGGGGATGAAATGCAAGAAGTCAAACTGGTTTCTGCAGGATGCTGTTCCAGAGGTTAGTTACATTCTGTCTTGCTTCAGCTAAGAATGGGAAAAACCCTTCTGTATGAAAGCCAATAATTGTAACCAGTAAATCAAGTTTATTCTGCTGCAAAACCCTGGATGCAGTGTGGAAATGTTGGTGACACAAACAACATGGAGTCTTTAACCATCCTTTCTCAGTTATCTCATGGTTAATGTCAGTCCCTTGGTGAGGGTGCAGAGAAGAATTACGAGAAATTTACCAGGAATGTAGAACTTCAGATAGGTCAAGAGAAACTGAGATTACAGCATGAAAGGCCAAGGGGAGATTTAATGGACCTGTTTATAATTATGTGGGGTTTTGGTAAAGATGAAGAAAGCAATTTGATTGGAGGTTAACTTAGCCAACAGATTGGTTTCACAAAAAGGCTTGAGATTTATTGTCTGAAAGAGAATCAGATATTATTTGAAAATATTCAGAGCTCTGGGGAAGGAGCAGGGGTTAGTCTTTGCAAGAAAAGACTCACCAAGGGCCCTTTGACAACACCTTTCAAATATAGAAAATAGGAACAGGAGTAGGCCATTCAGCCATTTGAGCCTGCTGCACCATTCGTTATGAACATGGCTGATCATTCAACACAAACAGTATGTTCCTGCTTTCCCCCATATGCTTTGATCCCTTTAGCCTCAAGTGCTAAAAAGGGTTTAGAAGGATATGCTGGCAAATGGGACTAGATTAACTTGGGACATCTGATTGGCATGAACAAGTTGGACCGAAGGGTTTGTTTCTGTGCTGTACAACTCTATGATTCTATATCTAACTCCTTGAAATCATAGTTTTGGCCTCAACTGAGTGACCTGTGACCTTGATCATCTAGAAGAACGAGAACAGCAGCTGCATAGGAACACCACCACCTCCAAATTCCCATCCAAGCCACATGCCCTTTTGGCTTGGAAATATATTGCCATATCTGCAATGTCAGATGGTTGAAATCCTGGAACTCTGTCCCCAGTGGAACTGTACTGACACCAAATGGACTGCAGTATTTCAGCAACTAGCCACCGCCATGTCGAGGGCAACTGGGGATGAAATATTGGTCTTGACAATGTTATGATACAAAGGTGAACCTTTTCTGTTAATTCAGCTAAACACCCAGAAAAGCTCGCCTTGCCTCATAATCTGTTAAAATATGAGTGACAGAGAGTTCCCAAATTCCACTATTTCAAGAAAGTAACATCAATTTATTTTCTTGCTCTAAAAGTGAACATGAACCAAAAAATCTATTCACAAATCTAAGCCCCCGCTTCTCTTAATTGTTTACTCTCTGACTCCAAATCTATAACAATATGCTGTTCCAATAAGACACTTATTAAAATTAAATTAGCTTAATCTCGTAGTCTTTGTCTTTTCCACTATCTTCAGTTTTCCAGCTGCTAATCTCCCTGGATCGTCTTCTTTATTTGTACTGCGAATAGGCTTTACATGAAAAAGTACCTTTGATAGAGAGTGTTTTCTAATTTCTTTGAGAGCAAGATGTTAGATGGGCAATTAGTTCTCCAGCAGTTTCTCTCTCTACAGCAGTTGCTCTCTGACGAATTTTCAAATTGTCCACATTCTTATATCCCCCAACATTGGATCGTCTCATTTTAGATTAGATTCCCTACAGTGTGGAAACAGGCCCTTTGGCCCAACACGTCCACACTGACCCTCCGAAGAGTAACCCATCCAGATCCATTTCCCTCTGACTAATACACCTAACACTATGGGCAATTTAGAATTCACCTGACCTGCGCATCTTTGGGAGGATACCGGAGCACCTGGAGGAAACCCATGCAGACACGGGGAGAATGTGCAAACTCCACACAAACAGTCGCCCAAGGCTAGAATCAAACCTGGGTCCCTGGTGCTGTGAGGCAGCAGTGCTAACCACTGAGCCACCGTGCCACCCATTGGTTCGATGTTGGCAAAATAGTAAATTCAAACTTGATTAGGTTTTAATATCCTATGGAATAATTTAAACTGGTTAAATTTGAATTGCCGTCAAAACAGCAATCAATACTCAGGTATTCATTTCACAGCGAAAGGTTGCATATTTTCAACTTTCTAGTACAGTCTGGTACTGCCATTCAGTCATATACACAGATGATTGTAATCTCTAAGTTCAGAACAGCATTCTCTCACTCTTAAAGGTATAGTACACGCCTTCATAACAACAGTGATGCTCAGATTACCTGAACAAGTAAAGCAAATCAAAGGGCCAGGTGGATCATCCTTTATACTGGACTGTGTGGTTTAACTTCTTTTAGCATTTTGGCAAATTGTATTCTCTGTGCTCTTGCAGAAAGTGCATTCCCTAAATTTATTTACAAAAGGATGTTGTACAATGCTGGCAGGCAGACAGCAGAAAGCACGCTGGGCTTTAGTGCAAAAGAGTGGTTGCCATAAGTTAGTCTGTGACCTATGATGAGCTAATGGTTGATTGTACCTCTCTGTGCTGTAGCCTGAGGTAATCCTTTGCTCCTTCCATACCTAACCCCGATGTGGAGAAATTTAAAGGGGAGAACGCAGTGGCTTCAGAATTTTACAGAAATGGTGTGAGTAAAGTCAAAGGAAGTCTGACAAAAGTCAGGGACTCCGAGTTCCCCACTTGCATTGGGTCAGTCCATTTTCCACTCAGTTTCCAGCTTGATAAGCACCTTGGAATTGGGAAACAGCCAGTGATCAGTAAGAGGGAGGAATGAGGCCAGAAATCTGGATGGGGGAAGACCACAGTTACCTGAGTGGGGGCACTCCTGCTTCTCTTCCCCTTAACCAAATGTTCCAAAAGCCCATTTTACTTTGGGAAGATGGTAGGTCCCTGCTTTGTTTTACTGCCGAGTTTCCTGATTCCCTGGAAACCCATGCAGCACAAGACAATGTTATACTTGCCTCTAATTGCACTGTATAACCAAATTTAAAAATATTAATAAATCTGTTGCCTTTTCATGGTGGGATAGTTTGATACCCAATATTCACCCAAAGCATTGGTTGTGTGTTGGGGTTGTGCAACTAGGTTCTTAAACTTTGACCATTTTTTTTCCTGTCTGTCACCGGGGCTTGGATCAAGGATATGGAGTAAAGTTCCAGAAGCCGTGGGAGCCCATTTGCAACATAGCACTGAAAGTGACCATGAATCCAAAGAACTGTGGTTTCTGTAAATCAGAAACAAAAACAAAAATTGCTGGAAAAAAGTCAGCAGGTCTGGCAGCATCTTTGGAGAGAAGGCAGAGTTAAGGTTTCAGATCCACTGACCTGTCTTCACAACTCTCTGAAGAAGGGTCACTGGACCTGAAACATTGGCTCTGCTTTCTCTCCACAGATGCTGCCTGACCTCCTGAGTTTTTCCAGTAATTTCTGAAGGCAGCAGTGACTGTGTCACTAGAACCAATGTTCTGATTAAAGCACTTCGTTTATGAGAGTTAACGACAATATCCTTGATATGACAGAGTGATGGCAGCAATAATTGATTTTATTTTAAATGTACATGGGAGTTCTTCTGAAACTAGTTCGTAGTTTGACTTTGGCCATTGCAGAAAGCAAGAACAGGAAGGTGTATGGTGGGGCACCCGATATTCTCCTCATGATTAAATGATGGAACGAATAGATGTTGATGATCAGACATAAATGTCTGAAACTCTACATTTTCTTTGGTATCCAGCCTTTGCTTTAGGGAATGCATTGATGGCTTGAGCTTGACTTGCTGATAGTGGGATTGTCTCTGCCTCTGACTGTATTACCAGATTTGACCCCATAATGAGGAGAAAAGACCAGAGAGTGTGCAATGTAGAGAGGTGGAGAGAGGGGTCAGAAGGAGCCTACTGACCAATATTACCCATTTATGCCAAATTACCACCTTCCCTGCTGTAAATTCAATCAAGTCTACTAGAAAGACTGCATCCTTTGGTTGATGTTAAACTGAGGCCCTGTCTCTTAGGCGAAGTGAACTTTAAAGATTCCAAGGCACTAACTGAAGAAGATTGCAGAGGTCTTCCATTGACCAACTAAATTTCTTCCCTCGCTCATAGTACCAGAAATTGGTTCTTCGTCTCGTTGCTAATTGTAGGACTCTATCAGCAAAAAATGGCAATCACAGCATGTGTAAAGTAATGCACTGCATGAAATATTGACATATTTCCAAACGATGAGGTTTTTAATAAGTTTTGATTGTAATTGTAATAATTTGCAAATAACTATCCCATTGTTGTTCATAATTTGACTTTTTTCCATCTGTAGAATGACTTCTCAACCGCTGAAAGTGCCAGCTACCATTTGGCGAACATTTTTGACTTTACTGTAGATGACATTCAGAGTTTGAAAAGGTGAGTGAGTTCCCAACTGAACAGGTTGTATGTTGGAAAAGGTCTTAGACGTGTGCATGGGGTGAAAGGACAGGATGAAACTTCTGAGGACAGGCTCCAAAGCTGCTTCCAGCCCTGCAGCTTTGTTTCCCCGAAGCCAACCAATAGATAAGAGCAGCCTTGCCAGAACGGGTGGATAAGGCGGTCACATGGCATACAGCAAGCTTGCCTTCACTGGCCAGGGCATTGAATATAAAAGTTGGCAAGTTATGTTACAGCTGTACAAAAATTTAGTTAGGCCACATTTGTGCAGTTCTGCTTGAACACTGCCAGAAGGATGTGGTTGCTTTGATGAGGGTGCGGAGGTTTACCAGGACATTGCCTAGCCTGGAGAGTTTTAGCTATGGCGAGAGGTTGGATAAACTCTTGATTGTTTTCACTGGAAGGACTGAGGCTGAGGGGCACCTGATGTAGTCGACAAAATTGGGAGATATAGACAGGGTAGATAGTCAGAGGCTTTTTCCCAGGGTGGAAAGGTCAATTACAAGAGGGCACAGGTTTGAGGTGAGAGGGGGAAAGTTTAGGGGAGACGTGCATGGTAACGTTTTTCACAGAGCATGGTAGATGCCTGGAATGCACTGCGAGTGGAAGTGGTGGAAGCAGGCATATTAGCCACGTTTAAGGCATATCTTCATAGACACGTGGGAGGCGAACAGAGGGATAGAAACTGTGCATGGACAAGATGTAGCAGATCTAAATAAGGATTAGAATTGGTGCAGACTCAGTGGGCTGGAACGCCTGCTCCTGTGCTGTATTGACTTGTATAATAGCTATTCAGATATTCTCTCTTTTGTCCTGGGCAAGATTCTCACTTCTGATCATTACTGCCCTATAAGTTCTGGCAGAGCTGGTCTTTGAGATGCATCACCATCTCCTGGCCTTATAAAAACCTCTGTCTTTGTGATTGTTTCTTCTCTGTCTAGATTTAACTCCTGTCATTTCTTTACCTGCTTTCAGTGATCGTTCTGAGGGAACCTTTTACTCTGACTTAGACTCGACAGATGCAGCAAGTACATCTGGCTCAGCCTCAACAAGTTTATCCTGTGACTCTCTGTAAGTCCAATGTTGTGATTCAGAATCATTTACTTGTGTACAAATCTGCCACCGAGTCTTTGTTTTTGTGCCTAATTACAGAAAGAACCCATAGAAAACAGGCAGTAAGAATTTTAATCAAAAATGGCACATTGCATTAGAGCTCAGGCACAACTGGGTTTGAAGAGAGAGTTCCTAAAGAGCTACACAACTGTATCTTAACCTGTCTGCAGTAAAAGCAAAAAAGCTGCAATTGTTAGAAATCTGAAACAAAAATAAAAATTGCTGAACAGGTCAGGAAGCATCTGTAGAGAGAAAAACCGAAGTAAAGTTTCAGATTTGTGAATTTTTATTATTTATTTTCGTGACTTTCCTTGTTCTGTTTTATTTTCTTGCTTTTAGAAAGACTATGGGGAGCCGTAAAAGGAAAGCACCAGTAGAGTATTCACTGAGCAACAGAAACAAACAGAAGAAAGGCATTTATAATCATCCAGAGAATGGAATGGATCAGACGGAACAATCTGTGGATAATAATTACATTAATGGCCACACCTTTGAAAGTATGAGTGATGATGAAACCTCCCTTTCCCATCTTAAGTCCTCGATCACTAATTACTTCGGTGCTGCAGGAAGGCTGGCTTGTGGTGAAAAGTTCCAGGTGCTTGCTCGGAGAGTGACTTTAGACAAAAAAGTGCAGTACCTGGTAGAATGGGAAGGTGCCACTCCCTATTGAATTGAATCACAATTGGGATTCCATTTAGTCTGCTTAGCAACAAGCAGACCAGAGCTGAGCAAGCGTCTATAAACTGCCTCCTGAAGTTTTTTTTTGAAAAAATTACAATAAACTACAGCAGAGTCACCTTAGTTTCCAGAAACAAACATTCAATTGAAGATATGAGATCTTATTAGGTACCTGCTGTACTAATATATTGTTTTTATGAATGGTACAGATGAGGCTTTCTGCTGCTGTTGGTAGTTAAATTTTACATAGTAAGTATCTGGTTGAAGAACATTTCCAGAACATTCTAACTATCCAGTGGCAATGAATGAGCGATGCAATAGTGTTATCGAGCTGTGCACGTGATTTGCTATCTCTCAAGTCAGCAGCAATGAAACTGTCTGTTTTGTTACATCAAGAAAGTGGAGTTGATGTAGAAATTCAGTCATGATTGGATTGAATGATGAAGCAGGCTTGACAGCTGTTTATTTTACTGCTGCTGCCATTTCTTAACTATCAATACTCAATTTGGATTGTTTTGCTGATGTTGATGTCACTGGCTAATGACTTGGTTTGCCACCCTGAGAATCCGTCGTAAAAATTTGATTATAGAGGAGGTTTTATGCATTGGGATGGACATTAGGCAATTCGGTTGCAAGTGACTGAAAAGTTAGGTTGAGATGTGAATGTTTTGATTCTACAGATTTAAGCGGCAACGTTTGATGTTGCAGTGAGTGGAGATTTGTGTCGTATACTGAGAATGTTTGGAAAAGTGGAATTAAGCCTTCGCAAAGTTGATTTTACATAGGCTCCACTGAACCTGCTGCACTCTTAACTCCTTTTTATTAATACATTTCCATACACATCTTTGGTTTAGAACTATCCCAGCTCATTATGTAGCCAGTTGCTATGTAACTGATCAAACTACAAGTAGCTTTTGAAAGTCTTTTGTATTTTCCCAGAGCTCTACTGCTTACATCTTCCTATTAGCCAGCTTTGCTAAAAGTTTTATTTTTGGCAAAAAGAAAACCTTGTTTATTAGATTGAAATATCTCGCTTCAGCGGATGACGTGATATTTAGTTGAGTCTTGCTGCTCTGGAGTGCCCTGTGCCAGGGTACCAACATGTTCCTTGTTGGGACAGGAATTTCCAAAATGGAGAATATATAAATTTTTATGCTTGAGAGAATGTGAATGGACGGATATTTAAGCTGCTGCTCTTGCTGTGTGAGTTTGTCTTATTTGTGTAGAAGTCACATGCCTTGCAGTTTTTACTCTTTTTGAGAAAAGGCTCGACATTCCTCTGCCAACAGTGTAATTGTAAAGGGCTGAAACTTGTTTCTTTTCACTTCCAAGTTGCTAACTGTGACATTGTGTGCAGGTCACACTGTGTTAGGTTATTTCTTCTGTTGCCTTCCTTTGGTTGGGAATTTACTTTGTCACTTCACTTTTGTTCCTTCAAAGGTTTTGTTGGCAGGCACTTTAACTTGTGTGTTAGGTTTTGACAGACCTTGAGGAGCCAAGTCCAACTCTCCCAACTTTACCAAGTGTCCTGTATCTCCACCATTTGAAACATTGAAAACAGTGTGGAGGCATGGCACAGCACTTCAAATACTTCAGCTTCAAAAACAAAGTAGACTCTGACTAAAACAAAGATGTGGAGTGGGGAAACCATTTTAAGCAATCCATCGTTTGGGAAACTGACAGGACTGTCAATGATCTTCCCTTTTTTAGGTGAGTTTCAGCAGGTTCTTTTAGTCATAGAGTCATGGAGATGTACAGCACAGAAACAGACCGTTCAGTCCAACTGGTGCATGCTGACCAGATATCCTAAATGAACCTAGGCCCATTTGCCAGCATTTGGCCCATATCCTTTAAACCTTTCCCATTCACATACACATCTAGGTGTCTTTTAAATGTAGTCATTGTACCAGCCTCCACCACATCCTCTGACAGTTCATTCCATACACACCACCTTCTGTCTGAAAAAGATGCCCCTTAGGTCCCTTTTAAATCCTTCCCTCTCACCTTAAACCTATATCCTCTAGCTTTGAACTCCCCTACCCTTAGAAAAAGATCTTGACTATTTACCCTTTTATTGCCCCTCATGATTTTATAAACTTCTTTCAAACCCAGGGAGCAAAGTTTGCAGTAGAGCAAAGTTTTACAAAACCTTTGAGGACCGATTCGGAGGCAGGAATACTGGCAAGAGGAGGTCAGTGGGTGGTATGCCCCCTGCTGTATTGCCACTTTGTCAGGCATGGGAAAGAGAGCTCGCTTGCTCAGAGCCCAGTGAACCACCTAAGTAGTTGAATTAAGGGCCTGTTGCTGCCTCTGTTTGCATTTTACTGATGCAGTGGAGGTGACCTCTGTGAGCAGGTAGACCCTTAGGTAAACTCAGCTGCCCTCCTGGGGCAAGGCAGCTCTTTCGGTCCAGGGCTGATAATACACTCCAGCGCCTGTGATGCTCCGTGTTCACAGAAGGCTTAAAGTGTATGACTGGATACTGCATACTCCTTTCCCATGGACATCAGGATATGGATAGGCAGGTAGTCATCCCTAATGACCCCCTATGTGGCCTGGCCACATCCGGCTGCAGGGTTGTGCTGAGCTCCTCTGATCTGCCTATCCTTCCCCTCTTACCCATGTTCTCCCAAACAGTACCGCCGCCACCACCCCCCCCCCCCCCCCCATGCCTCCATCTCTGGCAGCAGGACCCTGTCTTTTCCAAGTATCCCTGCTTATACCTCAGCTTATGTGAACACTTTCTGGCAGGAATCACAGGATTGCAATCAGGAGAAAGAATCAGATTGCATTTGCTTTAATTTCGACCCCTGGAATTCCAAAACCAAATGTAATGTGTCTCACAGCCAACTGTGGCTGAGAACCCCACAAAAACAAGGATCAAACTGGGGACATTTCTCTTCTGCCTGAGTCAGCTCCACACTATCTATGCACTAACGATCAGAGCAGTCGTGGGAACTGAACCTGTTTCACGAATTCCCTTCTGCAGACAGGTGCAGAAAGGCTGTGCACTTTGAAAACTGCAGAAATTCTGCTTGATCTCAAAAGTTGAGCTTTAATGTCTTTGAATGTACCAACCCATGTTCCAAATGCAATTCTTGGATGCTATAGTTATTATTGATAATCAAAGTGTATGATATATATTGTCATGGTAAAGTGTTGCTAAAGATGTTATGGTCCCATGCAGCTTAAAAATTAAAACGGTTGTATGAACTCTTAAGTTAGTTTGAAAGAAAACTAGTGTGTTTCAACCAGATTAAAGGTGTCGGTGAATTGTCGTTTTCTCTCAATTAATACAGAGGTATTTTTATTGTGAAAAACCTAGTTCTTTCTCTGAATTGATCTGAGTGGGATTGAAATTGACATCAATGACCAATCACTCAAATCATGTTTTCAAGAAAACTGGCAAGTTAATTTTTAAAAATGCTGTTCTTGATAATATCTTGCTTTAAGTCTCCAATGGAGAAAGATCATCTTCTTAACGTTGACTGTGGCCAAAACAAAACACAATAATTTTAGTGGCTCTTTCATGTGTGCAATTTGGAGGTTAATTTGATTCTGATTTTAGACTCCATAGAATAAGCCTTGCTAGCCAAAGACTTGGTGTTTTTGTGGCTTTATTTTTCGATAGACAAAAGATTTTTTTTTAAAATTACCAATAAATTCTATGGCAATGAGGGAGCGAAACTGGTTTTGATAAGGAAACAGGAGCTAGTGAAAAAGCTGCTTGAGCTACATGCCCTAATTCACTTTTAATAAGTGGGGTGTGATGGAAGACATTTCGTCTGTTTGTTATCCCTAGTTTTGGATTATGACCCAGTAGTAACAGGTTTGAAAGGAATGTCTATCTGATAAAGACCAGTAGGAACCTTTACATTAGAACTTGCACACAGGCGGAGGAAATTGGAACTTAATTTTACCTGTTTGTATGGACAGAATGCACCTACAAAGTGTCAGTTTTGTGGATCAATACCTTACTCTGCTAAAAGGCCTGATAAAGCAGATCCAGAACCAGGGCCTGTTCAGATGTGGGATGACAACATGCTGCCGGATATGTGCTCAACAATGGGCTGAAACGAGTTCAGTATCCCAGGCACTGTACATCTGAACCCAGCCCAGCTTCCCAGCAGGACAATCTAAAGCAAACTGAATTATATACTTAAGTAGTAATACCTCATCTGTCAGGCTTCGTGGGTCTCTCAGACTTTCTGGTTTGATTTCCCAAAGACAAAAGTTCAGTTTCCTCTCTCATGTTCCTCATTCAGTTTTCATTGTTCACTTTGTTGGGAGGACAATGTTTTGCTGTTGCTATCAGACCCAGAATCTGGGTGGTGTAAGACTGTGATCGGAGCCAGAAGGGAAAACCAGAGAGCAAACAGTAAAACCTGGAAATGGACTACTGGAGCTCCATTTTTTGAGATATAGAAGACAAGTTGGATGAGTTTACATCATTCTTAAGTTTTACTGGCTTTTCCTTTGCAAGACCTGCACATTGTTGAAATAAAACCCACCAAACAATTCATCTGAAAAGTTCTATCCATGTCAGTTGTGATGAAATAAAGCTTTTCTCTTCACAGGTTCTGTAAGTTTAAGGTAATTCTGCTTTTCAGTGATGGTATGACTTGCATAGTGCTCAGTCCTGGCTTAGAAAACATGAGAATTTCCATTATTGTGAATAAAAAATGTTCAGTCTGTTTTATGAAGTTCCTTTCAATGCTCTTTGCTTTAGTAATCTTTGTGAGAAAGAAAATGAAGTTGCAAATAGCAATATTACTTCAGAAACCATGAATAGCAAAATGTTTTGTTGAGTAGGTGGCATGTAAAGACTTACTTTGCTGTCAAGATTGTTTAACATACAGACAATCAACTTTTCTTAGTTTATTTTATTATTTATGTCTGACCAGTTATCACAGTGGTTTAAACTGACAATAACCAGAATTGAGCAAATGCTATGACTTTCACATATGGCCACACAACCTTTTGGTATCGTAAGAGAAAGTGAGGACTACAGATGCTGGTGATTGGAGTTGAAGAGTGTGGTGCTGGAAAAGCACAGCAGGTCAGGCAGCATCCGAGGATCAGGTGAGTCATCGTTTCGAGCATACGCTCTTCATCATTCATTCCTGATGAAGGGCTTATAATTGAAACATCAACTCTCCTACTCCTTAGGTGTGGCCTGACCAACTGTGCTTTTCCAGCACCATGCTCGTTGGCATTTGGTACTGTATGCCTAATGGGAACGTTATAGGTTGCAAAAGGAACTGAAAATGGTGAGTGCTTGGTACTGTACCAAGTCTCTAGCACTGGAATGCATCTTGCTGTTGGGATTCTTATGCCTCCTGAAGTGTTTGATTAAAATCAATTCTAACATTAGAAAAATCTGACATGACAATCATTGTACAAATGTTACCTACACAATGTGATTTGCATAACCATTAGTGGTTTCACAGTATTACTTTAACATTGTACATTTGTAAGCAAGCACAATACATAATCACCCTTTTCCCTGTAATGAAACATGTACCTTTCTTATGCAGTCAGTATTCTTTTCTGTATTATCCAGCTTTGCAAAACAATTGGCAATAAATTCTTGGGCTGTTATCCTGTGCTGTTGTCACCTTTCTCAATTTCAATACTTGCCCACAGAAGGGATTGGAAAAGGTGATTTCCTAAAAAAAAATCCCATGCGCTCTCATGATATGTACTTTTTCAAAACAAAAGGGGGTAGAGGGTAGACACTTTGACCAAGTCAGTAGCTGTCATGAAAATCTTGTAGTTCAGTATGCTGAAATCTTTCATCTGAACTAGAAACTCAACACAATTATTTTTGTTTGGGCTGAGCCACTAGTTGAAGAAAGGAGTTCAGTGGAGGAGCTGTCTTTTGACACTGGAGTAGTAGTTTTACTGGGAAATCGTTATAGCATTCAGAAGCTTTTTTTGTATTTATACAAGTTGACAGTTTGTCAATACTGGATCCGTGACAAAATAGAAATGTCAATATGTACAGCAACACTTAGGTTATCACCTTGTTGTTCAATCTTAAAATAAAACAAAGAAAACAAGGAACTGTCTATTTCCAGAATTTTAGTACAGATCTGGTTGTAAATTGGACATGTTAAATAGACAATTATCCTGGAAGAAAAAAAAGATATGTTTATGTAATAGTGGTAGTGTTCCTACCTCCAAACCAGGAGGTCCAGGTTTCTATCTGACCTGCTCCAGCCATCTGAATTTGTTGCTTCCAAAATATCCTCAAACTAGCCAGATTCTGATTTCGTGGTGGTGGTTTAAGATCCAGATTCGTTCACTGGACCGGTCAACCACATTGTAGTTACTGGCATGTCCTCTCCCATCACTACCCATGCCTCAAAGCTTCCTGTTGTTGACTGAAGGCAGAGTAGTCCTGTCTTTTACAAACTGTTTTGATCAGGGTTTCCTTGTTAATTAAGAAAATTCATGCACCTTAAAAGATAAGAACTTCCTATACCATGTTATTGCATACAGCAACAAGAATCAAGGAAGATTGGGAATTTATCTGGCATGGTCTCAAATTTAGAACCAGTATTTTGTTCCAAGTTCAATTTTTTAGTGATTTAGAGTGAACTGATCAGATTGCCTTTTACACTAAATTGAGGAAATATTTGCTTTTACTATCACAGTCACAGTGATCCTACACTTTTCACCCCACCCCCCCCCAATATCTCATTCGTCTCCTCTGTACTCTCGAGCTGATGTTGTTAACGGCATTATTCCTGGACCTCTCCCAGTACCCATTCTACAATGGTTGCTGGGTGGTATGTGAACAGTGCACTGTGGAACATGCTTACGATGCTGAATAAACTATCCCTTTAAAAAGATGTTGGCAAATCTCCTGTATGTTTTGAGCATTTCCAGATATGGGTGGGTAATAACAGACAGTAATGGTGCAGATATGGTACATTAGACAAAAGGAAGTCTGTGATTCATCATAAATCTCAGGAATAACTCTTACCTCAGAATGTACTGCTATCAGTTACCAGGAATTAAGAAGCTGGTTCTGCTTTTAGTTTATTTCAACCATCCTATCCCTCAACTCCACCCACAGGTTTTTTTTTCCCATTAGTTCATGGGATGAAGACATCTCCAGCTAGGTCAGCATTTATTTAACTAACCATCTCAGATGGCAGTAAGAGCCAACCATATTGCTATGAGAGTCACATGTAGGCCAAACCAGGTAAGGATGGCAGTTTACTTTGCTAAGGGACACTAGTGAACCAGGTGGGTTTCCCCTGACAAACAATGGCTTTATGGTCATCATTAGACTCCTAATTCCAGATCTTTATTGAATTCAAATTTCACCATCTGCTGTGGTGGGATTTGAACCCAGGTCCCTGGGTTGACAGTCCAGTGATAATACCATTAGATCATTGCCTCTTTAGCTCTATCATGAAATGTACATGAAAGATTTTGAAGGAGCTTGGCAGGCTAGAATCAGAAATTGTTTCCCCTGGGACCAGGAAATCTAGAACACAGGAGTACAGTTTCATGGTAGAAGATCAATATTTAGGGCTAAATCAAGGAACAGCATCCTCACTTAAATGTTGTGACCCTTTGGAATTCTCTCCTACAGCCTGAAGATACTATTGTTGAATGCATTTAATTTATAATGGGTAGACATTTGGTCTCCCAGGCAATTAAAAGAATAAAGAGAATGTTTGAGAAAGTTAAGGGGAGGCAGAAAATCAGCCATGATTGTATGGAATGAGAACAGCACAATCTATCCCTGCTCCTGTATTTATGTTCCCACTTCTCAGTTTGATGTCACAGGCTAATCAAAATATAAAAAAGATAATTAACAACCATTTATGGTGCATAATAATCATACATTTAATGTATCTCACCTAGTTACATTTTTAAAGAAATCTGAGTTGCACTTTAAAAGAAAGTTGTGGTTTCATAGAACCTTCCCAAGCAATAGAAAATATTCTAAATTGACATATTAAGCCAGTTACACAATTACAGAACAATAAAACCCTGTACAAAGTCATACAAATTCTTGTCTTTGTATTGCAAAATCACCTCAATACCTACATGCAAGGCCACAGGAGACTGGATAAGTTATTTTTTAGAACTCCTGGTTAGTAAGCTCTCAAAAGTTGTGGGGAAAAACAAACATTCTACTGTTTAGTTATAAAGGTATTAATCAGGTTGCATTAGTGACATTCAGCTCTTTTGAAAAAATACCTATTTCTGAACTTCTGGCATCAGTTCCCATTTTAAAAAAGGCTTTAAATATTTCTGTATTAAAAACTAAAAATTCAATGAGATTACCAATCTAATTTCAAGATATTTCACTTTTATACATCTTAGACTATAATTCTCTCATGTCACCAGCGGGACTGTAAAATCTACATTAAAAAAAGTCTTACCCACACTACAGCCTCACAAACCTTTTAATTCATGTGGGATGAGAAAATATCTTAATATTCAATCAAAGTTTGCAGACATTTTGGCTACATTTACAGACATACAATTTAGATACTCTGAAATGAAAGTAAGTGTCTTATTTCTGAAAACCTGGGCATGGCTTATCTGTGAGATTGAAATTTTGTAAATGTGGGAAGTTAATGTGTTTGCACATCAGTGAAAGAGCAGGGTTTTGATACAATGGTTTTAGATTCTCTTAAGTAAAATGAGAAGGTCACTCAAGACAGCATACAGTGTAAAGATATAATTTCCCTGAAAAACAATGTATTCACTATCAGGAGTTATGACAACATTTTTATATCAAAACAAGACAAGCATTCAATTCTACACCCATCTTTTTTAAAAACCTGTAATGGAAATCAAATTCTAGGACTTGATATTGCATATCCCCACTACATGTTTTGGTGAGGGTAGCATATTATATACATCAAGTGGTTAGGCCATCACCTCCTTATTCCCAGGACTTAGAGGGGTGGGATGTAGTGATTGGAATAATGCCAACCAGGTGGATCTCACAGAATACAAGTTCCCTGACTGGACCGGGTTAACGGCCCCAGAGGGTCCTGGCTGACAGGTATAAACAGGAGTGTTAAGGGTTCTGTTCACACAGCTGGCTCTGTGGCATCTGGGTCAGTGTCATGTATTATGCATGTGTAAACAAAGTGACTTGGTGATGGGATACCATCCTCTGGAGTTAGTTCAGTTGCAACAAGGGGAAGAACATGCCTCTGAAGAGATTTGCCTACAATCACCAGCTTGGAGTTAGGGTAAGCATTTCTAGCATCATACCATTGTTTGGGAAACTGGACTTTAGTCCAGTCTTCAACAGCAGGATCAAACATGTGGAAAGAATGCATAATTGTTTCTGGGCAAATGACATTGGGGCAGACAAAAAGCAATGAGTAATTCTCCTGACAGCTTCTGGACAGTTTTTTGGTTATTAGAAGCCTAATTTTTTGTGAGGTACCAGATACGAAAACCATCCAAGAGGTTTTAACTAAGGAAGATTATGATTCCAAGCCTCCTGTAATTGAGATTTATTCGATTTTACTCAGCAGATTGATTAACAGCAGGAAAGTTAAGTATTATTTAAGTCACATGGCATTTGGCATGTCAGGACAGCTCCATACCATCCATCATCCAACGGTATGGTGGAAAGAACAGTCCAAACTTTGAAGGCAGTCTTAAAGAATCAGGCTACAGCTTCATTGGATACCGAACTGTCTTGTTCTTGTTTGATCATAGGACCATCTCAACTACAGGGACAGCTCCAGCAGAGCTGCTAATGGGGGAGAAGACTCTGCACCAGGTAAAACCTGATCCTCCCAAACCAGGGGAGAGATGAAACTGCATCAGAAAGGCCAGTACTGGACACAAAACTCCTAAGCAGGAGTGGCAGTTTACTTCAGAGTTTGGTGTTGAAACCATAAGAATGGCCCTGCGTGGATAAGAGGTGTGATTGATGCATGGTCAGGTCCTGACACAAAGTTCAGGGAGTCGAGGCAGTCCTGAGCACATGGGCTGCTTGAAAGCTGCAACCTTGCAAATGAGGCAGGAGTAAAACATCTCATGGCCCCTCAGAACAGCCATGAAGGCTGTCAGAACCTATGGGTTCTCCTCCTCCACTTAGCATTGAAGAAACTTGAGGACGAGATGAATACAGTAGATGTTGCAGCCTTGACACTGTTACCACCTGAAGATGAACTTTGCCGAATCACTCAGGGGGTGAGTGACAGGCCACACAGTCTGATACATGCCATGAGTATCAGAGGCAGAGTTGAAGGAACCAGACCTGTTGTGAAAATGCCCCAGGAGAGGCTACAGGGAAGAGAACGGACCTACATCCCAGGACAGAGGGGAAGTGATTGGAGCGAAGTCAGTCAGATAGACCTCAGAATAGGAGTTCCCTGATTGGACCGGGTTAACAGCCCCAATTGGAGTCCTGATTGACATATAAACAGGGGTGTCAGGGGTTCTGTTCACTCTGGGAGGTGGCTCCATGCTAGCTGGGTCAATGTTTAAATAAAGGTGACAGTGATGAGATACCGGCCTCTGGAGTAATTTCAGGGACCTAATTTTTTACAATGTGTCAGGGGGTTGTCCTCTGTGACAGAGGTAGAGTGAGCTCTGTTTGCCCACCCATAGCACTCAATGGAGCTTCTAACTGGATAATGAGATGATCACACCAACTTTCCCTCTGGGAGGCAAGCCATCTGCACACTCCTGTAATTTTCCACTCTTATCTAGTTTTTAAGGCAGTGAGTAAATCAATCTTCAAGTACTGTCTCTTCTATCCATTTCAAGTATAAAGGATTGCCTTGATCCACCAAAATGCTTATAACCTCAGGAACTTCAAAAGGATGAACTGATCTGGGAGAGAAAAGAAAGCAAGAGTTTACAGTATAGATCTTCACAGGTTTTCAGACAAAAGTTATTGTCCATTTACTCAAAACCCAGCAATGCCCTATTATAATGCTGAACATGTGAATAAAACCACAAGAATAAGACTTAACTAGATCAAACAATTACCAAAGCAGGGACTTGAATCTAATTCCTGCCAGTAATAGGGGAAAAAGAACTTGCACTGTATAACATCTCAAAAAATTAAAAACATCTGAAAGCACATGACAGGAACATTGTAAAGCAAATTCGACACCAACCCACAAGGCAATATTTCAGGTCAAATGGCTGAAAGCTTCAGGTAGGTCTTGAGTTTCTTGAAGAAGGAAAGACAGAAGGGAAAGGAATTGCAGAGCTCAGAGCTGAGGTGGCTGCAAGAGCCATCATACATGAGCATATCATGGGTGAGCATTCAAGGGGATTAGGACACAGACAGAGACAGACTCAGTCCCACCACTTAATGGTGACCATAACCAAACTAAACTAGTCCCACTTGCCTATGCATGGCCCATAGCCTTCCTGTCATTTCTTATTCATATACTTATCCAATGTCTTTTAAAATGTTGTACCTGTACTCACATCCACCATTTCCTCTGGAAGGTCATTCCACACACTGAACAGTACAGCACAGAAAAGGCCCTTCAGCCCACGATGTTGTGCCGACCATTGATCCTCAGGTAAGGTAAACCTAATGTACGAACCCTCAAATTTCTGTGACCATATGCATGTCCAGCAACCTCTTCAATATCCCCAACGACCTCACTTTCACAACTGCTGCTGGCAGTGCATTCCATGCTCTCAACTCTCTGTGTAAAGAACTTGCCTCTGACATCCCCTCTATACTGTCTGCTTAAAACTATGACCCCTCATGTTAACAATTTCTGCCCTGGGAAAAAAAAAGTCTCTGGTTAACAATGCCTCATTATCTTGTACACCTCAAGTAGGTCCCCTCTCTTCCTTTTTTCCCCCCAATGAAGTTCAAGCTCAGTCAACCTCTTTGTAAGATAAGCCCTCCATTCCAGGCAGCATCCTGGTAAACCTCCTCTGAACCCTCTCCAAAGCATCCACATCTTTCCTACAATAGGGCGACCAGAACTGGACACAGTATTCTAAATGCAGTCTAACCAAAGTTTTATAGAGCTACAACAAGATCTCATGACTTAAACTCAATCCCCCTGTTAATGAAAGCCAAAACACCATATGCTTTCTTAACAACCCTGTCCACTTGGGTGGCCATTTTAAGGGATCTATGTACCTGCACACCAAGATCCCACTGTTCCTCCACACTGCCAAGAATCCGGTCTTTAATCCTGTACTCAGCTTTCAAGTTCGACCTTTCAAAATGCATCACCTCCCATTTATCCAGGTTGAGCTCCATCTGCCACCTCTCAGCCCATCTCTGCATTCTGTCAATGTCACGCTACAGCCTACAACAGTCCTCTATACTGTCAATGACACCTCCAACCTTTGTCATCTGCAAACCTGCTAACCCATCCTTCAATCTCCTCATCGAAGTCATTAATAAAAACTACAAAAAGAGTAGAGGCCCAAGAACAGAGCCCTGTGCAACAACATTCACCACTGACTTCCAGGCAGAATACTTTCCTTCCACTACCACTTACTGTCTTCAGTTGACTAGCCAATTCTGTATCTGACAGCTAAATTTCCCTGTACCCCATTCCTCCTGACCTTCTGAACGGTTCCATGTGGAACCGTATCAAATGCCTTTAAGTCCATATATACCACATCCACTACTCTACCCTCAACTTGTCTAGTAACATCCTCAAAGATTTGTGAGGCATGACCTGCCCCTCAAAGTTGTGCTGACTGCATTTAATCAAGCCATGCTCTTCCAGATGGTCATAAATTCTATCCCTCAGAATCCTTTCAAACACCTTGCAGACGACAGACGAGACTGACTAGTCTGTAATTGCCGGAGATTTCCCCATTTCCTTTCTTGGAGAGGAATTACATTTGCCTCTCTCCAGTCCTCAGGTACGACTCCAGTAGAGCGTGAGGGAGGCAAAGATCTTCGCAAGCGGCGAAGCAATCCCATTTCTCGCTTCCCAAAGCCGCCAAGGACAAATCTGGTCTGGCCCTGGCAACTTGTCAGTCTTAATGTTTGTCAAAATTTTCAGCACATCAGCTTCCTCAATCTCTATCCTTTCCAGCATGCTTACCTGCTCCTCAATGGTTTCATTCACTACAAGGTCCTTTTCTTTAGTAAAGACAGAAGCAAAAAACTCATTTAGGGCTTCCCCTACTTCCTCAGACTCTATGCACAAGTTCCCTATGCTATCCCTGATCGGCCCTACTCTTTCTTTGATCATTCTCTTATTCTTCACATACGTTTAAAATGCCTTTGGAATCTCCCTAATACTTCCTGGCTTTCCTCAGACCATTTTTGAGCTCCTTCCTCGCCTGCCTGTAATCCCCTAGAGCTGAGCAAGACCCTTGCTTCCTCCACCTTACGTAAAGCTGCCTTCTTTCTTTTGAAAAAGGCTCCTCTGCTCTCGTCATCCAAGGTTCCTTTATCTTACCCCTTCTTGCCTGTCTCAGAGGAACACATTTATGCATCACTTGCAACTGTTCCTTAAATGGTCTCCACATGTCTATAGTGCCCTTTCCATGGAACAATTGCTCCCAGTCCATGCTTCCCAACTCACATCTGATAGCATCAGTTTCCTTCTCCCCAATTAAATATCCTCCCATTGTGCCTGCTTCCCTCCTTCTCCATAGCTATGTAGAATGTGAGGCAGTTGTGGTCACTATCACCAAAATGCTCTCCCACCACAAGATCTGACACCTGCCCCGGCTCATTGCCGAGCACCAAATCCGAAATGGCATCTCCCATCGTCAGCCTGTCAACATACTGAGTTAGGAAACCATCCTGAACACACCTTAAAAAAACAGCTCCTTTCAAACCATCTGCTCGAAGGAGTTTGCAATCAATATTGGGAAAGTTAAAGTCACCCATTACAACAACCCTACTACATTCACACTTTTCCAAAATCTGCCGACCTATGCTTTCTTCAATCTCCCTGCTGCTATTGGTGGGCCTGTAGTAAACACCTAATGAGGTGACTGCTCCCTTACTGTTCCTAAATTCCACCCATACTGACTCAGTAGGCAGACCCTCCTTGACAATGGTAACGTCTGTAGCTGTGATACCTTCTGATTAGCAGTGCTACACCCCCTCTTTCCCCCCTCCCTCTTCTTTTTAAGTGTTCTAAGCCCTGGAACATCCAGCAACCATTCCTGCCCCTGAGAAATCCACGTCTGTTATGGCCACAGCATTCACTGATCCATGCTCTAAGCTCATCACTTTTATTCCTGATACTCTTGCATTAAAGCTAACACTTTAACCGATCCCTTGGTTCTTTCCCACTAGCTACACTAGCTCTTGCTATTGCCTCATCTCTAACTCTCACCAGTGGATCACATGAACCACTTCAAAGTTACCCTTCATGTCTTTTTCAAAACCTCTCTCCTCACTTTATAAAACGTGCCCCCCTAGTCTTGAAATCCCCCATCCTAGGGAAAGGCACCTGTCATTCACCTCATCTGTACCTCATGATTTTATAAACCCCAACCTCCTACTCTGCAGCCTACCCAGCCTCTCCTTACAGCTGAAGCACTTCATTCCTGGTAAGTCTTTCCCGAATCCCCTGCAGCTTAATGTGCTTCCTATAACAGGACCACCTGAACTGGACACAGGACTCCAGAGGTTGAGCGGTGTTATGGAGGTGGAGTGTCAGGCAGGATTGCAGAGGTAGAAGTGGTATCAGTAAGTGCAGATATGTGATCAGAAGCCCACCAACAAAACGTGAGGATTATTTAAATCTTGAAGTTCTCTTACTGACTGAGTTCATTCAGGAAGCCAATCTCCAGTTTCCTTACAGGTGAGGTGGGTCCATTCACTTCCAGATCCTGTCCCATTTGCAGTTGAATAACTCCTCTGATGAAGGCAGCAACCTCAGTACTTCAGCTCAAAACACTGCTTACCAATAGACTACAATGCCACTTATGGCATCAGTAGGTTTATGGAGGAATCACTTCAGTGAACTGATGTATGGAAATCTCATTTGTGGCTTAGAAACTTCTCCAGAATGGATTCCTGAAGCACTTGAACATTTATGAACAAGATGTACAGGTTTCTGTATTGAAAAACCTTTTAGTTGGAAGTTGAGGCAATCTGTTCTGTGCAGCTAAATACCTTTAAACATTAAAGATTCACTTCAGACTGTATTTCTAAAGTGTTAATGAAATACAGTACTGTTTTTTGACCCCCATGGTTACACACTTTAAGGCCCTTTAGTGTCATTCCCAAATTCTGAGTTTTCTCCTTCACTCTTTATTCACGTTGAATGGAACATCTAATTGAGTAAATTGTAAACTAACTACACCTGTGAAAATCCACAAGAATTATTCTTTATGAAATTAATGGTGGTAAATGAACAGTCCATCCATTTATACAAATACAACCAATTTGATATTAATATTGAAGGTACATGCTGATATTCTAGCGTTCTTGCTTGATTTCCTTCACAGGTCATTTCAAATTAAATAGTAATCTTCAATGTAATAAATGGGTCAAAGTTCAGCTCAAGGGAAATTGTATATGATTTGTGGAAAGGAGTTGAGGTGTTGAATGTTTTTCATACTTTATATTCTTGAGTTAAAACAAAACCAACACTGATTGGATAAATTCTGCCATTCTATGAGTAATTAATAGACTCACCTGATAAATTCTGAGAGTTTGTGGATTTTTGAGGTTCTTGTTTTTAATACCTATGGAAATATTTTAAAAATCACTTAGTATCTTTCATGGGCTATAAATTACATTCTAACTATAGATATCGGTTTTCTGTATCTGGTATTCTAGGCTGTGATTGTTGAATACTGGTCTACAGGGTGGAACCGGTGTTGTTATGTTTGCTTCTCTGTGCAGTACTGGAGTTAGAATCATTGAATTTAGCATGGCCAATCCACCTAGCCTGCACATCTTTGGACTGTGGGAGGAAACCCACATCGACGCAAGGAGAACATCTGTGTAGAGTTGGCACAGTCCATTGAGGGTAGAATCAAACTCAGGTCCCTGGCACAGAGAGAGCATTCATTGCCCAACTCTCCATGTCTTTCAGATTCTGTCAGCCACATACCTATCTTTTTCCTGTATAATGGGGATGGAAAATAAATTTCAAAATATTGTAAGTAGCAATAGCAGTAGTCTTTACTCCGTGATCTTGAAAGACTGATGAGAGATAGAACTTTCATAAGCCTTTTGGGAACTCCTACCTACAGGCCTAAACCAAGCGTGAAGGGTTGGGTACAATACTTGTCGCTCAGTCAATTAAAGACAGATAAAATAGACAACTACAGACAAAAATCAAAAAGCCTGAATTCAATGAAACTGCAGCCATGTGTCGAGGGAAGGGGGTCACTGAGCACAGCCGAAGTTGTAGCCTACATGGTCACCCTGTGTAGGCAAAGGAGTAGCTAAAAAGGAGATTCCACATCCACACTCCAATTCTAGTATGCATGGAGAGGCTGCAAGAGTGCACAAGCTGCTGATAGCTGCCTTTCAGATTCTGACATGTACACTTGTGGCTCAACTGGGCTCCAGTAAACCATTTTCTACTTTTCCTGGCACTGGCAAAACAACAAGATGATGGGAATACCATTATGGTTCAGAATGCCATCTTCCAATTCTTCATTGCCAACCTCCCTAACAACCTGGAGAGAAAGGCCAATAAAAGTCAGCTGGAAGGACAGATATGACAGCCATTTGCAAGCAGTTTAGTTTTTTTCAGGTAATAATAGATGGTTAATCTAAAACAACTGTACAAAATATGCCTAAGCTCCAAGTTTGCAGATGACAAAACTAGGTGGGAGTTTGAGCTGCGAGGACTATGCAGAGAAACTTTATGGCGATTTGGAAAGGTTAATTAAGTGAGCAAAGACATGACAGATGCACTATGACGACAAATGAGGTTCATCACTTTGGAACAGGGTAAATGCTAAAAGGATGCTCTGGTGACTGGAGAGTCTAGAATCAGGGTCACAAAGGATAGGCATTTTAGGTCAGAGGTGAAGAGAAATTTCTTCACTCAGAGACAGATAAGCCTGTAGAATTTATGCCATATGAAATTGGATTTACCAAAATTTTAAAACCTTTTAATGATGTAGATACAGTTCTTAGGACTAAAGGAATCAAAGAGTACGGAGTGAAAGTGGGTTCAGGGGACTGAGTTGGATGATCAGCAATGGCAGAGCAGGATAAAAAGGCTAAATGACCTACTCCTGTTCCTACTTACTTTCCATGTAAAGATGGGATAAACAGATTTTAAAAAGGTTTTGTTAATTAAGCTTAGAATGCTCATTGAGAATTTCATCAGCTTTATTAAACATTTTAGAAATTTAGCTTTCAAATAACAACAATTCCCAATTCGTACCAATTGTTGGATATTGTATTAAAGACAATCTCATCCATTATCAGGATAGTTGACACTTAAATCTCCACTGGAATGTTCTAGGTTTATGCATCATACTTACTCCACAGGATGGGGTGATGCATTTGACACCAAATGCCTCTGAAAATAATTTTCGTATTGTGAACAATTGACACATGCAGCAACTCACCATCAGAACTTCAGTAGTTTCTGTTATTTCATTGTCCCAGTTGTATCTGAACACAGAATGGAAAGAAACAGATAGTCAGCAAAGATGGGCAAGGACATTCCTATTTCCAGGAAAGTGATGCTGCCGTTCAGGAATTGCTTTACAGCAGACAGACCAGTAGAGTGTGGAAAAGGATGGTTTAACGTCTGCACATATGGCTTTCAAATACCAGTGTTTAGATTAGATTAGATTAGATTAGATTACTTACAGTGTGGAAACAGGCCCTTCGGCCCAACAAGTCCACACCGCCCCGCCGAAGCGTAACCCACCCATACCCCTACATCTACATCTACATCTACCCCTTACCTAACACTACGGGCAATTTAGCATGGCCAATTCACCTGACCTGCACATCTTTGGACTGTGGGAGGAAACCGGAGCACCCGGAGGAAACCCACGCAGACACGGGGAGAACGTGCAAACTCCACACAGTCAGTCACCTGAGTCGGGAATTGAACCCGGATCTCTGGCGCTGTGAGGCAGCAGTGCTAACCACTATGCCACCGTGTACATTATCAATGTACCTTACCATTAAGTGTATAAGTCCTGCTAAGATTTGCTTTCCCAAAATGCAGCACCTCGCATTTATCTAAATTAAATGCCATCTGCCACTGGCCCATCTGATCAAGATCCCAACTGTACATTATCAATGTACAGTTCAATTGCAATGGCTGCTCCTGACATCATTCACATGTTACACAGACATGAGATTTAACAGGAATAGTTTGCTCTGTCCTTTCTGATTTTGGATGTTAAAAACATTAAGAGTTGCAGTTTGCCCAATGACAAGACAGATTTGTTATGTGCAAAGATCATTTTCTTCAGACAGCCATCTTCAGAGAAGAGCCTGAGATTTCCAAACAAAAAGGGCCTGGTGCTCTTAAGCTTAAGTAGAAAAGTGCAGGAGTTCAGAAACTTTAGAAGGAAGCAGCAGGATTAAAAAGAGTTAGAATTTCAGAAGACATCAGTATGATCACTGAACGATCTCTAAAGTGGAAGCATTGGGAGGTAAACAGTAATCCAATGAGACAGAAGCATAGGTTGATCACTTTGTTGGGGTGGAGTAAGATTATAGAGAAATTAGAGGGTGAGAATACTGGTCAAATTGTTGGGACATAAGAGTGCCAGTGAAGCTTGAGAAGGATCGTCTACAGGATATAATATAGGAGGGTATTCAAGTTAGGTGGTTTTAACTTAAGTTTGTGAATGTCCAAAAGGTGCTGAATATGCAGACTAAGGACTCTGCAACAATGACGATACTCAGCAGCTGACAGCAGTCTTGCCAACTGATTTCAGAATTTCAGTTTGTAAAACATGCTGAGGTTGTATACCTCTGGATTTAGCATGTAAAGGCAACTGGATAGGTTGACAAGTGGAGGCTAGAGATATGATCTTGACAGGAGCAAAAAAAGTTTCAGCTCACTGATGTTGAGCTAAAAAAAAAAGGATATTTTGACTCTTCTACATTTTCATATTGAATAATATAGTTGGCAAATCCAACACAATTAGGGAGCTGCTGAAGAAACAATAAAAATAAACTTCATTCAGAAGTGTACTGTGTACTCTTAGATGTTGCTCCAGGGTTATTTAAAGGACTTGCATGCCATCAAAAGAAATATTTGTGTTCACCTAAAAACACTCAAGATGTAGTTTGTCTTGGAAATGACCTGAGGGATAAGAGGGTAGTATCATGGAGAAGACTGAAGGAGGTGGTGGTAGAGATGACCAAAATGATCATTGGTCCCACAAGCAGTGAGAGAACAAAAAGGAACAAACTGAATACTGTCCTAGCCGTATTATTTACTTGAGTTCTCTCGCAACCTGGAAACTGATCTTAAGAAACAAAGTGATGTTGATGCACGTAATTTCTTTTGCTTTTTGACATATTCAAGGTGGGATAAAACAGGACGATATCTGGATATGCACTTGGTCTAGAGATATTGTGGTTTATAACAATCCCAAGAATTAGCTATCTTTTCTCTTTCAGAGATGTTAATGTTGTCAATACTGAATATATTTTAAATTCAGTAAGTGAACAGGACAATTTGTATCTAATTATATTTGAGGCTAGAATTCCATTCTACTAGATTACAAATAAATGAAGAAAATATTACCGGAATTAATACCAACATAAAAGTAAGTTTAGTGACAAAGTAACTTAAGTATGAGAGTCATTTATCTGTTCAATTTTTTAAATCCCAAATCTCATATACTCTTGACTTCCAAGTAAAGATTTCTCTTTTAATGATCTTGCTTGATTCTGTAATTAGGATCCTCTGGGGGCAGAACAAATTCTCCCAATTGTTTGGGTGGAAACTTTTCTTTGCTTGATCACAAGACTATATGTTTGTACTTCTGAAAGATATGATTTTTTTTAAAAGATCCAATGGTTTGAACTGTAGCAAACTGAACTGAGACGAGGTTGATTGCTTAAAAATATAAAGCCACTGAAGTAACTTCAGAGGCTGGTAACCTGCCAGCATGTCACCCATTATTTACTTGTGCACAGTACACAGTAGCCAGCCAGCTCAAAGCCAGTCCACTCAGCTGAGATTCTAATCTCCTGATAATATTTTTTTGATCCATGAAAAAGTAGGATTGACTGTCACATGCAGCACATGAAAGCTATGTTTTATAAACCAAAAATCACAAGGTCAACCTTTGAGATTGATTTTTACATGTCTCTGAAATAACTGCACAGAGGCTGGTTCCAGTCACTAAGTCACCCTTGCTTGATTAGTGCACAGTGCATCAGTCCTCACCTGAGGAGAATCGAATTTATTTTCTTCCAGACTGGAGACTTTCTGAAACTTCGTTTTTTTCCCCTTAAACTCCCACACTGCTACCAGTGTCACTGCTTATTTTCCCCAGTAACCATGTATGTGCGCACAGGTGCAGGACAGTGAAGAAATCTTTACTTATATTCCACTACCGGAAGAAAAGAAAACACCTGAGTGGCCAGTGATGAGCATGGTCTTTCTCAAGAAGGGCAATGACTCAAAGTAAAAGGGGAGGGCAAGGACTAAATCAAAATAGAACCAGAGAGGGAAATAAAACACTCTGCACCCCCACAGTACCCACTTCTCCCTGAAATCCTTGGGTGTTGGTAGATAGTGCATGCTCCTTCTCCAGGGACACCCAGGCCCAAGTGTACCTGCAGAAGAGAGGCAGGTAATCAACAATAACGACCCCTCTCTCCTGATTATACTTGGCTTTTCCCTTTAGTGAAGAAAAAAGATGCACTTATTTATTTTCCACCACCAGGAAGGAAGGAAACACCCGAGTGTCCAGTGTACAAGCAGTGACCAAAGGGCAATGCTGCGTGGTCAAAGAGTGAAAGGGGAGGGCAGGGACAAAATCAAAATAGGAGTTGGAGGGGGGAGTAAAACATGACACACCCCACAATGCCCACCTCTCCATGAAAATGACCCCCTCTCTCCTGGCTATAAAAGTTTAAAAATTTCTATTTCTTTTGTTATTTTCTTCTTCCTCCACCCCCCCCCACCCATCCATCCACCCCCCCCCCCACCCACCCACCCACCCCACCCCCAATCCTGGTAACATCTTTGGAAATCTTTTCTGAACCCTTTCAAGTTTAACATCCTTCCAACAGGAAGGATATCAGAATTGCAAGCAATATTCCAAAAGTGGCCTAACCAATGACCTACAGCCACAGCATGACCTCCCAACTTCTGTACTCAATACTCTGACCAATAAAGGAAAGCATACCAAACGCCTTCTTCACTATCCTATCTACCTGCGACTCCACTTGCAAGGTGCTATGAACCTGCACTCCAAGGTCTCTTTGTTCAGCAACGCTCCCTAGGACCTTACCATTAAGTGTATAAGTCCTGCTAAGATTTGCTTTCCCAAAATGCAGCACCTCGCATTTATCTAAATTAAATGCCATCTGCCACTGGCCCATCTGATCAAGATCCCATTGTAATTAGAGGTAACCTTCTTCACTGTCCACTACACCTCCAATTTTGGAGTCGTCTGCAAACTTATCTACTCTACCTCTTATGCTTACATCCAAATCATTTATATAAATGAAAAGTAGTGGACCCAGCACCAATCCTTGTGGCACTCCACTGGTCACAGGCCTCCAGTCTGAAAAACAACCCTCCACCACCACCCTCTGTATTCTACCTTTGAGCCAGTTCTGTATCCAATGGCTAGTTCTCCCTGTATTCCATGAGATCTAACCTTGCTAATCAGTCTCCCATGGGGAACCTTGTCGAACGCCTTACTGAAGTCCATATAGATCACATCTACTGCTCTCCTCCATCAATCCCTGTTACTTCTTCCAAAAAAAAAACTAAATCATGTTTGAGACATGATTTCCCCTGCAGCAAGCTATGCTGACTATCCCTAAATCAGTATTTGTCTCTTCAAATACATGTACATCCTAACCCTCAGGATTCTCTCCAACAACTTGCCTGCCATCGACCTCAGACTCACTGGTCTATAGTTCCCTGGCTTGTCCGTACCACCCATCTTAAATAACGATACCACATTTGCCAACCTCCAGTCTTCCGGCACCTCACCTGTGACTATCAATGATACAAATATCTCAGCAAGAGGCCCAGCAATCACTTCTCTAGCTTCCCACAGAGTTCTAGGGTAAACCTGATCAGGTCCTGGGGATTCATCCACCTTTATGCTTTTCAAAACATCCAGCACTTTCTCCCTGCAATGTGGACATTTTTCAAGATGTCTCCATCTACTTCCCTACATTCTGTATCTTCCATATCCTTTTCCAGTGGACACTGATGCAAAATACTCAATTAGTATCTTCCCCATCTCCTGTGGCTCCACATAAAGGCCGCCTTGCTGATCTTTGAGGGACCCTATTCTCTCCCTAGTTATCCTTTTGTCCTTAATGTATTTGTAAAAACCCTTTGGATTCTCCTTAACCCTATTTGCCAGAGACATCTCATGTCCCCTTTTTGCTCTCCTGATTTCCCTCTTAAAGTATCCTGCTACTGCCTTTATACTCTAAAGATTCACTCAAATTTTGTCTACACTTGACATATGCTTCCTTTTTCTTAACCCTCAATTTTGTTCGTCATCCAAAATTCCCTACATGTACCAGCCTTTCCTTTCACCCTAACAAGAATATTACTGTCTCTGGACTTGGATTTCTGAAGGCTTCCCATTTTCCAGCCATCCCTTTACCTGCTATGGTCTGCACCCAATCAGCTTTTGAAAGTTCTTGCCTAATACTGTCAAAATTAGCTTTCCTCCAATTTAGAAATTCAACTGTTAGATCTGGTCTATCCTTTTCCATCATGATTTTGAAACTAATGGAATTGTGGTCACTGGCCCCAAAGTGCTCCCCCACTGACACCTCATTCACCTGCCCTGCCTTATTTTCTAAGAGCAGGTCAAGTTTTACACCTTTAGTAGGTACATCCACATACTGAATCAGAACGGTTTCTTGTACACACTTAAATTCCTCCCCATCTAAACCCTTAACACTATGGCAGTCCCAGTCTATGTTTGGAAAGACAAAATTCCAAACCATAACCACCCTATTATTCTTACAGATAATTGAAATCTCCTTACAAATTTGTTTCTCAATTTCCCACTGGCTATTAGGGGGATCTATAATACAATCCCAAGGAGGTGACCATCCCTTTCTTATTTCTCAATTCCACACAAATAACTTCTCTGGATGTATTTCCAGGAATATCCTCCCTCAGCACAGCTGTAATGCTAACCCTCATCAAAAACACCACTCCCCCTCCTCTCTTGCTGCCCTTTCTGTCCTTCCTGTAGGATTTGTATCCTGGAACATTAAGCTGCCAGTCCTGTCCATTCCTAAGCCATGTTTCTGTCATTGCTGTGATATCCCAGTCCCATGTTCCTCACCATGCCCTGAGTTCATCTACCTTCCCTGTTAGGCCTCTTGCATTGGAATAAATGCAGTTTATATTATCAGTCCTACCTTGCTCTCTGCTATGTTCCTGCCTGCTCTGACTGTTTGACTCACTTTTCTCAACTGACCAGTCTCACATGGATCTCTTTCCTGTCTCTCTGGGTCCCACCCCACCCACCTTACTAGTTTAAATCTTCGAGCAGTTCTAACAAATCTCCCTGCCAGTCTATTACTCCCCTTCCGATTCAGATGCAATCCAGCCTTTTGTACAGGTCACTTCTACACCAGAAGAGATTCCAATGATCCAAAAATGTGAATTCTTCTCCCAAACACCAGCTCTTCAGGCATGCATTTATCTGCTTTATCCTCTTATTCCTACCCTCACTAATTCACAGCATCGGGAGTAATCCAGATATTACTACTCTAAAAAGGATCTCCTTTTTAAATTCCTGCCTAACTGTCTATATTCTCCCTTCAGAACCTCATCCTTTTCCCTTCCTGATCATTGGAAGGAATGTGTACCATGACCTCCTGCTGGTCCCTCAGAATATTCTGCACCCTCCCTGAGACATCCTGGATGCTGGCACCAGGGAGGCAACACCATTCTGATTTTGTGGCTGGCCTCAAATGTCTCAGTGCCCCTGACTAGAGAGTCCCCAAACACAACTGATCACTTGGAACCCGACTTACACTAGAGTTGGTCTCAATACCTGAAACTTGACTGCTTGTGCTACACCCCCCTGCGAATCCATCACCCCCTACATTTTCCAAAACAGCATAGTTGTTTGTAATGGGGCTAGCCACAGAAGACTCCTGCACTAGCTGCCTACGTCTCCTACCTTTCTTGGAATTAGCTCAGCTACCTGACTGTATCTGCAGCTTTTTTGCCTTCCTATAACCACCATCCATTACACACCCAGCTCTTGTAATTTTCTCATTGCCTCTAACTGTCATTCCAACCGATCCATTTGATCTAACAGAATTCACAACCAACATTTATTGCAGATATAATCCTCAGTAACACATCCTCTCCCTAAACTCTCATATCTGGCAAGAGCACATCACTCTATTAAAGATCCTGGCACCAGGCAGGCAACATATCATTCTGATCTTGTGCTGCTGGCCACAGAAATGTGTCTGTGCCCCTGACTGGAGTGAAGGCTCCCTGCCTCTATTCTTGAAGGTCTTTTGCCCGAAATGTCGATTTTCCTGCTCCTCAAATGCTGCCTGACCTGCTGTGCTTTTCCTGGACCACTCTGATCTAAACTTAAATCAATATAGAGTTGAGGGGGAAATAAAACACTCCACTCCCTGCAGTGCCCACCTCTCCCTGAAAACCTCAAGGAAGACAGAGTAGACACTGCATGCTCCTTTTCCAAGGACACCCAGGCCTGAACATAACTGTGGAAGAGAGGCAGGCAATCAGACATAATGACCCCCTCTTATTTTTTTTTCCCCTTTTTGAAGAAGAGGGCAATCTCCTGTTTATTTTTTTTCCACCCCCACACTACCACCTAACTGCGGTAGTGCTTATTTTTTCCCCAGCACCCATGGTGTGTGTGTGTAGGTGTGAGACACAGTGAAAGACACAAAGTGCATGAATCTTTATTCAATTTCCACCACCAGGAAAATAGGAAAAACACCCGAGTGGCCAGTGACAAGCACTGCCCTTCAAACCAAAGGGCAATGCTGTGTGATCAAAACAGTGAAGGGGAGGGTAGGGACTAAATCAAAATAGAGTTGGAGGGAGAAATAATACACTCCACTCCCTGCAGTGCCTACCTCTCCCTGAACAACTCCAGGGTGTTGGTGGACACCACGTGCTCCTTCTCCAAGGACACCCAGGCCTGAACATAACCATGGAAGAGATACAGGCAATCAAACATAATGACCCCCTCTGTTATGTTGGTCAGCCAGGTCCTTCCTGCTTGGCCCAGATTAACAGCCTCAATCAAGTAGTTAACAAGGTCCACCTGGTTCCAATCACTACAGCAAAGAAAAGAAAGCAAAAATAATTGGCTTCTGGAACAAACACTAAAGTATCAGGGAACAGCCACATTTCCATGCCAAAGGAATCAACTAATTTCCCTCAGCCCTAGGTTTAAACATTAATTCTAAAGACAATGAACTCTAAACTGTGTAATTTTCTTTTATACTGATCACCACCATTCTCCTTTAACTCTTTGAACATGTAAGAGGATGTCATTGGGAAGCACCAAGTGACTGCATGAGCTGTATGCTTGATGTCACGCAGTAAAAATTGGTCTTCACGCAAGAAAACCCAATGATTGGCTCCTTATTTCTTACAGTAAAAAGAATTAAAAGGAGCTGAAAAATAAAAATGGAAATCAGTTCACTCCTCCTCACCTAGTAACAACAGATTTTAGATGGTTTAGTTTGAATTGCAAGAGGAGATGTTTAGCTTTGGAATAACCCATGGACTTTCACAGATGTGAAACATTCAGATTTGCTTCCTGACAGGCTAAACATTTAAAGAAAAAAATCCTTTTTGTTCACTTACATGGAAAACACCTTTGGTAAGATGCTCACACAAGCAGCCAGCTTCTTCTCCACAATAGTCCTAGGGAGGGAGGTCAAAAAAATATCAAAATCAAATGAGCCCACTATTTTTGAAAGGTAATCAACAAATTTACACTCATTTTATTATTGTAGTTATTCTTTATCTTTAATATGTACCCAGAACTGCATAGGCCTCAATTCAACATGTTACCATGACAACCCAGATAGTGGTAGCAAAGCATGACTATTTGCTATTCTCACAAAGTGTAATTAGTGTGACAGTTCTGCATTTCCTTTAAAGTCTGCACAACTTGAAGAATCCATCCTATCCTTTATCATCAGCCAGTTTCTACTTTAGTAGAATGGGAAATGTTGCTTAACAGACAATATTTTAACATACTGAATAATAGAGAAAAGATGTTGCTTTCAGGGGTGGTGATTGATGGAAAAGTGTCACTGATATCACCAACAACTGCACCATCTGAGAGATTACTGAATAGTTTCCATTTTGAGGTGAAGTAAACCAATCCATATACAGAAGTGTTCAAATGTGGCCAGTAGTCCTACATGTACCCACATTACCCAAGTGATCACAAAACACCCCTCTAACTTCAGAGAGCAAGGGGTTTCATCCCACAAAAGTCTCCGCATTCAAAGGATCATCCTCTGCTATTGTTAGAAATTTAGTTAAGTCAATTGCAAGTACAGGGCTACAAACTACTATGAGAGTGAGTATTTATTGGGAATCAATGATACTTCTTGTTCATTAGACCTGCCTTTGTGTGTTCAATTTCCATGAACAGTTGAAAGGTTAACATGAAGGACTTGGGTGGATAGGCCAAGCTATTGAGCATCTCCTGAGTGAGATTAGACTATTGTTAATGAACAAGGCAGAATTTGAACGGTGGTAGGAGATTGAAGTCAAATGAGGTACAGAAATTTAAAAATTAAAAGATTGCATATGAGATATGGCACAGAAATGGACCAGCCAATCCACACTATTCTCGTGTTCCTGCTGCACTCGCGTTACCTGTCATCTTACCCTCTAAAATCAACCATACCAGCCTCCTTTTCTTTCTCCATGAAAATCCTCATCCCACTTCAATTGAAGACATCTGTGCTATTTGTTTTTACCACATCCTTTGGTAGCAGGTTCTACATCATTTGGGGGTAAAGAAACTTTTTCTTGAATTCCTATTTGTTTTCTTATCACTCATTGATGGGCCCTAGGTACACTGCACCCCTACAAAGGTAACTTTCTCTGTATATACTATAAAAACCCTTAATTTTTAATAGCTCTATAAAAAAGTTCTTTTTCAGGAGGCAAGACCCATTCAGTTGATCCCTTCTATGTTTTTATACTAATTTCTGGCATCATCCTAGTCAATCCTCAACACCATTTTTTAATCCCTTTTATAATATGGTGACCAGAACTGCATGCAAGACTCAAGTCTGAAACAATCAAAATATGATAGTCAAACAATTTCTCTTTAAAAAGTTTACTTGTTTAGAAATAGAACACTGGAATAGAGTGGATTGGCTGGTCCATTTCTGTGCCATATCTCCTTTGCAATCTTTTAATCATTTTAAATTTCTGTACCTCATTTGACTTCAAAATCTCATACCACCGTTCAAATTCTGCCTTGTTCATTAACAATAGTCTAAATCTCACTCAGGAGATGCTTCAATAGCTTGTCCTAATCACCCAGGTTCTCCATGTAGTTGTGTTATGGCTTTCCTACCCTATGGTATAACCTAGTGAGTAATTGTACAAGAGTTCCCTTTGTACCTCTACAAGTATTAATTGTGCTGCCTACTAAAACAAAAATTAAGTGGGAGAGAAAAAGACAAAGAAAAAAAGGTTATAAAATGTACAATAATTAAAATCTGAAGGAATGGAGATTTACACTCAAACGTATCATTTTCAGTGTCAAAGATTGTTTGGTTGTCATTAAAATCTATTATGCCATTGAGGTTACTTAAACCCACCACAGATTGTTAGGGCACATCTGTTTCAATAAAAGATAACAACAAGAACTTCACAGTGTTCAATAAGTTTGAATTGTACATGACTTTTGGTACAGTTTACTGAGCAAAGGTGACCTTTAGACTTCTGGATTTTCACCTTTAACTGTATGTATTTGCTGAACTGGTTACCAACTTGGACACAAAAAACTAAAGCGCCATTAGCATAGTTGTTATATAATAGTAAATTAAAGGTCTTATTATTTAAAGGCTACATGAAACTAATATGGGTGTAATTTCAGTACCTCATGCAAAAATTAAACAAAGTGTTGAGTGAGCCAGTTGGACTTGTTAGTGATTTTTTTGGGGTCAGTGGAGCCTGAAAGCAATCAAGCAGTTTAAAAACTAGGAGTATCCACTTCAAAACAAAGTATTATTCAGCTGTTAGCATCCATCAGTTCTAGATATCCATGGAATTATTTTTTTTAATAATAACTGGACCTACAATATACCATTTACAATATACCTTTAATGTTTGTGGTTCAAAACAATTGACTTTGACTGTCAATTTCAAATAAAATTTCTGCTTTTTTGCTCCTGGAATGGGGACACTGCTGCCTCCAAGTACACTTCCAAGCCCAATTTGATACTAGAATCACCGTTCCTTCCCTGTTGCAGAGTCAAAACCTTGACATTCCTTTTCTGACAGCACAGAGAAAGTATCTGCTCACATGGATTTAAGCAGCTAAAGAACACATGCAAGACAGAATTTCAAGACTGCAAATGAAACAAAGTGTAGAATTTATGAACTGGGAGGGGAGAGAGAGAGAGAGAGAGAGAGAGAGAGAGAGAGAGAGAGGGAGAGAGATAGTGATGACTTCAAAAGGACTGGTCAAGTGGGCAGACAAACCTCAGGATGAAATTTAATCTAGAGAAGTATGAAATGATACATTTTTGTAGGAAGAATGCAACAGAGGCAACATAATATAAATCGAAGTGTTGAAGTTGGAAAGGTAGGTTGAGGAAGTGGTTAATAAAGCTCCTGGGCTCTAAGTAGGTGCCTAGATTACAAAACGAAGAATGTTTTGGAAACACTGGTCCAGCCTCAACTGGATTATTATGTTCAATTCTGGGCAATAAACATTAGAAGAATGTGAAGGTATTAGAGAAGCTGCACAAAAAGTTACTGGGAGGGTTCCAGGGATGAGGGACTTATGTGGATAGACTGGAGAAGTTGGGGCTGTTTCCCTTACAGAAGGTTGAGAGATTAGTTCATCGAAGTGTAAAAAATCATGAAGATTCTGGATGGAGTACATCAGGAAGAAAATGTTCCTTAAGGACCCTGCTGTGGGCAGCAACAAAAGATCCAACAGGAATAGGTGGAAATATCCAGTTGTGTTTAAAAAGGTAAGAACAGGAGGTGCACTGATGGAAAGGGTAGGTCAGAAATGGTAAGGAAATGACTGAGTTCTTATAAAAAACCACCACAGGTCTGGACCCCTCCCATGTTGTGACCATTCTATACCAGTAGCTAAAGCACAAACTTAGCACATCTCACTAAAGATTTCATATGATCTCTCTTGTCCACATTCTATGTTTAGTTGTGCTTAATTTATATCTGATAAGTAATTTCATTTTTTTCACTATTATCTGTTTATTTAGTTCAGTAATCAATCAACTCAAACATGACAGATGGAATATGATAAGATCTAAAATCAATTTCAAAATTCTATTAGATGCATGAAGTTTGTGACTGGATTATGAAGAAATTAAACCCCTTGTTCCAACCTGGAAAATATGCTTGCATAATAAATAAGATTCAAGTTACAAAAGATCAACTAGGTCAGTTGAGACATGGCATGATGTACAGGCTTATTTTCAAACACTGAGTCAGGGTGTAACTAACTTCAGTAGTGCCCGATATACTTGACCATTGGCAGGAGCAGTTAACCACACTGCTGCTTCAAAGAAGTCAGAGATTGGTGTGGCCTCTTCAAGAGCGCAATCAGCTTGATGCTGGAGCCTTAATTTAGTTAGAGCCATAGAGATATTGAGCATGGAAACAGACCCTTCAGTCCAACTTGTCCATGCCAACCAAATAGCCCAACCCAATCTAGTCCCACCTGCCAGCACCCACCCAATATCCCTCCAAACCCTTCCTATTCATATACCCATCCAAATGCCTCTTAAATGTTGCAGTTGTACCAGCCTCCACCACTTCCTCTAGCAGCTCATTCCATACACGTACCACCCTCTGAAAGAGTTGCCCCTTCGTTCTCTTTTATATCTTTCCCCTCTCATCCTAAACCTATGCCCTCTAGTTCTGAACTCCCCCCACCACAGGGAAAAGACTATTTACCCTATCCATGCCCCTCGATTTTATAAACCACTATAAGGTCACCCTCAGCCTCTGACACTCCAGGAATACCAGCCCTAGCCTATTCAACCTCCCTATACCTCAACCCTGGTAACATTCTTGTAAATCTTTTCTGAACCCTTTCAAGTTTCACAGCATCTTTCCAATAGGAAGGAGACCAGAATTGCATGCAATATTCTAACAGTGGCCTAACCAATGTCCTGTACAGCTGCAACATGACCTCCCAACCCCTGTACTCAATCCTCTGACCAATAAAGGAAAACATACCAAATGCCACCTTCACCATCCTGTCTACCTGCTCTTTTCTTGGGGGGCCAAATGGGTTAGAACTTTAAGTGAGGATGAAATAAGGTTTGGTTGTAAATATGCCCATCAATACTCATGGTCGAGGTTCAAGGTTGACTATAGAGGTGGAGGCAAGATGTACAGGGAATCACAATCCAAAAGTAGACTTTCAGGGAGAATGGAAAAAAGGAAAAACATTTTTAAAATGTATTGAAATACAGAATAAGCAAATAGAGAGTTTAAGATAGTGTTATTTTATTGCATGAATTTTTTGAAACATTTCTATGGACAATCAATGTGAGAAATTTCGATTCAGATGCTTTTTTTATTCCAACCAAACCTCTGGGAAGGCAGTATGGAACACAAACTAAACCTTTAATCCTTTTCTAGATTATATGCTTATACAACCATAATTTCCTTTTAAATTTTTAGTTAATCTGTAGAGAATTAAATGAATATAAGCTGCTAGTGGTGCATGTTTCTTAAACATTTCTGAAAGACTAACATGAAAGCAGTAACGGTATTAACTTTGATATAATTTCAGAATTATCATAAGAGTGTGATTTACATGGTAAATCCATGATTTTGCCAGAATTTCAATTATTGAAGGGACAATACAAAGGCATTTTGGAAGATGCAGGGTACAGAACCAAAATATTAGTCAAGCATTCTTCCCTCTTCCAAATACTGGCTGACTTGTGTCTTTCTAGAAAGAATGAATCTAGTTATTTTACTTTGGGGAGTGATAATTTCACAGCTCTGAATTTCAGGTAATGAATTAAACATAATGCTAGTAATTAACTATTTATTTTTTACCTTGCAATGACTTTGCCAACTTGTTCATTGGGACAGCTGAGAAAAACTAGAGAATGTGTTCCAGAAATGTAGCTCCCAGTAACTGCTGAGTGCAAGTATACAGCAACATTCTTTAGCCCTGGATATATTAACAGGCCCATAAGCAGAACCTAAAGACAAAAAGATGGCAGAAAGCCACTGGTTAGTTAATTGTCAAAAATTTAAAGCAGATGTGAGATTGACACTAACAGACAACACTAAAGACTTTCAATTTCAGTGATTAGAGAAAAGCTCAACCAACTGATGTCAAGTCTGTCCCTCAATCAAACCTAGACCTGCTTTCAAGATGCCAGACCTGCAAAACTTCGGAGAATGAATTCAAAGTTACCAAGCAAACTAGTTTAAACACCTCCTAACCTGAAATTATATTCTGATTTTGGTAAACTAACTCAAACCAGAGCCAGAGCCACCCTTTTCTGTAAGCAAGAAAAAAATTTAGGCAAGGCTTTAAAACAAGAACTCCTCTTGCTAAAAATGTTTTAGCATATTTTAAATTGAGGAATATAATGTTATTCAGTCCAAGATAACATTTGAAACAAAAGCTATGGAAAGTGACAGATTCAGTCTTTTGCTTCAAGTTAAAGTCTACAAAATGAGCAAGCTAAGCTCCAAATGTCTATTTAACTTTATGCTTTACATCATTACTACAGATGATTTGGCAGATTGCCATATTCAGTTTGCTGTGTACAATACAATTTAAAAACACCCAAATTTGCATAAGCTCTAGAGCCAGTAGAGTGATCAAACCAGAATTTTCAGACATATTAACCAGAAGCCAGTTACGGAGTTCAGTTATTGCTTCGTAAAACCAACATCAGAGGCATCTAAACACATGGATGTAAATACAGAATTCTGGAAACTGTTGTCAGAGATATCCTGCACCACATTCATATGATGTGACAGTGCAGTTTTCACCAATGGAATTAACAGATTTGATATAGGCATACATTTAAATTAATTGCTCTGTTTTTGCTGTACTAAATTTTAAAAACAAAATCTATTTAGTATAACTGAGCTTTTAACTGTATCAAATTATAACCTGATGAAAAACCTCTGGCCCTGAAAAAAGGTGCAGATTCTCATTCTCAAGAAATGAATTAAATGTTGCAAGGTTTTTTTTAAAAGAAAAGCTTGTGTTTAGAGATTTAGATTTTCCCTTAATCCCATATGGATCACCTGATCTGTTTCACATTCTGTAGAATTAAGTGAAATTTATATATAATTTGTTTTTTTACTGTCTGCTTTGCCAACTAGGAGGATTTTTCAACCTGACTGATCATGGATCATCAGTAGAGAAGGTATCAAATTTGAATTGACCTTAGAAGACATTATGTTTTACAGCACATGAAAGGTTTTATTTGAAGTGCATGGTGAATAATATTTCTTCATCGCAAAACTCAGTCTGACACTTCTGAATGGATTTGAACAATGAAATTAAATGTAGAGTGTAAAACTAATCTTACACTGTAGTCAGTAGTAATGTTTTAAGAAGCATTTGATCATTTATATCTATACTTTAAATTTTCTACCTAATTCAGAGGTAAATATTCAGTCAAGTTTATATTAAAATGTATTAATCACTGCACTTTTTTGGTTAAATAGTTCCAATTATCATAGTACCTGTGGCAGAAATAAAGTTTATTGCAATCTCATCTCACTAATTAGAGTTGTATAGTCCAAATTTTGCAAAGTAGCTTTTTTGTTTTGCATCATCAATTTGTCTCAGCCGCTTTAGAGAGAATACTATCTATATCTGAGCTTGAATACTGTTGAAAAGCCAAAAGACCCTTTGGACAGCATCTTCCAAACCCATGACTACCACCATCTGGAAGGACAAAGGCTGCAGATACATAGAGTACCTCCACCTGCAAGTTCCCCCTCTAAGCCACTCCCCATCCTGATTTGGTAATATCAGACTATTCCTTCTTATTGCTGAACCAATATCTTCCAAACTCTGTCCCAAACACCATTGCAGGTTTACCTACAGCAGCCCGTATGGCCTGCAGCTGGTCTCGAAGCAGGTTCTCCATCACCTGCTAAAGGGCACCCAGGATGGGCAATAAATACTGGCACAGCCAGTGAAATTCACATTCCTCAAAAGGAATAAAAAAATTGAGGATGCAAAAAGACCCTTCTGTGATTACATAGTTGTAATACTAGTGATCTTGCTTCTGCTACATACATGTGTAGCTTTAAGTGAATGAATGCCAGGAAGAGGTTTTGCCATTTTATTTTTATTTCCTCTTCCCTTGAATAAGAACAGATTAATCACAATGTTTGTGGGCCACTGGTTGCTTAAATGAATCAACAAATAGCACACAAAAGGAGAATCAGCACTAAGCTCCTTTGGATTTCTGACTCAGCATTGCTGCATGACCCAGGCTTTTGTTTTAATGAGTGCGAATAAGAATAACTGCCTGGATTTTGGTGGCCAAATTGACATTCTTGCAGCATAGAAGGTTGTGCATCAGAATCCTACAGAATATGCAACTTAATGTAACAATGACTAAGGAAATTGAAAATTTCCACTGGGCATTTCCCCTGCACCTAGAACTGTTCGAAAGCAGTGTGAATCAGAAAATTTGGAGAGTTCCACAGTAATTAATAGCTGCCCAGGAAGAGAGTTAGAAGATTAAAAAACCTAGTCTAACTTCTTAGACAATAATACCATAAGAAATAAAGAAGAGTAGGCTGTTCAGCCCCTCAAGCTGGAACTGCCATTTATTAGGATCACAGCTGGTCTTTGGTAGCTGTTAGATTGAACCCCCCCCCCCCCTCCAAAGAATCACCATTCTCTCCCCAGTTACACTACCCCAGACCGCTTAAAGCATCCCAGCCCAGAGTGGTGCACTCACCTGCCTCTGCCTGAACACCAACACACCCTTCACCATTTAACCCTTGACCTAAATTCAATACTCATCTCTTGCCTGACAAACAACCCATTTTACAGTATGGCACCCTAACCCCACACTTACTCTTTCTCAGGCACTGTCAAAGTGTCTGTCTATGCTGTTGGATGTTGAAGTCACAAGATACAACAACTAATTGCTATTTATACAAATATCTTTATTTCCTCTTCATCTAGAACGTTGCAGTGCAGTACAGGGCCCTTCGGCCCTTGATGTTGCATCAACCTGCGAAATTAATCCAAGTCCATCTAACCTACACTGTTCTATTATTATCCATATAGATGTCTAATGCCAGTTTAAAAGCCCTTAATGTCAGTGAACCTACTACCATTGCAAGCAGGCCATTCCATTCCCCTACTACTGAGTAAGGAAACTACCCCTAATGGCTGTTCTAATCTATCCTACTTGAAAGAGAACAGATTAATCAATGTATGTGGGCCACTGGCAGCTTAAATGAATCAACAAGTCGCACACAAAGGAGTATCAGCAGCCCACCCCCACCCCATTACCTGTGTTACTCAAAATCATTACTATTTCAGGCACACTGCATTTCTGAAGGAGCTGTGAACATAATTTCTATCTGAAATTTTAGTGGGGAACAGCAGCAGCAGAGTGACATCCTGACTGTGATCACTTACTACTCCACTGGAAAAGTATCCTGCCTCAAAAAGTTTAAAGTCCTGGAAGTCCCAACTTAATTGTTGCTCAGCAACTTCCTTCTTCCCCAACATGGGCTCCCTTCTTGAAAGTCTACAGCCTATAACCACCTTCTCATGGACATCTCAATGCCAGCCCTGTCCACAAACCCAGTCACAAATTGATCATGTGCCAGTGTGTTGAAGCAATGTGTCTGCTGTACATGAGTCAATCACCACAGCTATTTCAGGATGGGAATCTAGCTACACAGCTCTTACTATCCAAATCGGTTCCCTCGCCTGAGGCGTGCTGGCCATCAGTTTAAATTCGCTAGCAGTGACTCCTATGAGAGAAGTCCTCTGGCCCCCTAGGACGATAACTTGACGCCTATAGTGACGGTCACGCTCCTCCCCCCCCCCATGACATGGTGTCACCTTTATCACTGACCCTTGACTTTTTCCCCCCCACTTTCTTCAACCTTAATATTGCACTGCGGAGCCTGTCTCTTTTGCTTTCTTAAGAGGAAGATCCTTAAACGAACTTAAGGTCATCGCTTTAAAAAAAAATCGTGTGGTAGACAACTTCTAATCCATTCGGTTTATTTATAACAGACACGGTCAAAAATAGCCACCCGCGGTGATGTTATTGTCCGTTCAGAAGGACAGCTGCAAACTCACCAAGAGGAGTGTGGTAAGCACCAAGCGCAGGGAGCCTTGGAAACGCTGCATGAAGCAGCCCGGTCCTGCACACACTCTCTCCCCGTACGTCTCTGGGTGTGACAAGGGGACAAGACACCGAATCAGGAATCGCTGCTCTCTGGGGCCATAGCGGAGAGTCAGGCTGTCACCACACCCGGCGATAGGATCTACTCGGTGATTCCTCTTCACTCGATCCCTCCGTCCCGCCCTCACCTAAATCTAAATCTAAATCTATCTATCTCTCTCTCTCTCTTAACCCTCCCACCTTTCACTCCAACTTTGACCTCTCAAGCACCCTCAAATTCCCTCTAGATCCACCCGCCCCTGCCCTGGCTCGGTTAAATCCCTCATCAGGGATCTCCGCTCCTTTCCTGACAGGTCACCTGGAGATGATCCTTCTCCCGCCGCCAATCACAAAGCAGCCTCACACCCCCAGCCTCTGATTGGTCAGTGTAACACTGTGCATGTTTCAACTTGACACCCATCACATGGACCTTTACCGAGCTGCCGGCTGGCGAGTGGGGTCAACTCTGACAAGAGAAACTCCTGGGTACTGCTGCCTCAATCTGCTTGAAGTGGTTTGCCATTTATCTCTCTATTTTATTCGCATCGATTAATCCAATCCCCACCATTAAAGCTGGACGCTCTGGATGGTATGTATGCCTGGAAATTTCCAGGGATATGTTTTAAAGACGAGTTGTCTATTTGCACGGTGGTGTGCAAGAAGAATATGATCATGAGGGATACGCGAGTGGAATTGCAATCTCATTGGTCTATTAATCCAGAGACCTGGACTACATCTCCAAGCAGGCGAAAGTGAGGACTGCAGATGCTGGGGATTAAAGTCGAGAGTGTGGTGCTGGAAAAGCACAGCAGGTCAGGCAGCATCATAGGAGCAGGAGAATCAACGTTTCGGGCAAATGCCCTTCATCAGGAATGAATTTGATGAAGGGCTTTTGCCCGAAACGTCGATTCACCTGCTCCTCGGATGCTGCCTGACTTGCTGTGCTTTTCCAGCACCACACTCTTGACTCTTACTCCAAGGACCTGAGATCAAATTTGCCACAGCAGTTAATGAATTTGAATTCAATGAATTAGTAAAAGTGAAAGATCTATCTGGTTCTGCATTCTTTTTCAAGAAAGAAAATCTGATGTTCTCACTGGTACAATGGTGGATAAGAACCCCAATTGTTTTTAAAGACGTTTTTTTACTTGTAGTTCCAAAATGTGCTTTTTTTTAAAATAGAGGACTGCTACAGAGAGGGAAAAAAAGGATATGAATTCAGTGATTGGCAAAAGCCATGGTGTTCAAAACAAAAGAGCAGTGTTTTTGTGGATTACTTGATTACAATGCAAAGAGGTGCTAGTGGAGCCCCCAAAATGTATGTCAGGAAAAGAGTCATCTCAGGAGCAAATTTGATTTTGTAAGTATTGTCTGCTGCTTTAGTGTAACCAGGTTGGTCGATTTCATGCAACTATAGAATTATGTTTTTCTGAAATTTACCACTTGGCCCATCATTGATTTTGTTTTGCATAGGAATCAGTTAATCAATATTCATCAGAAAGGTAAAATGCTGGAATTCTGCCATTAAAATGGGCAATTTTGGAAATGCTCATGATGTCTAACAAAATTGGAGTTAATGGGAATCGGGGAAAACTTTCCACTAGTTGGAGTCATACCTGGCACAAAAGAAGATGGTTCTGATTGTTGGAGGTAAGTCATTTCAGCTTCAGGACACCTCTGTAGGAGTTCCTCAGGGTAGTGTCCAGGTAGGTCCAGCCATTTTCAGCTGCTTCATCAATGATCTCCCTTCCATTGGGCGGCACAGTGGTTAGCACTGCTGCCTCAGAGTGCCAGGGACCCACGTTTGATTCCCGCCTCAAGCAATTGTCTGTGTGGAGTTTGCACATTCTCCCCGTGTCTGCGTGGGTTTCCTCCGGGTGCTCCGGTTTCCTCCCACAGTCCAAAAATGTGCAGGTCAGGTGAATTGGCCATGCTAAATTGCCCGTAGTGTTAGGTAAAGGGGTAAATGAAGGGGAATGGGTCTGGGTGGGTTGATCTTTGGAGGGTTGGTGTGGACTTTTTTCCACACTGTAAGGAATCTAAATCTAAGAAATCTAAATCTAAATTATAAGGTCTGAAGTGGGGACCTTCACTGTAGTTTACACAATGTTCTCTGCCAATGTTCTGCAATTCCTCAGATATTGAAGCAGTCCATGTCGAAATGCAGCATGAACTGGACAACATCCAGGCATGGGTTGAAAATTAGGAAGTAATGTTGATGCTGCATAAATGCCAGGCAATGACTATTTCCAATAAGAGACCATTTAACCATTCTTCCTTGAACTATTCAATGGCATTACCATCACACAACCTCCACTGTCAAAATCCTGAGGGTTACTATTGACCAGAAACTGAACTGGAATAACTGTAGTCAACAATGATATAGGTAATAAACGGGATGAGCTCATTCAAGCAGAATTTAGGGAGTTAGGAGCCAAGTTAAAAGAAAGGACCTCAGAGGTAGTAATCTCAGGATTGCTACCACTGCCACATGCTCGTCAGAGTAGAATTGAAAAAATAGGCAGGATGAATGAGTGGCTTGAGGGAGAGTGCATCAGGCAGGGTTCAGAGTTTTGGGACATTGGGTCTGGTTTGGGGGAGGTGGGACTATTACAAATCAGACGGTCTACACCTGGGCAAGACTGGAACCAATGTCCTGGGGGTGCTTTTGCTAACGCTGTTGGGGAGGGTTTAAACTAATGTGGCAGTGGATGGGAACCAAATGAGGAGGTTAGTGGACAGTAATGAGGAAGTAATTAAAACCTGTAAAGAACTAGATAATGAAGTCAGCATGACTAAGGGGAAGAGTAGGCAGGGAGCAGATGATGAATGCAAAGGGACAAGTGGTCTGAGGTGCATTTGTTTTAATGCGAGAAGTGTAGTAGGTAAGGCAGCTGAACATAGGGCTTGGATTAGTACCTGGGAGTATGATGTTATTTCTATTACTGAGACTTGATTGAGGGAAGGGAAAGATTGGCAACTAAATATCCCAGGATATAGATGCTTCAGGCAGGATAGAGAGGGAGGTAAAAGGGGTGGAGGAGTTGCATTACTAGTCAGAGAGGATAGGACAGCTGTACTGAAGGAGGCCACTATGGAGGACTCAAACAGTGAGGCAACATGGGCAGAGCTCAAAAATGGGAAGATTGTAGTAACAATGTTGGGGCTGTACTACAGGACTCCCAACAGCGAGTGAGCAGTAGAGGTTCAAATATGTAAACACATTATGGAAAAATGTTGGAGCAACAGGATGGTGGTGATGGGAGATTTTAATTTTCCCAACATTGACTGGGATTCACTTAGAGTTCGAGGTTTAAATGGAGCAGAATTTGTAAGGAGCATCGGATAGAGCAGTATATAAATAGCCCAACTCGGGAAGGAGCCATACTGGACCTGGTGTTGGGGTATGAGCCTGGCCAGGTGGTTGAAGTTTCAGTAGGGGATTATTTGGGGGCTGGTGATCATAATTCCATAAGTTTTAGAATATTCATGGACAAAGACAAGACTGGTCCTAAATGAGGAGTACTAAGTTGGGGGGAGGCCAACTATAACAAAATTCCGTAGGAACTGGAGAACGTGGGAGGTTTTTAAAGAGAGGTTTATTAGAGTGCAGAACAGACATGTCCCTGTGAAAATGAAGGATAAAAATAGCAAGATTAGGGAACCGTGGATGACAGGCGAAATTGTGAGATGAGCTAAAGAAAAGGGAAGCATGTGTAAGGTCCGGGTGACTGAAAACAGAAAAAGCTTTAGAAGAATATCGGGAAAATAGGACCAATCTGAAATAAGGAATTAAGAGGGCGAAAGAGGATCATGAAATATGTTTAGCAAACAGGGTTAAGGAAAATCCCATAGCCTTTTATTCATTTATAAGAAGCAAGAGGGTAACTAGAGAAAAGGTTGGCCCTCTCAAGGACAAAGGAGGGAAGTTAAGCGTGGAGTCAGAGAAAATGGGTGAGATTTTTAATAAGCATTATGCATCAGTATTCACTGTGGAGAGGGACATGACGGATATTGAGGTTAGGGATAGAAGTTTGATTACTCTAGGTCATGTCAGCATAAGGAAGGAGGAAGTGTTAGGGATTTTAAAATGCATTAGGGTGGACAAGTCCCCAGGTCCAGATAGGATCTATTCCAGGTTGCTGAGGGAAATGAGAGAGGAAATAGCTGGGGCCTTAACAGATACCTTTGCAGCATCCTTGAACACGGATGAGGTCCCAGAGGACTGGAGAATTGCTAATGTTATCCCCTTGTTTAAGAAGGCTAGCAGGGATAATCCAGGTAACTATAGATAGGTGAGTCTGACATCAGTGGTAGGGAAGCTGCTGGAGAAGATACTGAGGGATAGGATCTGTTTACATGTAAAAGAAAGTAGGCTTATCAGTGATAGGCAGCATGGTTTTATACAGGGAAGGTCATGTCTTACCAACTTAATAGAATTCTTTTGAGGAAGTGATGAAGTTAATTGATGAGGGAAGGGCTGTAGATATCATATACATGGACTTCAGTAAGGAGTTTGATAAGGTTCCCCATGATAGGCTGATGAAGAAAGTGAAGTTGCATAGAGTCCAGGGTGTAGTAGCTAGATGAATAGGGAACTGGCTGAGCAGCAGGACAAAGAGAGAACTATGACCAGTGGTGTTGGGACTGTTGTTTGTGATATACATAAATGACCTGGAGGAAGGTAGAGGTGTTCTGATTAGCAAATTTGCAGATACACTAAGATTGGTGGAGTAGCAGATAGTGAAAGGGACTGTCAGAGAATGCAGCAGAATATAGATCAATTGGAGAGTTGGGTGGAGAAATGACAGATGGAGTTCAATCTGGGCAAATGCGAGGTGATGCATTTTGGAAGGTCTAACTCAAGAGCACGCCATACAGTAAATGTAAAAATCCCTGGGGAAAATTGATGTACAGAGTGATCAGGGTGTTCAGATCCATTGTTCCCTGAAGGTGGCAATGCAGGTCGATAGAGTGGTCAAGAAAGCACACGGCATGCTTTCCTTCATTGGACGGGGTATTGAGTACGAGAGTTGACAGGTCATGCTACAGACATATAGGCCACATTTGGAATACTACATACAGTTCTGGTCACCACGTTACCAAAAGGATGTGGATGTTTTGGAAACGGTGCAGAGGAGGTTCACCAGGATGTTGCCTGGTATGGAGGGTGCTAGCTATGAAGAGAGGTTGAGTAGATTAGGATTATTTTCATGAGAAAGACAGAGGTTGAAGGGGGACATGATGCCTACAAAATCATGAGAGGTGTAGAGAGGGCAGATAGCAAGATGCTTTTTTCCCCAGAGTGGGGGACTCAATTACTCGGGGTCACAAGTTCAAGTTGAAAGGGGAATAGTTTAAGGGAAATACTTGTGAAAAGGGTGGTGGGTGCCTGGAACACGTTTCCAGCGGAGGTGGTAGAAGCAGGCCTGCTAGCATCATTTAAGATGTATCTAGTCAGATACATGAATGAGCAGGGAGCAGAGGGATACAGATCCTTAGAAAATAGGTGTCAGGGTTTAGATAAAGGATCTGAATCGGCACAGACTCGGAGGGCTGAAGGGCCTGTCCCTGTGCTGTAATTTTCTTTGCTGTTTGTTCTTTTCTTTATATAAATACAGTGGCTACAAGAGCAGGTCAGAGGGTAGGAATTCTGCAGCAAGTAATTCACTTCCTGATTCCCCAAATCTGCCCACCATCTGAAAAAGAACTGTGAACGTTGGAAATCTGAAACAAAAAGCAAAGTTGTTGAAGAAACTCAGCAGGTCTGGCAGCATTTGTAGAGAGAAATCAGAGTTGATTTTTTGAGTTCAGTGACCCTTCTTCAGAGCTTTCCATTGTCTGCAAGACACAAGTCAGGAGTGTGATGAAATACTCCCCACTTACCTGGATCACTGCAGTTCCCACACTCAACAGATTTGAGACCATCCAGGTCAAAGCAATCCACTTGATTGGCACCACATCCACAAACATTCATTCCCTCCACTACCGACACTCAGTAGCAGTGATGTGTTCCATCCACAAGATTTATTGCAGTAACTCCCTAAAACTCTTAAGACAGCACCTTCCAAACCACAACTACTTGCATCTAGAAGGACAAGGGCTACAGATATGTGGAAATACCACCACTTGTAAGTTCCCATCCAAGCCTCGACTTGGAAAATTATCGCCATTCCTGAAGTGTTGCTGGGTCAAAATCCTGGAATTCCTTCCCTAACAGTAATGTGGGTCTATCTGCAGCACAAGGACTGCAGCAGTTCAAGAAGGCAACTTCCCACCATCTTTTCAAGGACATTTTTGGATGGGCAATAAATGCTGGTCCAGGCAGTGATACCCACATCCCATGAGTGAGTTACAAAGTTAAAATGATTTGGAGAGGGAAAAACTGAGTTAAGATTTTGAGTTGATAACTTTTCAGCAGACATGTTCCTCATGAAAAATCATCATTTGAAGATTTAAATTTTGTTTCTTTCTGCACAGTTGCTAACTGACATTTTGAGCATTTCCACTGCCTGACTTGCTGAGTCAGACTAACAATTTCTGCTTTCACGTTTGGCTAATCTCATTCTCCTGCAGAGGTATATCTCTACTTTTTACCAACTGTATAATTCCCCATTTTTGTATTAGGTGATGGTTTTGAAAGGGTTAGTGTTGGAGACTGCAACATTAAGCTGCAGCCAGTTTAACGATAATTGTAAGGAATTGGGTCAGAAAAGGTAGAACAGCTTAGGACCTCAAATAGGACAGACCAATCATTGAAGTATTCTCATAGTCTTTGTAACAATGCCTAACTATTTTAATGAATTATTTAGAGGTGCTGGTGGTGGACTGGGGTGTACACAGTTAGAAATCACACAACACCAGGTTATAGTCCAACAGGTTTAATTGGAAGCACTAGCTTTCGGAGCAGCGTTCCTTCATCAGATGGTTAGTGCTTCCAATTAAGCTTGCTGGACTATAACCTTGTGTTGTGTGATTTCTATTTTAATGAATCGGTTTATGACTCACCTCAGGAGCAAGTGGGACTTGAACTAACTCGTCTGGCCCTGAGTTCTGCCTACTACCACTACACCATAAGAGCCCTCAAACTTTCTAATCTAACATGTATACAATTGCTAATATGCAATGAACTTCATGTTGTTTAAGACAAGACCCTTTTCTTGTCAAGATTTTTGTTCTATCCATGCTTTTTATCCCAAACAAGGAGAGAAGATTGTGACAATCAAGTGCTCCAACTGCATGTTTGTAGTGGGTGACATCACAATACATATAGAATTCAGAACAGTTATGCTCCAATAAAGAGCTCTAACCAAGAGTGTCTGCTTCTATGTATCCTTTTGATCATGGAATTTTCTTTATTGCTTCACTTTACATTTTCCTACATTGGCTAGCAAAATGGATGGATATGGAACAATCTCTTTCACAGTGTACTATAGGTTTGAAAAGAAAATGCTAGTTCTCTGAGGAGACCTTGGAATGTTTAAGCCTCACAAAGGAACAAGCAATAGCTGAAGTTCAATATTACCATCCACATCTAAACCTTGGTACTTTGAACTCAAACAAAGCAGTGACCTGATGTCTATGTCTACGATTCACGTGGTTCAGGTTTTAAAGGGTGAATAAGTCAACAATTATAGACATGAAAGATTTTACCATTTTTGATTATTTGTTTTATTAAGATCTGTCTCTTGATTAAATTTTAAAAATATAAAAGAGAGGTACTAAGTTAGGTTGAAGCAGCATTTTTAGAGCAGTAATAAGGTGCTATTTTCTGGGTCTACAGATTGTTAAGGAGCAAAGATGCTCTTTAGCAGAGTGATGTGCTCTTCCTGTCGGACGTGGGAGATTAGGGAGCGTTTCCATGTTACTAATGATTATGTCTGCAGTTTGCGAATCCTATCCTATCGCATGGATCGGTTGAAGCAGCAGTTAGAGGCAATGAGGAATTTACAGGAGCTAGGTAGTGCGATGAATGGCATTATAGGAAGGGAGAAAAGCCACAGATACAATCAGGTAGGTGTGTTAAATCCAGGAAAGGTAGGTGAGAGAGGCAGGTGGTACAGGGGTCTCCTGTGGCTATCCCCATTTTAAACAACTATGCTGTTTTGGAAAATGTAGGGGGTGATGGACATTCAGGGGAATGTAGCAAGAACAGCCAAGTTTCTGGTATCGAGACTGGCTCTAATAAAATAAGGGGTACACCAGGTTCCAAGAAATCAATAATGATAGGGGACTCTATAGTCAGAGGCACAGACGGATGTTTCTGTGGCCAGCAGTGAAAAATCAGAATGGTGTGTTGCCTCCCTGGTGCCAGGATCAAGGATATATTGGAGAGGATGCAGAATATTCTCAAAGGGGAGAGGGACCCGCAGGAGGTCATTGTGCACATTGGAGCTAATGTTATAGGAAGGGAAAGGGTGAAATTCTGAGGGAAAATATAGAGAGTTACGCAGGAATTTAAGAAGGAGGTCCTTGAGGGTAGTAATATCTGGAGTAATCCCAGTGTTATGAGCTAGGGAGGGTAGGAAGAGGAGAATAGAGCAGGTGAATACATGGCTGAGAAGCTGGTGAGAAGGGGAGAAGGGCTCACATTTTTGAATCATTGGAAACTCTCTCCTGGGGTAGAAGTGACCTGTACAAGAAGGACAGATTGCACCTGAATTGGAAGGGGACTAATATACTGGCAGGGAGATTTGCCAGAGCTGCTTGGGAGGATTTAAACTAGTAAAGTGGCAGGGGTGTGGGACCCAGGGAGATACTCAGTATCAATCTGAGACTGGTGCAGTTGGGAAAAGGCGTAAGTCAAACAGTCAGAGCAGGCTGGAGCAAAGCAGGGAATGACAAATTAAACTACATTTATTTCAATGCAAGAGGCTTAACAGGGAAGGCAGATGACTCAGGGCATGGTTGGGAACATGGGATTAGGATATCACAGCAATTGTGGAAACATGGCTCAGGGATGGACAGGACTGGCAGCTTAATGTTCCAGGATACAAATGCCCAGGAAAGATAGAAAAGAGGAGGCAGGAGAGAAGGGGGAGTGGCATTTTTGATAAGACATGGTGTTACGGCTGTACTTGGGGAGGATATTCCTGGCAATATGTCAAGGGAAGTTACTTGGGTGGAAATGAGGAATAAGAAAGGGATGATCACCTCCCAATAATCAGGAAGAAATTGAGAAACAAATTTATAATGAGATCTCAGTTATCTGTAAGAATAATAGGGTTGTTTCGGAAGGGATTTTAACTTTCCAAACATAGACTGGGACTGCTGTAGTGTTAAGGGTTTAGATGGAGAGGAATTTATTAAATGTGTACAAGAAAATTTTCTGATTCAGTATGTGGTTGTACCTATTAGAGAAGGTGCAAAACTTGAACTACTCTTGGGAAATAAGGCAGGGCAAGTGACTGAGGGGCCAGCGACCATAATTCTATTAGCTTCAAAATAGTGATGGAATAGGCTGGATCTAAAAATTGAAGTTCTAAATGAAGGAAGGCCAATTTTGATGGTATTAGGCTAGAACTTTCAAAAGCTGATTGCGGGTGGATGTTCATAGGTAAAGGGATGGCCGGAAAATGGAAAGCCTTCAAAAATGAGATATCGAGAGTCCAGAGAAAGTATATTCCTATTAGAGTGAAAGGAAAGGCTGGTAGGTGGAGGGATTTGCTGCATGACTAAAGAAATTGACAGTTTGGTTAAGAAAAAGAAGGATGCATATGTCAGGTATAGACATCAGAGGTTGAGTGAATCCTTAGAGTGTAAAGGCAGTAGGAGTACACTTAAGAGGGAAATCAGGAGGGCAAAAAAGGAACATGAGATAGTTTTGACAAATAGAGTTAAGGAGAATCCAAAGGGATTCTATAAATATATTAAGGGCAAAAGGGTAACAAGGGAGAGAATAGGGCCCTTCAAAGATAAGCAAGGCAACCCATATTGATATTAAATGAGTATTTTCCATCAGTGTTTACCGTGGAGAAGGACATGGAAGATATAGATTGTAGGGAAATAGATAGTGACATCTTGAAAAATGTCCATATTTCAGAGGAACAGGTGCTGAATGTCTTGAACACGTTAAGGTGGATAAATCCCCAGGACCTGATCAGATGTACGCTTGAACTCTGTGGGAAGCTAGGGAAGTGGTTGTTGGGTCTTTTGCTGAGATATTTGTACCATCGATAATCACAAGTCAGGCACCGGAAGATTGGAAGTTGACTAACATTGTGCCTCTATTTAAGAAAGGTAGTATGGAAGAGCCAGGGAACTATAGGCCAGTGAGCATAATATCAGTGGTGGGCAAGATATAGGAGGGAATCCTGAGGGACGGGATTTATATGGATTTGGAAAAGCAAGGACTGATTAAGGATAGTCGACATGGCTTTGTGTGTGGGAAATCATGTCTCATTAACTTGATTGAGTTTTTTGAAGAAATAACGAAGAGGATTGATGAGGACAGATTAGTGGACGTGATCTATAAGGTGTTCGACAAGATTCCTCATGGTAGAGTGTTCAGCAAGGTTAGATCACTTGGAATACAGGGAGAACTAGCCAATTGGATACAGAATTGGCTTGAAGGTAGAAGACACAGGGTGGTGGTGGAGAGTTTTCTTTGAGACTGGAGGCATGTGACCAGTGTGTGCCACAAGGATCAGTGCTGGGTCCATTGCTTTTTGTTATTTATATAAATGATTTGGATGTGAACATAGGAGGTATAGTTAGTAAGTTTGCAGATGACACCAAAAGTGAAGGTATAGTGGACAGCAAAGAAGGTTATCTCAGCGTACAATGGGATCTTGATCAGATGGGCCAATGGGTTGAGGAGTGGCAGATGGAGTTTAATTTAGATAAATGCAAGGTGCTGCATTTTAGAAAGACAAATCAGGGCAAGACTTATACTCTTAATGGTAAGGGCCAGGGGTATGTTGGGCAGCACAGTGGCTCAGTGGTTAGCACTGCTACCTCGCAAAGCCAGGGACCCAGGTTCGATTCCAGCCTCGGGCAACTATCTGCATGGAGTTTGCACTTTCTCCCCATGTCTGTGTGGGTTTCCCTTGGGTGCTCCGGTTTCCTCCCATAATCCAAAGATGTACAGGTTAGGTAAATTGGCCATGCTTAATTGCCCATAGTGTTCAGGGATGTGTTGGTTAGGTGCATTAGTCAGGAGTAAATATAGAGTAATAGGGAAGGGGAAATGGGTCTGGGTGGGTTACTCTTCAGAGGGCCAGTATGGACTTGTTGGGCTGAAGGGCCTGTTTCCACACTGTATGGATTCTATGAACAAAGAGTGCAGGTTCATAGTTCCTTGAAAGTGGAGTCTCAGGCAGGTAGGGTAGTGAAGAAGACGTTTGGTATGCTTTCCTTTATTGGACAGAGCTTTGAATATAGGAGTTGGGAGGTCATGTAGCAGCTTTACAGGGCATTGGTTGGGCCACTTTTGGAATATTGTGTGCAATTGTGGTCTCCTTCCTATTGGAAAGATGTTGTGAAACTTAAAAGAGTTCAGAAAAGATTTATAAGGATGTTGCTGGGTTTTGAGGGTTTGAGCTATAGGGAGAGGCTGAATAGGTTGGAGCTATTTTCCCTGGAGTGTCAAAGGCTGAGGGGTGACCTTACAAAGGTTTATAAAATCATGAGGGACATGGATAGGGTGAATAGACAAAGTCTTTTTCCTGGGGTGGAGGAGTCCAGAACTAAAGGGCATAGGTTTAGGGTGAGAGGGGAAAAATTTAAAAGGGACCTGAGGGACAGCTTTTTCACGCAAAGTGTGGTGCATATATGGAATGAACTGCCAGAGGAGGTGGTGGAGGCTGGTACAATTGCAACATTTAAAAGGCATCTGGATGGGTATATGAATAGGAAGGGTTTAGAGGGAATTCGGCCAAGTGCTGGCAAATGGGACTAGATTAAGTTAGGATATCTGGTTGGCATGAACATCTTGGACTGAAGGGCCCGTATCCATGCTGCACATCTCTATGGCTCTATGTAGGTTGTGCTCAATTAGCTGATCTCAGCTGAATTCATGTTGTGATTAATAAACTTAGAGTCATAGAGTCAATGTATAGCATGGAAACAGACCATTCAGTCCAACCTGTCCATGCCGACCAGATATCCCAACCCAATCTAGTCCCACCTGCCAGCACCCGGCCCATATCCCTCCTAACCCTTCCTATTCATATACCCATCCAAATATCTTTTAAATGTTGCAATTGTACCAGCCTCCACCACTTCCTCTGGCAGCTCATACTATACATGTACCACCCTCTGTGTGAAAAAGTTGCCCCTTAGGTCTCTTTTATATCTTTCCCCTCTCACCCTAACCCTATGCCCTCTAGTTCTGGACTCCCCGACCCCAGGGAAAAGACTTTGTCTATTTATCCTATCCATGCCCCTCATAATTTTGTAAACCTCTATAAGGTCACCCCTCAACCTCCGACGCTCCAGGGAAAATAGCCCCAGCCTGTTCAACCTCTCCCTATAGCTCAAATCCTCCAACCCTGGCAAAATCCTTGAAAATCTTTTCTGAACCCTTTCAATTTTCACAACATCCTTCCAATAGGAAGGAGATCAGAATGCACACAATATTCCAACAGTGACCTAACCACTGTCTTGTACAGACGCAACATGACCTCCCAACGTCTGTACTCAATACTCTGACCAATAAAAAAAAGCATACCAAATGCCTTCGTCACTATCCTATCGATCTGCGACTCCACTTTCAAGGAGCTATGAACCTGCACTTCAAGGTCTCTTTGTTCAGCAACACTCCCTAGGACCTTACCATTAAGTGTATAAGTCCTGCTAAGATTTGCTTTCCCAAAATGCAGCACCTCGCATTTAGCTGAATTAAACTCCATCTGCCACTTCTCAGCCCATTGGCCCATCTGGTCAAGATCCTGTTGTAATCTGAGGTAACCTTCTTTGCTGTCCACTGCACCTCCAACTTTGGTGTCATCTGCAAACTTACTAACTGTACCTCTTATGCTTGCATTTATGTAAATGACAAAAAGTAGAGGACCCAGTGTGAAAAACAACCCTCCACCACCACCCTCTGTCTTCTAACTTTGAGCCAGTTCTATATCCAAATGGCTAGTTCTCCCTGTATTCCATGAGATCTAACCTTGCGAATCAGTCTCCCATGGGGAACCTTGTCAAACGCCTTACTGAAGTCCAGATAGATCACATCTACTGCTCTGTCGTCATCAATCCTCTTTAAAAAACTCAAATCAAGTACTTGGACTAATGCTTCTGGGTTGAGAGGAACATGATTCATGGTTGCTGCTTTTTATTACTTTCCCATGATCTTTGCTATAAGGGCATGTATGTAGACAATGGTCAAGGATAAAATCAGAGTCATCTCCAGTTTGTTTATGAAAAATTAGCCTGATGCAATTCACTGTGTAATTATTTGTGTGCCAGTAAATTGGACATTTGGTGAGATATTGCAATTCATGGATCCTTAAGCAAACAAGGAGGCAACACCTTCAACAGAGGTGTGTGGATAAAAATAGAAATGATATAAAGGTTTATGTATACTCTTGAGAGCACTTTCATTATCTAGGGTTAGGATTGATACAAACAACAACATCATTGTGCCAGTGCAGCTACCTTATTGATGGCTGATTTCCCAGTTGACTTGAATCACTTTACTACCCTTGTAATTAGATCTGAGACTGGGATCCTTCATTGCTATGTCAAATTGATAAATATAAGCTCAGCCAATTTTCACATTAATATTAGCTTTATCCTATGCTTCAGATTCTTGCCATATTTTGAAATGTCCAGCCATATCAATCACCAACTCAATCATTTTAAACTTTGCTATGTGTATTCTGTCCACCAGCAGGGCATCAGCAGATTTTGGACTTGCAGTACATTTAAAAATCATCTTTAGATTCATAGAAAAAAATGGAACCACCTCTTAATGACCTATTAAATGTTATGTGACCAGAATCAGTGGAAATCCTTGATTTGCCAGACTCAATTGGTTAACTCTAGCACCTAGCCGTTTCAAATCTAAATAGGATTCCACATTCATCCTTATAAAGATGAATTTTGAAATTATTTTAAAGGTTTAAGTAAATTCAACAATTTTGAGCAGTTCGAATATCATGGCAATGCCATTGAAGGAATGTTAATAATCCCTAGTAAGTTAAGGAGACATCTGTGTAAATGGCATCCCCAAATTTGACTGACCTGGAGAGCAATTTGCTGTCGGTTGCACTGGTGAAGTATAAATAGATTGCAGTCATGTTGTAACCTCAAATAAACATATTTTTCGATCACTTACATTTCAAGCAGCAATTATTTATGATGGAGAACTAATTAAATTGTTCATTAATAAGTCTATTACCCTTTCTGCACTCGTCATCATTGTTTTAGCTTGCAATTTGTGAGTTCCTAGAACTCTTACTTGAATTCCCATTAAAATCTCATGTAATACTTTTATGTCTTCAGGGATGACCAATGCAAAACATTGTGTAATGAAAATGGGTAAAGTGGGGTAGACTGACTTCTCTATTGCAAATCTTCACAGAAAGGAAAACTATTTCATCAGTTTTGCGTTTCGTTCAGCTAACATGCAAAAACACAAGACCTTCTAAACAGTTGTTTAATTTTTGGTGCATGGATTTCTGAACACAACAATTAGATATATGTGTAAAATGTGTCTCTGGATGACAGTAGAAAACCATCAGATAAGAATTAGATTTTATTCTCATGTGTAATCAAGTACACAGTTACAGGAGTACAGTGAAAAGTGTACAATGTTGCCATTGCTGGAGCCATCTTGGGTATAAAGTAACCAAGGTACAAAGCAGAAAGATAATGAAATATAGTTGAAGGTTCAATATGCTTCTTCATTACTTAGCCATGCTGGGCTCACACTCCCTACAAGGGTTTGATTTCCTCTGTGGTGGGCTCAACCTTCCCCGCATTGGGCTCAATCTCCCCACACTTGATACCACAGCAGATGCATATTTACATGTGCATAAATTCATTTACTTACTTATACAAATTTATGTATCTGAAAGAGACAAAAAGGAGAAGCAAATGGGTTGAGGAGAGGCAGATGGAATTTAGTTTGGATAAATATGGTGTTGCATTTTGGTGAAACAAACAAGGGCAGGACTTATACAATTAATGGGAGGACCCTGGGTGGTGTAGTAGAACAAAGGTTCAGGTTCATAATTCTTTGAAATTTGTATCACATGTAGACTGAGTGATCAAGAAGGCGTTCAGCACACTTGCCTTCGTTGCTCAGACCTTTGAGTATAGAAGTTGGGATGTCATGTTGAAGTTGTAAAGGATGTGGGAGAGGCCTGATATGGAGTACTGTGGACAGCTCTGGCCACCCTGCTATAGGAAGGATATTTTTAAATTGGAGAGGGTTTGGAAAAGACCTGTGAGGATGTTGCCGGGAATGGAAGGTTTGAGTTCTCTGAATAGGTCGGGACCTTTCCCAATGGAGCTTCATGGTTTCAAGGTAAACTTTATAGAGGCTTATAAAATCATGAGGGGCATCGATAAGGTGAATAGCAAGGATCTTTTCTGCAGGGTGGGGGAAGTTCAAAACTAGGTGGTATATTTTTATGGTGAGAGGAGAAGGATTTAGAAAGGACATGAGGGGTAGCATATTTTTAAACAGAGTGATTCATATGTGGAATGAGCTTCCAATGGAAGTGGTGAATGCAACTATAGTTATAAGGTTTAAAAGACATTCATAAGTTCATGAATAGGAAAGTTTTAGAGGGATATGGGCAAGTGCAAGTAAGTGGGGCTAGTTTGGATTGGGAATATGATTGGCGTAGATTAATTGGACCGAAAGGTCTGTTCCATGCTTTATAACTCTGACTCTAAGTAACTTTCATTACTTGTAGAGTTATGCAATCGCTTTGTCTAAGAATCAGGCAAAAACTTTATTGTGTCAAGTAAGGGGAGAGTTTTTTTTATTATGGAAAAATTTGATGATGTCTAGTCAGATGGCAGAGTATCTAAGCTCACTTCTTTTTCTCTCCTGTCCTCTTTCCTTCATGAACAGAAGATGAGCCCGAGCATGACTACTATCACCTTTAGCCCAGTCTTGGAAATTTCAAACTTTGAAACATAGTAACTCATGGAAGTAGCAAAGCTTCAATTTCAAAGAAACAGATGTAAGTTCTAGTCTAAGTAGTTTTGCAAAACTGCCTCCCTTTTACTTTACCAATCTCTCCCACCTAGAGGCCACCTCTCAGTACACCGTATGGTCACTTTCAGGGACAGGGACATTTTTTATTCCCTCATGAGAAGGAAAGACCAGCATTTGTTGTCTTATCTCTAACTGCTCTCGAAAGTGGTAGTGAGCTGCCATCTTGAACTGTTGCAATCCATCTGAAATAGGTACACGCATGGTATGATAGCAAAGAAGTTCCATGAATTTTATTAAATGTGAAAGAGCTGTGATACAGTTCCAAGCCAGGAAAGTATTGGCTTAAAGAAGATCTTACAACTGGTAGTGATTTCATACATTTTCTGTCCTTCTTCTTCTGGATGGGAAATGTACTTGTTTGAAAGTGCTGTTTTAATAGACTTGGTCAGTTTCTGTAGAGTATCTTGTAGATTGTACACCCGTTGCTACTCTATATCAGTTTTGCAACAGGTGATATTGATGGGGTGCTGACAAGCAGGTTGCTTTGTCCTGGATGGTGTCAAGCCTCTTGCCTGTTATTCTAGTCAGAGCATTTAAATGACTAATCTAGTTAAGTTTATGGTAAGTAGTGTCCCTCAGAATGTTGATTGTGGGTGATTCAATGATGGTAATGCTGTTGAATGTAAAGGAGGGATTTAATATCCTCTTGTTGGAGATAGGCATTGGCTGGCACTTGTTAGATGCAAGTGTTACTGACATTTATTAGGCAGTGTGTAGACTTGTGGAAATTATGGGGGACCTTGAATATGTCCCTGTTTCATCTAATTATGATAAGGAATATGAATGATGGCCAGGCAGATTGGATCCTAAAAGAACACAGAATGGAAACAATGGCTAACATTTTTGGGCACTGTTTCAGTAGAAGGGGGCTCTCTCTCCCATTTTACTTTGCAGAGCACAACTACACCACTCCCAAACAAGAGCACTTGTAAAGGAAAATTCTTGCCAGTGTGTCCAACATGGGAGAAAAAGTTATATTAATCATCAATGACATCCTTTAACTTGGTCATTCAAAAATCTCCCCTCACTGAATGCCTTAGCAAACTCATTACATTTGATCCAACAGATCCAACCTCTGTTCCTTGACCAACCTATGCCCCCACTCAATTCATGGATTTTATTTTCTTGTGCATTGGCTTCTGAATATTTTTAAACAATTTTTGAAAATATGTGACAAGTAAATAGATCATTTGTTGGGTAAGCAAACAAACTACAGCTGCATTTAATTTTTGTTGGAGAAATGGATCTGATTTCCATATTGTGACTGATAGTGTCATCCTATAAATAAGGGACTTCAAATTTATTGGGTTTTAATTAGCTCAGTTTCAAAATTTAAAATGCATCTTCTACAGAAAATATAAGCCACTTCAGCTAATGAACCTTCAAAGAGTTGACAGCAGATGGAGAAGCAAACCAACATCTGGAGTCACTGTGAATTATTAAATTCTTCAGGTTCAAAACTTCCTAGTAATTAGAATATCAGAAAATTCAGGGTTCAAAATGAGCTGCTTTACAATTTGATTAACATGAAATAAAATGTATGTATATATTTACTTTGTTTACAAAGAAAAGATTTTTCAATGTATAATAAGGAATTGAACAACTGAAAATTGTGAATATTGCAAGACTTGAGCACTTTTATATACTATCTCCTTTGAGGTCCTCTCTGTTGGGGAGGTTTAAATAAAGTTAGAGTGTCTACCTGGTGTAATTTTGTTTTTAATTCATTCATAGGAGGCACACATCTCATTTTGCACGTTCCTAATTGCCTTTGAGAAAATGATTAGATTAGATTACCTGTAGTGTGGAACAGGCCCTTCGGCCCAACCAGTCCACACCAACCCTCCGAAGGGTAACCCACCCAGACCCATTTCCCTCTGCCTAATGCACCTAGCACTATGGGCAATTTAGCATGGCCAACTCACCTGACCTGCACATCTTTGGACTGTGGGAGGAAACCAGAGCACCCGGAGGAAACCCACACAGACACAGGGAGAATGTGCAACCTCCACACAGACAGTCGCCTGAGGCTGGAATCAAACATGGGACCTTGGTGCTGTAAGGCAGCAATGCTAACCATTGAGTCACTGTGCCACCCCAGTGGTGCTCAGGTTCCTTCTTGAACCAGTACAGTCCATGTGGTACTCTCACAGCACTAGCAAGCTTTGAGAAGCTTAGATTGAGAATCTGGATGTAAGGTTGCTCGCTGACCTGGAAGGTATGTTTTCAGACGTTTCATCACCATACTAGGTAACATCATCAGTGAGCCTTTGGTGAAGCATGGATGTTAATGACTCGCTTTCTATTGGTATGTTTAGGTTTCCTTGGGTTGTTGATGTCATTTCCTGTGGTGAGGACATGGCAACTGGGATGGGATGGAATTTATTTTTACATTTCATTTAAGAATTTAAGGATTGAAAAGCATCATGACATGTTTTGATATTCCAGGTTTTAAGGAAGTTTGACTGGTTTGCTTCATTTGTGCATACTGTATTCAAATACATAATAGGTCAGCACAGTAAGTAATTGGAAAATAATGGAACTGAAGACATATATTTGAAATAATGTGGAGCTCAAGCCGAACAAAGAGAACCAATGTAATTAGAAACAAAGGCTACACATTTGGCTGAAAACAGACAAAATAGGAGATGAGGATCATGTCCCCATCATGATAGGACCAGAGGCTTTTGAGAAAGTGACAAAGCAATGTGCCCAGGAAACCCCAATGTAATGGAACATATTTAATTTAATGAAATTCTGAAATTGTCTCAGCATGATTAAGAATGAGGTTACACAGAGTTATATTCTATCAAAGAAAGCAGTTGCCAAGTGAGACTGTTACAAATACCATTCTCAAATGAAGGGAGCCTTCTCACCAATATGGGTATGGTGTGAACTTAAAAATCAACCTTATAAACACGTTCACAGGAAGCCTAAGGAAGAATAAAATCCAAATTTAGCTTCTGAAATAATCTGCTGCGGGGGGAGGCCAGTGAAGAGGCCACCGCTATGGAAACAGCAGAGAGAGTTGAAAATTGAAAAGGAATGATTTTCCTCAGCTAATAGAGGAGGTACACTTGATTTGAACAAGATTCATACCGTATCAGCTAGGTTTTACAATCTGGAGAGTCAGAAATTCAGATGCTACTTGTTGCCATGGTAACAGTTTAAGTGCCTTCATTTCCAATCAAAGTGCCTTAAAAACCAAGCGAGTTGGTCACATCCAGAAGGCATACAGTGTAAGAGAAAACAGTAATGGTCCAGATCACAGTAAAGCATCAAGTTGTAGTGGTGCACTAGGTTGAGGTTGTCATATCTAAAGCTAGTTCAGGAGACTGGAAGCCTTGACTGGAAACAAAAATTGATACTGTCCAACAGAAAGATCATGAGCTTTACAGGGAGAAGAGAAACTGCACATGGAAGATGAGATTAAAGGGGCTGAAGATATGTTCCCAACACTCACTGTAAAAATTCAAGTCAGAGATTCGCAACTTACTTTCATCATTAATACAACTGCAGCTACATCTGTAGTCTCAGCAAGCGAGTACCTGAAATCCAAAGTCACATTGTGTTAAGCAAAGCAGACTAATTTTTCCAATAATATTATTCCAGTGTTTATGTGAAGTTAATGTTGGGGTGAAATATGACAATGCATCCTATTATTTGTCACTGATTATAGGAAACAAAGTCTCCTTGAAAATAAGCATTTATTTTAAGAAAATAAGGTTAAACTTCTGGAACAGAGGAGCAAATGGTAAAAATATACAATAATTTTAGTGTCCTAATTCAGCAGATCATGCGAATGACAATATTCTTGACAAATTTCCTCTGAAGAATGATTCACTTCCAGTTACATATGCAAACAATATGCCAGATTAATGAGTAGAAACTGTCAATGCTATTTGTGGTGCTCAGTATACTGCTCAATTAGATAATGAATGGCTGGCCGAAAGAGTGTGAGCATTTCACGCAGAGAAATTAACTGAGGTTGTTTCAAGGTTATATCCAATGGAGTTTGAGTCATTGTTCTACTCAGGTTTAGCAGGCGATTGTTGGAGGAATTTCATCAGGAGCACATTAGAATAATCCACATGACAAGAAGCTATATTTAGTATCCAAAGTAGATGGGAAAATTGATGAGCTGGGGAAAAGTTGAGGTGTGAATCAGAATGAGAAATGATTTCAACAAGGGTTCCTTTTACTCAGTGGTCAAACATAAGAAAATATAGACATGAGTTAAGATTGAAGGGACAGAACGCTTTGTTGATAACATTTATCCACTTGCTATAGATGAGATTATGCCCAATACCTCAAATGTCAAAACTAATAAGGTTTTGAAAATTAGTTTGCAATTTATAGATTACCAGAGGTGTTGGTGTCAGAAAATGGTGCCATAGTTTGTGTGAGAAGAGGTTGAAATATTTCTGAGTAAGAGTAAAATGGAACACATCCTAATAGCTCCATACCACCCAGAATAAAAGAAAACACACAGATTATAATGATATCTTTTCAGAGATATTTGCTAGGTGATAGGTTAGGCAGTAGGTTCCATGTTTCATTTTGACTTAGGCTAGACAATTTTCGGCTCTTTTACATACTAACACTACAGTCCACAACAGGTGGTTCACCTTACATGTTAGTTGTTTTTTTGAACACATTTCAAGGATAATGTTTAGTTTACTTCAGCCTGAGGTCCGTAGCAAAGTAAGAGAAAAGCAATTCATATTGAGTGTGAGTCTTCATACACCAATCATGAAACTTAGAGTTCAGTACTGGTCAGAAGATCATGTGAAAAGCTACTGAAGTGAGAAGGAGAAGCACGTGAGTAGAGTTAACATTAAAAAAAATCACGTTTTGGTTGAAGATTGGAGAGACTTCATTTCATGTAGATTATTTGCATTAAAGAAGAAAATTGACAAAGAGTGAACAGGGTAAACATTCTTCAGGCCAATTTCCTCCACAGTACAAACTGAAAATTAGAAAGAAAGAGTAAAAAAAATCTGAAGGTTTGCCAATATTCCAAAATCTAGTCTTTGTAGTTTGTAATTTACTAAATAATCATAAACAATGTTAAAACTCATTAAGCATTACTGGTGATTGTGTAGTCCAGGCTGTTATATATGCATTACAATTTAATATTTCTCTCTCATTTATGAATTCACAACAAAAGAAAACAGTTCCAAAAGCAATAAAGTCCCCTATGATCTTTAACACAAGCTGTTTCACATGCTGTGCATTAGTTTTGAGCCCAGGTTTATCAATTAATCCCTAATTACTGCATATTTAATGGAGTTCATGTGGAAAGGCCCACCACATCATCCTCCTGTGTCTGTCTTAAGGCAAAAAATGCCATGCTGCATCAACTGTGCTTACAGCCTGACCCTATTTGGTTATGTTTTATTCACAGATTACTTAATGCAGAGAAGTTGAATGATATCATAAGACACCAAACTTCAACAGTACTTTGAGAATTAAAGTAGAATATATAGAAATCATTAAACTGAATATTTTTGAAAGTATTTCTTCAATATTTAATAAGCTAAATGAATGACAGGCAAAACAGATTTTTATTTTGGTAGATTTTCGAGACATGATAAGATGATAAGAATCTTACTTCATGTCTTAATTCTTATTTTCCTATTAGCAATTTTTCAAGAAATCACCACTACTTATCTGATCTAAAGATCTCAAGTTGTTTGAATTGTCAATTACCCGGTCTCTCAGACAAGTTAAGGATGTTATTATATTATTATACAAATGAAGGTTTGGCTTCAAGTCGTCTTTGCCCTGAAGATTTGTCATAACATGTCCAATTAGAATAACTAGAATGATTAGAAAGTTAATGAGCAGGTCTGTGCATCACTAGTTTCCAAGTTCCAGTTAATGCCATGAACCATAAACAATAGATTTGTAACCTGGATGCTGGATTCATTGCAGGATTTACTTCAGTTCAGCTAAATGCAGGATTCATTTTTTGGGTCAATCAATAGGACAGCTCTTCCTTATTTACATTTTGAGGTGATCCTATTTTAGGGTTTTAACATAACTTGATTTAAAAAGAGAATATTGAAGTCTCCCTCATGTATCACTGATAGATTTATGCAATCTGTTCCCCAGCTGATCATTTTTAAAGTTTTTGCATTATAAGAAATTCTGTTAACATGTATCTATGTAATACGGATTTGGTATAAATGACTGTTGAGATATGTTCAGTGCAACTTGAGAAATCTTAAAGGTTGCTTTCATTGGAAATCTCCTTCAGTTACCAAATGACATTAGTTAGTCCTAAGTTCTCATATTCCACAAAAGATTCATAGGCAATTCTCTGGTGATGAAAGATGATCATATGAAGGCTTGTTGAACACATGAGATAGTCTAGTTTGCCAAAATAGTGCATGGATATTCAAGGAAAGGTTGGGGAATGAAAACCTAAAATCTAAAAGGGAAAAATAATCTTTAAAATATATTTTGCTATAATTGTGGAGGCAATGGTCGTGTGATATTATCGCTAGACTATTAATCCAGAAACTCAGCTAATGTTCTGGGGACTTGGGTTCGAATCCCGTTACAAGAGGCTGAAGATATTGACTCTGAACTGTCCTCTGAAAAAGCCCAGCAAGGCACTCAGTTCAAGGGCAGAGAGGAACAGGCAATAAAAGCTGGTTAGCCGGTGATGCCCACATTCCATAAATGGGAAAAAAACCCAAAATATCGCCAAAGTCCAATGAATATCAAGTGGTATGATAGAACAAGTGTGATTACTATTCTCCAGGCACTTTTACAAAGTTATGTCGAAATTTATAGTAAGGCTGATTTGATTTCTGGGTTTAATACAAATCTCATTGAGCATTATGCCTGTTAAAATGAGAGAAAATGCATTGTGACAGATATAAATTGAGTTTCCTCATCCCTGCTGTGCTCCACAGTACTAAGATTCATCAAAGGAATAGCTTGATGAATCATACATAATAAGCACATTTTGTTTTCTCTAAAGTTGGAGTATATTACTAAACTTTTAAACGTCATGATAAGAGGAATTTTATTTTATGTCTACGAGCTAAGCAATATAAAGATTTAATGTTTCATTGGGATTGGAAAGCAATTTTGTTGTAGCTATTGGTTTTTGCCATCTGTATCTGTTACTGTTGACTTTGACAAATTTTAGCATTTGGTGTACAAGGTATTGCGTCATTGTTGTTTAGTGAGTAATATATAAAACTAGACGATTGAAAGCAAATCACAGGCTTTTCACCGAATTTGAATTAATTCTTATCTATTATATGCATGCATTACATTTTAAAATTCAATGACAAATCTGTTACTGTTCCTTTTTATTGTTCATCAGTTTAAACAATAATTTCTTTTAAATGTAATTAAAGATTTTGTGCAATTGCTTTTGCACAATTTCAATGCATAATATTATATACAATACTCATTTTTATAAAATGGTTTTCTACAGCTGCTTCCTTGATTGCTATTTGTGCATTATTTTGTGACTGCTGCAGCATTTTAAGAAGGTTGCTTCTAAAGATAATGCATTTAGTTATTGTACCCACTGGTAACCTAGAGCTGCAACAGCAAATGGCACTAGGCAATGAATGCCTTGTGTCTAAAATGTAAAATGGGGGGAAAAAAAACTCAATGTGACAGCTTTCAATATGGTTAGAAACATAGAAGGTGGGAGCGAATTTTGAGAAGATCTGTAGCTCAGGTTGAGGTTCTGGATGTAGGTTTGCTCACTGAACTGGAAGGTTCATTTCCAGACGTTTTGTCACCCTACTAGGTAATATCTTCAGTGGGCCTCAGGCAAAGCAGTGTACATGATTCCTGCTTTCTATTTATATGTGTGGGTTTCTTTGGGTTGATGATGTCAATTCCTGTGGTGACATCATTTCCCATGGTGATGTCATTTCCTGTTCTTTTTCTCAAGGGATGGTAGATGGGGTCTAACTCAATGTGTTTGTTGATAGCGTTCAGGATGGGATGCCATGCTTCTAGGAATTCTCGTGCTTGTCTCTGTTTGGCTTGTCCTAAGATGGATGTGTTATCCCAGTCGAAGTGGTATCCTTCCTTATCTGTATGTAAGGATACTAGTGAGAGAGGGTCATGTCGTTTTGTGGCTAGTTGGTGTTCATGTATCCTGGTGGCTAGTTTTCTGTCAGTTTGTCCAATGTAATGTTTGTTACAGTCCTTGCATGGTATTTTGTAAATGACATTAGTTTTGCTTGTTGTCTGTATAGGGTCTTTCAAGTTCATTAGCTGCTGTTTTAGTGTGTTGGTGGGTTTGTGGGCTACCATGATGCCAAGGGGTCTGAGTAGTCTGGCAGTCACATCCAATATGCCTTTGATGTAGGGAAGAGTGGCTAGGGTTTCTGGACGTGTTTTGTTTGCTTGTTTGGGTTTGTTGCTGAGAAATCAGCGGACTGTGTTCATTGGGTACCCATTCTTTTTGAATATATCATATAGGTGATTTTCCTCTGCTCTGCGCAATTCCTCTGTGCTGCAGTGTGTGTTGGCTCATTGAAATAATGTTCTGATGCAGCTTTGTTTGTGGATGTTGGGATAATTGCTTCTGTAATTCAATATTTGGTCCATGTGTGTTGTTTTCCTGTAGACGCTGGTTTGAAATTGCCCATTTGCTGTTCGCTCTACTGTGACATCTAGGAATGGCAGTATGTTGTTTTTTTCCTCCTCTTCAGTGAATTTTATGCCAATAAGGGTATCACTGATGGTCTTGAAGGTTTCCTCTAATTTGTTTTGTTTAGTGTTGACAAAGGTGTCATCCACGTAGCGGACCCAAAGCTTGGGTTGGATGGTTGGCAGAGGTGTTTGTTCGAGTCTCTGCATTACTGCCTCTGCTTTTCTTATTCTTAAAATTATTTCAAATGACATTGAATCGTGACGACAGTGGAAAGGCTTTTCATTGTATTTTACTGCTTTTCTTGCTGTAAAATACATGTGAAAATAAAATTATTCATTCATTCAATGTGAGGTCCTAATCTCAATGGTCTAAGCAACAAAGGCAGGTATGCTAAAAGCCTTCCTAAATGCCCTGTCTATCTGCAATGCAACTTTCAAAGGACTATTCACCTGAATCCTTAATGTGATGAAAATACACTGCACTTGCTTGAATGAGTGCAGCTCCAACAACATTCAAATTTCAACACCATCCAGTACAAATCAGCTTGCTTGAATGGCACCCCATCTGACACCCTTCAACATTTACTCCTCCAATAGCACACAGTGCCAGCAGTATGTGCCATCTACAAAATGCACTGCAATAACTCACCAAGGCTCCTACCAACATCTTGCTGCTGACCAAGATCTGAACTAGACCAGCCATATAAATACCATGGCTACAAGTGCAGGTCAGAAGTTGGGACTTCTTTCGTGAGTAACCCAATTCCTGACTCCTCAAAGCCTGCCCACCATCTACAAAGAACAAGTCAAGGAGTTAGGTGAAATACTCTGTCTGGATAATTGAAAGTTTTTGGATTTTCAAGAAGTTCAACATCCAGAATAAAGGTACCTGATTGATTGACAACCCATCTAACCCCTTCAAATTTGCTCCTTTCATTAACGCAGAGAGTAAGCAATTGGTATCATCTACAAAGTGGACTGTAACATCTGACCAAGATCCATAGACAGGTCTTTCAAACTCATGACGCCTAACACTCGGAAGGACAAGGGCAGCATTGGAACACCACCACCTACCTGTTCCTCTCAAGTCCACATCACCCTGACTTGGAACTGCATCATCATTCCTTCAATGTTGCTGGGTCCAAATACGAGACTCCCTTCCTAACCATACTGTGGGTATACCTTCACACACAGACTCCAGCAGGACACGAATGAATTTTTTTTAAAAACTGTTAATTGTGAAGCTCGTTGGAACTACCTAGCGATGTGAAAGGTGCTATACAAATTTGAAATTACATTCATATTTGAATGTTTTCTGCTATTATGCCCTCGTGTGCATGTTTCGAGAATCTGACTTGGCTGCAAATTCTGCATCATGTTTGGATGGCTCAGTCATTTTGACATCAGAAAGAATAATGTTTCTGAAAGGGTAGCTTCCAAACAGAGCAGCATAGACCAAATGATTTTTTTCATTCCTTTGGATATCTAAGGTGGTATTAATTATTTATGAATGTCTGTCTCAGCTTCTCTCTGCTGCAGGATCTTTAACATTTCTTGAGTGAGTGTGATAAAGCGTAACACATTTCTATCCATGGAGTGGTAGAAAATGAAAGTCTCCATGTTCACCTAAAAGGGTCACTGGAATAAGAGTAATAATAAAAATTCTTGCTAAAAATAGTATTATGTTACAAGCATAACTGATCACCATGATTAGATTAATACATTATGTTGTATGTGTTGTTAAATTACTGTAATCAGAATTGTCATTCATTTCAGCACATTTCTTTTCCTGATGTATGCATTCATGGATTTCCTAAGTCCCTGTTCTCCTTGTATAGATCCAAAGGGCTCTATGAAGCACCTCAGCCAAGAACTGTTCAAAGTCAATCAAATAAGTTGAGCAAATCCATCTGACAGTTATAGCTAGCCCCAAGGCATCAATACAGGTCCTTTGGCTAGGAATCAAATCCTTTGGTTGCTTGAGTTACTGGGCCATGTAAGGATTGTTTGTTCATTAATCACTTTTTTTCAATTCGTTTGAAATAATTATTGAAAGTATTTTTCACAGTATCTTGATTATTTTGTGACAACAATCAAAATCCATTTACAAGAGCAACATTTGTCATAATTATGCCAAATGACTTTCAGAATAAGCTTTGTAGAATAAGCTGAAATAACTAATTATAATGTGAAGGCATTTCCAAAATCTAGCCTTAGGTCAGCAATCTGTCCTGCTCTTTCAATTATTTTTCATTATTTCTGTAAAACTCCAAAAGCTTTCAAAGACAACGAAGAAAAAAACATGCCAGAGGGAAGGTGGAGGAAAACAATGCTCCAACTCCATGCCCAGACATTGTGATACCTCACCTAAAACTAATAATCCTCATTAGGCAGAACTGTCATGTTCTACCCTGTCATCAAGACTGAAACCTGTTACTATAGCAATGCCAATCAAATAATCTTACTGTTGCTACATGGTCTGCTGCTCAAAGTCTAGTCTCTGACTTTACAACCATGGGGACATAATATTGTGGTGTTATAATGTAAGACTGCCTCTTGAAATTTATTATTCCCTGCAAGAAATATTGATCTCTTCTGATTCATTTCACATCAAGGGAAAAATAAATAATTTGTCAAACTAGATCGACTCTTCTGAACTGAAAATGTGCTGACTTGAAAGGAACTTCCTACAGGTGTGAATATATAGTTTGTGGATGGCTGTGAGTGAATTACAATGCAATATTGCGTTATAATTGAATAGGTCATAAGCCTGAGTAGTTTGTATTCCTTGCCTTAGCCTTGAGATGGATTATTATCTTTATCCTTCGAATGCCCTTCAATCAAGGAATGAAACTACCTTTTATTAGAATTCCCTGAAGGTAGTTGGTCACAATTCTCTCAGGTTCAGTGCATCTCTAACCTCTGCTTTTACTTGTAGCTCTTGATGATGTTTTTAAAACCAATTGATGTTTTTAAATGCACTGGGATTGTTTTTCAACTTGTCACCCAGGGATTAATCTGATGTTGTGGAACAGCCATCCATTATAGAAATGATTGGATTTTCCATTATGTTGATCTCAATATTAACACTGTTTCTCTAGACATTGTTCTATTCTTCCTGCTAGGCTCTGTATCGTTACCTAGCATGACTTACCGGCATCATCAGTGTGTTTAAGATCAAGATTTATCAAGCTGCCTAATACTCTATCTCTTTTTTGTAGACCCTAAAAGCTGTGGACCATTTTTAGTTTTTCTTTCATTCTATGTGCCTTTGCGTCTTCTTGATTCAATTCATCCTTTCTTTTTGCCAGTAATGATGTTCAAAACTGTGCACCTTGCCCTTTGCAGGGTAATCACTTTAAAAGAGGCTACCATGATACTAATGACTTATTTCACAAGATTGTCTTTGGGTTGCTGAGAAAAGTTGTTGAGTACTTTTTTTTTAAAAGGAACCAACAAATCATTACTGATTAACATAATTAGCCTGTTGCCATTAAAGATAATGTAGCACAGGATCTTACAGGGCTATCAGCAGCATGAGATCTGGTGAGATTTATGGTAGCATTGGCTGAGAGGTCCAGTGAGGCCTATCTCGACATCAGGAACATGTTCCTACATCTTTTCTGCTTTTCACCAGTGGCAAGGCGAGTTTCTCAGTGGCAAGTTGCCAATTTAGGGGAAATTATTGTTTGTTAAACACCTTATTGATGCCACAACCCAACTCATTAGCATCCAGATTCCTATCCTATCAAACTCGCCAATGAAGGTAGACGTTGAGAATTCCTGACATAGAAATCAGAGCAGGTACTTGGCTTGGCCCTAGCTGTGAGGATCCTTCACGTTGCTCATCACCAACCAGCTCCTTAGGGCACTAATTGTGTGCACATCTCATCCATGGACCTTGACATCTTCAAAATCATTTTGGCATCTCCCAGAATCACAGATTTACATTGCAGGACATGCCAACAGTATGCGCAAAATTGTTACTTGATAAAGGAGACTATTCAGCCCATTGTGCCCACACCTGCTCTTCAAATGAGCCTCATTAGCTAGGGCTAATCTCCTGCTTTTCCCACATACACTTGCACACTACTTCTGTTCAAATAATCATCCAGTGCCCTTTGAAACACTCTAATTGGATCTGCCTCCACTACGTTTCCAGACAGTGTAGTCCAAGCGCTAACTACTCACTGAATGGAAAAAGTTTTTCCATGTCACCCTGCTTTGTTTGCACATCACTTTAAATCTACCTGCTTTATTTCTTGTTCTGGTTTTGAGTGCAAGCAGCTTCTCATTATCTACTCTTTCTAGCCCCCTCATGATTTTGAAAACCTCCATCAAGTCTCCTTTCAGCCTCTTCTCTCTATATCTGTCACCTTTCCTCTGCTAGCCAACAGGTATTGAAAGCCTACAGCAGGGACACTTTGTGCACATCGTCAGCTACCCAACCCATGGATTGGAGCAGGCTGTTTCTCAGAGCTGCTCACTTGCTCTCTTAGCACCCACCTGCATGTTCATAGCAGCAATGCCTTGCCTTGTCTTGCCTGTTGGTGTTGGTGCACCATTCAAAACCATAATAAGATGCTCTTTTATGCAGATGTGGAGATAGGTTGCTTGTTATGCTTGTTTTAGGGATCCATCCAAGATCCAAGCTGTACATCGGGGTGTCAATCCAGCACCTACAGCATATGCCAGCTGCCTGCACAACCAACACACAATATGATTATTCAACCAAATGGTCATGTTGGAAACTGGGTGGGAGCTGGTCCTCAGTCCAGTCAATGAGGGTAGGTCACTGTTGGTCAGAGGTCCCAGTAAGTCAATCAGAGGTACAGTTTTCATACATTTCAGGGGCTTGGCCAAAGTCTATCAGCAGCTTGGGCTACTCACAGTCAGAGAATCTGTTCAACTGCAGCCTGTGGACTGGGCAATTTTCGACTTTGAAAAGCCAGAGGGGTTAGCTCAGGCCTAATGCCAATGGATGAGGGATGCATAAGGCTGATGCCAATGCATTGTGCCTTGAAATGTAATTTGGTTTTGCACAACACGGAGGTTATTCAGAGCAAGCGGTGGTTTCCATGTCAAGTTTTCTTGTCAGCTAGCTTATTTGGAGAGTTTGGCAAGAAAGAACGCTCATCATTAGTAAGGCGAGTTATGCCATCAACAAGGTAGTTAACAAGCAGTAATCCTCCTTAATTGGCAACTTGGTGCTCTCCAGTATGTCATCATGGCATCTGTGAAAAGCATAAACTTTGGGGTGAACAAGGCCTCTTGTGGCACTGTGATCGTGTCCCTATGTCTGGGCCAGAAGGCCTGAGTTCAAGTCCCACCTGCTCTGAATAGGTTGACTAAAAATATCTATAAGTGGCATGAGATCCTCCTGATGTTTATATGAGCCTTAGCAGCCTTCAAATTCAATTCAGTCACAAATCTCACTGTTTCCTATGTCTCTCAGATCTGTGTAAGATGCTGTCTTTTTGATGGGATAGCAAACCATGGTCCCTTCTCCCCTGTCACATGGACACAAAAGGGCTTATGTTACTATTCTGGAGAAAAACAGTCTTTTCTTTGCTTATATCAACTTAGGATGCTACAAAAGTCTAAATTAATGACAAATTTATGGCATTTCATGTTGGGTTTAAGAAATAAAGAATTAAAAATAGAACTAATTAGTTTCCATTCAGCCACCATTAGATAATTACATTTTGTTTACTTTCAAATTACCCTTGGGTAGCAACTAATTTGTTTTTTAAATCATCGCTACATTTCCTAATGCATTCTTAATGGTTAAAAATTGTATGATCATTTCACTTCAGAAAAATATCAGTCTTTGTTGCTGACTGATTATTTTCAGTCCTATATTTTCAGTATAAAGAATTGCTGGGACACCTCCAGACTAAAATCCAATTTGACTATTTTATTTCAAACCTAGTTTTTAGTGTGATTGTTAGGTGATAAGGCGAGAAAAGGGTCAAAATTCATGAATAGTAATTTATGCAGTTTCAAGAAGAAGAAACATCAAATGTGATTTACATCTATATTCTCAACTTTGGTGTGCTAAAATAGACTATGGGGAAAATGTATCATGTATTCGTGAAATAAAAGTGTTGAGTTTTCATTGTATTTGTTTTTTACATGGCTAATGCAGTGTGATTTTTAAATTAAGCCTATTCTTCCAATTATCGTAGAATCACATAATTGTTATAGCCATTTGGTCCATTGTGCCTTCACTGGATCTTCAAATCAAGCATCATTACCGAGTGCTAATCTTCTGTCTTTTCCCCATACCCTTGCATCCTATTTTTATTCAAATAACCATCCAATTCCCTCTTGAATGCCATGGTTGAACCTACCTCTGCCACATTTCCAAACAGTGCATTCCATACCCTAACTATTGCTGTGTGAAAAGGTTTTTTTCTCATATCAGCTTTGCTTCTTTTGCAAAAAAAATCAAAGAACCATGGATGCTGGAAATCAGAAACAGAATCAGAAATTGCTGGAAAAACTCAGCAGGTCTGCAGCATCTGTGGAGAGAAAGCAGAATTAATGCTTTGGATCTGGTGACCCTCCTTCAGAATGATTCTGGTGAAGAATCACTGCATCCTTAACATTAACTCTGCTTTCTCTCCATAGATGCTTCCAGACCTGCTGAGTTTCAGCAATTCCTGATTTTTGCTTCTTTACAGATCACTTTAAATCTATGCCCTGAATTGTGAGCACGAACAACTTCTCCCTATTTATTCTATCCAGCCCACTCTGTGTGTCTGAAAGTTCAACAAAACTGCTGAGTTAAATCATCTGATTATAATATTACTCTGTTCCTCCTATTTTAAAATTTGTCTGTTGTATATATTCACTTTTCATTACATTTTAGAAATATGTAGAGGACAGTGTTTTGCAATATATTAGCAAATTTAATAGTATTGGATAGTTTTGGGGATAATTAAACTTTTGAAATTAAAATATTTAATTATATGTGAAGTAATGCCTTCATACATCAAATCAAAATAATTGCAAGTGCATACCGAATGATAGATTGTTTATTAAAATATTTTCCCTTGTAAATATCTGGTTGTTTTATTTATTGTTTTATTTGATAAGAAATGCTTTCTTGCCACAAGAAATGTTTCTTCCTCATTTAATTTGCATATGTATTAATAAATAAATTGCAAATTATTTGTAACTGGCAATTGATAAAGCTGCCAAACACTTTTTTTAAAGATCTAAAAGATTACTACTAAAACTGTAGTTGTAATTTAGGAAATAGATTTCATTTGGAATTGACTTACCCATGGAGGCGAAAGTAGGTACTGCAGGTGCTGGAGATTAGAGTCAAGATTAGAGTATTCCTACGTCATTTTTCCTGCTCCTCGGATGCTGCCTGACCTGCTGTGCTTTTCCAGCACTACTCTAATCTTGACACTGATCAACTTGCTCATGTTGAATTTGTAGAAATCAAGAAGAGAACTTCTATAACATTAATCAGTCTATAAGCAAAGAAAAATCAAAAAGTAACTCCGAGTTACCAGGGAGCAAGCAATTCTAAAGTAGGAGCAATCCTGAAAATGCAAGGCTTGGTTTTTGATGAGCAAAATCTAAATTTATACATGTTCTTGAAATGCATGTCTTCATTTAACTTTCTTTAAATGAAGTATTCTCTTTGTGTGATAACTAAAATCTCTGGATTATACAGAGCCATGAAACTGCTGCAGATTATCATCCAAAATTCCCAAGATGAATTCAAGTACACAGCATTCTCCAGATTATTGGGTTAAAAGTTGGACTTCACCGCACACACGCATGTACAGTTCATAAAACTTTGCAGGGAATGTTGTTTGTGTGTAAGCTGTTGAAACATTATATAAAATAATGCTGAGGGGATCTAAGATGGCGGCGATCTGAGAAGATCACACTGCAGAGCTTCGCATCGCAGCAGGACCAGGACGGTCCTTTAACCCACCCAACCCAGGTCATCAGGATTTCTTGGGCCATTGGAAAGATTGTGGAGCCCCAAGAAACATTTAAAAATTGACTTACCTGTATTTTCAGCTGTCCAGAAATGCCTAAAAAGGGAGGAGGAGCATCTGAGGCCAGGCCTGCAGCAGCCTCAGAGCTGATTACTCTCCAGGACCTGGTGAACCAGCTCTCGAAATCTCGTGAGATGTTGGGGAAACAGATTGAAGAGAAGCTGGCTCCAGTCTCTCTCATGCTGCACAAGCATGAACAGCAGCTGGGAGACCTCGAGAAGAGGACGGATGAGGTGGAGCACAGGGTCACAGTGGTGGAAGCTGATGCCAGTTCATTCAAAGAAGAGATCCAAGCCCTGAAGACGCAGGTTCGTAATTTGCGTGGCCAAGTGGATGATCTTGAAAACGGGCAGAAGAAAAATCATTCGGATCATCGGTCTGCCTGAGGATAAGGAAGGTGAGTGGCCTGCGGAATTTGTTGAAGATTGGCTTCCAAAATTCCTTGACTTGGAGACTGGCATGAGAGGATTGAAGATAGAGAGGGCTCACCGGATCGCAGCACGGAGGTCGGGTCTTGGTCAGTGCCCTCGTCCTTTCCTGGTGTGGTTCCATCATTACTGGGATAAGGAGAGAGTCATGGAGGCTTTCAGACTCCAGGGGAAGGATCCAAAGGCCCTAATTTATGAGGGGTCTAAGATCATGTTTTTTCAGGGCTTTTCAGCGGCGGTGATCCAGAAACGAAAATCTTATGATGGTGTCAAGCGAAGATTGAAGCAGCTTGGGATTCAGTACTCCCTGAGATATCCAGCAGTGCTTCAGATCACCTTAGATGGATGAATGCATCTCTTTGACACAACAGAGAAGGCAAGAGACTTTGTGGACAAACTAACCTAATTTAAACAATTGTAGTGTGTTTGTTGCTTGGGTATGCATTTATCATTCTGTAAAACAAATGGAGGAAATCCGTTTGGAGCTTTGATTTTCCCCTTTTTTTTCCTCTATTGATAATAATTTGGTTCAAACCATGTCTGGCAGTGGTAAAGATGTACATTTTAAATTTCTAAGTTAGGACATACCAAAGGATGGGTGAGGTATTTGTTCCCCTTTTTTTAATGAAAGAATTTTTTTTTATTCGTATTGATATTCTATGGGGTGTTTATTCTTTTTAGCTTGTGCTTGCGATGCGGCTCTAGCTGGGAGAAGTGAAGGTGGTTAAGATGGTTAGATGGAGGGGATCCAAGATGGCGGCAACCCAGCAAGTCTGAGTCGACAGTGCTCCTCCCAAGACTTGGGCAAAGTGGGTCACCCACCCCCACCACACTCACCAAATCTTTTAAAATAACTGTTTAATTTAATTAGTTGCTCAGTGTTGAATTTAAACAATTTAATCTTCAGCAAAAATGACCAAAGGGAAGGGAGCCGGCAGCTCTCAGCAAGCAGGACCCCCTCCCCCACCCTCCCCAGCTGCAGCAGAGGCGTCCACTGCCGCCCCGGGGGATTTACCGATGGTGGCAAGCCTCGTGGAAATGATCTCTAAACTCGATGCGAAGATTGAGGCTTTCATTGAAGAATCTCGAGGTCGATGGGACTCACTTGGCCGCGCTGCAAAAGCACGACCGAGACATTAAAGAAATCAAATGCCGAGTCGGAGGGGCGGAGCTAAAGGCTGCGACCTCCGAAACTACACCACAATCGGCCATGGATCAGGTCCGGACTCTCAAACAGCGAGTCATATTGATGACCTCGATAATCAAAGTTGTCGAAAAAATATTCATTTGCTGGGCCTCCCCAAACAGGAAGAGGAAGGCCAGCTTACAGCGTTTCTCGAGCAGTGGCTGCCACAGCTTTTAAATTTGGAAGCTGGATCAGGCCAGATAAGGGTGGAATGGGCCTACCGGGTCGCAATACGCGGGCCCGGCTCGAAACAGCGCCCTCGCCTAGTCCTGTTCCAGCTGCAGAGCTATAGGGAGAGGCAGATACTCCTAGAAGCCTCTAGAAATCTTGGAAAAGATTCCCAAGCCATGATCTATAAAGGATCCAAGATCATGTTATTCCAGGACTTTTCCCCAGCTCTGGTCTGAAAGAGGAAGGCATTTGATGAGGCGAAGAAATGTTTAAGGGACTTAAATATTCAGTACTCCTTACGCTACTCAGCGACGCTATGCTTTAACCATGAAGAATCATGTATAACTTCAGATCGCCAGAAGAGGCTAAGGGATTCTTGGACTCTCTTAGATAAATTGTAAGAGACAATGGATGTTGGTTTGCCTTTCCCCCACTCCGGTTTATATCCCCCCCCTTTTTTCCTTTTTCTTACCTTACTGTTTAATATTATCTTGGGGGGTGGGAAGAGGGATTTATTTATTTGTTCTCTATTTAACTATGTATGTATGTGTATATGTCTATATATATATATATATATATATGTGTGTGTGTGTGTGTATATATGTGTGTGTGTATATATGTGTGTAGGTATATGTATATATGTGTATATATATAAGCCGGGGGATTTAGTTAATGTTGGTGGGGGGAGGTGGTAACCTTATTCTATTTTATCTCTGTCTCTAGGAGCGGGGTTGTTTTTCCCTTGTTATTTTGTATTATTATATTTAATCATTATTTGCTGAGGTTGTAATTTTATAGTTATATATGTTTATACATGGCATTAACATTACCAAATATATCCAGGTGTGGGTGGGGGGCGCGGGTGGGGGTAGGGTGCTTACTGTTAACTCTAGCTTTGTATTATATCTGAATTCTCCTCATTCTATTGAGGAGCACCTGGGTCAAGGGTGGGGCATTGGTTGGGAATGGATACGATGGACCTTTGGAAAGGAAGTGACACCCCCTGGGAACAAGGGGGGAAATCTCCATTTAAAAACGTTTTATTCCTTTTTTTTATTATTTAGAAATAGTTTTTTGTTATACTGTAGTGAGTATATTAGAGAGCCTTTATTTTTGTGAATTTTATATGCTCTATGCTCGGGATGTTCTGGATAGGGTTTCCCCTCCCGAGGGGTCTCGGATTTGCCCGGATGATTATGGTTGATCAGTCAGTTAAGTGGTGCACCTGGAATGTCAAGGGGAGTAATTCGCCAGTCTAAAGGAAGAAAATATTATCAAATCTTAAGAAAAAAGAGTTGATATAGCTCACCTACAGGAGATACATCTGTTGGATAAAGAACACTTGAAATTACAACAGGGTGGATTTGATCAGGCCTTTTTTTTCTTCTTTTAGCTCAAAAAGTAGGGGAGTTGTTATTCTTATTTGGAAGAATTTCCCTTTCAAAATCCTAAATCAGATAAAAGACGAATCTGGACGATATATTCTGATTAAAGACCTTATAAATGGAGAAGAATATGGGTTTTTAAATTTGTACTGCCCCCCCCCCGGCACACCCCTTTAAATTTATAACGGAAACCTTCTCAAAATTGATGGCTCTTGGTGCCCGTCATACAATTATAGGGGGAGACTTTAATTGTATTATGGATCCGGAAATAGATAGGATTCCCAAGAGTACTGCAGGAGTATCTCCCAGATCTAGTCAATTGGTGGATCTGAATAAACAATTAGGATTAGTAGATGGATGGAGATGTCTTCATCCACAGGGCAGAGATTTTTCCTTTTACTCTAATCCACATAAATGCCATACCAGAATTGATATGTTTTTTGCCCCCTCGATTTTTTTAAATTCCATATCATCCTGTAAAATAGGTAGTATAGTAATTTCTGACCATGCTGCTGTATATATGGAAACCAAGGCGAGGAACAATGGGACATCCCTTCAGCATTGGCGTATGGACCCCTTCCTAATGAAAGACAGTAAATTTGTAAACTCCTTTTCTCAAGAATTTAAAACTTTTTTAGAAATTAATTTAGGTAAGGCTAGCAACCCATCAATGATGTGGGAGACCATCAAAGTTTACGTGCGAGGTTTGATCATCTCCTACTCAGCGACCCAGAAAAAATTAAAGGGAGAACAGCGTCTGCTGGAAGCTCACTTAAAAGCAGCTGAAACAGCATACACTGATAGACCTTCTATTATTAAATTGCAAAGGATTACGGCCCTTAGGACAGCTCTAAACAGTACGCTTACTCAAACGGCTAAGAGGGAAATATTATTTGCAAAACAAAGGTAATATGAATTTGGCGACAAACCAGGTAGATACTTAGCATTTCTTGCAAAGAAAAAAAAGGCCCCTCAAACGATCAGGTCTATCAAGGAAAGTACGGGTATTTTGACTCATGATCATAAAAAGGTTAATGCAATCTTTAGAAAATTTTATTCTGATTTATATAAATCGCAGGATTGTGAAGACAGGACAAGGAAGATGCAGTCATTTTTTAAAAATTTGACCTTGCCAGGCCTAACTCCGGAAAAGGTATCGGTCCTAAATGCTCCCCTAACAGTCCAAGAAATACTTGATGCAATCAGGCAACTTCAGAGCGGTAAGGCTCCTGGCCCAGATGGCTTTCAAGCTGAATTCTATAAAGAATTTACAGAAATATTGGCTGGTCCACTTATGGACATGTATAACTATGCATATAGTCAGGGCTGTCTCCCGCCTTCGCTGAAAGAGGCAAATATCTCTCTTATCCTTAAAAAAGGAAAGGATCCAAAAGATTGTACGTCATACAGACCAATATCCTTGCTAAATGTAGATTTTAAAATCCTTTCTAAAATGTTAGCTTTGAGACTAGAATGGGTACTGCCATATATCATAAAGGAGGATCAGATGGGGTTTATTAAGGGCCGTAGATCATCCAATAATGTTAGAAGGGTTTTGAATATGATTCAAGCCTGTCATCAGGGAAAGATATCAGGAGTAGTAGTTTCATTAGACGCGGAAAAGGCATTCGATAGGGTTGAATGGTCATATTTGTTTTACACATTGGAAAGGTTTGGCATTGGACAGGTGTTTACCAAATGGGTCTCACCATTGTATAGTGATCCCAAAGCAGTTACCAATGGATTAGGTTCGGATAGCTTCAGTGTGGGTAGGGGCTGCCGTCAGGGATGCCTCTCTCGCCATTGTTATTTACGCTAATAATTGAACCACTAGCAGAAGCTATATGAGCTGATCCTAATATAACGGCCCCAAGGATTGGTACAGGTAAACATAAAATTACCCTGTATGCAGATGATGTTCTTCTATTCCTCAGTAATCCTCTGATGTCCGTACCTCGCCTAATCCGAATTATTAATACATTTAGCGCATTCTCAGGCTATAAAATTAATTTCTCAAAATCGGAGGCTATGCCAATGGGTGGCCTTGCTATGATATCCCACTTAGTGGATGGATCCCATTTTCCCTTTCATTTGTCCCTGGAGGGCTTCTTATATTTAGGCATTTTGTTTACCCCAGTATTTGGTCAGTTATACAAGGCTAAATTTGTGCATTTACTGGAAAGGATAAGGCAGGACCTCCAGCGATGGGGAGACCTTCCAATTTCCTGGCTGGGTAGAATAGCACTAATTAAAATGAATGTTCTGCCCCGTCTCCTATACCCTATGAGAATGCTTCCGGTGATGCTGCCGAGGCTAACACTACGTAAATTATATGGCTGGTTGGGTTCCTTTATCTGGAATCATAGACGGCCCCTCATTAAGCTGAAGAAGCTACAGCTTCCACAGGCAAGGGGAGGATTGGACTTCCCAGATTTTAGGAAATATCAGTTAAATTCCTTATTAAGTTACATAGCTGATTGGGTCTTGTCTGATCCACAATCAATCTGGCTGGACATCGAGGCTTCTCAAGTAAAATGCCCACTTATTAACCTTTTATTTTCAGACAAGAGGAAAATCATTACGGATCACTGTAAAAACTCTATAATACTAAACACAATTAAAGCTTGGAATATAATGCGGCAAAATGAGGGTAATTCACATAAAACATCCCCCTATGCGCCGATAGTGGGAGCATGGGGATTCCAACCGGGGTTTACAGATGCCACTTTTAAACTCTGGAGATCCAGGGGTATCTCATGTCTAGGGGACCTCTTTAAAGATGGGGTCTTGATGTCTTTTGAACAGCTGCGTCAGAAATTCGGATTACCTAATAAAGACCTCTATCGATACTTCCAAATTCGAGACTATATACAGAAGAAGACTATGTTATTAGATAGTCTTTATAAATCAGATAGAGAATGTAGAGTACTACGACCAATGGGGGTATCTTCCGTCAGTACTATTTATCATTTACTACATGATGCAGTATCGGGAGATATGGACAATCTACTTAAAACATGGGATCAGGAATTGGGACTAGAAATCTCTATAGAAACATGGAATGATATTTGGGAAAACGCTAGAAGAATCACCATCTGTAACAGAACTCAGGCTATCCAGCTGAAGATACTTCATAGGGCCCATATAGCACCGGATCGATTGGCAAAATTTAAGGCAGGGCATCTCCAATGTGTCCCAAATGTAAAATAGAGGTGGGCACTCTTGTACATTGTCTATGGACCTGTCATAAGATCCGTAGATACTGGACTAAAGTAGCAAGTGCCCTGACAGAAATTTTAGGAACGGAAATTAAAGTGGACCCCGTATCTCTCCTTTTGGGCTTTTCGAACTTGTCCTCCCTGGACATGCATGGGAAGAGACTATTTTCTATTCTCTCTTTCTGTGCAAGGAAAAATATTTTGGTAAACTGGGTGGCTGAGGGCCCCCCTGGACTTTCAAATTGGCACAGATTAATTATGGAATGTATTCCCCTTGACTTCCTTACAAATATGGTGCACCGAAAGACCGTATTATCTTATAAAATATGGCAGCCCTTCTTGAATTATATGAATACAGATATTTCGGCTATCCTAAAAAGGGCTTTTATTTAATTGAGATTATGAACCTGGCTGATCCGGGGCCCCTTGGGAGAGGAATCCCGCACGAATACGGGTTTTGTTACATTTGATGTTAACACATTCCGAGCATGTATCTCACTACCCAATTTCTACGTTATCCGCTGTTTTTTTTTTCCTTTCTCTTATTTGAATAATGTAAGAGACTTAAATCTACACTCTGGTTAGTTATAGGTTAGATTAGTAGTTAGTTGAGATTTTTTTATTTTTCTCGGTATTTTTCTTTTGTTAAATTTTGGTCATTATATATTTAAGATTTAATTGTATATCAATGCTTGTACTTGAGAGTTTTATTTATTTTTGTAAACTTGTAAAAATGTTAAATTTCTGATAAAAATATCTATATAAAAAAATGGTTAGATGCCTATTTATGGGCAGTTCGGGACGGGTAGTTGCCCCCTCCGGGCAGGGGGTGAGTTCCCCTACTCAGCACTATTAGTGCTTTATATGTTGGTTTGTTTTCTGGTTTTTGTTGTTTTTTATTTTTAATAATTTTGTATGTTTGTTAAATGTAGTGGTTTTAGTTTATGTAGTTTTTATATTTGGTGGACCATGCGACACTAAGGCTCAGCAATTTGTGGTTCGGGTTCCTCCTCTCTGGAATTTAAATGTAATTGCAGAAGATTATGGCTAATGATTTGATTAAATGCTGTACCTGGAATATCAAGGGAAGTCACTCACCAATTAATAGGAAGAATGTACTCTTGAGTCTTAGAAAGGAGAAGGTGGATATTGCTTTGTTACAGGAGATACATTTGGATGACAAGGAGCATCTGAAATTACAGCAGAATGGCTTTGACCAAGTTTATTTTTCATCATTTAATACCAGAAGTAGGAGAGTGGCTATATTGGTAAGGAAAAATCTCTCATTTAAATTGTTGGAATGTGTTAAAAACACATACGGGAGGTTTGTAATTCTTAAAGCCTGATAAATGGGGAAGAATATGGCATTTTAAATGTTTATTGTCCCCAGCTCATCCTCTTACATTCTTGGTAGATGCTTTTTCTAAACTGTTAAGTCTCAAGTCTTGGCACATCATTATAGGGGGAGATTTTAACTGCCTCATGGACCCCACAGTAGACAGGTTGCCTAAAGGTCCCTCGATACCCTCTGTACAAACTAAACAGTTATTGGGTCTGTGTGGGAATTAGGGTTGGTGGACGTCTGGAGATGTCTCCACCCTACAGGTAGGGATTTCACGTTTTTCTTCAATCCGCACAGATGTCACACGAGGATTGATTTTTTTCTGACCCCTGCAGTAACCCTGGATCTGGTGGCATCCTGTACGATTGGTAATATTGCCAGCTCTGATCATGCTCCAGTGTACCTCATGGTTAAAATTAAGGATGTTACAGTGGATTCAAGGTACTGGCAAATGGACCCCTTTATTCTCATGGACAGCAGATTTGTGGAGTATTTCTCTAGGGAATTTCGGGCATTCCTAGACATCAACATAGGCTTGGTTGATAGCTCATCTGTTCTCTGGGAAACTGCTAAAGCTTATGTCAGGGGGTTAGTTATTTCATATTCCACCAGTAGGAAGCTGCAGAAGGGTGAGCAGCAACGTCTCCTTGAAGCACGTTTGAAGGCAGCCGAGAAGGCCTATTTTGACAGACCCTCGTTGGTCAAACTATAGAGGATTACGGCACTGTGGTCTACACTAAATTCTGTGCTCACGCAGACAGCAAAGAAGGAGCTGGCTTTTGCAAAGCAAAGGTTATACGAGCATGGTGACTAGCCAGGCAAATACTTAGCATACCTTGCCTGAAAAAGAAGTGCCCCACAAACCATTACAACGATTAGGGAAGGGTCTGGGAACCTAACGTGATTCTAAAAAGATTAATGTTGCGTTCCAGAGATTCTACTCTATATCAGTCTGAGAATTGTGAGGAGGGGCAGGCCAAAATTGAATCCTTTTTTAGAGATCTGAAGCTCACAGGTGTAACTCCCAAATAACAGTCCTTTCTCAATGCCCCATCATCAGAGCAAGAAGTGCAGGAAGTTGTGAGGCAGTTTCAGATTGGAAAGGCGCTCGGTCCTGATGGACTTCCCAGTGAATTCTATAAGGAATTTATAAGTATACTGTCAGGCCCGATGCTGAATATGTTTAATGATTCATACAGTCATGTTTGTCTCCCACCATCTCTGAGAGAGGCCAATATTTCACTTATCCTTAAAGAAGGGAAGGATCCGGAAGACTGCTTTTTCAGGCCCATCTCGCTCTTAAATGTGGACTTTAAGATCCTCTCTAAGGCTCTTGCATTAAGGCTGGAGACTGTGTTACCCTCTGTTATGAAAGAGGATGAGACATGCTTCATAAAGGGTCGCAGATCCTCCAATAACGTTAGGAGGCTGTTTAATGTAATTCAAGCATGTCAACAACAGTCAATACAGGGATTGGTGATTTCTTTAGATGCAGAGAAGGCATTTGACCGAGTTGAGTGGCCGTACCTTTTCTATCCTCTAGACCGGTTTGGTCTGGACGAAGTTTTTATGAGATGGATAAAGGTTCTCTACAGTGTACCTCTCGCTGCAGTCATTACCAACAGGGTACAATCAAGCAATTTTAATATTTCTAGGGGCAGCCGGCCGGGCTGTCCCCTTTCACCATTACTTTTTGCGTTGGTGATTGAACCGTTGGCAGAGGCCGTTCGTGGGGATCTCAATATATCAGCTCCAGAAGTGGGGTCAAAATTACATAAGATCTCACTGTATGCAGATGATGTTCTAATTTTCTTGACAAATCCAGCAGTCTGTGCCTTGCCTGATACAATGCATTTACGCGTTTGGCGCTTTTTCAGGGTATAAGATTAATTTTGCTAAATCAGAGGCTATGCCTATGGGTGGTTTTACGAAAGAGTTGGCTCTTGAGAGTGACTATAGATTCCCATTTAGGTGGTCACAGGGGGTTTTTGTGTATTTGGGCATATTCATTACACCAGTTCTGGATTGGCTGTTCAAAGCCAATTTTACTCAATTATTTGAAAAAATTAAACAAGATCTCCAAAGATGGGAGGCACTTCCAGTCTCATGGTTGAGTCGGATAGCGCTTATTAAGATGAATATTCTCCCTCGTTTGCTATACCCTATACGGATGCTCCCCCTGATTTTCAATAAACCAACACTCAGGAGACTGAACAGTTGGTTCAGCTCCTTTATCTGGCACCATAAACAGCCCCTCATTAAATTAGCCAAACTGCAGTTGCCTCACAGATCGGGGGGAGTAGACCTTCCGGACATTAAAAATTACCAATTAAGCTCGCTTTTGACCGATGTAAGTGATTGGGTTTGTGGGGACCCTCTTTCACTATGGCTAGATATCGAAGTCTCCCAGGCAAGGTCCCCCCTTACCAGTTTGCTGTTTTTGGACAAAGTGAGGACAGTTAGGGAATATAGCCATAACCCAATAGTCATCAATACTGTTAAAACATGGAGGGCAATTTGGCAGAGGGAAGGCAATATTGGCAAAACATCTTTGTTTACACCTTTAATGGGTATGCCGAGTTTTCAACCAGGTATGATAGATTCAGGATTTAAACGCAGCTAGGGGTATATCTTGCATGGGTGATTTATTTGAGGGAGATGTAATGATGTCCTTCGATCAGTTAGTACGGAAGTACGAGTTACCTAATAGAGACCTCTTTCGTTTTTTTCAAGTTAGGGATTTTATTCAAAAAAAGACCACACTTTTGACTGATCTCTACAAATCGGACATAGAAAGAGGGGTACTAAGGGCTAAGAGTACACTCTCTGTCAGTACTCTATATCACCAATTGGGGGGTGCCACCTCAGATGAGTCTGATCGACTCTGCAAGATGTGGGAAAGAGAGCTGGGTGTTGAAGTTTCTTCAGAGGCATGGGAGGATATTTGGGAGAATGCAAGGAAGATATTAATTTGCAATAGGACCCATGCTTTACAGTTGAAGATTCTCCACAGGGTCCACTTAGCCCCAGACCATTTGTCAAAATTTAAACCAGGGGTATCTTCAGCATGCCCCAAGTGCAAAGCCTGTACGGGTACTCTTACCCATTGTCTTTGGTCTTGTGACAGGCTTCAAACATATTGGAGTGCTGTGGTGGGTGCAATGGAGAGGATTTTAGGTGTAGGGGTGGAGAGGGACCCTATTTCGCTCCTTTTGGGCCAACCCATTCCATTTCCTGCAGACTCGCATAAGGAAAAACTTTTCAATATTCTTACATTCTGTGCAAGGAAGAATCTCTTGCTAGGTTGGATATCAGAAACCCCCCCAGGCCTGTCGGGTTTGGCGGAAGATTGTTATGGAGCATATTCCCCTGGACTTTCTCACAAATATGGTACACCAAAAAACTGAGAATTTTTACAAGACATGGCAACCCTCTTTGAAATATCTGGACACAGATTTATCTGCCACACTAACAAGGGCTTTTATATAGCTGTAACGATTGTGTTTCATGAGTCCAATATCCAGGGAGGAGGAACTGTGAATGTATGAGTGTTTTGTTTGGCTGGGCTGAGTTATTACTATTTATTTGTTTGTTGTTAGGTATTTATTTAGTTAGTTACACAGCTAGTTTAGGTTTTTTAAAAATTTTATACTTCTCTATATATGTTTATACATTTGTATAGGAGGGTGGGTTGGGGATTTTTTTTATTATTTGGGTTTAGTTTTGTACTATTTTTGTACTGTTTTGAATTGCATTGTTTTGTATTTGTTGTAATATTTAAAAATCTATTTTTTCTTAATAACAATGTATTATATAGATTGCAAAAAAAAATGCTGAGCTTTGGTTTCATTATTTCTCTATGGATTTGCAACAGAATGCTATTCTCCATAGCTTTATTGAGATGTCAGTTTGAGGTATGGATTCTAGATTTACAAATGATGCTTAATCCGCATTCATACATCATTAGCTATAAATCTGAACCAAGTGGCACTTTATGAGCAGTTTAAAAATACTTCTGTTGCCATACAGTAACTTTATAAACTGTCTAACCATAACTAAGGACATAAAGTGCTTTGTAAGGATATAAAATTTGACAAATAATGCAACATTTATTCCAAGATGATATTTTCATATTTATTATAGGTATAAAAGTTGAAATTTAACGGTATATTGCAATTTTAAAATAATGCACAAATAATTGCTTTTGAATTTGAAATTAATTTGAGTAACTCATTGGATACAATGTATACAGAATAACACCAAAGACCTACTAACGTGGCTAGAAGAGAACAGGAACCACTGTTACATCCAAAGTAGTGCCCTTTATCAATGATCTCCCAGTGGTGGACCACCCCAGGAATAGTTTTGGCAATGCTGCTCCCATAACAGTATTGGATAGAGATCAAACATGTTAAGAACATCAGAACATAAGAAATAGGAACGGGAATTTACCACATTGTCCATTGAGCCTGAACTGCAATGCTAATCATCTGGATCAACTCCACTTTCCTGCCTGAACTTTATATCCCTTTATTCTCTGAGAGAGCAAACATCTCTAAGTATATTCAACTATGGAGTCTCCACAACAATCTTTGGGAGAGAATTTGAAAGATCCACAGTTTTTTGAGTGATGTAATTTCTCCTCACGAAGTCCATCTTTTTGGAAAATGGTGTTCCTTTGTTCTAGATCTCCCCAGCATGGGCAACAACCTGTCAGAATCTATCATGTTATTCACCTTCAGAATCTTGCTAAACAAGGCACAGCAACATGTGACAATATCAGGATACTGTACAACTGTGCAGAAACTTGGAATAAAGGCATGCTTGTCACATGTTGTTGCTATCCTTCTGGTGATGATGGTTGTTGAATTTGGCCACGTAAATATTTTTAATTAACTCTTTCAAACATGTAATTATACAATGCCCGAACAAATGGGACTTGAACCTAGGCTTTCTGGCCAGGCAGTAGGACACTACCATTACTCCACAAGAGTCTACTTCTGGCAATGTATCCTGAAGTTAATAATGCCCAATAATGGAGCAGCTGCATATTTATCTCAGTGATAAGGCATTGAAAATTGCTTTATCTGGTATTGTGCTGGGTCTTCCTGTTAAGTACTTCTGATGAATACCTATTGCAGATTAATTAATCTCAGTTCTGCTCAATTTAATGGAGCTGGGTCATCTTCTGGGTGGTTTTGGTTCTCAAGAAATTAGTGCTGAGGACCTTACAGAAGATCAGCTCTCATTTAATGTACCACAAATGTTAGTTGGTACTTGACACTTTAAGCCTGGGTGTTGTCCAGGCCCCATTGTAAGCAGACCTGGGCTCTTTCCTTATTGAAAGAGTTGTGAAAGGGAGAAATTGTAGATGGATCTGCAAATCTTCAGGGATCAACCCCATCCGAACCTTTTGATGACAGTACATTGAGAAGCTGAAGATGGTTGGGCTGAGGAATCTGTGCTGAGGAACTCTTGAGATGATGTTCTGAATTGCAGTGAAAGACCTCCTTTTATGTCTGATATAATTTCAGCCACTGGAGGATTTCCCTTTGTTCCTCAAATGATTTCTTTTTTTGTTAAGCTTCCTGATATCATAGTTGTTTGAATGCTGTATAAATGTGGAAGAAAATAAAATACAAATGTATAGATTAAAAAAATGACAAGTACATCTTAACAAAATAACACACATGCACTACAAATGTATAATAAGTCACACATAATATGAAATATCCAGTTTATATTCTCATGGATAAGGTTGTTAACTATTTATTATATTGTTCTTCCCTGTTGAGTATCCTTTAGAGCTGTGACCTTGACTATAACCTGTGTATCTGTTTATAGCTTATTTCATGATTTCAACTGAAAATGTTTTTATTTTACTTTATTCAAAAACTGATTTGTTTTTAAGAAGCTGTATAAACACAACCTGAAAGGAGAATCAAACATTAAGTTACATCTAAAATATATCTAACAAGAAATTGTGGTTCATTATCTCAATGCAGCAGGACTGCATGTACATTTTATAATGCTGCAGGCAAAATTTACCTTGAAATTCATTGGAGGCAATGTTGCAAAGAAATTGTAATTCCTTTGACAAGTGAATTAAAAAGCTCCAAAAATGAAAAAAAAAGGAAAATCAGTTAAAGGGGATTTAGGAGACAGATAATGAACTGAGAGCTTTCAGCTCCAGTGAAATCACTAGGGATGTCCTCTTGGCAGAGAAAACCTGTGCATATTCATGAAATTGATCTGTAATAGCTTGCTGTTTTCCATAATCTCCATTAAAACCTATTCTGAAAGAATAGCACATCAATGCATTTCTTATGTTTGGAAAACTTCAGTTTCCAAGTGTTATTTGAGACCAGAGTTAGGGGCATATGTTTTATCCTTTTATTTTGCTGTTCTAAAATGGCAAGAAGAAACTTTGGGAAGAATCCTTCCAATCCCTGAATGACAAGGGTAAGGGCGAGCCAGTTGGGAAAATATAGTGAGATCAGAAAAATGAGATTCTCAATGTAGAGGAAAGAAACCAGTCGAGTTATTCAGCCAAGGTTTCATGGCAACATGTGAATCTCTTCAGTGAGCAACAGGAAGCCTGCTTGCATGTACTAACATCTCATTATTACCAATTGTGCCTCATTTATATACAGCTTGCTATTTTAACCAGGCAGTGGAGAGAAACTGATGGTGACAATTTCCAATATTAAGGCCAGACTTGTTAATTTATGAGGGTTTTTGTCTCTACCACCCTTACTGGTAGTGAGTTCCAGATTCCAACTGTCCTCAGAACTAAAAATATTTTCCTTGCATCTCCTCTAAACTTCCTGCCCCTTTACTTAAATCGATGCACCCAAGTCATTGACTGCCTCCACAAAGAGGGAATATTTCTTCCTGTCTCTACCCCTCAGAAAGTGGAATTTCCAATCAATGGTGCCCTCATGATCTGGTTCAGGTACAGGAGACCTTTAGAGACTTGTTTGCATGGCCTTTCATTGAAGGCAAGAGAGAGGCAGTAGCACTGTACTCTGTGGAGACGTGGCAGTCAGGACACCATGTAGTGATGTCCAGTGTATCTGCAATGCAATACCTTCTTCCAGTGGGGACACCGAAGGCTCCACATCAGTTCCCATGCAGGTCATGTCTGGGGGTTCATTGCAGTACAGTACTGACAGAGGATGCCACTTAATCCTTGGATATTTTGCTCCAGACAACTGGATTTTGCAATGGGGTGTTGTGATGGATAGTGAGGATCTGAGAGAGCCGCAATGTCATAGAGAGTGGGGAAAAGAGAATGTTCTTTTAGATGGAACAGCGCTGCAGCATTCTATAGCTCAGCAGCATCCAACAAAGCAACACAAACAGGACTTCTTTGTGAGCTTCATTCAATGGAATTGAGTTGCGTGAAATTATCTCTCACTAACTGTAAACATTTTGATGCTGCTAAGGCCAGCATTACCTGTATAATTCTAACTGCAAGTGCAGTTTCTTGGTTTGATCCTCTTATGTTTTTCCTGTTGTTTAATAAAAATTGAGGTTACAAACTGTTGGAAACCTTCACAAACTCTGATGCTTCCTAATTCAATCATTACAAAGTTTCATGCTGGTATGAAACTTGGTCTAGATGCTATGGAAGAGTAGCTATTTTTCAGACTGGGTTATAACATCATGTGGTGCTAAAAATGGTGAGCCTCTCAAGAACCTTCATTCTTGTAAATGCAGCTAAAATGACAGTCACTCAGAGTTGCTGATGATAAGTGAAAACGTTTTTTAAAATTCGATGATGCCTACAGGGAGCCTGCCCTATAGATGAACCAATTCACCTTGGAGTTATAGGCAGGTGACCCCAGGGTGTCTGTGTCCAGGCATTATGGGGGTGTTCTGCTCAGATACAGGCTAATCCTCCTTGCCTCAAATTTCCACAGATTTGAGGGTTGCACGCAGACTGGAGGTGGAATGGCTGGGCCCCTCTACAATGTCCTGAGAGGAGATTTCTGCAGCTAGTTCCTCCTCTGACTGGGTGTTTTCTGCCCCTACCCTCCCTCCTGGTGAGGAGGGTCTGTGAAGTGAGGTCACATTCCATCATTCCCCCTGCTACCATGCCATATGGATTGCAGGTCTGTGCATATAGCCAACAGGCACTGAGTGTGCTGGAGAAAGGCAAAATCTTGTGGATGCTGGAGATCTGAAATACAAACAGATAGTGCTGGAGAAACTCAGCATATCTAGCGTCATCTGCAGAGAGAGAAAGACACAGAGCTAATGTTTCAAGTCCAATGGCTCTTCTAAAGCGATGCTGCCAGACCTGCTGAAGTTCTCCAGCATTTTCTCTGTGTATACTGAGGACCTTGCTCTCCTTGACAGCCAGCAATCTGTCCATGGAGACAGCCAAACGTATGCCGCATGCTACTGAGTGTGTTGGTGGACTTCGCAAACCTTTGATTCAGTTTCCTGAGTGTCTCTGACAAACTTGCCTGCTGTTCCTGTGTATTTGTGCATTTTAACGATGTTATTAATGACAGTCACCATTGAGTCCTCTCCTGCCTGGGGTTGAGAGATGCTTGGTCTCCAGAAATCCTCTGAGTGGCAGCAAACTGGAAATGTGCCAGTGATACACCTATCAGACTGTGCTCCCAGCTCTCTCGAATGTACCCACTCAGGTTTCACTACCTGAGCCAGTGAAGAGTGCAGGAGGCAACTTTCCTAGTGCATCCTCTGAGGAGGTGTGGTCTGCGTCTTCCTCCTTCGAGTTGGAGGAGGGGCTGATGTCCAGAGGGACTGGTCTCTTCAAGGCAGAGTATCTGGATGTCAGTGGTGCCTGCAAGAGAAAAGAGAGAGATTGAGTTGTGAAATCAGGGTAGCAGCTTGGTCACGTTAATAATACATTCACAGCGGTGATAATGGGACAGGAGGATAGCACTTGAATCTTACTTAGTTACCATGATATAGCAGTCTCGTCAGTCATCATCATCCAATGAACAATCTCTGTCCTCATTCACTAAGGCAACTATTCTTTCTTTGGCCATTTTCTCCCAAATTGCGATAAACGAAGGGACTGAGTGAGATGGAAGTGCTGGCAACAACTGGTCGTGTTGGTGCAGGTAGAAGAAAGATAGTAAAGTGACCCGAATGAGTGACTAGGAAGTGCAGAGGACATGCAGAGGGAGTCTGGAGGATGGGTGGTGGGAGGTGGGAGTGATTGAGTGAAGATGCTGCGTGCCATGCTGAAGGTTGTAGACCGTGAGCCTCTGGAAGTGAGAGCAGTGACAGAGTATGAGTAGCAGAGAGCAATTGGTGCCACCTATGCTTGCAGAGAGAGAAGAAGGTCATTATCCTTCTCCCTGCATTGCTGGGGAATTCTTCTGGACTGTGAGCACCACAGACCCAGGTGGTAACTTCACACCAGGTTGGCAGGGTCTGGGCTGTGGTCACCTGTAGCGCTCCTGAGGGAAAAGGGCTGCCCTCCACTTCACACCCCGCTCACCAGTAGCCTGTTGGTAAAGTGGGGTGTCAACTTTTCTTTCTCAGCCATGTCCTTCTGAATTCCTCAGAAACACACTTTGACTGGCAGCTCCTGGATTACAGTGTTTGACCTGGTGCCCAGCTGGGATTTAAATATGGCACCAGTAGTCTGAATCCCAAAAGGTCCCAGCAGTAGTGATAACTCATTGCAGCTCACAGAGAGAAGCCCTTCATGAAACTCCTCAAAATAAACCCTTAGCCAATTTTTGGTAAAATTTAGACTTTTGTTTTAACTATGTTCTCCTTTAAAGCTCTAGATGGAGCTATTGTGCAGCATAATCATAATTCACTTTTAGGTAGCTCAGATGAAGGCTATACAACTGTAGCAAAAACAGTTATGTGGAGTAAAATTGAATAGTTGCAATGAAAGTTAAATCTTAAAGATCATTATTTATCAGCAGCTTTTGGAATTGGATTGCAAAGTACCTTTTCACATACAAAATTTTATGATCTACTCCACAGAAGGTGCACAGTGGCACCATAAGGGCAAAGGCTGGATGTTCCTAGAAGTGACCATGGGAGGTGGGTTACTGATGATGGTGATTGGGGTTGGGGTAGCAGGAAAGCAACAAGTGAAGAGAATTCCATCTTTTCTGAACCAGACAGTTGAAAAGTTGATGGGGAGTTGTCAATTCTAGAGTGCCAGAGTTCTGAGAGTGTGACCAAACAGAGAGAGAGCTTTGAAGCAGGCTGTCAGCATTGTAGAGTGGCACTATGAGAAGATTTGAAAATAAGAATTTTAAAATTAATGCATTCTGGAGAGATGGGCATGGCATATCATGAAGAAAAACAAGGGGGTGACATTTTTGTTCCCCTAACACAGCCATCAATTTGTGCTGGCACTTTGAGGAATTGAAAGCATTCCAAAGTTAGGAATTCTTATATTCAGTATAGGGCTGCAGCATAATTAACCGGATCAGAAGATTTTAACAGAGGTGCAAATAGAATGCTGACTTTCACCTTCAAATTTGGATAAGTGGAAAATAAAGAAGTAATTTTGACAAGTTTAAATCCAGATATAACTACTACACTTCTTTTTCTCTTCCGTTTGGAATCACAGAATTCTCATCCAGTTCTTCATTGTTTTTTTTAACCTGGCAAAGAATTAACAAGGAGTACATTCTTGCAAAATGACCCTTTTAATCTGATGCACTGATTCTCCATATATACAGGAAGGTGCCATGTATAGTGTATAATAGTGCACTCAGCACTTGAGATGTCTGATCAAGGAAGAGAGCAATTGGTAAAAGAAGCAGAATGTTGAACTATATTGGGGGTAGATTAGTAACAATAGAAGTCACTGGATGTACTCTGTGCAAAGGTTACATGTTAAAGCTACTGAAAGATTAATTTAAGACTGATGCCAAAAGCTTGTTCATGCATAAGATGATAGGCATTTGAAAAATGTTTGGAATTATTTAACAAAAATCTTGGATGGATGAAGATGCTGTGATGGGAACTGCATTTTTTTTCAGATGAATGAGCAAACATTGCTATATGAGCTAAGTGTTTGCATAGCAGTATGACCACCATAACAAATGCAGAACTAATTCAATTGTTTTATTTAATTTGGTAAGGAAAGACCCCCAGGTCTTTGTAATTTATTTCACAGTAACACTAGCTGCTAAGATTGAAAAATATTACAAACGTCATGAACCAGATTGAGAAAAAGGTTGTTTTGTTCAATAATGGTTGATCTTCTCCAAGTGAATTAAATGCTTATCAGGGTGCTAGGGATTATGGCCTGGATTTTCATCCTGGAGGTGGGTAGCTGAAGTCAGGAAAATCCCCAACTTGGCCTATGTGCCTCAGGAGAAGGAACCTGCAAGGTTCGGATTTTAATTGTGAGAGGGTGAGTTTGGGCTGCATTTGGGCCAGCTGACTTGGGAAATGGTCAGTGGCAGTCAGAGGGCTGCTGGATGCCAAGACATGTTGTTTAAAAAGCCCACCTTGGTGCTGTGGGCCTCCAATATAAACAGCTCTTACCCCCTCACTCAGTCGCTATGGCCCCTCATACAGGTTATGTCACTTTCATGCCTATTCACCCCCATTGTAGACATTAAAGAAATGAAAGAAATATTGACAGCAGGTGTTTAAAAAAAGGACTTTAAAAAATGTCATTCATTCTTAACTTTCTACTATGTTTAAAAACATTCTTTTTCACTTCAGCCCATTAAAACTGTCAATCAACCAGACCTTTTAAATCATATGAAACCTCTTACCCTTATAAGTGTGGTGAAATGACAAATCCAGGAAATAGGCTGTGGAGGGGTCAGACCAGCTGAATGCCCTCTTCCACAGATACGTTTGCATCCAGGTGTCCATGGAAAGACAGCGAGCGGTGTCCACTAACACCCTTGTTGCAATTAGAGAGAAGTAGGTACCAAAGGGGTAGAGTGCTTTATCTTCCCTTCCAACTCCATTTTGATTTAGACTTCTCTCTACCTCTCCAAGGGGTTTATACATAAATTAATCAATTGGAAATCACAGATAATTATGTGTGGTGATAATAGATGAAAAAAGGTATCACGGGTGATTTGGTAATGGGGATAAAAATATTCAATAGTGTACAAGAGCATTTCTGGATATATTTTTTTCAAATTTGAAATTGAAAGTAGAAAATGGATAGCCAGAGCTGTCAATCAAGCAGGGTCATGGGTGTTCAAAGTGAATTGACTGAATTTTCGTAAGTTTGGAGAGGGTTTCCAGCTTGAACAAAATGGCACTGATGGTAATGAGTCATGATTCCAACATCCCATCCCTCAAACTCAGCACTCACCACTTCTGCTGGAGGTAATGGGAACAGGTACTTTATACATCTACGATTCATGGAAGCAACAGTGCAAGCTCAAGTGCAGCTGCTTTCAGTCAGATCACTAGCGGGATGTCTAAAACACAATACATGGGCTTTAAACCTTACAAGAGAAGGTCTAAAGCTGCTGCAGCTCTTTGAAGAGTATCCTTTTGGACAAGTACAAAGACATCCTCAGGAGAGTTCAGGTGGCCTTTGGGAGAGGTCAAATGAGTTTTACATAGACAGGAATGTGTAAAAACCAATAAACTCATGGGAACTATCAAGTTATCAAGGGAACTGTCAAACTCTGAAGGCATTTAAACCTGCTGGCATTCATTTTCCTTCTGAAGAAAGCTGTCCACATGGTAATAAATGATCAAAAAGGAATATTTCATTCTGTCCATTGGCATAAACCTGAGGGCTGTTATAAAATTTGTGTTGTGTGATTAACTTAATAACATAAGTTTGTCAGAGTGTGATGCCTGTCAGTTCAGTTTGATTCACTGCTCCAAGTGCTCATGAACTCTTTGAAGTTGGGCTTTGGATGCAAATAGTTGTTTTTATCAGGGATTAGTTGTTGAAGAATGTTAATTTATAATGAATACGTTTTCATCAATGATTTAAAAAAACAGTGAATTTGTCAATGATTGCTTAAGAATCTCATTTAATCTCAACATGCATCATTAAGTCTGTCCATGATTGATACTGGGTGAGTAGGCACTGAAGATAAATGGCTCAGTGGTTAGCACTGCTATCTCACAGTGTCACGGACTCGGGTTATTCCTGCCTCGGGCAACTGTCTGTGTGGAGTTTGCACATTCTCCCCGTGTCTGCATGGGTTTCCTCCGGGTGCTTCAGTTTCCTCCCACAGTCCAAAGATGTGCAGGTTATGTGAACTGTCCTTGCTAAATTGCCCGTAGTGTTAAGTGCATTAGTCAGGGGTGAACGTATGGGAATGGGTCCAGGTGGATTGCTCTTCGGAGGGTTCGTGTGGACTTGTTGGGCCGAAGGGCCTATTTCCACACTGTAGGGAATCTAATCCAATACCTAGAGGGAAAGGATTGGCATGAGGTAGGGCTATAAAGGGCTTCAAGAGTGAATAGAGAGGCATAGAGTAGCATGGAGGGTGGATAGAAGGGTATTGATTAACATGGAGTGTATATAGGATCATGGGGTTTGAATGTAGATTCATAGGTTGGATGACATTTCTGAGAGCGATGATGGATCTGTGGGGAGCATGAGGTGTCATAGGTTGGCATGGAGAGAGAGTGGGAGATGGAAGAATTTATTTGTTACGTTTTTAAAGTTAGGGCAAAGTGCTGGAGCACTAAGGGCAGTCTTTCAGACTGTCTGTGTCTTCATTCCCTCCAGCTTTTTGGATGCCTCTAAACACCCTTTCTGGGATCTCTGGGTCTGAGTTCAGCTATCTCACACTTTCCTGGCATCAAATTCCATCTATCTATGCATGTTTTCCAGTGTTGGGTGCTAACTCAGTGCTCAGACTCAGGAGCAAAGTGTAGGCTTTGGAATAAAAACCTTGTGAAGTAATTTACGAAATCACAAAAAAAACAACTGATTCGTGAATTTAGTTTTGTGCAACAAAATATTTAATTATTTGATTTCAACATTTTGTTTAAGACCTTATTTTGAGCAGTAAAAATTCTGAATTGTTATGAAAACCAGATTTTTTTGTTTAAAACATTTTAAGTGATTTATTTAGTTCATTAACAAGGCACAGAGACAAAACCTTTATGTATTGATTCTTATATTCAAATGTCAACATATTTATCCAGAGTTTTCCATTACAAATGTTGACATAGCTGATTTACATTATAAATATTAATGTAATGCTCCAGGAAGTGATGTTTGTATATCTGTGTACACAATACACAAGGTTTTAAATAATTTATATAGGACATATTTAATTTTCCCACGCCCTGGGGCAACTTGCATGATTACTTGGAGGCAAGACTTTTCAATCTGTTTTATGTCAAATAACTTATTGACACTCTTAAAACAGGATTGATTTGAAAATCTATTTTTTAAAAAAAATGCAAAATCAATCCTTTTAATATTTGAAAGCTTAAATTAATTTGAACACTGCAAATGAAAGCAGTTTAATTAGTCATTAAACTTAGTAGGTAATCTAGCAATGAAGCAGATAGCATCTTGTCACTGTATCTTTTCTAAGTGTTCTTTCCTGTCAAAGGGTGTAGCCACCTCAGTAGTTACTGAGGTGAAAAGTCACAATGTTTTGCATGCTGGAAGTCTGAAATATGAATCTTGAGAAAAGCTGGAAAAACTCAGCAGCTCAGGTATCATCTATCGAGAGATGATCGTTCATATTGTCATGAGTTGTGAATCTCATGAATTCTGTGGAAGTTCTTAACAGCCCAAGTTAAAAAAGGAACTTGTATTTGTTTTTGATATTGGGATTTAAAGCCTGCAGATAAAATCTAGGCCAATTGGTTTCCTGCTCCACACGTTACCTTGCCTGATGAGCATTTCCAGAATCTTCTGTTTCTGTAAAGGCAAGCTTGGATCTTGTTCTTCCTGATGCCTGCACATAAAACTACTTCTTTGGATCATTGAAGAGCAATTAGGAGTGAGGAAAGAGCTGAATTGATGTTATTCTTCTGTTTCTGATGAAATTTGTTTGTAGTGTTGCTTTGGCTGACATCTTGGACTGAAGGGTGTGTTCCAGTGCGGTGACAGGAGATACAGTGAGATATATCAACTGAAGGCAGCAGTAGGGTTTGCTTTTCTGAGGTTGAGAAACCCTAAGGAACAGATTTCCCTTAGGTCCTGCTGAATTTAACCTGATGATTTTTCTTTGTGTTTCTGTTCCTTGCATTAAAATGTTAACTAGCTGTTATTAACTAAGATTTCAGCACTAGGTTGCTACTGGGGTGCAGAAAAATCAAGGATAAACTCTGAGACCTGTGGGATGGAGTTGCTGTGGAAATATCTGGAAAGGTTGGTACGGAGGAGATTAGAAGCCTTAAGGGTAGGCAAATCAGAAAAGTTTAGGGGAAGGGGTACACTGAGTTTGCAAAGAATGTAGAAGACTTGAGAATAGGTCTTGGTGAAGATCGAAAGCATGTGGGGTTGGTTGGAGGGGAAAGGTTAGTCAGAGAACAGAATGGTTGGATTCAGGAATTGAAGGGTCTCAGGGAGATAGGGGAAGATTAGAGGCCTTTGGTTGGAGATCTGAAATGCCTCCGATGGTGAGATTAGAAGGGTTGGGATAGTGAGTCAAGTAAAGTATGTGAACTAGTTCCATGTGGAAAGCCATTTACCTTCTGGATAAACGATCCTCACTTCCCAGAAAATGTCACGTTTACAAAATCTAGAAAATGCATTGACCATAGTCAACAGTAAGATAGTGTTTAAATAGGAGAACACAGTCTCATTATAATATTTAAATAGACAATCCATCTCCTGGGTGCAGGTTAATTGCTCAGTTGCCCATCCCACCTCTATTAAATTTGAAAGTGATAAACTGGAGCCAGATTGGTGTCAGGATTTGCATTTGTTTTACATCTTATCCCATCCCAACCCATCTGTGTTTGGGAGTTACATTTTAAATCAAACCTGGTGCTCAGCTTTGTATTACTATAAGGAGAGCTTGTAGAACCTCTTCCTTAAAAGAACCTCACAAATTTTGAGGAGATGATTCCTTGTCTTCAAAGAGTTGGGACCATCAATAGATTTTAGTATGAGCATCTACTAATGTATTCTTTGTGAGGATTATTAATACTGTATGAAATCATTGAAAAACTTGTACATGCATTTCTCACATTGACATTGTGTTGTTTTTCTTTAAACACCTTTGATGTGAAATCTGCCAAATGCTAAGAATTCTGCCAAACTCTTCGCTGTTTGAACTTTGTTGCAGTAATGCGATGCTGACTAGACATCAGAAATATATAGTCTTCAACATAGCAGAACTTGCAAGAGTCCATTTTTGTCTAGTGACACGCCTAACATACAAAGCGCAGTGCATGTAAGTCTTAATAAGGTCCTTTTTGTGGCTTTATCAATGCACTGGATTTCTTCTTGGCAGAGATTCAAGTCACCATGAAGGTTAGTTTAACTAATGTGAAGGTTGGTTTACAATCCGCTCATGCTCTTATATCAACTGCCTGAGGCATTGCAATATAATCTGTGCAGTATTCTCGTTTTGCTGACATACAGGTTGGAACAGATTCAGCTCTGACAGATTTGGATGACATTTGAGACAGCTTGCTGTGTGCACTCCAAGAAAGACTAACAGGCATACAGGATGTCATCCACAGTAGCCTGACCCAAGTAGATGACTAGCTGCTCTGCAAAATCTGTTTACACTCATGGTGGTGTGTAAATAATGCGAGAATCTGAGTTTACAGTTCTAAAGTAGTTTTTAATATAGTTAGAAAATTCTGCTTCTACATGCTGGAAGCATATACCACAAAAATGTGCAACCTGAGCGCATGATTTTCCTGATTAATGATTTGGAGGTAGAGAGGGAGAAAATAGGAACAAGGATATTGAATTGCAGAGCAAGTTCAAAGAGCCAAATGACCTACTGCTGCTATTGTTTTCCATGTTCTAGGTAGAAGGGTGTCTGAGGCCCTGAAAAGTTCTATATAAATGCACGATTCTTCTTTAAAGCATTATTTTCCAAGTGGGATACATGTTTTTCTTATGTGTGGCAGTTCAAAGAACAAATTAACTGTTGACATGCAGATTCTTCATTCACTCTATGACACAAGTTAATACACAATGAATAGAAATAATAGAGAAAAAACTTTACCACAAGTATTCAGTCAAGGATGGCTCTCAGTTAGCAATGATTTACAAGATATTACTGGGTTTGGAGCACATGCAATTTCACATTGGACTTTACTTTATCTCCTATTTATGTAGCAGAGCTTGAGGCACCTGTATGAAGTTTTCAGATGGTTTGCAGTGACACATCGTTTTATGTGGCATGGTGAGGCCGGGTCTGTGATGAGGTTCAAAATTAAAATAGGAGGAATTCCAATCAGTCGTTTGGAACGGGCATTTGCATTGCTCTGTACAAAAATTAGTAGATGTACCCATTATACAATATGTGAGTTTTCTTGAAAATTCCAGTAATTATTAAGATTTTTGTTTTAGAAATAATTAACGTTAACATGCAATAAATGTTCCAGGATGATCTAACTTATTAGCTCTCGCATACATTCTTGCCTGGCAACTGAGGAAACAAAACATTTCTCAGAAAAAGAACATCTAGTGAGAAAAATGGAATTGAGGAATTATACAGATAGTGTCAGATAAAGAAGGGCTTGAGAAGTATAAAATTCAGCACAGATCAGTGCTTGGCTGAGTAGCCTGTTCCTGTCGTGTAAGTTCTATGTAATCTTCCACTGATCGACTTTTCGGTGAGAGTTTCAGTTGTTAACTAGAAGGGACTTTGCTTGGACTTAATACATGTCAGCAGATTCATTAATTGTCAAATGTGAGATTATTAGGAAATCATTATATTCATTGATTATTGCTTCTTTTCTGAAAGATTGTGATGATACACGTGAACTCAGGGAACCGGACTGACCTTGTTGTTTACAAGACTCCTGGAATTACTCTCATGGTGGTTTGCATTTGCATCTCAACAAGATTCAAAGAGGTAAATGACATTGTTTACCTTATTATGTCTGCTCAATGCTCCAGTACAGCTAATATCATCAGCAAGGCGACCAAACACTGGTTTAAGAAGGGATTAGTGGGATGCTATATTTTATTACAACATAAAGTTAAAGGCATTATGCTTCAGAAAGACAGGGCATTGGTGAAACCACATCTTGAACACTGTGTGCAATCTTGGTCTCCTTATTTAAGGAAGAATCCCAATGCATTGGAAGTTGTTCAAAGTAAGTTTACTGGATTCATAACTTGAATGAGAGTTTTGTCTTATGAGAAAAGATTGGACAGGCTGAGCTTCTTTCACTGGAATTTAGGAGAGTGATGGGCGGTTAATTTGATATTTGTAAGGATCCTGAATGGTCGTGACAAGATGGATTTGGAAAGGATGTTTATTTTTATGGCTCAGCTCAGAACTAAGTGGCACTTTTAAAATTAGGAGTCACGCTTCCAGGACAGAGATGAGCGGAATTTGTTTCTCATTTAGGGTCTTGCAACTTTGGAACTCTATCTCAGAAAGTATTGGATGTTAATTCATTGAATATTCTTAAGGCAGAGACTGCTAAGTTCTTTTTGGCAAGGTAATCAAAGGCTATTGGTGGTAGGTGGAAATGTGGTATTTGGTATATTAACAGCTCAGCCATCATCTTATTGAATGGTGGAGTAGGTTTAAAGGGCTTTTTTCCATTGATTTTCCTGTTCCTCGGATGCTGCCTGACCTGCTGTGCTTTTCCAGCACCATTCTAATCTAAACTCTGGTTTCCAGCATCTGCAGTCCTCACTTTTGCCCAGGCTTGAAGGGCTGAATGGCTTAATTCTGTTTCTAACTTGTCTGTTTGTATCATTGACAGCCTTCTGGTCCAAAGATCGACACACAGTGAAAGAAGTTAGATCACATGGGATTCAGGGTGATCTTGCCAATTGGATACAGCATTGGCTTAATGACAGGAGACAGAGACGTATGATAAAGGTTGTTTTTTGGACTGGAAGCCTGTGACCAGCAGTGTTCCACAGGGATCGGCACTGGGCCCACTTTTAATTGTCATTTATACAAATGATTTAGATTAGAATTTAGAAGGTATGGTTAGTAAGTTTGCAGATGACACAAAAATTGGTGGCATAGTGAAGAAGGTCATCTAAGATTACAAAGAAATCTTGCTGAATCGGGTCAGTGGGCTGAAGAGTGGCAGATAGAGTTTAATTTGGATAAATGTGAGGTATTGCATATTGGTAAAAGAAACAATTAAAAGTAGGGCCTTGAGCAGTATTGTAGAACAGAAAGACCTATGGCTTCGGGTACAAACTTCTTTGAAGCTTGTATCACACATACAGGGTGATAAAGGAGGCATTTAGCATGCTTTGGTTCATTACTCAGATCTTTTAGTATAGGAATTGGGACATCATGTTGAGGTTGTCGATGTTGGTGAGGCCTCTTCTGGACTATTGTATCCAGTTCTGGTTGCCCTGTTATAGGAATGATATTTTGCAGCTGGATAGGCTTCAGAAGAGATTTACCAGGATGTTACCAGGTATGGAAGGTTTGAGCTATAAAGAAAGGCTGGATATGCAGGGACTTTTTTCACTGGAGCATAGGAGGTTGAGAGGTGACCTTAAAGAAATTTATAAAATCACGAGGGTATAGATATGGTGAATGGCAGGTCTCTTTTCTCTGGGTTGGGAGTTGCAAGATTTAGGAGTCATAGTTTTAAGATGAGAGGAGAAAGATTTAAAAAGAACATGAGAGACAATTTTGTTAGACAGAGAGTGGTTTATGGGTGGAATGAATGTCCAGAGAAAGTGCTGAATATAGGTACAGTTGTAATGTTTAAAAGACATTTAGATAAGTACATGAATAAGAAATGTTTGGAGAGATGTGGCCAAGCGCAGACAGGTAGGAGCAGTTTAGTTTGGGATTGTGGTTGGACTGAAGGGTCTGTTTGTGTGCTGTATAACTCAATGATTCTAAGGCAGTATTTCTGTAGTAAATGTGACTTGAATCCAACTTAGAGTCACTTAAAAATAATTGTAGCAAATGGGTAGATTGCAAAAAATTTCATATACTCCTTGGACTGCTGTCTATTAATAAACTAAGGTGAGAAGAAATTATGCTGCTATACATGTTGTACTTCCAATCTGTTTGATGTGCTATTAATAGCACATAAAATGTTATTATTACAATGCTAGCAGTAACTGAAAAACCAATTTTGCTTATTGGTAGTCCCAGCTAAAATAAGTTGTTTGTCTTGATAATTCTATTTAGTCAATTAACATATAAATCTGAACCAACTTTGATGCATCTTCTCTTTGATGCAATTTTTGAAAATCAATTAGTGACTTGGATATTCCAATATAAATGTGTTTGTAGAAAACAAAATCAAAAAGACAAATTCAATCTAAACACTTCCAGTAACAACCCTGTGTTAAAAGAACACATTAATTACATGAACTTGTGTCTGCCATTCTCATCTGGTTATGTGCAATGACTTAAAAACTGTTATTTCATCTAATTTTAAAATTAAATGTTCTGCTATAAATTGCAGATAAACAAAAGAAGCAATGATGGAATTTAGAATGATTTGCAGCCCTTTTTTGGTTCATCTTTTTTTCGTAGAATTTTCAATAGAAGACAAATGACACTGAAATTTCTCAGCAATCTTTACAAAGTATCCCAATCATTCGAAAGAATGCAATTTCTAATTAATCACTGAAATTTAAATATAAGAAAGGCCTATTTTTACCAGGGCCATGATTAATACTGCATTTTGATTCCTTATCTCTTTCCCAATATCCTTTAGAAGTCAACATGGAAATATAAACAAATCAGAAATAATTATTTCTTATTTTCAACTGAATCAGTCAGAAACTGGCAGGAGTTCAGATTAGAGTTTGTCTGCAAACAGTGATGTCCTGGATAAAATTACAACCAGTTGTTTAGGTTACAGTAGCAATGTTGGATGAGCTTAAAGTTTTCATTCATTCATGGCATGCGGGGATTTATTGTCCAGAGGGCAGTTAGGAGTCAACCACATTACTGTGAGTGTAGAGACACATGAAGACCAGAAATAGCCTGCTAGGCAATCCATAGTTTTACAATGCGGTGGTGAACCCTTCTGCTCATTAAATCAAACACACAGAAAATCTCACCTCACCTTGTAGTCTGATGAGCAGCAGAATTGATATTTTGGGCAAAAATCCTTCATCAGGAATGAGGCCGAAAGGTTGATTCTCCTGCTTTTCGGATGCTGCCTGACCCGCTGTGCTTTGAAGCACCCCACTCTCGACTCTGATCTCCAGCATCTGAAGTCCTCACTTTCACCTCGTAATCTGTTAAACTATGAGTGACAGAGAACTCCCAAAATTCCACTGTTTAAAGAAAAATATCAATTTTATTCTTTTCACTCTAAATGTGAACATGAAATAACAACTATTTACAACTTTAAGTCTCCTTTCTCTTAAAGGTATAACAATATACTGATCCAATGAAAGCCCCTATTAAAATTACATCAACTTAATTTTCAAAACCAGATAGTCGTCATCAGCGTCTCTCTTCCTCATGCTATAGATCACCCTGGGTTATCTTTGGTCTTTTGCTGCAAAGATGTTTCATGTGAAAAAGGTATCTTTGATAGAGTGTGTTTTGAATAGCAGTCTTGCTCTAGATGATGGTTTGTTGCTCTCTCTTTCTGGTTAACTCTCAAATGCCACCTACTTTATACCCCAAACAGTGGATTCTCTCATTGGTTTGATGTTGCCAAAACAGTAAAATTCAAATTCGATTGGGTTTTAGTATCCTGGGACATAATTTAAACTGATTGGTTAAATTCAAATGGCGGTCAAAACAACTGAGGTATCGAGTTTACAGCCAAATGTTACATATTTTTAATTTTCCAGTACATTCTGAGACTGCTAGTCAGTCATATGACAGTTGCCTACAAACTCTCACTGCCAAAACAGCCTTCACTCTCTCCTAAAGGTACAGTACACACTTTCAGCTTCATTACAATAGGTATGGGACATTTACTGTACTTTGTTTAAGTAAATACAGGAATGTAATGGAATCCCAATTCCAATTCTGTATCACTAACTATTTAAGGTGGACTTGGAGTAAAAACCCAATTAGAACAAAGTCAGATTAAAACTGATAAATAACAAACAATGACCATTTACAACAAGAGAATTTACAACGTGGGCGGCACGGTGGCACAGTGTGGGCGGCACAGTGGCACAGTGTGGGCGGCACGGTGGCACAGTAGTGGGCGGCACGGTGGCACAGTGTGGGCGGCACGGTGGCACAGTGGTTAGCACTGCTGCCTCACAGCGCCAGAGATCTGGGTTCAATTCCCGCCTCAGGCGACTCTCTGTGTGGAGTTTGTACGTTCTCCCCATGTCTGCGTGGGTTTCCTCCGGGTGTTCCGGTTTCCTCCCACACTCCAAAGATGTGCAGGTCAGCTGATTGGCCATGCTAAATTGCCCGTAGTGTTAGGTAAGGTGTAGATGTAGGGGTATGGGTGGGTTGCGCTTCGGCGGGTGCGGTGTGGACTTGTTGGGCCGAAGGGCCTATTTCCACACTGTAAGTAATCTAGTCTAATCTAGAATCGAACCATCTTTCCATGACATTCAATAGCATTTCTATTGCTGAGTCCTCTGTATTAACATAATGGAGTAATCAATGTCCAAAACACACTACTGGACCAGCTCCATAAGTATTGTTGGTACAAGAGCAGGTTAGAGGCTGGGAATCCTGCAGTGAATAATTAGCCTCCTGACTGTTAATTACCTTTTGATCATCCTCAAAGTACAACTTAAGAGCATAATAAAATATTCTTCACTTGTGTGGATGAGTGCTGCTCTAGAAACCCCTAAGAAACTCTACATCATCCAGGGAAATAAACAACTGCTTTTAATGGAACCCCTTTCACGACCTTAAATATTCACTTCTTTTACTGTGGTACCATGTTACCAAAATGCACTTCAGCAACTCACTAAGACTTATTCAAAAGTACCTCTCTAACCCATGCTTTCTGCAATCTAAAAGGACAAGGTCAGCTCTGCAGGGGTCACCACCACTCCGAAGTTACCCTCCAAATTAGGCATCAGTTGACTTGGAAATATATCCCCATTTCTTCTTTGTAATTGGATCAAAATCATAGAACTTACTGCCAATCAACTGAATGTTCCCCTCATAGACTGTAGCAGCTCACCACTAGCTTAGCTTCTCAAGGGCATCAGGAATGGGTAATAAAGTTTGGCCTTGTCCACATCCATAAATAAATGGAAAACAAATTACTTTTTGTTAATACTAACAGGGACTTCTCACAAGAAAAAAGTTGATTTTAAGGATCAAGCTTTTTTATATTACATTTATTTAATATTAAAGGATTTTAGAATTGCTGAGATTTTAAACTATATTCAATTTTGCATGAGAGGTTTGTATAATTACATTTTGGATCACTGATTAATATTAGAACAATTCTTGCTTTCTTGGAATGATGATTAGAATGTAATTAATAGTTGGCTGCAATATTCCCATAAGCTACTTCTAACAAATTTCAATGAATAATTTGAATGCAAATCTAATTCTTAATGATTCTACAATATATGGATAATGAAGTGTGTATTTTTTTTTCATGATAACTTGATGATTCCACTCAACCATTGTTTGACCAGGGTTTGAAATTGAATACCACAGTATAGGTTTTGTGTGAACATTCCTGTCACGCAGGAGACAAGTGCAGCCAATTTGCCCAATGTTTGATGGAGGGGTTCAGAGGCCTAAACCTTGCCTTCATATTCAGTTCTCAATGGAAATGTAAAGGAGTGCCAGTAACCAACCTGGTAATCAGAAATATGCAAATCCTCCACGAAGCCCAGCTGGTCACTTAAATAAAAGACATTCCTGAGGAGAGCCTGGATTTAGGGATAGTTTTTGCATTGGTCCTCCTCCTGGGCACACAAAAATTCTATTTGCAAATAACTCATATGGCTTTTGGAACAGCCTGCAGCAGTCTTTTAAGAAGCTGCTGGTTTGATGGCTTAATGTTATGAACCACTCTGGTGGAAGTTGAAGCTTGCATGTCTGTCCATTGGTATTTGGAAATTTACCTTGGGATCTTAGTGACATGTTAGGATTACTGGTGGATCAGGAACAGGGACTGAATAAAATGAATCTAAGTAAAACATTGGTAATGAAAAAATTAGTGGAATTAAAGAGTGACAAATCTCCCAGACCTGATTGCTTCCTTTCGAGGGTGTTAAAGGAAATAGGGGAGCACATTGTATCTGCCCTAACTATAATCTTTCAGAATTCCGTGGATACAGGAGTTGTCCCTTTGAATTGGAAGATTGTACACGTTGCTCCACTTTTTAAGAAAGGTGAAAGATGTAAACCAGGGATTTACAGATCAGTTAGCCTAACATCTGTGGTGGGGGAATTGTTGGAGTCTATAATCAATAATAGGGCAATTGAACACCTTGATAATTTTCAGGTTATCAGGGAGAGACAGTATGGATTCATGACAAATCTTATTGAATTCTTAAAGAGGTGATTAAGGTAGTGGGCAAGGGAATGATTATGGATGTTGTTTACATGGACTTCCAGAAGACCCACTTAAGCCCACGGAACTAGGGGCAAATTATGGCTGGGAAATTGGTTGAGTGGGGTGACAGAAACTAGAGATAACTGGTAAGTACTCCAATTGGCAGGATGTGACCAGTGGTAACCCATAAGGATCTGTGTTAGGTGTCAAATATTCACATTATTTATTAACAACTTGGAGAATGACTTAAAAAGGTGGATATCCAAATTTGCTGATGACACAAAGTTAGGCTTCATTATAGACAATGGAGATGACAGCACAAAATTACAAAGGGATATAGACAGACTAAAGGGAAAAGCTGTGGCAGATGGAGTTCAATGTAAACAGGTGTGAGGTTATCCATTTTTGGACAAAGTAAGGTACTTTCCAGATGTATGAAGTTAAATACAGTGGATGTCCAAGGACACTTGGGAGTTCAGGTGGATACATCTTTAAAATGTCATGAACAGGTGCAGAAAATAGTCAAGGAACGTAATGGAGTGCCGGCCTTTATATCTGGAGGATTGGAGTACAAGGATGCAGAGGTTCTGCTGCAGTGAAACAAAACCCTGGTTAGTCCATACTTGGAGTACTGTGAGCAGATCTAGGCACTACACCTTAGGAAGGATACATTGGCCTTAGAAGGATTACCACATAGATTTACAAGAATGATAGCTTGACTTCAGAGGTTAAGTTATAAGGAGAGTTTATGCAAATTAGACCTATTTGGTGTAGCATATATAAGGTTAAGGCATGATCTGATCAAAATCTTCAAACTATTAACAGGAAAAGACAGGAGTGATAAAGTAAACTATTTTCACTGAATTCTAGAACTAAGGCTTGAGAATTAGGGCTAGACCATTCAGGAGAGATGTTAGGAATCACAGAGGGTGGTAGATGTTTGGAACTCTTTTCCACAAACAGTAATGGATGCAGAATCAGCTGTTATTTTAAATCTGAGACAAGTATATGTTTATTAATCAGGGGTATTAAGGGATATGAGTCAAAGTGGGTACATGGAATTAGGCCATACATCAACCATGATTTTGTTGAATGGTGGAACAGGCTTGAGGGGCTGAAAGACCTACTGCTGTTCCTATTTTCTCCATTTTGGGTAATCAGCCATTTGGCCTGTTTATTTGGGTACCTCCCGTTCCAGGGCTCCGCCAAAATGACACTGGCTGGAATGTCAGGGAATGGTTCATCAAATGCTGGACTTAAATTTTCATTTTACCACCACTTTCTTTCTGAAGGTAAAGATGGATATCAACCCATATATTACTGAAATTACTTTACTGCAATGATCAATACAAGTTCACACGTTTGTGGAAGTATTGAAATCCATTTATGTAATTTTCAGCTTTCAATCTGATATCTTTGAATATTTAACCATTTGTGTGATGTGTTTGTTATGTATGAAGTATTAATTTAAGATTTACATTTTAACAATCATTATTAAATTGAGAACAGATGAATTTAATTCAATGGATTTAATTTCTTCCAAACACATGACCCATTTGTAGAAGAGAAAGGGCAGCAGATACGTGGGAACTTCACCACCTACAGGCTCCCCTCCAAGCCACTCTTCATCCTGATTTGGAAGTTTACCACCATTCAAGTCCTGGAATTACTTCCCTAACAGCATTGTGGATCTACCTGTAGCACATGGACTGCATCAGTTCAAGAAGGCAGCTCATCACTGCCTTTTCAGGGGCAATTAGAGAAAGGCAATAAGTGCTGACCATTCAGGGACACCCAGGTCCCGTGATCTAACAAAAAAAATTAACAACTTTGGTGCTAGTCATCTGAATGTACTCTGCAGCAAAAGCAATATTATAATGTTTAAGAAACTTGATAACAAACTAATAAAGTTATCTTAGTGGAAAATCTCCAACATTTAATTAAATTTGATACATATGACTAAATGTTGCTGTGATGGTATAGGATTTTGAACCACCAATTCATATGCCAAGATAATAAAATATCCAGATTTCATTCTTGCACATCAAAATGCCAAATTCAAGTAATATTGATGTGTGAAGATATCCTAGGTATTTGGCTGCTGGTTCTCTGTTGTAGAAGTAATTCTTTCAATACCAGCTGCACTGTTAATTTCCTCAACATCAACTACACCAAGAATACCTTCCAGCAACACAGGAAAAGAATAAATTCACAAAATCCAAATACATTTTAAAAAGAAATTTAGAATACACTTTTGAAAATAATGGCTGCACTTGTACAACACAATTTCCTTTCTGTTTAATCCACAAATGCACAGGTACCACCATTGAGAAGATGATTTTTCTTTATTAACTCAAACTATATGGGCATGGCCTGCTTGGCCATTATTTAGTACCCATCACTAATTATCCTGGAGAAAGGAATGGTGTGCTGCTTTCTTAAACCACTGCAGTTTATATATTGTAATTACTCCTGCAATTCTGTAAGGGAGGGAGTTCCAAGATTCTGATTCATCAATGATGAAGTGAGTGATGATATAGTTACAAGTCAGGATGTGACTGCCTTGGAGAGGAACTTGCAAATGGTGGTGGTCCCATATATACATAATATATATATAAAATACTGTATATGCTCCCCTTGTACTTCAAGGCAGTAATGAGGATGAAGAATTCCTGTAGTGATATCTTATGTTTGGGCTGATTTTGTGTTTTTCGGAGGTCAATCATCTTTCTTTGTGCTAAGTACGGCTGCAATCAGTTGATACGTTACCTCGTAATTCCCATTGATTCCAGTTTTGCTAAGGCCCTTGATGTCATACTGGAACAAATGCTGCTTAGATGTCATTCTCATTTTCACTTTTGAGATCAGCTGCTTTGCCTATGTTTAGACTAAACATTGTTAGCAATTGAGTGGGCTTCGTGGAACTCAAACAGAGCATCAGTGAGCAATTTATGGTTGAGTAAGTGCCGCTTAATAGCACTGTTGTTACACCATTCATCTTTACACTGATGATTAAGAGTAGATTGATGGGACAGTAACTGGTTGGGTTGGATTTGCCCTGTTTTTGTGTACAGGTCATGCCTGGATTATGATTGTATTGGAAGAGCTTGGCTGGAGGGTCTATTAAAAATGTTGTCATGCCCCCATAGCTTATGCAGAATCCAGTGCCACCGAAGAAACATCAACAGTCCATCTTCAGCAGACGTTTTCCTGCATTATGTTATCCCATAAGATGAACAAGACATCAGTGTAAGCATGTTAGCAAATGATTTAAATCAATGTTCAGATTAGTAACATAGTCTGCCATTTTGTTCATGTACCTAACGGTTGATTCAAATCCTCTGGGTTGCCATCACACAGAAAATGATCATACAATGCAATTCCAGAATCAATCCCAAAATTTAAATTTGCAAAAGCTGTAAAAATTATTTCTGAGTAAAAAAAGTTCAATCCAAGTTTTGTGAAATGAATTGGCTATCAGAATATAATTATTACAGCATTTTTGAGCACAGTCCAGAGATTTTATTCAACCAGCAGATGGAAGAATCCTGAAAGATACTTTTAACTTCTAATAGCTTATTTCAGGGCAACATTAATACAAAACTGAGAACAAGTGACCACAGATCCAAAATTGAGGAATGGAGAGAAAGTATATATTTTTTGGGTTCAGGTGTTGATCGGAGCTTCTATTTAATACTTTCTAAATGTTAAATGTTTATATATTTCTCAGTATTACTTTTATACATTCATTTTTTAAAAAAATTGACATGCCCGGCTAGAGTTCTGCAAGATGTTTTGAATATCTCATAAAGTATCTCCTTAGAAACTGCAACAATTAGAGAGCATGCGTCAATCCATCTGCACTTTTATTGACAATAACCCACCTTGTGCGAACATGTGATATGTTTAGTACAATCATCCTTATGAATAAGTGATTTAAGGTGATGGCATTATTCACATTCCTTGTGCTTATGCATATTTTATATGGTATATACATGCATGATGATTGACAGAAAAGCCGTAAGTTACGTTATAATTAGTGTGAACCTGACATATCACATCCTTTTTAAGCTACCCACACAATATTTTCTTATTTAGTCAAAAAACAGTGTATGTCAAACAAATAAATAAAAGGAATCCATTGCCTCTAGCTTCCAAAAGGGTTCCTCTTTCTGCAATCTATGTATGCCTGTACTACTAATAGCTGTCAATCAATTTTATAGTAAAAAAATTAAGTATACAAAGATATTCATTTATATTCTCCAGTTATTCACTTCATTGTAAAGTGGTTTAAATAATGAAATAGAAATCCTGCCTTTCAAAACAACCTTCCTAATCTGAGGATGTGCAACACACTTGACTGGCAAAGCAGCTGAAATTGACTAAAAGAACAATCCAGGGATGGAATATGAGATCTTCCAGTTGGAAAGCTTGCATCATTGCTCATGCTCAAAATATCCAGCCTCATCCCATTTTTACTCTCCGACTGCTTCCCACCTCTTCTTGCTAATGTATCATTGCTTTTCTACTCCAGTTCCAAATCCTCCTGTTTCAATCCCTTGGTCTTCAAACTTCTTCCAATTCCAAAACCACACTCTTCAAAGAAAAAAAAACCTATGAAATCATATTTTCCTCCTTTTCGATGTTTAATCTTCATTTAATCTGATTGACCAAATCTTCCTTCATAATTTTCATCCATGTTACAGCTTCATGGATTGCCATTGCATGGTTGCAGTCATAAACTCCAAATTCTTCAAGAATCTTTGGTTGTTTCCTCTTATATTTATCTTATCAGTCAGATATCACATCTCACTGACATAATTTGAAAGCATTATGCTAGCTTTGACACACTGATGTCACCAACTGCAACTTATTATTCTTGAACATTGCCTCTACACTGCCAGATGGCTAGTCCAATGTGTAGATGAGTTACAACTACTGCCAGCTTAATGTTAGGATGACAAAACATTTTAATTGAATTATATCATAAATTCTATTCTTTTGCCATTGATTTAGGAATATCCTGGAATGTGAAGTTGAAGTTAAAATTGGATCAGCAACAAACTTATTGAGTGGCAATGTAGGCTCAAAGGGCATGTGGCCTACTCTTGTTCCTTGTTTGTATGTTTGTACTTCATCTTGTCCTCTAGCAAGACTGCTTACAGCCTTAGTGTCCTACTTGACCACCAGCTGAGCTTTAAACCCCATGTACCCACCAATGATATAAAAGCAAGATGCTGTGGATGCTAGAAATCTGAAATAAAAACAAAAAAACACAGAAAATACACAATAGGTGTGAAGATTTATGAAGAAATGTCACTCATCTGCTAACTCTGTTTTTATCCACAGATGTTGTGCAATGCTTACTGCTGCTTTGATACTTATACTGTCAGCATGCCCTCCAAAAACAGATTCTCCACAACTTTGCGATACATAGCCCATGGGACATTCTTAGCATTTCCCATCCCAATTGACATACTGGCATCTCATCACCCACTAAATTAAACTTTTTGTCTTTATCACAACCCATCTCTTTAATTTCCTTTACTCTTGAATGCTGCATGTTCCCCATCAGTGTTTTTCAACTTGCACTTCTTTCAGTTTACAATCAGCAGCATAGCATTAAGTTGCTTCTTTTCTAGTCTTTGAATATTCTTCTCAAAAACTGCTTTTCTTCTTTATTCATTTTTAAATGATAAAAACCTTCTCAAACCAAATCTCTTTGGAAAGCTTTTGGTCAACTCTGTATTTTTGACCACACTTTCCTTGTGCCTTATTTGTGATGTAGTTTGGAACATTCCTTCATATCAAAAGTATTGAATATAATTTGTTCCTTTATGGTTTAAGAACACATCAAATGTGTTTAATATAGAACAGTCTATTTACTAATTTTATCCATGATCTGTAGAGACGTGCTAAATGGAAGTGAATAGTTTTCCCACCATTGCTTTTGTAAGTTAATCTTTCTTGAGCAGTATTGTATTGTTAGCTCACTCCTCTAGGGCAACATTAACAGAAACCTGTGAGCACATATCTGCCTGCTTTCCTTCTGTGATGGCAGACACATAGCCTAGGAAACTGAGGAATTAGGGAGATAATAAAAGGATTGCATGCTATCCAAGTGAAGGAAACATTAAAAAAAAACTATTGTTTCCCTGTCTGTTTCTGCTGAAGCATGTGCTAATGACATCCTGGATCATGAAAAGCTGGAGTCACTACGGAGGCCATCAATGTGGCAATGGAGCTGAATCAATCGGTAGTTACAGTTATTAGCCCGGCATGATTCAAAGATTTGCCATTCAATTGTACATGCTAATTCACTTCCTTCATGTCGCCTGAGTCAACTGACTTCTCCCAATTAGGTCATCAATACTTGTTATTTACACAATAGTCAGTAAACCAATAATATTCTCGTTCACGTTGTTTAAGAAAAATGCTTGATATGCACATAATTTTCTAGATTTGGACAATCCATTGGGTCATGTTGCAATTAAAAATCATGTACAGAATCTATCAGGAATCTAAGTGACATTGGCTAAGGTGAGATTTGTGGCAGAATCAACAAGAAGTCCCATAATGCTGATCTCAAAATTGGGATGCATCTTTTATGGTTATGACAAGCTGTATGACAACTTCCTTGCTAGGCAGCAGCGAGGTGCCAATTAATGAGGATTATTGCTTGTTAACTGCCTTATTAATGGCCCACTTTGCCTCAGTATCCAGCTTCCTATCCTATCAAATATTCCAAACAAACAAGATGTTGAGAAATACAACATGAAAATCAGAGTACGTGGAGAATTCAGCTTGTCATGTTCTCCAAAGGATTTCCATATTGGACAATGGGCACCAACATCTCAGGGCAGGCTCCATGGTGTGATGACAAGTGCCTTTAAGAGGGATTTGTTCTGTCCTGTTTCTCTTAGAGTCATAGAGTCATAGAGATGTACAACATGGAAACAGACCCTTTGGTCCAACCTGTTCATGCCGACCAGATATCCCAACCCAATCTAGTCCCACTTGCCAGCGCTTGGCCCATATCCCTCCAAACCCTTCCTATTCATACACCCATCCAAATGCCTCTTAAATGTTGCAATTGTACCAGCCTCCACCACATCCTCTGGCAGCTCATTCCATACACGTACCACCCTCTGCGTGAAAACGTTGCCCCTTCGTTCTCTTTTATATCTTTCCCCTCTCACCCTAAACCTATGCCGTCTAGTTCTGGACTCCCCAACCCCAGGGAAAATACTTTGTCTATTTATCCTATCCATGCCCCTCATAATTTTATAAATATCTATAAGGTCACGACTCAGCCTTCAACACTCCAGAGAAAACAGCCACAGCCTGTCCAGCCTCTCCCTATATCTCAAATCTCCAACCCTGGCAACATCCTTGTAAATCTTTTCTGAACCCTTTCAAGTTTCATAACATCTTTCTGTTAGGAAGGAGACCAGAATTGCACACAATATTCTAACAGTGGCCTAACCAATGTCCTGTACAGCCGCAACATGACCTCCCAACTCCTGTACTCAATACTCTGACCAATAAAGGAAAGCATACCAAACGCCTTCTTCACTCTTGTTCCTTTCTTCCAAGTGTGACTCCACTTTCAAGGAGCTATGAACCTGCACTCCAAGGTCTCTTTGTTCAGCAACACTCCCTAGGACCTTACCATTAAGTGTATAAGTCCTGCTAAGATTTGCTTTCCCAAAATGCAGCACCTGGCATTTATCTGAATTAAGCTCCATCTGCCACTTCTCAGCCCATTGGCCCATCTGGTCAAGATCCTGTTATAATCTGAGGTAACCCTCTTTGCTGTTCACTACACCTCCACTTTTGGTGTCATCTGCAAACTTACTAACATCCAAATCATTTATGTAAATGACGAAAAGTAGAGGGCCCAGCACCGATCCTTGTGGCATTCCACTGGTCACAGGCCTCAGTCTGAAAAACAACCCTCCACCACCACTCTCCGTCTTGTACCTTTGAGCCAGTTCTGTATCCAAATGGCTAGTTCTCCCTGTATTCCATGAGATCTAACCTTGCTAATCAGTCTCCCATGGGGAACCTTGTTGAACACCTTACTGAAGTCCATATGGATCACATCTACTGCTCTGCCCTCATCAATCTTCTTTGTTACTTCTTCAAAAAACTCAATCAAGTTTGTGAGACATGATTTCCCACGCACAAAGCCATGTTGACTATCCCGAATCAGTCCTTGCCTTTCCAAATACATGTACATCCTGTCCCTCAGGATTCCCTCCAACAACTTGCCCACCACTGAGGTCAGGCTCACAGGTCTATAGTTCCCTGGCTTGTCCTTACCACCCTTCTTAAATAGTGGCACCACGTTAGCCAACCTCCTGTCTTCCGGCACCTCACCTGTGACTATCGATGATACAAATATCTCAGCAAGATGCCCAGCAATCACTTCTCTCGCTTCCCACAGAGTTCTCGGGTACACCTGATCAGGTCCTGGGGATTTATCCACCTTTAACCGTTTCAAGACATCCAGCACTTCCTCCTCTGTAATCTGGACATTTTGCAAGATGTCACCATCTATTTCCCTACAGTCTATATCTTCCATAACCTTTTCCACAGTAAATACTGATGCAAAATATTCATTTAGTATCTCCCCCATTTTCTGTGGCTCCACACAAAGGCCGCCTTGCTGATCTTTGAGGGGCCATATTCTCTCCCTAGTTACCCTTTTGTCCTTAATATATTTGTAAAATCACTTTGAATTCTCCTTAATTCTATTTGCCAAAGCTATCTCATGTCCCCATTTTGCCCTCCTGATTTCCCTCTTAAGTATACTCCTACTTTCTTTATACTCTTCTAAGGATTCACTCGATCTATCCTGTCTGTACCTGACATATGCTTCTTTTTCTTAACCAAATCCTCAATTTCTTTAGTCATCCAGCATTCCCTATACCTACCAGCCTTCCCCTTCACCCTGACAGGAATATACGTTCTCTGGATTCTTGTCTCATTTCTGAAGGCTTCCCATTTTCCAGCCGTCCCTTTACCTGCGAACATCTGCCTCCAATCAGCTTTTGAAAGTTTTTGCCTAATACCGTCAAAATTGGTCTTTCTTCAATTTAGAACTTCAACTTTTAGATCTGGTCTATCCTTTTCTATCACTATTTTAAAACGAATAGAAATATGGTCGCTGGCCCCAAAGTGCTCCCTCACTGACACCTCAGTCACCTGCCCTGCCTTATTTCCCAAGAGTAGGTCAAGTTTTGCACCTTCCCTAGTAGGTACATCTACATTCTGAATCAGAACATTGTCTTGTACACGCTTAAGAAATCCCTCTCCATCTAAACCTTTAACACTATGGCAGTCCTAGTCAATGTTTGGAAAGTTAAAATCCCCTGCCGTAACCATCCTATTATTCTTACAGATAGCTGAGATCTCATTGAACATAGAACAATACAGCACAGAACAGGCCCTTCGGCCCACGATGTTGTGCCGAACATTTGTCCTAGCTTAAACACCCATCCATGTAGCTATCCAATTGCAGCTTAAAGGTCGCCAATGATTCTGACTCTGCCACTCCCACAGGCAGCGCATTCCATGCCCCCACCACTCTCTGGGTAAAGAACCTACCCCTGACATCCCCCCTATACCTTCCACCCTTCACCTTAAATTTATATCCCCTAGTAACACTCTGTTGTACCCGGGAAAAAAGTCTCTGACTGTCTACTCTATCTATTCCTCTGATCATCTTATAAACTTCTATCAAGTCACCCCTCATCCTTCGCTGTTCCAATGAGAAAAGGCCTAGCACTCTCAACCTATCCTTGTACGACCTATTCTCCATTCCAGGCAACATCCTAGTAAATCTTCTCTGCACCCTCTCCAAAGCTTCCACATCTTTCCTAAAGTGATGTGACCAGAACTGCACACAGTACTCCAAATGTGGCCTAACCAAGGTCCTGTACAGCTGCAACATCACTTCACGACTCTTGAATTCAATCCCTCTGCTAATGAACACTAATACACCATAGGCCTTCTTACAAGCTCTATCCACCTGAGTGGCAACTTTCAAAGATCTATGAACATAGACCCCCAAGATCCCTCTGCTCCTCCACCTTACTAAGAACCCTACCGTTAACCCTGTATTCCACATTCTTATTTGTCCTTCCAAAGTGGACAACCTCACACTTGACAGGGTTGAACTCCATCTGCCACTCCTCAGCCCAGCTCTGCATCATATCTAAGTCTCTTTGCAGCCGACAACAGCCCTCCTCACCATCCACAACTCCACCAATCTTCGCATCATCTGCAAATTTATTGAACCACCCTTCGACTCACTCTTCCAAGTCATTAATGAAAATTACAAACAACAGAGGACCCAGAACTGATCCCTGCGGAACTCCACTTGTAACTGGGCTCCAGGCTGAATATTTACCATCTACCACCACTCTCTGACTTCGAACGGTTAGCCAGTTTTCTATCCAACTGGCCAAATTTCCCTCTATCCCATGCCTCCTGACTTTCCGCATATGCCTACCATGGGGAACCTTATCAAATGCCTTACTAAATTCCATGTACACTACATCCACTGCTCTACCCTCATCCACATGCTTGGTCACCTCCTCAAAGAATTCAATAAGACTTGTAAGGCAAGACCTACCCCTCACAAATCCGTGCTGGCTGTCCCTAATCAAGCAGTGGCTTTCCAGATACTCATAAATCCTATCCCTCAGTACCCTTTCCATTACTTTGCCTACCACCGAAGTAAGACTAACTGGCCTGTAATTCCTGGGGTTATCCCTATTCCCTTTTTTGAACAGGGGCACAACATTCACCACTCTCCAGTCCCCTGGTACCACCCCCGTTGACATTGAAGACGAAAAGATCATTGCCAATGGCTCTGCAATTTCCTCTCTTGCTTCCCACATAATCCTAGAATATATCCCGTCAGGCCTGGGGGACTTGTCTATCCTCAAGTTGTTCAAAATGCCCAACACATCTTCCTTCCTAACAAGTATCTCTTCTAGCTTACCAGTCCGTTTCACACTCTCCTCTTCAACAATATGGTCCCTCTTGTTTGTAAATACTGAAGAAAAGTACTAATTCAAGACCTCTCCTGTCTCTTCCGACTCAATACACAGTCTCCCACTACTGTCCTTGATTGGGTCTACTCTCGTTCTCGTCATTCGCATGTTTCTCACATACACATAAAATGCCTTGGGGTTATCCTTGATCCTATCTGCCAAAGATTTTTCATGCCCTCTCTTAGCTTTCCTAATCCCTTTCTTCAGCTCCCTTCTGGCTATCCTGTATCCCTCCAACACTCTGTCTGAACCTTGTTTCCTCAACCTTATGAAAGCCTCCTTCTTCCTCTTTACAAGACATTCAACCTCCCTCGTCAACCAAGGTTCCCTCACACGACCATCTCTTTCCTGCCTGACAGGTACATACATATCAAGGACACGTCGTATCTGTTCCTTGAAAAAGTTCCACATTTCCACGACATCCTTCCCTGACAGCCTATGCTCCCAACTTATGCTCCTCAGATCCTGTCTTACAGCATCGTATTTACTCTTCCCCCAATTGTAAAACCTACCCTGTTACAAGTTTGTTTCTCAATTTCCCTCTGACTATTGGAGGGTCTATAATACAATCCCAATAAGGTGATCATCCCTTTCTTATTTCTCAGTTCCACCCAAATAACTTCCCTGGATGTATTTACAGGAATATTCTCCCTTAGCACAGCTGTAATGCTATCCCTTATCAAAAATGCCACTCCCCCTCTTTTGCCTCCCTTTCTATCCTTGAAGATGGTTGTTGAAATCTGGTACCAAGGTGTTTGCACCATGGAAAGCAGAGTAAGTAGCTTTGGATTTTAAAAAAAAGTTTGACAAAAGAAGCATGAGAGGTGGAATCAGGCTCACACAGACCCAAGGTTTTAGTTTCAGCTTTTAGTTGTTGAATCTGAGGTTTCTTGGGAGTTGAAACTGCTAGATATGACTCACTACTGCCACAGAAGGTCGAGTTTTCTCTCAGCCGCTCGGTTCATTCTGTTGATGTTCCTTCTCCTGGATTAGGGAAGATAGCAAGTGAGAGAAATCTGTTTTACTGAATTTGCTTTTGCCAAGAGTATGTTTATAAGATGCTGCTATATTGGAACAGTTGGTGAGTAGGAGTTAAATAATTTTTGATTTGTTAAGGAATTCAATTGAGTTAAAATTATGCCAACTCTTCTTTTGTATTTTAACTGGGGTATAAGAATAAAGTGTATATTTGCTTAAAGCCTAGCAATTTGACCAATTGAATCACACCTGGAACACAGTACCTCACACTTGCCTTTAAATAAAGTTAGTGTCTAGGCAATCTCCTTGATATGTTGGAGGGAGTTTGGCCTGGTCCATAACAATGTACACTGGCCACACACACGCCATATCCACAAACATTGGCAACCAATATGTGTGCACCTGTAAGGTTCCACATGGCACATGCCTGGTCTAGAGTCATAGAGATGTATAGCATGGAAACAGACCCTTCAGTCCAACCCGTCCATGCTGACCAGATATCCCAATCCAATCCAGTCCCACCTGCCAGCACACGGCCCATATCCCTCCAAACCCTTCCTATTCATATACCCATCTAAATGCCTCTTAAATGTTGCAATTGTACCAGCCTCCACCACTTCTTCTGGCAGGTCATTCCATACCCGTAATACCCTCTGTGTGAAAAAGTTGCCCCTTAGGTCTCTTTTATATCTTTCCCTTCTCACCCTAAACCTATGCCCTCTAGTTCTGGACTCCACAACCCCAGGGAAAATACTTTGCCAATTTACCCTATCCATGCCCCTCATAATTTTGTAAATGTCTATAAGGTCACCACTCAGCCTTCAACACTCCAGAGAAAACAGCCACAGCCTGTCCAGCCTCTCCCTATATCTCAAATCCTCCAACCCTGGCAACATCCTTGTAAATCTTTTCTGAACCCTTTCAAGTTTCATAACATCTTTCTGATAGGAAGGAGACCAGAATTGCATGCAATATTCCAACAGTGGCCTAACCAATGTCCTGTACAGCTGCAACATGATCTCCCAACTCCTGTACTCAATACTCTGATCAATAAAGGAAAGCATACCAAACGCCTTCTTCACTATCCTATCTACCTGCGACTCCACTTTCAAGGAGCTATGAACCTGCACTCCAAGGTCTCTTTGTTCAGCAACACTCCCTCAGACCTTACCATTAAGTGTATAAACCCTGCAAAGATTTGCTTTCCCAAAATGCAGCACCTGGCATTTATCTGAATTAAACTCCATCTGCCACTTCTCAGCCCATTGGCCTATCTGGTCAAGATCCTGTTGTAATCTGAGGTAACCCTCTTTGCTGTCCACTACACCTCCACTTTTGGTGTCATCTGCAAACTTACTAACTGTACCTCTTATGCGCGCATCCAAATCACTTATGTAAATGACAAAAAGTAGAGGGCCCAGCACCGATCCTTGTGGCACTCCACTGGTCACAGGCCTCCAGTCTGAAAAACAAGCCTCAACCACCACCCTCTGTCTTCTATCTTTGAGCCAGTTCTGTATCCAAATGGCTAGTTCTCCCTGTATTCCATGAGATCTAACTTTGCTAATCAGTCTCCCATGGGGAACCTTGTCGAATGCCTTACTAAAGTCCACAGAGATCAATTCTAGCACTCTGCGCTCATCAATCATCTCTGTTACTTCTTCAAAAAACTCAATCAAGTTTATGAGACATGATTTCCCACGCACAAAGCCATGTTGATTATCCCAAATACATGTACATCCTGTCCCTCAGGATTCCCTCCAACAACTTGGCCACCACTGAGGTCAGGCTCACTGATCTATAGTTCCCTGGCTTGTCCTTACCACCCTTCTTAAACAGTGGCATCACGTTTGCCAACCTCCAGTCTTCCGGCACCTCACCTGTGACTATCAATGATATAAATATCTCAGCAAGAGGCCCAGCAATCACTTCTCTAGCTTCCCACAGAGTTCTCGGGTACACCTGATCAGGTCCTGGGGATTTATCCAACTTTAACCGTTTCAAGATATCCAGCACTTCCTCCTCTGTAGTCTGGACATTTTGCAAGATGTCACCATCTATTTCCCTACAGTCTATATCTTCCATATCCTTTTCCACAGTAAATACTAATGCAAAATACTCATTTAGTATCTCCCCCATTTTCTGCGGCTCCACACAAAGGCTGCCTTGCTGATCTTTGATGGGCCCTATTCTCTCCCTAGTTACCCTTTTGTCCTTAATGTATTTGTAAAAACCCTTTGGATTCTCCTTAATTCTATTTGCCAAAGCTAACTCATGTCCCCTTTTTGCCCTCCTGATTTCCCTCTTAAGTATACTCTTATTTCCTTTATACTTTTCTAAGGATTCACTCGATCTATCCTGTCTATACCTTACATATGCTTCCTACCTTTTCTTAATTTCTCAATTTCTTTAGTCATCCAGCATTCCTTATACCTACCAGCCTTTCCTTTCTCTCTGACGGGAATATACTTTACAGGATGCTCCTGCACTTCAATGCTGTACTGGCACCATTCATAGTTATGCTGCTGCGAGGACACTGTCGCTTAGGAATATATACCCAGCTCATGGACTGGAATGGGCTGCATTGTTAATCTCTTTACTCACTGTCATGGCACTCACTTTGAATGCCGGCCTGGTTGCACACAGCATTCCAACCTTGCGTTGCGTTTTAGTGCTTAATTTCTTCAGCCAGAGTTATCAGGCTCATATGACTTATGTCTCGTTTTGCTGTATAGTGCAGACATAAAGTCAGGAAGTTTTTCATGGTTGTCCATCAAGTCAAGGGAGATAGTGTTCAATCAGTGGGACCTGGCAGCAGAATTAGGGAATTTGGCCCATTAGTCTGCTCCATTATTTGATCATGGCTGATATGTTTCTCAACCCAATTCTCCTACCTTCCCGCATAACCCTTGATCCCTTTCCTAATTCGGAATTTATCTATCTCTGTCTTAGATACACTCAATGACATAGCTTCCATGCCTTCTGTGGCAATGGGTTCCACAGATTACATACTCTCTGGCTAAAGAAATTCCTTCTCATCTCAGTTCTAAAGGATTGTCCCTTCACTCTGAGGTTGTGCCCTCGGGTCCTAATTTCTCCGACTAGTGGAAACATCTTCCCCACATGCATTCTATCCAAGCCTCTCAGTATTCCAAAGATTCATTCAGATCCCCCTATTCCTTCTCAACACCATTGAGAACAGACCCAGAATCTTCAACCATTCCTCGTATGACAAGCCCTTCATACTCAGAATCATTCTTGCAAACCTCCTCTTAGCCTCCTCCAATGCCAGCATATCCTTCCTTCATGACAGGGCCCAGCACTGCTCTTATTATTCCAAATATGGACTGACCAGAGCCTTATATATGCTCAGCAGTTTGTATTCTAGCCCTCTTGAAATGAATGCTAACATTGCCTTCCTAACTGCCAACTGAAAGTGCATGTTAACCTTAAGAGGATCCTGAACTCGGACTACCAAAATGCATACCCTTACACTTTGTCACATTGTATTCAATGTGCCACTTCTTTTCCCACTCTCCTAGCCAGTCTGAGTCCTTCTGCAGTCTCCCCAATTCTTCAACACTACCTGTCCCTCCAACTATCTTTATGTAATTTTCAAATTTTGCAACAATGCCCCCAGTTCCTTCATCCAGATCGTGTATATGTAAGGTGAATAGTTGTGGCCCCAGCACCGACCCCTGCAAAACTCCATTAGTCACGAGCTTCCATCCTGAAAAAGATACCTTTATCCCTCTTCTCTGCCTTCTGCCAGTCAGTCAATCCTCTATGCCAGGCCCTTGCCCCTAACACTGTTGGCTGTTATCTTAATTTAGCACCTTGTCAAAGGCCTTCCAGAAATCCAAGTAGATCATGTTCATTGGCTCTCCTTTTTCTAACTTCCTCATTACCACCTCAAAGAATTCTAACAGATTTAACAGGGATGACCTCCCTTTGACAAAGGTGTGCTGACTCACCCTATTTTACCATTGACTTCCAAGTACTCCGCAGTTTCATCCTTAATAGTGGAATCTAAAATCTTATCAATGACCGAGGTCAGGCTAATTGGCTTATAGTTTCGATCTTCTGCTTCACCTCCCCTTCTTAAACAGATGTGTTAAATTAATCATTTTCCAATCCTCTGTCACTTCTTGACTCTAGTATTGCTGAAAGATCACTACTAATGCCTCCACAATCTCCTCAGCTGCCTTCGTCAGAATTCTGGGGTGTAGTCCATCTAGTCCATCTTATTTATCCATCTTCAGTGAGTCAAGGGCAGTTTCTGATACCAGTCAGGAGCTTCGACACATCAGCCACCGTGATGATCAAAATCAAAATTCTGTCCAAATAAAGGGTAAGGAGCTGAATGTCAGGCAGCCATGCACCAGCATTGAATTTTTCTGTCTTATTGGAGGCTGCTTTCCTCCTGGAATGAGAAAAGGTAGGTATCTGATGCAACTCGGACTTAGCCAAAAACCTGTAAGATTCAGCTGTTTGGTTCTAACGAATGACTAGCAACACAGTGAAGGCACATCAACATTCTTGTTATTGCCAAACCCAATTTTTTTTTATTATAGATATTTTTATTAGAAATTTAACATTTTTACAAGTGTACAAAAATAAACAAAACTCTCAATTAAATCAAATATACAATAGCCAAAATTTAACAAAAGAAAAGATACCGAGAAAGAAAAAAAACCAAAACTCAACTGTCTACGAATCTAACCTACAACTTACCAGAGTGTATATTTAAGTCTCTTATATGCTCGGAATGTGTTAACATCAAATGTAATAAAACCCGTATTTGTGCGGGATTCCTCTCCAAAGGGGCCCCGGACCAGCCAGGTTTGTAATCTCAATTAAATAAAAGCCCTTTCTAGGATAGCCGAAATATTTGTATTTATGTAATTCAAGAAGGGTTGCCATATTTTATAAAATAATTCGGTCTTTCGGTGCACCATATTTGTAAGGAAGTCAAGGGGAATACATTCCATAATTAATCTGTGCCAATTTGAAAGTCCAGGGGGGCCCTCAGCCACCCAGTTTACCAAAATATTTTTCCTTGCACAGAAAGAGAGAATAGAAAATAGTCTCTTCCCGTACATGTCCAGGGAGGGAAAGTTCGAAAAGCCCAAAAGGAGAGATACAAGGTCCACTTTAATTTCCGTTCCTAAAATTTCTGTCAGGGTACTTGCTACTTTAGTACAATATCTACGGATCTTATTTCAGGTTCAAAGGCAATGTACAAGAGTGCCCACCTCTATTTTACATTTGGGACACATTGGAGATGCTCCTGCCTTAAATTTTGCCAATCGAGCCGGTGCTATATGGGCCGTATGAAGTATCTTCAGCTGGATAGCCTGAATTCTGTTACAGATAGTAATTCTTCTAGCGTTTTCCCAAATATCATTCCATGTTTCTATAGAGATTTCTAGTCCCAATTCCTGATCCCATGTTTTAAGCAGATTGTCCATATCTCCCGATACTTCATCATGTAGTAAATGATAAATAGTACTGACAGAAGATACCCCCACTGGTCGTAGGACACTACATTCTCTAACTGATTTATAAAGACTATCTAATAACGTAGTCTTCTTCTGTATATAGTCTTGAATTTGGAAGTATCGAAAGAGGTCTCCATTAGGTAATCCGAATTTCTGACGCAGCTGTTCAAAAGACATCAGGACCCCATCTTTAAATAGGTCCCCTAGACATGAGATACCCCTGGATCTCCAGAGTTTAAAAGTGGCGTCTGTAAACCCCGGTTGGAATCCCCATGCTCCCACTATCGGTGCATAGGGGGATGTTTTATGTGAATTACCCTCATTTTGCCGCATTATATTCCAAGCCTTAATTGTGTTTAGTATTATAGGGTTTTTACAGTGATCTGTAATGTTTTTCCTCTTGTCTGAAAATAAAAGGTTAATAAGTGGGTATTTTACTTGAGAGGCCTCGATATCCAACCAGATTGATTGTGGATCAGACAAGACCCAATCAGCCATGTAACTTAATAGGGAGCTTAACTGATATTTCCTAAAATCTGGGAAGTCCAATCCTCCCCTTGCCTGTGGAAGCTGTAGCTTCTTCAGCTTAATGAGGGGCCGTCTATGATTCCAGATACAGGAACCCAGCCAGCCATATAATTTACGTAGTGTTAGCCTCGGCAGCATCACCGGAAGCATTCTCATAGGGTATAGGAGACGGGGCAGGACATTCATTTTAATCAGTGCTATTCTACCCAGCCAGGAAATTGGAAGGTCTCCCCATCGCTGGAGGTCCTGCCTTATCCTTTCCAGTAAATGCACAAAATTAGCCTTGTACAACTGACCAAATACTTAAATATAAGAAACCCTCCAGGGACCAACAAAAGGGAAAAAGGGATCCGTCCACTAAGTGGGGTATCATAGCAAGGCCACCCATTGGCATAGCCTCCGATTTTGAAAAATTAATTTTATAGCCTGAGAATGCACTAAATGTATTAATAACTTGGTTTAGGCAAGGTACGGACATCAGAGGATTACTGAGGAATAGAAGAACATCATCTGCATACAGGGTAATTTTATGTTTACCTGTACCAATCCTCGGGGCCATTATATTAGGATCAGCTCATATAGCTTCTGCTAGTGGTTCAATTATTAGCGTGAATAACAGTGGCGAGAGAGGACATCCCTGACGGCAGTCCCTACCCACACTGAAGCTATCCGAACCTAATCCATTGGTAACCACAACTGCTTTGGGATCACTATACAATGTTGAGACCCATTTGGTAAACACCTGACCAATGCCAAACCTTTCCAATGTGTAAAACAAATATGACCATTCAACCCTATCAAATGCCTTTTCCGCGTCTAATGAAACTACTACTCCTGATATCTTTCCCTGATGACAGGCTTGAATCATATTCAAAACCCTTCTAATATTATTGGATGATTTACGGCCCTTAATAAACCCCATCTGATCCTCCTTTATGATATGTGGCAGTACCCTTTCTAGTCTCAATGCTTACGTTTTAGAAAGAATTTTAAAATCTACATTTAGCAAGGATATTGGTCTGTATGACGTACAATCTTCAGGATCCTTTCCTTTTTTAAGGATAAGAGAGATATTTGCCTCTTTCAGCGAAGGCGGGAGACAGCCCTGACTATATGCATAGTTATACATGTCCATAAGTGGACCAGCCAACATTTCTGTAAATTCTTTATAGAATTCAGATTGAAAACCATCTGGGCCCGGTGCCTTACCGCTCTGAAGTTGCGTAATTGCATCAAATATTTCTTGGACTGTTAGAGGAGCATTTAGGCCCGGAAAGGTCAAATTTTTAAAAAATGACTGCATCTTCCTAGTCCTATCTTCACAATCCTGCGATTTATATAACTCAGAATAAAATTCTCTAAAGATCGCATTAATCTTTTTATGACCATGAGTCAAAATACCCGTTCTTTCCTTGATAGACCTGATCGTTTGAGGGGCCTTTTTTTTTGCAAGAAATGCTAAGTATCTACCCGGTTTGTCGCCATATTCATATAACCTTTGTTTTGCAAATAATATTTCCCTCTTAACCATTTGGGTAAGCGTAGTGTTTAGAGCTGTCCTTCAGGGCTGTAATCCTTTGCAATTTAATAATAGAAGGTCTATCAGCGTATGCAGTTTCAGCTGCTTTTAAGTGAGCTTCGAGCAGACGCTGTTGTTCTCCCTTTAATTTTTTCTGGGTCGCTGAGTAGGAGATGATCAAACCTCGCATGTAAGCTTTGATGGTCTCCCACATCATTGATGGGTTGCTAGCCGTACCTGAATTAATTTCTAAAAAAGTTTTAAATTCTTGAGAGAAGTACTTTACAAATTTACTATCTTTCATTAGGAAGGGGTCCATATGCCAATGCAGAGGGGATGTCCCATTGTTCCTCGCCTTGGTTTCCATATATACAGCAGCGTGGTCGGAAATTGCTATACTACCTATTTTACAGGATGATATGGAATTTTAAAAAATCAAGGGGGCAAAAAACATATCAATTCTGGTATGACATTTATGTGGATTGGAGTAGAAAGAAAATCTCTGCCCTGTGGATGAAGACATCTCCATACATCTACTAATCTTAATTCTTTATTCAGATCCACCAATTGTCTAGATCTGGGAGATACTCCTGCAGTACTCTTGGGAATCCTATCTATTTCCGGATCCATAATACAATTAAAGTCTCCCCCTATAATTGTATGTCGGGCCATCAATTTTGAAAAGGCTTCCGTTATAAATTTAAAGGGGTGTGCCGGGGGGGGCAGTACAAATTTAAAAACCCATATTCCTCTCCATTTATAAGGGCTTTAATCAAAATATATCGGCCAGATTCGTCTTTTATCTGCTTTAGGATTTTGAAAGGGAAATTCTTCCGAACAAGAATAACAACTCCCCTGCTTTTTGAGCTAAAAGAAGAAAAAAAGGCCTGATCAAATCCACCCTGTCGTAGTTTTAAGTGTTCTTTATCCGACAGTTGTGTCTCCTGTCGGAGAGCTATATCAACTCTTTCTTTCTTAAGATTTGATAATATTTTCTTCCTTTTGACTGGCGAATTACTCTCCTCGACATTCCAGGTGCACCACTTAACTGACTGATCAACCATAATCATCTGGGCAAATCCGAGACCCCTCGGGAGGGGAAACCCTATCCAGAACATCCCGAGCATAGAGCATATAATATTCACAAAAATAAAGGCTCTCTAATACACTCACAACAGTATAATAAAAAATCCATTTCTAAATAATTAAAAAAAAGTATTTAAGTGGAGATTTTCCTCCTTGTTCCCAGGGGGTGTCACTTCCTTTCCAAAAGTCCATCGTATCCTCTCCCAACCAATGCCCCACCCTTGACCCAGGCGCTCCTCAATAAAATGAGGAGAATTCAGATATAATACAAAGCTAGAGTTAACAGTGAGCACCCTACCCCCACCCACACCAACACCTGGATATATTTAGTAATGTTAATACCATATATAAACATATAACTATAAAATTACAACCTCAACAAATAATAATTAAATATAATAATACAAAATAACAAGGGAGAAACAACCCTGCTCCTAAAGACAGAGGTAGAATAGAATAAGGCAACCAAACATTAACCAAACCCCCCGGCTTTACACACACACATATACATACATACCCACATATATACATAAAATAATAAAAGAAAACAACCCCGGGGAGGGGGGGGAATTAAATCCCTCTCCCCACCCCCCATGATAATATTAAACAGTAAGGTAAGAAAAAAGAAAAAAAAGGGGGGAATATCAACCAAAGCGGGGGGAAAGGCAAACCAACATCCATTATCTCTTACAGTTTATCTAAGAGAGTCCAAGAATTCCTTAGCCTTTTCTGGTGATCCGAAGTTATACACGGATCCTTCATGGTTAAAGCGTAGCGTCGCTGGGTAGCGTAAGGAGTACTGAATATTTTAGTCCCTTAAACGCTTCTTTGCCTCGTCAAATGCCTTCCTCTTTTGGACCAGAACTGGGGAAACGTCCTGGAATAACATGATCTTGGATCCTTTATAGATCATAGCTTGGGGGTCTTTTCCAAGATTTCTTGAAGCTTCTAGAAGTATCTGCCTCTCCCTATAGCTCTGCAGCCGGAACAGGACCGGGCGGGGGCGCTGGTTCGAGCCGGGCCCACGCATTACAACCCGGTAGGCCCATTCCACCCTTACCTGTCCTGATCCAGCTTCCAAATTTAAAAGCTGTGGCAGCCACTGCTCGAGAAATGCTGTAAGCTGGCCTTCCTCTTCCCGTTCGGGAAGGCGCAGCAAACGGATATTTTTTCGACGACCTCGATTATCGAGGTCATCAATGTAATTCTCTAAAGTCCGGACTCGCTGTTCGAGAGTCCAGACCTGATCCATGGCCGATTGAGCTGTAGTTTCGGAGGTTGCGGCCTTTAACTCCGCCCCTCCAACTCAGCGCTCGATTTCCTGGATGTCTCGGTCGTGCTTCTGCAGCGCGGCCGAGAGTGAGTCCCATCGATTTCGGGATTAGATTAGATTACCTACAGTGTGGAAACAGGCCCTTCGGCCCAACAAGTCCACACCGACCTGCCGAAGCGTAACCCACCCATTCCCATACATTTACCCCTTTACCTAACACTACAGGCAATTTAGTATGGCCAATTCACCTGACGTGCACATCTTTGGACTGTGGGAGGAAACCGGAGCACCCGGAGGAAACCCACGCAGACACGGGGAGAATGTGCAAACTCCACACAGTCAGTCGCCTGAGTCGGGAATTGAACCCAGGTCTCTGGCGCTGTGAGGCAGCAGTGCTGACCACTGTGCCACCGTGCCGCCCTTCGATAAAAGCGTCGATCTTCGCATCCAGTTTGGAGATCATCTCCACAAGGCTTGTCACTGTAGGTAAGTCCCCCGGGGTGGCTGTGGACGCCTCTGCTGCAGCTGGAGAGGGTGGGGGAGGGGTTCCTGCTTGCTCAGAGCTGCGGGCTCCCTTCCCTTTGATCATTTTTACTAAATATTAGATTGTTTAAATTTAATACAAAGCAACTAATTAAATTAAACAGCTATTATAAATGATTTGGTGAGTGTGGTGGGGGTGGGTGACCCACTTTACCCAAGTCTTGGGAGGAGCACTATAGACTCAGACTTGCTGGGTCGCCGCCATCTTGGATCCCCTCAAACCCAAAGTTTTTTAATGCAACTTCCTGGTTTTGGTCAGTAATAAGTAAACTAAAATCAATAATTTTTGATAACGCACCAAAACTGAGTAGACCTAATCAAGAAAATTGCAGTGCTAATTTAGTAACTCTTATAGCTGATACCTTTTGGGTCCAATGAAGTTAATCCAAGAGACTTTGCTCCAGCAGTGTATACTTTTTCTTTAAACTGAATTTGATCAAAATTAAATGAAGATAGGAGTGAGTTGATTTTTTTTAAGTGCCTTAATGGTAAAAATCTATTAATTATTCATGGCTAGATTTAAAAGGAAATCTACTAATGCAATTACGTATTATCTGTTTAGAAATTTAATTTTGTAGAATAACATCTAGAATAGCATCTAATTCAACAGTAAATTCATTTAATTGGAACTGCACTCTAAATAGTTTGTTATAGCCTGAGCTAGTATTAAACACCTGCCCAACACAACAACTTTGAGGGATATGATTACAAACAAATTTTAACAGTATTTTCATGATGTTAAATCCTTTGAAATCCTGTTAATAGCCTAATTTATTGTTAGGCTATTAATCCAGACGTTCAGCTAATGTTCTGGGGGCCTAGGGTCAAATCCTGCCATGGCAGAACTAATCAAAATCTGGATTGAGAGACAAAGGATGACCATGAATTAATCATGACAGGAATAATTTGTCTGGTTCACTAATAACCTTTAGGGAAGGAAATCTGCTATCCTTACCTGGTCTGGCCACATGTGATTCCAGACTCACAAAATAATTCTTTAGTTGTTCATGTATATCAGCAAACACCCTAAAGACATAGTTACTTCCTTAAAATCCCTGATAACAATTTGTTATAGGGAATAGCATAAATAGTTTTATAATACCAAAATTGTGTATTTTTTTCAAATTAAATATTTTTTGATCTCAATTAAATGAGAATGTTACACAAGGATCAAATAGACTGTCTCCAATCATTTTTACATTTTAAAACTATAAAATTTTATTTCATACTTAGAATATATGCGGAATATACAGACAGAGAGTAGCTCATAGCAATATTAACATTAGCTGTGTAATCACGATGAGGCTTGGGCCTGTGAAGCATATCAATTATTAGATTGACATCATTTTCGATTCTATACTTTTAACACAAATTGACATGTAGTATGTGTCCTCAGAAAGCCTCTTCCCAAAACTTGTTCAAACTGAGTCAATTGATAATTTTAAACCTGTGATGGATTTTAATTCAGCATTTGAAGCGAAGATGACTAATTGGAATAAAATTACAGATTAGCCATGATCTAAGTGAACATACCATTGGAATAACCTTTAGCGATGGAAGGAATGTCTGATTTTCCCAAGTTCTTGAGTATCTATTCTCAGCTGCCAAATTATAAACTATGGGCTCAATTTGACATTCTTTGTGCTGTGATAAATATACATTGACACCGCATTTCATGATATGTAGTCAGTTTGCAAATCTATTCACACTGTTGCCTGCTGTGCCACATTTATTTTGCATTGCACAAACAGCTGAAACCAAATTCTTATTTGTATGGTCCCCAGATGCTTCTGCAAAACAATAGAGGGAAATGCTGCCTGAAAGATCTCAACCTGATAGTTAGGAACAGGTAGCACATTCATAATTCTGAATAGCAATTAGTGCATGTCGGGAAGTTTGGATTATTCATTTCCTATTATAGGATCAGGCTTGATTCAGTTAGCTGCTCCATTTACAGCATGAGTTATAAGAAGCTTCAGAATTTGATGTTAGCTATTTACAGGTTTCTAAATGAAACTGTGTTATCTCTTTTGTGAGAAATTGTGTTATGAAGTACATATCCTTTCATCAATTCATCCTGCTTAGAACATGATGGAAATACTCAGCAGATTAGCTGTCTATGAAACGTTGGTCCCCATCATAGCTTAATTACACTGACTTTAAACCTGTTCATTGACTGTTTCTTTATAGATATTGCATGATCACTGAGTATTCATAATAATATTGAAGTCTTGGCTGTGCCATGAGCCAAGCTGTTCCAATAGAAGCCACAACACTGAGATCTAGCAAACAATGTGTAACAGTTCCCAGATATGTCCTGTCCACAAAAAGAGGACAAATCAAATCCCTCCAATTAACAACTTATCAACATACTCTCCATCATCAAAATGATGGAAGGGTCATTATCAGTTCTATTAAGCACCATTTGCAAATAAATTAACCTGCTCACTGAAACTCAGTTTGGTTTTAACCAAGGCTACTCATACATAGAACAGTACAGGACAGGAAGAGGCCCTTTGGTCCACCTTCCATGCTGACCAGGGAGCTATGGACCTGGAACCCAAGATCCCTCTGTATATCAATGCTTCTAAGGGTTCTGTCATTTTCTCTCCTGACTTCAGTATAGCCTTTGTCCAAACGTGGAAACAAACTAAACGTTAGAGGTGAGGTGAAAGTGACTGCTTTTGACATCAAGGCAGCAGCACGATGGCTCATTGGTTAGCATTGGTGCCTCAAAGCACCAGGAACCCGGATTCATTTCCAGCCTTGGGCTATCTGTGTGGAGTTTGCATGTTCTGTCCATGTCTGCGTGGGTTTCCTCCGGGTGCTTCAGTTTTCTCCCACAATCCAAAGATGTGCAGGTTGATGATTTGGCCGTGCTAGATTACCCATAGTGTTCAAGGATGTGTGGTGTCAGGTGTCAGGTGCATTAGTCAGGGATAAATGCACTGTATGTAATCTAATCTAATCTAATCTAATAGGGATTGAGTTTGGGGTGGGATACTCTTCAGCGGGCTGGTGTGGACTTGTTGGGCCAAAGGGCCTGTTTCCACACTGTAGGGATTCTAAGATTCTAAAATTTGATTGAATTTGGCATCAAATAGCCCTAGCAAAAAAAAACTCAACATGAACCAAGGAGAAACTTTCAACTTGTTGGAATTGCATTTAGCATAATGGAAGATGTTTGTGGTTACTGGAGATCCATCATCTTAGAATCATAATATGCCTGCAGGTGTTCACCAGGATTGTGTCTGAGGTACAGCCACTATTAGCTGCTTCACCAATATACTCCCCTCCATTATAAGATCAGAAATAGCAATGTTTAATGATGATTGATCAATATTCAGTATCATTCGTGACACCTTAGATACTGCACTAGTTCATGTCCAAATGCATCAAGATAAAGACAATATCCATGCTTCAGCGACAAGTGGCAAGTGGCATTTGCACCACAAAAGTACCAGGCAATGTTAATCTCTACAAAATAGAATCCAACAATAATCCTTTGATTTTCATTGGAATAGCCATTGCTAAATAGTATTATTACATTTTTATTAAATTTTTGGGGGTTATCATTGACCAGAAACTGAACAGGATCAATTATACTAATACTATGGCTATGAGAGCAGATCAGAGGCTTGTTTTTTTTTGGAGAATAACTTAGGTTCTGCCTCCCAAATTCCAGCCCATCATCTAGAGATCACAAGTCAGGAGTGTGATGCAATATTATCCATTTGCCTGGATATTGACAACAACTTTCAAAAATGTTGACATCATCCAGGACAAAGTGGCTTGCTTGATAGGCGACACAGCCACCATTTTTGACATTAAGTCCTTTCACCATGGACACACTGTGTGCACTCTATAAAATGCACCACAATATTTCTGCAAGGCTCCTTTGACAGCATTTTCCAAAACTGCAACTTCTATTACTTGGAAGGAAAAGAACAGCATGTGTATCGGAACGCTACCATCTGCAAGTTCCCCCCTAAGCCATTCACCATCCTGACTTGGAAATATATTACCGTTCATTATCGCCAATGGGTCAAAATCTTGGAAATGTCTTTCTAACAGAACTGTGGGTGAGCCTACATCCTAAGGGCTGCAGCAGTTGAAGAAAGCAGCTCACCACCACCTTTCCAGCGCAATTAGGGACGGGCAAGAAAATGCTCGCCCAGCTAGCGAAGTCCCCATCCTATGTAAGAATAAAATCACAGCATTTCATTTCTTACTTCATATTTTCAACATTTAATTTATGCTTCATAATCACGACTGGCTGCAGCCTGCAGTCGTTTCCTCGAAGATATTAAAATGACATTTAACCTGCAGCAATATCAAATGAAGCCACGCACACTACTGCCTGGACGAAGTAGTGAAGACTCGTCTCTTTGACACATGGGACACACTACTGATTGGCTCTTCCGCATGAAACCCACCCTATTATCGCATTTGCGAATGGCTAAGGTGGTTATCAATCAGAGCACATGCGGAATTTGGTTGGGTATGGTGGCTGCCTATCAAACCGACTCCGCGCTCGTGATTGGGCTCTCCATCCGTTGATCTCCCCGCATCCTTCAATCAGGTTGAACGAAGAAGGCGGGAGGCTGATCTACCCCCGCCCCAGAAGCGCGGAGGCAGGTGATTTAATTCGGAATGAATAAAAGGCGCTGAGTTTGACCGAGGGTGGTGGGGAAATTTTTTTTTGTTTTAAAAAAAGTTCTTTTCGTTCGCCTGGATAATTGAAGGAGAAGAAAAGAAATAAAGGAAAAAAAAGAAGGAAAGGGGTTGAAGAAGGACGTCGAGTGTTTTCTGTTGGTGTTTGGGTGTGGAGCGAGACAGGACCGTTAGTCGAAGTCATGGTGATGTGAGGCGGCCACTCGGCACTGACCGAGGTTCCATGGAGGCGATCATCGAGGGAGAGTCGCTCCTTTACTTTGCTGCCAGTTTATACCAGGGTTGGCTCCGAGTTTACGGTGAGTCCTGTCAGGGAATAAGGGGCACCGGGCTCGGGAGGGGGTGGGGGGGATGTTAATGATGTACCGCCGTGAGAATTCTCCACCGCGCAAAATGTCTTGCCGCTGCCCATGTGTGGGTGACAGGTGCAGTCTGTCGCCTGGATCTTCCCATCCTCTCCTCAAAACACAATAAAACATGACCAGCGTGAAGTTGCCCGGCCTCAGCACGTTGGCTTGGCGATTAATGTGAGGAAATCGGCAAGGTGCAAAAACGTACGTAAGCCCTATCCATTTGCTTTATTCCAACCTGATTTTTAGTTGTTGTATCAAGCTGTGATTTTGCTTTAATCCCTCGGACAGTTCCCCGGGCGTGAGGGATTTGCCTCACTCCCAGGGCTGTGTTGTTCTTTGGGTGTGGGAAGGATGCACGTGTGGTGGGGAAAGTGTGCACGAGGCAGGGTGAGGGTGTGTGCATGCTGCTGTGGCACATGCCAAAGTGCCAACGCAGTGGTCAGATTTATATCAGGTTCACAACACGCTGACAATAAATCTAAGCAGGATTGGGTCCGTTTGAGGAGAACACATAAGATGTTATCACATCTAGAATTGGACACGAGTCAAAATGTGGGCACAGCACATCAATCAGGGGATGTGCCATTGTTCAAACTGGATGAAGAATGTGTGCTAATCACTACTTCATATACTAGTTAGGTAAATCTGTTGGAAGAGAAGTGAATGTTTTGGAGGCTTTTCAAGATGTGGAACATGTGAAGAGTGTGTGGGTGGTGCAATTGAATTGTGGGTGTGGTGTCAAGCTTGCAGTTTGGCCATTGAAGGCATGCATAGACTTTGAAGGACACAAAGAGGCTCTTATGGGTGTATACTGTATGAAAAACACTTAGAGGTGAGACAGTGATCAGGCATAAGCAGTGTGTTTTAGCAAACTTTTGTTTCCTAGGCCTATTTTGGATGTTGTGCTAAAGCATATTAACACAAGATGTTGTATTTGCAGCCAAGGAACATGTTATCCATGTATTTAAGTGTTTGATTAACAAATTTTTATTCAGTTTTAGCACATTTCATGCTTGCTAATCAAACACTGCTTTCTGTAAAAGCATTAAGAATCTTGGTCAACTGAACAAAATACTAAAATTAGTAACTGACAGATTGCATAATTGCTGATTTGTTTAGTATATAATAAAGGCTTGGGAATGTTCTTGCTGTATTGCTAGTTTTTTTTGAGTGGATACTACTAGTTCTATCTTGTGTCCCATGTATCTTAATCAATTATATATTGTCCAATTTGAGTTTGATTGCTTGCAAATATCCTGAGTCCTAAAGGAGTTGACTGATTTCTACAAGTCCATGATGCCAGCCACACTTCATGCTTTGCATAAATTCATATTATTCACTTGTTAGCATAGTGAATGTTGACAGGCTGCATGATGAGGGATAGTAAGGGTTACTGTTAAAGAACTTTCATTTTTATATAGTGCTTTTCAAAACTGAAGTGTTACAAACACTGAAATACCTAAGTGTAACCATTTATAAGTAATCGGGAACACACCAGACAACTTGTGTATGCAGGAAGTACTTAAAATATTCTAAAATTACAAAGGTGATTTGTGATAACTGTGAAGTACAATAATTTGCCCTTGTGAAATCGTGCCATGAGATATTTTACATCAAATGAGCAGGTAGCTGGAGTCTTAATGGAATATTATCTCATGTGAAAATGGTACCTCTGATATTGCAGCTCTCTCTCGGCACTAAAGTGTTAGCCTAGACACTTTATTCAAGGTCTGGAGTGGGACTTGATGGAACATGTGACTCATGAGCTACAGCTGTCTTTCAGTTTAACAAAGCTTAATCTTACTCTATGAATAAGAGGCTCAAAGGGATTGTGTGTGATACATTATAGTGTGCCAAGATTGAGATGGAATAACCAGAGAAATCATGGCTTTTGGAAAAGAAAGATGAGTTTTGCTAACTTGATCAAAAGGTTTTTTAAATGTCACTAGCTTAGCTGAGGTTATCCCAATAGTTGGTAACCTTAGTTTTTTTTTCAAAAAGCTTTTCATACAGTACATCATCTTAGATTGCTTGTAGAATTTAATGAGAAGCTGTGATAGGATGTGAGTTTTTGGCTTAATGCTTTTAAGGATAGTTATTCTCAATCACCTATGGATCCATCTGGAGACCAGTTTCCAGTGGTGTTCCAAAGAAAGCTGTATTGGGGCCTTTTTGCTTTTTACTAATTCCATTAGCACCCTACATATAGAAAGAATCTTATGGGTGATGCATAAATCTATGCAAGTCTTAGACTCAAGAAAACAAACAACTGCAAGCATTCATGATAATGTTGTGGAGGAATAGACTGATTTTAGCAACCAATGTTGCATTGTGAAAAAATGTGCACGTTGGTGTTCTGTGGATTTAAAAAATCTCTCTTTAGGGAACTGAACTAAAGCCTGGGAGATTCCTGTTTGAGTTTCTCAAGCATTCTGAAGCTTAAGGTGACTATCTTGAAGAGTTCAAGTGACCATCTTTCCTGGTAAGGAAAAGGATGCTGATCTTATATTGAAGAAGCTGTGCTAACTTGGATCAAGGCTGCCTGAGCGGAGAACATTTCCATATCTGGCCTAAATCCTGGCAGAGGCTAGGCAACAAGGAGTTAACCTGAAATGGATGGTTGGACCATCTCAAAGTGTAGCATGGCAGGAATGATTGGTTCCTGAATAGTCTTGTCTGAGTGTGTGCCAAGAATCTGGATTTGAATTGCAAGCAGAACTTGGAGGATCATTTGAGCTGAGCTGCATTTGGTGGATCTTTATGCTGGCTTTAGCCTAATGCCAACTGTGACCTGAGGTGAGGGCCTGTTTCCATCCGGTCTGCACCATTGTTTGTTTTCCTGAACCAAGGAACTGAGCTGTTAAAATCCAAATGTACAGCCCCCATGTCCTGGCAGCAAACATCCTAATCTTCCTGGGAAGGTACATACTGCTTGAAAGAGGCAGTACCAATATAGTGGGGCCCCTGCAGAATCTTGACCAGCAAGTGGCAGGTCAAAGTGACCCTGAAGGTGAATGCTATGGTGAAACCTCTAGTTTCACGATTGGACGGAGTTGAGACTTCCTAACAAATGGGACAGCCTAAGAGAATGATGAACTTGGGAGGTCAGGGCATAGTGCAGTCTGCTGCGATGTCACCCTCTACAGGAATTGCAAACAGGAAGTCCATCTCCTTTTTAAGGATTGTGAAGAGTCAAAGTGCTGCAACTGGTCTGGGGAAATGAGCCCTACCCAAGATGGAGAGGGCACCATATATGCTCAGATGGCCAGAAGTGGCAGTGAGAGCCAGGGACACAAGACAAGTCACAACCCATCAGCAAATCTGAAATTAGGGGTGCCCAGAAGGTAGGACAGACTGGCAAGGAGGAAAAAGTGCTTCCACACTGGCTACATCAATCTAACCTCCACTTGAACAGGTGGAGTCAATGGAAGAGGAGGAAATTAAGGAGGCAGTGGAGTGAGTATCTGAGAAACCACTAAAGGAAAACCTATCAAGCCCCTCCTGGTCTACAGCAAAACTGAGGCAGCTGCATGATGAACACCAGCAGATTCTCTGAAGGTGTGTGGAGGAATGGTAACAGGCACCGCACCATTTACAAGGAGAGGAACAGCTGCCAGCCTAGACACCAGACAGAGTGAGGGAGTCACCTGAAGCCCAATCTCTACCTGTTGGGAACTAAGGGGTACCCACCACCGCTCCAGGCAACTGGAAGCAGTGACGTTCCAAGTTGGGAACAGGAGCGCAATTCCTCTATTCTATTCAGAACGGAACCTTCCTGGTTTTGCTGTCACTCTGACACTGGATCAGGACAATTCCTCCAGGGAGGAACAAGATTGCTACCTCTACACGGAGTGTCTAACAGGTCACTCATGACACAAGAATACAGGGACTCCCCTAGTGACCAGACCATGAGTGAACAGGCCTTTTTGGTCTAAAGGGTTACTTTATGAATCTTAAATGAGTTTTAAAATTGCCTGGTTTAATGTGAGCATTTTTACATCTAGTAATGTTTCCACATTGGTCAGGTAAGCCAATGTCAAAGCAGACCTTGTTTCTGCAGGAATGTGGGGTACTGCATCTCAACAGCTATAGGAAATGGAGTTTAGTCCCACAGGCTTACAGCTTGGTCAGCTGATAACATTTGCTGTTCACCTTGCCTGGTATTCTGAATTTTAAGGAGGCAACTTCACCCCCCCCCCCCCCCCCCCCCCCCCCAAAGTTATGGAGTTGGTGGGCAGGCACTTCTGAGCAGATAATGTACTGAAATGCACCCGGACACTAATTAACATGCATGTCCCAGTGGTAAAGAGTAAGTGGTTGGTTGTCCTACAGTAGCACTCATGGTTGCTAGTAATGCCCAGGCTGGTCATTCTGGGTGGAGACTTCCAGTGCATCACCAATGCATCTGGATGGGTTGACCGCAAACCAACACCATGTCCAGATTCCTGACTTTGAAAGACTGTGCGCAGCTTGGCTTCAGCACCCCTGCGGACAGTGCAGTGCAGATAAACCTGGATGCAGCCAGACCAGTCTAACCACTTGATGGGTTTCCTGTTTGTGTCCCACATGTCATCTGTCAGATCCACTAATGCTAAGCTGGTGTTCTTCTCTGACCACTGCCTCCTGCTGCTTGACTGTCCTCTAACAACAGTCAACCAGCAGGCTGACAAGGGAACATGGAAGCTGAATATGAAACTGTTGATCCCAGAAACGATTTGAAGTGTTGAAGAAAATTTCTCAAGTTGGAGAGCCATGAAAGCCCTCTTCAGTCTCCATTTGAAGTGGTGGAAAACTGTCAAGTAGCATTCCAAGAGGTTCTTTGCCTTCCAAGGTGTTTAGAAGGCAAGAGACTGGAAAACTCAAATCCACAAAAGGCTGTGGCACCTACTCCTGCAGCAGACAATGGGGTTGATGCCACAGAGGGTCTCCAGGAGGTGAAGAGCCACCAAGCCTCTGCCAATGCCTCCTGCCTGTAGGGTAATCTTCTAGTCCAGCTCTACACTGTATGGAGCAGGATGAGATGTGAACTACTGCAAGAAGAAATGCAAGCACAAGGAGAGCTCTGTACATAGCAGCCTGAAATAACATGGCTCAGTAATGTTTTCAGTCTGACGTCCTGAGGATTAGTAAATCCTTAAGACTGCATGATATGAAGCCCACAGTACAGCCTCCCAGTTGTTTCTATCCTCTATCACAGAGCACATGGGAGGGGCTGGACCCTCTGGATGAGCTGACCAAGGCCATTGAGTCATCGTTAAGAATAAAACTCCCAGGAGCAAGGGTATTCTGGCTGAGTTGTATTTGCCTTTGTGGGATTTGATTTGGCCAGAACCTGGAGATGTACAACAGTTATTTCTTGTCCTGTGTTGTACAGAGCCTTTTGAGTCCATGAAGGATGTGAGCCATAGAGGAGTTCCTGCTGATCACAGCCTCTGTGCATCTGTGAGGTCACTTTTTTGTTTTCTTCTGGTCCGGTGGCAGTATTCTGACCTGAGCATGTGTAACCAGTTCAAACTGGCCTTGGGAGCCAAGGTAAATCAAGGAAGAATAACATTTGGGAACTGGGCCAACTGATCCTTCCCCTTCCCCAGCTGGACAGATTACCTGACAGCACTGGAATGTGTTTGAGGGACTGGGGAATATGCTAAACCTTGAGGTGCACATTGCCAAGATGAGGCAGAAATAACTGGGCTTTTGGAGTACCAGTTAGAGTACTAGAGCTGGACAGCAAAAAACCCTTTGGTCCCAACTCCTCTATGCTGACCAGATATCCCAACTCCATCTAGTCCCACCTGCTAGCACCTGGCCCATATCCCTCCAAACCCTTCCTATTTATATACCCACCCAGATGCCGCCTCTTTTTAAAAAATATTGCAATTACACCAGCCTCCGCCACTTCCTCTGGCAGCTCATTCTATACACGTACCACCCTCTGTGTGAAGAACAAATTGTCTCTTAGGTCTCCCACCTTTTTAATACGTTTCCCCCCCCCCCCATCTCACCCTAAACCTATGCCCTCTAGTTCTGAACTCCCCAGCCCAGGGAAAAGACATAGTCCATGTATTCTATCCATGCCCCTCTTCATTTTATGAGCCTCTAAGGTCACCAACACTCCAGGGAAAACAACCCCAACCTATTCAACCTCTCCCTATAGCTCAAATTCTCCAACCCTGGCAACGTGCTTGTAAATCTTTTCTGAACCCTTTCAAGTTTCACAACATCTTTGATAGGAAGAGACCAGAATTGCAATAGTCCAACAGTGGCCTAACCGGTGTCCTGTACAACTGCAACATGACCTCCTAATTCCAGTACTCAACACTGACCAATAAGTATCACTCCCTCTGACCTTACCATTAAGTGTATCAGTCTTGCTCTAATTTGATTCCCCAGAATGCAGCATCTCATTTACTTAAACTCCATCTGCCACCTCTCAGCCCATTGGCCCATCTGGTCAAGGTCCTGTTGTAACCTGAGGTAACCTTTTTTCCTCGTCCACTACACCTCCAATTTTGGTGTCATCTGCAAACATACTAACTATACCCCCCTGCTCGTATTCAAATCATTTAAGTAAATGATAAGTAATAGATCCAGCACCGATCCTTGTGGCACTCCACTGGGCATAGGCTTCTAGTCTGAAAAACAACTCTCCACCTCCGCCATCACCCTCTGTCTTCTACCTTTTTTTGGGCCAGTTCTGTATCCAAATTGTTCTCTCAGTATACCATGAGATCTAACCTTGCTAACCAGTCTCATTTGGAACCTTGACGAACACCTTAATGAAGTCCACAGATCATGTCCACCGCTCTGCCCTCCCCAATCCACTTTGTTACTACTTCAAAAGATTCAGTCAAGTTTGTGAGACATGATTTCCTACACAAAGCCATGTAGACTATCCCTAATCAGTCCTTGCCTTTCCAAATGCATGTACATCCTGTCTCTCTGGATTCCCTCCATCAACTTGCCCACCATTGATGTCAGGCTCACTGGTCTACACTACCTTTTTCGTAAACAGTGAGACCGCATTAGCCAATCTTCCAGCACCACACCTTTTTTTGACCATCTGAGATACAAATATCTCAGCAAGAGGCCCAGCAATCGCTTCCCTAGCTTTGCTGAGTTTGAGTGTACACCTAGTCATGTCCTGGGGACTTATCCACATTTTATGTGATTCAAGATATCCAGCACTTCCTCTGTAATGTGGACATTTTTTTTTTCAAGATGTCACCATCTGTTTCCTTCCATTCTGTCTTGTCGTTTTCCATAGTAAACACTGATGCAAAATACTCACTTAGTATCTCTTCTCTCCTCCTGCCCTGCCCTTCTGCAGTTCCACACAAAGGCTGCCTTACTGATTTTTGAGGGGCCCAGTTATTTTGTCCTTTAATGTATTTGTTTAAAATCCCTTTGGTTTCTCCCTTTAACCCTAATTTGCCAAAGCTATCTCGTGTCACCTTCTTGCCCTCCTGATTTCCTTCAGTACACTCTTACTCCCTTTTATACTCTAAGGATTCACTCGCTCTATCTTTCCTATAATTGACATATGCTTCCTTTTTTTTTTCTTAACCAAATACTTTTTCTTTAGTCATCCAGCCTTTCCTTTCACCTTGACAGGAATATATTGTCTCTGGACTCTATCTCCTTTCTGAAGGCTTCCCATTTTCCAGTCATCCCTTTATCTGTGAACATCTGCCCCCCAGTCAGCTTTTGAAAGTTCTTGCCTAATACTGTCAAAATTGGCCTTTCTCCAATTTAGAACTTCAACTTTTGGATCTGGTCTATCCTTTTCCATCACTATTTTAAAGCTAAAAGAATTTTGGTCGCTTGCCCCAAAAGTACTCCCTCACTGACACCTCAGTCATCTGCCTTGCCTTATTTCCTAATAGTAGGTCAAGTTTGCACCTTCTCTAGTAGGTACATCCACATTGAATAGAAAATTTTCTTGTACACACTTAACAAATTCCTCTCCATCTAAACCCTTAACACTGGCAGTCCTAGTTTGATAAGTTTAAAATCCCCTACCATAACCATCCTTTTTTTTTTCCTTACAGATAACTGCAGTCTGCTTGAAATCTGTTTCCCTCTGACTGTTAAGGTGTTTACAATACAATCCCAATAAGGTGATCATTGCTTTCTTATTTCTCAGTTCTACCCAAATAACTTCCCTGGATGTATTTACAGGAATATTCTCCCTCCATACAGCAGTAATGCTATCCCTTATCAAAAATGCCACTCCCCCTCCTCTCTTGCCTCCCTTTCTATCCTTCCTGTAGCATTTGTATCCTGGACCATTAAGCTGCCAGTCCCTGAGCCACATTTCAGTAATTGCTATGATAGGGCATGGTTAGGAACATGGGACTGGGCTGAGTTCATCTGCCTTCCTTATTGGGTTTCCTTAAATTAAACTGCATTTATTCCAATGTATCAGTCCTACCTCTTGTTCTCTGCTTTTGCTCTTGCCTGCCCTAACTGCTTTAACTCATTACTTTTCTCAAGGATGTCTCCGTATTCCCATCAAGAGGAAACCCTCCTACTCTTTTGATCTTCATTGGCCAGATAGGCAGGGCCTCCATGATCCTGACCTTGCCAAATTCACTGTTTGCTATCGAACAGCCATGGAGCCTTCCATCCTACCAGGAATGATCCCTGCTGTTTGACAAGATTGTTCATCAGAACAGCACTGCGCTTTGTCAAGCTCATCTGTTTTTGAGGCTGTTCTGCAAGAAAGTAAATCAGGCTTCCTAATATCATGCCTACCCCAATCCACTGCATATTCTCAATCACATTCTAGTTCTTAAATACTAGGTTTAAAGACATCAATACTTGAAGGCTGTCAAGACGAGCTTTAGCAGAGTAACCCAAGCGTGATGCATTGTATGAAGGAAAGGTAAAAGTTACAATTTGCAGTCTTAAATGTTAACCGTTTTTGGGAACCCAGCTTACTGTGGATGATGGCTTAGGTAGAGACCATTAGCTATATTTGGATGGCATGAATCTTAGTGAAGTCAAGTTGTCATAGTCCCAGAAAACTATAGGACCTCTTTTTCTTTGGAGAAATACAACATGGGGAGTTTAACCTGAGGGTCATCATGCTTTGGGAAAGGGGCAAGATTCAAAAGCGATTCAATGAATGAATGCCAAATCCAGACATCGATCTACCTCCGGTACGAAAGTCCTAGCCCAATGAATATTGCTATCATTACATAGTTTTACAGTCCCTTCTGTGGTGAATCCCAGCAGGAAATGGCTGAAGCAACCAGATGACCAGAAAGGTTCTTGTAAATCTTCAAACTTTTGTTTCTTTTGAATTCCTTATCAGTCAGAAGGAGCAGGAATGCCTTCTCAGGCCCAATATAGCATCAACCAATCTCTGATTTTTGACCTTTTTTTTTCCTTATCTCTCTGGATCCACCTTTACTAGTTTAAATCCTCTGGCAAATCTCCCTGCCAATATATTAGTCCCCTTCTAATTCAGGTGTAATCTGTCCTTGTACAGGTCAATTCTACTCCAGAAGAGATTCCAATTATCCAAAAGAGTCCTTCTCAGCCATGCATTCATCTGCTCTATCCTCCTATTCTTACCCTCTAGCTCGCAGCACTGGGGGTAATCCAGATATTACAGTACTACTCTTGACCTTTTTTAAATTCTCTGTATTCTCTCAAGAATCTCATCCTTTTTTTTTCCCCCTTCCTATGTCATTGTACACATTGGAGCCAATGGCTTCCTGCTGGGCCCTCTTCCCCCTTGAGAACATTCTACACTCTGAGACGTCCTTGATCCTGACACCAGGGCAGCAACACCATTGAGTGTTTTTGCTGCTGGCCACAACTATCTATACCTCCGACTAGAGTCCCCTAACACAATTGATCTCTTGGAACTTGGTGTACATATCATTGTAATACTGCCAATCTCCATACCAGAAACTTGGCTGTTCTTGCTAATTCCCCTGAGAGTTCATCACCCTCTACATTTTCCAAAACTACTTGTTTGAAATGGGGATAGCCACAGAAGATTCCTGCACTGCCTACCTACCTGTCTTACCTTTTCCTGGAGTTAACCCATCTCTGACTGTGTATCTGCAACTTTTTTTCCCTTACATTTTAAATGCCATCCATCATGCCCTCCTTGCTTTTAAATTCCTCATCGCCTCGAACTGTCTCTCGAACTGATCCATTTGATCTGATTGGGTTTGCAGCCAATGGCATTTATTGCAGATATAGTCCTCAGTAATATGAACTCTCCCTGAACTCCCACATCCAACAAGTGCATATCGCTGTACTAAAGGCCACTTTTCTTTTTGCTTCTTCCAATCTGCAGACCCAGAAAATAGCACCGTCTTATTCCTCAACAAAACACTGCTCCAGGCTAACTTGATATTTATGGCTTGATTTTAAGTCTAATCAAGATACATATTTCAATAAAAATAACATCAAGAAAGAACCCACTGTATTTACTACTGCAGACTTATTGTAAAGCCACACTTAAATGAATAGTTTTATCTGTTTGTGCTGTAACCTCTCCAGAAGGTTACTTCAAGATTAGTTGTGAATTTCACTGTTTTGTTAATCTTCCCAGACTCCATCTGATGTGTAATGATATGTGAATTCAGACAACTACCTAGGGTTTCTGTCTCTGTGAAAACCTGGTCATCAGGTGTGCTGCACTCTGTTCATGGTGTAAATCTGGCCCACTCCCAGAACCTGCACTGTTGCAGTCAGCAGAGCCATCTTTCTCTTGAGGTCCAACATAAACTGTCTGCAGGGACCTCATGTACAAATCCTCTGGATGGGGGAAGGGTGGTGTGGAAGAAGTAACCCAGCACTGCCCTCCTCCTGATGGCCACTTTTTCTTTGTGTAGCAGCATCAAGCTGTGCGTAGACCCTTATAGTGATACTTGGTGCTTGTGTACCATATACTGAGTTTCTACCTGAAGCTGGTGTTGCGAAGGATGGGGTCTGACCTTGTTGCAGTTGGACTGTTCTGTATCACCTTTTCATTCATGGAGAAATTTGCGAGGATTAGTGGTCAAAAAGACACTTCTCTTTTTTTTGATCAGGAAGTGTTCAGCATTTGGCATACTTTAGACACTGTGGGAAAAGGAGAGGATTGTTCCCCAAGCAGACTCAGTCATTTGGCAGACTGCCTCAATACCAGAACTTTCCAACAAGCATTGGGGCATCACTTGCTGATGGTGAGCTAGGCGGTACCTGAGCTCAATCTTCTATGCCCAGACTCTTTACACCACCACCTGTGTTTCAAGCAGTTCTGGTTTGGGGGCAGGGGGAGGCAGGGTAGTGGTGGTGGGAAGGGGAGATGAGTTCGAGACTTGCGTAGCTACCTTCTGGAATGCAGGTTTTGCAAAAGTTGGGAGAAAGATGTAATGGTTTTTGTCAAGGTTTGTCCTGAGCAGCTCTGTCGATTTCCCTGAGACAAACATTGACTACACCTGGAGGACCACCAGTTTGGTCTGCCCAAAACTTGTTGGCCCTTCAGAGCAATGAGTTAACCTCGACCTCCACCAAGTGTTGCAGTCTGGTATATCCTAAGGTCTAGGACTACACCCTGAAGGGGCAGCTGCCGCCAAGGCACAGTGGAGAAAGACCACCGTCCAAGTTAAATGAAGTCCATTCAGTTATTGAATTCCTCCTCAACCCCAATGCTTCAAACATAAGTTTTACTTGTACAAGATTATACTATTTGAGTTTGGCTTGTGACTCTATCCAGCAAACAATATTTGTTTGTTCATATGCTGTACAGAATCAAACTTTTACTGACAAAGTAAACACCTTTTTTTTTGGAAATAAAAGTACTTTTAATTCATAAAAATCACCTGGTAATTTTTGTCCTCGTGTGAGCACTCTGGGCACTGTTACAGGCAAGCAGCGATGTCTTCATCTGATTCTGGCTACTAAATATAACTTCATTTTATATTCAGTGGCAACTTCTTTTTGCTTTGGACAATCACTCTTGTCATTCTCCTACTGTGACCTGGTCTCTCTGGGTCGAAAATAAAGGCTTCTGGTCTGGTTTTCTCTCCTCATCACCAGCTGTTTCCAGTTTTCTTTTGCCAGGACTGGATAGTGTCAGCTGTGACTGAAGTGTCCAGAAAATTTTAATCATTACGGACTCTTCCAGTTGCAGGACCACTGGTGTATCTGCCAGTGGGAGATGGCTCCAGCTCAGTGCATTTACAATTTCTACTTGGCGTCCTGGATGGTGTTCTAATTTCTACATAGCTGTGGGCTCTAATATTGGCTGATTTCTGCCTGAAGCAAAGGGTGGTACTTTCTTGCCGTCCTCTTTAAGTAGACCTAGTAGGGGTTTGTGGTCTGTTATTACAAATTAACACTCCAAGATATTGGTGACTCTAAATATGACCAAGCCTGCCTTTTCTAGCTGGGTGTAATTACATTATCAGCCAAAATCTGGGGAGCATATGCTCTTGGGCATTCCTCTCTCTGGCCCACCAAATGAGCTAAACTACCCTGATGCTGTATGAGAAAGCATCGCATGTTAACATAAGATCTCACTTCAGATCATTAGTGTACCAACATCTTAAGAGGATAATCGCTTTTGGGGAAGTGAAGAAACAGCTGTAGCTTGTCTGTGACGACTTCCAAGGCTGACCCTTTTTTATAGGAGTTGATGCAAAGGTGCTAGGATGAAGGCAAGGTTATCTATGAACTTCCACCAAAAAGAGGAGAAACCAAGCTCCTCGGAGCTTAAGAGCCGGGGACATTTTTTTGATCACCTTCCCTCTGTCTCCAACAGGTGTAGCTCAGTCTTGGCCACTCTGTAGCCTAAGTAGGTCACCTTTGGGTACCTGGAACACACCCAACTTTTATTTTCTACTCCTAAGGCATACACCTTCCTGGGAGAAGTGTCTAAGGACTGTCAAATTTCTTTTTAAGTGCTCCTTTATTGGTCTTCTGTTACTAGCAATTCCTCTAGATAAATGGCTACATGGAGTAAAGGAGTAGACTTTTTAAAATGTTCTCCATTGTCTGCTGAAATTTAGTAGAGGCTGAAAATGCCCCAAATGCCAGTCTCTTGTATTGGTACAAATCCTTCAATGGGCATTAATTGTTAAAAATAATTCCAAGAATCCACATCTAACCAGAATTGCAAGTACACATTGCTCATGTCCAGCTTTGAAGGACAGTCCCCACCAACTTCTCTTGTAAATCCTATGAGAGGGATTGGATTATTGAGTTGTGAAAATGGGTACATCTGATTTGCTTGACATCACCACAAGGCAAATGGACCTGTGCAAACCATCCTGAAAACTGGACTGGTTTGATTCCTACTCTTTTTTTTTTTCAGACTTTCTGCCTGTAATTTTGCTTGTAAGGCAAATGGCACTGGGTGGGCCTTGCGGAACTGTGAATTTGCTTCCTGGACAACTTGCAAGGTGGCCTTGGCTCCTTTGATAGTCCCCAGACCTTCCTGGAAGGAGTCTAGGTATTTAGAACTTCACTCAAGCAGCCATTTTCCTAATTGCAACATGTTGAGCCAATCTAGGTGAATCTTTCTCAATCAGTTTTGCCCCCATCAAGATTTAGGCCTGAACCTTTTGCTAAGTCAGTGGTAACTGAATCAACTGCTTGTCATAAGTGACCAGAACTGAAGTTGTAACCTTCACCTGTAAAAGTTCCCCAGCTTAGGTTCTCTGTCTAAGAGTTGGCATCCAGTGCAAACTTTGGTAAAGACTGGTTCTGTGGTCACTAACAACTGAGCTTCTGGTTGTATGGTCACCTGGTTTTAATGGAGGTCAATAACAGCAATTTGATTTGGTCAGTAGTATCCAAATCAGAGCAATTTAACTGTTCTGAACCAGATGTAGATGGACTTTACAGGGTGTGTACTCCCTGGGTACCAGCTGAGGTTTCACTCCATTTAGGTCCAGTTGGACTCTGTCTTGTCTGCATACCAACAGCAACTAGAATGGCTTGCTGGCTGAGATCCTGAAGAAAATTTTAAACTGTTTGGCTGAAGCTTGGTTTTGCTGGGTGCTGTATATATCACATCCGTGTTTGACACTACGATCTTTTCGCTATAAATTGCCCTACTCCACTAGCTACCTGACAGTGAAGAAGCAGCTCTCCAAAAGTTTGTACTTCCAAATAAACCTGTTGGACTTGTACCTGGTGTATTGAGTTTTAAACTTTGTCCACCCAGTCCAACACTGACACCTCCACTTCATGAATGTTTTTAAGGCAGAGGTAGTTAGATGCTTGTTAAACAAGGGGGTGAAAAGGTTGTCAGGAGTCAGTAGGAATGTGGGCTTGAGGTTACAATGAAATTATCCATGATTTTAGTAAACTCAGGCTAAATAACCTCCTCCTCATTCTTGTGCTTGTGTATAAATTAGGTTTTATAGTGTAGCTGTTGTAGTGATTATCTACAGTTGCTTAATTTTGTGGTGCTTAAAATACTCACCTCCACAAAATGAATGTATGGAGGAAAACTGATTTGTGAATTGCTGATTGAAATGCAGTATGCTGATCATGTTTGTGAACAATACCTGGGACTCTTCAGCTTAAGGATTTGTTGTGAATGATTTAACCAAAATTGTATATCAACAAAATAAGCTCTTGCTTCTGCAGTGGCAGTTCTATCATTCTGATTCAGATGTGAGGTCAGTAGCTTTCATGACAGCATATCAACCATGCTGATGAAGCTTGTTCATGGTCATGATTTAGTGCCTGTTGATTTTTGCTGCTTCAAATTTTATAGGTTAAAGACTGAGCTAGCAGCTTTTATGAATACATAAATGAATATAATGTTCATATTTGAAAATAGTTTTGGAATGTTTTAATGAAACTTCAAAGAATGCTGAATGATTTAATACATGGCATTATGGTGGTGGTTTCAACTTGGTGATTTGTGTGCTAGCCAATGCACAGCAAACCTGGGTGTAATGACAGTATGTTTTTTGACTTTTTAATACAACCTTTTTTGGGGTTCCTGACCAATTAGTTCAAGTAGGTCTACTGAGAGTCCACTTCAATTGACCTGCTTCTTAAAGGGCTGTTGTGAGAATCTGTTCAAGTCTAGTTGAGACATTTCTCCAGAAGAAACTGGAGCAATTAATTTCTGAAATGACAAGACTGCAGCTTGCTTCACAGATGCCTTTCTAGAGCTCTTTTGTTTCTCTCCTAATTTGGACTAGCTTCTGTCTTGCTCACAGCCCCAACTGTTCAGCTACCTGACAACCAAGTTGTTGGTTGCAGTGTTGGCAGACTTTTTTGGTTTGTGGACTAGGGACCAAATCATAAATAGCTGCATTTGTAAACAAGTCCTCTGCTCCAGTTCATCTACAGATTGCTGGAACTCTAAGATACAAAACAGGGTAAGAACCTCTAAGGAGAGAGTTTCCCTGTTGATGGGATGAAGAAATGCTATCTTTCAAACAAGTGTGGCTGATTTAGTTCAAGGACATTAATAAAACAAATGTAGTGCCAATATCATGGACACCGGCTTGGTGTTAGGGCAGGATAGATGTATGTATCCTGAAGGTTCTTATGACCTTCAAGAACAGTCATCTTTAAAAAGAACAAATGTGAAATCCTAGTTAATTACTGAGAATGAAATGACAAAACTTATGCTTTAACACTAAACTTGACAAAAGTCAAATCAAGTAAACACTTATCATGGTAATCACCTATACTTTCCTCAGACAAGGAAGTTTAATATAGATTCAGACTAAGTGTGCCGACTATGAATTACTGTTGAGATTTTTCAATTTTTACTTAATTGTGGACTGAAATGAAAAGGAACGGTTTTAAAGCCAGGGACTTGCAAACATTATTAAATTCCTTGCTTCCAAGGCATGAAATAATTTGCATCAACCCTGTTTTGTATCTTTGAGTTCCAGCAATTTGCAGATGAACTGGAACCAAGGAATTGTTTACAAATGCAGCTTTTTATGATTCACACTTTGGTCCCTAGTCCACAAACCAAAAGTCTGCCAACACTTGCAACCAAGTTGTTGGTTGCACACGTAGCTGAACCACGTGGGCTGTGAGCAAGACAGAAGATAATCCAATTAGGAGAGAAACGAAGATCTGCAGCAACCAAAAACTGTCTCTCTTGGCAATAAGCCATTTTAAAACTGAAGAAAACCAGCGTATTTCATCAGTTGTTTTGCACAATGTGACTGTGACACTAGTGAGTCAGTGCCTGTGTCTCTTGCAAACCAGTGGAAGCATTTGGCATTTGTGAATAAAGGTTAAGAGACCTTGTTCAAGTGAGCAAGAGCCAAATGCTACAGATGTTTTGACTCCTTTTTGAGTAGAGGAGTTGGGATGTTATGTTGAACTTGTACAAGATGTTGGCTAAGTCTCACGTACAATTCTATTTGCCTTCCTATAGGAAGGAGCCTCTTAATTAAATTGGGAGAGGAGTCAGAAAATATTTGCCAAGATGTTGCCAGCAATGGCTTTTTTGCATCATGAAGATGAGACTTTCTTCACTGGAGGATAGTGGGTGGTGACTTTTTTAAACCGATTTTATAAAATCATGAGGGGCATCAGTAAGGTATATAGCAAGGGTCTTTTCCCTAGGGTGGGGTAGTTCAAAACTAGAGGGCATATTTTTAAGGCGAGGAGAAAAGTTGAAGGACATGAGGGGCAACTTTTAACATTGTGGATACAGGTACAGTTACAACATTTAAAAGACACCCTTTTTGGTTAAGTACATGTATTGGAAAGTTTGCAGAGAGATGGGCCAAATGCAAGAAAGTGGGACTAATTTAGTATGGGACCATGGTCAGTGTGGACGAATTGGACTGAAGGATCTGTTTCCATGCTGTATGACTCTAGGAACAAAGACTATGGGACTGTTTTCACAGTTGTCTCTTTGCCCATGTGGATTTTTGTTTACTTAATATTTTAGTTTTAATTGCTTACCTGTATTTTAGAATTTAATGACCTGTAACATAGCAATTTCTTAATGGTCCATATTTTTTAAACAACTTTTTGGATCTGAAAATCAGTTCAGGGATTTTGCATATTTCTTGAACTTTTGTGATGACTCTGACAGGGCTTGATTTACAGTGCACTACCCCCAGTAAGTAATTATGTCATATTTAAATAGCAGCTAAAGACTGATCTTGCAAACTTGGCTTGTAAATCTGTCAAAACTTTTTTAAAACTGTCTTTAGAAATTAGGAAATTTTGTTCTTTTTTTCTATAGTTATGCATAATTTCATGTTCTTGGTCTTCACTTAAATAACAGATGTCTGCAGAACCTCCTCCACTCTGCTTATGGCAGTCTGGATAGTGGATATCCACCAGTGTTATAACTTTAGAGTCATTTAGACAGTAGAAAATCTATTCCTGCATGCAAGTAGTCTGCTCTATAACATCGTGCAGTAGCATGGGTTTCTTTTTTTATTTAAGTTGTGCATAAGGGTCAACCAGGTAATCGGTGGATGATTCTTGAAACCAAATGGCAACTTTTTGACTGTTCTCAGTCTGTGGATCTAGCCCCAGTCTTCAACCTCTGTGCAGCAACACAAATCATTATCTGAACTCTGACTCTATATCCTCTATCAACCAGTTTCAGTCTCATGGTTTTTTGTTTCCAGTTTTCACTTCAGAATAAACCAGAGGATATAATTTGTCCTTTCAGTTTCCCCATTTCAATTAGGATCTGTCTCAAAGATTTGAAACCACAGACTTCATTGCAGCATTTTGGAATAATCACAAGCTTACTTAAAGGACCTTTTTTTGAAAACCCTGCCCCAAGCACCAAATTCCCACTTGGAATAAAATTCTCTTGTTTTGTAAACCAGATAACAACCACTGTTTGTTCTAGCTCTAAACTTCCACCCTAGCTCCGAGTTTCTGCCTTAGATCTCCACCTTCCTTCCTACCTATGTTATTGGTTCCTATGTGGACCACAACTTGGGGCTGCTTCCCCTGCATCTCAAGGATCCAGAAAACCCAATCAGACATCGTGAACTCTGGCACCTGGGATGCAGTGCACCAACCTGGAGTCTCTCTCGTTCTCACGTAACCACCTAAGATAGTTGAAAATTGTATGTGGAATCTGAGGACGTAAGGGAAGCATGTGGTGAATACTTTTAATCGGTATTCACCTTTTTGGAAAAGGGAAATGTTAGTGAGAATAAAGATACAATCTACAAGATTAGGTGGGATTGGGGTTAACAACAGGTTTTAGCAATCTTGGAAGGTCTAGAAATAAATTCCATTGGCATAGGGATCTTATCTTCTGATTCTCTGGGAAGCCAAGGAGGAGATTGCAGAGCCTTTGGCTTTGATCCTTATGTCATCATTGTCGACAGGAGTAGTGCCAGAAGACCTGGAGGATAGCAAATTTTCCCTTATCCAAGAAGAGGAATCAGGACAACCCTGGTAATTATAGGCCAGTGAGCCTTACTTTGGTTGTGGAGAAGGTGTTGGAAAAGATGATAGAGGATTTATTATCATCTGGAAAGGAATAACTTGATTAGGAATAGTCAACACTGTTTTGTGAAGGGTAGGTCATGCCACTCAATTTTGAGTTTTTTTTTGACAAAACATGGGTGAAGGCAAAGTGGTTGTGTATATGAATTTCAGTAAGGCATTTGATAAGGTTCCACACTATAGGCTACTGCACAAAATATGGAATTTTGGGATTGAAGGTGATTTTAGCGGTTTGGATTAGAAACTGGCAAGCTGAAAGACAACAGTGGGTGGTGGTTGATTGGAAATGTTCATCCTGGAGCTCAGTTACCAGTGGTGTGCCACAAGGATCTGCTTTGGGTCCACTCTTTTCAGTTCCATAAATGATCTGGATGTGGGCATAGAAGGATGGTTTAGTAAATCTGTTAACACCAAAGTAGGCAGAGTTGTGGATCGTGCAGAAGGATGTTGGTTATAGAGGGACATAAGTTGCAGAGCTGGGCTGAGATGGCAAATGGAGTTTCATGCAGAAAAGTGAGGTGATTCACTTTGGAAGGAGTAACAGGAATGTAGAGTAGTGGGCCAATGTAGGTGAAGAGATCTGTGTCCAGGTGTATAAATCCCCAGAAAGGTGCCACCCAGCTTGATAGGGTTGTTCAGAAGGTGTATGGTGTGGTGTTTTTATATTATATGATTTGAGTTTCGGAGCCACTAGGTCATGCATCAGCTGTACAAGACAATGGTAAGGCTGCATCTGGAGTATTGCATGCAGTACTGGCCACCGTATTGTAGGAAGAATGTGGAAGCTTTGGAAAGAGTTAGGAGATTTACTACGTTGCCTGGTATGAAGGAAGGTCTTGTGAGGAAAGGCTGAGGGAACTGAGGCTATTCATTGGAGAAGGTTGAGAGGTGACTTAAGACGTATAAGATTGGACAGTGAGAGCCTATCTTTCACCTTGGATGGTGAAGGCTAACGTGAGGGGGCATAGCTTTAAATTGAGGGGTGATAGATTTAGGACAGATGTTGACGTAGTTTTTTTACTCTGGGCATGGAACAGCCTACCTGAAACAGTTGTAGACTTGACATTTTAAGGGCATTTCAGTAGGCATTGGACTTGTGGATAATGGAACAGCGTAGGTTAGACAGGCAGATTTTCATAGGTCATTGTGACCGAAGGGCCTGTACTACGCTGTAACATTTTATGTTCTATATCTTTAGTGTAGTCTGGTGTGGTTTAAAAGGACAGCACTTTTTTTTTCTTTCAGCTGTCTGTGTCTCTGACTGTCTCTCTCGAGTACACATGAAATTGTGTGTCTGATATTTGAGGTAACCCACTGTTCCAAATACATTGAATCACCAGGATAAATCAAGAGATGGTTATTGGCCCTCTTGTGGCAGGCTGGTAGTGTCCCTACCTTTGACCCAGGAGTGGCAGGTTTTAGGTCCTACCTCCGAACCATGGAATCCCTACAGTGTGAAGGCAGGCCATTTGACCTTAAGTCCGCACCACCCCTTTGTAAAGCATCCCACCCAGAGTCACCCCATACCTGTAACCCTGCATTTCCCATGGCTAATCCACATAGTCTGTACACTACGGGGCAATTTTTAGTATGGCCAATCCACTTAACCTGCACATCTTTGGACTGTGGGGGGAGATTTGAGCACTGAGAAAACCCATGCAAAGACTGAGTGTGTGAACTCCAGAGGGTGGAATTGAACGTGGGTCCCTGGCACTGAAGCAGCAGTGCTAACTACACTGAGCCAGTATGTTGCTTTCAGCCACCTGCTCCAGAGGTGTGTTGTAATATCTGTAAGCAGGTTGTTTAGAAAAATAAATCTTTAAAATTTAAAGATTTTCAAGGACTGTCCACTGGCCTGGTTGACTCCTATGTACAAGTTATGAAAAGAAATCCATGCAGAGCAGACTATTGGCATGTTGAAATAGCTTCTCTACTGTCTTGCTGTGCAATATTCAAGAGTTGCTATCAAGGTTAAGATTGGCCTGTAGTATGCAGAACCTTGCCACCATAAGTGGATAGGGCTTGTCCTGAGCTATATGGTGAGTAGCTGAAGAACAAAAGCGTGAGATCATCCATACTCAACATAACTCCGTTTTGATCTTGGCTGTCTCTATTTCAGAGTACAATATTCCTTAACCTCAGTTTCCCATTTACCAGCAGTCTCACACTTTACCCTTCCCTTTTATCACTGTCCAAACCAGTATCAGTTTGGCACAAAGCAAAACTAAAAGCCAGCACAAGAAGATGACAAACTAAACTGAAAATGTTCCACTAGGCATACAGTCAGTTAAACTTTGTTTGCTTGATACATGCCTTGGTGCTCTATGGTACTGTGCCAGATGCCATGACACAACTGGTGACTTTCATTGGGGGAAGCTGTAGACAGCATTGAAAAATAACTATTAAACTGCTACCATTCAAACACCTTTTTATAAATTGTTGTGTTGGGAGGACTGATTTTGCTAGACTGTTACCCTGCAAAACCTTTGAATCCAGGAATCCACACTGGTGGCAGCTAGCTAAAATTTTTAATCTGAGTTTTCACTGTTGTAGCAAATTTCTTTATGGGAGGAGATTTCAAAAACAGCAAAGGTGCTAATAGACTTTTTTCACCACAAAATTGTGTGCTCTAGATTGTGTACATTTTTGAGAACTGTACTCCACCTTACTTCATTGATTGATCGCAGGCATCCCAACGGGTAACTTGCTGTACCAACTATTTCATTGTGGCGACCCATCTGTTCTCTTGTAGGTTAATCCATTGAAGTGCTTGAGTGCTCTGCAGCAAAGATGAATATGATGACACCTGTGCTATCCTTGCCTCCTCCTCTGGAGGCTCACGCTTTGCAGGATGTTTCACCTACATGCAAATCCTACCACCATGCTATCCTTAAGTTATGCTTTGTATCAATCCCTGACTGCGTCATGGCTATCTTTTTCCTTTCTCCATACCTGGCTGGTCTGCACAAAACTACTATGTCCTCCTAGAAATAGAGTGCAGCAACTTGATGTTAGAGCCATATATTTACAGCACCTGCAACTTGTAAATCAGGTTTTTTCCTCTTTTTTTTTGAGATGTGGTTATTGGTGAGACCAGAATTTGTTGTCCTTGAATTTGAGTAGCTTAGTAGGATATTTCAGAGTACTGAAGAATCACCACATCACTGTAGGTCTGAATTTGCATGTATACCAGACTAGTAAAGATGGCCAATTGCCGTCCCTCAAGGGCATTTAGTGTACCAGGCATGTTTTCTATAGCAATAGATAGTTGTCATGGTCATAATCTAGAAAGATATTCTAGATTTATTAATGGAACATATGAACATAATAAGAATAGGCCACTTGGTTGTTCAGTAAGTCAACTCTATATATTCTTGCATATCCCCAACAATCTTTATTCCCTTATTAATCAAGAATCTATCTCTGTCTTAAAAAAAATTAAGATTCTACATTTTGTCTTTTAAAGAAAGATAATCCCAAAGACATTCAGCCTTCAGATGAAAATGTTTCCTTGTGTTTTCAATGGGTGATCTCCTTTTTTATTTTTAAATGAGAATCCCAAATTCTCAATTCTCCCACAAGCAGAAATGTCCTTTCAACCAGTCAGGTCCTGTCAGGATCTTATGTTAACTCACTTCTGACTTTTTTTTTTCTCTGCTTCAGAGGATACAGGCCCAGTGTAGTCTTTCCTTTTTAGAAGGCAATTCACTCATTTCCATTTATTAGTCTGGTAAACCTTTTTTGAACTGCTTCCAATACAATAACATCCTTTTTCATATGTATAATGGTCAGTACAGAAGACTGTACCAGAGCTGGGAATTTGTCTTGCAAACGTTTCGTCCCCTGTCTAGGTGACATCCTCAGTGCTTGGGAGCCTCCTGTGAAACGCTTCGGTGCTGTTTCCTCCGGCATTTATAGTGGCCTGTCTCTGCCGCTTCCGGTTGTCAGTTCGAGCTGTCCGCTGTAGTGGCCGGTATATTGGGTCCAGGTCGATGTGTTCGTTGATAGAGGCATGGCACTCATCCACAGACTCTGGGAATTCCCTGGCTGTTCTCTGTTTGGCTTGTCCTATAATAGTAGTGTTGTCCCAGTCAAATTCATGTTGCTTGTCGTCTGTGTGTGTGGCTACTAAAGATAGCTGGTCGTGTCATTTCATGGCTAGTTGGTGTTCGTATACGGATCGTTAAATGTCTTCCTGTTTGTCCTATGTAGTGTTTTGTGCAGTCCTTGCATTGGATTTTGTACACTACATTAGTTTTGCTCATGTTGGGTCTTGGGTCCTTCGTTCTGGTGAGTTGTTGTCTGAGAGTGGCTGTTGGTTTGTGTGCTGTTATGAGTCCTGGTGGTCGCACCAGTCTGGCTCAGTTCAGAAATGCTCCTGATATATGGTAGTGTGGCTAGTCCTTTGGGTTGCGGCATGTCCTCGTTCCGTTGTCTCTCCCTTAGGCATCTGTTGATGAAATTGCGAGGGTATCTGTTTTTGGCGAATACCTTGTATAGGTGTTCCTCTTCCTCTTGAAGGACACAACAGCTATCCTTAGTAGCCCCTCACAGATGACAAGCAACATGAATTCAACTGAGACAACACTACAATTTAGGGCAAGCCAAACAGAACAGCCAGGGAATTCCCAGAGTCTATAGATGAGTGCCATGCCTCTATCAACGAACACATCGACCTGGACCCAATATACCGGCCACTACAGCGGACAGCTCGAACTGACAACCGGAAGCGGCAGAGACAGGCCACTATAAATGCCGGAGGAAACAGCACCGAAGCGTTTCACAGGAGGCTCCCAAGCACTGAGGATGTCACCTAGACAGGGGACGAAACGTTTGCAAGACAAATTCCCAGCTCGGCGAACAGAACCACAACAACGAGCACCCGAGCTACAAATCTTCTCCCAAACTTTGAACCGTACCAGAGGTGGTGTCTCACCAATGCCTTTACAACGGAAGCATAACTACCCTACTCTGCATTTCTATTTCCATTGCAATAAAACATAACTTTTTTTTGTTAACTTTGAATTCAAGTTAGTGGTGGAATTTGAATCCATGTCCTCAGAGGAAGAGCATTACTAGCCAGTGTCGTTGCCACTTCTTTATCAGCTGCCCCTAAAGAGTCTGGATGCAGGTGAAATGTGTAGTGAGAAGGACAATGAGGATACAGTTGTCTTTTATTTGTTTCTCTGCTGACCCTGGCTTTGGCAATGGATATTCCAATTATGGCTAACGTTCCTTCCTTCCCCCCCCCCCCCCCCCCCCCCCCCCCCAAAGGAGGTTAGTGTCCACCTCTAGTTCCTGCTACTTCTGGTGATATCTTGCCTTATCCAGCAAGAATCTATATCCTATAATCTGAGTGATGTGCCTCTCCTGCTTAAATAGCTGGTTAGTGTGGGTGACAATTGCAGCAGTGCTAAGTGTGAGGGCATAAAGCTAATATGCCCTGATGAAGGGCTTATGCCTGAAACGTCTACTCTCCTGCTCCTCTGATGCTGCCTGACCGGTTGTGCTCTTCCAGCACCACACTCTTAGACTCATACATGTTAGGGATCACTCCCAAAAGAGGTTACCTCCGACACTGCACAATTCATCACTTCCTTATGGACAAAGTAATCACTGATTTTGACCACCTCCGATAATTTGAAGCTCTACTGGTATTGCTTTTGGATCCTTGGACTTGACTCTCATTGACCATGTATCTGTTCTCATTGCCCTTTCGAACATGCCCTTTTGAGGACTTTCTGACTAGTTGTGAAACAAGCATGTCTTCTCATTTTATCTCCTGCTTAAAGTCCTAGAGTGTAATGTCTGAAATGTGCACTTGTTTCCATGTTAAACCTTTTTTCAGTGTTTTCCAGGTCATGGGTATTTCTGTGCACCCACTATCAACCTAGCCAGAGTGCACTTGTTAAAAAATTTAAAATGGTCTAGGTTAAATGTGGATGCGAGTCTTTGATAATTATAGTCCTGTGATGCATCCAGTCAAACAATAGAATAGTTGATTTGTGGCTGGAGGCTCATGAGCAGACATCACAAAATTTGACAGTATGTGTAAGTAGGAGGTGTGTGTGAATTATATTGTGATCGTTGCAACCATTGTGGAAGTTACTGTATTTGGTTTGAGACTGAAACTTCTTTTCTTTTGTAGTAACAGAGGCAGAACCCATGCAAAAAATGTTTCATTTTGTTTAAAAACCTCGAAGTAGCGGTTACAAATTCTGAACAAACCTTTGCATTGAGAAGAAAATAGATACAAATTTTGAGTTCATCTGAAAGATCATTCAAGTCATGTAAGCTAGCTTGTTTTACAAATGGATTATATGAAACCTTACTGGATAAGGTGCTGTGCTATATTTGAGGAACAATAATATATAATTGAGAAATGGTATAATTTTCAAACCAGGAAATATAACATTGGAAGTGACTAGATTAAGTGAGCTGGGAATTCAGAACAAATTGTTTAATAAAACACAGCAAAAATTGATAGGTTTCACTTAATGTAAAATATAATTGTGTATTTTGCCACTTTCCCAGAATGAAGGCTATCTTAATTGTTGAATTTTATTTTTCTAAGTGATGTGCAAATTTAAACAAGGTGAGTGACTTGTTTGGATATGAAATGTACTGTCTGGAAATGGAGGTAGGTTCAATTGAGGCAGGTATGTTGAGGTATGTTATGATGGCCACCTTCTGCACCATCATAATTCTGTGACTGACCAATGTAGTTCATGCTTTATAATGACATCATTCATGAATGTCTCCTCCATCTTGCCAAAGAAAGGCAAACATTTGAGTAGATATTTTCCAATCAACTGACTTCTGATGTCCCACTCCTCTAGTGCAGGTGGGACTTGAACTCTTGGCTCAGAAGGAGGGATCTTACCACTGCACCACAAAAGCCCTCATGCACACAGTACACATCACTTCACTTCACTTCACTTATCACTTCGACTGTTGGTAGTTTGAGAGAGAAGTTATTTATGCTGTAATACTCCATCTTTTTTGAACTAAAGTAATAACATGACAGACACTTGAAGGATGCCCTCATAAGTATAGGATACAATGCTCAACTCTTCAATCACCAATTCCAATGTGCCACAGTGAGAAACTGTAATCTCCTCCTCAGGAGACAGACACTGGATGCGACCAGTAGGATACCCTTCATTGCCCAGTACTTCCCTGGTGCAGAGAATCCTTACAACCTGCAACACATTATTGATTAAGATGTGCACCTCACAAAGAACTTCCCGATGCCTCCGCTTGCCTTTAACAACCGTAAAACCTTAAACAGGCCATTGTTCACAGCAAACTGCCCCAGCCTTCAGGACAACATCAACTACGAAACTGTACAACCCTGTCATTGCAACCACTGCAAGATGTGTCCATGTCAATGTGAATACCACCATTGCACGTGGGGACACCACCCACCATGTACATGGTAGGTACTCTTGACCAAAGGGTCTGTTTCCATGCTGTAATCTCTGACTATGACTCAGCCAACGTTGTCTATCTCATATGCTGCAGGCAAGGATCCCAAGAGGCATGGTACATTTTTGAGACCAAGCAGCTGCTACGACAATAGATGGATGGACACCATGCAACAACTGCCAGACCGGGATGTTCCCTCCTGGTCAGGAATATTCTGCCTCTGAACTTTGGGTGACTGCCCACCAAGGTGAGCTTTGGGGTACGCAACAATGCAGAGTGGCTGAGCAGAGGCTGATAGCCAAGTTTAGTATCCGAGGTTGGCATCAACCAGGACCTGGGTTAATGTCATACTACAGGTGACTCCACTACAGCCTGGAATGGTAGGCCTAAACATATGATGATTGGCTGAGGATCCTGGGATTATATTCATTAGTATTTAGAAGGTTGAGGGGAGATCTAATAGAAACTTGCAAGATAATGCATGGCTTAGAAAGGGTGGATGCCAGAAATTTGTTTCCATTAGGTGGGAATACTAGGACCTGTGGGCACAGCCTTCGAATTAGAGGAAGTAAACTTAACACAGAAATGAGGAGACATTTCTTCAGCCAGGGTGTGGTGGGCCTTTGGAATTCATTGTCAGAGTGCAGTGGAGGCCAGGACCTTAAATGCCTTCAAGGCATTCATAATTCCTTAAGAATTTAAGGGATATGGGGAGAGTGCAGGTAAGTGGCATTGAAATGCCCATCAGCCATGATTGAGTCCACTCTGCCATTCAGTGGGCCGAATGATGTTATCCTGTCTTCTGGTCTTCCACTATATACACTCGAACACACACCCTTTACATACACACACACTCGTGCAGACCCTTTCTCATACAGGCATGCTCTCTCTAACACACCACCAATATTCTCTCTCCAGCTTCTACTTGGTCACGTGCACACTCATTCGCTCGCTGTCAACTTCATATGCATGCACGTGCACCCACTTCTATGGGGGTGAATTTGCATTCGCACATATGTTCTATTTTGCTCAAAGCACACAATCTGCAGGCAGCCAAGTCATCTGACATTTTATAAATTCCTACTTTGGAAATAGAACCAGTTTGACTCAAGTTTGGGATACAGACTGACTCTCTAACTTCACCTTTTAATGCATTCTGAGCTGAAATGTCACTTGTTTTATAAAACTTTAAGTTATCTCAAGTGACTTAAAGGTTCTGGGATTTGCATATTAATGAACTGAAACCTGCAACTCTTAAAGATGAAAGACTTCATGGTAATCTAGGTTTCTTCAAATATATCAAATCATTTGCATGACACTTGTGCTATAAATTCTGTATCTTTTGATCCTGATCCGCAGCCACCAGTACTTCCAAATAAACCTGTTGGACTATAACCTGGTGTTGTGATTTTTTAACATTTTCGATTTTAGTTAAGATGTCCCTTATCATAAGTATAAGGAAGGGAATATTTTCAAAATCAGTCAATTTATAGTATGCCAAGTTAATTTTTTTTCTGTTCTATTGTTTTAGTAAGTCTAGACACTGTCAGTCTTGGGTGCCATAAATGATGATGCTACTATTTTTAGAGTAACAAGTCCCAAAGTGCTTTAAGATTTTTGTAAAACAGAATTTGACATTGAGTCACATTAATATTAGGGAAGATGACAAAAAGCTTGGTCTAAAGTTAGGTTTTAAGTCTTATTAAGAGAGGCAGAAAGGTTTAGTTAGGGGGATTTCATATCCTCAGTTCTTTGACAACTGAAGATATGGTTACAAATGCTGAGTAAATGTGGGTATTCAAGAAATAAAATTTAGAATGTAGATACCTAAGGATTTTGGAGTTGAAAGAAGTTAAGGATGGGGGAAAACCAGTGATTTAAAACCAAAGATGAATATTTCAAAATAGAGGCATTTTTTTTAACAGGGGCCACTACAGTCTAGTGAGTACAGAAATTATGGGTGAATAACTTGATTGGTCACACACATCTGGACAGGTCTTGTCTGTATTCACGACATTAGTGCAGTTTGCTTCAGTATCAGGTAATTACTATGGAAAAGGGTGAGTTGATGTGTACTGAACTTCTTTGGACACACCAGAAACCAAAGATTTCAGTCTTTGCAGTTATTTGTGGAATTTTTTTCTAATTCAGTACTGGATGTTGGGTAAGCAGAATGAAAGGCTAAAAGCATGGCAGGTTAGAATGATGCAGAGTTCTGCATGGCTTGCTTAGATGTGGAAATATACAGGTTTTTCGATGTTTTTTTAAGGACCATTATCTAAATGAAAAACAGGCCAAGAATTGAACTTTGGGGCACTGGTAACAATGGTTTGGGAACAAATCTGGTCTCTGAATTCAGTTTGAAAATTTTATACAGAAAAACCATTTTCTTTTGTGTTTACCACTGATGGTTTAGTTGTGAATTTAGCTTCATTATTGATAGCAAATTTTTCACTTGCTAGTTCCTCTTACAATGAGCAATTGCTGGAAGCCTGTTTTAAAACTTACATTTTGCATTCAGTTCAGTGTGAATTTGAGTCTAAAATAACATTTGAAACTTTGTTTTGCAACACATTCAATCTTCCAAGCAGTACTTGGTATTCATATTAAAGGCCTGTTTTGCTAGTTAATTTTTTAACAAGTTCTTGTGCAGTCAGGTTCCAAACATGTGTGCTTGAAATATTTAAACCTTTTTTATAAAATTTGAAAATGTATTGTGCAAAAAGTGCTGAAATGAAATGTATCTTTCATGTCTATTAATCAGTATTAAACTGGTTTTAAGGTATCAAGATATTACTGTGGTGTACTGATGTAATCTGGATTAAAGATTATTTCGAATTACTGATTAGCTGGGGTATACAATTTTTTTTTAAAAAAACACGACACCAGGTTATAGTCCAACAGGTTTATTTGGAAGCACTAGCTTTCAGAGTGCTGCTTCTTTAGATGGTTGTGGACTATAAGATTGTAAAACACAATTTATAACCAGTTTAGTGTGATGCAGCTGAAATTATATATTGGAAAAAGACCTGGATTGTTTGCCATGTCTCATCGTTTAAAATGACCATGTTGGTTTCATTCTAAATCCCAGGATCTTTTTTAAAGTTACATTCTCAAGTGAATTTTAATGATAGAAGCCATGTCAGTTCAGATAATGCATTGAAGGTAAGATGCCCTGTGTGAGGCTGTCTGTGCCCCAATGTTCAGACTGATTTTTATTTCTTTAAAAATGGATTTACAGAATCTTGCTTGGACTCATGCAGTTTTTAAGCAAAATAAAATGTAATTCTGAAAGTACAAAATCACCCCACAAACCTGTGTTTTGGGAGCTGGGGAGACTGATGTGAGATTGTAAGTGTGTGGTGCAGTGAGGTTACCTGCAGTGTGACATGAACCAAAGGTCCCAGCTGAGGCCATTCCCATGGGTACCAAATTTGGCTATTAGCCTCTGCTTGGCCACTTTTTGTTGCCTCTCCCAAAGTCCCTTTTTTTTTTTGGAGGATGGTCACCTGAAGGTGTGAGGTGGAGTATCCTGGACTGCTGAAGTGTTCTTTGATTTGGGAGGGTGACAGTCCTGTCTGTGCAGTATCCATTCATCCATTGCTGTAGTCCCTGCTCAGTCTCGCCAATGTACCATGCCTCAGGGCATCCTTGCCTGCACCATATGAGATGGGTAATGTTGGCAGAGTTGCAGGAGTACCTACCATGTACATTGTGGGTGGTTAGTAAAAGACAAGTTGTGTTGGTAACTTTTTTGTTTCAATCAAAAATGAAAGGAGAAAACACAGTTACAGAAGTGGTTTGTTGCAATGGTCAATTGATTTTTTTTTTTGATTTTCCTTTTTTATTTTGCAAAATGTTCTTTTCAGCCTGAGAACTTTTTTTTAGTTGAGAGACCCAATTTCCTATTACTTATGCAGTTTTACCTGAGAAGCAGTGCCTTTTTTTACTACCTGCTCAAAATTGAAATAAATGCAGAAATAGTAAAGCAGGGAATCTTTATCACTAGTGTTTGGTTTTTGGGCTATGTGCTGTGATTTGACTTTTCTTTTGGATGGTGTAAGTAAATGTACTGTCACTACCAATTTCAGGCTATAAACAAATAGGAATTTACATCAAAAGTATGTTATGGACACAACCAAACCCGCCCTAAACATACCAGGGAGAGATCCTTGACCTTGCACTTAACATTTATATAAAAAGGAATGATGCTGTGTTATAGATGTAATTTGGTTACACTACTTGACTTTAAGCAAAGCATATTTAAACTGTAGGGTAAGATTAAAGTATGAACTAAAAGAATTGTAACTTTAACAGTATTGGAAAAACTGAACAGGAATATTAGATTATTTAACTACTAAACAGCAACTGTTCAAATACAGTAACCTCCCATAACCTACCCTTAGCAAAGACAAACTTAGAATCGCATGGGAGACAAGTTATTTTACTAACAAGAGACCTCCAGCTTTTTGTTGTGGTTGAGGGAGATGTAACCACAGCTTCCACATCCACCTTCCAAACGTCAGCAACTAAAATTAATCTAAAACCCTGGTTCTGTGGAAGCCTGACTTTGCCCATTTATGCTGCTTCTATTGTTCTAACTTTGTATATATTTAGAAAAAAAAACCAAGGCCTCACAAGCTGTTTACTTTATTGACTTCATATAGATAGCTTGACACCTATGGCTCAAAACCTCTTTTTTTCAAAAAAATGGACAAAATACACGTCCCCTTAAAGCCAATGTTTTGTCACCTCTTCCCCGCCCACTTTTAAAAAAAAAACCCATCATTTTCAAAGATGGCTTTATTTATAAGCATCTTTAGTTTTACGCTGTTAATATAATTCAATACATGTACATTACAATGACTCTAAGAACACACCTATTCAATACTGCACTCTATTTCAGTCAGTTTCTTTTGCCATTGTCATTCCTTTTGAAAGAAGACTGTGCCAGCAATTACATTCACTTGACCTGCCACATGTGCAATTTTTCAAATTTGTGTGTAACAATAAACTCTATCTAAACAATCTGGTATTTTTATCCTTTAAATTTTTTTTCTAAAAATGTTAAGGGATTATGATCAGTATATACAATTGTCTCAGACATGTGACTGGCAATATTTAAATGTTGAATCTTGCAATGCCACATCAAGCTCATTGTGGAATATTTCTGTTCATGGTCATTCTTTTTTTTTTTCCCTGGAAGAATACCAGAGGGGTCTTTCCAGCTTATGTTGGAAGTGTACAACACTAACACTCTCTCATCATTTGCAGCGATAGCTATGTTGAATAACTTGCAGTTAGGTGTGGTTAACACCTTTTTCAGGCCTTCTGACATTCCTCTGTCCACTGAAATTTGCTGCCCTACTTCAAGTCAGTCAGGGAGCAACCATGCTGCTAAAATTTGGTATCAAATTTTTGATTTAAAAACCAGTCAGTCCTAGAAATCATAGTATTTCCCTCTTCTTCAATTTGGTATGGTAAACTCCTGAATAATGTTTTTTTTTGTTTTCACATCCTGTGGACAGTCTATCCATGTCCAATGAAATGGCCCAGGAACATGACTTGACTTGAGCTTTTGAGAACTAACTCTTAGGTTTATTACTAAGCCTGCCTTCTGAAGTCGATCCAACAATTCCAAAAGAGGCTCCAAATGTTTCTCTTGTGAGACAAAGTAACTACACCACACAATTGGGTAATCCTGAAATAGCTTGAAAATACATCTCTTAAAGCCATAGTATCATCTCAAGTAGTTGCACACTTTACTGTTCTTTTTTTAAAATTTAAAATGTCAAAGCAAAATGCTTCTCTTAAACCAGCCCTGAAATCATCTGATCTTTGAAGTATAACATTACAAGCTATTAAAGCCTTTTTCTTTAGCCCAATATCTTTATGACCTTTTGACTGACTATTGGTATAATTGCATAGGAACGCTTCTCAGTCTTTCAGTATCCTTTTAGAAGATATTTCTGGATTTCTTACCTCTCTACATAAGTGTATCTTGATCTTTGTTGTCAATAACATTGGATGCTAATGTTATCTCAGGCCTGCTTGTGATCAGCTGACATGTTAAGCTCACTAATCAAATAGAATAATATTGAAATAAAAATACACCAAAGCATTCTTTTGTAGTATTAGTGCCTCTGGTGACACTTCATTTCCTTTTCAGAATCTAATTTATCACTTTTTCTACTGTGGGCAGCAAGAAAGCATTTAATAAATCCTGTATGGAGAAAGATGTTTCAAGTGCCTCAGTGGTAATGACAACTCAAACATTTAGTGGTGTTTTAGTTCTCCAACTTACTCCTGAATCTCTTGGGCTTTAAAGTAACCAACACTGACTTAAAGCATAAATGTTGGAAAATTGCACAAGAGCATTGAACCTCTGCTCCGATTCCACTTTTTCCCACTGATTCTAAGTGAATGAGGATGTGGCTGGGGATTGGGATTAGATATGGTGGCAAATCTTATCACAATCATAAAATACTCGTTTGAAATTTAAAATATTCATTGCTAAAGTTTCAGTTTCAGAAAATACAGTCAAAGGTTTGTTTCCATGATCTTGTTTAATTTATGCCTGAAGTTAACAATTTGAGTAATTTCCTCCTATTTGACTTGCTGTTTTTCCATGCAAAAGCAAATAACCTTCCATGAAGTTGTACTGCAGGCATGAATCTCAGTTTCTAGTGAGAACCAACCTACTTCCTTCATGTTTGACAAAACTTCATTTAAGATTATAGACTTCATTAGAAGTTTTAGAACTTGTGTTTACAGTTTTTTTTAAAAGATTAGCTAACAATGTTAAATTTTCTAAAGCACCTACTAATGTTCTTATCATAAGATTGCTTATTTACTGGCAATTCTGCATATTAATGGCATGGATTATGCTGCCACATGAAAAATGTGTCCAACCTTTCAATAATTCTAGTATTGGCTGTGTTAAAGGAAGATTCTTGCCTAGCCTCTGCCATTCCCCATTCCACTGCTCTAACCTTCTTTTTCCCCTCCCCTCCCCTCTTTTTTTTTTTTCCCCCCCCCACCTCCTAAATGCAATAATGAGTTTCCCTTGTCTTCACCTACCATCCCACCAGTCTTTGCATCCAGTGCATCATCCTTAAACACTTTCTAAACTCCAAGACCCCACTAGTAAGAACATCTTCCCTTCCCCACCCCTCTCTCAACTTCTACAGGGACTGTTCCCTTTGCAATACATACCCTTCGATTGTACTATCTTCCGAAATCCTGATGAAGGGCTTATGCCCAATACATCAATTCTCTTGCTCCTCTGCCTGACCTGCTTTGCTTTACCAGCACCATGCTCTGTACTCCAATGAGAAAAGCCCTAGCTCCCTCAACCTTAAAAATTAATGGACAGTTGGCCCAAATGTACTGGGTTCCATTTTATTTGCATTTGATATGGCAAATCACTGATACGCATAATGGTTTATTCACTGCAATGTTCTAGATGAATGCATTTTAGCAGTTGCAGTACTCTTCTGACATCCAGTAGTAGCCAATGCAAAATGTGTCACTGCTACTGACACTGTAAAATCCAGACAAATTAATTTTGAACTATAAAATCTATATAGAGTGAAGACTCTTTTTGATGTACTTAATGTTGAAGGCTTACACTTGGCAGAGACTATGCTTCCATCTCATGAGACTGAGCCTGTTTCAAATGCATATCCTAAAGCTGAAATACATTAATGCTGATTTTAATTTTTTTCATCATGTGTTTTTGTTTGACCAAGATTGTTGGGAAAATCTGTGGATCAAATGCAATGTTATATTGATCTTTTTTAGAATTCATTTTTGGTAAAGTTTTTAAAATGGAGTGGTTTTAGCCCTTGAGCATTTTCTAATTTAGCATTTCTGATAATCAAGAACTTTTTGAAATCTCATATTGCCTTTGTTTCAAAGTTCTGAAAAGTTAGTATAGAAAAATGTAAAATTTTTATACCATAGAATATGGTATTTGAAGTCTGAATTTTTAAGCTCAGTTGTAAACATTTGTAAAACAGTTTCAATTTCTCTAATTTTGTCACTTTGAAGCATTTCTTGCCAAAAAAAAGTCATTCAGGCAAGATAGTTAGTTATATGAACAATAGCAGTCAGTGTAATGAATCTAATGGATGCAAATTTAAACGATTTAAAATATGTAGGATCTTTGTATGGCCTCTTCTGATTTTGCAAATAAATCTGCATCATTTTGTGTACTGCAAGTTTGATCTTGCCTGCGATGTATGCCCTTAGAAGTATATCTAAACTTCTTCTGAATGTTTGTTCGTACTATGTACAGATTGAATGAATAGTTTTGGATAGTAGTATAATCCCTGTTGTGGTACTGTCTTTTGAAACCCGTCTGTCTTTTTCAGGCTGGAAGAACAAAGACCATCATAGAGATGTACAGTATGGAAACAGACCCTTCAGTCCAAAGCATTCATGCTGATCAGATATCCTAATCTAATCTAGTCTCAATTGTCAACACTTGGCCCATATCCCTCCAAATCCTTCTAATTCATTATACCCATTTGGTTGCCTTTTTAAATGTTGCAATTGTACTAGCCTCCACCATTTTCTCTGGCAGCTCATTCCATCCCCCCTCCATGGACAAAATTGCCCCTCGGGTTTCTTTTATATCTTTCCTTTCACCCTAAAGCTATGCCCTCTACTTCTGGACCCCCACCCCAGGGAAAATACTTTGCCAATTTATCCTATTCATGACCTTGTAAATCTCTATAAGGTCACCCCTTAGCCTCTGCTCCAGGGAAGACAACCTTAGCCTATTCAACCTCTTCCTATAGCTCAAGTCCTCCAACCTTGACAACATCCTTGTAAATCTCTTCCAAACCCTTTCAAGTTTCCCAACATCTTTCTGATAGGAAGGCGACCAGAATTGCACGCAATATTCCAACAGTGGCCGAACCAGTGTCCTGTATAGCCGCAATATGACCTCCCAACTCTTGCACTCAATACTCTGACTGATAAAGAAAAGCATACCAAATGTTGACTTGACTATCCTATCTACCTGCAACTCCACTTACAAGGAGCTATGAACCTGCACTCCAAGATCTTTGTTCAGCAACACTCCCTAGGACCTTACCATTTAAGTGTATAGGTTCTGCTAAGATTTGCTTTCCCAAAATGCAGCACCTCTCATTTGTCTGAATTAAACTCCATCTGCCACTTCAGTCCATTGGCCCTTCTGGTCCAGATCCTGTTGTAATCTGAGGTAACCTTCGCTGTCCACTACACATCAAATTTTGGTGCAGTCTACAAAATTACTAACTGCACCTCATGCTCACATTCAAATCATTTATGTAAATGATAAAAAGTAATGGACCCAGCACTGATCCTTGTGGCACTCCACTGATCCAGTCAAAAAACAACCCTCCACCACCACCACCTGTCTTCTACCTTTTTAAAAATTTGAGCCAGTTCTGTATCCAAATGGCTAGTTCTTGCTGTATTCAATGACCTCTAACCTTGCTAGCCAGTCTCCCAATGGGAACCTTGTCGAACGTCTTACTGAAGTCCATATAGATCACATCCAATGCTCTGCCCTCATCAATCCTCTTGTTACTTTTAAAAAACCTCAATCAAGTTTGTGAGACATGATTTCCCACACACAAAGCCATGTTGACTATCCCTTATCAATCTTTGCCTTTCCAAATACATGTACATCCTGTCCCTCAGGATTCCCTGCAACAACTTGCCCAATACTGATGTCAGGCTCACTGGTCTATAGTTCCCTGGCCTGTCCTTCCCACCGTTAAATAATGGCACCACGTTAGCCAACCTCCCGTCTTCTGGCACATCACCTGTGACTGTCGATGATACAAATCTCTCAGCAAGAGGCCCAGCAATCGCTTCCTTAGCTTTCCAGAGTTCTGGGGTACACATGATTAGGTCCTGGGGATTTATCCATACTTTGTGGTTCAAGACATCCAGCACTTCGTCTGTAATGTGGACACTTTTTCAAGATGTCACCATCTATTTCCTTGCGTTCTATATCTTCCATGTCCTTTTCCACAGTAAACACTGATGCAAAATCCTAATTTAGTACCTCCCTCCTCTCCTGTGGCTCCACAAAAGCAGCCTTGCTGATCTTTTGAGGGGCCCTATTCTCCCCTTGGTTACCTTTTTTATTGTCCTTTTTTTAAAGTGTTTGTAAAAATGTTTTGGGTTTTCCTTAACTGTATTTGCCAAAGCTATCTCATGTCCCCTTTTCCCCTCTTAAGCATACTGCTATTGCCTTTTATATTATTCTAAGGATTCTGGATTAGTGGTGCAGGAAAAGCACAGCTATTCAGGCAGCATCTGAGGAGCAGAAAAATCTAGTTGATTTTAACCCTACTGCAAATCCTCTTGCAAGGATGCCTGCCTTGAAGTTTTCCTCTCTACTTGAATCTCAGGGAGTCCCTCTCCCACTGCAACTCCCAGGTCATTTACTCTATGCTACATTCTCCCACCCTCCTCTCATTTATCTCTCCACCCTTCAGGCACTCTGCCTGTATTCCTGATGAAGGACTTTTGCCCGAAACATCGATTTTACTGCTCCTCTGCTGCCTGAACTGCTGTGATTTTTCCAGCACCACTAATCCAGAATCTGGTTTCCAGTGTCTGCAGTCATTGTTTTTACCTATTATTCTAAGGATTCATTTGATCTATCCTGTCCATACCTGACATATGCTTCGTTCTTTTTCTTAATCAAACCCTCCATTTCTTTAGTCATCCAGCATTCCCTATACCGACCAGCCTTCCCTTTCACCCTAACAGGAATATACTTTCTCTGGATCCTCATTATCTCCTTTTCTGAAAGCTTCCTATTTTCCAGCAGTCCCTTTACCTGTGAACATCTGCCCCCAATCAGCTTTTCAAAATTCTTGCCTAATACCATCAAAATTGGCCTTTCTCCAATTTAGAACTTCTACTTTTTTAGATCTGGTCTATCCTTTTCCATCATTAATTTAAAATTAATAGAACTATGGTTGCTGGCCCCAAAGTACTCCCCCCACTGACACCTCCGTTGCCTCCCCCTGCCTTATTTCCATGCTCATTCTGGTTCGAACACAACCTCTAAATCTTGCGTATTTTGCTAAGATGTGATTATTGACAGTAACATGTTTGCTGAGGTTAATGAATGAATGAAGCATGTGCCTAGTCTTGTTGATTACTAAATATTTATTGAATTTTTCTTTTTTAGTGATCTTACTCCAGGTTTAAATTCAGATTTTGTGTTACTTATTTCTGCTTTAAAGCAGTTATTTCTTCCTTCTAGTATGATTTTCATGTTCACTTTAATGAGATGACTCACCAAAGCTTAATTCTAGGATATTTCCACTCCGTTGCTTTAGGGTGTTTGGCTGTCTTTTCAAGTGATGACTATCTCAAGTCACTTGGAATGTATCCTTTTGGTTTATATAAATATGTTTTTGATCACACTTCATTATCTCTTTTTAATTCTGTTTCTCCAAGCGCTTTTATGTTGTTACTTTCTCCAGGCCTAGAATTTTTCTTGTACTGTGATTTTTAAAGGTATCGTTAGCAATGAATATAATATTTGGTTCTATGTCTGCATTTTGAAGGCACTCAATTTGGATCACTGTACAACTTCAATTCTATATCTTGTTTATCATTTGTTTTGGTACTGTATTCCTTTAGAGCAATATTTTGCCACCTTTGTCATTTTAGACACCCAGTAGCTGTTATGTTTTTGTTAATGATGCACCTTTTTTTTGATGCATACAAGATGATCAGAGGATTAGATAGGATAGACAGTGAAAGTTTTTTTCCCTAGGATGACAACCGCTTGTATGAGGGGGGCATAGCAACAAACTGAGGGGTGATAGATGTCAGAGGCAGTTCTTTAGAGTGGTAAGGGCATGGAATGCCCTGCCTGCCAATGTGGTTAACTCAACTTGGCCACATTACAGGCACTGAAACCATCCTTGGATACCCATAAGGATGATGGGTGGTGTAAGGATAAGGCTTAGATTAGTTCATAAGTCAGCACAGCATAGAGGGCCAAAGGGCCTATTATGTACTGTATTGTTTGTTCTAGCTCAAATTTTGTGATTTCTTTCTAGCTCCACAATTTCATCACATCTCCTTCTTGTAATATAATTTGTTTAGCCTATCTACATGCATTCCTTATTTTCTTTTCAATTTCATCATTGTTTCTTCTTTTAGAATAATTGCTCATGTCTTCCACTACTAAGTCTTTTGTTTTGCTCCTATTTCCTTTGCAGCATGTTGTATAGTGCTCCTTTACGTTTTTCCATTTCTTCTACATCTGATTTTGTGACCTCTGTTTATTTTGATTATGGTCCCATAATTATAAGATATTACTTTTTTTCTTTACTACTTGGTGAAAAGTGGGCGAATAAGGTAAAAATGTTCACTTTTATATTACCAATCTGTTAGGCTGGAAATGTCACTAACCCCTGCTGAGAGCTGTTCAGGGTGAGTCAGTTCCTGACTTAAATGGAGAAAGGAAACAAAGATTTATCTCTGTAGTATTCATAGTGCACATCTTGTTGTAGATTTGAGAATAGAATGCAGTGGCATAAGCTTGTACCTTTAAAAGATTAGAACATTTAAAAAAAAAAATCATTCTTTTGCAAGCTCATGCTTATGAGAAGATGCATAAAGTTAAGAACGTTTTGAACCACTGATGTCAAACTGCTGTTCATGCAACCATAGTCCTATTGGATTGTTTGTAGTGTTTCCTCATAAAGGTTCTGCAGTCCTATCCAACCTTCGATCTGTGCACACTCTTCAGTTCCCTGCTTCTATTTGAGTTTTCATTATTTGTGGTGCCATTCATTGGTACTGCCTCCCAAAAGGAACACTTAATTCTTTTCCTGCTTCTTTTAAAGACTCTGCTTTTTAAGTGGCATTTTTTGTCATCTTCCCTTGTGACAAAGAGCCATGGAAGAGACGACAATGAGCTGATTTAGACATTGTACCTTGGTGCAAATGTTATTGGAAAACAATAACATTGAATTATCACTAATCTAAATCTATAATACTGTGTACATGTCACTGCAATTTTCCTGGGAACCAATAAAGATCATCCTTAGTTTTAATATATCAAAATTTAACACCATATAAATTTTTCAAAAATGGTGTCTGGTTTCTCTTAACACTCGGAGGAGATCTAACTATCAGAATAGAATATATGCATTTTAGCTTTGAGCAATATATTTTGCTCTGCATATAATTTAAGTAGGAATCTGTGATCTTTTGAACTATAATCGCAACAATTTATCCACTTTTGACTTGCTTTTTGGTGGCAGCATTGGATATGTCATGTTTGGTCATCATTGAAAGTTGTTTAGGAATTGTAATAAGAATTAATTTAATTGGCTAACGTAATTGTTATTTCACTGGCTTGAAATTTCACAAGGAAGGCAGATATGTTCCAAACATCAGCAGCATAACAAGTCTGTCAATGTCGCAGATTATCTTTCCTTGCCATTAAAAGGAATAGATTGGAGAGTGTAAAAATGAATGCAAACAATTTTTTTATTGTTGTGCCATGAAATTCAGTATTTACGTGTTATGGGAGTATCTGAGTTTGGAGTCCCAATGGTAAAGAGGCTTATAGTGGCTAACAATCTCAGCATATCAGAATTTATAGTTTTTAATTGTAAGCAAAACAAGTGTGGTCATCAGTAAAATGATAGCATTTACCCTCCTTAATACTAGATTTAAAACAAAATCTATTTAACTACTGATGAAGATATTATTAGCTATTTGACCTTCATGTGAGTACTTTGGTAGGGGCCTTAGCATAAGCATTTAGCTTGTATTGTGAACCAAGGCATATAATTAAAATCATCTCTGCTGGAGAACAGTCCTTTTTTTTTTCAAAAAAATACTTCAACTCCATTTGATTTCATCTACCTAAAATTCAGCTACATGTCATGTGTTTAGTCTAACTGTATCAAAATCATCTCAGATTTTGAGATGAACAATAACTGTAAACATTGCTGTAATTTAACTTTTACATGGAAAATCTGCTTAATGAACAGAAGCTATGCATTCAGATAGCTGCACTGGCCTGGCAGGTTTCTAGGCTCTGTCTGTCGTCCTCTCTCTGCCCTCTGCCGTTATTCAATAGAAATACCTAGGACAAGTGTTGACTTCTATCTGATCTGCCATGTGCTAGTGATCTGTCTCTGGCATCTTATGTGGAGGCCAATCTTGACACTACACTAGTAAACGTTGGTTTGGGAAAGCTACTGCTTGTGGCTAGGTCCATGTATATCAGCCTCTTTGGTTGTAGATTATAAACTGCTTTAGGAAACAAAAGAAATGTTACAACTGAGTGTTTTTGCTTTTTTTATATAGTGGAAACATGCAAACAGATCTAAGATTTGTGGTATAGCACTACATATTAAGTTTGAAAAAGAGTAAACTATAGGCAATTAATGATAGTATGTTGATTTTTAAAAAAAATCCTAGCAGTTGATGTTTTAAAGGAGGCAGTAAGTTCTATAGTTATCTTTTTCACTGAAATCTCAGATATAGACCCTATATATGGGATTCTATATATTCTCTCTGGCAGCATTGTCTTGCCATCCCAAAATTTAAGTTTGTCTGTACAATTAGTACCTAAGTGGTCTTTTAGTGTCTGAGGGCCAATGCACCTCTGACATTGTCTTCTACTGGAGCTGAATCTCTTTACCAGAAACACAATTTTAAAAAAACTGTATAATGGCAGGATACTAATCTAATTTTATTGGAACACTAAGCTTACAGAGAAATGAAAACTTTCTGCTTTTTCAGTGTCCCATGAACTTGGTTCTTTTCACCTGAGTCCAATCCGATCACTAGACCAGTCAGGCAAATGACTGGTGCTGATAGATCCCTGAGTACAATTACAAAAAATAATACCACAATAATTGAGCTCTGTGATGTCACTTGTAGAGTTTTTTTTTTGAGGAGGAATGTACAGCAGGTTGACAACGTCCAGCACACAGATGGTTTCTTTAATATCACCGGTAACACCCCTGGTGCACCATCCCTTCTAATGCATTAGTATATCTGTCACGTGGGTTGCAGTGGTTCAAGAAGGTTTTCATGTCACCACCTGAAGGGCAATTAGGAAACAAATGCAACCTTGCCACTATTGCTTTAATGCTACAAAGAAATAAAGTAGAAGTGCTGGAGTCAAGAAAATGGATGATTTTGGGAAGGAGATTGCACACTTTATTTTTGCAGTTTATCTTTCATGTTGGTGCACTGTCCCTGATGGCAATGCAATAATTTTAAAAGGTTACTAATTTCTTTTAAGGGCCAATCTAAAGATATGATGTAGATCCCTGGAATTCACTTTATTTCTCCTCCTCTTTGTCCTCTGAGAAGATTTTATGTTGGCATATCCTTTCCACGAGCTGTTGGGTAGTTCTAACTTCCACTTTTTTTATTTTCCTTCTTTTACAGGTCTTATAACAGTGGATGTCGCTAATCCTTGTTTAGTTTGCAGATAGTTTACAAGTTATGTATAGGCAAATTGCTAATTGAAACCAGTGTAGATTTTGTCCACTAGCTAAAAGCTAGATCAAACCTTTCAGCTGTTTTTATCTTCACAAAATCCAAATTAATAGTCCCACCTGCATTCCATGCAATGAAGAATTTAGTATCATCTCTATGAAATATAAGTCTGTGTCTTGATTGCCAGTCTGAGATAGTTTGTTATGGTGTATATTGTAACCGCCCCTTTATTTCCAACTGAATTGTTAACTTGTATATTTGCTGAAAGAAACAATTAAACTCTTCCACCATATGGAATATTTTGGAGCATCTTAAAATAGGAATGTTAAATAATTCTTTTGTTGCCCATATAATTCTAAATGTTTTAATTGCCACTCACCACCATCAACTCTGACATTATAGAACAATTATCAGTTTCTTAACCAAAGTTTTCCATTCGTCTTGCATTTAACTTGTACTAAAAGTTACATTACCAACATCTGAGTAATGAACTATTTATAGACTAGATATGCTTGTAACATAATCGTTTAAATCTTTGTCCTCTGGTTGTACCATAACCAGTTTCTCTACTTGTTTTGGAAAAAGAAATTCATGTTTTTGAGTATTTCTAAAACTTTGCTTTCAATTTCCTCAGCCTCAAGAAAAACAACTCTAGCCTTTCCACTTCACCCAACTGCATAACTTCATTCCTCACAACAGTGAAAGGCCTTGAAAACCTTCCCAAAGTGTGTTGCTCAGAATTGAATGGAGCTCTCTAGTTTTAAAAGCTTTTAGCACCGTTTCCTTACTTTTTCTAGCCAGTACCTCAATCAAATAAACCAACATTGCCTTCTCAATTTGTCCTGCTACCTTCAAGAATTGTGTACATGTGCTCCCCAAGGCACTCACTTCCTGCACTTTTTCTTTTCATCATTTAAGTCCACATTGAGCTCTTAGTACAAAATGTGACCTTCTGAAGTCTGCTAGTCTCCCCATTGTTTGTTGTATTTTTGAATTTTGTTTCATCTGCAGAATTTTGGTTTACGCTGTGTAAACCCAACTCTTAGTTAAATAGTACACATTATTGATACATTAATCTATATAATTTGTACTTTTTCAATATAAAAATAGTCCACTTTCAAGCTAGTTCTAATTCATGAAAGATCCAAAGGCTATCAATGCACTAATAGTTAATTTATTGAACCCAGTAAACCTTGCGCAGTACTTCCTTTTATCCGCTGTCCTGTTTCCTGGTTTCTGGGAATAACCTATTGTCTGTGTTTGTGAATGCAAACACAGATCTTCTAACTGTGTTCAATAAAGTAAATGTTCTACATGTAATTGGTCTTGTAAATTTCTCTCCCCGTAATAACGGGAATGCAGTTGAACAGAGAAGGATTCACAAACTTTGTGTAGCGTGCAATGAGTGGATCTGTTTTTACATTAACTCTGGAACCTGTAATGCAGAGTGCATTTGAAAAACAGTGATGGAGTGGTTTCAAAGTAAGTACACTCTCTTCTATTAATACAAACTACTTTGTTATGGATGTCGTGCAATGCTACATGAATGCTGACTAATCAGCATAAAATTAAGCTGAACTGCAGTTGAGAAGCAATATATGCACTTGAAACAAAGAATTGACACTTTTCACTTCTGCTGTTCTTGTATTATTTCCAAGAAAAATAGCCAGATGACAGTTCCTCAACAGGTTTTTACTTAATATCTGCTAAATTGGCAATATCAGGAAAGGTCACTAGACTCTAAATGTTACCTTTTGATTTCTCTTCACAGATGTTGCCAGACCTGCTGATCTCTTCCAGCTGTGTGCATGTTTCCAGCAAGTCTCAGGCAGAAGTGAGGACTGCAGATGCTGGAAGCCAGTGTTTAGATCAAAGTGGTGCTGTAAAAGCACAGCAGGTCAGGCAGCATCCGAAGAGCAGGAAAATCACCGTTTTGGGCAAAAGCCCTTCATCAGGAATAGAGATAGGAAACCTCCAGGGTGGAGAAATAAATGGGGGGGTGGTGGGATGATGGAGTTGATACCTTAGGTCAGAGGGGAGGGTGGAGTAGATAGGTGGGAAGGGAGACTGGCAGGTCATGAGGACAGTGCTGAGCTGGAAGGTTGGAACGGAGGTAAGGTGGGGGTGGAGGGGAAATGAGGAAACTTTTGAAGTCCAGATTGATGCCCTGGGGTTGAAGTGTTCCGAAGCGGAAGATGTGTTCTTCCTCCAGGTGTCGGGTGGTGAGGGAGCAGCGGTGGAGGAGGCCCAAAACCTGCATGTCCTTGGCAGAGTAGGAGGGGGGAGTTGAAATGTTGGGCCACTGGACAGTGGGGTTGATTGGTGCGAGTGTCCCGGAGATGTTCCCTGAGGCGCTCTGCGAGTAGGCATCTAGTCTCCCCAATGTAGAGAAGACTGCATCAGGAGCAACAGATACAATAAATTACATTGGATGTGCAGGTGAAACTTTGGATGTGGAAGGCTCCATTAGGGCCTTGGATGGTGGCAAGGGAGGTGGTGTGGGCACAGGTTTTGCCATTCCAGCAGTGGTATGGGAAGGTGCCAGGATGGGAGGGTGGTTTGTTGGGGGAGTGGACCTGACCAGGTGTTCATGGATGGAATGGTCTTTGCAGAAAGGGGTGAGGAGGGAAATGTATCCTTGGTGGTGGGGTCTGTTTGGAAGTGGCAGAAATGTTGGCGGATGATATGGTTAATGTGAAGGTTGGTGGGGTGGAAAGTGAAGATGGGGAGTGGGGGTTCTGTCCTTGTTACAGTTGGAGGGGTGGGGTTTGAGGGTGGAGGTGCAGGATGTGGATGAGATGTCTTGGAGGGCATCTTCTATTACATGAGAAGGGAAATTGTGATCTCTAAAGGAGGAGGCCATCTGGTGTTCTGTGGTAGAACTGCTTCTCCTGGGAGCAGATACTGTGGAGGTGGAGGAATTGGGAATACAGGATGGCATTTTTGCAGGAGGTGGGGTGGGAAGAGGTGTAATCCAGATGGCTGTGGGAGTCGGTGGGTTTGTGTGTTTATAATAAAAAAAAAATCCATGTCAAGTTGGATGTCATTAATGGAGGTGGAGAAGCCCAGGAAGGGGAGGGAGGTGTTGGAGATGGTCCAGGTGAATTTTAAGATCTGGGTGGAATGTGTTGAAGTTGATGAACTGCTTAACCTTCTCGCGGGAGCACGACAGTGCTAATGCAGTCATCGGTGTAGCAGGGGAAGAGGCGTGGAGTGGTGCCTGTGTAAATACAGAAAATGGACTGTTCTACATAGCCCACAAAGACAGGCATAGCTGGGGCCCATATGGGTGCCCATGGCTACACCTTTTTGGTCTGGAGGAAGTGGGAAGATTCGAAGGAGAAATTAGTTTGACTGAATTGGTCCTCACCCTTAGTGTGTCAGTGGAAGGGTATGTCGGGAGAGGAAGAACCGGAGGGCTTGGAGGCCCTGTTCATGGAGGATGGAGGTGTAGAGGGATTGGATGTCCATGGTGAAGATGAGGCGTTGGGGGCTGGGGAAACAAGTCCTGGAGGATGTGGGTGGTGTCCCTGGACTGGGGGATAGAACTGTAAGCCATCTTTTCCCAGTATCTACTGTGCACCCCGTAGCAGCATAACTGAGAATGCAATTCGTTTGAATTTTTAAAAAAACTGGAGGATTAACATTTAAAAGGACGTGATGCAAAGTGCTTTGGATAATGTAAATGTTTTCAATAGTCAATTACATGTTTCTTCTATTTTAACACTTTTTCTGTTTTGTCCTCTTGTTTTTTTTTCTTGGTTTGCATCTCTTCTGCAAACCTAGAATTGTAGTTATTTTTAATCTCCCTTTTTGAAGCAGCAGTTGGCTTTTGCCTGACTGATCTGTAAACTGACGTAGGCTTGACAAGTAAAGCACATCATTCATACTGTGTTCTGTTTTGCTGGGAAAATCTTCAAAATCCTTGCCTCTAAGTGGCTAACTTGGCAAAGATTGACTGCATGAAATAGATTGGAATCCTGTTGATTTGAGGCACTCATTTAGCCCAAGATTGATCAGCATTCTGTTGTTCAAGCCTTGAACTGCTTAATGCATGTCTCTATCTACTTTTGGCTGTAAGCTGCGTTAGGTTTTGACGACAAAGCAGAGGAAAAAAAACACCAGGATAACTAGCAGAAGAAGTAACAGTTGAATTCCAAAATATGCTTTCCTTCTGTTAGAATGTTATCTGCAGCACTCATTCTGTTTTTTTCCCACAATTATCAATTATCTCCTCTTCTGACAAAAGGTAATGCTTAATGCATTGTTTAGTAGTTCTCTAATCTCTTATCCAAATATATTAGCACTCTGCCATTAATGGTGCGATGTGTCATACAGAAGAATCCCAAGCAATAAATCATTAAGAGCAGGATTTTGTGCTGTTTATGAAATGATGCAATGCAATCGTGAGTTTTTTTGGAGTGTCACTCCTTGATCAGGTGGTCACAACCACCTGATGGAGTGGTGCGTGGTGCTCCAAAAGCCAGTACTTCCAATTAAACCTGTTGGATTATAACCTGGTGTTGTGATTTTTAACTTTGTACATCCCACTCCAACATCGGCATGTCCAAATCATGAGTTTTTCAGTTTACTTTTAATGTTAAAATTTATTGTGCACACTAAGTCCATGGTATGACGTGGAGGAAGAGCAATCAAGGACAAGGTTTTGATGAAAGGTCTTGTTAATTTCTTCAGGTGCTGAGTATTTTCAGTAATTTTATTTCAGATCCCCAAAATCTGCAGTAGTTTGGTTTTTTTGTATGTAATAGTTATCATTGGATTTAAGTCCTGAGCTAGCTAAAATGTTTCAGTCAATGTGTGTACATTAAGTATCCTGTGACGAATTATGTGCAGAAGTAGTCTACTTGCATTCCGGAAGTTCCAGGTTCACATCCCACATCAGGATGTGATGGCCACGGAGGTCAATTAGAAAAACAATCTTTTTTTTCCCCAACATGGGAAAATTGAATTAAATTGCAATTGAGCAGCATGTTAAATGACAGCACTTGCAAAAGCAAATTGGTACTTGTCAGCCCAAATAAAGATTAAGTTAAACATTGCATGAATCTGGTTTGCTGGTTGGTAGCAAGATATATGCTCTTATGTGAGGTTGTAATTTTCCTGAGTCACCTGCTTAAGAACACTTGTTTGTTTTTTGCTGATTGGTCTGTCATTTCTGCCCTGACAATTTTTTGTTTTAAGTGGATTAAAAGTTGTTTGAGTCTTTTTTTACTGTAACTTTTTGGGTTCTAACATTAAAAGTATAAGTCAATAGGGGGGCTGTGCAGTAAGTAAAAGCCCTGGAATTTCAGTGATGCAGCTATGAGTCCAGTCTGAAATAGAATGGAAATATAGAACATATAGAACATTACAGTGCAGGACAGGCCCTTCGGCCCTCTGTTGCGCCGACCTATTATACCAATCTGAAGCCCGTCTAACCTACGCCAAATCACGTACGTTCATATGCTTGTCCAATGATGACTTAAATGTACTTTAAAGTTGGCAAATCTACTACTGTTGCAGGCAAAGCATTCCATACCCTCCTTACTGAGTAAAGAAACTACCTCTGACATCTGTCCTAATCTATCACCCCTCAATTTAAAGCTACGCCCCCTCGTGCTCGCCATCACCATTCTTGGGGGGGGAAAGCTTCCCCCTGTCCACCCTACCTAACCCTCTTATCTTATGTCTCTAAGTCACCTCTCATCCTCCTCTCTAACAAAAACAGCCTCAAGTCCCTCAGCCATTCCTCATGAGACCTTCCCTTCATACCAGGCAACATCCTAGTAAATCTCCTCTGCACCCTTTCCAAAGCTTCCACATCCTCCTCATAATGCAGTGACCAGAACTGTACACAATACTCCAAGTGCAGCCGCACTAGAGTTTTGTATAGCTGTAGCATAACCTCATGGTTCCGGAACTCTGCCTTTATTAATAAAAGCTAAAACACTGCATGCCGCCATTAACAACCCTGTCAACCTGGGTGGCAACTTTCAAAGATCTGTGTACCTGGACACAGATCTCTCTGCTCATCTACACTACCAAGAATCTTTCCATTAGCTCAGTACTTTGCATTCCGGTTACTCCAACCAGTGAATCACCTCACACTTGTCCGCATTAAACTCCATTTGCCACCTCTCAGCCTAGCTCTGCAGCTTATCTATGTCTCTCTCTGTAACCTACAACATCCTTCGTCACTATCCACAATTCCACCGACCTTAGTGTCGTCTGCAAATTTACTAACCCACCCTTCTATGCCCTCATCCAGGTCGTTTGTAAAAATGACAAACAGCAGTGGATCCAACACCACTAGCAACTGGACTCGAGGATGAACATTTCCCATCAACCACCGCCCTCTGTCCTCTTTCAGCAAGCCAATTACTGATCCAAACTGCCATATCTCCCACAATCCCATTCCTCCGCATTTTGTACAATAGCCTACTGTGGGGAATCTTATCAAATGCCTTGCTGAAATCCATTATACATCACATCAACCAGTTTACTCTCATCTACCTGTTTAGTCACCTTCTCAAAGAACTCTAAAGTTTGTGAGGCACGAACTACCCTTCACAAAACCGTGCTGATTATCCCTAATCAAATTCATTTTTTCTAGATGATTATAAATCCTATCTCTTATAACCTTTTCCAACACTTTACCAACAACTGAAGTAAGGCTCACTGGTCTATAATTCCCAGATTGTCTCTACTTCCCTTGAACATGGGAACCACATTTGCTATCCTCCAGTCTTCTGGCACTATTCCTGTAGACAATGAAAATTTAAAGATCAATGCCAAAGGCACAGCAATCTCCTCCCTGGCTTCCCAGAGGATCCTGGGATTAATCCTAGCTGGCCCAGGGGACTTGTCTTTTTTTACACTCTGCAGGATTTCTAATACCACCTCCTTGTGAACCTCAATCACACCTAGTCTAGTTGCCTGTATCTCAGTAATTTCCTCGACAACATTGTCGTTTTCTAGAGGGAATACCATTGAAATATATTCATTTTAGTGCTTCCCTATCTCCTGAGTCCACACACCACTTCCCACTACTATCCTTGATTGGTCCTAATCTTGTCATTCTTTTTATTCCTTAAATACCTATAGAAAGGATCAGGGTAAACCCTAAGGATATCTGCCAACAACTTCTCATGTCTCCTCCTGGCTCTTCTGAGATCTCTTTAGATCTTTCCTGGCTAGCTTAACCCTCAAGCGACCTAACTGAGCCTTCACATCTCATCCTAACATTAGCTGCCTTCTTCCTCTTGTCCAGAGATTCCACTTCCTTTGTAAACCTTAAGCACTCTGTGTAAAATGTTATGTAAAACACATTGAAAGTGCAAACCTAGCCATCTTTTGGTGCAGATTTTTGTATTCTTGTTTTGAATTAGATGTAGAAATAAAAAGAAATTGCATCGTAGCATTTTGTTTCTTTTTGTGTATGATTTGAGATTCATGCAAATTTCAACAATGTATTGTTGGTGGTTGAAATAAATTCAGTGCTGCTTTTAAAACTCATGAAGTGCTGTGTATTAGCCTAGAACACACTATGACTATCCAGTTTATTTTTAAACTTCTGGATTTTTTTTAATCCAGGGAAGGAAGCCAGTGAAATTGATTCAAGCAGATATGACAGCAGGAGCCAATTTTGTTTTCTCCAAGTAGTTTAAATTATTGTTTTAACTGTTTGAATGCTCAAGAATAGAATAGATTAGTTTTGTTCTGGATGTCACACTTTTTCTGATATCGCAATATAGCCTTAGACAGTGATAAAGCACATGATTAAAGTTCACACTACTTCATTTTTAATTCTCGTGTGTTCATTTGGCTGGGAAATGACTTGTATTGCATATTCAATGATATTGTTTTGATTTACTTGAATCTGAGATAAAAATGTGTGGTGTGTTGGAGGTTTTACAGCATCTTTCTGTGATGTACTGACAATGATTTCATCTGCATGACTTTTTTTTTTCTTCAAAGACTGTGGTTAGATTGTGAAAACTTAGCCCATCTTTTTATTTATGATCAATTGTAGTTATTCTTTGCTTATCTCTCTTTTTGGGGTAGCTTCTTAATTTTCAGTGCTGGATGGAAAGTGTGAATGCACATTAGCTATTCTTGGTCAAGCCTGTCCACTTTATTTCTTTCTGACTATTTCCATCTTTCAGTCCAATAGAAAGTTAAGATCCACCTCTGTCTCTGTGAAAAGTTCAAAAGTTTTCAATTTAAAAATTAGAAATGCAATATGGAATGTGTAAATAACAAATACATTCTTCATTGTTTCTCCACCCAACGGGTGGAATTGTACTTGGTTTAATTCTTATCTTTTAGAATTATCTGTCAATGGTTTGGATGAGGCTAGATGTACAGTAACTGATTTGGTGATGAACCCAAGAAAGTTAGGAAGGAATTTATCAAGAGGCAGTAGTGAGTCTGCAGATGAATAAAAAGATGGGTTAAGGGACTACATTGCTTGTATGCGTGGTGTGTTGCTGCCTTGCCTCCTGAACAGGCAGATTTAGCAAGTGCTCGCTATGTCAATTTTAGGTGCTGGATGTGACTTCCTCGATCTCCAGGAGCAGCAATTACTGTTTTATATGCTGTTGCATTGTTTTGGGACTTTTGGGGGGGATAAAAGTTAAAACCTTTTTTAAAAGGGAGAAGGACAGACCAAGGAAGCACACGGTGAGGTCAGTGCAGGGGAGAGCAAGAAACTGACGCTGCCTTTGCTGTCTTGAATTCATGTATTGCTGGACATCAGAGTGCATCTGGGAAAATTAACAATCAGGAAATTCACAACTGACCTTGGGGGAACTGTTGGGCAAAGTTCACAGCACAGAATCAGATAAGTTAATTGTTTTAAGTGTGGCCTACAGAAAGATTGCAATAGTGAGTAGAGTGGGTTCTTTGTTTTTGGAGAGTTGTCTCGAGTAAACTTAAATTAATAGCTATAGCTTATTTCAACCTGAGGCAGTGTTTGTAGAGGAATAAGACTGTTTTATTTTCTGGGTCTGTAGATTGTGAAGGAGCAAAAATGGCCTTTAATAGTGATATGCACTACTTGCCAGATGTGGGGGTTTAGAGTTTGAGGGTTACTGTGGATTATATCTGCTATAAATGCTGTTGGTTACAAGTCTTGCAGATCGAATCCTTCTAACTGCCTCTCCAACAGATCCAATGAGGAATTTGCAACAGCAACAGTATGCAATGGATGGCAGTTATAGGAAGGGGGAAAGTCACGTAGATGGGTTAACTCCAGGAAAGGTAAGAGGTAGGTAACTAGTGCAGGAGCCTTTTGTAGCTATACCCATTTTAAACAGGTATGCTGTTTTGTAAAATGTAGGGGGTGATGGATTTTCAGGAACATAGCACGAACAGCAAAGTTTCTGGTATGGAGACTGGCTCTAATGCAACGAGGGGTATGTCTGGTTCCAAGAGATCAATTGTGTTAGGGGATTCTCTAGTCTGAAATACAGACTGACATTTCTGTGGTCATCAGCAAAAAAGCAGAATGGTGTGTTGCTTCCCTGGTGCCAGAATAAAGGATGTCTGAGGGTGCAGAATGCTCTCACTAGGAAGAGGGGCCAGCTAGAGGTCATTGTCCACATTGAACCAATGACATAGGAAGGGAAAAGTTGAGATTCTGAAGGGAGATTAGTTAGGCAGGAATTTAAAAAGAAGGTCCTCAAGGGTAGTAATATCTGGATTGCTCCCAGTGCTATGAGCTAGTGAGGGCAGGAATAGGAGAATAGAGCAGATGAATGCATGGCTGAGGAACTGGTGTATGGGAGAAGGATTCACATTTTTGGATCACTTGGAATCTCTTCTGGGGTTGAAGTGACCTGTACGAGAAGGCCCGATTGCACCTAAATTAGAAGGGCACTAATATACTGGCAGGGAGACTTGCTAGAGCTACTCAGGAGGATTTTAAACTAGTAAGATTGGGGTGGGACCTAGGGCGATTTAATGAGGAGGAAAGAGATTGATCTGAGACTGGTATAGTTGAGAACAGAAGTGAGTCAAACAGTCAGGGCAGGCAGGGACAAGGTAGGACTAATAAATTAAACTGCATTTATTTCAATGCAAGGGGCCTAACAGGGATGGCAGATGAACTGAAGGCATGGTTAGGAACATGGGACTGGGATATCATAGCAATTACAGAAATATGGCTCAGGGATGGGCAGGACTGGCAGCTAATGTTCCAGGATACAAATGCTGCAGGAAGGATGGAAAGGGAGGAGGGGGCGGGCATTCCTTTTTGATAAGGATAGCATTACAGCTGTACTGAGGGAGGACATCCTTGGAAATACATCCAGGAAGTTTTTTGGCTGGAACTAAGATAGATTATCACCTTATTGGGATTGTATTATAGCCAGAGGGAAATTGAGAAAAAAAAACTTAAGGAGATGTCAGCTATCTGTAAGAAAAGTAGCATGGTTATGGTAGGGGATTTTAACTTTCCAAACAAAGACTGGGACTGCTATAGTGCTAGGGGTTTAGATGGAGAAGAATTTGTGTGTACAAGAAAATGTTCTGATTCAGTATGTGGATGTACCTATGAGAGAAGGTGCAAAACTTGATCTATTCTTGGGGAAAAAAGGATGGGCAGGTGACTGACGTGCCAGTGGGGTAGCACTTTGGGGTCAGCAACCATAGTTTTAAAATAGTGATGGAAAAGGATAGACCAGTTCTAAAAGTAGAAGTTCTAAATTGGAGAAAGGCCAATTTTGACGGTATTAGGCAAGAACTTTCAAAAGCTGATTGGAGGCAGATGTTTGCAGGTAAAGGGACGGCTGGAAAATGGAAAGCCTTCAGAAATGAGATAATGAGAATCCAGAGAAAGTATATTTTTTGTTGGGGTGAAAGGAAAGGCTGGTAGGTATTGAGAATCTGGGTGACGAAAGAAATTTGAGGGTTTGGTTTTAACAAAGAAGGAAGCATATGTAAGGTATAGACAGGATAGATCGAGTGAATCCTTAGAGTATAAAGAAAGTAGGAGTATACTTAAGAGGGAAATCAGGAGGGCAAAAAGTGGACATGAGATAGCTTTGGCAAATAGAATTAAGAAGAATCCAAAGGGTTTTTACAAATATATTTTCGGGACAAAAGGGTAACTGGGGAGAGAATAGGGCCCCTCAGATCAGTAAGATGGCCTTTGTGTGGAGCTGCAGAAAATGGGGGAGATAAGTTTATTTTGCATCAGTACTTACTGTGGAAAAGGATATGGAAGAGGTGGGGAACCTTTTCATGTTGGAAGGCCGCATTATGTTAGTTGTAATCTCATAAGGCCGCATCCAAGAAACCTCAATTATATATTCTTCAGTCTGAGGATTATTTCATTGAATTTTCTTTTACTCTCTCTGGTATTTTAAAGATTCATTTTTAAGATTCAAATAAAAATAAAGGATGAAAAAAACGCTAATTAAAAAATAAAATTTGTTCTGCAAAATTTGGATTCATTCAAAAGGCCACACACTGGCCTAGAATGCTGCATATAGCCTTGAGGCTGCAAGTTCCCCACTCCTGATATAGACTGTAGAGAAATAGATGGGGACACCTTGCAAAATATCCATATTACAGAGGAGGAAGTGCTGGATTGTCTTGAAATGCATAAAGGTGGATAAATCCCCAGGATCTGATCAGGTGTACCCTAGAACTCTGAGAAGCTAGAGAAGTGATTGCTGGGCCTCTTGCTGAGATATTTGTATCATTGATAGTCACAGGTGAGGTGCTGGAAGACTGGAGGTTGGCTAACGTGGTGCCACTGTTTAAGAAGGGTGGTATGGATAGTCTAGGGAACTATAGACCAGTGAGCCTGATGTCGGTGGGCAAGTTGTTGGAGGGAATCCTGAGGGACAGGATGTACATGTATTTCACAAACTTGATTGAGTTTTTTGAAGAAGTAACAAAGGATTGATGAGGGCAGCACGGTAGATGTGATCCAAATGGACTTCAGTAAGGCATTTGACAAGGATCCCATTGGGAGACTGATTTGCAAGGTTCGATCTCACTAAATAAAGGGAGAACTAGCCATTTGGATACAGAACTGGCTTGAAGTTGGACAGGGTGATGATCGAGGGTTGTTTTTCAAACTGGAGGCATGTGATCTGTGGTGTGCCACAAGGATCAGTGCTGGGTCCTGTACTTTGTCATTTTACATAAATGATTTGGATGTGAGCATAAGAAGTACAGTTAGTAAATTTGCAGATGACACCAAAATTGGAGGTGTAAATGGACAGCGAAGAGGGTTACCTCGGATTACAGCAGGATCTTGACCAGATGGGCCAATGGGCTGAGAAGTGGCAGATGGAGTTTAATTCAGCTAAATGCGAGGTGCTGCATTTTGGGAAAGCGAATCTTAGCAAGACCTATACACTTAATGGTAAGGTCCTAGGGAGTGTTGCTGAACAAAGAGACCTTGGTACGTAGATCCTTGAAAGTGGTATTGCAGGTAGATAGGGTAGTGAGGAAGGTGTTTGGTATGCTTTCTTTTATTGGTCAGAGTATTGAGTACAGGAGTTGGGAAGTCATGTTGTGGCTATACAGGACATTGGTTAGGCCACTGTTGGAATATTACGGGCAATTCTGGTCTCCTTCCTATCAGAAAGATGTTATGAAACTTGAAAGGGTTCAGAAAAGATTTACAAGGATGTTGCCAGGGTTGGAGGATTTGAGATATAGGGAGAGGCTGAACAGGCTGGGGCTGTTTTCCCTGGAGTGTCTGAGGCTGAAGGGTGACTTTAGAAGTTTACAAAATTGAAGGGCATGGATAGGATAAATAGGCAAAGTCTTTTCCCTGGGGTCGGGGAGTCCAGAACTAGAGGGCACAGGTTTAGGGTGAGAGGGGAAAGATATAAAAGAGACCTAAGGGGCAACTTTTTCACGCAGAGGGTGGTATGTGTATGGAATGAGCTGCCAGAGGAAGTGGAGGCTGGTACAATCGCAACTTTTAAAAGTAATCTGGATGGTTAATGACTAAGGATTTGGAGGGAGATGGGACAAGATTAGTTTGGGATATCTGGTTGGCGTGGACAAGTTGGACTGAAGGGTCTATTTCCGTGCTGTATGTCTGACTCTATAACTCTAATCCCGTTGAACTGATGGGGGTGGGTGGGATGTGGGTAGCTTCAGCAATGCTGTAGGTCACTTACACAAATGTCTGCTCCAAAACAAGCCCTGAGACAGAGGGAGCAAGGCAGGCAGAACGTGGAAAAAGGTGTGTTTTTATCCTGGGTTGTTTTGAGGTTTTAAGACTGAGGAGGTGAAGAGCTTTCTATTTAAATCCAATAAAGTAAACTGCTTGTGAGGCCTTCATTTTTGTTTATATAAGTTGGAACAATAGAAGCAGCCTGACTGCTCAAGCTTCCACAGAACCAGACTTAATTTTAATTTTTCTGCAGCAGCAGCAGCTGCTGGGATCTTTTTGAAACTAGGTTTGGAAGCTGCATTATATTTCTCTCTGCTACTCCCTCCCTGAAATATTTCTGCTTTTTCTCCTGGGCTGGAGAATTGCCTGAGAGATAATGTATTTTGCCGTTATCAAGGGCCTGTTTTATGGGATGTTACTTTATTGGAATAGTTACTGTTTAGTAGTAAAATAAGTTTTCCAATAGAGCTAAGTGTTTTTTTACTTTAAGGTTTAGTCTATCTTTTTTTTTGAAAATATATTCTGAGGGGGTTTGCTCTGGTCCATAACACCACCACATTCTCCACATGTTCCTTTGCAGTAGCTCCTGAAATTTAAGATCTCATTTGGATAAAGTGCTACTTTGGGCACCCCTTGGAGGCACATGCAGGAGGGTTTCTTGAAGCAATGTAATTGGCCCATGTATGGAAGGTGCCATACTAGACTGGGTATTGCAGAATAAGTCCAGCCAGGTGATCAAAGTTTCAGTAGGTAGCATTTAGGGAACAGTGGCCATCATTCTGTAAATTTTAAACTACTTGAGGATAAGGGTAAGAGTAGTTGTTGTGCTTCTGTTCGCCGAGCTGGGAATTTGTCTTGCAAATCTCCGACAACAACTCACCAGAACGAAGGACCCAAGACCCAACATGAGCAAAACTAATGTAGTGTACAAAATCCAATGCAAGGACTGCACAAAACACTACATAGGACAAACAGGAAGACATTTAACGATCTGTATACACTAACACCAACTAGCCATGAAATGACACGACCAGCTATCTTTAGTAGCCACACACACAGACGACAAGCAACATGAATTTGACTGGGATAACACTACTATTATAGGACAAGCCAAACCGAGAACAGCCAGGGAATTCCCAGAGTCTGTGGATGAGTGCCATGCCTCTATCAACGAACACATCGACCTGGACCCAATATACCGGCCACTACAGCGGACAGCTCGAACTGACAACCGGAAGCGGCAGAGACAGGCCACTATAAATGCCGGAGGAAACAGCACCGAAGCGTTTCACAGGAGGCTCCCAAGCACTGAGGATGTCACCTAGACAGGGGACGAAACGTTTGCAAGACAAATTCCCAGTTCGGCGAACAGAACCACAACAACGAGCACCCGAGCTACAAATCTTCTCCCAAACTTTGGGTAAGAGTAGTCCTCGGGTGGCAGTACTAAATTGTGGAGGGGGCTAACTATAACAATATTAGGCAGGAACTAAGGAATGTAGATTGGGGCTGAATGTTGAGGGTAGGTTTGCATCTGTCATGTGGGAATCTTTTCTTAAATACCAGTTGACTTAGTGGTTAGGACTAATATGTTCCTATGAATATCAAGAATAAGAATAGCAAGATTCGGGAACATTTGGATGGATGAGAGAAAGCGAGCTTCTTCCAAGAAAAAGGAGGCATACACAAGGTTTAGGAAACTGATGATGGACCAACCCCTTGAAGAATACCAAGATAGCAGGAAGAGTGTTCAAACAATGAGTTCGGGAGTTGGGAGAGCTAAAAGGGGCCAGGAAATGTCCTTGTCCTTGTTAAAAGGATGATGGAAAATTCCAAAGTCCTTTTTATACATAAGGAGCAAGAGGGTAGCTAGGGAAAGGGTAGGTTCACTCGAGGACAAAGCAGGGAATTTGTGTGGAGCTGGAGGAAGTGGGTGAGGTCCTTAATGAAGACTTTGCATTGGTATTTACAAAGAAGAACATATTTTAGAGACCAGACCAGCCTCCACACCCATGCGTGCCCCCCCCCCCCCCTCAAAAAGTTAAGAGCTAATCTAGACCCTAACTTTTGTTGTTTTAAAATGTTTTCGGATCCAGGGCTCAAGATTTACTTTTTCAATCCTCTGCTGCTTTACTCGCACCAAAGATATGACGCAAAGTGTACTGCAGCTTAATGGAAATGTTATCAGGGTTACAAGCTCCTCCAGAGCATCTTGGTCCTCCAACTGTTAGTGCACACTCTTGCCCTCCTTCGACTACATGCTCTGCTCCAATCAGTGCTTTTAAAGAAAAACAAGAATCCTAATTTATCAGAAATCAGTAAGGAAGAATTGACTAGAGATTGTAGTCAAATTGATAACAACATGTAAGTTTAAAAATCATAACACCAAGTTATAAATCACAGGTTTATTTGGAAGCACTAGCTTTGAGCACTGCTCCTTTAACCACCTGATGGAGTGGCACTCTGAAAGCCAATACTTCCAAATAAACCTGTTGGTCTATAACCAGATGTTGTGATTTTTAACTTTGTCCACCCTAGTCCAACACAGACACCTCCAAATCGTGATATGTAATAATAGTAGCATTGCAATTTGGCCTGACTAGGGAGTAAATGCACTTGTATGGTCTGAAGTCTAATGCTATTTCTTAATATGAACTGGAAACTATTGATGGTGGCAGAGCATCATTAGATTTATCTCCTCAATAGAATTAAATGTAACTTTAGTTGCAACAAACATGGCATTGAATCCAGAACACTGAATAGCAGAGGTCTTTTCCCTATATTGGCAGAATTCAAAACTAGGGGCTATATTCTTAAAGGGAGAAAGATTTGAGTCCTGAGGTGAAATATTTTGTGGTTTGTATGTGGAATGAACTGCCAGAGGAAGTAGTAGATGTAGATACAATTACAACATCTAAAAGAAATTGGGATAGGAATAGGAAAGATTTAGAAGGATATGGGCCAAATGTAGGCAAATGGGATGAGTTAAAAGTGGACAAACTCCCAGGACCTGATCAGGGGTACCCTAGAACTGTGGGAAGCTCGGTGGTGGGCAAGTTGTTGGAGGGAATCCTGAGGGACAGAAATTACATATATTTGGAAAGGCAAGGACTAGTCAAGCTGGCTTCATGCGTGGCAAGTCCAGTTTCAGAACTGGATTTATATGTACTTCAATAAGGAATTCGACTAGGTTCCCCATGGGAGACTGATTAGCAAGGTTAGATCTCACGGAATACAGGGAGAACTAGCCATTTGGATACAGAACTGGCTCAAAGGTAGAAGATAGAGGGTGGTGGTGGACGGTTGTTTTTCAGACTGGAGGCCTGTGACCAGTGGAATGCCACAAGATCAGTGCTGGGTCCTCTACTTTTTGTATTTATGCTCACATCCAAATCATGTAAGAGGTATAGTTCGATGTTTGCAGATGACTCCAAAATTGGAGGTGTAGTGGGCAGCGAAGAGGGTTACCTCCGATTACAAAAGTATCTTGGCCAGATGGATCAATGGACTGAGGAGTGGCAGATGGAGTTTAATTCCGATAAATGTCAGGTGCTGCATTTTGGGAAAGCAAATCTTAGCAGGGTTTAACATTAAATGTACAAGGTTCTTGTGTTGCTGAACAAAGACCTTAGAGTGTAGGTTCATAGCTATCAGAAGGATGTTGTGAAACTTGAAAGGGTTTAGAAAAGATTTACAAGGATGTTGCCAGGGTTGGATGAGTTGAGCAAAAGCAAGAAGTTGAATAGGCTGGGGTGGTTTTCTCTGGAGCATCAGAGGCTGAGGTGTGATGTTTATAGAAGTTTATTATGTCCATGCCTCAGATTTTATAAATAGATAAGGTCTAGTTTTTTTTCCCCCTGGGGTTGGTGAGTCCAGACCTAGAAGGCATAGGGTTAGGGGTGAGGAGAAAGATATGTGACACCTAAGGGGCAACTTTATCATGCATATGGTGTTGTGGGTGTGGAATGAGCTGCCAGAGGAAGTGGTGGAGGCTGGTACAATTGTAATTTTTACAAGGCATCTGGATGGGAATATGAATAGGAAGGGTTTGCAGGGATATGGGCTGCGTGTTGGTAGCTGGGACTAGATTGGGGTGGGATATCTGGTCGATATGGATGAGCTGGACCAAAGTGTCTATTTCTATGCTGTCTGACTGACCCTGTATGATTTAATTGGTCCATCATGAAGCTTTAATCAAAGCATACTTTTTATTTTTACAGTTCAATTAAAATGCAACAAAACACAAACTTTGTCTTATTAAGTTTGTCAGTAAGTATTATTTAACCATTACTCATCAACTGTTCCAATGTAAATAGCCTCTTCCTGCTCTGTTTTAATTAATCCTTGCCCCCTCCTTTTACCTTTTTTTTGATCATGCAGCATTGCCCTCTGAGAAGGGCCTTGCTTGTCACTGCTACCCTGGTGTTTCCTTTATTCAACTTCCACCGCCAGGAAGAATGATTTGTACACCTGTTGTCTTTCACTGTCTCTCACCTCCGTGCGCGCACAGCATGGGTGCTGGGGAAAATATAAGTACTACTGCTGTTAGGTGGCAGTGTGGGGGAAATAAAAGGGGGGGGGGGGAGCACAAACAAAAACAAATATAACCAGCCTCCTGCAAACACTCTGCCAAAAATGCATTGCAGCAAAACCGTTGTTATTCTTACATGTGGTCTCGAGTCCAATAGAAAGTACCAAAGAAAATCTGCCTCTTTTGATTTCCAAGAGGAAGCCTCTAAGTGTTTAACCAAGCAGCAGCACAAATTCTATGTCTGCTCCAACAACTGAATGACTTTTTCAAATAAAAAGAATTGAAAGTAAAACTAAAGTCCCCCTGGGTGTGTGTGAGCTTGACCCCCACCCACTTATGATTCTTTTGTTTTACTCTTTTCTTAAAAAAAAAACCCATGGAGAAACCCAAAGTTATTTGCAAATTGCCTGCTGAGGAGGCACCTCTGTGACAAGACCCAGTTGCAAGAGAAACAAGATAGATCACAATGCATGCACAGGCATAGAAATTGCTGGAAAATATCAGCAGGTCTGGCAGCATCTGTGGAGAGCAATCCGTTAACACTTTGGGTCCAGTGACCGTTAAGATCTGGTGGTAATACTAACACTTTGGCCCCATGAACTAAACTTATTTTTCTAATCTCTCATCCGCTTACTGTTTGTCACATGCTGTGTACTACTTTTAAATGCTGTCTAGCTAAGTCACCTCTATTTAATCTTTCCCTGAAATTTGAGTAGTTTGATAATGTAGTCTGAGTCCTGACTTGCTGATTTTTTTTCTTTTTAAATGGTCTTCTCTCATCATATCAAATCTAATTCAAATCAGCTGAATTTAGGTAATTCATTTAGGTGTATCCTTCATTGCATAAGTCTATTGATGGAATTCTTTTAGCCAAACGATCTGGATATTCTTGACTATAGGCCCTCAACATGGTCTTTAAAGTTTGCTGCTGTTCTAATGCTCTCTGCAATTCTGAATGGTAAGCAGTGGATTTCAATTGTTTTATTCCTAAACTAACCATAATTCCTTTGAATAATTTTGTAAAATTTGACTCCTGATCCAATTGATCTCTTTAGGTAGTCTATTTCTAGATTTAAAAAAAACAGTAACTCTTCTACATTTAGCCATTAATACTGCATAATGAAAAGGCCTCTGGAAATCTAGCAGATGCAAACATTATGGTCAACAAATATGGATTCCCACTTTTCTACACAGGGATCCTGTGCAATTATTTAAGACTGATAACAAGATCACAAGAGTCAGGAAAAATCCCAGTATATACGACCTCAATTTTTCCCCTATTTTCCCACAGACTTTTCAATCACAGTAGACATCAATCCCACCTGGACTCCAGCAATATCATTGAGGATAAACTATATTTGTGGAACAGAATTTATCTATTACTCCTACACCAGTTCACTACTTTTCACCAGACTCTCCAGCCTCCCCTTATATAATGGAACACTTCTTGTCTTAGCATGAATTCCACATATCAGCATTTCTTGCAATATTTCTTCTAGATTATGTATTTTTGCATCCCTCTCCATCAAAGATGGACTTGCTCCTATATCCCTTAAGATCTAATTTCTTTATTTCCTCCTGGTACACATGAGTAAACCTTACCACCATAAGTAAATTCTTTGGAGAGATCTGGCAATTTCTTATAGTCCAAGATGGCAGTGGAGTAGCAGCACTGTGTCTGAGCTCCTGACCCGAGACTTGCCTGCTTCCATCTGCTTTCTTTGTATTTTCACTTTTGCTGTCTTTTTTACTTTTTTCCTGTTTTTTTTTTTCCTCCTTTTTGGAGGTCTTTTTGGCATCGTCAACAGGGCAAGAGCGGGCCTCTCCAGTATGCACATCAGCAGCAACAGGAGTCTGCTCCTCTGGGAGTTGGTGATGGCAGCGAGTGTGGTCCCCGTAGCAAGAGATGGTGCTGGAGTGTGGTGATTTCATTGATGGGCCCAGCACAGAACTCTAGGCAGTAGCAGCAGCAGCACCAATTTTCAAAATGGTCATGGCAGGATGGCATCTGCAGTTAGTGGACAAGGCCGCATCTGCTGTCAGCATCAATCAGCTGCGGCAATGAGGTAGGCCTGTATCAGTGTTCCTGGTGGATTGATGGGAGTGGTTGGTCTGATGTCCCACTCTGAGCCAGGAGTGCCAGTCCTGGAATGGACTGCCATACCTCCCTCCGCCCCTCCCCCAAAAATTAGAGTGGTGCAAAAAGGGACGAAGGAGCCTGTTTTTTAGTTATACCTTTAATATTTTCAGTTACTCAACATGGTGCTGGAGCACAGCATGTATTGCATTTTTTATTTGTTTTTGATTTTTATTTCATAAAACATTTAGTTCAAGTCAATTAATCACTGACTAGACTGTACATTCTTTTGCAGCTTTTTAGCTTCCACTGATTTCCTTTATCACTTTAATAAATGCTACTAGCATATCCAGTTTTACCACATCTGTCTTCTCAGTACCATTTTTTAAACCTCCAGCAGTGTGACTTGGTGTACAGTTTTTATTATAGTCAAAACGCCAGAGTTTATTTAAATTGCTCTTCCGTTACATGGGTTTCCCTTTTAACCTCTGGTAAACTCACTTTGCTATCTTCAGTGAGACCTCCTGAGAATTTCTCTTCCCCAAGATGCAAGATGTTAACATCTTACTAGCTCTGCCTAGCAATTTTGTTTGAATCAACAATACTTACGTGGTCAGTGGCCGTTTCATTTATCAGCCACTATGTTGCTCTCGTTGAACCTTGACAACACTTTGACATATTTAAACATAGCCTTGGCTGCGATAGCTTTGTTCTTCTTAACTGCCCTCATTACTGCACCCACCTTCCACCTCTGCCATTTTAAGATGACTTTTTCAGATACAACTTTTGAAGTTCAAAACCTCTTTTATCCTAATTCAAACTGTTTTATTTCCTTTTGGTATTCAAGCTGTTTTAATTCTTTGTTCCTCTGCAGTTGTCTCTTTTGCTTTTGCTTCTAATTCAAGCTGCAATTGAATTTTAGCTATTTCCAATGATTCCATTTGCATTTCCAGCAATTATAGATGCTAAGCTGTAATTCTCTCTCATTTCATCACCTACAAAGGCAACATCAACTACAGCTTGTCTGCCAATTCCAAAAGCTCTGCCTTACCTTCAGTAAACCACCCAAGTGACTTCTTACACATACATGAAACTCTTAACCACTGAAAGCCATTAGTATACCAGGCACTCCTATTTAAACCAACTGAATGCAGAACCTGGGGGGGAAAGAAAACCCCAACACTCACTGCTTACTGTCTTTTGAGTCCAACAATCTTTAAAAACCCAACTTGGAATGATGTCACCTGTCCCTACAGCCTTGGGTGTACGTGTACTCACAGGCACTGCTGCAGACATCAGATTGGCCTTGTTGAGGATGAAGCCACAGAAAGTGATTGGGTTAGATGGAGTCCCTGGCTGTGCACTCAGCTCCTGCTCTGACCAGCTGGTGGGAGTATTTGCAGATAGCTTTAACCTCTCTTTACTAGAATGAGTTCCCACCTGCTTCAAGAAGACCACTATCATCCCATTGCCAAAGAAAAATCAGGTAACATGTCTTGATGACTACTGCCCAGTGACTTTAACATTCATTGTTAAGAAATGTTTCAAGAGATTCGTAATGGCACCCATTGACTCCAGCCTATCTGATTGTAACACAAAGGCAATTTGCCAACTGTCACAGTAGATCTATGGCAGACACCATCTCCCTGGTGTCTTATACTCATCCCTGGAACATCTGGATAACAACGAAATCTATATCAATTTCTGTTTATTCATGATAGGCAGCATGACTTTGTGTGGGGAACGTTGTGGCTCAAACCTGTGTTTTGAGGAAGTGACAAAGATGGTTGAGGACAGGGTGGTGGATGTGATCTATAGGGACTTTAGCAAGGCCTTTGATAAGATTCCTTCTGGCAGGCTGATTTAAAGGAGGTGAAATCTCTCTCGGGATCTGCAGTGAGCTTTTAAGATGGTTACAGAATTGGCTTAGCCAGAGAAGACAGTAGTGGTGGAAGTGTTTTTCTGACTGGAGATTTGTGACCAGTGATGTTGTGCATGGAGCAGTGCTAGGACTCCTGTATGTTTGTGTGTTTTTTGTTTGGAGAATGTAGGTGGTCAGCAGTTAAAGTTTGTGGACAACATAAAGACTGGGGAAGTTAAGATAAGGAGGAATGCCAGAGGACACAGCAGGAGCTAGATAGGTTGGAGACTTGAGAAGAGAAATGGCAGTTGGAGTTTAGTCTGGACAAACGCAAGGTGATCTATTTGGGAAGGTCTAATGCAGGAGAGAACGCAGTAAGTGGCAGGAACCATAGAAGCATGAACACAGAGGGGTTTAGGCGTACAAGTCCACAATTGCCCGAAAGTGGCAACACATATCTATTTGGCAGTGGAGGCAGTTTAAGGTGTTCATGTTTTGTTACATGGCCTCCCAAAGAGTGTTCCCACTTGTAATTGCAAGAACTCAGAATGGAAGCACACCTGGAAACTATGGGCGGTATGGCTTTGTCCTTTTTTTAAGTAGCCCAGCAGGGATTTGTGGTCAGTTTCTATTATAGACATCTGTAGAGGTATTGGTGGAACTTACTTCCCTATCTGCATATATTTGTACTCTCTGCATCAGCCAAAGTCTGGGAAGCATATGCTATTGGACGTCCTTCTCCAATGGGCCATGTATGAGCCAACACTATCCCAAACCCATAGGGGAAAACGTATGTCAGTAAAAGTTCTTGCTTGGGGCCATTGTGTACCAACATCTTAGACTATGATGGCTGCTTCTTCATTTCCCTTAAGGCTCTGTCTTGGCTACAAGACTATTTCAAAGGCTGACCCTTTTTCAGTAGCAGGTGTAAGGGTGACAGGCTGGAGGCTAGGTTATATGAACTTTCCATAATTCACTAATCCAAGGAAACACCTAAGCTCCAGTACAGACGTGGGAGCTGCAGCACTTTTGCGCTCGCTTTATCTTGCAGCAGCTGTAACCTGGTCTTGTCAATTCTGTAGCTAAAGTAAGTCATCTGGGGTGCCTGGAACACATGGTAATGCAGGAAACGTTAGGTGCTCAATAACCAAAAAGCAACGGGTTCACAAGCAGTCAGAAGAATTACTTGTCTGGGAAGATGAAAAGCAATGTCCTTTTGCCCAGGGGAAAAAAGTTAGAAATCTCACCATGATGGAGTAGTACTTTAGCCTGGTATTGTGATTTTTTTTTAACTTTGTCCACCCCAGTCCAACACCGGCTCCTCTGCATCAGAAAAATAATGCATTCTTTCCATATACTGGGCCTAATCTTTGACAGCAGGATCGAACCAGTCAAGCTTCCCAAATAATATCATGTTACACTAACTCAAAGGCAAGTATTGGAAGTGAATTTCTTTGGGAGTGTTTTTTTTCTCGTCCCCACTGAAGTAACTCCAGAAGCTAGTATCCTATGACCAAATCACCCTTTATTTACATGTGGAAAGTACTTTACACTGGTCTGGCTTTGTCAGAGCCAGCTCTTTTAGTGAACAGAACTTCCACTGCTGTTTTTGTTTTTCATGACACTGATCCAGCACAGAGTGAGCAGAACCTCTTTCTTTTGTTTTGCTTTCTTTTTTTCCCCCACACTACTGCCTAACAGCGGTAGTGTTTATTTTTCCCCAGCACCCATGTCATGTGTGTGCAGGTGTCGGAAACAGTGCAGGCCAACCAGTGTGTAAACCTTTATTCATTTCCCACCACCAGAAAGAAAGGAAACACCCGTGTGGTCATTGACAAGCAGTGCCCTTCTCAACAAAGGGCAATGCTGTGTGATCAAAAAAAGGGAGGGCAGGGATTAAATCAATAGAGTCGGAGGGGAAAATTACTGCTGTTTAGATTTCAGTCAGAGCTCCCTGTTTGGACCAGATTAACAGCTACCATCAGGGAACTCGTTCTCTGGTACTCCGTTATAATCGGGTGGTGAACAGATGGTAGGATTATAATTTTAACTATAATCTGAGGCAATTTGATAAATTATTAGCATAAATAACTATTTTGGAGAGCATGAAAATTAAGTTACATTGTAATCCCTTCATGTTAAGCTTGTTAATTTAGTTGACATGTAGTTCTTAAATATTGATTGTGACAACTTCTTCTATTTCAACAATATTTTGAAAAAGAACATTTTTTGGTATGATTTCCGTTTGGAAAAACTCCATTCTGATTTCCTCCCTTCACCTTTAACATTTGAACAGTCTCAGCTATTCTCCGCAATGCTTCCAGTGACTGAAAGTCTCCTTTGTTTCTTGATAGCAGTGACGACTCCTGGATCTAAACGACACAACTACAGGGTATTTATCTGCCTGTCTCTGCTTGTATCCCTCCGTACTCCACTGTTCTTGCTTTCTTAATATTATACTGAACAGGGTGCAGAAAAGGTCTACATGGATGCTATTGGGACTGGAGAAGTTGAGTTGTAGGGAGAGGCTCGATAGGCTGGGACTTTTTTCTCTGGAGCACAGGAGGCTGAGGGGTAAGCTTATAGAGGTTTCTAAAATCATAAGGAGTTTAGATGAGCTGAATAGCAAAGGTCTTTTCCCTGGGATGGAGAGTTCAAAATGAGAGGGCATAATTTTAAGGTGAGAGTTGTAAGATTTCAAAGGGATCTGAGGGGCAACTTTTTCATAGTGCACACCAGTTTGTGGCTGATCTCATAATCCCTAACTCTACTTTCTTGCTTTGTCCACACTCCATCTGATCCCTTACTGATTTAAACATCTCTATCTCAGCCTTGAATATACTTAATGACCCAGGCTTGTTAGCACTTTGTGGTAAAGAATTCAATTCACTACTCTCTAAGATGAGCAATATTTACTCTTTTTTTTAAATGGGTGATTCTTGCTGTGAGATTATACCTTTGGGTCCTAGACCCCTCCACAGATGGGGTGAGAAACCTTTTCTGAATCTATCCTGTCAAGTTTCCGAAGAGTCTGACATAGTCAAGAAGGTTGCATCTCATTCTTTAAATTTCATTGAGGATTCCAAAGGCCCAGTCTTTTCTTTGTCTCCTCATAAGATCATCATTCCGTATCTAGATCAATCTACTGAACCTATCTGGGCTGCCTCTAATTCGTTATTTTTTTCTTGGATAAGAGGATCAAAGCTGTTCATAGTATTTCAGCTGTGCTCTGACTAATGCCTTTGTATAGTTTCAGCAAGACTTCCCTATTTTGATAATCCATTTCCTTTAGAAATAAAGGCCAACATTCCTTTGCTTTTCCCATTACTAGGTGAACTTTTATGCTAACTTTTTGTGATTTATGCATGGGGACTCCCAAGTCCTTCTGTGCTGTAGCTTTTTGCAGTTTTTTCTGCCCGAATAATTTTATTCTACTTGCCATAATGCATTCATTTCCCACATTATATTCCATCTTCCAAGTTATTACCTACTTAACCTGTCTATCCCTCTTTAAATATCTGTTTATTCTCAATACTAGCCTTCCCATTTACTTTGGTGTCAAATTTTACTATAGTAATTTTCTCATCCAAGTCTTAGTCAGAGATGTATAGCACAGAAACCGTCCCTTTGGTCCAACTTGTCCATGCTGACCAGATATCCCAACCTAATCTAGTCCCACCTGCCAACACCTGGCTTTTATCTCTCCAAACTCTTCCTATTCGTAGACCTATCCAGATGCCTTTTTAAATGTTGCAATTGTACCAACCTCTACCACTTTGTCTGGCAGCTCATTCCATACAAGTTCCACCGTCTGTGAATAAGTTGCCCCTTAAATCTGTTTTCTATCTTCCCCTCTCACCCTAAATTTATGTCCTCTAGTTCTGGACTCCCCCCATCCCAGGGAAGAAACTTGGTCTATTTATCCTATCCATGCCCCTTATGATTTTGTAAAGCTCTGCAGTCACCTATCAGCCTCCGATGCTCCAGGGAAAACAGCCCTAGCCTATTCAACGTCTCCCTATAATAGCTCAAATCCTTCAACTCTGGCAACATCCTTGTAAATCTTTTAATCCCTGTGGCATGCTGGTATTGCAGGTTGCTGTCCTGAAAATGCCACTCTGCAAACCCCACCCCATCCCAACTCTGACTTCCATTTGTTCGCCAACCTTATATCATGCTAATATATGATCTCCAGTGCTAGTCTTGTCTTTTTAATTAGCCTAATGTAAAGTTCCTCTATCAAAAGTCTATAAAAATCCCAATAAACAGTATCTACTGCATCACCTTTACCCAGGTTGTTACCACCTCCGGAATTTTAACAAATATGTCAGGCATGATTTCCCCTTCATGAAGTCATCTGACTTTGCTTGATCATTTCACTGATTTCTGCGATTTCAGATAGGTATGTTGCATCTGAAAACTTAAGTACTTCAGATAAAGAATACTTTAGGATTTCAGAGACACTGTCTCGCCAGTATGGATTGTCTCTATCTTGAAACTCATACAGCTGAAGGGCTGCTTTAGCCTCCTGCTACAGTTGCTCATCAGAGCCTGCTTTTTAAACTGCCAGGCAGGAGGCTGGAAGAACACAGCAAGCCAGGCAGCTGCCAGCAGTTCTGTTGACATGATAGGACACCAGTTTGCATAGATTTAAAGGCTCCTGATCTGCTTTAAGCAAGCACTACTTTCACTTGCAAAATCAGAAATCGAGATAAGTGGGTAAATAGTCTGCTCTTTTCTAACCGGCCCATTGCACATTGCTTTCCCCCCCCCACCCCCCAAGTTTGACCAATCCGCATGATGTGCACTGGAGGTGGAAAATAATTCTATTTTAAACTTTTGAAAATGTAGGATTATGCAAATTAGGTCAAATTTTACTGATTAAAGCATTTGGGCCATTCAGGGGGAAAATAAACTTCATTTGGCTCAAATGGACTTGAACGGACATTCTAAATTTGGGCCCCTGTTAGGGGAGAAAAAAATCTTCAGTTGACCTGAAGTGATCAAAAGGTGAAGCTTTTTTTTAAGAACTCCAAACTCCACATGTCTTCAAGTCTGTTTGGGTCTGCTTTCAAAAAGGCCTTTAGTTTTTAGGTCTTTTGTTGGATGTGCAAATAAAGGATACCCAACCTGTACATGTTTATAATAGAATTTAATGTTTTACCAATAACCTGTTAAACTATCTGGTGTTTTTTTAAGCTTTTTTGAAGGGAAGGGGACAAACAAACAAGAATTGATACTGTTTTCCAATTCTCTGGAACTTTTCCAGAATCTAATCCACTTTCTCTGTCGCAAGTCTGTGAGTACACATACTTTGCTAATTAACTTCTGAACCTAAGAAGTGCAAGTATAGGCTTGCTGCAGGCTACAAGGTTAATAGAGGGTGACTGTTGGTCAAGGCTATTTTAAACCAAAGCCTATTGAATGCAAGTTAAATTCAAAACTGCCCAAACTCAGGTGATATGAGCCAGTCATTAAACAATGACAATATCATGACAATGTAAAGTAGAATCTCATTAATATAACAGGGAAGTAGTTGCGAATGGGAACCTGTTCATATTTTTAAGGGATATAAGTTACTGAACGTGGACGTAGCAGGATCCTTATCTTAGTCATGTTTTGGAGATGCCGATATTGGATTGGGGTGTACAAAGTTTAAAAATCTCTCAACTGGTTATAGTCTAACAGGTTTATTTGGAAGCACTATCTTTCATCAGGTGATTGTGGAGTATAAGATCATAAGACACAGAATTTATAACAAGTTTACAATGTGATCCAACTGAAATGATATATTGAAAAAGACCTGGATTGTTTAAATCTCATCTTTTAGAATTAACATGTTGGTTTCAGTTCTTTCATATGTAAATTGCAGAACTTTTCAATTTACATTCTCAAGTGAGCTTTTACAATTGGTGTCATGTCGGCTCATACAACGCATTGAAGGTGTGAGGTGCCCTGTGTGAGACTGTCTATGCCACAATGTTCAGACTGATTCTAATCTCAAATTGATTTATAGAATCTTACGTGGATTAATGCAGTTTTTGAAGAAAATAAAATGTCATTCTGCAAGTACAAATTCACCCCACAAACTTGTGTGTATTTGAGTCTAAAGGGGTATAAGTCAGAGGGGGTGTGTGGGAGTGTCTGAGCATGTGTGTATGGGTCTGTGGGTGTGTGTAGTGCAGTAGGGTCACCTGTCGTGTGACATGAACCCAAGGTCCTGGCTGAGGCCATCCCCATTGGTAATTTTTTTAAAAAGTTCTGGGATTTACATATGAAAGAACTGAAACCAACATGTTTGTTCTAAAAGATGAAAGACTTGAACAATCCAGGTCTTTTTCAATACATAATTTCAGTTACATCACTAAACGTTTGCTATAAATTGTGTCTTATGATCTTCAACTCCACAACCACCTGATGAAGGAGCAGCGCTCTGAAAGCTGGTGCTTCAAAATAAACCTGTTGGACTGTAACCTGGTTTTGTGATTTTTAGCTTAAGAGTAATTTGAGTTGTTGATCTGAGTCAAGAATGCTGTATTTCCTCTTCTCTGCATTGTGGAATGTAGTGTCTTTTCAGTTTAATTACTCTACCTTTTTTGCAGCAGTAGTCCGTAAATAATTCAGGGAGGCACATACTTTCCCAAAGTGTAAGTAAAATGGAATAAAATTTGAGGTTGATGAGTATGAGAAGAGAAGGAAGTTTGTTTTTATTTAAATATCATTTTGCACAAAGACCTGCTGACTATTTCCAATACTGACAACATCTGAAAAAAACGTTTCCAGTTGAATATGGTTTCAGTACTAAAGAGTGGAAAAATGTCTTTGACTTCCTGCTGTTTTGATTGGTGGGAAGGTAGAAGAACAAAGGGTGAAGGCAAGAGTGGTTAATTCCTGAAGACTTCTTTGAAAGAAAAGGCAATGGATTGCAATCATTTGTTTAAAGAAACAATGCATTTATCTAGAGTGCACATTCACAGCAGAATAATCAACCTTATCTTGATGCAAACATTAAAACGAGTTACACATTGTCACTTGGAAAAGAAGAGTGTCAAAATGAAGGACAATTCATGGTCTGAAGTTGTGACATACAATATTGAGTCCAGAAGGCTGTTAAGCACTTCACTGGAAAATTATTTGGAGATGCCGGTGTTGGACTGGGGTGTACAAAGTTAAAAATCACAACACCAGGTTACAGTCCAACAGGTTTAATTGGAAGCACACTAGCTTTTTCAGAGTGCCACTCCTTTAATCACCTGATGAAGGAAACTGGAAAATGAGATGCTGTTTCTCAAGCTTGCATTGGGGTTCGCTGGAACATTGTAGCAAGTTGAGGACCGAGAATTGCAAGAACAGGATGAATTAAAATAAGTAACTGAAATGTTGACATTGTGCCTCTGGGACTTAGCAGATTTTTCTTGAAGCATAATTTGGTCTTCCCAATTTCCAGGTCAGTGTACATTTAGAAGTTCTGCTGAGATGGTGAAAGAATGCAAAATCCTGAATTTAGCCTTTGTCGAAATCAGGGAAGGGCAGGAGAGCAGCATTGTGAATTATTCTTGTAGGGAACTAGCTCAAACATGAGGCTATTGGCCTCCTTCTCTGGCATAATCATTTTATTATTCCTATCTCATTGGGGAAGGTTTAAAAAAGTGAGGGCATTGAAAGGTATGAAACTACATTTTTGTGTGCAGGTAGTTCTCCTATAACACCATGTGATGCTGTGCTATAGAAAATAGAGCAGAAGAATGATAGGACCTTTGGGAAAAACCACCAAAAAAACCACAAATTCAAAACAAATATAGTAGTTAGCCTAACACAAGTAGCACAGTCTAAATAAATTTTAACCTGTTGTAATTATTGTGTAGTATGGTACTATATAGTGCAATTTATTAGAATCTTCAACTGATTACTCAATTGGCATCTATACCTGCTGGCTGCACTACATTCTAGCCAGTCTTCTGATCCCATCCAATGGTAACACTGCTCAAGTTAGATCCCAGAATTAAACCTGTCTTGATAGATCAAGGATCAAATCTTAACTGACACTTAGCAAAATAAATTGTCAAGTTTTTCGTCAAGTTTCACAGTGAGATGCTTGGGGATGTCTATCACTTTATTTTACAAAACCTGCTTGCTTCATTACCTATCCCACCCTTTGGTGCCCCTCTCGCACATTCTAGCACTATCATACCATGTGCCATTTCCAAAACAGCACCACTTCCTGGATATTCCAGAATTGACCAACATTTGTGGTACAGCACCAACTTTGAAAAGATATTGTATACCCAGACAAGAGCTGTCACTTCAGAACTGCCCTGTATGGTTCCTGACATTGGCCCTGGACATGGCTGACACTGGAAAATTGGTGCATCTCTTTCTGGCAGGTATGGCGATACAGCTGATGGTAATGGGGTGTTGCAGAGGCAGGATGTCCTTTTTTCTCCCAAGCCAACACAGGACACCATTTTGCTGGAACAATGCCAAACTGGACCAGGGTTACCATTCAGGCCAGTGCATTCTCAACCATTTTGAAGGAATGTTCAGAATGTAGGAAGAAGATCAATGACCTTCTCCACTCTGCCAATGAAAGTGCCACTAATTTCTCATTGATACCTCACCCACTCTGTCTGATACTGTACCCACCACTTCCTGCAACGTCTTCCCCATTCACTCTCCTCCTTTGCTAACATCTGACCCTGACTAACCCTGAATCTCTTCTGCACAGCCTACGCACACCCTCAGGACATCTCCACATATGCACCAAAAGTAAGTGTGCCTCCCACCTTTCTCTCCCTCACCCACTATGGGCAGAGTTTCCTAACTCTGACCAAATTGAGCAGCTGGTTGACCATGCCCAAGCCCCTCGGAGAAAGTGAGGACTGCATGCTGGAGATCAGAGCTGAAAATGTGTTGCTGGAAAAGCGCAGCAGGTCAGGCAGCATCCAAGGAACAGGAGAATCGACGTTTCAGGCATAAGCCCTTCATGCCCAAGCCCCTGTCTGGTGTTTTTTGCAGTTGATTACCATTGTGATTAGTCATTGAAACAGATTCACCTGAGTCTGCAGATATTCTTTAACATTTAAACATCTTTAAACAAAAAGACAGTTTCTTTAAAAAAAAGCTCTTAATACAATGACAACGCCAAGTGTCAAACTTCTCCATGCTGTCCTTTTTTGTTTTGTTAGTAAATTCCAGTGAAATTTCATTCTTATCTCACTCAAGTTTTTAAATTAACAGACTTCTCCCAGCTGCTTGTCCTCTGGCTATAGAGGCATTTTTACTATGCTTTAAGTCCTGATTTCACAATACCTTTCAGAGCTGTTCATGAGAGTGCATTAGCCAACTGATCAACTCAGAGTCCAGTCCTCCACGCACTGACACCTAGTACCAGGGCTGAGAATCATGTAATTGAAAGGGAGTTCGCTTTATAATAAAAGTCCACAATTTATAAATTGTTACAGACAAATCACATTTACTAAATGCATCTTTATAAGAGAGCTACCTGTATCCACCTAACCTGGTGTGTTACTTCATTTTTCAAGCAGAGAAGCTTATCAATATTTTTTAACCTGGGAATGCATTGTAATTAGGAATATCAAATAGTGAACAGTTAAGTAGTTAATCAATAAATGTTGGTCCTGCCATTGCTGTTAACATAAAAAAACAAATTTCTAACTTTTCTGTGCCATATACTGTTTTTGGAAAAGCATTAGTAATGTTTGAGTATGCTATGTCAGATGTTGCTACAGATTTGCCCACTGTTGCTTTTCAATTGAGTATAAATGACAGAGCTGAAAGAAATTTATTGGTAATTTATTTTGGTAAGCACACCTGTTAATGTGTTTAAATGGCAAACTGACATAACTTCAGTAGTTTAAATTGGTATTTTTTAAAGTGATATTGATATTCCTTATTGTAATAATTCTTAGAACCATAAATCAATAAATGCACAAAATATGAAGGCTTGTTCAATTTAAATCATAACTTTATGAATTTATTCAATTGTTTGATTTGTTGGAAGTGCTGGTTTGTTTTTATTGTGTAGCTATTTGTACCTGAAACATGTTGCTTTCATTGAAATTTGTGGTGGGTAATTTTTACAAAATAGATCCATTGTATGCTGTTAATGACTAGTACCTCGCGATAGAAACAAATGTAACAGGAATATTTTATGACCTATAGTTTACATTGCTTAATTTAAACTTGATTTTGCTATCGAAAGAAATTCCAACAGATATTGCAAGTATATACAATTCAATGTAACTGCGTATGCTTCTCTGTTTTGTATCTATCTGTTCTGTTCAAATAAAGGGAATTTTCCCTCTGCTCCATTTTTTGAAGTTTGGACTTAATCTTTTAACTCTGTTCCTTTTTTTTTATTAAAGGACTTTACCTGAACAAAATATCTCTCTTACCTATTGTGCTCATTTTCCTGTTGGTTTCAGATGCTGTTGTCTGTTACACCACCTTAATTTGAGAGGACAGAGTTTGACTTAGTCACTCTTAAATTAATGGTTCTGTTAATAATAGGGATTCATGCCATGTGACACACTATCATTATAAAACAGCATCTCTTCAGTTGCACTGCAAACTATGCTTAAAGAGATCTAGCTCTTTATGACCTCTTCCATGCATTTGGAAAATTTACTAAAATTTTTGAATGTTTTTGAGCTTTCATTCCTGAAGGTATTGATTTTTGCTTGGACATTATCTGCAGAGACAATAGTGGATATTCTGCATGTATGCCCCCAGATGCTGTGTGAGAGAATCACAGGGGCCTCTGTAATTGTATTCTAACCAGTCTTCAGTTGTAATGTGTGCGCAATTCTGGCATTTCACTATCCCACCCTCCCGCCCCATACATTTTTCTCTCTAGCCTTTGTCTTTTAGGCTGTCAGACCACGTGGTTTACTCACTAAATTATCAGAAAGACTTGAACATAAGGAATATATTTGAGAGATATCAGTCCAATCTAAATGAAGCTCCAGTAACTTAGCAGCTTTAATATGTTTTAAGTATTTTATCTAATTGACTACTAATTCTCCGATTTATAATATGAAGATAATAGAACAGAATTAAAATCAATTGAGGTGAAATTAAACAGTGATTTTGCTGCTTGTTTTAATGAAGCAATCTATTTGAATGTATTTTGTAGTTCTTATATAAATATAAAAATAAAATGCTTTTGGGTTCCATTAACTTAAGAAGTTAAAATGGAGGAAGAAAAGGAATAAGACTAAGCATTATGTGCACTATATTAAATAATCCAGTATGTTGCTCATTATCCATCGAAAGATTAGAATGATAAATTAACATTCTCCCATGAATTTTTATTCTCACTGCTTTAATTTTGGTCTTGCAAATTTCTAAAGGTGGAAAGAGCTAATTGGTTCTTCTACTTCCAAAATGTTATTTTTAAAGGCATATGAGATCAGAGGCATGAGATGCACTCCATATTAATACATGAAGTTATTACTGAGATGCATGTACTTTTTTTGGGAATTATGTTGCATTTTTAATTTGTGCAATGGATCTACATACTACTTAATTAAAAGCTTTGAATCTAATTCATTATGCCTTTTTAAATGCAAAGCATCACCCACAAAAATATCAGGCAGATTTAAGGCACCAAGGTAATCTATTGACACAAGGATTCAAATTACTGAATGTTCAGTTATAAGTGAACTAGCTAAATGCAGTTGATTCATTTATTCCAATGAACAGCAGAAAATTCCGCAAACAAACTAATTATTTTAAAGCTTCTAGTTAGGAATGGACAGGTAACAGAAAATAACTACCTGAATCCTACCTTTTATGATATTCTTACTTTCTTGTTTTTTTTTTGAATAATGCAAAGAACAAACCATTCCTTGAATTTGAAATGACATTTTGGACTTAAACCTTTTTTACTTGAGCTTTGGCTGAAGGGAAGAACCGGCAGTTGATTGGTAAATAGGGAAAATGCATGTTCTGTTTTTCTTAGTATTTGATGCAAAGAACAGGAAATGTAATTGCCTTTTATTGTAAGTGGTATGAGGGTGAACAAATATCTATTTTCTTTTATCCATAGGGGCACTATTCTCCACTAACTAACAAAATGACTTTTTTCTTTAGTATCAGCTCAATCAACATGTTGTTTAGTTTATTATAAATTACATAATAATATGAAAGAGAGGATTCTGAATAACTATTTGGTTTGTCTGGCTGACCATATGAGTCAATTGTTGGATTGTGCATGAACATCAAAAACAACAATTCCATCAGGCTCCCATATTAAGGTTTTCCTACTTTGCTACATTTCATGTGATATTTATAAATAGTACAAATAGATGTTGAGTTTTGTTGATTTCAAGATCTCTTGTCATGATTCCAACCCACTTCATGTATCACTGCTAACTGCATTGAAATAAGCTTGTTTTCATTTCTCAGGAAGTAACAGATTTGCATATAAAATAAGGAAAGGAATGGGAGATTTACTGACAGCTTCACATTATTCACCTGTTCTGTTGATAAAGAATGTTGGCCTAAATGAAGAACGTATCCAAGAGTGGGCTGAAAGGTGACACTCTGACAAATGCTAAGCAATGACTATATCAAGTAGATGGGTACCTGGGTTTTCTCTTATTACCAACATCAGCGTTACTATATTGGGATTCAATATTCACCAGAAGCAATATAGCTGAATCAGGACAGAAACTGGATATTTTAGACTGAAATATTGCCCTTAGTTGGGACCCCAATATTGCACGATGAGCGTGAGAACTGCAAATGCTGGAGATCAGAGTTGAGAGAATTCCTGATGAAGGGCTTTTGCCTGAAATGTCAATTTTCCTGCTCCTTGCATGCTGGCTGACCTTCTGTGCTTTTCCAGCACCACACTTTACCCCAATATTGCACAGCATGATATGAATGCATGATTTTTGATTGAAGATCAGTTAAGAGCAGTGGATTCTGGAAGCTGATAGCATTACCTCTCATTTTGTTAATTGAGGAGCTGCACCTTTTTTTCAGCTTGAGACAACTGCTTCGTTAAGATGAAGATTGCTTTCAGCATTTGGAAAATCATGCACTTTAGATGCTCACAGTCCCTCAAGGCAAACTATGTCAGCCTGCTGTGGGAAAAAATGGATAAATAGTGAAATAGCTGTAGATCTCAACCCTCCCCTGTCTGTTGCTGGGAGCTACCTATTTTACATGGCCATGTTATGGCTGCTACAGTGGACAAGTACCTCACTAATAATTTCCAGTCAGCAAAGAGTGGGCTTGATAAGCCCTGTTAAATGGCTCATGTAGCTATTTGCTGCTTTGGGTAAGTAGGTATTCCATCCAAGTTTAATTTCTTGGAAAAATGCCAGGCCAGAATTTTACTAGCAAACTGCACCAACAATTTGTGGGAAATGCTATACTCGCCACGTGCTGATTTTAAATATTTCCGCATTCTTTACCTCCCCTTGACCCTCAAAAGGCAGAAAGAACCTGTTGACTTTATATATCTTTGTGTCAAAGATTCAGATGCCAGGCATTTCACTAGTATTGCCGTTCTTTCATGTAACCATATAAATGACTTTTCCATAGCCTGTTGTAACTGAAACAACAATAATTCAGCAGAACAGGCAGTAATGAAATCCTAGATAATATGTACTTTCCTACCACACTGTATCATTGATATATACAGTGTGCAGGCTATTTAGGAAGTTTTAACAAGATTGCTTGAATAACATCTCTCCACCTTGCTGTGTTACCACTCTGAAGACTCTTCACCATTATCAATGACATCTAGCATTGGGCTAAAGAAAGGTAATATATTTAAATATCTTCATAGCCCTATCATTTTTAAAAATTACTTTTGGTGTTTGTACTTGGCTTAGTCTCTCCCAAAGTAGGCTTTGGTCTTTTTGCCCATTGTGATTACTTAAGTCACATACAAAATGTAAGTTTGAGCTTTTGTTGTATACCTTAATTTCCAGATTTCAGTGGAGCCATTTGATCAATTAACTCATGGACTATTTTCTTTTAATTGTTATTGAATCACACAGTACAGCAGAAGTCATTTGGCCATAGAGTTTGTACTGCCTAACCAGCATTTTATACACTTCCAACATAATCTCCTTGTTGTATTTTGTGCCTTAGCTGATAAAGGCAAGTATTGCATATTTCTTCTTGACCACCAAGGTATCTGTCCTGCTACCTTCAGGTATCTGTGGTTAGCCACACCAGTATGTCCCAGGGTCCTAACATTACAGTGTAATCCCTTGCCTCCTTAGCCTTCCCCAAGTGCATTACCTCTTGCTTTTCTGGGTTACATCTCATTTGTCACTGCTGTACCCAGCTGACCAATCTATTGATATCCTCCTGCAGTCTATGGTGATCTCCTCGCTATTTACACCCTACCAGTTACTGTGTCTCCTACGAACTTCTTGATCATATTCCCTACATTTAAATCCAAATCATTAATGTACACCATAAAGAGCAAGAGGCCAGCGCCAAGCCTCACTGAAGCCATTATTGGGATTTACTGTAATTGATCTTGTTTGCCATGAGAACTTCCAATAAGCTGGTGTGTTGACCATTCTTTCCCCTATACTGGATTAGTGGTGGTGGAAGAGCACAGCAGTTCAGGCAGCATCCAACGAGCAGTGAAATCGACGTTTCCGGCAAAAGCCCTTCATCAGGACTAAAGGTAGTGAGCCTGAAGCGTGGAGAGATAAGTTAGAGGAGGGTTGGGGTGGGGAGAGAGTAGCATATAGTACAGTGGGGGAGGAGATGAAGGTGATAGGTCAAGGAGGAGAGGGTGGAGTGGATAGATGGAAAAGGAGATAGGCAGGTCGGACAAGTCAAGGAGACAGTGCTGAGCTGGAAGTTTGAAACTAAGATGAGGTGGGGGAAGGGGAAATGAGGAAGCTGTTGAAGTTCACATTGATGCCCTGGGGTTGAAGTGTTCCGAGGCGTCTGGTGGTGAGGGAGCCCAGGACCTCCATCTCCTCGGCAGAGTGGGAGGGGGAGTTGAAATGTTGGGCAACGGGGCGGTTTGGTTGATTGGTGCGGGTGTCTCGGAGATGTTCCCTAAAGCGCTCTGCTAGGAGGCGCCCAGTCTCCCCAATGTAGAGGAGACCACATCAGGAGCAATGGATACAATAAATGATATTCGTGGATGTGCAGGTAAAACTTTGGATGTGGAAGGCTCCTTTAGGGCCTTGGATAGAGGTGAGGGAGGAGGTGTGGGCGCAGATTTTACAGTTACTGCGGTGGCAGGGGAAGGTGCCAGAATAGGAGGGTGTGTCGTAGGGCGGTGTGGACCTGACCAGGTAGTCACAGAGGGAACGGCCTTTGAGGAAGGTGGAAAGGGGTGGGGAGGGAAATATATCCCTGGTGGTGGGGTCTTTTTGGAGGTGGCGGAAATGTCGGCGGATGATTTGGTTGATGCGAAGGTTTGTAGGGCGGAAGGTGAGCACCAGGGGCGTTCTGTCCTTGTTACGGTTGGAGGGGTGGGGTCTGAGGGCGGACGTGCGGGATGTGGACGAGATGTATTGGAGGGCATCTTTAACCACGTGGGAAAGGAAATTGCGGTCTCTAAAGAAGGAGGCCATCTGGTGTGTCCTATGGTGGAACTGGTCCTCCTGGGAGCAGATACGGCGGAGGCGGAGAAATTGGGAATACGGGATGGCATTTTTGCAAGAGATAGGGTGGGAAGAGGTGTAATCCAGGTAGCTATGGGAGTCGGTGTGTTTGTAAAAATTGTCGGTCGTCACTAATGGAGATGGAGAGGTCCAGGAAGGGGAGCGAGGTGTCAGAGATAGTCCAGGTAAATTTAAGGTCAGGGTGGAATGTGTTGGTGAAGTTGATGAATTGCTCAACCTCCTCATGGGAGCATGAGGTGGTGCCAATGCAGTCATCAATGTAGCGGAGGAAGAGGTGGGGAGTGGTGCCGGTGTAATTATGGAAGATCAATTGTACTACATAGCCTACAAAGAGACAGGCATAGCTGGGGCCCATACGTGTGCCCATGGCTACGCCTTTGGTCTGGAGGAAGTGGGAGGATTCAAAGGAGAAATTGTTAAGGGTGAGGACCAGTTCGGCCAAACGAATGAGTGTCAATGGAAGGGTACTGTTGGGGACGTCTGGAGAGGAAAAAACGGAGGGCTTGGAGGCCCTGGTCATGGCGGATGGAGGTGTAGAGGGATTGGATATCCATGGTGAAGATGAGGCGTTGGGGGCCAGGGAAATGGAAGTCTTGGAGGTGGAGGGCGTGGATGGTGTCTTGAACGTATGTGGGGAGTTTCTGGACTAGGGGGGATAGGACAGTGTTCAGGTAGGTAGAGATGAGTTCAGTGGGGCAGGAGCATGCTGAGACAATGGGTCGGCCAGGGTGGTCAGGCTTGTGGATCTTGGGAAGGAGGTAGAACCGGGCAGTGCGGGGTTCCCGGACTATGAGGTTGGAAGCTGTGGGTGGGAGATCTCCTGAGGTGATGAGGTTCTGTATGGTCTGGGAGATGATGGTTTGGTGATGGGGGGGGGGGGTGGGGTCGTGGTCGAGGGGGCAGTAGGAAGAGGTGTCCTCGAATTGGTGTTTGGCTTCAGCGGTGTAGAGGTCAGTGCGCCAGACTACCACTGAGCCACGTTTTATCCGCTGGCTTAATGGTGAGGTTGGGATTAGAGCAGAGGGATTGGAGGGCTGATCGTTGTGAGGGTGAGAGGTTGGAGTGGGGGAGGGGGGTCGACAGGTTGAGGTGGTTAATGTCCCGGCAGCAGTTGGAAATGACTAGGTCGAGGGCAGGTAATAGGCCAGCGCGGGGTGTCCAGGTGGATGCAGTGTGTTGGAGGTGGGCGAAGGGGTCCTCGGAAGGTGGGCGGGAGTCCTGATTTGTGAAAGTAAGCTCTGAGGCGGAGGCGGCAGAAGAAGTGTTTGATGTCACGGCGTGTATTAAATTCAGTAATGCGTGGACTGAGGGGGATGAAGATGAGTCCTTTGCTGAGGACTGATTGTTCATCCTCAGTGAGTAGGAGGTCTGGAGGGATGGTGAAAACTCGGCAGGGCAGGGAGCTGGGATCTGGTGTGGGTGTGGAGCTGGGAGTGGGGTCGGAGCCAGTACCTGGAGTGGGTGTGATGGTGGGGGGAATGGGGGTGGAGGCATGAGCTGGGGTAATGTTCCCCTCTGGGTTCTGGGGTGTGGGGACAATGGGGTCTGTGGGGGGCGTGTCAGCAGAATGCAGGTGAGTGGCATTGGTGGGGGTGGAAGTGGTGGTGATCATGGCAGTAGGGATGGCGGAAGTCACTGAGCGTGTGGCATCAGTGATGATGTGAGGGCCGGAAGTGGCTGTGGGAGTGGCCATGATGGGGGTGGAAGTGACATCATCACTCAGCGTGGGGGGTGGTAGCTGCGTCAACTGCATGGCTAATGGCGTTTCAGAGGCCAGGGGAATCTTCTGGAATGTTTGAGGAGCACTGGTTATGGAGGTGGGTGGATACAAGTTTGTTGTACTTACAGTTTTTGATGTTTGAGATGGAATTGAAATACTGTTTGTTGAGAGTACTCACCCATTGTACACCTTCATCTCCTCCCCCACTCACCCATTGTACTCTATGCTACTCTCTCCCCACCCCCACCCTCCTCTAGCTTATCTCTCCACGCTTCAGGCTCATTGCCTTTATTCCTGATGAAGGGCTTTTGCCCGAAACGTCGATTTCACTGCTCGTTGGATGCTGCCTGAACTGCTGTGCTCTTCCAGCACCACTAATCCAGTATTTGGTTTCCAGCATCTGCAGTTATTGTTTTTACCTCATTCTTTCCCCTGACAAGGCAACAGTATACTCATGCCTAGTTCAGATCCAGTCCATAATAATCTTTTAAACATACTCTGTGCCACTATCTGACTTAGCATGTTAGATCAAGTGATGGGACTACCTGTCAGTGGTGTGGTGTTGCTGTTTTTCTTATGAGGGCTGAATCAGCAGGACAGGTGGTTGGCATTAGAGTAAAAGTAGACAAATGGAAGCTTGTGTTGAAGTCAGAAGCAAAAAAGGTTCCTTGGTTATGCGATCAGCAAATTTACCCTCATGCCTGATGGCAGGATATGGGTGAGCTGCAAGTTAAGACACCGCATAAGGTAGGAACATACGGTTACTTTAATTTCAGTGATTGTTGGATGCTGTGGACCAGCCACAGTGGAGAACCATCTTCTCTATTAAGTTCAGTGTGTGCACGTATTATTGAGCTTTGCTGGTTCTGGTCTAATCCCTTCAACTTTATGCTACCCTGTCCTACATGGAAGGAATGTCAATGATTGTGTTGCATGATATGCCTGCCAACACTGAATAGTTGAAGATGTGGAGAAGTCATGGGACTTGTATGGTACAGACATTTTATTGTGTTCAAGGTGCAGTGGAGAATAAGAGACACTGTGACTAATGTGTGAGGTTGTTAGGTATCGTATGGTACTGATGCTAAATCCGAGGAGTTAAACATCAGGAATTGTCTACCTTGACCATGTGCTTCTAAACTCATGATCATCTCTCTTGGTCTTCTAGTCACATGAAATAAGTATTTGAGCGAAACCTTTTAGTTTACTTCAGCATAGAACAGATAAGAATGATTTTTGTGGTGCAGTGGTAGCATCCCTGTCTCTGGGTCACAAGTTCAGGGTTCAAGCCCCACCTACCTTTTTGGAGGCATATCGCTAACATGACTGAATAGGTTGATTAAACTAATTTAAGAAAATGGTGGTATATTTGGCTTGTCACTGGACTGGTAATACAGAGGTTGAGGTTAATGGTCAAGATTCCTATGTTAAAATCCCTACATAAAAACATAATCTTTTAACCACTCGACTGCTCTACCATTCAATCCAATCATGGCTTATCTCCTCTCAGCCTCAGCTCCACTTTCCTGCTTTCCATATCCCTTCAATTCATTACTAATTAAAAATCTGTCTAGCTCCTCCTTAAATTCTTCAAAGTCCCAGCATCCACCACACTCTGGGCTATGAATCTGTGACATTCGATACCTTAATGAGAGATGCAATTTTTCTTCATCTGTTTTAAATCTGTTACCCTTTTCTTAAAAAAAACTATGACCTCTCATTTTCTCTTGCCCCAAAAAGGAAATATCCTTTCTACATCTATGTTGTTAATCCCCTAGAGAGTCTTGTATATCTCAATTTGATCTCTTATTCTTCTAAACTCTGAGTATAGGCCTGCACTGCTCAATTTAACAAGACAACCCCTTCACTTCTGGAATCAATCTAATTAATCTCCTCTGAACTGTCTCCAATGTCACTACATTCCTCCTCATGGTGACCAAAACTGTACACATTATCCAGGTACAATACCATTAATGTCTTGTACAATTGCAGTAACATTTCCCATATTTATACTCTATATTCCATTGGCAATAAATGGCAGAATTCCAGATCCTTTTGCAGTGAAGCAATCTGAATCTTTTCTCCATTTAGATAATAAGTGGCCTTTCGATACTCCTGACCAAAATTGATAATCTTACTAATCCAAGTTAAACTCCATCTGCTAAAGTTTGGTCCATTCACTTAAACTGTACCCAGTTGTAAATTTCTTAATTCTTTATTGCAGCTTAATTTCCTTTCCATAACAGCTAATGGAATTTAAAAATCAATTTGGGATGGCTCAGGGGTTAGCACTGCTGCCTTGAGCACTAGGGACCTAGACAATCACCAGAGGCTAGAATTGAACCTATGTGGAATTTGTACATTCTTCTTGTGTCTGTGTGCATTTCTTCTGGGTGCTCCAGTTTCCTCCGAGTCCAAAGATGTGTAAGTTAGGTGAATTGGCCAAGCTAAAATTGCCTGTAGTGTGCTGGCTAACTGCGTTGGCCATGACAAATGTAGGGATGATGTAGAGAGGTGGAATGCTCTTTGGATGGTCAGTAGAAAGTTGTTGATGGGCCGAATGGCCTCTTTCTACTCTGGAGGGATTCTGATTCTAACTAATTCTAGGGTCTTGTGGTATACAGAGGTACCTCGATTATCCGAATACCAATTATCCGAAAATCTGATTATCTGAAGGACATCTTGAGGTCCTGATAGAAGCATTACATCAAAGACTGTGTTTCCAATAGTGATTGCGTCTTTTGTTTACAGTGATTTAAACAGGCACAGTCTCGAAATGAGTGACTTCCTGCCCTCTCTCTATCCCCATACTTACCATGGAGTGCTACAGAGTGGTGTACCCTAAGCCCGCCCCCCCCCCCCCCCCAGATAATCTTTCCAACATTGTCCTGGACAGGGCAAATGTGGAACCTGTCAAAACGTTGCAGTAAAAAGGTGTGTGTTTGTGTGTGTGCGCGTTTGTGTGCTATTTGGAGACTTACCCCACAAAGGTGGAGGCAACAACAGAAGTCTGCCCCGGAGAGGGGCGGGGGCTCACGTCCTCGGTGCAGTGCTGGATGGGGTTGGGGGTGGGGGGAAGAGAAGAGAGAGTTGGTGGTGTTTGGGGCGGGGCTCGCGTGCTGTGTACTGCTGTAGTCTCCTGAATAAGGAGCAGACTTTTAAAAACGGCAAGCCCCAGAAGTAGGGTATTAATCGATTTTAACTGAATAATCGATTATCTGAATGAAATGGTTCCCGCCTATCTCATTTGGATAATCAAAGTTCCCCTGTAATGGTGCTGGTCCAATAAGTTCAAGTTCCACCTGTCTCAAAGGTGGGTTATAATCTGTCCAAAAGTAATGACTAAAAAAACCTTGGCTGGAAATACTGTCTTAATGGCTGAAAAATGTCTCTCTTGCTAGGTTCTGTAGTCTCGTTTCTCAAAATGGCCAGAATTCCAAGGGAGAACAAAGAAAACGGCAACAACAAAAAAAGACAACACACTCTGGCTCTCCTTAAAGTATGGCAACATTGATGCAAAAAACAGAAGGCGCTAGTTAAAATGGTGACATCTAGATCACCAAGTTACACCACACGTCTGGTCCAAACACCTCATTGATGAGGTGGAATAAGACATAGGTTTTGAAGTAAGGCCATTCGGCCCATCGAGTCCACTCCGCCATTCAATCATGGCTGATGCGCATTTCAGCTCCACTTACCAGCATTCTTCCCGTAGCCCTTAATTCCTCTAGACAATAAGAACCTATCAATCTCGGCCTTGAAGACATATAGCGTCCCGGCTTCCACTGCACTCCGTGGCAATGAATTCCACAGGCCCACCACTCTCTGGCTGAAGAAATGTCTCCGCATTTCTGTTCTGAAATGACCCCCTCTAATTCTAAGGCTGTGTCCACGGGTCCTAGTCTCCTCGCCTAACAGAAACAATTTCCTAGCATCCACCTTTTCCAAGCCATGTATTATTTTGTACGTCTCTATTAGATCTCCCCTTAATCTTCTAAACTCCAACGAATACAATCCCAGTATCCTCAGCCGTTCCTCATATGCTAGACCTGTCATTCCAGTGATCATCCGTATGAATCTCCGCTGGACACGTTCCAGTGCCAGTGTGTCCTTCCTGAGGTGTGGGGACCAAAACTGGACACAGTACTCCAAATGGGGCCTAATCAGAGCTTTATAAAGTTTTAGTAGTACATCTCTGCTTTTATATTCCAACCCTCTTGAGATAAGAGACAACATTGCATTCGCTTTCTTAATCACAGACTCAACCTGCATGTTTACCTTTCGAGAATCCTCGACTAGCACTCCCAGATCCCTTTGTGCTTTGGCTTTATTAACTTTCTCACCATTTAGAAAGTAGTCCATGCTTTTATTCTTTTCGCCAAAGTGCAAGACCTCGCACTTGCACACGTTAAATTCCATCAGCCATTTCCTGGACCACTCTCCCAACCTGTCTAGATCCTTCTGTAGCCGCCCCACTTCCTCAGTACTACCTGCCTGTCCACCTAACTTCGTATCATCGGCAAACTTCGCTAGAATGCCCCCGGTTCCCTCATCCAAATCATTAATATATAATGCGAACAGCTGTGGCCCCAGCACCGAACCCTGCGGGACACCGCTCGTCACCGGCTGCCATTCTGAAAAAGAACCTTTTATCCCAACTCTCTGCCTTCTGTTAGACAGCCGATCCTCAATCCATCCCAGCAGCTCACCGCGAACACCATGGGCCCTCACCTTGCTCAGCAGCCTGCCGTGTGGCACCTTATCAAAGGCCTTTTGAAAGTCTAGATAGACCACATCCACTGGGTTTCCCTGGTCTAACCTACTTGTTACCTCTTTAAAAAAAAATAGTGGTAGACAAGGTTCGGCCGGGGTTAAAGAAGCAAATCCTGCAGTCGAAGTCTCAATATCTCATGACAAATATGGCCAAAAGTCTGCAGATTGAGAATCAGTTTGTTGAGTTATATGAAGGACCACAGCAGAAACTCATCCTGAAATCAAGGGATAGCAATGAATGACATTAGCAGAATTTGCTTTGCTGTACAATTCCACTGGTATATTTTGGAAAGCAGAATGAGGAAAAATAGCCAAAGTTGGCTTAGTGCATTTGAGGTTTATTAAGCATGCAGAAAAAGGGAACAACTGATGTTTGATCAATACTTTTTTTTTCCCTATAGTCCCCTCACCCTCTCAGATCTTATTATAAAAATATAAACTTATTCTTGTGCTTAAAAATATTCAGTGACTCTCTTCCTCAAAACTGGAATCAAAATTCCAAAGACAGGCAGCTCAACTTTCCTGGCTATTGGGTCGCAGTCACATAGCATGGAAGCAGAGCCTTCGGTCCAACCAGTCTAGGCCGACCATGTTCCCAAATTAAGCTAGTCTCACCTGCTGACGCATGGCCCATATCCCTCCAAACCGTTCCTGTTTATGAATGTATCCAAATGTCTTTTAAATGTTGTAACTGTATCTGCATCCACAACATTTTTCTGGCCGTTCATTCAACAGCGAATCATTCTCAATGGAAGGAAGTTGCTCCTCTTGTCCTTTTTTAAACCTTTCTCCTCTCCCCTTCGAAATATGCCCCTAGTTTTGAACTCCCCCCACGGTAGGGAAAAAGTCCTTGTCATTCAACTTATGTATGCCATTCATGATTTTAAAAATCTCTATAAGGTGACCTAACAACCTCCTATGCTCCAGTGAAAAATGACCAAACCTTTTCAACCTAATTTTATATCTCAAAGCCTCCATTGTCAGCAACATCCTAGTAAACCTTTTCTGAACCCTGTTCAGTTTAACAATATCCTTCCTATAACAGGGTGGCTAGAATTGCACACAGAATTCAAGAGGAGGCATTTGGATACAGAAGGCTGGGGTGTACGGGGGGAAAAGAAAGATGCTTGGGCAACTTGAGTCTTCACTCAAGTTATGATTCATTATTCACCCAAACCACCACCGTAAAAAAAAAGCACTTTTTTGTTTATAGTTTATGTTGGCACAATGAGTTACTGATTATAAGCTTTTGCCTGATTGGTGTAGAGCACAACTGCCAGGGATTACTTCTGAAGACAGGAAAGATCGTCATGTCGTATCATGCAGCTGCTGTCCAAGCGGGCAACCCTAGTCAGTTGGATTCTTTTTCAGCTTTACCTACTTGCTTAATATGTGCATGAAGCTTTGACAATCCTGTCTTTTGACAGGCAGGTTGGTAATGTATGCAGAGGCAAGATAAATGCAACCTGGATTACTGATGGCCTTTTCTTTATGGTTGATGAATGCAGAACCTCTGTGATCGAGAATGCGCTGTAAGTTCTACGTGCACGTTACTTTCTTGCGACAGAGCAGACTGGCTGAAAGTGCATCTCTTTGTAGAGAAATGCTAGATGCCTTTCTGACAGGAGAAAGTTGAAGTGAAATGAGAATGGAGTGGGTTACACAGTAGCAAAATCTGCTAGTTGTAGTGATTTGAGTGCCTCCTGTCCTCCGCAGGGGCTCAGGTTTCTTACTCTTTTTTTTGTTTGTAAACAAGTGGGGTCCTAGATAACCTTTTTATGTGCATCTGTGCTCTGACATTCCCCTTCTCCCCTCTTTTTCCCCCCCACCCACGCTAAGACTGGATGAGGGAATTTCAACACCAGTCTGGTACTAATTATGCAACTTGACCAATGTGCACGTGGGACTGTGGAATTGAGAAGATGAACAATGCTGAGTATAGAACACTGAGTTATACTGTTAGTGTGGCTACTGTGCGATTAATTCTACTTACATATTGGGAAATGGTGCATGGTATCTTGGAGACCTTTTAAGATTGCACCACTGGTTCCAGCAAGATCTCATGATCTCCAGACAGGTCACCTTTAACAGTGTCCTTGTTACTCAGTGCTGACTGTGGTCCCAACCACTTCTCTGTATGTAGCAAGGACATCAACTAAGGAATGATTCGAAGAAGAACAGACGTCTGTAGATTAACTGTACCACTGACCCAGAAAGCACCCATTATTTTCTTGACATCCTTGATCAGACTCTTTTGGATAGTATCGTACAAAACCAGATTGCAGTGTCAGAGTGATATCATCTGCATAAAGCCATCTAAAATATTAATTGTTGGTTAATTAAGTTGAAGAAGCTCAGATGAAGACATTGTATGTGCTGTTAGTTGATAATCAAACAAGGAGAGTTAGATGTCCTTGTTTTTATTTTAAAGTTCCAAAGGACATTTTGGAACATTTACCTAAATAAATTAGTTTCACAGAAGTAGAAGAGTGATTGCAGAAACAATATTTATTCTGCAGCATTCCTGATGGGCAGAGTAAGTACATTATGGCAATTTTGTTTCCTTTTGACATGGGAACAGAAGATTCAAAAGTTAGTTCAGAAGAATCTGGATTTCCACTTGGAAGGTAGAGCAGTTTCTCCAAGCAGGAGAATATGCCACCTTGGTCGTGTTGATCCAGTGGTTTTGATCTGTCATCTTGTGCAAGCAGTATTATATGAATCCTGCACTGGTCATTGGGATGTCTGGTCCTGATTGCATTGACATTGAAGCAAAGCAATAGCAAAAGTGTGACTTAAAATTCAGACTTTTTGTATATCGTTTTTCAAGCAATGTTTTGTTCTGGGATCAGGCTTGTCTGATCAGCTGGGATCATATTTAATAAAACTTCAGTGATTTGAACATGCAGTCAATTGTGCTGTTACAGAAAAAGAAGTCATTGTCATATTAATATTTATTTTTAAATCCAACTAACCATATTTTAGTGCTTCATTGACACCTGGACAACTGTCAGTTCTAACGTGTGTAATTACGTGGATAATCATTTTACAAATGATGAAAATGTTTTTGTTTATTTAGGATATGATATCTTAAATTGCAGGTTTTGAATCTGTGGCTATATTCCCGAAATATAATGAGGTGCTTTGGTTAACATTCCCTCCCGTATTACTGTGATATGGATTTGCCTCTGCTCTGAGAACACTATTTAAGTATGAATATTTGCATCACCATAGCCTTTCTCCCTTAATGTCGGGAATGGATAGTGTTAAATTAAAGATCAGGATTTAATAGATGATTCCATTCTTTCCTTTGTATAAAATAAGCATAGCTGATGACTTTTGATTGTTCTGATAAATGAACAAATTGACAATTATGGTCAGCTGTTGTTGTCTTGTGTGGAATGCAATCTTTACAGAGTAACAGGAAATAGAAGATCCCGAATCAGCTAACATGGCTGATTGGGGTCAAGCTAGGATTTGTTTTACACTTGACATATTATTGTAATTGATAGGATGATTAGTCTTTGCAGCTGCCAAGGATTTAACTGTTAGAATTCTGTCTGTCATTAGATTCTAGGTTATTGAGAAAGGTTTCGTCAGAATGAGTCCTGGTTTTATGGTCTGTGAAATGAATTTAAGCACTTGATATTACCATTTGAATATTTTATTATCAGAAGTGACTGAAAAAAATTACATCTTATCTTTGAGACTTTAATTATTTATCAAACTAAAGATAGTCTCTCCTCAATGTACAGATGGCCAACTTTGTGTATAAAAATACTCTACCACAAAGCCAAACTTCACTGTGAATTGCTCCTTAAATCTTCCATGTTAGATTTTCTGGCTGAATTGTCTTTTCTCCAATTAATCTGCTTTGCTAATTGCAAGAATAGTTTAATGGTAGCAATTGTGCCAACTCTCTAATACCTTCAGTCATTCAGGGACAATGAATGTCAGCAGACTACTTAACTTTGATCATAATCTTTTCCTCTCTTCCTTTTGGGATGCTGAAGTGAATTAAATGTTTTGCCAAATCTTCTGGTTAAGGCCAGCATACTCTATGTAGATGAACAGTTGCGATAAAGATGAATAATATACTATTTTCTTTTGGGATTTGGATTTTAACGTAGAGGTGAAATAGATGTGAAGTTTCATTTCTGTGAAGGGAGTTATTTTTTAAAGAGGCCAGAAGTTATTTGACGTAGAGAACAAAAAAACACCATTTCTAAGAAGACACATGATTTGAAGTGTCCAGCAGGATACCTGCGGTGCTAATTGATAAAAAATACAACCTCGTAAATACTTCATGCCCTACAGAAAAGCAGGCCAGGGGTCATGAGTTTAGTGCAGAAGAACACATTTAATCTAGTTTTTAACATCTCCAAGCTGTGAAGATTTATGTTTTCAGTTTTCAAGCTGTCTGAACTGACGGGTTTCAGCCATCAGAATGGAAAAAGAATCCAGGTCGTCTGAGCTGGAAAGAATGCTCCAGGCCAAAACTATGAAGTGTTGGCTATGTAAGAAATTTTAAATAAGGTGGGAGCAAACCTTCACGGGGATTGAGTATTGAAAAGGATATTGCTCGGATAAAGGTTAAAACTTTTTGATTTTAGATCATCTTGAATTTTTAAAATATTTCTTATTAGATTTTTTTCCTTGGTTAGTAAAATTGCTTTTTGTTGAAGAACATGGTTGCCTTATGTGATTGTGTTCAGTGGCTAGCCATGTAGTAGGTAACTTCAAAAATTTAAACTTGTGATCCATCAATCCAGGTTTCACCTCTGCGACCTGACATCCAGTATTACCATCAGCTAGTAAAACTGGGGAACTGTCAGATCTTTGTGAATCAATGGCATGGCAAATGGCATATTGTGGTAAACATCTAAGAGTTTTGAGGGTTCAATGCCAGTTATTTTAATTCTCTGCTGTATGTGATTGTACTGTATATGAACATGCTATAGGAAATGTTCCAAAAGATCAGTACTCCGTTTAAAACTTTATGATAATGATAACAGTGGTTTAATTTTCTTTGTATATTTGTACCAACTAATGCTGGTGTCAAAGGATTTCAATTTATAGGTATTGCAAGGCAATTTAATGTAACAATCAAGAGAAAATCATCAGTCATTAACTTTGTATCTGCATAGCGTAAATTTATTTCCAGAAGTGGTGGAGGCTGGTACAATTACGACATTTTAAAAGGGATCTGGATGGGTATATTAGTAGGAAGGGTTTAGAAAGACATGAGCTAAGCGCTGGCAAATGGGACTAGATTAATTTAAGATATCTGGTTGCCTTGGGCAAGTTGGACCGAAGGGTCTGTTTCCATGCTGTGCATCTCTATGACAATGTTTTAAGTGTGGAAACACAAATCTCTCAATATCATGAATAAAGAAGGCAAAATAAAGGTGATTATAATTCTGTACTATACAAAGATATTAATTTTACTATAAATAATGCCAGTTGGTGCACATATGTAGGTTTTAGCAGCATCTTGTAAAAGTTACGCAAACCAATTTTTAACTAACGCTCGAATTATTGTCAATTTTATTCTATTTTGCATTTTCTTTCCAACTTTAATTTTTATTTTGAAATAATTTGGAGTGTTCTTCCTCACAAAATCTGTCTTCCTTTTAACATCCTCATTATTTGAGGATTTCTGTGCCACAGTACCACTCTGGCAAGACCCCAGGAACTACCTCACTCAGTATGCATGTTGGACCTTCAATGTTGGTGCTCTCTGCACTACCAATTGAACTAACTAGCTTCTGCCTTCTTGAGAATTACTTTAATGGAAGTATTGATTGTGCATCTCACTAGAATAGGAGCCCACAATAAAATTTGGAAGTTTTATTGTGAAAATAATATCAAGTTTGTGATTGTTCTTTATAGTCAGTAGTACAATGTAGGAATACTAGGCTGTGGAATCTAATACACTTATTGCCTGATACTATTGCAAAAATACTTTATAAAAATAAGTTTAATAAAACTGAATATGTTCCAAGGGAGTTTTAATCTTGTATGACCTGTCTAGGTATTAATTTTGCACATGTATTGAGTGAACTAGTTAGCTATCTCTGTTTTTGTGAAATATTTTGTAACGAGGTTTGATATATAGGCAGCCCAATAAACATGAAGTGAGGATTCTTTGTTCCACTGGTGTCAAGTCATTACAAATATGAAGGTTAAACAAGGAAGGTGCAGTATTTACATAGAATTGATTCTGTGGTTGAGGAAATTCTTTGTCTGATCCTTCACCTGTCTGTGGGAGGTCTAGTGAGAGGGAACAATTGCACTTGATGGGGTTCTTGCCTGAAGGCGGTGGTTGTTGAGATCACTTTCATTTATTTTTTGAATTAAAGAAAATCGATTGTTAGCACATTACGGTTTGTGAGAGTTTGCAGTTTAAAGTTTGGTTTTTTCTTTACATAGCACTTTGCATTACAGTCAATGATATACTTGTAGATTGGGACATCCTGAAGTCATGACAGTGCTATATAAATGCAAGTAATTTATATAGTGTAAAATGAAGAACAATCCATGTTCCCTCACCAAGATGTAGTGAATAACTGAAACACAATGGTTTTGAACTGTCCAAAAGCTAAATACTACAGATGATGGAAACCTAAATAAAAACAGAAAATGCTCAAAATACATAATAAGTCTGTATTTTCATCATTTTGTGTTTATTGTATTTTGACTCCTAACCATTTTTATCTTTTTCCCTAAAAATACACTTGATGTGCACTTTGTGGAAGTACACTATGGAAAGTTGAAACTGTTTTTATTTTGGTTATTTTAACACAGGATGTGGCTCTCTGTGGCACTTTGCTTTATTTATAACTCACATTTGCAATGCACATTTACTGTTCATGTCAAAATAACCTCTGCAGCATACCATTCAAGAAATTTTACACAGGTTCCAACCCAATGAAGGGAGGGTACAGTTGGTTGTTTAACAACCTTCTTCCAGCTTCCTTGTTTTAAATTTCTGTTTTAGTGATTTTGAGGCCAAGGCTTGGAACGTGGGTTCATGTCACCACAGTACTGATGATCAAAATTCCTTTGACTTCCAACATCTCTTCAATTAACAAAAGAAAATAAGTTATTGATGGAAATACTGCTATGCTCCGTTCTCCTTTAAGCTTGTTTACTTTTAACTGCCCACAAATATCATCAGAAAGCCTAATTTTTCAATCTGTAGAAATGTAGCATTTGTAATCTTTCTCTGTTTAAAGTCAAATTATCATTGAAATTTGATTTACCTTGTTTTCCTTTTGTTCTTTGTGATAACACATGGTCATTGTCCTTTCACCTCTGCTTAGCTAGTAAATAGTGAGAGACAGCTGATGTGAATTAATGGAGGTGATACTGTACACTCAGAATTTTCTTCTAAACCTTATTATAGTTTTTACTGAAGTGAAAACCAATATAGACTTCATAATAAATAATTACTTTATTTTTGTCAGGTCAATGTTCCCTTCATAAAGATGAAAATTGCATTCTGTGTTTCAGATGTGAGAGGGCCACTCACACACAGGATATCATGTGGAAAATCACATCATGGACATGCAATATGGAACACCAAATTTTGTGTTGTCACGGATGGCCAGTTGCTATTGCTGGACAAAGAAGAGGTATGTGGAAACTTACCTATTTAAAAAAAAATGATGTGATATTGTGAATGTAACAATACAACCCCTATAGTGTGGGAACAGGCCATTTGGCCCAACAAGTCCACACTGACCCTCTGAAGAGTGTCCCACCCAGACCAATTCCCTATTACTTTACATTTCCCCTGACTAATGCACCTAACCTACACAACCCTGGACACTATGGACAATTTAGCATAGCTAATTCTCCTAATCTGCAATCTTTGGACTGTGGGAGGAAAATGGAGCACCCAGAGGAAATCCACACAGACAGAGGGAGAATGTGCAAACTCCACAGAGTTGCCCAAGGCTGCAATCGAACTGGGGCCTCTGGTGCTGTGAGGCAGCAGTGCTAACCACTGAGCCACCATGCAGCCCTCTTTCTATCAACTTCGCTTTGGTCTTTTGGCCCTCTTATATGAAGACAGATGTTTTGGTGACAGCAGGAGTGCAACAAAGGTTTACCAGACAGATTCCTGGGATGGCAGGACTGATGTAGGGAGAGAGACTGGATTAGTTGGGATTATATTCACTAGAGTTTAGAAGAATGAGGGATGATCGCATAGAAAACTATAACATTCAAACAAGAATAGACATGGTGAATACAGAAAAGATATTCCTAATGACTAGGGAATCCAGAACCATGGGTCACAGTCTAAGGATACAGGGTAGGCCATTTAGGACTGAGACGAGGAGAAACTTCTTCGTCCAAAGTGTGATCAGCCTGTGAAATTCTCTGCCGCAGAAAACGGTTGAAATGAAAACATTGACTATTTTCAAGAAGCATTTAGATATAGTTTTTGGGACTATAGTGATCAAAGGGTACAGGGAAGTGGGGACAGGGTATTGAATTTGATGATCAGTCGTGATTATATTGAATGGCAGAGCATGGGCTAAATGGCCTACGCTTCTTATTTTCTGTGTGTTTTTTAATATTCCTATTTTTTTTTAAAAGACCACCCCTCTTATTTTCCTATACCTTTGATGTGGACTGAAATGGGAAAAGGATTTTTTTTTAAAGCAGAGTATTGTGGAAAGGAACGCTGTACTTTTAAAAAATAATTTACAAAGTCATTTTAAATCATGTGTACATTGCTGCTTGTTAAAACAGCCATGGAGAATGTGTATATGTATGTATGTATGTACATCCATCTGTAGGACGTGTATAAAATGAGATTCGGCTGGCAACAAGTAGTCGGTTTTGTGGAGTCCTGACACGTTGTATCTGACCAAGGCTGTCAGTCTAACAACAATGTGATCAGCTCCTGAGGAGCTGAAAGTCTTGTGGTATGAGTGATACTCGCAGAAGTCTTTGCACCTCTGAAAGGGTAGGTGGTCTTTTCTCTCCAGTAAAATAGCTAAAGTGAGAAGAAAGCCAGATTATAATCATTCATCAACTTCTGTTAGCTGTGGTTTTAAACAGTAACTAAGAGACTTCGCAATTGGTATTCTAATCACCTGTGTTTCCTTAGAGAAGAGCACCTTGAAGAACAATTAGTCCTGGAAAGCAAAAGGATCATCTCAGTGAATCCTGTGGACTGGGGCCATTGAATTATTTTCAGTTTTACCTCTTCACCTATAGTTCATGTCATTTTCTCGTGTGTGTGTGTCTGTGTGTGTGTTAAATAAGGAGGTTACAGTTTAACAAGTATAATTATGTGTCAACACTTCATGGTTGTTAACTGTAGATAGGCTCTATTTATCTTTACTAAAAAAACTGGCCTTATTTTCTATTGGCCTTTGTCTATCTGACAGGATGATTGGGGACTTAGTATACTTTGAACTTCTTGACGTTTGTGATGATTCTGGGAGTAGTGGGGCTTGGTTTTGAGTATGCTACCCCAGTGAGGTGAGTGCTTCAAATAGTAAACTGAGCATTCTGCAGGTCGGGTTTCCAGACACCATCGTTATTCTCAGCTGAATTAGTTGATCTTAGTGAGAACATAGGTTGGCTTGCGCTGATTTTTTTTTGTCCTCAGGTCAAGGAAATAAATCATGCTTCCTGTAATCCTTCTTGAAAATTATACATATTGATGTTGCAAGAGAATAAATTCTCAATATTCTGAGTTTTGCTGCTATACTCAGACAAAATGCAAGACCTATTTGACCTCTTTCATATTATCACTTCCTATTCTAAGACTTGCTGCACGACTTGCTGCACATCTTTCACATGCTTACTTGTTAAATTGCTGAATCTGACAGTGAGTAATGACTGTGAATGAAGGAGACCCACTGAAAAGCTGCTTAGCAGAGTAATTGGATTTGAAAGTTGCAATTTCTCATGGATCTCAGACCTTAGAAGGGGTAGTTGAGCCCAGATCTCTGGAAAGCCTGCAAGCAAAGAGAGATATCTCTCTCCTTCATTCTGAGTGGAAAAGAGAGTATTTGTCTCTGGAAACAACGCTTAACTTGAGTGAACACCTAAGTTCAACTAATCAGCTATTGAATGGAGGGTCTGCTATTGCTCTTCAGTTGAAAACTTTTCATATAATTGTCAAAGGTCAAACGACTGTGTGGGGAAAGTCAATTAATTCTCCTCTTGGCTTGGACTCTTCATCTACAGAATTTGTTCCTTTTTTCGTCTATGCTTTCTACTTGTGATATTTACGCAGAGCTGTCTGTCCTATTTATGAACTAATATGTACGTATTTGTGGGGATATAGTTTCAGTTTGCAAAGCAATGGTTAATACTCTGTTTTGCTGCTTGTTGAAGGATAAAATTGGTAAAGCCCAGCGTGAGTTTCTTTTATCCTAGATAGCAGTCAAAGTGAGGCAATTTAACCGATTTGAGAATTCATTTATTCATTTATGCACGATGACAGCTTGTAGAGTAGCGGAGTTTGATTACCCGTCCATTCCTTCCACCAGGGTCACAGTGTATTTCTGGCCAAACTCCCAGCTTCCATCCTGTATAAATTTGGCATCCAGACAGTCCAAATCCTGACTTTCAGCAAGTCTAAGTAATTAATCACTCCTGTATTCACTGACCTTCACTGCCTCCTGGTTAAAAAAACCTTTTTTTTATTATTTGAGAAGTTCTCCTCCTGTTTGCAAACCCTTTCATGGCCTTTACCCTCTGTCCTCTGGTATTATGAATCTCTATCCTATACACATTCCATTGATTTTAGCTGTTTATATATCCCCTAATTGCTATGTTACTGGCTGTGACTTTCCCTGTCCTAAACATCTCTGCCTCTCTACTTATCTTTCCTCTTTTAAAATCCTCTTCTTTTAAGTTTTCTTTAATCAAGTTTTTGTTCTTCTCCTCTGTTAGCCCTTCTGTATGGTGTCAGATTTTATTTGACTTCTTTCTTGAGCAACACTTTGCGATGCTTTCTTATGGTAAATATTTTTAATGAATGCATATTTTAAATTAACATGCTGTTTGTTGTACATTTTAGATAGTACTATGACTCCTATTTTAAGCAGGAGAATCGAAGTTTTGGGCCCAAAACATCGATTCTCCTGCTCCTCGGATGCTGCCTGACCTGCTGTGCTTTCCCAGCACCACACTTTCTCCTCTTAATTTAAGCAACCAATAATGCTTAATTTTTATCCTTTTATTTTGAATTTCTGATTTTTTGTTCAGGAAATACACTGTGCACTTACTTTTGTTTACTTGCCAAATGGATCATTTTAGAAGCAAAATGCCATCCCCAGTGGCATTGATTTTGAATTTTAGCTTATCTAAATTAACATGATTAAATTTTGTAAAATGGCTAATTTGAGTAGTGTCAAAAAATGCTAGATTTGTGGCACAAACATTTGATTGTCTTTTGTTGGAAGTATTTTGCATGAAATTAGAAGCATTGTTCTGAACTGAAACAGGCCATTCAAGTTGATGCCAGTAATTATGCTTCACATATGTATCGTCCCACCCCTCGTTATTCCCTGAATACATAACATGTTCGAGTGTGTTGTTGGAAAACCATTCCTGATAAAGGGCTCCGGCCTGAAATGTTGATTCGTTTGCTCGAATGCTGCCTGACCTGCTGTGCTTTTCCAGCAACATGCTCTTGACTCTGATCTCCAGCATCTGCAGACCTCACTTTCTCCTACCTAACATGCTGTTTGAATCAGTGACTGCTTATGGAGTGAGTTATGTATTCTAACCACTATCTTGATAAAGATATTTCTCCAGAATTCCTGATTAGATTTATTAATGATAGGTGCCATAATTATCAGACTAAGTTTTGGCCCAGAGTGAAAATATCTCTGTCCATCCTTACTTTTTTTGAAGAAAATGTAATTCAGACTTTGGTTGATAATTGACCAGATGACAAAACAAGCTCTGGGACTTTTAAGGTGTTTATTAAATGACTAAACACAATACACTTTCCAGCAACTTGAACAAACCATCATACAGCATTCCCTTTTTTATTTATTTTTAACACAACTGAAAGTGCACCACTAGGTTTAATTTGTATTGCCATTCAAGACATTCTGTTCTCCTGGGACACGCCCAGAGTAGTTAATTATATGCTAAGGATTTACTTCTGTACATTTCCCTTTGAGACCAGGAACTACTATATCTCAAATTTTAATTTCATGTCTGCATGATGACATAGATTGGGACATAGTTAACAGAGCTACGCCACCACTTTAACACTGGTATTAGTACAATAGAGAGGGATTCCCCTAGGTCAGGAAATCAGAAGTGAATTAGATAGAGATGAGAAATTGTGAAGGTAGGAAATTACTTGGGGTGTGGGTGGTGGTGGCATAGTATACAGGCCCATTACAGAAACCACATGGTAGATGGAGTATGAAGGAAGAAATAATAAAAACTTTTCAGAAAGGTATCGTGACAGTCTTAAGGATCTTAATCTACATACACGTTGGGAAAAATCAGATGGAGCAGGAGCAGGCCTTTCAGTCCTTTTGAGCCTGCTACATCATTCAATATTATTGTGGCAGATTATTCAACTCTGTATCATGTTCCAACTTTATCCCTGATCTCTTTGATTCTGTTAACCCTAACATCTAAGTCCTTCTTGAAAACGTTGCAATGTTTTGGCCTCGACTGCTTTCTCTGGTAGAGAATTCTAGAGTCATACAGCATGGAAATAGACCCTTCAGTCTAACCAGTCCATGCTGAACATAATCCCAAACTAAACTAGTCCCACCAGTCTACTCCTGGCCCATTTCCCTCTAAACCTTTCCTATTCATGTACTTCTCCAAATGGTCTTTTAAATGTTATAATTGTACCCATATTTAACACTTCCTCAAGAAGTTCATTTCACACATGAGCCACCCTCTGTTTTAAAAAAAAACCCTTAGGCTTGTTTCTTGCCGAAATGATCTACACTGTATTTTTAAACCGTAACCCCTAGTTCTGGACTCCCCAGTCATGGGATTATCTTTCATATATTTGCCTCTTAGAATTTTATAGATTTCTATGAGACCCTCTTTCTAAACTCCAGAGAACATAGTCCTAATTGGTCCAGTCTCTCTTCATATGTCAGTCCTGTTATTCCAGTAATCAACCTGGAATAAATTGCACTCCCTCCATAGCCAGACATTCTTCAGGAGATGAAGAGACTAATGATGCACGCGATAATTCAGGTGTTGTCTCACCAAGGCCCTGTACAACTGCAGCAAGATGTCCAACTCCTTAATCGAATCCTCTCTGTCTATGAAGTCCAATATGCCATTTGCCACCTTCTGTGCCTATTGCGGCAGCATGTTTACTTTTACAAAGATAAGGTGCCCAAAGATAATCTACGTCTAATTGCATCCTCCCTTTCCAAATCTGTCACCCTCCACCTTCTCCAAACTTTCATTTCCCCAGCCCCCAACACGTCAACTTCACCATGGACATTCAGTCTTTCTAAACTTGTATCCTTCCATGAGGAGGGCCAAAAAGCTCTCTGTTTCTTCTTCTTCCACAGTCCCAACAAGTTCCCCCTCCACCAACAGACTCATGTGCTTGGTGGAATTGATCCTCACCCTCAGCAATCTTTCCTTTGACTCCTCCCATTTCCTACAAACCAGAGGGGTGGCTATGGGCACATGCATGGGTCTGTATGTAGGATATGAGGAATAGTCCCTCTTCCGCAGCCACACTGGCGTCATCCATCACCTCTTCGGTATATTGATGACTGTATTGGCACTGTCTCCCACAAGGAGCTTGAACACATCATCAACTTCAACACTTTGCACCATCTCTGACACCTCCCTCCCATTCCTGGACCTCTGTCTCCATCTTGTAACCGACTTAGCACTGATATCCATTTTAAACTCACTGACTCCCACTGCTTCCTCAACTACATTTCTGCTCATCCACCCTGCTGCAAAAATGCAATCCCATATTCCCAATTTCAGACACATCTGTTGCCAAGGTTAGGGATTCCACTTCAGGGTATCCCAGATGTCTTCCTACTTCCAGGATCGAAATTTCCCCTTTCTCTTGATTAATAATGCCCTCAACTGCATCTCCTTCATTTCCTGCCCCTTTGTCCTCCGTTCTCCTCCCCCAACAACAATAAGGATGGAGTTCCCTGGTCCTTGCATACCACCTCACCAATTTTCAAATCTAGTACACCATCCTCCACCATTTTCACCACCTGCAATCAGACCCATCATAAAAATGATATTTCCTTCCCTACTGCTATCTGCTTTCCATAGGCACCATCCATTCTGTGACTCCCTCGTCAGTTCTACACTCCCCATCAACCTCTCCTCCACACCTGACACCTGTCCCTGCAACTGCAAGAAGTGTAACACTTACCCCTACACCTCCTCTCTCACCTCTGTCTAAGGCCCCAAACAATCATTCCAAATCCAGCAGAGAGTCACCTGCACTTCTTACCTGGTTTATTGCATCTGTTGCTCCTGATGTGGTCTCCTCTACATTGGAGAGACCGACTGGATTCTGGGTAATCCAAGATGGAGGATGGGAAAAACTTCTGGCTGTAGCAGCTGCTCCTTTTGAGGTATTTTAGGTGTTGGAGGTGATTTCCTCAAATTCCATGAGCAGCAATTACTGTTTTATATGCGGTGGCATTTTTTTTGTAACTTTGGAGAGTTACAAAACTACAGCACTTTTAAAAGGGAGAAGTACAGACAACGGAAGCACATGGTGAGGTCAGTGCAGGAGAGAGAGAGAGAGAGAAAGAAACCCACACTGCTAAATGACACAGCAGTGAACCTGCACAGTTGCTGCCTTTGCTGTTGAATTCATGTATCGCTGACATCAGAGTGTGCCTGGGAAAATTAAAAAAAAGTGAAATTCAGAACTGATCTTGGAGGAACCTGTTTGGGAGTGGTCACAGTACAAAACAGAAGTGCATTTTAAGCGTGACTTTACAATAAGTCTCTAGTAGTGAGTAGAGTGGGTTCTTTCTTGATTATATGTTTAATTGAGCTATGTCTCTTGATTAAATATAAGCCATAAGTATTAATTTAGCAGTGTTTTGTAGAGGAATAAGACAGTGCTATTTTCTGGGTCTGTAGATTTGGAAGAAGCAAAAATGCCCTTTAGCAGAGTGATATGCTCCTCTTGTTGGATGTGGGAGATTAGGAAGAGTTTACGGGTTACTGAAGATTTATATCTGCAATAAATGCCGGTGGTTGCAAATCCTATCAGATAGAATGGATCGGTTGGAGAGGCAGTTAGAGGCAATGAGGAATTTACAAGAGCAAAGAGATGTGATAGATGGCAGTTATAGGAAGGGGGGTGTGGGGGGGGGGGCGGGGAAGTCTCTGGTACAGTCACATAGATGGGTTAACTTCAGGAAAGGTAAGAGAGGTAGGCAGGTAGTGCAGGAGTCTTCTATGGCTATCCCCATTTCAAACGAGTATGCTGTTTTGGAAAATATAGGGGGTGGTGGATTCTCAGGGGAACGTAGCATGAACAGCCAAGTTTCTGGTATTGAGACTGGCTGTAATGTAATGAGAGGTACATCGGATTCCAAGCAATCAAATGTGTTAGGGGCCTCTCTAGTCTGTGGTACAGACAAACATTTCTGTGGCCAGCAGCGAAATATCAGAATGGTGTGTTGCTTCCCTGGTGTCAGGATCAAAGATGTCGCAGAGAGGGTGCAGAATGTTCTCAAGGGGGAGAGGGGCCAGCAGGAGGTCATTGTACACATTGGAACCAATGACATATGAAGGGAAAAGGTTGTGATTCTGAAGAGCGAATATAGAGTTAGGCAGGAATTTAAAAAGGAGGTCCTCGAGAGTAGTAATATCTGGATTACTCCCAGTGTTACGAGGTAGTGAGGGCAGAAATAGGAGAATAGAGCAGATGAGTGCATTGCTAAGGAGCTGGTATGTGAGAAGGATTCAAATTCTTAATCATTGGAATCTCTTTTGGGGTAGACGTGACCTGTACAAGAAGGACAGATTACACCTAAATTGGAAGGGGACTAATATACTGCTAGAGCTGCTCGGGAGAATTTAAACTAGTAAGGTGGGGCATGGGACCTAGGGAGATAGTGAGGAAAGAGATCAATCTGACACTGGGACAGTTGAGATCAGAAGCGAGTCAAACAATCAGGGCAGGCAGGGACAAAACAGAGAACAAGGTCGTACTCAACTTGCTTAAGTTGCACTGAAGCATCTTTGTGTTTTACACCCATGTCTTTCCCTTATTGAAACCATTAATATATTTTGTGAAAAGCTGGGGTTCAAGCTCTGCTCCATATGTCACCCATATGTCACTGCCTGCCACTCAGGGAAAAAAACCCACCTATTTATGCCTATTCTTTGACTTCTGTCTGCCAACCAGTTCTATTCATGCCAGTACACTACTCCAAAATCCATTTGCTTTACCTTTATATGCTAATCTCACATGTGAGACCTTATGTATACCCTTTGAAAGTCCAAATAATCATATCCACTGCCTCTGTCTTATCCTCTCAAAATTTCAGTTTATTTGTCAAGAATTTGATTTCCCTTTCTTACACAGTGGGTTCTGATATAACACAATATGCTCTCATTCGATCTCGCGTTTTAAGATAATGGTGTAGTAGCCAAGCCATTTAAACAAATGGGGCCAGAATCGCATTGTGGCCAGTACAGGTAAGTAAAGTTTAGCGTTCTACAAATAATGGTCTAAATTCTTCTATCGTGCTAAAGCCAATTCACGTTGAAGAAACACACGTTACAACAAAACTGACTGTATGTGTTTACTCGGTCTGATCCTGTCATTGCTTTCCAAGTGCTCTGCTTTTAAATCTTTTATTACGGATTCTAGCATTTTCTCCAATATCAGTATCAGGCTAATTGATCTATAATTCCCTGTCTTCTTAGATTAGATTAGATAGATTACTTAGTGTGGAAACAGGCCCTACGGCCCAACAAGTCCACACCGCCCCGCCGAAGCGCAACCCACCCATACCCCTACATCTACATCTACCCCTTACCTAACACTACGGGCAATTTAGCATGGCCAATTCACCTGACCTGCACATCTTTGGACTGTGGGAGGAAACCGGAGCATCCGGAGGAAACCCACGCAGACACTGGGAGAATGTGCAAACTCCACACAGTCAGTCGCCTGAGGCGGGAATTGAACCCGGGTCTCTGGCGCTGTGAGGCAGCAGTGCTAACCACTGTGCCACCGTGCCGCCCACTATTTTTTAAATAGTGTGATTCTATTACCAACACCGTTCCATCCATAGGGACTGTTTCAGAGTTTATGAAATCTTGAAAGATGACCACTGTGCAGCCACTATTTCTGGTAGCACTTCCTCGGATGTGGATTATCAGGCCCTGGGGATATATCTGGGTTCAATCTCAATTATTTCTGCAACACCGTTTCCCTAATGATTTCATTCAGTTCTTTCCTCTCGCAAGACCAACGCTAAAATTAGTTCTTCTATAACGCGGTGATTGTGTTCTTCTGCAACCCCTGTGTTGTAGAAAAATTGCACTTTAGAAAAAGCATTTAATTGCGTTACAGCTAACACAGATTTTAAAAGTTCGCACTTTAGAAACAGCTCCCCTAATTAATCAATCGTGTTACAGTGAATTTGTGTTGACGAAGCATGCATTATAAAAGAACAACCTGCATATTCTCAGGTGCTACTGCAAAGGAACATGTGGAGAATTGGAGGATGTGTTTTGACCAGACCAGACCCCCTTCAAAATAAATTAAGAAAGTAGTGTACAACCTAACTGTTTCTTATTTTAAAGGTAAATGTGAAGTGCTGTGTTCCAGATGAAATTCAATTGGTCAAACTACTTGATGTTAAGCAAAACAACATTTATTCACACGCTATAGTTAAAATACAAAAAAAGAAAGAGCTTGGTTTAGCTGTAACTCTCTTGGATTGTTTAACAAAATAATAGATACAGTAACTATTACTAATTAACTGATCCAATGCAATAACATCGGATAAACAAGCCTTTGGCAAAAGGCGAATTAAGAAAACCAATTGTCTCACATGCAGTTTTCTAATCCAGGAGGGCAGAACCTCAAAAGACAATTCTGAGAGAGAGAACTTCAGCTTTGAGTTGTGGCAGCTTTTCACAACCTCAGCAGCTTCTGCTGTAGGAGCTGGATCATGCCCATTCAGGCTGCTTCCATTATTTTAACTTTTTTTTAAAAAAACCTAAGGCCTCCACAGCTATTTACTTACTTACAGACTGTTCAGTGCCTCTTGTTCAATGTTTCTTTTAAAAAAAAATCCAGGACAAAAAAACCTCTTAAAGCCAAAGCATTGTCACAGTTATAGTCATAGAATCATAGAGATGTACAGCACGGAAACAGACCCTTCAGTCCACGCCGACCAGACATCCCAACCAAATCTACTTCCACCTGTAGGTGCTCTCAACCTTGCAGGTAGTCCACAGTATCCTCCAGTCCCTACTCCAGCTCTGAAATATGGGTTTCCAGGAGCTGCAGCTGGAGTTGCTTCTTGTACACGTTCCGGTCCCAAGCACTGGGACTGTGCCTGACTTTCCATGTAGAACAGGAGGAGTACACCAGCTCTCATTCCATGTCATATCCCTTTAACTTAAACTCTAGATTACTCTTAAAATCAAATAATATTAATTACTCTAGGGCTCTTCTCTGGACCTCTGCGCTATTGACGTTAGAAGCTATCAGCCCAAATAAAGACCTCAAACTGTAAGCGATAAAATTGGTATAAATACTCAACCGACCTTACTAACCCTGTCTGATGCTTCCTGTTGTCCTGCGTCATCTTTGAAACCTGATGTCACCGCAGGAACTCCTCCTGTGGATTCAATGATTGTTTGTTCTGCTCTGCTTCTGCTGCTCTGACTGAGCTTGATCTCGACCTCGTCCCTCAGGTTTTTATTAGGATACACTGCTGCTGCTGTTTAAACCCAGCTGCTCTGACACCAAAGGTAGTCTAGATGAGGAGTTCACAAAATCTTTCTCGATAATTTCTTTGAACAGCACATTCTAGAGCTGACCAGAGAGCAGGATATACTAATCTTGATATTGTACAATGAGATGGAATTACTTTATGACCTCATAGAGAAGGGCCCCCTTGGTAGCAGTGATCACAATATGATTGAATTTTGCATGCAGTTTGAGGGTGAGAAGAATGAGTCCAAGAATAGTATTTTAAAATTAATTAGGAACAGAACTGAGCTACATTCCCTCTTTCTTTTCTCCAGGTGCATGGATTACAAGGTCTGCACAGTTTGAAGAAAACATTGGTTATTAGATATGTAAACAGAATGAGCTAAAATCAACTGGAAAATTAAATTGAGGGGTAGGTCATGCCATGGAAGACATTTAAGGGGATATTTCAAAAAAATACAGAATATATACATTCCAATGATTCAGGAAAATATTCAAGGGCATCCAACATCTGTGATTAACTTTTTAAAAAAAAGTTAAAGATTGAAATGTGAGAGACCACATATTTTTATTGTAGGAATTATTAATTTAAATGGATGCTGGATTGCTATAACTGAAGTACAAGGGAGTTTTGCAACTTGAAAATCAATTGTTGTATATTGTATAATGCAATGCAATATTGCTGTATGAAGCGGGTGGGGGGGGGAGGGGGGCAAATAATTTGAGGCAGAGCAAGACAGAGAATCTTTTATGTTAATGAAGATCTGCCTGCCAGTAGCCCTCTCTATTGGTTGATCTACATAGGTTTCGAATGCTGCAAGTGTTGGGGGAGCAAAAAACTCCCAGAGCTTGCGTTTGTCTGTCAATGTCTTTTGCATGCTCTCTCTCTCGCATATGCACTCGCACTTTCTCTAGATTCATTTGATCAACCATCACATCAAAGAATGACCATTCCCTACAAACAAATTCCAATGATACATAAAGTTTATGGATGATGAATCTGGTATCCACTTGAGAAAATAATAGTTATGTTATTTACTTGAAAATGCAGTTTTCTATATCATAATTCCATGAAACAGGTTATTGCTACCCTTTTACTTCACTTGTCTAAAATACAAGTTTAAACAAGGTCATGCCCGATGCCTTAATTACTGAAGATGCATCTAATCTGAAATGAGATACTCACCGTGTCAAGGTCATGTTTTGCTCCTGAACTGATTTGCAATGGAGTTCAAACATTTTCAGGCAAGAGACAGAAACAGAAGCTAGTTTCTGAATGTCATTACTCATCTGTGCCCTCTGCTGGAAAAATGTGTAAATTGAGATTATTTCATTTAGTTGTATAGTCAAGAGTTTAATTACCATTCCAGAACTTCCATACACTTCCTGCATTGTTTGAGATGCTAATTTTTAGATGACTTGTTTGCCTGTTCATGAGCGTAAGAATGCTTGACTTTTTCAGGAATGGAAAAATCCTGCTCATGTTCACCCTTCAGTTAACATCACTGAAAGAAAATACTCCCCATTTTAATTGTTTCAAAAATAATTTTAAGTGGCTTTGGTGTGCCTGAAATAAATAGTTATACAGCATAGAACCAGACCTTTAGGTCCAATTTATCCATGCCAACAAAGTTGCCCAAACTAATCTAGTCCTACATGCCTGCATGTGGCCCATACCTCAAAAAAAAATCCTTTTCCTATTCACGGACCTGACCAAATATCTTTTAAATTTTGTAACTGTCCCTGCATCTACCACTTCTTCTGGCAGTTCATTCCACATATGAACCACCCTCTGTATGAAAAGGTTGCTCCCCAGGTCCCTTTTAAATCTTTCTCCTCATCTTAAAAATATACCCTCTAGTTTTGAATTCCCCCACCCTTTGGAAAAGACCTTTGCTATTCACCTTTTCTATGCCCCTCACAGCACTGAGCTATTTGACCCTTCGATTCTGCTCAATACCCTAATTCTGTCCTTTTCCCCCATATCCTTTGATCCCATTAGTCACAAGAACTAGTGATTTTTGAGAAGTTTTTTTAGCTCAAGTTGAGGTTTTGGATGTAGGTTTGCTTGCTGAGCTGAAAGATTCGTTTTTCAGATGTTTTGTTACCATACTAGGTAACATCAACAGTGAGCCTCCAGTGAAGCACTGGTGTTATGTCCCACTTTCTATTTGTGTCTTGGTTTCTTAAGGTGGGCGATATCATTTCTGATTCTTTTTCTCAGAGGATGGTAGATGGAGTCTAAATCGATGTGTTTATTGATGGAGTTCCAGTTAGAATGCCAGGCCTCTAGGAATTCTTGTGCATATCTCTGTTTACTTGTCCTCGGATGGATGTGTTGTCCCAGTCAAAGTGGTGTCCTTCTTTGTCTGTATATAAGGATGCTAATGATAGTGGGTCATCTCTTTTGGTGGCTAGTTGGTGTTCATTTATCCTGATGGCACACACAGACCAAACACTTAATCAAAGAAGCAACATCCCAACACCCACAAACAGAGCTGCATCAGGACGATATTTCAAAGAGCCACAACACACTGCATCACCCAGGAACTACGAACAGCAGAAGAAAAATACCTATATAGCGTATTCAAGAAAAACAGTCCACCGATTCCTAAACGACAATCCCAAACAGACACATCGCGCCCAGAAACTCTAGCCACATTACCTTACATCAAAGATAACTCTGAAATGACTTCCAAACTACTCCGATCCCATGGCATCATGGTAGCCCACAAACCTAACAACACACTTAAACAGTGACTAATGAACCTAAAGGATCCAATAGAAACAACAAGCAAAACTAATGTCATTTACAAAATACTGTGCAAGGACTGTAGCAAACACTACATTGGACAAACAGGCACAAAACTAGCCACCAGATACTCGAACACCAACTAACCACTAAAAGACATGACCCACTATTACTAGTATCCTTACATACAGGTGAAGAAGGACACCACTTTGCCTGGGGCAACACATCATCTAAGGATAAACTAAGAGATGTGCACAAGAATTCCTAGAGGCCTGGCGTTCTAACTGGAACTCCATCAATAAACACATTTATTTGGACCCCATCTACAATCCTCTGAGAAAAATAACCGGAAGTGATATCGCCCACCTTAAGAAATCAAGACACATAAGTGGAAAGTGGGACATAACATCATCAGTGAGCCTCGAGTGAAGTGCTGGTGTTATCTAGCGTGGTGATGAAACATCTGAAAATGAACCTTTCAGCTCCGTGAACAAACCTACAGCACAAGAACTCTTCTACTTTCTTGAAAACATTTCATTGTTTTGATCTCAGTCACCTTATGTGATAGTGAATTCCACAGCCTCCCCAATCTTTGGGTTAAGACTTTTCTCATCTCAGTCCTGAAAGTTTTACCCCTTATCCTTAAACTGTGACTCCCTGGTTCTGAACTAATGCGAGGTTGCACAAGGACACAACCACCATATTATAGAAGAACTATTTACTTATTTAGGTGCAGAAGAGAGATTCGGAATCAACACTGGAGGCTTTCAAATTGAAGCTAGAATAACAAGAGAAAGATTGTCCTTCCCTAGATCATCCAGAAAAATAATGTTATGCCAGCTTTTTTAATCTAAATACCAATAACTAAGTTTATTGGTCGTCTGCATAAGTTTTTAAGTTTGAGGTTATTGACCACCATTGTGCCCCACTTTTGCTTCTGACAACGATGTGAAAATGATATTACAAAGAGAATGTTTTGTACAACATCATTTATTAATGAGGGACATTCATACAGATGTAGAGGCCATGGTAACATGTTTCACTGAACAGTGTGAGAATTGCTGCAATGAGTATTGCTATACTGAAAATAAAACTTCCTGGTGCTTAATGGATCTTTCACTGTGTGAGTCCTGTTAAAATGCAATACGATGGCCAGTGATTTTAGATAACAATGCTTCAAATGGATTTCTTTTTCATTTTTTGAATGGAGACTCAGTTAGCCTATGAATTTGAAAAAGTTTAGTCTAGTGATATGTTGTCAGTGGAGTCAATCTTGATTCTTTAATCTTCTAGTAATGGTTTCCATCTAGGTAGTGATATCCTGTTTTGAAGAAGGCTGCAGTATTTCCAAGTACCAGTTTCCAACTTTGTAGTTGAAAGAAGAATTATGGGATTAAATCTTACGACAAGTCTGTGTATTTAAGCAAAACACATCAGATAAGCCAACAATAAAAGCTGTATGTTTCTACTCTAATTCCAGATCCTATTTAACAATATATATAAGTAAAATTGTAACCAGAATCTTCTGAACTCAAGTACATTGCCGCAGTTAGCAATTCATGGTAATTCCACTACACACTTATTAGTGTTTGAGATTTGCATATGTTGCGCATTATTCTCTCCTTGTTCAGTAATATATTGAATTACCTATGAAATGATTTTAATATGAACTACTGCTTAAAATATTATTTCCATCATATATTGTGGCAGTCTTACATGAGTCATTGTGTCTTATGGTCTGGTACAGTTTGTTTGATATGATTTCAAGCTGTGTGGTTGCAATTAAGTCACACTGCTATTATTTACTTAAGCAAATCAATTTGGTCTTTAATTTCATTAGCAGCATTATTCCTTCTGGTGTTGAAGACCTACATAGATGTCTGATAATTATCATAGATATGCAAAGGGTCTATGCTTAAAATAGTTTACATTGTATTTATTGTCCATTTGCTTGATGCTGTTATATTGAATGAAATTTTGAGTTGATCTGAAAATATTCACATAAAACCAAAGAATTTTGAAAGCATAGGATCACACAAGGCAGTGACTTATGGGCTATAACATATAATAACTCAAATACATAATTAATAGTAAAATAAAGTATAAAAATGGCAATCTCTAGAAATACCACATAGATAAATATACATTCAAGAAATTAGTTATTAACCATGTTGGCAGGGGATTCAGAGCAGACAGTTTTTGTTTGAGCTTCAAATTCAGCTTCTTGTGATCAAATCTTCATTTATCCATAACAGAAAGTTATAAACGTGTAACTTTCTGTTATGGATAAATGAAGATTTGATCACAAGAAGCTGAATTTGAAGCTCATAAACAAAAACTGTCTGCTCTGAATCCCCTGCCAACATGGTTATTAACTAATTTCTTGAATGTATATTTATCTATGTGGTATTTCTAGAGATTGCCATTTTTATACTTTATTTTACTATTAATTATGTATTTGAGTTATTATATGTTATAGCCCATAAGTCACTGCCTTGTGTGACAACATTTGACACTTAATGCCTTCTCACTTCATGTTAAGTGAATTCAGCAAGTTGCTGAAAGTGGTGGCATCACTAGCTAACTTCATGGGTAGACACTTGTTTGGAGCATGAGGGAGACTTTTAGAAATCAGTAAATGATAACCAAGAAATTGACAAACAGAGAAAGTAGAATATAGGAAGAAACTTTCCTTTAAGAAGAAAAGCAGAACTGGTTATAGAAGCTTTTATAGGCAAGTAAAATGGAAGAGAAGTGATTTTACTTGTAGGTCCACCACAGGCAGAGGCAGGAGAATAAGAAAATGGCGGAGTTATAACATTTTTCAAACGTGCCAGAAAATGGAAGATGCAAATAAATATCCTGCAAAAGTGGGGAACCAATATAAAGAATGAGGAAATTAAAAGTTAATTTGTCCAGTGCATATAAAAAAAACTATTAATAGAAGATTTGTCATCGTTTACTCCTAAGATTTATCCTAGGATTTATAAGAGATGGCTGCAATTATAGTGGGTCAGCCTTCCAGATTTCTGTCTCTGTAGATTGACAGAGCTACAGTCTCTGCAAGACAAGGTAAGAGTAACAACACAGGTTACTGGTTAATATGATGTCAGTGTTGATTGTTCACTGGTCCATATGACATCAGTGGTAGGAAAGATGCAAATAATCTAATATTAGGGATTTTATAACAAGGCTAATGTTATTTTGAAAATGATTAATCAGTCAGCACTATTTTATGAAAGGGAAATTAACTTTGACAATTCCTTTTTCTTTCGAGGCCGAAGCAGGTGTTGGGAATACATAATGTTTAAGGGCTACAAGGATATGGAATATTGAACTATTTAGATATTCAGGATTGAAAATCTTGGGAAACCATTTTTAAAGAACATTTCATTTGTTTGAATTGTTCAACATCAATGTGGGCTGTAACTTAATTGCTGGTTACTGAGAAACCTAACAACCTGTAGAAGAGAGCTAAGCAAAGCTTTGAAGAGATAAAAGATGAGGTTTATTACTTTTATTTGCTAGACAGACTTGATTTAGAAGAGATGGTGGTGGGGGGGGGGGGGGGGCTAAAAACTGGAGGTTGCTTGGCAACTCTTCTAGAGTTGGTTTCTGTTTCTCCAGGACATCTGGACCTGGTTGTAGAAGTTCTCCTTGGCTTCCATCAAGATTTGTTTTCGCTCTTTTTTCTTTAGGTGTATCCTGAGAGTTCTAAAACATCAGTATCTTTGCCTCATAAATCATAAAAGCTGAACTGTTAACTCTGTCCAAAGAACATAAGAACTAGGAGCAGAAGTAAGCCCTTAGAACCTGCTCAGTCAATCAGTATGATCATGGCTGATCTTGTGGACTCAGATCCACTTACCTGCACTCTCACCTTATTGTTAATTACTTTAATGTTTTTAAAAAAAAAGTACATTAGCTTTAAGAACTTTTCCTGAAGTAGGGTCAACTACTTCACTGAGCAAGGAATTCCATAGATTAACAACCCTGTGGGTGAAGAAGTTCCTTCTCAGATCAGTCCTAAATCTGCTCCCTCTAATCTTGAAGCTATGCCTTCTTATCCTAGTTTCACCTGGCAGTGGAAACATCCTCTCTACTTTTATCTTATCTATTCCCTTCATAATTTTGTTTTTTACAAGATTTCCCCCCCCCCCCTTCTGAATTCCAGTGAATTTAATCCCAATCTACTCAAGCTGTCCTCAAAAGCCAATCCCCTCAATTCCAGAATCAACCTAATGAACCTCCTGTGCACCCCCTCCAGTGCCAGTACATCCTTTCTCAAGTAAGGAGACCAAAACTACACACAGTTTGGTAAAAACAATGACTGCAGATGCTGAAAACCAAATACTGGATTAGTGGTGCTGGAAGAGCACAGCAGTTCAGGCAGCATCCAACGAGCAGCGAAATCAACGTTTCGGGCAAAAGCCCTTCATCAGGAATAAAGGCAGTGAGCCTGAAGCGTGGAGAGATAAGCTAGAGGAGGGTGGGGGTGGGGAGAGAGTAGCATAGAGTACAATGGGTGAGTGGGGGAGGAGATGAAGGTGATAGGTCAAGGAGGAGAGGGTGGAGTGGATAGGTGGAAAAGAAGATAGGCAGGTAGGACAAGTCAAGGAGACAGTAACTGAGCTGGAAGTTTGAAACTAGGATGAGGTGGGGGAAGGGGAAATGAGGAAGCTGTTGTAGTCCACATTGATGCCCTGGGGTTGAAGTGTTCCGAGGCGGAAGATGAGGCGTTCTTCCTCCAGGCGTCTGGTGGTGAGGGAGCGGCGGTGAAGGAGGCCCAGGACCTCCATGTCCTCAGCAGAGTGGGAGGGGGAGTTGAAATGTTGGGCCACGGGGCGGTTTGGTTGATTGGTGCGGGTGTCTCGGAGATGTTCCCTAAAGCGCTCTGCTAGGAGGCGCCCAGTCTCCCCAATGTAGAGGAGACCACATCAGGAGCAACGGATACAATAAATGATACTGGTGGATGTGCAGGTGAAACTTTGTTGGATGTGGAAGGCTCCTTTAGGGCTTTGGATGGAGGTGAGGGAGGAGGTGTGGGCACAGGTTTTACAGTTCCTGCGGTGGCAGGGGAAAGTGCCAGAATGGGAGGGTGGGTCGTAGGGGGGTGTGGACCTGACCAGGTAGTCACGGAGGGAACGGTCTTTGCGGAAGGCGGAAAGGGGTGGGGAGGGAAATATATCCCTGGTGGTGGGGTCTTTTTGGAGGTGGCGGAAATGTCGGCGGATGATTTGGTTGATGCGAAGGTTTGTAGGGCGGAAGGTGAGCACCAGGGGCGTTCTGTCCTTGTTACGGTTGGAGGGGTGGGGTCTGAGGGCGGAGGTGCGGGATGTGGACGAGATGCGTTGGAGGGCATCTTTAACCACGTGGGAAGGGAAATTGCGGTCTCTAAAGAAGGAGGCCATCTGGTGTGTCCTATAGTGGAACTGGTCCTCCTGGGAGCAGATACGGCGGAGGCGGAGAAATTGGGAATACTGGATGGCATTTTTGCAAGAGATAGGGTGGGAAGAGGTGTAATCCAGGTAGCTATGGGAGTCGGTGGGTTTGTAAAAAATGTCAGTGTCAAGTCGGTCGTCACTAATGGAGATGGCGAGGTCCAGGAAGGGGAGCGAGGTGTCAGAGATAGTCCAGGTAAATTTAAGGTCAGGGTGGAATGTGTTGGTGAAGTTGATGAATTGCTCATCCTCCTTGCGGGAGCACGAGGTGGCGCCAATGCAGTCATCGTGATGGTATTAGCAATAACATTAGCAAATTTGCTGATGATACGAAGCTGGCTGGCAGGGTGAAATGTGAGGAGGGTGTTAGGAGATTACAGGTTGACCTGGATAGGTTAGGTGAGTGGTCAGATGCATGGCAGATGCAGTTTAAAGTGGATAAATGTATGGTTATCCACTTTGGTGGCAAGAACAGGAAGGCAGATTACTACCTAAATGGAATCAATTTAGGTAAAGGGGCAGTGCAGAGAGATCTGAGTGTTCTTGTACACCAGTAAATGAAGGTAAGCATGCAGGTACAGCAGGTAGTGAAGAAGGCTAATAGCATGTTGGCCTTCATAACAAGAAGGATTGAGTATGGAAGCACGGAGGTTCTTCTGCAGCTGTACAGGGCCCTGGTGAGACCACACCTGGAGTACTGTATGCAGTTCTGGTCTCCAAATTTGAGGAAAGACATCCTGACTATTGAGGGAGTGCAGCGTAGTCAATTCCAGACAGACAGACACCCACACTTTCTCTCACGCGCGCACACACTCCCACACACTCCCTCGCTCTTTCTCATGCGCGCACACATTCCCTCGCTCTTTCTCACGCGCGCACACACTCACACTCACAGGCACTCCTATACGCACAGGCACCCACACACCCTTACAGACACACACACTCCCACACACACTCATGCACCCTCTCACAGACCTAAGACACTCTGCACTCACTATATATACACACACACACACACACACTTTCTCACACTCTCAACCCCCACCCCAGACAGACAGATACACACACAGACAGACAAAGACCCACATGCACACATATATTTTGTGGGGTGAATTTGTACTTGCAGAGTTACATTGTACTTTGCTCAAAAACTGCATGCATTCATGTCGAACTCTGAGCTCAAAAATGCATGAATTTATGTAAAACTCTGTTATCTCACTTATTAGATTAGAATCTATCTAAACATCATGGCATAGACAGAGAACACAGGGGGCCAGCACTTTCAATATATTGTTTAGCTATCACCATTGTTAACAGCTAACCCGAGAATACAACTTTTTAATTTTAAAAAAAGGTTTTGTGATTTACACATGAAAGAAGTGAAACTATCACTGTATTCTAACAGATGAAAGGCTTAACAGACCATCAATTTTTCAATGTATAATTTCAGTTACATCACACTGTAAATTTTTGCTATAAATTGTGTTAGGATTGAGCCCTCCACTACCACCTGATGAAGGAGCGTCGCTCCGAAAGCTAGTGTGCTTCCAATTAAACCTGTTGGACTATAACCTGGTGTTGTGATTTTTAATTTTGTATACCCCAATCCAACACCGGCATCTCCAAATCTTGTTTAAAGTTATACAGAAACAAACCAGTCAGAGATTTTGAGTTAGAAAGAGAAAGGGCCTGTTTCAATATATTTGTGGTTGAGATCCTCTGAAGACAGCTCTTAAACTGCAATCAGTCCTTTTTCTGCAATAGCTGGTTTCTCAGCTGAACTTGCTATTTTTTTCTAAAATTTCCCTGATGTATTCCAACATCTCTGATGTATTCCAACTTGAACAGATAGGTTTGAGCCTGAAAACACTGTTGAGAACTCCTATCTCCTCCATCCAATAGAATATTTTGATGTTGCTATTTCTGTTACCCACCCACAAGTTTATAATCATAGCTTTTGACAACTAACGAGATACCATTAAAATAGAGGTCCTACTTCTACCTTTGTTTTGCATATTGAGTTTTGGTGTGGTTCCTTTTGTGCCTGACTACTTCTGTAGAAAGTTATCTGATTTCTATTTTAATTTTCTTAATGTGAATCTTTCCCTGAGATGTTATTTAGGCTCCATTTTGTAATTTGCGTGTGTCTTGGCCAGCTTGCTGGTCACTTGGCTTCCGCAGTCATTTTAAGACAGTGCACTGGCTCATTTAGAGTTGTTTTCTTTGAAAAGCAAATCTGAGGTATTAAATCAGCTGATGCCATTAAACATTAATAGTCCATGTTTTACAACTTCATGGCAACTTTAAGAAGGCAGCATTTAACTGAGTATGGAATCCAGGGGCTCAGTAAAGCTGGAATCCAAAGGAATCTGGGGGGAAATCTCTTCACTGGTTGGAGTCATATCTGGCATAAAGGTGGTGGTTGATAGAGGCCCATATGTCAGTCCCAGAATATTACTGCAGGAGTTTCTCAGCATAGTGCTCTGAGCCCTATCATCTCAGCCACTTCATCAATGATCATTTCTTCAATACAACGGGTTTTGGTTAGGGATGTTTGCTGCTGATTGCATGGGATCCTCAGCTGGAAGCCATCTTTGTCTGCAGGTCAGCAAGACTTTGATAACATTTGGCTTGGGCTTTTAATTCACAGCTAACATTTGCAACACGCATGTCAAATAATGACTATCTCCAACAAGTGAGAATCGAACTGTCTTCCCTTGACATTCAGCATTACCACAGTTGAATCTCTCACTACTGAGGTCCTGGGGTTGACCATTGACTGACGAGAAGCTTAATTTATGGACAAGCCATATAAAATCTAGCTATTAAGCTGGACAGAGAATGCAAATGTTGTGGCCAGCTCCTTATACTTGTAACCTGCCCACTACTATATACATTTATGGAGAGACAGTGCTGTAGTAGTAATGTTCCTTGAATTAGCGATTCAGAAACTTGGACTAATGCTCTGGGAACATGTGTTCAACTCCCATGACAGCAGTTGGTGATTTCATAAAATCTGAAGCTAGTCTCAGCGATGATAACCATGAAACTTTATTGATATTTGGAAAATCTGCCATTTTCACATGGTCTGGCATACATATGACTCTCTGGACTTACAGCAGTGTGATTGACTCTTCATTGCCCTCTGAAATGGCATAGCAAGAGCAATTGGCTATGACTACAACCACTTTCGAGACTTGTTTAATGACACATTCCAAATCTGTGAACTTTATGGCTAGCATACCAGGGAATCAGATGGGTAGGAAAACCACTACCTGCAAATCCCCATCCAAACTTCACACGATCCTGTCTTGGAACACTATTGACATTCCTTATCTATTGTTTGGTCAATCTCCCATATCTCCCTTTCAAACAGCACTCTGGCTGTACCTCCACAACATGTACTCTTGAAGCTTAAGAACGTGGCTTGCCATTACCTTCTCGTTAGCAATTAGGAATGGGCAATAAATGCTCGCCTTGTTGCTGACACTAAAATCTCAGGAGTGAATTTACAGAAAACCAAGAAGAACTGGAGCAAAAATTGGGAATTCATTTTTTTCCTCATTCTGAAGTAAATATTAATAAAACTGAACATGGAGGCAAATCCTAACCAGCAACTCGATATGCATTCATTATTTCATAGTTTAAACTTTTATATTTTGCCTACAGATACAGGAACAATTAAAGACAGCTGTTGTCCGCATATGCATTTTTCATATGACACTTCAGATTTGAGTTTCCCTTTAGCTGTTGCATCAAATTCAATGACCTATCTGTAATTAAAATGCATTAGATGCTTTTGATAGCCTAAACTGCATGAAGGCAGATAAAGACCCAATGAATCCCCCAGTTGTTGTAAAAATTTATTGACACAGTTGACTGATGAAGAAGATATTCCAGTCAAGATGTTATTCTCTTGTGGGCTTGAAGAATCAGACTGTATTTTTCTTTCCAGATTCATCCATTGCTGCTGCAAGAACGGCGAGCAGAATCATGTAGAGCAAGGCTACTATTTCGAACAGTTAGTGTTCCTTCTGAAAGTCAGTTTCCAGAATGTCAACCAAGTGGATCGGAAGAGCATGGTGAGTGGTTGACATTGTCAATTGTATCTTACTGAGCATATCTGTTCACTGAAATAATTGTTCTTCCAGTTCCAATTTTAATAAAGTCTGTTTCAGATGGCCAGTTTTGAATGTCCTTTGTGGAAAAGATATCAAATTTCAATTTCTCTTTTATTGGCATTGTTCGATTTAATAGTAGATATAATAGTTAATTGCCAAGCATTAACTATTCATATTTGAGTTTTTAAAAACATGAAGTCAAGGCAATTTGCATTGTAGATTTATATTTAGGCACAGGATGTAACTGTGGAGAGGCTACGAATACAACTGTTTTAGCCCAAGCAATGTTTCTCTGTCAAGGTTCAAAATAAAAATATCGGCTCCACTGTATGCAACAGAAACAAATTGTCTGTATTAAAATGGTGGTTTAAGCAACTATTGGTGCAGTGAAATGATATTGATTTTTTTTTTCCTGTGATATAGTATTTGCTCAAGTTGTGAACACGTTTTTCTAAATGCAAGTAATAATGGAAATTGCCGTCCAGCACTACTTGTTTTGAAATGACAGCTAGTTCAAAATTCTGTTTCTAATGATTTAGTCTTGAAGATAACCGTGATTTGAAGGGAGGGATTTTCAGGTCACAGACATACATTTCGAGAATCAAGGATTGATTAGGGATAGTCAGCAGGTTTTATGCAAGGAAAATCATGTCTCAACTTGATTTGAGTTTTTTTGAATGAAATAACCAAAAAGATTGAGGGCAGAGTGGTAGACGTTGATTACTTTGCCCTGGACAGGGTTCTGTATGGTCGACTAACTACTAAAGTCGGATGACATGGGATTCAGAATGAGCTTACCAATTGCATATAAAATTGGTTTTATGGTAGGAAACAGAGGGTGGTGGTGGAGAGTTGTTTTTCAGACTGGACGCCTGTGACCAGCAGTGTTCTACAGGGATTAGTACTAGGTCCTCTTTTGTTTGTCATTTATATAAATGATTTGGCTGAGAATATAGGAGGCGTGGTTAATAAGTTTGCAGATGATACCAAACTTGGTGGTATAGTGGACAGTGAAGAGGATTATTTAAAATTACAAAGAGATCTTGATCAATTGGGTCAGTGGGCTGAGGAGTGGCAGATGGAGTTGAATTTGGATAAAGGTGAGGTGTTGCATTTTGGCAATACAAACAAGGACAGGACTTATACAATAATGGTAGGGCCCTTGGTATGTTATAGAATAGAGAGGCCTGAGGGCCCAGGTATATAGTTTTTTGAAATTTGTGTCATTGGTAGACAGGGTGGTTCAGAAGGTGTTTAGCACACTCGCCTTTAGTGCTCAGACCTTTGAGTATAGGAGTTGGGACAACATGTTGAGGTTATATAGGATTTTGGTGAGGCCTCTTCTGGAATACTATGTGCAGTTCTGGTTGTCGTGTTTATAGGAAGATGAGGATTCAGAAAAGACTTACTAGGACATTGCTGGGAATGGAGGGTTTGAGATTTAAAAGTAGACTGTAAAGGTTGAGGGCTAATCTTATAGAAGTTTATAAAATCATGAGGGGCATTGGTAGGGTGAATAGAAAAGGTATTTTCCCTAGGGTGGGTGAATTCAAAACTAGGGGACATTTTTTAAGGTAAGAAGAGAAAGGTTTAAAAAAGTCTTGAGGGGCAATTTTTTTTTTACACAGACCTGACCCTTTAAAACATTTTTAAACAGGCAGCCCAGACTGCAATTTTGCTGTTAGTTTTAGGTATGTGTATAGTGGTTATTCCTGGAGTGAATTAGCTGATCCAACTGCCAAGTTTCAAACAAAAGGTTTATTTACAAAATTAATAAATGAAAGACAAAGAACAGAAAATAGAATACCTGATAACTTATCCTATCCAAAACAGGACAGACTATCCTGACTTAATGATGGTGTTCTGAAAATACTTGCAACAGTCCCAATAAACACATCCCTGAGCACAAAGTGTAAAAATGAAACAAACCAGAGCTTACAGGTTTTAAGTCAGAGAGAGAGAAAGAGAGAGAGCGCCCGGCTGGACTTGCCAGCAGTCTTTCTTCACGCACACTGCTACTGAATTGAATCAAAAACTCTAAACGAAGGATAGCTACATAGCTAGCTGGCTACTCACCTTTGATTATACTAGTTTTATTTAAGACATGAAAGCCTTAGACCAGAGGTGTTATCTGTTAGCAGTAAACAAAAAAAGGCCCCAATAAACCTTTCAAACCCAGCCTAGTTGGAACCTGGCCAATTACCCCCACTCTGGAGAAGAACTCAAGGGCATTGAAAAAACCTGCATTGTGGCAGTACGTCCAGTGAACTGCCAGAGAAAGTGATGGGTGCAGATATAGTAATCGTATTTAAAACCCATTTGGAAAGGTGCATGAAAAGGAAAGGTTTGGAGAGATATTGGGCAAACGCAAGCAGGTTGGACTGTTTAGTTTGGAAACATGGTCACTGTGGACTGGTTGGGCCAAAGGGACTGTTTATATGCTGCATGACGCTATGACTCCATAACTTCAGTTCTTGGTGCTGTAATATACTGTGCCATGATTGCTAGAATGAAGGCTTGGCTTGTATGTACTTGTCTAAACATGGTGAATTCTTCAAAGTTTTGATTTTGGAAGTCATCAACATTGGCTGTGCTTTTATATGTGGATGATGTTTAATCAGTATCACAGGATTCTTCTGATCTTTGAATACAGATTTATGGGCACATTGGCTAGGATATCCTATAAGGCAGGATTGCCAGTTTAAACAATTGTTAGCCCTGTCTCCCCTTCACTGTGAATGCCACTGCTTTTTAAGAGCTTCAGTTTCTCTCAAGTCTTTTTTGCCTTTGTCCTCCTTGGAGCATTGACAATTTGAAAGTTGAGAAAACAAGAACTGGTAGGAGAGATGCTATTTGCTTTCCAGACAGTGTTGAGTCGTTGTCAAACACTTACTGCCACTGTTTATAGAAGGTGGAGCTGTTGCCAGTTTTAGTTCTAATTGATAATGGTGGCCTTTTGAGAGGCTGCCAAGGCATGGGAAGTACTAAATGTGTATTCGAGTCTCTTAGCTTATATGGCAAGTGGAATATATGGATGTCCAAATGAGTTGTAATTAATTTTGTTATGCCAAATTTCGAATGCACACATTGTTTCTTTTGTGCAGAGTTGAGGAGAGAGATGTTGACTTGCAAATATGTTGTGGACTGGGCAGGGACACTGCAGTCCTTATCAAATGTGAAATTTCCAATTTATGGATATGTACAGTATTCTGAACGTATAAGGGGTACTGAACTACCTGACACAGCATCAAGTGTTCTGAACATGGTAACAATGTAACATTTGGTCGAATTAGCTGGGTTGCCAGGATACAAAAACAAATTTGTATTCGGTCAGTCAGTTTAAATTATGCCCAAGATGCTAAACTCCAATCAATGTCAAAAAAACTGTAAATTGTAAAGAAGGCTATCTTGCAACCTTAATCCATGTCAAGATAGTGGCAGCAGTGTAGGAAGTGTTTCGTCTCCTGGGCCTGTCTGCTCCTGTGTGCCTGGCCGACTGCCTCCTTTTTATTTATTTCTTCCTTTCGTATCAAAGTCATTATTTCTTCTTTTTTGCGATTATGATGAAAGAGGGAGGTTGCAGAGAGTTGCTGTGGCAGTGGCACTTGTCCGTTTCCTCATGGCCATGGCCGTTGCTCAAGTCATGGCCACGAGGTTGCATGGTGATTCCGCTTCCGCAGGAATTTGGATGGTCCTGTGGTCCTCCGGGGTTGGGAGGGACCTAGTACTTAGGAATTGGGACAATCTCCTGGCTGTGGAAGTGCTTGATACATGGCTTCGGAATCAGTGGCTTGGTGGATCCTTTCCATTCTCCTGGCAGTGCTGCTTTGGCTTTGTCAGTGATGGTGTGGTGGGTGCTGTCTGAGGTCTTTGTGGTGGCGGTGGGAGGCTCTGTCAGCAGTGGAGGCATTGTAGCTCTGATCCTCCCTCCTTGTATCTTTGGTGGCATCATTTCGTAGCCACTTCAGAAACCCAGGACCTAGGAGGGAACAAAAAATGAGCTTTGTCTTAACTTTGTCTCAATTATTTCTGTTTATAAATTCTGTATTTAAAATGGCGACTTATACACTTTTTTCACGGTATTTTCATAAATACAAGTGGCAATAATTTACTGTGCTATATTATGTCCAGAAGGCATTTGTATCAGATCTTTCACATAAATACTGTTGCTGTTATATCATTGAAGTCATTAGATTGAGATGAAGTTTCTTGAACATCTTAATCTTTGTAGCACAAAACCCAAAGCTTTGTGACGTATTAAGCCACATGCTTTGAACAAGTTGACTAAATGCAATGGAAAGTATTGTGTTATCCTCAAGTATTTTTCTTGCCTGGCAACAATGAATATATTTCCTTTTGGAAGTCTAAAGATAAGACCTCCAGGATTCCAGGGGAATGCATGGCAGAATTTACTGTGCAGTGGACAAGCTGGAGTGCCTGAGTTACCACAGCAAGATTTATCTCCCTTTCTGAAGAGCAAGTTGTCATGTTCCTGAAGTTGAGGACAGGGTTCGTCCATTTGAACTTGGTCTCTACATGGTCCTGGTGGTTTCAAAATGTTTTTGCATGTCATGATGGTCAGCATATTGTTCGATCTTGTACGCTGTCTCTCTGTCTCACCGTCGCGTACTCGTTCTCTTGTGTTCTCCAGCTCTCGCTCTCTCTCTCTCTCTCGCGCTCTCTCGCTCTCGCTCTCTCTCTCTCTTTCTCTCTCGCTCTCTCTCTCGCTTTCTCTTCCCACTATATTTAACTTGTCTTTAAGATTTGACTTTGGATGTCAGCTTTGAGCTGTTGAAATGCTACTGCCTCAACATATTATCTTGGGTTGTTCTGCCAAGCAATGAAGGCTGTTTCTCATCCTCAATAGTTGTGTGGAGATGGTGTTATGTGGAGATTGTGTTTCAACTAGGTGAGGTGGAGTAGAATGGCTTCACTCTTCCCACTCATTTGCAACAGTTTTACGTTTGCCAATTCAGTGAATGTGTAATTGATGGGATAGTGTGTCTCATTTGCAAATTGTACTGTTTTTTATTTGTTCTGGGCGTATAGGTGACATGCACTGCTATGACTGCATTGATAGTGGAGGGAATGAATGTTGAAGTTGGTGGATGACAGTCATGTAGGTTACTTAGTTCTGGGTGAGTTAGAGCTTGTTATGTATTGTTGGAGCTTCACCCATCCAAGCAAGTGGAGAGTACTCCACCAAATTTCTGACGTACGCCTTGTAGATGATGGACAGGCATTTGTGGAGTCAATAGATGAGTTACTCACCTCAGTGTTCCTAACCTCTGACCTGTTGTAGCCTCAGGCTATCTTTGCATTGTTGTGATCCCAGTACTGGACAAATCAAATCTCAGACTCAAATCTGGACTGACAGATCATGTTTTGGTTACAATTAGGTGGTCTTGCTGACCTATACACACAGTTGCACAATTTGTTTTAACAATAAAGCAGAAGTTTATTAACCAAAAAATAGTATAAGCCAAATGATTTATTCACCATAATAATACTACAAAGATATTTAAACACACAGTAAAAGTGTGTTTAACACACAGTAAAAGCCCATTCATCACAAAGCACTCCTTTACAAATTTGAAAATTAAGCAATATCCCTTGTACTGTATGCAAAAATTCAGCATGTCCACAAGAGCTCTACCAATTTTTATAGATGCACCATAGAAAGCATTCTATCTGGATGCTTCACGGCATGGTTTGGCAACTGCTTTTTCCAAGACTGCAAATAAACTACACAGAGTTGAGTACAGCCCTGTCCATCACACAAACCAGCCTTCCATACATTGACTCCCATCTACACTTTCCGCTGCTTTGGGAAAGCAACCTTCATAATCAAAGATCCATCCCACTCAGGTTATACTCTCTTCCATCAGGCAGAAGGTATAAAAGGTATCCCGTATGAATAGATTCAAGAACAGCTTCTTCCCTCATTTTTCACTCTGTTCTATTACCTTAATGCACTTTGTATGCCAGTTTTTTTTATACAAAGCAAGAAATTTTTCACTGAACCTAGGTACATGTGACAATAAATCAAATCAAATCAAATGCACCCCTAGTTATATCCCAGGGATTTTTTTTCTAACACCTTGATAAGCTTAAGATAATTGTAACTCTAACTTATAAATTGGATTTGGAGATGCTGGTGTTGAACTGGGGTGCACAAAGTTAAAAATCACACAACACCAGGTTATAGTCCAACAGGTTTAATTGGAAGCACTAGCTTTTGGCGAACCGCTCCTTCATTAGGTGGTTGTGGAGGACACAATTGTAAGACACCGAAATTCTCCCATCTATACTTTCCGCTGCTTTGGGAAAGCAACCTTCATAATCAAAGATCCATCCCACTCAGATTAGACTCTCTTCCATCAGACAGAAATTCTGTGTCTTACAATTGTGTCCTCCACAACCACCTGATGAAGGAGCAGTGATCCGAAAGCTAGTGCTTCCAATTAAACCTGTTGGACTATAACCTGGTGTTATGCGATTTTTAACTTTGCAAATTGGAAACATTGAACACTTTTTTCCTGGAGGTATCATACCTGGGCTTAAATGTATTCAGCTTTCAGGGTTTTAACCCAACACTTCTGGTTTGAGAATGCCACTAACTCTTTACGCTAAGGTAACATAGTTTTGCTATATTCTCCTCTTCTCAAGAACCCTACTCTACGTAACCATCTCCATTCAAGGACTTTGTGGAACTGCTCAAAATAAAACTGAAAACAAAGCCTTTTTCTCTAAAGATATGAGTGTTTCCCCTAAGCTTAAAAACGATCTGGAAATTTCTCACATACCTTAAAGTACAGTGGTTTACCTTGCTATGTATTATGACATGCAGACAGACAGTTGAACCAAATAAGCTTTTCTACATCTGGATTTGCTACAAGTAAAATTAAAACCTTCAATGACTGTCTAAATTGACCCCAGGAGTTCTTAACCAGCCTTTTTCAATAACTGATTCCGAGTCTATAGCTTAAACAAAGGACTGAGCATTTGTTAACAATGCAATCACGTTAGTAGAGCAAATTAAATAACAAGTAATTTAATTGGTCTATGCTTTAAATCCCAACCCTTTGTTTTACAGCCCCATTCACACAAAAGACAGATCAACAAACAAACAGTTATGGAATAAATAAAAGAAAATGACAGAAGTGGACACATTACTGAAGTGGTTCTACAGTGTTGTTTCACAGGCATAGATGATGATTTTCTGCAAATCTCAATCGGGGTCACCAGTTACAGTTCATTTGGATAATGGCAGTAATACTTAGTTTTTTTTTTATTTTCTGACCTTCCAAGATAAGCGATGCAAGGTAGGGAGCTTTCACATTTTCAAGCTGTAGCATCAATGTCCCACATTCCTTTTTCACAAAGTCCAGTCCAAAACTCCAACTCTGACCACATGCTCCATGAGATCCCAGTCACTCTTCAACATCTGCCATCTGCTTGAGCATAAGGTCTTTTCTGGACTTGCTGGAACCTGTTCCCAAGTTAATAACCTGATCTTGTTAATAACCAATTTCTGTCTATTTAAACATAGCCTCCTCCCTGGTAACAATGCATCTGCAGAGCTTTTTTTTTACCAGGAACTAAACTTCAATTAACTTTCACACCTGGCCTTATGAATAAAAAAAACAACTTGTTTATTCCATTTTCCTTTTAACATAAGCTGCTATCCAAGGTACAAAAGTCATCTTTAGCTCACAGTTCCTAGTTTACAATTCTAAATCAATATTAAATCAAAGAATGATATTAAATATAATAAGTAATCAGTGAGGGCTCTACCTCTCAGTGATAAAACATCCTAAAGTAAATTTTAAAAACCCATAAATGCTGCTACAGTGGTGCTCTCAAACGATTTCTGAAAATAATTTTGGCTGTAGAAATACTTGCAAATTAATTACTAACCTCTGATGCACAGAAAACCAATAAGCGCTAACCCCAAAATCCAACTTAAATAAAATGATATCAAAATACATAAGTTTATATTGGTGTGGCTTGTCAAATTTATTTTTGGTCAGTGATAACTGACAGGATGTTGATAGTGAGGGTTTGTGATTGTATTGCCTTTTGAATGTGAAGAGGAGATGGTTAGATTATCTCTTGTTGGAGACAGTCATTGTCTGACACTTGTGTGGCACAGTTTAAGATCCGTGGTTTGTGTGACTTTGTCCACCCTGTGCCTTTGCTTTCTGCCCACTCCAGATTTTGGAATTCTGGCCAACTGTACCATGTTAGTGAGGACTCAATCAAACAGTTTTGGAACTACTTGGTAGAGAACATGTTATTTAAAGCTTTCCATGCATGTCCATCTCACATTCAGTTCATAAACTACACCTGACAGAGATCTGACAGCTGATTCCTCATCTATACTTCTTTCCATTATTTTCCTGTTCCTATTGTGCTGAGTTGGGATATTCAAGTGACTATTCCCCATATGTATGTTTTAGACTGTGTAAATTTTGATCAAGGATCTGTTTTGATCAATTGAGTCTGAATCTGATTCTACTGTATTTTCCTTCTGTTGAATGAATTGACTAAGATATTCAGAATTCTTGTGACTTGGAGGTGCTGGTGTTGGACTGGGGTGGACACAGTTTTAAAAAAAAAATCTTACAACACCAGCTATAGTCCACCAGCAGGTTTATTTGGAAGCACTAGCTTTTGAGGTGTTGCTTCTTCCTCAGGTGGTTGTGAAAATAAGATCATAAGACACAGAATTTATAGCCAAATGAGTACAGTGTCATGAAGATGTGACGACACATTAAACAATTTTAGATCAAGTTTTTAATTTTTTTAGAATGGCATGTGTTCGTTTCTGTTTCTAAAGAAATTTTTCTTAAAGCTTTCTGTCTTCGGTTTCATATTTCTGGGCATCACTGAAATAAAGGCAAATTCAGGGGGATTTTAAGGAGTCCAACAGCATTGTCATCAAGATTATGTTAGTGGACTGTTACTCCAGTGCATGAAATGATTTGGATGTGAGCATAAGAGCTATAGTTAGTAAGTTTGCTGATGACACCAAAATTGGAGGTGTAGTGGACAGCGAAGAAGGTTACCTCCGATTACAATGGGATCTTGACCAGATGGGCCAGTTGGTTGAGGAGTGACAGATAGAGTTTAGTTCAGATAAATACGAGGTGCTGCATATTGGGAAAGCAAATCTTAGCAGGACTTATACACTTAATGGTAAGGTCCCAGGGAGTGTTGCTGAACAAAGAGACCTTGGAGTGCAGGTTCATAGCTCCTTGAAAGTGGAGTCGCAGGTAGATAGGATAGTGAAGAAGGTGTTTTAATATGCTTTCCTTTATTGGTCAGAGTATTGAGTACAAGAATTGGGATGTCATGTACAGGACATTGGTTAGGCCACTGTTGGAATATTGCGTGCAGTTCTGGTCTCCTTCCTATCGGAAGGATGTTGTGAAACTTGAAAGGGTTCAGCAAAGATTTCCAAGGATGTTGCCAGGATCTGAACTATAGGGAGAGGTTGAATAGGCTGGGACTGTTTTCCCTTGAGCATTAGAGGCTGAGGGGTGAGTTATAGAGGTTTATGGAATCACGAGGGGCATGGATAGACTAAGTAGACAAAGTCATTTCGCTGGGGTGAGGGAGTCCAGAACTAGAGAGCATATGTTTTTCATGCAGAGGGTGGTACGTGTATGAATGAGCTGCCAGAGGAAGTGGTGGAGGCTGGTACTTTTGCAATATTTAAAAGTCATCTGGATGGGTATATGAATAGGAAGGGTTTGGAGGGATCTGGACCGGATGCTGACAAGTGAGACTAGATTAGGTTGGGATATCTGGTCGGCATGTACGAATTGGATCGAAGGGTCTGTTTCCATGCTATACATCTCCGACTCTGACTTGGCATCTTGCATTTGGTAGTTAGAGATTGGTAGTTAATTAAATAAAATGAGGAAGTAAATTGTAAAACCCATCTTGATCCATGGAATATTCATAGTCAAGAAAATGTTCTTCCTTGCCTGGTCTGGTCGCATATGACTGCAGAGTCAGCAGGGCGGTTGAAAGTTCATTGCCCTCTGAAGTGTCCTAACAAACTGCCTATTTGTACAGGGATGGGAAGTAAATATTGGCATGTTAGCAGTCCATGTTATTATTATCGCTACAATTGTATCATTAAAAATATTGCTGACTGCATTATTTTTTTGAATTGATTGATGAATCAATGATCTCGACTATTAATATTGTGATATCAGTTCAAATGATTGGGTCATTGGATATATTTGTATAATTAAATTAGAAAGATTTACATATCTGTTTCAAGTATGGTATCAGCTTTGTGACTCCCAGAAATCAGAGCTATTTTCTCTCTCTTTCCTGTTTTGAGAGAGCAGAAACTATATTTTTGCCATTCTGTCACACTAGAATTTCAGATAGTATTTGTGTATATATATAGTTTAAATTGGAACATTATTTTAATAATCGTGTTGCTTTCTTCTTCTGTGCATGTAATAGTATTTGTTGCATTGTTTAACGATGAAAAGACTAAGAATTTACTGAATTCAAATTTGATTTTCTTGAGTAAAATTATAAAATTATGAGCATCTGTAAGAATTTCACACTCAACTCTCTACTAAACTTGCTAACAACTGATTCCAAACAGAATAGGTACTTGGAATATAGTGAAAAGTCTCACAATTAAATTGGCACTGTTCCTATTCCATTTGTATACCAGTATTCTTCATTTCCACATGATTTCTCAGTACCAGAACTTATTGCCTTGTAGAATGCTACTGCTTTCTTACTAGCTTTGTACAGGAAGCTAGAGCTGCATGGTTGGCATTTTGTGAGGGTCCAATCTTTTAAATTCATGTAAATTCAAATCACATTTTTTGATGTGCATAATGTAAATGGAAACATCTGTCTGTTCATCAGAAGCTTGTACAGTACAATCAAAAATCTTTCCCATTATCTTTGTAAAAAGCACACATCATCTGGGTTTTTTATTCTAATGTTTTATAGATGGCCCTTAATGGCTGCTCCCAGTTTTTGTACTCCCCATTGGTCTTGCTTCATCAGGATTCATGATGAAAAATATGGAACACTTCTGTGGAAGCTATGAGAGGCTGACATTGGCATAAAAATCGCAATATTGTTTAGAATATGATTGTGCAGCCTTTGTTCACCTGGGAAAAGAGTTTTAGATTGCAACATCAAAAATGAAACCAAGCTTAAAGCCTACCATATAATGTGATATTTATGTTGTAGTACAGGACTGAAACATAGACAACATAGAGGAGCAATCTCAAGGCATTGGAGTTATACTATCAAAGTTGCTAATAGTAGAACCTATTAAAGTAAACTATAAACTTCAAGTAAACTATATAAACATTACTAGATAGCACAGGTAGTGGAGGTGAAACATGGCTGGGGTGCTGAGAGTTGTTGAGATGCATAAACCTGGAATTGGGACCTGTAAATAAAGGACTGAAATTATTCTAAAACACAAAGAGGATATAACCATATAAATAAGACCACAGGACCTTAAAAACAGGAGGAGGCTGTTAGGTGCCTCAAGCCGGCTCCACCATTCAATAGGATCATCATCAGTCTGACATTCCACAATGCTCATGTCCTTTGTCAAACTAATCACGTCTCCAAACATGTACAACATTGACTTGTGCGTTTAAATACAAGATCTTCACCTTATATGGTTGTAGCAATTATTTCATCCCCAGATCAAACTTTGTTTTCCAATTTAGAACACCATGGTCTCCTTCCCTTTGTAACATGGAATGGTTTCCCCTTGATCTATCTATGACTATTGGCCCTTGTGGAGATTTAAGGCATTTCCTAGCATTTGTGTTCCTAGCATGAAGTGGTGCTAAATTAAGATTGAGATGAGAAGGAATTTCTTCTCTGAGGGTTGAGTATCTTTGGAACTCCTTGCTACAGATAGCAGTGGACCAGAGTCCTTGTGTCCATTTAAAGCTGAGATAGAATCTTGATCAGTAGGGGAAATTGAGGATTATGGGGAAAATGCAAGAAAATGGACATGATCTCCATCATTATATTGACGAGACACTTGTTTATTTCACAGCATTGTGAAGTACTGTAATCATTTTGTATTTCCTGTAAATATGATAATTGTAAGTGCATAAGTGTGTAACCTAAACAACAATCGATGAGGCAGACTGAGTACTGTGTGTCTTGTGTGCAAATTTATAATAAGCTCATTGTGTTGTTTGTATCAGCAATCTCCAATAGCATTCGGAATACAACAATATGTATCAAGTAGAAAGAACAAGTGTATTAATACCTGGATCTTCTCAAAATGTAGACACAACAAACATTGAAAATATGATCATCAGGATCAGCTTCTTTCTGTTAATCATGTAAACTCAAACATCAGCATTCTCAAAGCAGATTATCTTCTCGCAGCTTGGTCTTATGCCCTGGAGGAGAACAGAAATGTTTCAGCAATCTGCTAATGGTAGCATGAAGAAATTCAACGTTGACTTCAGCTTTTGGGAAACCATCACCCTGGACTGAAACTGATGGAAATAACGTCAGTGGAAATTATCACAGCTTTTGAGATCCAGTAATAACAGCATGAAGAGGAAAAGCAAGACCAGCAAAAAATCCACCTGAATCAATAATGTGATCAGACATTCTCTGTGGCAACAAATGCCCTGTGGACTATGATGTTTGTAAGGTTCCAAATCAGTCATTTTCAGAGTTGTGGAATATCACAATCATGTCTATGAAGGTTAGTTGATGATGTTAACAATACTGTGAGTTTAGCAATACCATGAAATCCATTCTTCTCAATATAATGAGGACCAACCAAAAAATCCCATTCTTTTACTTCCTTGACTGATCTGTGTTACTTTGAGCACTGTCATCCAGGAAAAGCAGCCCTATATTCATTGACATACTTCTGGGAATATAATCATTGATCCAGAAGATGAATACTGTTGCATCTATTTTTGTGGTGCACGAATTGGCAAATATATCAGTGTCATGGTGTCTGTCTCATGGCTCAAGATGCATAAAATATACCTGATCCCCCATATTAGGTTGGAAGATAATCGAACCGCCTGTTTGTTGTTTCCTTTTATAGTGTGAGGCTATGTAACAATTGGGAAGATTAGATTAGATTACTTAGTGTGGAAACAGGCCCTTCGGCCCAACAAGTCCACACCGCCCTGCTGAAGCGCAACCCGCCCATACCCCTACATTTACCCTTTACCTAACACTACGGGCAATTTGGCATGGCCAATTCACCTGACCTGCACATCTTTGGACTGGGGGAGGAAACCGGAGCACCCGGAGGAAACCCACGCAAGCACAGGGAGAACGTGCAAACTCCACACAGTCAGTCGCCTGAGGTGGGAATTGAACCCAGGTCTCTGGCGCTGTGAGGCAGCAGTGCTAACCACTGTGCCACTGTGCCACCCACTAAGTTCCCATACAGGCCACAAAAATGTGTCTATTTAAAGTTACTATGTGGGCATGGACACATAAAAATATCTAAAGTTCCCAAATTGACTGCTGATTTCAAACAGTTTAGCAGGGGTATTTGCTCTGGCTACTGTATAATGCTCGTATTCAGCCCTTTTTACAGATTCATTTGGGGTCTTAATGCCTGTTTTGGAACTTTTTGTTTTATTAGAATTGAGCAAAGCATGCGCCAGAAGTACATCGCTCAGTGTTGTTGGTTTTTCAGTGTTCTTTAAAGGTGTATGATGGCCAAAATCAACAAAACTGCATTTAAAGTTACCTTCATGTGGAGCTGAGAGGAGCACTCTTGTTGCTGTACTTAAATTTGTACAAAAAACGTGAAGGTATAAAATAATGTAAATAGAGCCCTTGACCCTAATCCCACTAGACTGCTGACCATTCAATTTCCCTTCTTGAATTCCATCCTAGCTGATACTTCAACAGCATGGATAGAAATAAATAGATTTGGCATAATGACCGTGAAGGACAGAATAAAGACAGGAGAGAGAACATATCTTCGATTGGACAATCAAGTTGTAAGACTAGTTTGGACAGAACTAATGAATGAGGGACAGAAAGCTAAGGTCTCTGAAGGTGTTGGAATGACTAATACATCGGGAAATTAGAAGTGTATGTAATAAAGGTAATGTAGGTATAATTTAACCTTCAGATACTGTATTGTGGAAAATCAGGGGATGGCAGATACTTTCAGATACAAATCTTTCTGTCCTAGCAACCAAAAGTTCTGTATTTCTTTCCCCATCCTTACTCTATTTATTTATATTGAATCTATCTTACATAAAGAGATCTAAATTAGCTGCAATTTAGATGTCATATCTGTCTTAAGGAGGAAGTTATCAAAAGGGGGAAAAAAGAGAATTAGTGGAAAAACAATGGTTTTGTGACAATGAGGAAGTGAAAGAAATTAGTATGAAAGAAGGTAAACTGAACTAAGTCATTTTATCATGTGGCTGACTAGGAATCTCTCTCACTCTACTACCTGCCAATGGAATGTGATGGACAAACTTGTAAGTAGATACTCAACCTGTTTGTCCAGTTTAGGAATGCACATACATTCCTTTGCCGTCAAGTTCGGAATTGAGACGTGAACCCAGAGCTCCTGGCTTAGAAGTAGGGATGCTATCCACTGTGTCATAAGAATTCCGCACAAGGTAGTCACTGGAAGGTTATTTCCCTTGGCTGGGAGTGTGGAACTTGGGATCACTGTCTCAATAAGGTGTATGTCATTTAGAATTGAAATAAGCAGAAATTTATGTGCATATTTGGATTGCTCTACCACTGAGCAGTGGATTCTGATTTATTGAATATATTCAAAACAGTGCCACAAGTCATGGGGGTAGTTTGCTGAAAATGGAGCTGCACTATTTCTGGAGTCACCACAAATGTGAAGATTTAATTAAACTCTGACTAACTGCTACCCTATGAAAGGCCTTGCACCTTTTATTAATGCCTTAAAGTTAGAGCATAAATGCAATTTGTTGTACATCTTGTGGGTAAGATTATAGGTTCAACCTCTATCTACTATTTAGTGGGAAGTAATTTGCAGCTAATTTGGATCTCTCTATCTGAAGTATGTAAAATAGATTCAATAGAAATATAGAGTAGGGATGGGGAAAGAAATGCAGAACATTAGTTGCTCAGACTGAAAGATTTGTGAAGAAATCCTATTCTGTCCTTTTGAAATTTTTTTTCAAAGTTGATAACACATGCAACATTACATAATTGTAGATGATTCATTCCTTTGACAGAATATAAGAAAAAAGATACATAGCAGGGTATAAATGAGAAGAATTTGTATCTGTTAGATAAAAAGAAAGGAGTCAACAAAGAAAATAAATTCTGCCATATGTAAAGCTAATATTTTATTGGTTATTAATCACCTGTTTTGCATGATTACATCTTCAATCTATTATTTTACATTTTCTTTGTTAATGTGTGTTGTGATTGCTTTGACCGTTCTCATTTTGACAATTGTGTAAGTAACAACAGAAATTATCTGAAATAAAATGTAAGAACTGTGCATACATTTGTGAAATTAGTGTATATTATGCTGAGTGCATATTAAAGAAGTGAATTCATTTATGTTGTGTTTGGCTGTTTGCCGTGCATATAAGTTACTGAGGAAAGGTTTATACTTGAAAGACCAACTGTTGTGTGTTTTTTTATGGAAACTGCCCTGGCCAACTGAGTGTCTAGTGTTTTCTGTTTTTGATTGCATATTTTCAGTACCTGCAAGAGTTTTCTTTTCATCTCTGCTGTTATCCTTCTGTGATGAAGTTCTGTGTATTGTGTTCAGCTGCCTTTTTTTTTCACACTACATTGTAGATTGCATTTTGGTTTTGTAATTACTGTGTTTGCCAGAAATATCCTACATCTTGCCGGTTTTGCTTCATAATTAGCTGTGTTTTTATTCACATTAGCAATTATGCACATCTTGAATAATCCAGTTATTTTGTTTTAAGTGGATGACAGAAGAAATTTCTTCTGCATGCTTATGAAATCATTCATGTTGCATTTGTTTCCATGCAGATCAACCATCTGCTTGGTTTTGTCTGTTATGTTAATACAGTTTGTCATTCTGTCAGATTCTTTGATCTGTATATTTCATGAGCTGGAGGCCCTGAATAACAAGGTTGATGTATATTTTGAAGGTTGACATATATGAAAAGAAATTTGTTTCAAGCTAAAATGTTCTCTTTAACATTTAGAGAATATACAGCAGGCATTTGGAATAATTAGGAGAAAAATCCTTTTTGTTTGTTGAGGCCTATGCTATGTTGTGTTCATACTTTCTATAGTAGTTGCTCTCAGAGCAGTTTGAACTTAATGGTGAATAGAATGAAAGTGTTTTTGGGTAAGTTCTGATTAATCTTTTGAAACACTGAAACCAGATTTTAATTTTTTTCAAAAAAACTGCTTAGTGTTACAGGCAGTAATAATAAATCTATTCTTGAACATTATAGGGTTCCTAAAACATACAAGAATGATCAAATTAATGCATAAATCATTCATGTGTTTATTAACATTATTTTTTAATGTACTTAACTTTTATACTTGAGGCAATTTCACCTGAACTATTTATTCATCTAAGCTCAACACTTCAGGTGGAGAGATCCAAAATATTCTTACTATTTCAAGTCTGGTATGACGACTCCTCTTCAGAACCAGTTAAATAGTTAACCCTGTTTCTGTCTCCACAGATGCTGCCAGATGTCCTGTGTTTCTCCAGCATTCTCAGTGTATGTTTCAGATTTCTAACATTCGTAGCATTTTGCCTTTTAGAAGGTTTCTATTAATGTCTTTTCCCCTTGACATACTGTACAAACATTGTTCAGGAACATTTTTTTTAATTGAAAGAACCTATCTGCTTATTGAGAAATTTCCTTCTGTAGATAAAATGGAAATGCTGCTAGATCAGTATAGCCACTACAGTTTATTTCAAGAGAGCATAATTGCTTGTTTGTGTGATATATAAATGTATGTTCATGCATGTACAAGTAGTTCCTGGGTTGTGACCAAGTTTTGTTCTTGTGTCTGTTCGCAAGTTGATTTGTGTGCAAGTCAGAACACTATTTTATGTTGCCTGCAAAAAAAAAGATACCTATACATATACATATAGGGAAACATTAGTATGTTGGACCTTCGAAAATTGTTACACGCTGTAGGATGGCAACTGTAAGTATGAGCGTTCATAAGTTGGATGTTCGTAAATCAGGGATTCCCTGTGCTTTGAAATTACCAGCTGTGGGGTGAATACTGCGATAAATGCCAATGGAAATATATGTGCCGTATATTATACCATAACTTGAACTCTACCTTATTGTCGTCTTTCCCTTAATTATTCAAGTGTTGCAAAACTGTGAATTATGCTGTGATGTTTACTATGGCCTTGACAAGAAGGCTGGCTGCAAGTCTCAGCTGGAACAGGGATTAGCCTCCACATTCTTTGTGTTACTCTGAATTTACTGGCCCCCTGCACCAAGTTTCATGAACAAAAAAATTGTGAAGTTTCCATATAAAGAGCTTTTGTAAAAATGTTACTGAAATACTAACTCTCTGATGGTGTTAAACATAGACTTAACACTGTCTATTCCTCTAAATTCAAATTAAGCAATTCTGAATTACCTGTTAATTGGAACTGATAGAACACACTTCAAAATGCCTCCTGTGCCATTTTATTAAAAGTGCTTAATTTGAATTGTTGCATAATTCAGACTTTTATCGGCAAGAATGATTTTCAATTAATTAGAATAGACTCCTTCACATGTTTTAGAATATTATAGGGTTTTGAATATTCAGCAGTATGACCAATTTCATATTAACATTTTATTGCATAGTGTTTTGTTATGATTGTTTTTATTTTTGTTTCTTTAAATTGTGGACTGAAATAAGAGAACTGTTTTAAACCATGTTTTAAAGGACTGCTGCATGTTTTTAAAAAGCCAGTTACTTGATACTTACGGCAAGCGTATGTAAACAGTTGTTTGAACTAGTAGCAATTGAAATCATTGCAGACGAAGTGGATTGCAGGGGTTCTGTGTTATATGCAACTGGATGGCAACAAGAGTTGATTGATAACTGGTCACTAATCCATAGACCAATGACGAAAACCTTTTTTGCCTGCCAGTAACTGTGTGATTTGCTCATGGGTGACTGATCAGCTTGAGGTTAGGAACAAGGTAGAGAGCACTCTCCAAGAGTATAGGAATGCACTGTTCTAAGCAGTCAATACTCATTTTGAACTGAAGACAACCAGTTCTAACAAAACTGGATTCATTGGGAATCACGGGGAGAACTCTTCACTTTTTAGGGTCATACCTGGCACATAAGAAGTTTGTGGTTGTTGGAGGGCAGTCATCTCAGTTCTGGGAGACCTATGAAGGAGTTCCTCAGCATGTTGTCTTACACCCACATTTTCAGCTGCTTCATCAATGACCTCCTCTCCATCATAAGAACAGAAGTGGGTTGTTTGCCAATGATTGCACAATGTTCAGTACCATTTGAGATTCCTCCGATACTGAAGTGGTCCATGTTCAAATGCAACAAGATTAGGACAAAGTCTAGGAGTACTGCAGAGAATAACTTGCATCCTTGCTCCCCAAAACCTGTCCACCATCTCCAAGGCAGAAGTCAGGAATGATGGAATACTCTTCATTTGTCTGAATGACAGCAGCTCAAACAACGCTTAAGAAGATTGACATCATCCAGGACAAAGTAGCCTGCTTGGTTCACACTACATCTACAAATGTCCGCTCCCTTCACTACAGACACTCAGCAGCAGTGAGTACTGTCTGTAAATTGCACTGCAGAAATTCACCAAAGATCCTTAGGCAACACTGTCCAAACACACGATCACTTCCATTTGGAACACTAGCACCTGCAAGTTCCCCTCTGAGCCAGTCACCTTTCTGACTTGGAAATATAAATCAGTTCTTAAACTGTCGCTGGGTCACAAATCCTGGCAATTCCTCTCTAAGGACATTGAGAGTCTTAACAGAACATGAACTGCATAAGTTTAAGAAAGTTAATAATCTCACAACATCAGGTTATCGTCCAACAGTATTTGGAAGTACTAGCTTTTGGAGCACTGCTCCTTCATCAGGTAGCTGTGGAGCAGGATCATAAGACACAGATTTTATAGCAAAAGATTACAGTGTATTGAACTAAAACAATATATTGAACAAACCTATATTGCCATTAAGTACTTCATCTTTTAGAATGGGTTGCAGGTTTCAGTTCATTACTATGTAAATCCCAGAACTACTTTCAGGTCACATTCCTGAGGTAACTCAAGGTTTTATTTAAAAAAGTGACATCTCTGCTCAGACAGTGCATTAAAGGTATGAGGTTAGAGTCTGTCTGTATTCCAATCTTGAGTCAGACCGGTACTGTTTCCAAAGTAGGAATTTATAAAATATTAAATGGATTGACTGCTTGCACCTGAAGGATACCCTCAACAGAATAGGGTGTGATGCTCAACTCATCGATCGCCAGTTCTGGCATGTCACAGCAAGAAACCATAATGACCTCCTCAGGATCTCCTCGGGATGCAACCGATAATGTACCCTTTGTTGTCCAGTACTTCCCAGGAGTTGAGAAACTGCACCATGTTCTTTGCAGCCTGCAACAATTATCAGTGAGGATGAACACCTCACCAAGACCTTCCCTACGCCTCCACTTCCTGCCTTTAAACAACAGCCAAATCTTAAACAGACCATTGCTCGCAGCAAACTAGCCAGCCTTTAGGACAACATTGACCACAACAATGTACAGCCCTGTCTTTGCAATCACTGCAAGACATGTCAGACTGTAGACTTGGATATCACCATCTGCACACGCACAAAAGCGCACAACCTGCAGGCAGTCAATGCATACAATATTTTATAAATTCCTACTTTGGAAATAGAACCAGTCTGATTCAAGATTGGGATACAGACAGATTCTAACCTCACACCAAATGAATTTTCTGAGCTGAGATGTCACCTTTGTTTTAAAACCTTAAGTTATCTCAAGATTGTGACTAGAAAGAAGTTCTGGGATTTACATATTAATGAACTGAAACCTGCAAAGCATTCTAAAAGATGAAAGGCTTGTCTTATGATCCTGCTCCACAACTACCTGATGAAGGAACAGCATTCCAAAAGCTAGTACTTTCAAATAAACCTGTTGGGCTATAACTTGGTGTTGTGTGATTTTTAACTTTGCCCACCTCAATCCAACACCGGCACCTCCACGTCATAGGTTTAAGAAGGCAGCTCACCACCACCTTCTTGAGGGCAACTAGAAACCGGCAATGATGCTGGTTGTCTCATGAGTGAATAAATAAAACTTTACTTTTGATTCAGCAGCTGTTGTAATCTGTGACTTTTAACTGATGTCAGTGATCTTTGTTTCGAAGAGAACCAACCACCCTATGTCTGTTGCAAACCAGTGGGAGCACCTGAGAAGCATTATTCTGACTGGCATAAGACTACTTAAGATAATCTTAGCAACCCATCAATAGGAATCACTGAATGGTCTTTCTAGTTTTCCTCTGCCTTTAACTAACTTTTTTCCTTGTCTGTTTGACTGTGTGCTCAAGGGGGAGTTTGTTAGCGGCATAGAGTTTTAATTTGCAGTTTTATATAATGGTTTGTAACTGTTTACCTGTAGTTAGAATCAAATTACTTGCAATAAATAATCATTCTTGTTCGGTGCAGAAACCTGGTCTGTGCTTTCTTACAATCTAAGTTTGGGTAAATTGGGGAGTTCAAAATCTTTGTTGGAGAAAGATTTTATAGAAGTGTATTGAGTCCTGTATTCAGCAGCACAAATCGATCTTTATATGAAGTGCCTTACCAATGCAGCATGTGAGATGTCTCTAGGACACTGATTCTCCCAGTTAGGTACAACATATTTGTGTTCTGTGTTACAATGATTACATGCAACATTTGACATCAATGCTTGCCACATCCTTTCTGATCTACGCATCCAAATGTGTGAATGGACAATCAATGATGGATAACTTCATGGTCAATCCTAGGTTCTCCCATCATTTTGTGATGTTTGCCAGACTCCCTGGCCCCTTACAATACATCTTATGGACCACATTTCCATACTAACTGTTATATCCCTTCCTAGATGTTTGCCAGCGCATCATCTAATTGCTTATTACTGATGAATTTTCAAATTCTGTTCTGCAATTTATAATCCTTGCTAACCTTAATATAGAAAGTTAGAAATGGCATTAATTTCTACCAATTATTATTGTGTGTGGTATCAGCTCCAATATAAAGTTACTTTAAGTTAGACATAATTACACCTAATACTACAATTCTGCGACAAAGTCGACAATATTGGGAGCAGTTTTCTTCTTACTCGATTTTGAAAGATCAAAACAAACAACTTTTTGTTTAGCAACTACAATTTACCACCTCCTCTATTTGCATGCTGTAAGGTGGTTTAAAACAGAAGTTTAATACTAGGAAGGACTGTATTGTCATTACTTTAAATACTTTTCATGCTAGTTCTCTTTACTAAATATAATAGCACCTATTCAAATCCCATTGATAAGAATGAAACTCGAACACTTTTTTATAACTTTATCCAGTCATTTAAAAGAAGCTTATTTTGATTCTTTAAGATTCTGCAGGACATGAGTCTAGATTAGAGTGGTGCTGGAAAAACCCAGCAGTTCAGGCAGTATGAGAGGCTCAGTAAAATCGACATTTTGAGCAAAAGCCCTTCATCAGGAATTCCTGATGAAGGGCTTTTGCCCAAAACGTCGATTTTACTGCTCCTTGGATGCTGCCTGAACTGCTGTGTTTTTCCAGCAGCACTGTAATCTAGACTCTGGTTTCCAGCATTTGCAGTCATTGTTTTTACCATTCTGCAGGACACGACCCTTGCTCTCCCTTGTCTTGTTTTTCTCTGTCATGATAACCTTAAGAGAATGAACAACAGCCGCTTCACCCCCAAATGAACAGACTAAAGATCGGGGAATTGCCATTCTTCCCTTGTTCTTTAGGCTGTTCGTTAGGTTGTGAAGCAGCAGTTGTTTATTCTCTTGAGATCATAATGACCCTGTTTCAGAATTGTTTCTGCCCTCCTTGCTATGTTATTTGTCTCTTGGTACCCTGACAAGGTTATCTTGTTTAAACTTTTTGTTGTTCTAATCTCCCTGCTTCTCTCTACTACCTATATCTATTTAGGTCGTGACAATTACCTAAAAGTTCTTGATTATTGTGGGATCGGACTTTTTTAAACTGTACTAAATAACAACTTTCAAACTAGCTGGTACCAGAGCCTTGTCAAGGTTCTCCAAAGATGTTTATCGAAACCATTCTCTGCATCGAAGGCTTACTGTCTACAGAAATCTAACTAAATTCCCTAATGTTTAATACATTACTACCATTATTATTATATGAATATATGTCTACTCTAATATGTAATTATAATTGTTTATAAGGCCTCATCTAAGGTGGGTCAAGTTTTCTCCTTTTATTTCCTATTAAAATAGGAAGTTTCAAATGGGATATTTTCCAGCTGAGCCACCCTTATCAGAAAAGAGGAGTCTTACTGTTTGCATTCTAGCCCCATTGTGACTCTGTTGCGATTGTCAGAGGCATTGTGTTACCTATGTGTGAAGGCCTATCAACCATAATTTTTTTTCAGCCATCTTATGTCATCTTAAAAAAAAAACATGGTTAGAGCCAAAAACCTGCAGATGCTAGAATCCAAAGTAGACAAGCGGGAGGCTGGAAGAACACAGCAAGCCAGGCAGCATGAGGAGGTGGAGAAGTTGACCTTTTGGGATGGAAGAAGGGTTACACCTGAAACATTGACTTCTCCACCCCTTGATGCTGCCTGGCTTGCTATGTTCTTCCAGCCTCCTGCTTGACTATCTCAAAAAAAACAAGCAGCCATTTTGTCACATTCAGCCACGGGTAACTACAACAATCTTTTAACTTTTGAGGTGACTCTGGGAATAGCAGGTGTTGAATTCCAGCATACTTCCCCAGTGAACCATAACAATTGTTATTTAATTGGCTGAACATGATTATGCATGTACTAATTATTATGTGAGCAAATTTGTCAGCTTCCTTTTGGAATATGTTTGGGCAACATAAAGCCTACAGTCATTACAGTAATGCTGTTCAAGCATACGGAACTGTTGAAGGTTTAAAAACTATTTCCATTTGGAAATAAGTCCATCAAGGTGACATTCCTTTGATCTGTTCAAGGTTCCAGAAGGGCTTTACACTCTCCACCTGATTCTGAGGCTACTAGCTGAACAAAACTATGATTTTTAAGAAAGCTCTGGTAAAATAAAATCTGAGATTTTTAATTGAGATTCAGCTGAAGTGTTTAAATTTATCTTGGTGTTGTTGACTTTCAATTAGCATGTTCATTGTATAGAAGGAAAGGAGTCTGGTGTGAGAATGTAGACCTGCTGCTGAATTTTGCAGACTGTATAGTAGTATCTGGATAGCCACAGTACATGATTTTTCAACCTTAACTGCCTTTGCCTACTGAAATGTCTAATTATCAAGCTTAAGTTTCCTGCACTGCCTTTTTGGGTCTAAAATTATTTAGCAAAACTATCTTCCTTCCAATGTTGCTATGGTTTCATGCCGATAACTGTGTGTGTGTGTGAGAGACAAATACTATTAGCTAACTAATAGTGATTTTGCATGTTTGACACTTGTGCAGAAAATGCCTAATACAGAATGAGTACAAATTGACTGCCACTTGAATAAGGTTCATTTTCATTCAGAATGTACCACGATATATCATGATATTTCCAGCTGCTTCTATCACCTCATTAGTCATCTGATTTTTCAATAGGAGCCAAGGGGTTAATCCATTGTTTTAATAAGTTGTGCTTGACAGTGATGTTGAGTATATAGATAATAAAACTACCACAAAAGAATCCCTTGTCTAAGCAAAATAAAAAGGTAAATACCTCAAAGTTTTGGTGATCTCTTGATTGGAAAAAGTCAATATTTATATATTAGCTTTGTGTTGAAATTTTGTTCATTTAAATTAGGCTTTAATTTTTTTTGGAAATAACCTGTACATTCATAGTTTAGCAAGTAAAGTGAGAAAATAAAATGGATAAGTTTGGATGGATAATTTAAATAGCATTTTTGGATATTCTGTTAAATATTCCAGTTTAAATTCAAGTATTTTCAATGAGTAAATAACAAATGAGTGGTATATTAATGCTGTAATATTTTATTGCTACTTACAATATATTAACAGTAATAGAGTGCCAAAAACAATTAACAATATGAGAAATGCTATTATCACTTTCATAACAACATATTTATCCTCTGTTCTTCAAACATAAATTTATAAAATGTGATAATGTCTCAAATATCCAGTGATAACATGACATTTGACTGATCATGCGAGAGCTGAGGACAATGAAAAGTATATTCTAATTTTAATTGAAAGAAAATGGGTTGAAGCATGGAATGTAAGAGTCTATAAATTGAAAAGGGAAGAACATTAGACATTAATAAAGGCAAATTATAAATGGAAGAAAAATATGGATAAATGAAAATCTGCTCAAGTGCATTTCTGAAACAAGTTGGGGCAAAACAACTTTTTAGAAAACTTGTTGTACAAAACTTGAATTAGATGGACTGTTTAATTTGGCAAAAATAATTTGTATTTCTTTAGGTCAAAGGAAAAGTGCTACGTTGGGGAAGGACAACTGTAGCAAAATTTGGCAGGAGCTGGGGAATGTGAATTGGGAGCAGCTGTTTGAGGGTAAATCCACATTTGATATGTGGGAGGACTTGTAAAGAGAGGTTGATTAGAGTGCAGGACCGGCCTATGCCTGTGCAAATGAGTGATAGAAATGGCAAGAGTAGGGAACCATAGTTGACAGGTGAAATTGTGAGACTAGCTAAGAGGAAAAAAGGAAGCATACCTAAGGTTTAGGTGACTGAAAACAGACAAAGCTTTGGAACAATATCAGGAAAATAGGACCAATCTGAAATGTGGAATTAAGAGGGCTAAAAGGGGTCATGAAGCATCTTGAGCAAACAGGGTTAAGGAAAATCCGGAAGCCTTTTATTCGTATATAAGGGGCAAGAGGGTAACTAGAAAAAGGGTTGGCACACTCTAGGACAAAAGAGGTAAGTTATGCGTGAAGTCAGAGAAAATGGGTGAGATTCTCAAGTACTTTGCGTCTGCATTCACCATGGAGATGGACATGACGGATGTTGAGGTTATAGATGTTTGCTGACTTGACCTAGAGTCATCATAAGGATGGAAGAAGTATTGGGTATTCTAAAAGGCAAGGTAGACAGGTCCCCAGGTCCGGATGGGATCTATCCCAGGTGATAGAGGGAAGCAAGAGAGGAAACAGATATCTTTGCAGCATCCTTGAACACAGGTGAGATCCCGCAGGACTAGAAAATTGCTCATGTTGTCCCCTTATTTAAGAAGGGGAGCAAAGATAATCCAGGTAATTATACACTGGTGAGCCTGATGTTATGGTCGGGAAGCTGCTGAAGAAGATACTGGGGGATAGGATCTATTTACATTTGGAAGAAAATGGGCAACATGATTTTATGCAGGGAAGGTCATGTCTTACCAACTTAATAGAATTCTTGGAGGAAGTGACAAAGTTGATTGATGAGGGAACGGCTGTAGATGTCATATACATGGACTTTAGTAAGAAGTTTGATAAGGTTCCCCATGATAGGCTGATAGAGAAAGTGAAGTTGCATGGGGTCCAGGGTGTAGGAGCTAGACGGATAGAAAACTGACCGAGCAACAGGAGACATAGTAGTAGTGGAAGGAAGTTTCTCAAAATGGAGAAATGTGACCAATGGTGTTGTGGCAGTTGTTTGTGATATACATAAATGACCTGGAGGAAGGTACAGGTGTTCTGATTAGCAAGTTTGCAGATGACACTAAGATTGGTGGAGTGGCAGGTAGTGAAGGGGACTGTCAGAAAATGCAGCAGAAAATAGATTGGAGAGTTGGGTGGAGAAATGGCAGATGGAGTTTGATCCGGGCACATGCGAGGTGAAGAATTTTGGAAGATCCAATTCAAGAGTGAACTATATGGTAAATGGAAAAGCCCTGGGGAAAATTGACGTACAGAGAAATCTGGATGTTCAGGTCCATTGTTCCCTGAAGGTGGCAATGCAGGTCGATAGAGAGGTCAAGAAAGCATACGGCATGCTTTCCTTCATTGGACAGGGTATTGAGTGTAAGAGTTGGCACGTCGTGTTACAGTTGTATAGGACTTTGGTTTGGCCATATTTAAATTACTGTGTACAGTTCTGGTCGCCACATTACCAGAAAGATGTGGATGCTTTGGAGAGGGTGTAGAGGATGTTCACCACGATGTTGCCTGATATGGAAGGCTCTAGTTATGAAGAGAAGTTGAGTAGATTAGGACAATATTCATTTGAAAGACTGAGTTTGAGGGGAGACCTGATTGAGGTCTACAAAATCATGAGAGGTATAGACAGGGTGGATAGCAAGAAACTTTCTGCCAGAGTGGGGGACTCAACTACTCGGGGTCACGAGTTCAAGGTGAGAGGGGAAAAGTTTAAAGGAGATATGTATGGAAAGATCTTTACGCAGAGGGTGGTGGGTGCCTGGAATGCATTACCAGCGGAGGTGGTAGATGCAGGCACGATAATGTCATTTAAGATGTATCTAGACAAATACATGAATAGGCTGGAAACAAAAGGATACAGATCCTTAGAAAATAGGTGACAGTTTTTGATAGAGGATCTGGGTTGGTGCAGGCTTGGAGGGCCAAAGGGCCTGTTCCTGTGCTGTAATTTTCTTTGTTCTTTATTCAGTCTTAATTGGTGTTCGTTGATTTAAGTTTGCGTTATAGACATGGTGAACTTCAGATAACTGGTGAATAAGTCCAGTAATGTGCTTGTAGAGAATATGCCCTGCCCCCCTCCCCTACAAAGTGGAATTTTTCTTACACTTTTAGCAACATATGCTTGTAATGTAAATTAGTTGATTCTCAAAGCTGCTTTTTTGCACAAGGGATAAAATTTCCAAGGGAAATCTTAGTCAGTGGCCAGTGATTAAGGTTGGAATCATAGAATCCCTACAGTGTGGAAGCAGGCCATTTGGCCCATTGAGTCCACACCAAACCTCTGAAGAGCAGCCCACCCAGACTCTCAGTTGACTCTATTCTATTCCTAAGATTCAATATAGCGAGATTAGTAAAGCATATAAAAACATTGGTAAATATACAATAAAATAAAATAATTATTCAGGTCCATAGAAAAACATCAAGAATGGCAGAACAGCTGATCTTTCATAATTGCTGCATATGGGTGCTCTGGATGCCATTTTGGTCCAGAACTAGCATGCCTACAACAAGTGTTTGAGGTTCAAGCAGCTTCAACTCACAACATATGAGAGCTGACTGAGCAACAAATACAGTGCTATATCAGGGCAGAGGTTACCTTGATTATTTGTACCAGGAGGCATCATAGTTAGTCTGATTTTGATCAATGATCATGGAGAGGAGAATGTTACTGTGAGTGAGGCAGTTAAGAGGACCCAGAAGGGAGGAGTGTAGGAGATACTGCCTTTCCAACTAAAAGGCTGGAAGATGTTTCAGCTCCCCTGGATGAGAGTGAGGATTACATAACCGTGGCACAGGAAGCCATTCAGAGAGGGGAGTAAGAAGGAATATAATAATAGGGGACAGTATAATGGAAGCAATAGATGTCATTCTCTGCAACAAGTGAGTCCAAGTGGCCGTGATGTTTGCCACTTCCAGGGTTCCAGGACGTCTTAGTGTTGTAATGAAAAGGAAGAATCCAGTCGTCCAGGACCAATTGTTGCAACATAGGGATAGCAAGCCACGTCAAATCAGATTTGCTAACACTGGATATCACAATGCAATGAAAGTAAAATATTCAATGACCCTCAAAATTGCCAACTGTTTCTAACCAGACTATGAATAATAGATGTCAGACACCAAATTTATAGCTTATATAGAAATTAACAATATTATTACAACTGTAACTTTAGCAGAGCAAAATTAAGCAGAAAAGTTATCCAATTATTGGAATTAATTAGTTAAACACAATCTTTTAATTTTTAAAAATTTAACTTATTTTTTTCTAATCAAACTATTTAAAGACACAGGTCCCCACCGCCAATCCACGGGTGATACATTCCAAGAACTACCGCTGATAGTAGCGAGCCCTATCATTTACCTCCCCGGCAGCCCCTGGAATTATTTCTGCAATGTTCCACGTAATCGTTTTGGGCGGATAACTGAAACCGTGGAATCCGTAGATAAGGGGGTTCTAATGTATTATTGCACACCTCTGGATCAGGTAGGACTGGAACCCAGGCTTGTCAGTTCAGGGATAGGGACACTACCACTGCCACAAGCAGGCTCCAATCTTCCTTTACCCTAACTCACCACTCTCTCAAACATAGGTAGAGTTAAGAGGTAAACGTTATATAAAAAAAAGACTTGTAACTGATCAATAGATTTTAACAGTTTTGAATGATGCATACTAAACCTTCATGCAATCCTTGGATAATGAGTTGCACATCAACACATGGGACTGTATATTTTGCTTGAATACTGAAGTGAGCAGTTAATGCAGACCGCAGAACACATTTACTTGTATCTGACAGTGAGGGGCTCTTTTCTCAGAATTTTCAGTAATTCTGTAACTGGAGGATAACCAGAGAGCAACTAAAACTCCATCTATGCCTTTCACAACCTTCTGTCCAGAACCCAGTCCAAACCAGATCAATTTATGGTTCCTTTTTGTTTGCTTTCAATATTCTCTCTTTGTTTGATTTGCTCAGCACCAGCCTATCTTTGACCATTTCAACAGCCAAGCAGCTGCCGGTCTTTGAGTATAATACACCTCAGCTGCCGGAATATCTGGAGCGGTCTTAGGGTAATAATCAACCTGAAATTGAGTTCTGAGGCTAGTTCCCATAAACAAAATAATAATAACTAGGATAACTGCAGATGCTGGAAATCAGAAACAAAAACCGGCATTGAGAGAAAAATTCAGCAGGCTTGGCAGCATTTGTAGAGAGAAATCAGAATTGGTGGTTTGCATCCAATGATACTTCCTCAGAACTGATGTAGAAAAAGTTGGTTTTTATGCAGAAGATATGTTGGAGGATGAGGGAGGAATGAGTTAAAGCCCAAAGAGAAGAACAATTGGACAGACAAAGGATTGGATATTAATCAGGCTAGGAAAATGAATAGCTATTAATGGGCACTTTTATCAACTCACAATAGATTATGTCTAATAGCCGACCATGTGATAACAAGGCTTGGGGTGTGGGGGTTGGGTTAACGACATGGAAGAAGCTCAAGCCTTAAAGTTGAAAGTTGAACAAAATAAGAGATGGTTGTTGACTTCAGGAGGGCATGGAGTGGCCATTCTCCACTGGACATTGGCTCCCAGCTGGAGATCGTGAAGAATACCATTTTTCTTGGTGTCCACCTGGTGGAGAATCTCAGCTAGTCCCTCAACACCAGCTCCAAAATCAAGAAAGGCTAGCTGCATCTCTTTTTTGCATAGGTTGAAGAAAGCTCATCTCCCATACCCCCTCCCCATCCTCACCACATTCTACAGAAGGTTCAGTGAGAGTACTCTGAGCAGCTGCATCACTGTCTGGTTCGGGAATTGCGCCATCTGGGATTGTAAAACCCTACAAGTATAGTGAGGAGAACTGAGAAGATCAACATGGTCTCCATTCCCTCCAATACAGACATTGACACCTCTCTCTCTCTATCTTCCGTCCGTCCTTCCTTCCTTCCTTCCTCTCTCGCGCCTCTCTCGCGCCTCATGTCAGTAGGCTGAGTACCTCGCCAAGACCTCACCCACACCTCCACTGCTTGCCTTTAAACAACCCCCAAGCCACAAACAAATCAACATTCGTAGCAAACTGCCCAGCTTTCAGGACAACGCCAAAGAACCCTATCACAGTAGGCACTGCAAGACATGTCAGAGTGTGGACATGGCTACCACCATTATGCAGTCAATGTTGTCTATCTTAAACGCTGCAGGCAAGGCTGGCCTGAGGCATGGTACATTGGTGAAACAGAGCAGAGGCTATGGCAATGGATGAATGGGCACCGCACAACCATCAACAGACAGGCGTGTTCCCTCCCAGTTGGAGAACACTTCAGCGGTCCAGGACCTTGGACCTTTGGGTGACGATCCTCCAACGCGGATAATTCGGGACAGGCAGCAGCGAAAAGTGGCTAAGCAGAGGCTGATAGCTAAGTTCTGTACCCATAAAGAGAGCCTCGACCAGGACCTTTTGGGTTTTTGTCACATTACTGATGACCCCATTGCACTATACACGCACACAGACGCACACACACACCCACACACTGATGCACACCCCACACACACAGGCACTCCTACACACAGACACTCCTATACATACACACACTCACACATACACCCTTTCACAGACTTGCACCCCTTTACACAAACACACACACACAAACTCACACGCACACATACATTTGTGGGGTGAATTTATAATTGCAGAGTTACATTGTACTTTGCTCAAAAGCTGCATGAATCCATGTAAAATTCTGTTAATTCATTTTTTTTAGATTAGATTGAGTCTAAACATTATGGCACAGACAACAGAACACTGGGGGCTAACACCTTCAACGCATTGTCTGGGCTGACACCAGTTGTTAAAGTTCACATGAGAATGGAACTTTTAAAGAGTTTTGTGATTTACGTATGAAAGAAATGAAACTGATGTGGTTATTCTAACAGATGAGAGACTTAAACAATCAAGGTATTTTTCAATGTATAGTTTCAGTTACATCACACTGTAAACATTTGCTATAAATTCTATGTCTTATAACTATGTCCTCCACAACCACCTGATGAAGGAGCAGCGCTCCGAAAGTTAATGCTTCCAGTTAAACCTGTTGGACTATAACCTGGTGTTGTGTGATCTTTTCAACTTTGTACAGCCCAGTCCAACACTGGCATCTCCAAATCATGATTACTATCGACACCACTAACTGCCAGCTTAAAGTGGAGAGGATCTCCAAGAAGATCGTGCATATTGACACAGACATCAAGTTTCTATAGCAATGCAGGCAAGCAGGAAAGATCCCAAAAGGATTACTGATCACGAACCTGCTCAAGTCGACTTATAACATAGACTTACGCAGAGAAACTTTGCCTCCACACCTCTCTCAAACTCCTCAATCATCTCATGCACCGACTCTACAGCAGGTGCCACAACTCTGAAATTCAGATGGAGTCCGCACTCTCAGCCTGCACTCAGGATACAGCAGTACAATTACGCGACGTTGCCAAACAGACAAGGCGACAAAACTACACCACTTACATGCACCAAAAACAAGAAGCTGGAGAAACTTGGCATTCTTACTAGTAGTAGCGAAGCCCACCCTGGCACCACAGTGGATAACATTTTCACTGCGGGGAAATTGATTGTGAACTTATCGGACCACACGCTTTGACCGGAAGAGGTTGAAGTCCTGAACAGGGGTCTCAATTTCTGCCCCACAACCAAAATGGACCCCTTGGTTCTTGCAGCAGACATGGAGGAATTTATCAGATGAATGAGACTCTTGGAATTCTTTCAAGATGCCAGCAGTGATCCCAACAAGCCCACTGAAGAACTGAAACAACAGTCATCACAGGGATCTGTGGAGAATCGACCAAAGAAGGAGTCAACTTGGACCCCACCAGAGGGCCGCTGCCCTCAGCTTGACATGTATGCTCAAACTGTCAGGAAATATATAAATGCCAGATTCATCAGCTGCACCCACAAGGTAGAGCAAAACATCACCCATTCACAATGTGACACCATACATGCTCTCAAAACCAATTGCAACATTGTCATCAAACCAGCAGATAAAGAAGGAGCCGTCGTCATTCAGAATAGAATAGATTACTGCAAGGAAGTGTACCGACAACTGAACAACCAGGAACACTATGGGCAACTACCAGGCAATCCAACCAAATAGCACACCCGTGAACTAAACACATTGATCAGGACTTTGGATCCAGTCCTTCAGAGTTCCCTATGCGTCCTCATCTCACATATGTCTCGTGTAGGTGACTTCTACTGCCTTCCAAAGATATGCAAAGCCAATACACCAGAACAACCCATTCTATCAGGCAATGGGACCCTGTATGAGAACCTCTCTGGCTATGTCGAAGGCATCTTGAAAATCATTTGTATAGGGGATCCCCAGCTTCTGCGTTAACACGACGGATCTCTTACAGAAACTCAGCACCATGGACCGGTCGAACCGGGAACATTCCTCATCACAATGGATGTTTCAGCACTTACACCAGCATCCCCCACAATGACGGCATCGCGGCAACAGCCTCAATACTCAACACCAACAACTGCCAATCTCCGAGCACCGCTTTATCCTCGATCCCAACGCCTTCACCTTTGACAACAGTTCTTCATCCAGACACATGGAACAACCATGGGGACCAATGTGCCAATATTTTCATGCACAGGTTCGAACAAGGCGACGTCTCTACGCAGGACCTCCAACCAACACTATACACCAGCTACACTGATGACATTTTCTTCCTCTGGACCCATGGCGAGGAGTCACTGATAAAACTACACAGTGATATCAACAAGTTTCATCCCATCATCAAACTCACGATGGACTACTCTCTACTATCTGTCTCATTCTTGGGCACCTGTATCTCCATTAAGGATGGACACCTCAGCACCACACTCTACCGCAAACCCACAGACAACCTCACAATGCTACACTTCTTCTTCAGTTTCCACCCAAAACATATTAAAACAGCCATCCCCGATGGACAAGCCCTACACGTACACCAGACCTGTTCAGATGAGGAAGAACGTGACGGGCACTTGGAAATACTCAGGGATGCCCTCATATGAATGGGGTACAATGCTCAACTCATCGACCGCCAGTTCTGATGTGCCACAGCAAGGAACCGTAATGACCTCCTCCAGGAGACACACGTGCTGCAACCGACAGGGTACCCTTTATTTGTCCAGTACTTCCCAGGAGCCAAAAGCTATGTCATGTTCTTCGGCCTGCAACACCTTATCAGTGAGGATGAACACCTCGCCAAGACCTTACCCACACCTCCACTGCTTGCCTTTAAACAACCACCAAACCTTAAGCCGATCAATGTGCGTAGCAAACTGCCCTCTTTCAGGACAACTCTGTACAACCCTGTCACAGAACGCAGGAGGCTAACACCTTCAACATATTATCTGGGCTGACACCAATTGTTAAAGTTCACCTGAGAATCTAACTTTTAAAAAAGGTTTTGTGATTTACATATGAAAGAAGTAAAAGTATCATGGTCATTCTAACAGATGAGAGACTGAACAAACAATCAAGGTATTTTTCAATGTATAATTTCAGTTACATCACATTTGTAAACTTTTGCTATAAATTCTGTGTAGTCTACAACCACCTGATGAAGGAGCAGTGCTCCGAAAGCTAGTGCTTCCAATTAAACCTGTTGGACTATAACCTGGTGTCATGTGATTTTTAATTTTGTCTCCACAATAGTAAAGTCATTCTTTCCTAGCAACAATGTTGGAAAGAAAAGATTTCTAAAATAAAACAGGTGATGCAAGTCGCCAATTGTCAGACTGTTTCACAAAGAGAAATGTTTACTAAAGAAATTATTGGATGTTTTCCAAGAGTGAGAGATCTTCTGTTATGTTGAGAACATGGAAGAATGACATGAGAACCTGGAATATTATGAAAATATGGATGGCAATTTTTCTTTAACTGCTTTGTAATAATTTTCTACCTGTAGGAATTTTAAAGAATGGGAATATTGGAGTGGTTAACGCTTTGTTGTATTGTCTTGTGGAACATAGGAAGAAAGCATATTTAATTTCTTTGACCAGTTCCAGAGAGATTTTTAATTAAAAGTCTGCATCTACTAATGTCTGGTTAATGACATAAAGTTTATTAATACTTTAATGTCATGGCTATTAATTGTATTAGCACATATTAATGCAGAGCACCAGCGACACATGGTGTGAGATTAGGTGAGTAAAACTGAGGAAGACATTAATCTCTGTCCATTACAAAAGAAACCTTCATTTCAATATTGCAGACTGGTTAAGAATAGATAAAACCTGTTTATTCCTCATTTCTCCACCTGAAATTTCTCTGTTAAATTTTCATCTAGCATCGAGCCAATCTATTAACTTGTTTCTCTTCCTCACATCGCTTTCAGATGTTTTGTTACTTCTCTAAGTTGGTGCTATCTACAAATTACAGCATTGTGCCTCCACATTCAAGTTCAATTTATTTGTACATACTACATTAAGAAGAAAAGTGGCCCATTTGGAAACCACAGGGGAGTCACCAGAGTTGTCCTTCCTGAAGGTTAGCAAATATCTAATAACCATAACGTTTCCTGGCATTTAACCAATCTTCTATTTTTATTTTTAACACTGTGCCCACTAATTCTATTAAAAACCCTAATCCAGTGTTTTCAGTTAAATTGATGATTTAAATAGCCCGTTGCTCTTTCAGAAAATTTATTTGGGGTTGTCTCTTTACAATAATGAATTGTAAAGCACAAAAAACATTCTGTCTAATGCATCTGGGCAATTTTTCAGTTTCTCATCTCTGAATTGTGACCCATTTTCCTGCTCCGTCCTCATTTTATTTTTCTTTTGAATATTTATTCACTTGCCTTTTGAAAGTTTTATGGTAGAAATTGTAGAGATTCTCACCACAATCTTCCATTACTCAGATACACTAGTGATGTCTGAGGACTGCAGGATTGCAAATGTGATACTATTGATCAATAAAAGGATGAAAGGATAAATATGGAAATCACAAATCAATACAGTGGAAGGGGAACTTCCTAGAACCAGTAACTTTGGAGAAAATAAATATCCACTTGGACCAATGCCTTTTTAATAAAAGGGAGTTTACATGGATTTGTTCAGGGCAAATTTTGTTTGTTATGTCATCCAACTCAAATCAAGTTGGTCAAAGGATGGATCTCAGTTGATATTGTGTATATAGATTTTCAAAAGGCATTTGAGGAAGTGCTATATATTAGGCCTGTTAGCAAAGCTTGCCTTAATGGAAACAGCCCCGATTCCTCAGGTCCCTCCTCATAACTCTGGTGTTTCATCTCTTGAATAAACCAGTAAATCAGTTCGCTGGATGTAGCACATGAACAGCTCATTTTGTGTGGGTAAATTTTATAATGAATGGAGGATAGAAGCCCTGAGCATTTATCATAGATTAAAGATCTTAAATCTGTGCACACTTGCATGGAAAGCAAGTGACTTAGCACAATGTTTCTGTCTTTGTTTCCTTTAACACCAGCTCCTGCTGCCAGTATGGAAAAGAAAATTGAAAGTTGGCTCTTACTGCATCCACCAGCATGAGTACAGTTTCTGTAACTGCTTATGTCAGTGTTATGCATCTGCTGCCTACTATCATAGAGTCATAGAGATGTACAGCACGGAAACAGACCCTTTGGTCCAACACTAACAAACCGACCAGATTCCTAACCTAATCTAGTCCCCTTTGACAGCCCTTGGCCTGTATCCCTCTCTTCATATTCCTATTCATATACCCATCTAGATGCCTTTTAAATTTTGTAATTTGTACCAGCCTCCACCACTTCCTCTGGCAGCTCATTCCATACACGCACCACCCTCTGTGGATAAAGTTGCCCGTTAGGTCCCTTTTAAATTTTTCCCCCCTCACCCTAAACTTATACCCTCTAGTTCTGGACTCCCCCACCCCAAGGAAAATACTTGCCTATTTGTATTATCCATGCCCCTCATGATTTTATAAACCTCCATAAAGTCACCCCTCAGCTTCCGATGCTCCAGGGAAAACCGGTCCAGTCTATTCATCCTCTCCCTAAAGCTTCGATCCTCCGACACTGGCAACATCCTTGTAAATCTTTTCTGAACCCTTTCAAGTTTCACAACACGGCATGGCGGTTTAGTGGTTAGCACTGTTGCCTCACAACGTCAGGGACCCAGGTTCAATTCTTGCCTCAGGCGACTGACTATGTGGAGTTTGCACATTCTCCACGTGTCTGCATGGGTTACCTCCGGGTGCCCCGGTTTTCTCCTACAATCCAAAGATGTGCAGGTTAGGTGAATTGGCCATGCTATATTCCCCATAGTGTTAGGTGTATTAGTCGGGGTAAATACGAGGTGGGGGGAATAGGTCTGAGTGGGTTAGTCTTTAGAGGGTTGATGTGGACTTGTTGGGCCAAAGGGTCTGTTTCCATACTGTAGGAAATCTAATCTAAAATACATCCTTCCTATAGCAAGGATACCATAATTGTGCACAATATTCCAAAGTGGCCGAAACAATGCCCTTGTATAGCCACAACATGACCTCCCAACTCCTACACTTAATGCTCTGACCAACAAAGGAAAGTATACCAAATGCCACCTTCATTATCCTATCTACCTGTAACTCCACTTTCAAGGAACTATGAATCTGTGCTCCAAGGTCTTTGTTCAGCAACATTCCCCAGGACCTTCCTGTTAAGTGCATAAGTCCTGTTCTGATTTGCCTTTCCAAAACTAAGTGCCTCACATTTACCTAAATTAAGTTCCACCTGCAATTCCTCAGCCCATTGGCCCATTTTATCAAGATCCTCTTAAACGGTGAGGTGACCTCCTTCGTTGTCCATCATCTTCCTGTAATCCTGTTCCCTCATACTATTTGCTTCCTTCTTCCTCCTGTTTCCCTCCATGTCTGCCACAGGTACCTTTGGCACATCTGGGAGTAGGGAAAGTAGCAGAGGCAGTGTGAACTGGTGAAGGGGGAAATTAGTGAGGGAAGCCAGGGTGGAAGCTTGGACAGTGCTGCATTTTATGACTTCATTTGATGTTTGTCATGTTTATGATTTTGGATGGTTTCAGAAGCATGCCTGTGCTGTGCACTCAGCAAAGCGTAAGTCAGCAAAGGTGCATCCTATCTTCAGGCCTTTCTACAAACTAGCCTCTTCCACAGTCAGGAAACCTGCCTGTTCACCCCACAGGTTGATGGCAGCCCTCAATCTCAGTTGGTACATTACCAACTACAAACTGGTAATTGGCCTGAGTAAGTGAAGACTTAGCTTTCAGCCTTCAGTGGAAACTCTGGTATACACTCAAATTCTTGAGAATGAGCCAGGAAAGATGTGGCCACTTGCTGCCTGAATGGAACATGAGGAACAGCTTAAATGGTAACTACAGCTATCCAAGTTAGATTGTTATCTACATGCTGAATTGTGGGATCCATTCTTAGTAGCAATGCAACTATTTATATTGTCAGCTGAAGTCACTGAATTGATTTTTAATGACACATCTAACTACAGTTGTTTCTCCAGTAAATGGAAGAAAATTAGAAGAAGCTTTAAAATGAAATGCTTTGACCTTTTGTACATTTTTATAATGTCAGGAGTTTAATACCTCTCAATATATTTGAATGATGAACCAGATTGATGTTTCCATGCAGCTTGCAAAGGAGCATTGTATCTCCAATTGCAGTTTCAGGTCTTGCTGATGAATCACATGCATGTGCTTTCCAGAAATTGATAACTGAATTTGTGCTTAAATTGCATAAATAAATTTGCCGTCATTTTGCAGTAAAATGTGACTTTTATGAGAAATATGGAAAAGTAAATCTTGAATAGAGAAATCATCTAATTATTACCAACTGTTCGAGTTCAGATTGTCATGGTCAAGGCTTTTTGTCAGTGTATAAATACATGATAAAAGCAGTCTGTTGTGTTCTATAGGCCCTTTGTGTAATGTGGTCAAAGACTTTATAAAAAAAAAATTGTACTTAAGATTTCCGTGTGCTAGTTTCCCTAGAGTAGAAATGCTTTTTCTTCTTTGTACTTTCACATTACTGACTGGGGTCAGTTATAATCAACAGGAATTTGGAAATTAACAGATTTATTTTGATACAAGTTTGTATTCCGTATTGAAAAATAGTAAATGAAAATACTCCAAGTTTTGGGATCTTGAAGAACGTGAATACATTTTTGTCCATCTGACCAAAGCTAACATTCTTCACAATGCACATTTGATAGAAATACAGCATAGGCTGTATATTCATTTTTAAAGTAAACTTAACTTTTAAAAAATTTTTTTACTGCATCATCTTCATAGTGAAATTATCCATCTTATTGTTCTTGCGGCAGAAATATTTTGCTACCTTTACTCTTCCCAGTGATGCAAAATAAGGAACTATATTTTAATAACACACTAATTAAACAGCTGCGTAGATATACATAAGGCTCATGCAGGTATACAATAGGGCTCTGATTGTATCAGTGTAATCCTGAAAGTATTTTTAGCGTGGGCCAAAGTAGGAGCGTCATCTAGACTTGAAATGTTAGCTTGCTCTCTCTCCATTGATACTGCCTGACCCGCTGTGATCTCCAGCATTTATTGTTTTCAGTAAAGATTGCAGCATCTGCAGTAATTTGCTCCTACTAGGAATGTAGTCATAACTTTCCCATCAGGCGCCTGGTTCGCAGCTATCAGGAAGGACACAGTGGCTATCCAGGTTCTGAAACGTTTTCCTTTGGGGGTCTCCCCTTATCTTCACTTTTTACCAAGCTTTTTGTTAAACAGCAAGTGGGTGCATGTTATTAAGACCTGAGTACCCTCCCTGAATTTTGCTAATCTTTTCAGAAGCATTTCATTTTCTACTATTGTCTTGGGCAGTTGAAAAACTGATTAAAGATATTAGCTTTTGTTAAACCTCTGCCCTGCCCAGTTAGACTCTCCCCTTCATCACTGAAGCATTCTACTGTTGCTTCATTTGCTTTTATTTATTGCAGTGTTTACCATTTCCATTAGTGACCTACATTGTCCTACCTTAACTCACCTCACTTCCAGTTTTGATTTTTCTGATTATATTTTTAAAAAATCTTATGTTTATCTTTAGTAACTTTGCCTCTTCTTAAGTTTCTGTTTACCTTTTGATCTCCTCATTAACCACACATCTCTATAATTTACAAAGCAGGCCGAGCAGCATATGTGGAGGTCTTCTGGCATTCATTGGCATTCTGAAAAAAAATTCATACTGGGTTCGAAACATTAATTCTCTTTCCACAGATGCTGCTAGACTTGCTGAAGTTTTCCAGCACATTCTGCTTTTATTTCAGATATACAGCATCTGCAGTGTTCTGCCTTATTGTATAATGCATCCAGTTTTTTTTGTCTTACATCCAAAATATTTATTTTGAGATTTATTGTATTGGAAAGTTTCCCACTTCCAGTTTCTCAAACCCGTTTGCTAAATTTTCATTCCATTTTATTTGTGTTAAATGTGGTAACTATTGAAAATTTGCCATTTTCCAAAAATGCAGCACTTCAGTATTCGAAGAACTGGTATAGTAAAAAAAAATTGTAATTGTGAGAATGCTGCTCCTTTAACAAAGTTTTGTTGTCCTTGGTTATTTTTTTCAGAGAGGTAATAAAAGTCACAGACTCTGGGTTTGGATGGGTTTTAGGGCCAGTTTGACTGTAGCTAACAGATGCTGCCTCAGGCAAAAGGCACTCAAGCCAGATGTAGGAAAACTGGATAAGCCAGTAAATTTTGTTGGAATGGTAATAGCAAGTACAGCGGAGGCTAGAAAGCTGCACCAGATTGTACAAGCTGATCAGAGGTTGGTTAAGGAGGAAGTGCCAGATCACCTCAAACCATATACCTGCAAAGGTAAAGTTTACTCACATAGGCCAAGAGCAAAAGGTAAAGAGTTTACAATATTAAGAGATACAGAATCCTCTCAATCTGTGATGTTGAAAGATGAGGAGAAATGTACCTCTGAAGGTCTATTGCCAGAAAAAGTACTAATAACAGGAATTCATGGTGAGACAAGAAACACTTAATTCGGTAAAGTGAGATTAGTGTGTCCAATGAAGAGTGGAGAGGTTGTGGTAGGGTACTGGACAACACTCTCAGCTCCAGGAATACAATTTGTCCTTGATATTGTTGATTCACTGGTAGGAGTGCTACCTACTGTGGTTGAAGGACACATATTCTGGGATTTTTCCTGACTGTGTGGTAATGAGGTCACCAGTTGAAACAGGAGAGATCAAAGAAAGTTAAGTAGAATTAGCAGAGTCAAGACGGTGCTGGAAAGGTACGGCAGGTCAGGCAACATCCAAGGAGCATGAGAATCAACATTTTGGGCATAAGCCCTTCATCATTCCTGCTCCTTGGATGCTGCCTGACCTGCTGTGCTTTTCCAGCACCCTCCTCACTTTCTCCTAGGTGATTTCAACCCTACTGCAAAGCCTCTTCTACGGATGCCTACTTTGAAGAAGTTCTCCTCTCTACACGCAGATCCTAGTGAGTAAGTTCCCCCTGCCGCCGCCCCCCGCAACCCCCCCCCCCCCCACTCCCCTCCTCCCCCCCTCCCCCACCCCGGTCATCTCCTCTGCCCTGAAGCAGACACACCTCCTTCCTCAGTGCCTGCCTATGAGATGACTGATCCCATTTGGACTCTCGACTAACACAATTTGGACCTTAACCGGATAACCAGCACTTACTACAAATCCAAAACCTTCAGCAACGATTCTCTTTCCAGATCCTCCACTCCACGCTAGCAGCCATGTGCCGACACTTACTCTACCTGCAGTCAGCCCTGCCTCAGCTCAGGGCCACTCTCTCCCAGACCTGCAATGGACCTCTGCTGTTCTACATCCTCAGAAGAACTCACACGCTCAACAAATGGATTTCTCCACCATATTGGACATAAAAGAAAGTAAGTTAAACAACGTTCAGGTACTTACCTCAATACATGGGTTTTCTTGACCATTTCAGAGGCTTCTCCTGGTCTCTGGAACTGCTCAGACTCCCTTAACCACACGGCCAATCCTTCCACAACTGCTGTGGTGAATTATGACACCACCGCATGGACCGTAGCCCTGGGCCCACTTTTTCAATCAAGACTCCTGCCCACTCACCGAGGACCCCTTCTCTCGCCTCCAACACACCTCATCCATCAGGACACCCGTGCTGGACTGTTACCTGCCCATGACCTCTTCATTTCTAACTGTTGCCACGATATCAACCATTCCTGATGAAGAGCTTATTCCGGAAACAACGATTCTCCTGCTCTTCAGATGCTGCCTGATCTGTGCTTTTCCAGCACCACACTCTTGACTCTGATCGCCAGCATCTGCAGGCCTCACTTTCCCCTAGAATTAGCAGAGACCCTGTTTGATCAGATGGTTAAGCCAAACCAGGAGCAGATAGATGACAGCAGACATCTTTAGCTCAGATAAATTTACTGTTGGAGCAGAAACATGAAAATTTAGAGCAATTGTATTAATTGGCATACAGGCAAAAAGAATCTGAATGTATCCCTGAATGTTGCAATTCTTTAAAATGATGTCTTAATGAGGAAATGGAGACCATCACATACTCAGACAGATGAGACATGGACAGAAGTTCATCAAATAGTATTGCCAGTGGGTGATAGAAGGGAGAGGTTGCGAGTGGTGCATGAACTTCCTCTAGGGGTTCACTTAGGAGTGAGAAAAACTCAGGCTAAAATACAAATACACTTTTACTGGCCTGGACTGCACGAGGAGTTGATTTTTGGCAGATATATCGTGTCAGGTAATTCGAAAACCATAAGCAGTAACAAAACCCATCCACATCCTACAAGGATTGTAGAGGAATTACTCAAATTTTTCTTAAGATAAAGACTACCCACAGAGATACAATCAGATCAACGGTCAAACTTTACATTAAAATTATTCGAGGAATGTATGGACAGCTTAGGAATAAAACGATTCAAATCTACTGGTTACTATCCAGGGTTGCAGGGAATGCTAGAAAGGTGGCATCAGACCGTAAAGACCATGTTGTGGGCTTATAGTCAAGACTATTCGGATGATAGGGATAAGTGAGTTCCGTTTGTACTTTTTGCAATGTAAGTCAGAATTCAGAGACCGCACATTTGGACTATGTGTCAAAAGTTTGGGAATGATTAAATAGAGGGGGAAGGTGACTAGACAGCATTTAAAAGCATCATAGCATACAATGAAACAGGAAGCAGCGAAGAAATCAAAAACTCGCAATTTTGCTATGAGAGATTAGATGTCAGTTCTACTTTGTGATAGGTGAACTTTTAAAAGCAAGACTTAGTGGATCTTATGTCAAAAGGAAACTGAGTGAGGTGAACTATTTGATAAGGACCTGAGACATAAAGAAATATGTGTGTCATGTGAATATGCTCAAAAGGTATTTTGACAGGGAAGGAAAGCAAGAGGAGAATGTGTTATTGTTACGACACAGAAGGAAGAACGAAGTTCAGAGGATTCTGCATTGGTATTTCCTCAAATTAATTTGGACAATGAGGAAGTTGTCAAAAATTGGGATCAATTATTAAATTACCTTCCAGAGGAAAATCGAAATAACCTGAAAGAGTTATTGCTATCACATGAGGAGATATTAGATTAGATTCCCTACAGTGTGGAAACAGGCCCTTTGGCCCAACAAGTCAACACTGACCCTCCGAAGAGCAACCCACTCAGACCCATTCCCATGCACCTAACACTGGGCAATTTAGCATGGCCAATTCACCTAACCTGCACATCTTTGGGCTCTGGGAGGAAACCAGAGCACCCGGAGGAAACCCATGCAGACACTGGGAGAATGTGTAAACTCCACACAGACATTTGCCCAAGGTGGGAATTGAACCCGGGTCCCTGGTGCTGTGAGGCAGCAGTGCTAACCATTGTGGAAGTAAACTGGGAAGTACTAACTTAATTATGCATGATGTAGATATAGGAGATGCTGTTCTGATTTAAGCAACATTCTTTACAGGCATAACTCTGAAATTGGCACAGGTTCAGAAGGAAATTGAATCTATGCTTCAAGACAACATAATCATAGAACATTACAGTTCAGTACAGGCCCGTCGGCCCTTGATATAGCATCGCCCTGTGAAACCACTCTGAAGCCCATTGTAACCTACACTATTCCATTCTCGTCCATATGCCTATCCAATGACCATTTAAATATTCTTAAAGTTGGCGAGTCTAGTAGTGTTGTAGGCAATTCCACATCCCTACTACTTTGAGTAAAGAAACTATCTCCGACATCTATCCTATATCTGTCACCTCTCAATTTAAAGTTATGTCTCCTTGTGCTAGCCATCGCCTTCTGAAGAAAAAGACTTCCACTGTCAAACCTATCTAACCTTATGATTTTCTTATATGTCTCAAGTCACTTTTCCACCTTCTCTCTAACGAAAAAAGCCTCTAGTCCCTCAGTCTTTCCTTATAAGACCTGTCCTCCATACCAGGCAACTTCCAAATAAATCTCCTGTGAACGCTTTCCTAAGCTTCCACATCCTTCCTATAATATGGTAACCAGAACTGTACGCAATACTCGAAGTGTGGCCACATCAGAGTTTTGTACAGCTGCAACATGACCTCATGGTTCCAAAACTCGATCCCTTTCCCAATAAAAGCTAACACACCGTATGCCTTCTTAACAACCCTATCAACTTGATAGTTGGGTGGCAACTTTCAAGGATCTATGTACCTGGACACCGAGATCTCTCTGCTCATCTACACTACCAAGAATCTTACCGTTAGCCCAGTACACTGCATTCCTGTTATTCCTTCCAAAGTGAATCAGCTCACACTTTTCCGCATTAAACTCCATTTGCCATCTCTCAGCCCAGCTCTTCAGCTTATCTATGACCCTGTATAATCTACAACATCCTTCGTCACTATCCACAACGCTACCGACCATAGTATCATCCGCAAATTTGCTGACCTACTTTCTATGCCCTCATCCAGGTCATTTATGAAAATGATGAACAGCAGTGGACCCAGACAAATCTTTGCAATACACCACTGGGAACTGAACTCCAGGATGAGTATTTCCCATCAACCACTACCCTCTGTCGTCTTTCAGTTAGCCAATTTCTAATCCAAACTGCTAAATCACCCTCAAGTCCATGCCTGCGTATTGTGTACAACAGCCTACTGTGGGGAACCTTATCAAACTCCTTAATCAAAGTGAGTTACAACGACTGGAGCTCACCCATAGTAATGGGTACCAAAACCAGATGGTACCCAACAGTTATGTGTGAACTATTGAAAAATCAATGCAGTTACAAAGGTTGATGCATATCTGATTCTGTGTTTGTAAACTGTGTTAAGAAGGTGGGACAAGCAACTTATATTTTGGAGTTGGACTTGCTCAGAGGCAGGTACCTTTGTCCGAAAGAGCGAAGACAATTTTGGCTTTTGTAACACCGAATGGACTTTATCAGTTTAAAGCCATGCCATTTGGTGTGAAAAATGCACCAGCTGCATTACAGAGACTAACCAATAAGGTCATTGCTGAATTGCCCAACTGTGTCATATGCATAGATGACCTGGTCATTTTCAGTCACACATGGAAGGAACATTTGCAACATTTATCAGACTTGTCTGATCGATTTCAGAAGGCAGGCTTAGTGGTAAACCTGGCTAAAAGCGTATTTGCCAAAGCCCAAGTCACCTTCCTGGACCATATTATTGGACAAATGGCCCTATGGGATGCAAAAACAAAGGTAATTGGAGAGGTTCCCATACCATTAACAAAAAGAGCAGTACTACAGTTTCTGAGATTGAGTAGATTTTATTGAATATTCTGACCAATTTCTTAGCAGTGAATTGCTAAATAAAGGAAAGAGGTTTCAGTGGACAGTGACTGTGAGAAGGCATTTGACAGCCTGAAAGTTGTGTTAACCACTGCCCCAGTCTAGTCACACCTAATTATGCAAAGCCATTCAAGGTGGCTATCAATGCAAGTGAGGTGGGTGTTGGTGCTGTGAGAAGATGACGAGAAAATAGAAAGACCTGTTGGGTAATTTTTCAGGAAATAGCACATGCATCAGCAGAAATGTTCAACAGTTGAAGGAGACTTTGAACTTAGTGTTGGCATTACAACATTGCAATGTTTATGTAACCAGTAACATATCTGGGACATTCATATGCACTGATTATAACCCACTGAAGTTTGTGGAGAAATTTAAGGATAAAAATGTCAGACTGTTTAGATGGAGCTCATTGTTACAGCCATTCAATTTGAACATTGTGTATGTGGCATTAAGAGAAAACGTGCTTTACTGAAAATCTATTTACTGAATTTGCCTTTGCCAAGGGTGTATTTATGGGATGTTACTGTATTGTAACAGTCTGTGAGTAGTTAATATGTTATTTTGTTAAGCATTTTGATAGAATTACAGTTAAGCCTTTTTTAAAAATTTTGTCTGTACTTTAAATGTATTGTATGAAAAAGTATGATTTTGTTCTAAGTCTGGTAGTTTGACCAAATGAATTGTATCCAGAACACAATGCCTTACACTTACTGTTAAAATACAAAAATGTAAGGGTCTAAACTGTCATCTTAATATAGTCTGAGGGAGCTTGATCTGGTCTATACCAAATGTAACCAAGGACAATTGTGATATTTTCCCTGGCAGCTGGGAAACCTGATTGGTTGATTGGGAAGAGGATGGGGGAGGCAGCAGAAAGGTGTTGAGGGCTTGTCTAGGAGTGTGGTTGAACAAGGGTGGGGATTGTGAAAGATCATGAGGGTATTGGGAACCAAGTGGTCAGACTTGGAATTTTGAGGGAGGATCTCTATACATATTAACACGGTATTCTAGAATTGTAATCTAGAATTAAGCATTGTAAGCCTTTTGGACTGCCAAAAATATATTACTGAAATAACTAGAAGGCCAGTACCCCATCATCAAGTCACCCTTTTTTTTTAACACATGCACAGTGTATGACACTGACCCAGCTTACACGGAGACAGCTCCTGAATGGTCAGAGCTCCTGAATGGTCAGAGCCCCTGACACTCCTGCTTATATCTTCAGCCAGGATGGAGGACGGGAAAAATTTCTGGCTGTAACAGGCTGCTCCATTTTTGAGGCATTTTAGGTGTTGCAGGTGATTTCCTTGAACTCCAGGAGCAGCAATTACTGTTTTATACGCTGTTGCATTGTTTAGGAACTTGGGAGGAAAAATATCAAAACAACTGCACTTTTAAAAGGGAGAGGAACAGACAAAGGCAGCACATGGTGAGGTCAGTGTAGTAGAAAGAGAGAGAAAGAACCCACACTGCTCACTGACACAGCCATGAGCCTGCGCAGTTACTGCCTTTGCTGTTGAATTTGTTTATCGCTTGTCATTGGAGTGTGTCTAGGAAAATTAACAAACAGTGAAAATCACAACTGATCCTAGCAGAACCTGTTTGGAAGAGGTCACAGCATAGAGACAGATAAGTGAATAGTTTTAAGTGTGGCCTTGGGGCCTTGCTGTAAGTCTGCATTAGCGAATAGAGTGGGTTCTTTCTTGATTATATATTTTATTGAGATATGTCTCTTGATTAAACTTAAAAACATAAGCCATAAGTATTAAGTTAGCCTGGAACATTGTTTTGCCGAGGAACAAGACAGTGCTATTTTCTGGGTCTGTAGATTGGAAGAAGCAAAAATGGACCTTAATAGTGTGATGTGCTCTTCTTGCCAGATGTGGGAGTTTAGGGAGAGTTTGCGTGTTATTGAGGATTTTATCTGCAATAAATGCCGTTGGTTATGAATCCTATCGGATCAAATGGATTGGTTGGAGTGACAGAGGCAATGAGGAATTTACAAGACCAAGGGGGTGTAATGGATGGCAGTTATACCAAGGGAGCAAAGTCGCAGATACAGTCACATAGTTGGGTTAACTCGGGAAAAGGTAAGAGAGGTAGGCAGGTAGTGCAGGAGTCTTCTGTGGCTAACCCCATTTCAAACAAGTATGCTGTTTTGGAAAATGTAGGGGATATGGATTCTCCAGGGAATGTCGCACTAACAGCCAAGTTTCTGGCATTGAGACTGGCTCTAATGCAATGAGTGGTACATCAGGATCCAAGAGATCAATTTTGTTAGGGGACTCCAATCCGAGGCACAGGCAGATGTTTCTGTGGCGCGCAGTGAAAAAGCAGAGAGATGTGTTGCTTTCCCTGGTGCCAGGATTAAGGATGTCTCAGAGAGTGTAGAGTGTTCTCAAGGGGGAGAGGGTCTAGCAGGAGGTCATTGGCTCCAATGAGTACAATGATTCAGGAATGGAAAAGGATGAGATCCTGAAGGGAGAATATAAAGAGTTAGGTAGGAATTTAAAAAGGCGATCCTCGACAGTAGTAATATCTGGATTGCTCCCAGTGCTGCGAGCTAGTGAGGCTAGGAATAGGAGGATAGAGCAGATGAATGCATGGCCGAGGAGCTGGTATATGGGAGAAGGATTCACATTTTTGGATCATTGGAATCTCTTTTGGAGTAGAAGTGACCTATACAAGGAGGACGGATTGCATCTAAATTGGAAGGGAACTAATAAACTGGCAGGGAGATTTGTTAGAGCTGCTCAGGAGGATTTAAATTATTAGGGGGGGGGGGGAGACCCAGGGAGATAGTGAGGAAAGCGATCAATGTGAGACTGGCGCAGTTGAGAACAAAAGCAAGTCAAACAGTCAGGCCAGGCAGGAACAAAGCAGAGAACAAGGTAAGACTGATAAACTGCATTTATTTCAATGCAAGAGGCCCACAGGGAAGGCAGATGAACTCAGCATGGTTTGGAACATGGGACTGGGATAGCACAGCAACTAGAGAAATGTGGCTTGGAGATGGACAGGACTGGCAGCTTAATATTCTCGGACACAAATCTTACAGGAAGGACAGAAAGGGAGGCACGAGAGGAAGGGGAGTGGCCTTTTTGATAAGGGATAGCATTACAGCTGTACTGTGGGAGGATATTCCTGGAAAGACATCCAGGGAAATTAATTGGGTGGACCTGAGAAATCAGAAAGGGAAAATAAGGCAGGGCAGGTGACTGAGGTGTCAGTGGGGGCGCACTTTGGGGCTAGCGACCATAGTTCTATTAGTTTTAAAATCGTGATGGCAAAGGATAGACCAGACCTAAAAATTGAAGTTCTAAATTGGAGGAAGGCTAATTTTGACAGTATTAGGCAAGAACTTTCAAAGTTGATTGGGGACAGATGTTTGCAGGTAAAGGGGTGGCTGTAAAATGGGAAGCCTTCAGAAATGAGATAACGAGAGTGCAGAGACAGTGTATTCCCGTTGAGGTGAAAGGAAAGGCTGGTAGGTATAGAGAATGTTGGATGACTGAAGAAATTGAGGGTTTGGTTAACAAAAGGAAGGAAGCATATGACAGGTATAGACAGGATAGATCGAGTGAATCCTTAAAGTATAAATACAGTAGGAATATACTTAAGATAGCAATCAGGAGAGCACAAAAGGGACATGAGATAGCTTTGGCAAATAGAGTTAAGGAGAATCCAAAGGGTTTTTCCAAATACATTAAGGACAAACGGGTAACCAGAAAGGGAATAGAGCCCCTCAAAAATCAACAAAGCAGCCTTTGAGTGGAACCATAGGAGATACTAAACGAGTATTTTGCATCCGTGTTTACTGTGGTAAAGGACATGGAAGATATAGACTGTAGGGAAATAGATGGTGACATCTTGAAAAATGTCCGTATTACAGAGGAGGAGGTGCTGGATGTCTTGAAATGCATAAAAGTGGATAACTCCACAGGACCTGATCAGGTGTACCCCAGAACTCTGTGGGAAGCGAGGGAAGTGATTGCTGGGCCTCTTGCTGAGGTATTTGTATCATCAATAGTCACAGATGAGGTTCCGAAGGACTGGAGTATAGATAACGTGGTCCCACTGTTTAAGAAAAGTGGTAAGGACAAGCCAGGGAACTATGGACCAGTGAGCCTGATTTCGGTGGTGGGCAAGTTGTTGTACATGTATTTGGAAAGGCAAGGACTAATTGGGGTTAGTCAACATGGCTTTGTGCGTAGGAAATTATATCTAACAAACTTTTTGAATTTTTTGAGTAAGTGACAAAGAGGATTGACAAGTGCAGAGCGGTAGACATGATCAATATGGACTTCAGTAAGGCGTTCGACAAAGTTCCTCAGCTCCAACATGACGATCTTACTCTTAAATTCAGTCCCACAACTGATAAAGTCAAGTACCTGGTATGCCTTCTTAACTACCTTATTAACCTGTCCTGTGCCTTTAGGAATCCATGGACAAGCACCCCAAGATGTCTTTGTTCCGCTGAGCTTCCAGATGTCTTGCCTTTCATTTGTCATGTCTTGTTTGTTCTTCCCAAGTGCATCATCTCATATTTATCAAGGTTAAATTCCATTTGCCACTGATCTGCCTACAATATATTAATATCTTCCTGCAACATAACATCTCCCTCCTCACAGTCACCAACCCAGCCAACCTTTGTATCATCCACAAACTTACTTGTCATCCCTCCCACGCTTTCAACATCTATGAATATTATAAATAGTAAGTAATGTCTGTGATATGCCACTGCACACCAGGCTCCAGTCACATGAACAGATCTCTATTTGTGGATGTGGAGTAGTTGACCCAACAGTAGAAAGGAGTGGATATATTGAAAGATTTGTGGTGTTGTTGAAGTCAGATTGGCACATTGGGAGCAGGGTGTCAGGGAGAGTACTCTGGCTTGTGATCACAGGCTTGTCAGGAAAGATCAGGGAGGGTGGGGGTGATTCAGGCACTTGACAGGGATGGAGAAACCAAGAGAGATCACAGGGCTGATGGTAGATTAGTACAGGAGGGTACTGACTAATAATTGTGAAGAAGAGTGAATGGAGAGAGATCACTACGTGAGGGTGCTGGAAACAAAGTCGGTCTACTGATCAGGAAGGAGGGAGAAACGAAAGACATTGCAACCAAGAATTTGCTTTAGTGAACTCCTGCCCTCCTGCATCCCTTTACTGACTCGGAAGCTTTGAAAAGTCCTACTACCCAACATTACATTTAACTGGGTTTCAGAATATCAGAAATTTACAAATTTCACAAACGTTTCATAAAATTCAAATAATGTTCCTCTGCTATCTTTAACCTTGAATTAAAGAGGTACAGAAATGGAAAAGTTGGATAAAAAACAAGATGACCGTATATGTAAATAGCACTAAACTGCTTTCTTCAAATGATGTGGAGGTTCAGGTGTTGGACTGGGGTGTACAAAATTAAAAATCGCACAACACCAGGTGGATTAAGGAGCAGCGCTCCAAAAGCTAGTGCTTCCAAATAAGCCTGTTTAACTATAACCTGGTGTTGTGTGATTTTTAGCTTTCTTCAAAGTAATTGTTGCGGCAGAAAAGAGGTTCTTGTACTCCTATATTGTCTCTTTCTATTCAAATTCAATAGCTGTCTTGTCTTGAAATACGTGTCACGTAAAATACATGTCATCTGTAAAAGTTACCAGCATTTTTCTTAACTGGCTAATGAAAGGATAGAGTTAATCTTTTTCATTTTTTCCAGGAAATGCATGTCAGAAAATTAATGAAGTCTGTGCAGCCACTTTGAAAGAAAATGTCAGATAATTATATCAGATCAAACAGATATAAATATAATCTACATTTACCTAATCAGTGCTATTGGATTTGGTACATTAGGGAAGAGAAATGGTATTTTTCTCCAAAAGTTAGTGGCCCTATAAGATTAACTGAAGTATATGATTGCAATTTTATGTCGGTATTGGGATGATCCCACGCAAGAATGTGCAATGAGCTTATAGAATCGTGTAGCTCCAAAATAATGTCTCTCACACTTCTTTTTGGCAAATCTATAAATGTGGAAAGTGATCTTCAGTGCCATACTCTTTTTCCCAGCTCTTTGCTCCTTTTGAATCAACCAAGGCTGGTACTAAAGGGGTAAATATCATTGGGGGTTGTAGTCTCTGTTGTTTCCTGCTGTTTTCACTGTTGAAATACCTGGATTAAAAGACTGCATGTTTAGCTTGGGTATCCACTTGGTAGAAGGAGATTATTTTGTGAGAACAAGAGCCTAGATTAAATATTCAAATAACTGTTCAAAGAGGGCAAGACAAAAAAATTTTTAAAAATTTCTCCATTGCCTACACTTATGTGTTGGCACTTTACTCAATTATCATTGGATTTCTGAATGGAGCCTGTAGAAGTATTGTTACTAAATAAACAGCAGCCAGTGGGCATCTTCATGACCGGTAGACACCCCCAATCCTGTCACTCTCAAGGAGAGTATGAAGGTTATGGGGAAAGCCTGGTACATAAACTGCATTTTATTTTGTTGCAGATATATTCATGACATAAAGATTCCACAGTTTGGAAATGATGTGTTGATTTTAAAAAATAATTTTTTCTATTTTTCATATTGGGCCGGTGCGTCAACTTCATGCAAGTTGCAAGAATTAGTATCACTTTGCAATGGTGTTAAATTTATCTTAAATACTAACCAGCTAAAACTAAAGAATAATATATTATATTTTGCCTTTTGCTATTGCATGGTCGCATTTAAAGAGCAGATGCAATCTTTCATAATTGTACCTGCTGCTTTCTTTGCAGTTTGCTGACTGGCTACTCTTTTTCCAATATTGAGGAGTTGCTACCTTTTAGCGATACATTTGTATCTCACACTAGTGAAATCTTATTCATATTTTTATTTCATTGGAGTATTTTCCACATTTGATTTTTAAAATAGTGGCTCTGCATTGCAATGAAAACGTTAAAGAAAAAAAAATACACTTGTTAGAAAATATTCCATTAATGTTAGTTAACTTGGCAGTGAATGGAATTCTCAAATGCCTTTGCTGGTTAACAAGCTAAATGTAATGACTGTATCTCCAGTGTTGCACTGCAATTATACCACATTACTTTTTATGTTGAATTAAAGGGCACACCCTCCCAAATGTTATGTTTGCGAAAATAGTAAAATATTTGGATAAATTTAGATTATGTTTGAAGTTAAAAGTATAAAGTAAGTCTGTTGGAAGAGAAGACTAGTGAGGAAGGCCCATCAAGGATACTCTATGTAACCTGCAATTCTGTTATAAAACTCTAATTTCTGGAGGTAATACCTATGAACTATGGTTTTATTGAATCACAGATGCAGTTTTGTTGGATGTTTTGTATCCATGTCAGATTAAACTGGAATGGTATTGTGGCTAATGCAATGTTTTTCCTCTCAACGTTTAAAGAAAACTTTAGTGCTGAGGGGAGTAAATCACTTAGAAGTATTCCAGCTAACTATATATAATAAAAAAACCTTTTGTAAAAGAAGTTGCATTTATAATTCCAGCCAATTACTCTATTGAGATTAATGTCTACTATTCTCCTTGGAAAGAAGTGCTGTGCATGCTTAATTTGTAGAATACAATATCAGCTACCAATTCTGAGTCATTAGGTTTCCGCTCATGAATCAAATTCCATGCAATGGTTCAAAATCAGTTCTGCATTTAAAGGTTATATGGAAGGTACATGCTTTTTCCCCCTCTTTCTTCAGTTTTCTACCTTTGGAACAAATAAGTATACCTTATTCTCCTTTCCCATCCCCTCCCAATTCTTATATTCTATGCAGTTTTCACCACTTGATTAATGTTTGAGCAACACTATGCAAATGCAGGCATTTGTTATGACAGTTGCAGAACTAGTCCTAAAAGAAGGTGAATGTTTTCAATGTGGCCCCAAATTTAGCATACAATTGAAAAGCCTGGTTTGACTATAGAGTCATAGGGATGTACAGCACAGAAACAGACCCTTCAGTCCAACTTGTCCATGCCGACCAGATATCCCAACCCAATCTAGTCTTAGCTGCCAGCGCCCAGCCCATATCCCTCCAAACACTTCCTATTCATACACCCATCCAGATGCCTTTTAAATGTTGCAATTGTACTAGCCTCCACCACTTCCTGTAGTTTTAACTTAACTACTTTATACTGCATTCCAAGACTACATGAATGCAGTCACTTTTGAAATTATTAGACCATAAGACATAGGAGCAGAAATTCAGCCATTTGGCCCATTGAGTCTGCTCCACCATTCAATCATGGCAGATAAGTTTCTCAGCCCCATTCTCCTGTGTTTTCCCTGTATCCCTTGATCCCTTCAACTGTCAGAACCTATCTGTCTCTGTCTTAAGTATATTCAGTGACCTGGCTTCCACAGCCTTCTGTGGTAATGAAATCCATAGATTTATCACTCTGGCTGAAGAAATATCTCCTCTCTGTTCTAAAGAGTCTTCCCTTTACTCTAAGGCTGTGCCCTCTGGTCCTAGTCTCTCCTACCAATGGAAATATCTTCCCAACGTCCAGTCTGTCCATGCAGTTCAGTATTCTGTAAGGTTCAATTTGATTCCCCCCTCGTCCTTCTTAGCTCTGTCGAGTATAGTCCCAGAATCCTCAAACATTCCCTATGTGTTTGGCCTTTCATTTCCTGAGATCGTTCCCATGAACCTCCTCTGGACCCGCTCCAGGGCCAGTACATCCTCCCTGAGGTATGGGGCCCAAAATTGCTCACAGTACTCTAAATGTGGTCTGATCAGCGCCTTATAAAACCTCAGAAGTACATCCCTGCTTTTATATTCTAGTCCTATCAAAATAAATGCCGATATTGTATTTGCCTTCCTAACTACTGACTCAACCTGCAAGTTTATAAGATTATGAAAGGATTGGACACTCTGGCAGCAGGAAACATGTTTCCTCTGATGGGTGAGTGCCGAACTAGAGGACACAGCTTAAAATTACCGGGTAGACCATTTAGGACAGAGATGAGGAGAAACTTCTTCACCCAGAGAGTGGTGGCTGTGTGGAATGCTCTGCCCCAGAGGGCAGTGGAGGCCCAGTCTCTGGATTCATTTAAGAAAGAGTTGGACAGTGCTCTCAAGGATAGTGGAATCAAGGGTTATGGAGGTAAGGCAGGAAGAGAATAATGATTAGGAATAATCAGCCATGATCATATTGAATGGCGGTGCAGGTTTGAAGGGCTGAATGGCCTACTCCTGCACCTATTGTCTATTGTTCATCTTAGGAGAATCCTGGACTAAAACTCCCAAGTCCCTTTGCACTTCAGATTTCTGAATTTTCTCCTCATTTAGAAAATAGTCTATGCCTCTTCTTCCTACCAAAGTGCAGAAGCTTACACTTTCCCACCTTGTATTCCATCTGCCACTTCTTTGCCCACTCTCCTAACCTGTCTAAATCTTTCTGCAGTCCCTCTGCCCCTCCACCCATCTTTGTACCATTTGCAAACTTAGCCAGAATGCCCCCAGTTCTTCCATCCCGATCATTAATGTATAAAATTAAAAGTGTGGTCCCAAAACTGAGCCTTGCGGAACACCACTAGTCACCAGCTGCCATTCTGAGAAGGACCTTTTATCCTCACTCTCTGATTTCTGCCAGACAGCCCATCTTCCATTCATGCTAGTACCTTGCCTCTAACACCACGGACCCTCATCTTACTCAGCAGCTTCCTGTGCAGTATCTTGTCAAAGGTCTTCTTAAAGTCCAGGTAGATAACATCTGTTGGCTTTCCTTGGTCTAACCTGATTGTTACCTTTTCGAAGAATTCTAGCAGATTTGTCAGGCATGACCTCCCCTTGATGAGACCATGCTGACTTTGCCCTATTTTACCATGTACTTCCAAGTATTCAGAAATCTCATCCTTCACAATGGATTCCAGGATCTTGCCAATAACCAAGGTTAGGCTAATCTGCGTGTAATTTTGTCTTTTTCCTTACCCCATTCTTAAATGGGGGGTTACATTAGTGATTCTCTGGGACCCTCCCTGACTCCAGTGATTCCCGAAAGATCATCACTAATGCCTCTACTGTCTCCTTCAGAACTCTGGGGTGTAATCTATCTGGTCCAGATGATTGATTTATTCACCTTCGGTCCTTCCAGTTTTTTTAGCACCTTCTTCTTGGTGTTGGGTACCGTAGTCACTTCTGGCCTCTGACTCTCTTGAATTTTTGGGCTATTACTTGTGTCTTCCACCATGAAGACTAACGCAAAGTACTTATTCAGTTTCTCAGCCATTTCTTTGTTCCCCATTACTACTACTTCAGCATCATTTTTCAACAGCCACTTGTCTTGGTTCTGCCTTCAGGAAGTACAGTATCAAACATGAGTTTTCTTTTGCCTTCCCTCCCTCATTTGAACCTTTACCTAAGGAGCCATTATGGATGTTAGTCCTGACATTTGCCATTATCAGATTGTAAGAGGCATCACTCTGAACCCAACCCACCTTTTCACCAACACCAGTCTTTCCTCTCCCTAATCCTAGGTTGGAGTTTGAGGCTAGCTATATGACTTTACTAAAATAACTAGTTAGGATCAGTGCACTTTCTTGATCCCTGCTGTAAACAGTTCTTGGTAATGGACTTAAAATGAACTGCTATCTGTAAGAATGTTAGCTGCGATTACTGCAGGTAATTATTATCTATGGTGCTGTGTTGTGTATCTTTGTGTAGTATCTCTTAGCAATTTTTAAATTTATGTCAGATGTATTTCCGTCTATGCAGAGAAGTAATTGCCCTTTTAAAAAAAAATTGTGAATTGATTGCTACTGTAAAATATTTTTGCTTTGTATTTGAGTATTTATTAAAGTAAGAATTCTGTATTTCCATTTTAATATGTAGATTAGATTAGATTATTTAGTGTTGGAACAGGCCCTTCAGCCTAACAACCTATACCGATCCTCCGAAGAACCCATTCCCCTACATTTACCCCTTCACCTAACACTACAGGCAATTTCGCATGGCCAGTTCACCTAACCTGCACATTTTTGGTCTGTGGGAGGAAACCTGAGCACTGAGGAAACCCACCAAAACAAACCAATAGTCTCACTGAATCTTAGAAAGGTGTATCTCTAATTTATGCAGTGGTAAATTGAAAACTTGGTTTGTGATTGCAAAAGGGTTAGAGGTTAAGCAAGGCTTTGATGTAAAATAGATGAGTTGAGAAGATGATTCTTGTTTTTGCTCTAATTTTTTGACTTTGATAGTGTAGAGTAGCCATAAGAGAAATTCATAATCTAGAAAGTGATATGGTCAGTTTTCTCTCATTGTCACTCACAGTATTGAAAATATAACACCAGGTTGTCATTATTGCAAGATAATTCCTGAAAATTTCAGGGAGTAGCAACAGTACAGAGAAAAGACTTGATGGCATGTAAAGGAAGAACTTTGTACTGTATACCAAAATAAAATCTATGGAGATTGTCTTTCTACACTTGGCTGTTGTTTTTTGTTTTGTTTCAGTATTGCTTGAATGCAGTGTTATGTCTCACACTTAGTATGTCAACATACACATCTGTCATGATTATAGCATTTGACCCGAGGGTATAAATTTCTCAGACTCCATCTTAGCTGGGCCATTTGAAGCATGCAGCTCTTTCCAACCAAATTTATTAATACTAATCCAGCACCTGTGTGCCTGTGAATCAAATATATGTACATAACAATAAGCTGTAGTAATCAGTACCACATTGCCCATGTTTAAGTTTTTGTTTTACAAGAACGTATTGTCACACCCGGTAGTGATACCTTACTGGAAGGAAAATGCGCACAGTAAGTAGTAGTGACCATTATAAAGAAGACTCTAAGAACTTGATGGTAGATCATTTTAAAAACTAATTGAAGTTCGAATGGGCAACAGCCCTGGATATCAAAAATAGTGGTTATTCAGCATTATCAGTCTCTGTGAGTAAAGATGATGGAGCAAATTCTTTTCTGATTACAATGTAACTTTCAAGTTAGAAGAAATTCCTGATTGTGAAGTAAATGTACTGAAAACTCCATCCCTCGATCCCATCCCTCTCAAAAGAAATACTGGGTGTCTGTAGTTAGGATTAAAGAAAACAGCTGTTTAATAATTCTGACAGTACTGCTCCAAAGCCCTGTTGAAAGCTAATTATTGCTTTTTAAAAAATACTTGAAACCATTGTTCCAAGACTTAAATGTGCAAATGGCAGTCGGTTTTGCCATTTTCTGTCTCTAATTTGGTGCAAGAGAGAAGCCATCTATCTTGATTTGGTATGAACATCAACTAGTCACTGAAATTTGCAACTACAAGCTTACAATATTATATCACCAAGGTTTTGGCTTTTAAATCAGCTTTCTTAAGGGGATAAAGGTGAGAAAGGGAATAGCATAAAGCAAAAATAAAGGAAATCCGAGAGAAAAGGCAAAAATTAAAGTGAAAAAATAAATAAATTGAAAGTGAAACCAATATAGATAGCTGAAGCTGACTGAAATCACCTCCATTTTAGTTGGTTCTTAATGTTGTTAAACCACCAAAATGTGTGTAAGCCTGGCCATAATGTTTAGAGTTCAGTGACCCTGCTTCAGAACTGAAAGCAGGTAGGAAAAGTTGGTATTGATGCTTATGATGTGAGGTGGGGGGAGGAGTGAGTGGAAAAAATCAACATTTCAATTTATTTTTGAAATATAAAAATCAAAGTCCAAACTGAATTTGAAGCAATTGTGTTGTAGGTGGTGAAGGAGTCAAGAGAAAGCGAGATGATCAAAAAGCATACGGTGGGGTTGTTTGATAGTAAGCTAGGGAAACCGAGAAGCTAGATGGGTATACTGGGGACCATGAGAATGTAAAAATGTCTTTCAGCTGTGCTAAATGCAACCTATTTCAGAACAAGTTTGGGAGTGTAGGGGTGGGTATAAATATGGAAGGAGGTGTTCATGTTTTAAAATTGTTAAACTTGATACTGAGTCCTTTAGTTTGTAAAGGTGCCCGAGTGAAAGATGAGATGTTCTTTGTCCAGCTTGAATTGAGTCTTGCTGGAGCACTGCAGTGAGCCTGAAACAGAAATGTTGGCGTGTGCACACAGCGGTATATTGAGGTGGCAGGCAACTGAAAGCTCGGGGCCATTTTTATGTACAGAATGTAGGTGTTCTGCAAAGCATTCTCTCAGTCTGCATTTCATTTCCCCAATGTAGAGGAGACTGCATTGTTAGCACTGCATACAGTTGACTACATTGAATGAATTGCAGGTATATTGCTGCTTCGTTTGGATAGTGAGGAGGGAGGAAGCAAACTGGCAAATGTTGCATCTTCTGTGGTTACATAGGAAGATGCTGTGGGAGTATGGGGAGGTGTTGGGTGTGGAGGAGTGGACCACAGTGTCCTGGAAGGAATGGTCCCTGTGGAACACTGACAAGGAAGCAGAAGGGGATATGTATCTGGTGGTGGAAATGGTAGTTTGGATCTTTTGGATGTGGAGGTTAGTAAGGTGGAAAGTATGGACCAATAGACCCTCTGGTTGTTTTGAGAGGGCAGGGGTGAGGAGAGAAATGTGGGATGTGGGTTGGATGAAATTATAGAATTCTCAGAGTACAAAATGCTTAATAATTACAAAACACAATTGCTTCAAATTCAGTTTGGACTTTGATTTTTATATTTCAAAAATAAATTGAAATGTTGATTTTTGGCTATAGTACATATTTTTGGGTAGTTAGCACCAACAAATACACATGGGATATGCTTACTTAAAGTTGATTATCTGATTTGTACAAAAATTAAAAAAAATGGATGCTATGCTTGTTAACAGTTATGTTAATTATCATATTTGATTTGTGTTTGAGAATTTTTACAAGTTTACTTGCGATCGATTATTACTAAAAAAATTTGCATTCTGCATTATATGCAAATTAAATGATACTTTTTGCATGTTGCTTGTTTGAAGATTTTTCAAATACTAATAATGTATTTGTATGTTGCAATATTCTTTTGTGCTTAATCTTTTATGTATTCTCCATTTTAAAAGCACATCCCACTTTCTGTCTGGAATAGCTTTCAGTCTGTATGCTTTCCCATTGTCGACAGCTTATTCATCTTGTTTTGGTAAAAGCTGTAGTGTTGTCTGTAAGACGCTGGGCTATTGAGTGCAGTCTCTTGAAAAGCCCTTGCTGATTGGCTGTCACATAGGAATTCAGCTTGTAGAGAATGTGTGAACACCATCTGCTGTAGGGGGTTGCAGCCAGTGTGCAGCTGGCTGAGCAGGCTTTCAGCTGAAGAGACTGCAGTAACTCCTGGTTTAACTTCCAAGTTTCTAAACTTAAAGCACTTTCCTCAAGTTTTACCTGTTGAGTACAATATCTGTTTGTTGTGATCTATTTATATGCTTTTTCTTTGGAGTTCTTTGAAATGCCCAACTGAAACTGAAGGAGGGAAATTGCAAAAGGATAACTTGTTGCATTTGGCCTCTGAGATGAAGAAGGCAATCCAACATCCTTTTAGCCATCGGTTCATGCCTAGTTAATCAGCAGTTAAAAGGTAGGATCTTAATTCAGATAAATAGCTCTAAATTAAAGGTGTTCTCGTTTGTGGATTTTTAAAGTAGATGTATTGCTTTTCGTACTAATTTGCTTACAGGAAGTGCCCTACGATTTTGTTTTATTTTGCTGCTTAAGGTTTGGCATGTTCATTAACAGCCAGTGGAATTATATTCTATGTTTCTTTAATTCCCATAGTGTATTTCTTTCACAAATCCTGTTTGAATCTATTTGGAAATACTGGTGATCATTTACAACTTACTGCTGTGAACGAAATCAAGATTAAAACCTCCTGATTTAATTTATTTTCTATATATGTTTGCGTGTTGATTGTCACTCTGAGCACTCTGTTGATTATTTTTCATTTATGACTGGTCTTAACACCATTTACAAGATGAGCAATGTTATTTATTTCTCTTAACCCAACCCCTCTAACCCTGCATCAGAGGTTCTTGTATGGCAATCAAATGTGAGAATCCTGTTGCCACTTCCTCTGCCAAAACTAATTATGAATCACTGAGGCCAATGATAATGAATCAACTGCAATTCAACTCAAAACCTTCCTGAATTGTGCAGTTTAGTTGTTTATTGGATAAATATGCCGAATTACCAAACCATGGGCAGGCAGATATAATGGCTTAAAGTTATGAATGTGAATAAGCCTTGGTTTCAATGTTATGTATATACAAAGTGAGCTTTCTAGGGCAGCATAGTTTTAATTGTTTTGAAATCATTATTATCTGCACTTGTGGCTGATTTGGACATCCCCTCAGCTGGAAATACAAAACTCATTTCTAAAATATTTCTAAGTGCTTAATATTCAAAAACTGAAGCAAATTGAAAATCAGATGTACATGATTGTAAATTTATGTTGCAATTTATTTTCATTATTCTCTGTTCTTAAAGATGGAAAGCTGAATGTGAGGCCTCTGTAATACTGGAAGATGTGAAAGGGTGGCAGGTGTTCATGTGATCTCTAGATTTCTCTCTTCAGGACTATCCAAATGTCATGGGTGTTCAATGAGAATTAACTACATAGACCTACATCCTGCCATTCTGTAGTGCTTTCCTTCTGGTCCTAGATACTGTGACGTTTTAATTTGCTGAGAAACAAAAACTATGGCAATGGTTGTTCCGTGTATACATGACACTTATACTTGTGTGATTTAAAGCAAATCATTTAAAATTAGCATTCATATAATGGTTCTAATGTTGAGAATCTGTACAATAGAAGCTGTACAATATAATTTGCTTTACATAACTAATCATTTGTATGCCTGTTTCATAAAATTCAAATCCTTCAGTGAAGAAATGTGTTTTTAGATTGGCATTTTCTGACTGTCAATAGCAGCAAGAGAAACTGTATATTTTCATTTGTATTAAATTTAATCTGGTAAAAAGAAAGCCTATCCTGCCGTCTAAACTAATGTACAGAGATAATATAATAGCTAGCCATAGTACTTTGGATTGTGTCGATCCTGCATCTTGTTTCAATGTGCTTGTCAGAAAATTGAAAACAACATGAAATTGTTCACTCATTCCCTTTTCACTTCCAGTTTCTCTATTTCCTTAAGTTTTCTTTCATACTCCTCAGGGAAGTGACTCATGTTGGCTACCATGATGTGGAGGTACCGGTGTTGAACTGGGTTGGACAAAGAAGTCACAACAGCATTCAACATCTCTCAGGTTATAATTGTGGCTCCAATATGTATCATTACATATTTGACTTCTGAACTAGGAATCCATTGCCATAGTAGGCTGTAAAGGCCAGATCATTGAGTATATTTAAGACTGAGATAGATAGGTTCCTGAATATCAAGGGGATCAAAGGCTACTGGAAGAAAGTGGGAGAATGGTTATGAGAAAATTATCAGCCACGATTGGGAGGTGAAGCAGACTCGATGGTCTGAATGACCTAATTTCTCGTCCTGTGATTTGTAATGTTATGAACCAAGTTCACATTCATATTCATCTAATCATTGTTTTTAAATGACTTGACACTTTGCTACAGTTCATTTTCAGATTTCATTAAGATTTGTCTTGAATCCCCAAATTGAATTATAAACACATATATACATAAACAGGAAACCATTGATAAACTGGGAGATCTACTCCGTACTGAAGTCCAGATCTGAGGTGTTCAAGTTGGGCAGCCCTGATCTATACAGGAATCCAAGCATGACCTTTGCAAGGTCATCAGGGATGCTAAGAGGCAGCACCAAGGTAACCACATGGACACCTGTTGTTTATTGCAAGGCTTATTTAACACAATGGGTTACAAAATGAAGTTGAGCAGAGTCACTGTACACTCCTACCTGATGAGCTCAATTTATTCTATGCTTGCTGTGAACAGAAGGGCAGTGAAAGGATGTCACCTTTCCCAACAGCCTCCAATGCACCCATAGCCTCGGATACAACCGCAGATGCTAGATTGGCCGCCTTGAGAGTGAACCCACGGAAAGCGACTGGGTTGGATAGAGTCCCCAGCTGTGCACACAGATCCTTAGCAGACCAGCTAGTGGGAGTATTTGCAGACTTCTTCAACCTCTTTATGATGATCTGAAGTCCTCACTTGCTTTAAGAAGATCACCATCATCTTAGTGCCAAAGACAAATCATTCAGCATGCTTCAATTACCACTGCCTGGTGACTGACATCCGTAATTATGAAATGCTTCGAGAGGTTGGTCATTGGCTCACATCAACGTCAGTCTCCCAGATTGCCTTTATCCCTTGCAATTCCCCTACCAGTGCAACAGGCCCATGGCAGATGCCATCTCCCTGGCCCTACATTCATCCTTGGAACATCTGGACAACAAGGAAACTTATGTCAGGCTCCTACATATTGACTACAGCGTCACCTTCAATTCAAGACAAAGAGTGGGGACCTAGGTCTTTGCTCCCCACTCTGTAACTGGACTCTCAACTTTCTATACTATAGACAACAGTCAATAAGGACAAGTGATAATCCTCAACACTGGTGCCTCGCAAGACTAGATACTCTGCCTCTTTCTGTACTCCTTATATACTCTCAACCATGTGGCCAAAGTTTGCACAACTCCATTTACAAGTTTGCTGATGACACCGCCGTTGCAGCTCTGATCTCAACAACAAAGCAGAGTATAGGAAGGAGTATGAGTGAGTGGTTAGTGGCATGATGAAAAGATAACAATCTGTTCATCAATGTGAGTAAAATGGCTGATCATTGATTTCAGCAAGTAGAGTGGAGGGCGTACCCTGATTTGCGTCAGTGGTGCTGAGGTGAATATGGTTGAGAGCATCAAGTTCTTGGGGTTGACAATCACCAACAATCTATCCTGGTCCATCCACATGGAGACTACGGTCAAGAAAGCTTCTATTTCCTCGGGGGCTAAAGAAATTCAACATGTCCATAAAGGCAATTAGATTTTTTTTATATAGATCCACCATAGAAAGCATTCAATCCGGATGTATCACAGTGTGGTATGGTAACTGCTTTTCCCAAGAATTCAAGACATTGCTATGGAAAATAAGGGCAGTATTGTCTCTCAGATCCTTTTGATGTAAAAAAATGTAATGCTTAGGCATATTCCTTTTTCCTGCAGTAGACAAATTCCCCACAAATGTAGATTACACAATCATTATGTGTAAATGATTGTGAACCCAACTGACTAACTTTAGGTTGGTTGTTAGTATAATTCCTGGTGTATGCCAGATTATCTAGCAAATGCTGTCCAATTGAGGAAGCATCTTTAATGTTAGACATTATGATCAGAACTTTTCAAGCATGGACTAGTGAAGCGTAATCTGTCCTTTGCCTATTGCAAACAATTTAAGAGATGTACTGTTTTATCTGAGTCATTTTATAGAAGTCACTAGGGCATATGGTCTACATACCTTGCATTGCACAGACACTGAATGTCACATGCTACATGAGTTATTTATCTGCGATTTAGGCTCTGCAAAAAGAGTAAAAAATAATGTCTAGGTGTTGCATCTTTGGCATGGAGACAATTGTTCTCTTGTGCATTTTCTATGACAGCGCTTTGACTGATCAGAGTTCACTTGCTGGACAAAAGTATTCCCTTAAATCATAAATATTGTTTCCTTTGAAATTTTGCATTATTATTGTGTGCAATATAAAAGCTTTGATAGCCTGACTTATCTTTGCTTTTTTCAGCAATACTTGACTGATTATTTTAAATTGGTTGTTAGTGTAGTTGTTGTACTGTCTAGATTGTTCATCAAATGCAGCCAATCATAGAATCACCTAATAGTAGGTATTTAGCCTTACGTTTTGCAAATGTTGACTGGTATAGTGCAGTCAGCACTTTGTCTATTATGAACAACCCAAAGAACATGCTGTTTGATTCATCAGTCAATACTACGGTATATGCCTATGTGCCTGGTATTACATTGGCACTGAAATTTATGTGGTAATTCTGTGTTAGACGAGACATCTTTTGGCTTGATAGCAACATCCTCCTGGCAGGAAATACTCCTCTTGTAAGCCACTGCATAGTAGTGCTCTGAAATAACTTGTTTAACTTGTATAAAGATCATTAAAATGGGAAATGATACTGCTTTAAACCAAGTAAACTGTAAGAGGATGTTAACAATTTTAAGAACACGTTGCTAGGATAAATTGTAAGTTATATCTATGATATGGCCTTATTCAAGCATTTTAGGAAAATTCTAGATAGAATGGCATCACCTTTTGTGTGTTCAGAACAGTTTTGCCCCGAGAGAGTCTGTTGATTGGCATTTCAGTTGGAATCAGTTGTTGTGGTCTCAGGACAGCTCATTGTGGTATCAATCACTTGGTTGGTTCCTGGGCAGGTGGCTGCAGCCTTGTGTGTGTGGACAATACAGCAGAAATATCCACACTGTAAAAATAAAACATATGGCGCTCTTACTCGCTCAAACACCCCCTCTCACTCACTCGAACTTGCATTCTTGCTCACTCACATTCTCTTGAATCCCCCACTCTCTCTCTTAAATTTCCCTTGCTGCTTGAAACCCCCCCCCCCCCCCGCCCCCGCTCACACTCGAATCCCCTGTCTCTTTCTAGAGTGGCCCCATCACTCGTGCTCTCTTGATTTCCCCTCTCGCTCTCTCTTGACCACCCCCCCCCCCTTGATTTCAACCCTTCGATTTCCCCCTGCTCTCATTCTAACTAACTCTCCCTTCCTTCCTTTTCCTTTTCCTTTTGTCCTCCTTTTCCTTTTCCTTTTCCTCCTCCTGAGTCACCCCTTGTGCTCTCACTATCGCTCTATCTCACGGTCTCTGGTACCCCCCCGCCCAGTTCATGTTCTCGAACCCTACCCCTGGTTCTTTCTCTCTCTCAAACACCCCCACTCAGCTGACTCTTTCTCGAACCACACACACCCCCCCCCCCCCCCCCCCAGCTCTGTCTTTCTAACTCCTCCTCACTCTCTCTCAAACTTGCCCTTGTTCTGTCTCTTGAACTGCCCCCTCGCTCCCTCTCGAATTCCCCTTGTGCTCACTCTTGAACCACACCTCGCTGTCTCTGTCAAACCCCGTACTTGCTTGTGCTCTCTTGACCCCCTTTCGCTTCATCTCTCTCTCAAACCCTTTCCATTGGTTTGCGTTCTATTGAACCCCTCTTGCCTGTTCACTTGATCATTCTGTATCAAAAGAACCCCTCACTCAGTTGTGCTCTTTCAAATCTCTACCTTGTCATTGTTTGTTTGTATGTACATGGGAATTCTAAGAAGGGGTAGAGATTTAAGTTTAACATTGATAAATTAGCAATTTAACTTTTTATTGTTTTACCATTGCTTGAAAGAAGTGTTTGATTACAATAAGTAGTTATTTTCTTGTTTTATGGCAAGAGTTGGCGAGCTTTGTTTCTTAATCTGAATTTAGACAGGCATGTAAAATTGGGCAAGTCAATGATTAATCAAATTGTCTTTTTGGTAACAATTCCAGGAATAGTGAGACTTGATTTCTTGCGCTTTATCTACTGAGTTATGATATTTGAGAGAGTTTGCTTTTCCAAGATAATTTGAGATAGTTTGGGCACTTTTTAGCTGTACAAGTGGCGGTCTTCAGACCATTTGAGTATATGCACAATTCGCAGCAGATGATGACTTCAACCGGATCGATGTTATCATAAAGGAAAGCTCCAAATCATTTTTATGTCAAGCTTGCAAGGTGTGCAAATGGCCAAGGCCCTTTTGAACAGATTTCTTATAAGATCAATGTTAAAGCTGTGTAGCTACATGAATCCTAATATCTGTATTGACTGGTATGATGAAGATAGGCTTGCGGTACACAACAGCAGAGAACCCATTAGCAGGTTTCTCAATTAGCATGTCAAAGAAAGGGAATATATTTGACTGCTTCAATTCAAAGGTGAATTTCAGCAAATGAATTTTTGATACCTGTGTTTTTTCAGGTAGTTGGGCTGCATATCCCACTGATTTGTTGAGTCAAATATCAAATTGGTTATTTGTAACAAGCAGAATACAGACTATATTCAACTATTCTCAGCTTCCAAATGCAAAATGAAAGTTCGACTTTGGATGTGATCTCATGATTAAGCAGCACTTGCTGAACAATTCTGGTTGTGCTAACATCAATACGAAAATATAATTTAAGGTGATCAGTCTAGTTCATAGAATGGCTTATGTATACTTGTTAATAGTGGCATGTTTATTTGCAGAGATCTCATTCCTCACAGACAAATGGGACATGTTCAAGCCTTTCTCCTTTGTTGAATTTCTAGGAGCTTGGTGAGCTGATAGCTCTCTATTGCTTTCTCCATGATAATACCGTGGCCAATTTAGTCAACATGTCAACCAGTCAGCAGAGATTTCTCCTGTAGCATCACCTTTTGTGATAATTTTGAAATTTGGCAATCTAGCATTTTCTGAAGAGTGCGTATGGAAAAACTTCAGCATCATCTCTTCTTTAAGCAATATTGAAGTTCTATAATACTAAGTGGGTGAACCTTTGTGCTTCATCTATGGCAATAATATCTTTCCTTTGAGGAGACCAAAACTGCGCACACTACTCTGGGTGCAGTCTAATCACGCTCCAGTACAATAAAAGTATGACCTCAATACACTTCTAATCAAATCATCTTGTGATAAAGGCTAACATTCCATTAGCTTTGCTAATAGCTCACTGCAACTGCATATTAGCCTTCAGTGAATTATTGACATGGACACCTAGGTCCTTTTGTATGTTTACACTTCCCAATCTCCTACCATTTAAGAAATACACTGTGCATCTGATTCTCCTAATGAAGTGGATGGCCTAACATTTGTCCACATCATCATTGATCTGCCCTGTTATTGCTCATTCACTAAGCCTACCCAAATCTACCTCTCAACTCAGATTTCAACTTAGCTTTATATCGACAGCAAATTTGGAAATCTTGCATTTAGTCCCTGTGCCTAAGGCATTGGTATATATTGTGAACAGCGAGGCCCTAGGGTACTGATCTTTACAGTACCCCACGTGTCACAGCCTGCCAGTGTGAAAATATCCTATTTATTGCTACTCTCTGTTTTCTGTCTGTTAACCAATATTAATTGATGCCAATAAATTACCTACTATCCCATGTGTTTCAGTCTTCTTAGACTCTATGGGAGACCTTAAGCACACTATTATAGGTAATAGTCATATTATAGGTAATACGCATTCTTTTATACAACTGTGAAGTCAAAGAAGTATATGTTAAAGCTCTATTTATCATTGCTACCTTTTAACCAATCCTGTTCAAATCTTTGGTTTAATTTGTTATGTAATTTGCAAACTGAGATACTGTAGACTATATGTGGTTGTCTAAGTCATGTATATGTTTTAAAAGTTACCCTTCATCATCCAGTTTCGTTTGACCACTCTGTTCACTATTGTAATGCTGTTCAATTCATTCTTTTAAATTGCCATCTATCTTCTGAAATGCTCTGTTATCTGATAAGATGCCTCCTTAATTTTAAGGTTAATGAGACCCTGACATAATCTGTATGGGTAAGATTAGAATCACAGGTGTTAAATTACAAAATTTAGCCTATCTTTTTTTGAAAGATGGGATCTACGCTTCTATACTTTGACAGAAAAGGGAAAATATTAGTGCCAAATGGTGTGTATTTTGGATTAGATTAGATTAGATCACATTATAGTGTGGAAACAGGCCCTTCGGCCCAACAAGTCCACACCGACCCACCGAAGTGCAACCCACCCAGACCCTTATATTTACCCCTTACTTAACACTACGGGCAATTTAGCATGGCCAATTCACCTTACCTGCACATCTTTGGACTGTGGGAGGAAACTGGAGCACCCAGAGGAAACCCACACAGACAGTAGTCCGAGGTGGGAATTGAACCCGGGTCTTTGATTACATGATATGGAAGATTACCAGGTTGTTGCTGTTTTGTTTCCTCTGTAATGAAAGGTTTATTTTGGCAATTACTACTTAATTTTACTTTATGGTTTGAGGCTTTGTTTTGGACATCAAAAGGTCTTGGACATCAATGAGAGTTTGCTTGCAAATACCTTACATGATTGCATTCATAAAAATATTATTTCTATTGTTATCAATACTAATGGTGTCCCTCATTTAAAATTGATAGTTTAAATAAGGAATCCCATTTAACTTTAATTGAAATCAGAAAACTCCTTTTGAAGGTACTCAAAGAATTCTGATAAAATTAGTTTCATCTATTAAATCTGTGTGGAGTTTGCACACTTTCTCCATGTTTACGTGGGTTTCTTTCAGGTGTTCTGGTTTCTTCCCACAGTCCAAAGATGGCAGGTTAGGTGAATTGGCCATGCTAAATTGCCCCCTAGTGCCCAGGGATGTGCAGGCTAAGTGGTTAGCCATGGGAAATAAAGAGTTACAGGGATAAGGTAGGGGATGGGTCTGAGTGGATGCTGTTTGGAGGGCTGATATGGATTCAACGGGCCAAATGGCCCATTTCCACACCATAAAGATTCTGATTCAAATCATATGGTGTTCGAACACAAAACAGTCCACAATAACTTCCAGTAGAGCAAGGTTTCTTTCATATTGCTTGTAGCAAAATTGTGCAAAGTTCTATAGTAGTGTGTAGAACTTGTATCTGGAAATAACTACTAGGCATTTGTGACTTCTAAGGCTTCTGTTAATTGGACTGCTAAATGCAAGGCTGGCACCAGTTGATTATCTTTGTTTTTCATTTTGAAATGGGAACGCTGCAAATGATTATAGCACTTCACTACTGTTCCAATTAAGAATAACATTTCTGCTAAGCAGGGTGAGAGAGTAAAAATCACAGTTTTTGATTTAGTAAGGTGGGAAACTTATTAAAATTTGCTTTTGGTAATGACATAACAACCCAAAATCCATTTTGAGATGCGATGGTAGGATTGGTTTCATATTTACAATCTAAAGCAATATTTAATGGGACACTATAAGTATTTGCATAAATTAGCATCACAAAGTTTTGATTCCTGCAAAAAAATTTATTGTGTTTTGGAAAATCAAAAGACTCAATGAGTGTTGACCCGGGGCGCTTGATTGTAGGAAGGAGAGGAGCAGTAGCAAGCTGTGCAACGTCAATGAGCAGTGGTAACTTACTGTGTAAAAAAATATACAGGTTTGTCAGTGGAGTGCAGAATGTACAAGGTCAAAGATTCCATGACATGATTTTGAAAAAGAGCAAGGGAATTAACCCTGTCAACTTGGCAAATATTTATCACTCCATCAACACTTCTTTAAAAAGCTGATCATTATCACCTTACTGCTTTTGAAGCCTGTTGTATGTGAATTGGTTGTCACATTTCTCCTATTACAGCAGTGACTACATTTCAAAAGCACCATGAAAGCCTGTGAATGACTGTGACATGCTGAGCTTTGGGACACCCAGAGGTTGAGAAAAATACTATATAATGAAACACATTTGTCAAGGCAACATTTTATATTAAATTACTGGAAATGTTAGATCTTAATAATTAGAGAACATTCAGTTTGTCCCTATTTTACCTTCTTCCTCCCAATAATTCTTAAACCATGTCACAAGGCCACCTCTGTTTTTCTAATAAATATAATTAAATGCCTCCAAAATCTCCATATATATAGCAATATTGACACTCCTGAACTACAATACTGGACACTTTTATAAAATTGAACTAGATTTGTTCAATATGATCTAATCTTCACACATCATGATACTTGTCCAAATGCTCAGTCACTATGCTGAATTCTAACTGCATTATAGTAAAGTGTTTAGTGGTAGGTTGGATGTTAACATTTTCAAAATCTTTTCAACCCTTACGTGAGCAGTTTACTTGCTTCCAGGTTTTGGGCTGGCTGATTTACTCATGATAATCAGGCTAGCTGGCAATTCAAACGAGGGATGGTTTCAAGAATTGTTTAGTGACAGAACTTTATCAACAATTTAATTTCAGCATTGTACAATAAACAGCAGTCATGTTTTAAGGAAGAAGAGAATTTAAATGTGTGCATTATTTTATTACATCATCTAAGATATTTCAAGTTCTAAGAATATCGAGCTGTGTTACTCAGTTTATGATGAGTTAAGTTCCCTTTACTGAAGGTACTTGTTTATTAATTGAAAAAACTGCTTCAGTTTTCACTTCAGTCCTCATGGATGTTATAATATTATCTCAGGAGTGGTCATCTCAATCAGATTGCCCCTTTATTCATTTTTCTTTCTTTTTTGCTGAGCTCTGCATTCCTAGCCAGGAGTTCTGATCCCAGTTGCTTCAGAAATGTGAAGTGTAACTGAAATCAGCATAGATCCCCTGTAGTACAGGATATTCAGGGAAGTTGAGCCACACTCCTCTTTTTTTTTGCAGCAGTCAATATGTTATGTTCTGAGATCCAGTAGCACAGTCAGATGCGATGATAGTTACTGTGAAGGGGTAAGTACATAAGGCAAGTCAGGGGTTGGTGTGGCAGTTGGTTAAGAGGATTGAGTGCCAGGTCAGTGATAGATATGTAGGATGCCAGGTCAGCGAGAGTGTTTGGGGAAGATGACAACAGAGAATGTCAGGTCTCTGGAGTTTAGGCTAGTGTGTGAGGTTGGATTGGGGTATATCAGGTCCTGGATGGGGAGTGGTTGTCAGGGGCTCAGTGGAGATGTCGGCTTCAGTGTATCTGATTCAGTAGAATCTTGATGGATAACTCCAATTTGTGCTGCTCTGAAGAAGAGTTATGCCTGAATCGTTGACTTCTCCACCTCTTGGTGCTGCCTGGCCTGCTGTGTTCTTCCAGCTTCCTGCCTGTCTGTTTTGGATTACAGTCTCTGCAGTTTTTTTTGTCTCTAACCAATGACTACCTGGCCATTGGAATGTCTGAATCGTTTTATTTTGGGGTTTGGATTGTAAAATAGAGGCAGACACATGTGGGTTATTGGATTATAAAATAGAGGCAGACGCACGTGAGTCCTTTTTTTTTAAAACAGCCCAGAAATTGGATATAGGTTTGTTCGCTGAGCTGAAAGGTTCATTTCCAGACATTTCGTTACCTTACTAGGTAACATCTTCAGTGGACCTCACGCGAAGTAATGCTGAAAACTCCTGCTTTCTATTTATATGTTTGGGTTTCTTTGGGTTTCGTGATGTCATTTCCTTGAACATCCCCATGAACACCAACTAGCCACAAAAAGACACGACCCGCTCTCACTAGTATCCTCACATACAGGTGAGGAAGGGATACTACTTAGACTGGAACAATACATCCATCCTAGGATAAGCTAAACAATGACACGCATGGGAATTTCGAGAAGCATGGTATTCCAACCGGAACTCTATCAACAAATACATCAAGTTAGACCCCATCTACCACCCCTTGAGAAAAGGAACCGGAAGTGACTTCACCACAGCAAATAACATCACCACAGGAAATGCCATCACCAACCCAAAGAAACCCAAACATATAAATAGAAAGCAGGAATTTTCAGCATTGCATCGCATGAGGTCCACTGAAGATGTTACCTAGTAAGGTAACGAAACATCTGGAAATGACCCTCCAGCTCCGTGAGCAAACCTACATCCAAAATGTCAACCTGAGCTACAAATCTTCTCACAACTCACTTAAGCCAAGAAAGTCTATGAAATAGTGACCTATATGCATCCATTCCAAGCAAGTGTGAGAGTGTATTCAAGTGTTTGGCAGAGGGATGGTGGTTTTCTGGAAATCACTGCCTGCATTGGTGGTAGAGGCCGAGACCCTAAACTCTTTAAAAAGTACCTGGATCTGCACCTAAAAGAGCTGTAAGCTGAAGGGCTATGGACTTTGTGCAGGAAGGTTGGATTAGAAAGGGCATCTTGGGTGTCTTTGGGTCAGCATGGATAAGCTTTGATGAATGGCCCCCTTCTACACTCTATCATTTCCACATTTATTGTTCTATCCATATGGCATTAATAGATCAAGTTTTTTAATTTTTGAGTTTGCAGTAGAATATGAAACAAATACATTAGTTTTTAAATTCAGTTCAGAAGAATCGGGAGTTCAGTTCAAAAGGGAGAATAGTTTGCTCACAGCATCCCTGCTTTGCATTGCCTTGCCTTCTGTACTTTTCCTCCCTTGTCAAACCGAGATGCTATGTTCATATTAATTATCTTTCGCTTGCCATTTAGCGCAGACATAAAGAAAGCTTGCCATTGTTATCAGTTGGCTTCATTTAGGTCAAAGGGAAATTGGGGGATCCAGCACTGTAAGTCAAACAGCTTTTGGTTTCATTTAGGATCATGGACACTATCAGTCACCTGCTTGGAGGTGGTCAGAGTTAGGGTTCCTTTCATGTAAGGGGTGAGAAACCGAATGTGTTGGGCAACTCACTACCCGTCACAACTCTTATTCTCCATCTGAGGGCTGTTTCTCTCCTGGAATGAGAGATATGTAGATATTAAGGGAAATGAAAGTGAGTGGCACAGTTGTTACTTTGGGAGTTGGGAGGTATCCAAAGGAAGTGTGGAGGGTGCCGGGCTAGTGGTTTTGAGAGTTGGAATGTGTGATAGTGAGGGAAGATGTGAGCTACAGTGAGCATGGTAAAGCATGAGACTCTGTGAGAAGCGAGTAGAGTAGCAGTGAGAGTCAGCTATCAGAAAAAAAAGTGACACTTTTGCTGGCGAAATGGGGACGTTAGTTAGCCGCCTTCTTACATTTCTGTGCATCCGTCCAAACGACTGAGATTGCTTTAAATCCAAGTGGCAACCCTGGACCAGGCTGGCACGGTGAAGTGTTGTAATGTTCACTGCTGGTCCTAGGGAGGATGAAGTTCTTTCTCTGCATCACTCTTATCTAGCAGGACCTGCAAGATTCTGCCCGCAAGGAGGGGCACTGATTTTCCTGTTTCCTGTATCTGGTGAAAATGTCAGGAAGTATGCATTGCAGCTCTCAACTGAGTGTTTGTCTGCATGCACCATGGGCTTTAAAGGTTGGTGTAAATGTTGGGGATCCTGGTCTACTCTAGGACATCTGCTGAGTGATGAGCTGTTCTGGGAAAGGTCCATGTTAAGATGGAGCTAGACTTTGACATTGTGGACTTTCTAGGAGTAGGGTAGGTAGTTAATGAGGTGATTTTCGTAAGATATGACAAAATAACTCTCTAGGCCTTATGTTGACGAAATCCTCTTTTGCAGGTTGTAAGTTTGCTCGCTGAGCTGGAAGGTTTGTTCTCGGATGTTTCGTCACCATGCTAGGTAACATAATCAGTGAGCCTCTGGTGAAGTGCTGGTGTTCTGTCTCTCTTTCCACTTATGTGTCTTGGTTTGTTGTGGTAGGTGATGATCACTTCCGGTTCTTTTTCTGAGAGGTTGGTAAATGGGTTCCAGATTGATGTTTATTGATGGAGTTCCAGTTTGAATGCCAAGCCTCTAGAAATTCCTTTGTGTGTCTTTGTTTAGCCTATCCCAGGATAGATGTCCAAGTTGAACTGGTGGTGTCTTTTGGTTAGTTTCCTGCCAGTCTGTCCAATGTATTTTGAATATGACTTTCATCTACTGGTTGTTGGGATAGGATCCTTTAGATTCATCAATACCTGTTTGTGTTTTGATAGGTTTGTGGGCTACAATGATGCCAAGGGGTCGGAGTAGTCTGGTCATCATCTCTGAGATGACTTTAACGTGTGGTACTTGGATGCTGCCTGAACTGCTGTGCTCTTCCAGCACCACTAATCCAGAATCTGGTTTCCAGCATCTGCAGTCATTGTTTTTACCTCTTTTTTAATGTGTGATAGTGTGGCTAGAGTCTCTGGGTGTGTTGTCTTCTTTAGGCTTGTTGTGTAAGAATCAGCGGGCTGAGCTTATCAGGTACCTGTTGTTCTTGAATACATTGTATAGGTGTTTTTCTTCGGCTTCTCATAGTTCCTGGGTGTTGCAGTGTGTTGTGGCTTGTTTAAATAATGTCCTGATGCAGCTCCGTTTATGTGGTGTTGGGATGATTTTTCCTGTAGTTGAATGTCTGGTCTGTGTGTGTGTTGTTTTCCTGTCGATGCTGGTCTGTAGCTGTCAGTTGGCTTTTCGTTCTACTGTGAAATCTAAGAAGGGGAGTCTGCTGCTGTTCTCTTTTTTTGGTGAACTTTATACCAGTAAGCATGTTGTTTGTTTTTGTGGGTTTCCTCTAATTTGTTGTTTTGTAATGACAAAGGTGTCATCTACATAGCAGACTCAAAGCTTGGACTGGATTGTGGCGGGGGGTATGGGGAGTGTGGAGCTGTTTGTTCCAACCTCTGCATAACTGCTTCTCCCAAGAATCCTGATATTGGTGATCTCATGGGTGTCCCATTGATAGATCTTATCATTGAAGGTGAAGTGGGTTATGAGGTGCAGGTCTACTAGTTTGAAAATGGTGTCCTTGTTGATGGATGTGGTGCTGTCTGGTGTTTGTATCCTTGGTTCATCTAGTAGTGCAGCCAGTGTTTCTTCGGCCAGGGTGATGTTTATTGATGTGAATAAAGCCGTCACATCAAAGGAAGCTATGACCTTGTTGTCCTCTACCTTGGTGTCTTTAATGATGTTCAGGAATTCCTGGGTGGAGTGGCATGAGTCTTCTACAAGGTATTTCAGTTTACGGTGGAGTTCCTTTGCTAGTCTGTATGTCAGTGTGCCAGGAGGTGAGACTATGGGTCCTAGGGGGGGCCCATGGTTTGTGTACCTTTGGTAATCTGTAGAAACTGGGTGTGTTGGATCCTCCAGGTTTCATTGTTTGGAGGTCTGTCTTGTTAATTTCACCTGTCTTGTGGAGTTTCTTGCATGATGCTGTAGTATGGTTTTCTAGCTGTGGAGTTGGGTCCATTGTCACCTGTTGGCAGGTGTCAGTATCTGCGAGTAGCGGTTTGATTTTTCAATGTATTGTGTTCTGTTTGGAATGACTGTCATGTGCCCTTTGCCAATAGGTTTACAATATTTCTGTCTTTTCAAAGTCCTTTCAGGGCTTTCCTTTCCTGTGTGTTGAGGGTGTTTCCTCCTTTCTGCTTAGTATTGGTGCTACTGTCTGTCTGATAGCTTGTTACATTTCTTTAGTAAGTCCGTGTGTTTCAGGGTAGATTCCTGTGCTGCTAGGAAGTCATTTTTGTCCGTGTCCTTGTGGTTGAAGTTCACCTCTCATACTAGGCCAGCCTTTTCCGTGTCCGAGTGTGGTCAGTCCGACAGGTTTTTTTATCCAAGCTTCTGAATTATCTGTGTTATTGCTGTGTGTGAGATTGTCCAGTTTTTTCTTGTAGAGCTAGTTTTTTTCTTTGTCTTGAAACACTTAAACAGCTTTTGATGAATCTAAAGGACCCTGTACCAACAATCAGGAGAATTAACGTCATATACAAAATAGACTGCAAGTACAGCAACAATCATTACATCGGACAAACTGGCAAGTTGCTATCCGCCAGGATATACGAGCAGAAACTAGCCACCAAAGGACACCACCAACTATTGCTAGTATCCAGGCAATGAGGGACACCAGTTTGACTGGGACAATACATCCATCGTGGGACAGGCTAAACAAAGACCTGCACGGGAATTCCTAGAGGAACCCTGATGAAGCACTTATGCCTGAAACATCAATTCTCCTGCTGCTTGGATGCTGCCTGATCTGCTGTGCTTTTCTAGCACCACACTCTGATTCTGATCTCCAGCATCTGCAGTCCTCACTTGCTCCTAGGGAATTCCTAGAGGTCTGGCATTCAAACTGGAACTCCAACAAACACATTGATCTGGACCCCATTTACCAACCTCTCAGAAAAAGAACCGGAAGTGATATCACCAACCACAACAGAGACACACGAACAGAAATCGGGGCAGAACACCAGTGCTTCAAAGAGGCTCTGATGAAGTTGCTGATGAAACATCTGAGAACAAATCTTCTATCCCAGTGAACAAACATACAACCGAACAACAACCTGAGCTACAAATCTTCTCAAAAATAGCAAACATTCTCTTTTTAAAAGAAAACCTAACACAGCTCTGACTTAGCCAAAAAAAGTAAGATTCAGCCCTTAGAGTGAATTTTTTCTGGATTTGAGCATTGATTAAATGATGTTTTGTGCAACTCACTGAAATTTTATTTTGCTGTTGTTAAGATCATCCAAACTGTCTTATGTATATGTTTAAGGTTTTTTTTCAGTTGTGTAATAAACTTGTGTTTTGCTGCTAAAGAAATCTGTGTCCTCCTGTAAATGTCTCACTACGATACATCCAACTGTTTTTAAAAAAAAATGTAAACATATGATCTTCAAGCTTGCCATCAACTGGGGTCATAAACACATTGATGCTGCTGCAGCTCCACGGATCCCTTGTGCACCAGTATAACTTGAAAAGTACCTTAAAATAGCAGTCAGTTGGCTACCAAACAGTTTTATTGCTGCCTTGTTTCCACTGTAAGTGCTCTCAATCCTGTTGCCTAATCACCTCGGGAAACATTGGATTAGCACCTTGGACTTACATTCAGATGTACCATTTAACCAGGCTTTCTTTATGCCTGCCACCTCAAATTTTGTTGTCCTTGAGCTGTTAAAACTCAATTTAGAATTTCAGATTAACACACTGAAATAAGCCCTGTCATTGGCAGTTTGAATCATGTGACACAAAGTTAACAGCCACAGGTTACGTTGTCACCATAGTTTGAATTGTTGGAATTTGCTGTCCCTTTGAAATCTGATTGCTGTTTACTGCATAATTCAGATGAAATAGTAAGAAATGGCCAAATGTGTATTTTAAGACAGAAATTAAAGTGGGTCTAAGTGATATTCATAACTATTCAAGTTAATGTTATTATGGGAACAATTTCAAATATCATTGTTGTAATATTGATAAACAGGTTTTCTTAATTACTCCAGAAAAGTATTAGGTTTGTATGGATTTAACTTTCATAGGTATATATATTGAAGCTGCTGTAAAAGATTTAATATGTTTTGAGTTGGTGAGACATTTTACTGTTAAATACCACTTACTGAAGTTAAGTTAAATATAGAGCAATGAATAGTTGAGTGAACTACAAGGTAGTAATCTACTTCACGTGTTCAGATGACATCATTCTAAGAATACAAATTCATGGTTTATGATCAAGTGAACTTTGAGATTAGGGTGTGGATTTATAATTGCTTCCTGGTTTATCATTTTAGTTCATTGGTTTTTTTTCAGGGATTCATAATGAACTTCACGTTGATGAAAGAGTGATAACTTCTACACCAAAGCATTGGGTGTTGCTTTATAATACAAATTGATTAAGAATGAAATGTGCATTTTCTTGTCAACTTGTGTATATTACAATGCTTAAAGGATTGTACATAGACTTGATGTTACAGTACATAGTAATTCTGAAAATTGCATATTTGGCAATAATACTGATGTCTTTAGAAATAGGAAAGATGCTGTTAAACTTGAGAGGGTGCAGAAAAGTTTATAAAATCATGACGGGCATGGATAGGGTGAAAAGCCAAGGTCTTTTTTCTGTGATGCCATGACAGTATATGATGGAACATCTTTAAGGATGTGACAAAATGGTATAAATACAGAAAACTAAATAACCGCAGATGCGGAAATCTGAAACAAAATCAGAAATTGTTGCAAAAACCCACTAGGTCTAGAAGAATCTATGGAGAGAGAGCAGAGTTGACATTTCAGGTCCAGTGACCCTTCTTAAGAACTCATGATTTCTGAATTAACTCAGCTTTCTCTCCATAGATGCTGTCAGATGCGCTGAGTTTTTCTAGCAGTTTCTGATTTTGTTTCTGCTATAAGTACAGTCCAAGTTATGTTTAAGTTTGATCTAATTTCTTAAATTGACAAATCTTCTTGAATGTTTATAGCAAGTAACCAATATCAATTGTATGTGAAAATCATCCTGTCTACAATGAGATTTAAACATGATGATAGATATTTTTAAACAAAATCTAGTTATGTTGTTGTATTTTTTCCGAGACTTCAATATTTTAGATTACTATTCAAGATGTGGCCAATGCCCTACAACTTGACAATTACCTTTAGCAGTAATTTCTAGCTAGCAAAACATTTTTACTTAGTATTTTAGTTACTGGAATTTCTTCTAAATTTGTACAGGCATATTTTTCTCCCTTAGAAAATCAGCATCATTTCAGATTGGACCTTATTTCAGTCTTTGAATATGAAACAAATTTATGATAAATAACATTTCTACATTCCTTAAAAGAAGTCAATGGGTATTTGTACATTGTTTCAAATTAATAGTTTTCATAACATTTTTTTTAAATTTAAGGGAATGTTGGCATCGCTCGCTCGGCTCACATCAATGCTCATCCCTAGTTTCCCTGGACAAAGTGACTGTGAGCTGCCTTGAACCGCTACAGTTCTTGGGGGTGTAGGAATGGCCAAAGTTCTGTTAGGAAGGGAGTTCCTCATTTTTTTTCCAGTGACAATAAAGAAATGATTATATATTTCCAGGTGAGGATGGTGTGTGACTTGAAGGGGAACTTGAAGTGGTGGTATTTTCATACATCTGCTCCCCTTGTCCTTCTCGGGGGGGTAGGGGTTGAGAGTTGGTCAGTTGACCAGTGTCATAGGATCATGCATCATGTCCATGGCAGTCAGATAAAAAAACACTTAACTATTCTATTTATCAGCACTTGGCCCAAAGCCTTGTATGCCTTGGCATCGCAAGTGCATATTATAGATTGTGAACACAGCACTGAGAAAAGAGGCAGCAAGTTTAAAAAGGAATGCAGAGAATGGGGAGTAGCTTCATTCTGAACACAGCGCTAAGAGAAGAGGGAACAAGTCTTAAAAGAGCAGAGAATGGCTTTATTTTGTATACACTGTCAAATGTGAAAAAATTCAAGAATGATGTTACAGGAAATCTGTAAGTTTATTGATAGTTGAGAAGCTATTAGGGCATGAGTCTAAATAGTTTAAAACAGAAGACTCAATGATATTAATGAAGAGGCAGCTACTTAGATTTGAGGAAGGAGCATTAGTAAAAGGCGAGTAGAATTAAATCCAGTGTAAACTGTGGAATTTATATATCTAAGTACTTATTGTAAGTTTATATTTCTTGGGTTAATAATGGTAAGTTTCTGTGTCTGAAATTAATAATTAACTTGGAAGTATTTGTGTAGCCATGATTTCTTTTAAAAACAATTTTGAGGCCTGGCTTTAGAATAGATGAGTTTTGTTTATTTCAGATTGTTTACCTTGCTGAACGGCAAAACAATGAGGCTTTGAGATTTATTAGAGATTTCAGCAATTCTTTCTTTTTAAGCATAAGGGAAACACCCATGGCCTGCTTAGGGTAGCAGCAGAGGGGTGGGGGGAGCAGTTGGTTCCAGTTTTTACTTTAAGTTTGGAGCACTTCTGTCAAATTGTCTGAATAAAATGGCTATATAGACTCATAGACCTGAGAGGGGAAGGATATATAGTGAACTAGGATATCACAGAATGAGGAGTTAGTGTTATTCTCAGACCAGAATTGTTGATCTAAAACCCTGAAGAGGTCCCTTAAAACTAAGTACATTGAGGTGCTCCAAGCTGAAGCCATCTGCAGTTCCAATCTAAAAGTTTCAGTTGCAAGTGATTTAAATTAACCAAGGTGTTAGGTACAGGGACTCTGAGTATTGTCCAAGTGGTGTTTTGGAAACTGTGTGCACATGTTTTGACTAGTGTACAAATACTGTTTATATTCTATATAAAAGCTTTTTTTTCCAAGTTGTAAAGGAGTGTTTTGGTATTAATGGGAGTATACTTTTACTGTGTGTTTAAAACATTTTGCATTTGCATTATAAATGTAAGTGAATGATTGGGCTTATACTATTTTATCTTAATTTCTTTTGTTCATAAATTTCTGTTTTATCATTAAAGCAAAGTCTGCTGTATTGCATGTGTATATTTCAGAGACATAACTTCATTAAATTCAAAACAAATAAAATTGGTCTGTCAACCTGGGTTCCTGAAAGGGATCGTTCTTGTGACGCAATACTATCAATTGGGATCTTCTGGATCTCGTGTATATGGATTTTCAGAAGGCTTTTTGATATGGCTCCATAAAGGAGATTGGTTAGGAAATGGTGTTTATGGTATTGTATTGACATGGATTAAGCATAGCTAACAGACAGAAAACAGTGCAGGAATAAATGGGTTATTTTTGTCAGTCTGTGAGATACTGCATGCAACAGTACTTGGAATCCATTGATTTGGACATGAGAACCAAATGCAATATTTCCAAATTTGTTGATGATGTAAAGTTAAGCAGGGATATATGTTGTGGGGAGGATGTAAAATGTTTTCAGGAAGATTTGGACAGGCTTAGTCAATAGGTAAGAACATGGCAGATGGAATATAATGTGGAAAAATGTAAGATTGTCCACTTTGGTAAGAGAAACAGATCTTTTTCTTAATGGTGAGAGAATGGAAAGTGTAAATGTGCAAAGAAACTCTGGTGTCCTTGGCAACAGTGCTAATGTGTAGATGCAGCAAATTATTTGAATACAGATCGTTCTGCTATAATGCGATTGACGTTTCTAAAGCACAAATTTTTAAAACGTGTTGGCTGTAACACGATTGCATCACCAACACTTTAAACGTTGTTTCTAAAGCATGATTTTTCTATAATGTGGGGTTGCACAAGAATACAAACATCGCGTTATTGAAAACTCCCTATACAGGAGTACTGAAGTCTTGCTTCGGTTGTTTAGGAGCTTGGTTAGACCGCACCTGGAGTATAATTTTGGTCTCCTTATCTCAGGAAAGCTATTGTTGCCTTGGAGAGAATGTAGCAAATACTGAAGTTCTAGCTAGACCTGTTCCTGTGTTGACAGAACTGTCCTGTGAGGAGAGATTGGGCGAACGAAGCATGTATTGTCAAGAGTTTTGAAGAATGTGAGGTGATTTCATTGAAACTTACAAAATATTTTAAAGGAAGAAATAGGGTAAGTGAAAGTAAACTGTTTCCCCTAGCTGGGAGCCTAGAATCAGGGGACCTAATTTAAAAATTAAAGGGAATGGCATTTGGGACCAAGATGAGGACCTATGCTTTTACAAGTGTTTTGAGTTGTGATAAAAGAAAACATCTCATACTGTTTGACTTATGTGCTGGATGTGATTATGGAATATAGTTATACTTGAGAATTACCAGGCAATAGTTAATTGTTTGTTGTGTAGATGAAGGTTACATATGCACACCTGACCATTTTTTTGTAGATGTATCCTGTGTTTTTAATCCTTATCAGAAGATTACTGACTATGTATTAAATAAATAATCTCCGCTCCTCTGGTCGGAGAACCAAAACAAACAGCTTTGATCCAAAAATTAGAGCTGAGCTGTTCGAGGTGGTCAGGAAGCCTTCTTTTCATAGAGTGTAATGGAAATCTGGATCAGTGTCTGTTAACTAGCTGTTCAGATGAAATCAATTAAAAATTTCAAAACTGTTATTTGCTTAAGTTAATCAGGGATATGTAGAAAAGGAATATAGTTAAGGTGCAGGTCGGATATGATGTAATTGATTGATGGTTCAGTCTGAGTGAACTAGTTCTGTTCCTGTGTTGTTCCTGTTTTTGAAAATCAGCCTACAGTAGAATTTCACTGATGGACTTTATGGTAGGATATGAACAAGTAAATGGAAGCTAATGGACTGGAGCTGTAGAAAAGGTTAGGGTTATGATTAGGTTTAGGTTTTTAAAAAAATGCTATCCTTGGCTAGTGATTCAAGCTATTTTAAGATGGTTGGGGGGACTTATCTGATTTACCATTCAGATATATTTAAGAAAGAAAAGATTGAAACTCTGGAAATCTGAAACATTATCTGATTGAGTTAACTTGTTTAGTACTTACAAATTTCTTTGATCTTTTATGTTAATATTTAAGTATTTAATCATAATCCATGAGGCACGCGAGGCAACATTACTGTTAAAGAGAAACAAGTAGTTTTATAGTTTGAGAGCCATCACTCCAATCACTTGTAGACAAAGGAAAGAGAAAGATCTTCATTAACTATTACAGTTGGTACATAAATTGAACCAACACCATTGGTGTCATTTCACACTGTGGCCTAGTGGTATTATCACTAAACTATTAATCCAGAGATCCCAGTAATGTTCGAGGACCCAGGTTCAAATCCCACCAAGGCGAATGGTGGAATTTAATTTCAATAATCAAAAAAAAATTTGGAATTAAAAGTTTAATGATGACCATGAAATCATTCCTAATTGTGAGGAAAAACCCATCTGGTTCCCTAATATCTTTTAGGGAAGGAAACTGCTGTCCTCACCTGATCTAGCCTATATGTGACTGCAGACCCACAGCAATGTGGTTGACTCTTAACTGCCTCCTGGGTAATTGGCGATTGGCAATAAATGTTGATCTAGCCAGTGATGCCCTTGTCCTCTGAATGAATGAATGAATGAATGAATAAATAAATAAAAACATCTAGCCTTCAAGCTAACTTAAGAAAAGCTACCCTCACTAGAAATATTTAGAATATATTCTTTCCACAAATGTTCGTTGTGTTTTGCTTTTTGATTGAAGTGCACTTCCAGTTCATATCTATGCAAGGAAGTTTCCTCTGAACAGGGGACCTTTTAGAAAAGCAGCATCTTGGTCATTGGTTAGTTCTTTGCTTGGTTACGTAATGCATTTATTGCCATGCTCTCTTTAAGGTCTTGATGAGTCAATCATCTATTTCAAAACTTGAAATGATAGATTTGAAAGCATAGCATTTTCCAAATTGGTTTATAGCTCATTTTGTGTTTGTCTAGAATTGAATAATGTTACATAGAGCCATAGAGATGTACAGGATGGAAACAGACTCTGTGGTCCAACTTGTTAATGCCGACCAGATATCCCAACCTAATCTAATCCCACTTGCTAGCACCCGGCCCATATCCCTCCAAACCCTTCCTATTCATACACCCATCCAGATGCCTTTCAAATGTTGCAATTGTACCAGCCTCCACTACTTCCTCTGGCAGCTCATTCCATACGCGCATTACCCTCTGCATGAAAAGCTTGCCCCATAGGTCTCTTTTATACATTTTCCCTTCTCACCCTAAACCTCTGCCGTCTAGTTCTGGACTCCCCTATCCCAAGGAAAAGACCTTGTCTCTTTACCCTATCCATGCCCCTCATAATTTTTTAAGCCTCTATAAGGTCACCCCTCAGCCTCTGATGCTCCAGGAAAAACAGCCTCGGCCTATTCAACCTCTCCCAATAGCTCAAATCCTCCAACCCTGGCAACATCCTTGTAAATCTTTTCTGAACCCTTTCAAGTTTCACAACATCTTTCTCATAGGAAGGAGACCAGAATGGCACGCAATATTCCAAAACTGGCTTAACCAACATCCAATATAGCCACAACATGACCTCCCAACTCCTATACTCAATACTGACCAATAAAGAAAAGCATACCAAATGCTGCCTTCACTATCCTATCCTATCCTTGAAAGTGCTATGAGCCTGCACTCCAAGGTCTCTTTGTTCAGTTGCACTCTATAGGACCTTACCATTAAGTGTATAAAGTCCTGCTAAGATTTGTTTTCCCAAAATGCAGCACCTCACATTTATCTAAATTAAACTCCATCTGCCACTTCTCAGCCCATTGGCCCATCTGATAAAGATCTTGTTGTAATCTGAGGTAACCTTCTTCGCTGTCCACTACACCTCCAATTTTGGTGTCATCAGCAAACTTACTAACTATAGCTCTTATGCTCACATTCAAATCATTTATATAAATAACAAAAAGTAGCAACCTGGCTCTGATTCTTGTGGCACTCCACTGGTCACAGACCTCCAGTCTGAAAAATAACCTTCCACTACCACCTTCTGTCTTCTACCTTCGAGCCAGTTCTGTATCCAAATGGCTAGTCCTAACCTGGCTAACCAGTCTTCCATGGGGAACCTTGTTGAATGCTTTACTGAAGTCCTTGTAGATCACGTCCACCGCTCTGCCCTCATCAATCCTCTTTCTTACTCCTTCAAAAAACTCAATCAAGTTTGTGAGACATGATTTCCCACGCACAAAGCCGTGTTGACTGTCCCTAATCAGTCCTTGCCTTACCAAATACATGTACATCCTGTCCCACAGGATTCCCTCCAACAACTTGCCCACCATCGATGTCAGGCTCACTGATCTATGGTTCCCTGGCTTGTCCTTGCCACCTTTCTTAAATAATGGTACTGTGTTAGCCAACCGGCACCTTACCTGCGACTATTGATACAAATATCTCAGCAAGAGGTCCAACAATCACTTCCCTAGCTTTCCACAGAGTTCCAGATCAGATATACCTGATCAGGTCCTGGGGATTTCTCCACTTTTATGCATTTGAAGACATCCATCACTTCCTCCTCTGTAATATGGACATTTTTAAGATGTCACCATCTATTTCCCTACATTCTGTATCTACCATGTCCTTATCCACAGTAAACACTGATCCAAAATAATCATTTAGCATTTCCCTATCTCCCTGAGTCCCACCCCCACCCCACCTCCACACAACCCCCACCCCACCTCCACACAACCCCCACCCCACCTCCACACAACCCCCACCCCACCTCCACACACCTCACATCCCACCTCCACACACCCCACACCCCACCCACCCCACCCACCTTACTAGTTTAAATCCTCCCCAGCAGTTCTAGCAAATCTCCCTGCCAGTATATTAGACCCCTTCCAATTCAGGTGCAATCTGTCCTTCGTGTACAGGTCACTTCTACCTCAGAAGACATCCCAATGATCCAAAAATGTGAATCCTTCTCCCGTACACCTCAGCTACACATTAATCTGCTCTATCCTCCTATTCCTACGCTCGCTAGCTGTTTTAGCACTGGGAGTAATCCAGATATTACTACCCACGAGGACTTCCTTTTTAAATTCCTGCCTAACTCTCTATATTCTCCCTTCAGAATCTCATCCTATTCCCTTCCTGTGTTATTGGTTGCAATGTGTACAATTACCTTCTGCTGGTCCCTCTCCCCTTTGAGAACATTCTGCACCTTCTCTGAGACCTCCTTGATCCTGGAACCAGGGAAGCAACACACCATTCTGACTTTTCGCTGCTGGTACAGAAACATCCGTCTGTACCTCTGACTGACTGGAGACTCCTCTAACGTAATCGATGGCTTGGAACCCGATGTATCCCTCGTTACATTAGAGCCTGTCTTGATACCAAAAACTTGGCTGTTCGTGCTACATTCCCCTGAGAATCTATCTACCCCTACATTTTTCAAAGCAGCATACTTGTTTGAAATGGGGATAGCCTCTTATGACTCCTGCACTACCTACCTACCTCTCTTTACTTTTCCTGGAGTTAACACATTTCTATGACTGTATCTGTGACTTTTCACCCTTCTTGTAACTGCCATCCATCACACCCCTTGCTGTTGTAAATTCCTCAGTGCCTCTAACTTTTGTTGGCCTCTACTGAGACCTTGGGTTTATGTCACACTACAGGTGACCCCACTACACTGCATTACACAGACATAGACGCGCGCTCTCTCTCTCTCTCTCTCTCTCTCATTTGCTCACACATACACTCTCACACTCACATGCACCCTCTCACAAAATTATACCCCTTTACACCCACACTCTCACACACAGACTGTCTCACAGACACTCATACCCCCCCACCCTGCACACACACACATGTATATAAATTTGTGGGGTGAATTTGTTCTTGCAGAATCCCATTTTATTTTGCTCAAAGACTGCATGAATCTAAGTAAGATTCTGTAAATCCCTTTTTTAGATTAGAATCAGTCCGAACGTTGGGGCACAGACAGACTCACACAGGCCACCTCACACCTTCAATGCATTATTGAAGGGCCAACGTGATAGCTATTGTTAAAGTTCACTTGAGAATGTAATTTTAAGAATGTACTGAGATTTCCATAATAAAGAACTGAAACCAATATGCCCATTCTAAAAGATGAGAGACTTGGCAAACAATCCAGGTCTTTTACAATATATATTTTCAGTTACATCACACTGTAAACTGCTATCTTTGTGTGTCTGTTTGTTTGCTATAAATTCTGTGTCCTATAATCTTATATTCCACAACCACCTGATGAAGGAGCAGTGCTCCGAAAGCTAGTGCTTCCACATAAACCTGTTGGACTATAACCTGGTGCTTTGTGATTTTTAACTTCAGTATAAATGGTATCAACATATATTTTGATTTCATTTGTTTAATGTTGGTAACAGTTTGGAATTTTGGGTCTCTCCAGACCCAATGTAGAAAATAATTACTTTCTATCCTAATGAATAATATTTTACCTTTCTTTAAAATACTCTTTGAAATATCTCCACAAAGGCCAGTATCCCATCGCCAAGTCACCCTTTATTTACAGATGGTAAGGCCTTGACAATGATGCAGCTCCCTTAGATTCTGGATGAGTGGTGCTGGAAGAGCACAGCAGTTCAGGCAGCATCCAAGTAGCTTCGAAATCGACGTTTCGGGCAAAAGCCCTTCATCAGGAATAAAGGCAGTGAGCCTGAAGAGTGGAGAGATAAGCTAGAGGAGGGTGGGGGTGGGGAGAAAGTAGCATAGAGTACAATGGGTGAGTGGGGGAGGGGATGAAGGTGATAGGTCAAGGAGGAGAGGGTGGAGTGGTAGGTGGAAAAGGAGATAGGCAGGTAGGACAAGTCCGGACAAGTCATGGGGACAGTTACTGAGCTGGAAGTTTAGAACTAGGGTGAGGTGGGGGAAGGGGAAATGAGGAAACTGTTTGAGCGCTTTAGGGAACATCTCCGGGACACCCGCCCCGTGGCCCAACATTTCAACTCCCCCTCCCACTCTGCTGAGGACATGGAGGTCCTGGGCCTCCTTCACCACCGCTCCCTCACCACCAGATGCCTGGAGGAAGAACGCCTCATCTTCCGCCTCGGAACACTTCAACCCCAGGGTATCAATGTGGACTTCAACAGCTTCCTCATTTCCCCTTCTCCCACCTCACCCTAGTTCTAAACTTCCAGCTCAGTAACTGTCCCCATGACTTGTCCGGACTTGTCCGACCTGCCTATCTCCTTTTCCACCCATCCACTCCACCCTCTCCTCCTTGACCTATCACCTTCATCCCCTCCCCCACTTCCCATTGTACTCTATGCTACTTTCTCCCCACCCCCACCTCCTCTAGCTTATCTCTCCACGCTTCAGGCTCACTGCCTTTATTCCTGATGAAGGGCTTTTGCCTGAAACGTCGATTTCGAAGCTACTTGGATGCTGCCTGAACTGCTGTGCTCTTCCAGCACCACTCATCCAGAATCTGGTTTCCAGCATCTGCAGTCATTGTTTTTACCTCAGCTCCCTTAGAGCCAGCTCTTAAAGTATTCAGTCTGACACTCATGTTTATATCTTCTGTCAGCCAGGACTTCCTGATTGGACCAGGTTAACAACCCCACTCAGGGAACTCCTATTCGATGAGATTTACCTGGCTGACTTTGTTCCAATCACTACAGTCTTATTGCACTTTTTCTGGTTTGGCAGAACCTCCATCTTTCTAATCAACCATAATAGTATAATGTTAGTAGGTCTCGTATACTCGAAGTGTTCTGTGACTTGGGAACAGATGGAGTGAATATTTTTTCTTCTTTGAATTTGCTTTAGTTTTGGCATCATTTCTGTTGCCAGTGCAGTGCTTTGCAGGAAATGAATAATGAGACATCAGGTAATAAGACATTTCCAGGTTGGATGGGGAGCATATAGAGTTCAGCAGGTGGCATTCCAACTTAGTACCCATCTGGCCCTCACTAGTCAGAAGTCTTATAGGATACAAGCTACCGTGAGAGAGGTGCTCACTGACCAGTATATCCTTTAGATTCTTGAGACCAATAATTAGTGGAGAGAAGGGATATGCTTGCGGTATCCCTGGTAGTTTTAGATTTCATGCTGTCTCGAGTGTGTGCTCTTACTGCTTGTGCTTGTGCACTGTTGCTGTCCAGTTTGTGCATCTCACTCGCTCTACAAAGTGTATGTCTTGCTCCCTCTTATGTTGCTGTCAGCACTGGCTCTTCTCACCCTGACCTCCCATGCCCTCATCTTGTCTTGTCTTATGAGCGCCTCTTTGACTCTTTTTCTCTCCCCCTAACATTTACATTTTTTTCTGCCTTTCTTTGTCTGTCTGTTTGTTTGTGAATATGGTAATTAAGAGGTAAGGGTTAAGTGGAGTGATAATGAGTTGGCAATTCATTTTTTTCTTTTGTTCTCCATTAGTGAAGAAAATCAACTTGATTGGAATAAATTAGTTATTTTCTTGTTCATATCAGAAATCTGGTGTGTATTTCGTTTAACTTGAATCTGGCAGCTAGGTAAATTGGGCAGTTTGGTAATTTTATTAAATTTTCACATTTGTTGCTACTCAGAATTGTGGGACTTGATATTGACGCAGTATCCCAAGTAAGTGATGACAAAGTTAGGTGGTTCTTTGTCAGGATATTTTGGAACTAGTACAATTGCGAGTGGAGTTGATGAAAATGGTGAAGACTAAAAGGATAAATGCCGGGCTTTTGTAATTCAATGAGGTTGTGTCTCATAAATCAATATTCCCAGAGACATTACAAGATGTAACTAAACTATCCATAGTCCCCACTTTACCTGACTGACAATCTTGGGTTATGAGACAACATCTGCCAGGTTTCTATACTCAACAAGAAAATACCTTTTTTTAATGGACAAATTGTCTCTAATAAATGACAATTATGAAATATGAATTGCTAATGTAACTGTACAGCTTAACTCTATCCCTTCCAAAAATTTCCTGTTCACAAATAGATGGACACACCAAGATATGGAAAATATGAATGGAGAAAGGAATAAAAGATAAGCAAAATACAGCTCAATAACTTCAGAGGTAAAATCTGCTGAGTGTAGGTGAAATGAATAGGGATTTTATGAAAAGGGAAGGTAACCCTTTTTTTTCAGATATATCTAATCACGTAACTATATTAATGAACACAGGAACAACTCAAACTTCTTTGCTGCAGAAAGATTTTATTTTCTCTTTAGAGGGTCCAATGAAAAGCAAATTGCTAATAAACTGATAACATGAAGAATATACCCCAGTTCTGTTCTGTAAAGTAAAATTTGAATGTGACTTCTTGTCTATAACAGTTGCAGTCAAAAATGTAAGAAATACCCGTGGATGGAATTGATTTATCCTAGTGATTTAGCTGGAGTAACAGTTACAGCTTCACCCAAAATCTCAGAAAATCAGAATGAAGTTAAACAGGCAGAATAGTTACCAGGTGTTTTTCTGTTTGTGTAGTCACCAGAGCAATGGCTAAACAAAGTCATGATTTGGAGATGCCGGTGTTGGACTGGGGACAAAGTTAAATATCACACAATATCAGATTATAGTCCAACAGTGTGCTTCCAATTATACATGTTGGACTATAACCTGGTGTTGTGATTTTTAACTTTAAACAAAGTCAGACATCAAGTAATACTACAAGCTGACACTAGAGTAGTCAAAACTGTTTTTAAAGTTTTGGGATACACAAGAAGTATTTAACCTGCTTTTGCTAAGCAAGGTTCAGAAAACAGATCGAGTTAAGTAAGAATACAAGCAGCTCACATTGAAGTTGAGGCTAAGGAATTCTGGAGGTCATTGTGTTAAATATGAAATTCTGATGAGGAAGTAGAAACATCCTTATAGATCCCAGATGATCCCCCAAACTTTGTTATGACTTGCTTGGAAGAATGCGCAGATAATGAGTCCAAGTTCACTGTTCCCTGAGTTAGTTTGCAATTACAGCAAGTAATTAGGCAAGCTAACAAACAGAATGCTATTGTTCTTTGGAAGAGGAATTGAAAAGTGGGGAGGCTGTGTGTCTGATATATATGGTTGTGGAGGTGCCGGTGTTGGACTGGGTTGGACTCAGTTAAAAATCACCCAACACCTGATGAAGGAGCAGTGCTCTGAAAGCTTCTACTTCCAAATAAACCTGTTGGACTATAACTTGGTGTTGTGTGATTTTTAACTCTGATATACATGGTATTGGTGAGACCACATCTGGACTGTTGTGAACAGAATTAGTCTTCCTATTTAAAGAAGGATGGAAATACATCAGAAGTACTTCAGAGAAGTTTCATTAGACTAACACCAGGAATGGGTGAGGGAAATTTAGAAGGGCTACCATTGTATCCACTGGAGTTTATCAGATTAAGAAGTGGCTTGACTGAAACATGTAAAATCCTGTGGGACCTTGACAGGGTGAATGGATAGGATGTTTTCTGTTGTGAGAATCTAAAATTTGAGATCACTGCTTAAAAATAAGGATTGTAAATAATGAGAAATATTCTGAGCAGAATGTAGTGAGTCTTCCGAAGATGGTGGAAGCAGACCCTTTGATATATTTTAAAGCAGAGATTGATAGATTCTGGATCAATAATGGTTGAAAGGTTTTTGGAGGGTAGGTGAAAATGTGGAGAAATTCGATCAGACCGATCAGGCTCGAGGGAATGGGTGGCTGTGTCCTCTTCTTAATTTATATGCAACTCCATTATGTTGTTGAGCAGAATCTTGTTTACATTACTTGATCTCTGCAAAGTTACTCGAGAAAAAGTTCAAAGCATAATATACTTGCAGCCCTCTTCCCAAAGGAACAGCTCTGATTGGAACTGCTGGAGTATGCCTGCATAATTTTCTAGGAAATGAGAGTCTGAACACTGCAGACTTGATCTATGTTGTTTAGTTTTATAGCATAATATGAAACAAATACAGAAAAATAACAGTGAACAATTTGCAAATCTTACTTCATATATTTAGCTCGATTATTTCAAATTTAGAGTTTCTTTATTTAAAAAAAAGTCTATGCCTGAAAACTGAGGGAAAACATGTTTGCAGGATTTGAATTTAAAGGACAATTCAGCTTTTGTCTTTAAAAAACCATCACTAGCTAGGCCAATGCTCAGTCATACAGCAAAGAAGCAGGCCCTTCAGTTCAACTCACCCATGCCACATTTGGTCTTTTTAAAATTCATGATTGAGGGTGTCTATTTAATTTGACAGTTGGAATTACGAGTGGAAGATGGTAAATGAAAATGCAGATTCCAAAATATTTGATTGAGGCTGTAAAGATGTTTAATCTAAATGGGGTACATTTCTAGTTTGGGAATTCTCTATTGATTTTTTTGATACTTTCAACTTTCAGAATGGACGTACGAATTGAGACAGATCAGGTAACTGCTTATGGAATCCTGTAGCATGGAGACAGGCCCTTTGGCCCAAACTTGTCCATGCTAATCAAAATGTCCATCTGCTCTAATTCCATTTCCCTGCACTTGGCTCATATCCTTGTAAACCTTTCCTATCCATGTATTTGTCCAAATGCCTTTTAAATGTTGTTAATGTACCCTCCTCAATCCGTTCCTCTGGCAACTCATTCCATGTGCGTACCACCCTCTGTAAAAATGTTGCCCCTTTTATTCTTTCCCCTCTCCTCTTAAACTGATGCCCTCTAGTCTTTGATTCCCCAACCCTGGGAGAAACACTGAGTGCATTCACCCTGTCCGTGCCTCATGATTTCATACACTTGTATAATATCTTCCCTCAATCTCTAACTCACTAAAGAAAAAATGTCTTATTTTATCCAACCTCTCCCTATAACTCAGGTCATTGGGTCCTGGCAACATCCTTGTAAATTTCTTCTGCACTCTTTCCAGTTTAATAACTTACTTCCTATAGCAAGGTAACCAAAAACTGAACACAATATTCAAAGCGTGGTCTCACCAATATCCTGTACAACTGCAGTATAACTTCCCAACTTCTATTCTCAATGCCCTGACTGATGAATGCCAATGCACCAAAAGACTTCTTGGCTGCCCTGTCTGCCTGTGACTCCACTGTCAGAGAACCTTGTACCTGAACTCCAATGTCTCTTTGTTCCACTACACTCCTTAAGCCCCTACCATTCACCATGAAATTCCTACCTTCATTTGACTTTCCAAAATCCAATATCAAACTCATTTGCTTCTGAAATTTTCCCAACATTTTTCAATCTGCTCTTGTTGAGGTAGCACCTATTAGCAGTAGATGCACTAAATATTGAGATTTTTCCATGAATCATCTACTTTGGTCTCTCTGAAAATATGAATTATTTTTGTCTATATTCTTGAAATTTTTACTGTTCTCAACCAGCACATTTAATACCAGTGGGCTGAGGGAACCCTCGGGTCAATTGCATATTTTATTCGTAAATGTTTTGACATAGATTACAAAAGATTCCATTTTGAAAATGACAGAATTTGCAATGAATTCAATTTGTCACCATGCAACATGTTCCTCAATACCATTGTAATAGTTTTGACATTTATAATATACATTCAGTATCAGACATAGAATCCAATGGTTTCTGCACAATTTCCACCCCTTTGGTCCATTTTGGCTGAAAGGTATTGATAGTGGCTTTTTCCTGTTATTCGTCTATGGCTGCCCCAGCTATTCATATTATGTAAATGACCTGGATGAGGGAACCTAATACAACACTTCCAAAACTAGGCAGGATTGAGAGTCGTGAAGAGAATGCAAGGTGGCTTCATGGGCGATTTGAATAAGTTGAATGAGTGGGAAAACGCATGACAGGTGCACTGCAACATGGCTAAATGTGAAATTATGCACTTCAGTGTGAAAACCGGAAAGAGAGAATATTATTTAAATGGTAATATATTTGGAAATATACATGTAAAATGGATCTGGGATGTCATTGTACACCAGTCAGTGAAGGTAGACAGGTGCAGCAAGAGGAAAATCATGTTTGACCTTCATTGCGAGACAATTGAAGTTCAGAAATAGGCATGTCTTACTCAAGTTATGCAGAGCCTTTGTGAGGCCACGCTTGGAGTATTGCTTGCAATTTTGATTTCCCTACCAAAGAAAGGATATGTTTTCCATAGAGGGAATGTAGCAGGCTGATACTAGGGATTGCAGGAATGTCCTTTAGGAGAGATTGGTTTGATTGGGCCAATATTCACTTGAGTTTAGACAGTTGGAAATGGATCTGTTTGAAATGTATAAAATTCTAATATAGCTAAGTTCGAGCTAAATGCAGGGAGGATATTTTTCCCTGGTTGGGGAGTCTAGAACTCCAAAATCCCACAGTATCTCTATAGAAACGTCTGGATATAAAACCTACAGCTCAGCGAGCAAACCTACACCCTAAATCTCTATAGCCTTGTGGGTTCAGTTAGGAAACAGGCAGTTGAGTAGATGGGTTTTAATCAGAATCTTTTGGGCCATTGGCATCTCTGTCTCTTTGGTTAAAGAATGGATTGCATCTAAGATTGCCTCACCTGTCCATTTCATAATACAGAAGATGGAGTTGCCTATCTTGGTGTAAGCTTTTGTTGTTATCTCTGTCTGTCTCTGTCTCTGTCTCTGTCTCTGTCGAGATTCCAAGCAAGCTCCTATAGGCCAAAGAAGAAAGCTTTGTCATTTGACTAACTGGCTTTACTCTGCTTATCCTTTTTGGTATCTTGTGCAGTTGTAGTTCTTTTGAAATCTGAGTGGTGGAAACAGCTGCAATTCTGTCTTCTGTAACATCTTCCACACCTCCTCCATCATAAATATAGCCTGTACAATAGTTAACTTGTGCTCTTGCTTCTTAGCAATGGCTTTAAAAAGGTAAAGGATCAGCTGCCATCAGTTTTGGGTTTTCAAATTCCAAATCACCTCTGACCCATTACATGAGGCTTGACTGTGGTGTTTGGAGGCAGGCAATATTGAGCTGTGGTTGTCTGTAATGATAATAATCTTCCTTTTATTCCATTAATACATTCTGTCAACTTGCCTGATCTATGCCTTAAAAATGCTGTATTTCATCCAGGAGTCTGGAGTCTCAAATTGCGTGTGCAATATCTTGACATTTGCAAACAGTGTGTCATCTTAGACTTTGTATCATAAAAAGTTTTTGGTGGTATCTGTATCGGTGCAGAGTATAACAGTGGCGCATTCCTTGTTTCACTTTTTGCCATTACATGTTTTATCTTTAATTATCCAGGAATGCTGTGCCCAAGCACAGTAAAATGGTGCAGTTCCATCTGCATTAAAAACATCTCCTGGTGTATTTTTGTTCAAGATGTGGGTGAGACTGTTTTGTAGCACCTGTCTGATAATACTTCCATAACTTCCTCACTGCAAATTGTGTGGAAGACAATGCTGTGTCTTGTCTTGAATTGGTGTAGCCATCACTTGTTGAAGTTCACTTTCTTGTTGCCTAGCCTTTATACAAGATTGAAACCCCTTTCCTCCAGGAGTGGAGTGAAGATGGGAATGCATTCTGCTCTTGTTGCATTGAACCATATTAGCGGAGTTTCTTTAAACATTTGGATAGACAGTCATTGTCATCCTTCTTGTTGGAGATAATGTCTGCTTGCCAAACTGTTCCAAGACGTTTGCCTTGTGCTTCAAAAGGTTGATAAATTCAATAGTGAAATATCCCACCTTTTAGTAATGTCTGCTTTTCAGTTTGATTTTACTCTTTCTATAACAAGTTAACTTTGTCTCCAGTCAGTAATACTTTAACTTACTCACTGGTTTAGCCTTGTTCTAGGGTTTGGACGTTCTTTCACAGTGAGGTTTCAATGTCAAATGGTGGCTTGTTACATCTCTATGATTTTATGATCCTGTGTGGCCTAGTTTCACTGCAGTTAGTTGACATGTCATATGGCAAACTTGCATGAGTTTGGCTAATCTGGAGATACTAGTTCAGACCAACATTTTGTCATATCACTCCATTGGATTTGTTTTTCTTCTGGTGAGAATGGCTGATATCATCAACATACCTAGAATTTTGGGTTATCCAAATTTGAGTCATTGTGATTGAACTGTACAAGCATTTTGCGCATATTTCAAAATTAAAAGAAAAAAGCAGCATTGTACTAAATAAGGTATGAAAACAGTTTGGAAATAAGCATTTTATGTAAAGGACAAATAGTAATTAGTTAAATTGCTATCAGCTTGAAATGTCTTCTTTGGAAAATAACCTCATAAATACAACCAGATGTTTCTAGTCTTTGAGCTTTTCCCACCAAACACATGTTCATTTAATGGTTGACAATTGCTTTTCTTTCCCATACAAGGCAAATATGCACATTTATCATGCTTAAACACAAAAAGGACAAGTGACTTGCTTGGAAAGTTTAGAATTTGGTGTAAAGAAAATAGAATGTAAGTTAGTTTTTCAAAGGTTAAACAAATTTGCGTGGCCTAATGTGTTTATAGATGACATCTGGCTGGAAGAGTCAAGAGTAAGACTCTAAATTGTGTTTATCTTGAGCAACAGAATAAGAGTACTTGGAGAGTTGAATGTTTTTAAAGAAAAGTTTGCAGATCACCAACTTGTTTGGAAACTTCCAATTCTGAGTCCCCTTTGGACCAAAAGACAACTTTTTTTTCCCCTTTTTTATTTATTGTAGCTGCCGCTCTTGATTTCATCCTGCAAAGACCTGGCTGTTTTGGAATCTTTCACACTTCATATGTAACTTCTTTCAATATGAGGCAAGTGAGTAATGCATCATCAGCTTCGAGGTTCTTCATGAAGTCTTAGCCTCAATCATTTTGTTATCTATGCTTGCACTAAACTTAATTGACAAATGAGTAGTCAGTGTATTTCAAGTGGAATGAAACAGGTGATGAATCGTGAAAAACTGAGAACTTAGAAAATCTACATGATCCATTAAGTCTGCACCATTCAGTTTTCCTTTTATGGTAGGCCACTTTGATTCCCAACTGAACACTTTAAAAAGCAATGAAAAATTTCTGGAAATGCCATTGTTCAAGAAATGACTCCTAATTAATTTCTCAAAAAGAGAAGCTATTGATTTTTATTTGGCTAAAAATATGTACTCGAAGCTTTTCTCATTTGCAGGTTTAACAAGAGGTACAGAAGGTGGAAAAAATCTGTCCCGATTTATTATATCTGTACATATTAGTAAAGTTGACATACTTGCTACTTTATTTGACCTTGCTATGCACAAATCGGATATCTACATGCAGTAACAGTGCTTCAAAATATAATTTACAGGCTGTGAAATGTTTATGATTTTCTGAAGGCGTGAGTGTGTGAGATGGGGTTGGGGGTGTGTGTGGCGTGGAGGGGTGGGGTGATAAAAGCAGATCTTTAATGTGCTTCTAAAATCCTCTTGTCTCAATTAACATAACTGAGCAGCTAAAAATTTTAAGTTTACAAATTCTTCCTATTGTTGAAGCTACAGAATTTTAATAGGAGACAGCTTCAGAGATAAAATTGCATTAGTTCAGTGGATGTTCTAAAGGATTGAGCTTGTGCAATAAGTGCCAGCAAACTATTCCATTACAGGTGCCACCGTAACCTGTAATGCTGCTGTCCTTGCTCAGTGTCCAAGCATGCTTTTGAACACTTCCTCGGTAAGCTTCTGACATTTTCTTCCCACATTCATTACTGAAGGGTTGCAGAAGCTTTCTGCTACATTATCTCTGCTGCTTCTCCTTTTCAGGTTGGTTACATTGCAGACCAGAGGTTGAATCTATGACCATTCCGATAATTTGTGCTTAGATGTAAGGTTGCATAACGTTTGATATGAGGTTATTTACCCAGTTAACATCAGAATTTTAATTAAAAAATTAATATTTTGTAAGGGTGCTGGCTATCAGGAAGATTTTGTGCTGCCTTTCCAAAAGGTTCCAAGCACTCAGCACCTTAATTTGCCAGAAATCTGGAATGGGCAGGCCACCAATCCAGAGAACGATTGTCTAATTTTAATGCTAAAGCTGCGATGTGGATCACCTTATGGAGTCAGGTGGGTCATCTTAATTCTTGGTTGATTTAGGGCTACACAATCTTTGATTTGTTAGCAAAGATTAATGCCAGGAAGCATCCACTCCACAGGAGGCCCAGTATGTTTCTCCTGAACACAACTAGACAGATTGTGTAACAGACAATCCAGAGTTCAGATTGTGAGCAGGGTGATCACAGGTTAAAGAAAATATTGGTAATAGTGGCAGGTGGACTGGAGATTACTGGAAGTGGTGAGTGATGGACAAGGGATCCTGAGCTAATGGAAACCTGGCTAACCAGTGTTGAAACTGAAAGCAAGAGAAAGCCTTTGCCATCAATTGAATTATTTAAATGGGAAATTGGCCTCCTTGGAGCAGATTGGTAACTTGGCTCATGTTCTGATAAAAGTAGAAGAGGATAGGCTTGAGGTTGGTTGGGTTTGTGCTTGAACTTTTTAATTTTTGACTTCCTACCCCAATGCAAATGCATTTGTTCTTGGAAGTTGAAATGAATTCCCTTGTGACAGATCTTTTTTACCCAGAAGTGCTATCATGCACAACTGAGTGACCTCTTCACCACCAAAATCATTGTGACGTTTTTAAAACTTCCTTTTCATTTTTATATCTGCTAACCACCACCAGTAATTGCCCGTGTAGCTAATGAAATATTTACAAGCAAAGCCCATTATGGCCGGTGCAAGCCATCAAAAATGAGGGGAGAGGGGGAAGGGACAGCCCTTGTGACAGTTCATTTGTCATCCAAAATCAGTCAAGGGTGACAGTATTTGAATTAACTATTAATTAAAACCTGAATATATTCCTTTCTTCCTAGTGGTGGAAACTGAATAAAGATTCATGCACCTTGTGTCTTTCACTGTGTCTCACACCTGCACACACACAACATGGGTGCTGGGGAAAGAAATAAGCACTACTGCAGTTAGGCAGTAGTGTGGGGGTAAAGAAAAAAAACCAGACTGTCAGAAGGAAAAAAATAACAGGAGTGTCACACATCCTGTTCACTCTGAGAGCTGGTTCTGAGGGAGCTGGATCACTGTCAAGGACTTCCCATACGTGAATAAATGTTGACTTTGTGACAGGATACTGGCCTAAGTGGAGTTTTCTCACAAGGGTGGATCTTATGGCCTCTCAAGCCTACACACCATCAATAATAACATGGTTTCCAGTTCAACTCCATTTTCCTGATTAACCTTGTTTTCCAACAAAGAGTAAAACCTGAATATAGGAATGTAAGGTAAGAGTTTAATCCAATATGCATGTCACATCAAAGTTGAATGGACTTTTTTCTGATGTACATGAATTAAAATTCGACGTAATTAATTCTGCAAAATGTAGAATCTTGCATTTTGTTGCATGAAAGCGAGCTTAGGAATTGATAGGTGTCGTGATCTTTTAGTGTCAAAACGTGTGGCACTGGAAAAGCACAGCAGGTCAGGCAGCATCTGAGGAACTGGAGAGTCGACGTTTTGGGCATAAGCCCTTCATCACGAATATAGTTATCTTTTCACCAACTAAATAGTTTGCAATGTTCATTTATCCTTTGCAAAGTTTGCCATAACTTATTTAGTTATTCCTCCTATATGGACACAGATTTTGCGATTTTCTTTGCTCTACATTTTTTGTTCAGAGATTGGGACTTAAACTACTTTTCTATCAGCTATTCCAACTGAGCTATTTTAGAACTCAGAGCTGCAGAACATATTTTAATAATTTTTCCATGGGCTAATTCAAATTTCTTCCTCCATCAGAATTGTTTTTCATGTGAAGGTGTGAATATATCTTGAATTTGTGATTTCACTGAGGAATGCATCTGCTTTAGGTCCACATAGGGAATGTCTGAAAATACCTGCATTATTTGTGGCACATTGAGGTGGGCCTCCTTCATCGCCGTTCCCTTACCACCAGACGCCTGGAGGAAGAACGCCTCATCTTCCGCCTCGGAACACTTCAACCCCAGGGTATCAATGTGGATTTCAACAGTTTCCTCATTTCCCCTTCCCCCACCTCACCCTAGTTCCAAACTTCCAGCTCAGCACTGTCCCCATGACTTGTCTTCTTTTCCACCTATCCACTCCAGCCTCCCCCTGGCCCCGACCTATCACCTTCATCCCCTCCCCCACTCACCTATTGTACTCTATGCTACTTTCTCTCCACCCCCACCCTCTTCTAGTTTATCTCTCTACGCTTCAGGCTCTTTGCCTTTATTTCTGATGAAGGACTTTTGCCCGAAACGTCGATTTTACTGCTCCTCTGATGCTTCCTGAACTGCTGAGCTCTTCCAGCACCACTAATCCAGTAAGCCTGTACTGGTTCACTTTACACCCTAGCAATTTGTGCAGCCATATTTTCTATCCCAGCTCTGAGCATTGGTGAAATTAAGTATTTTTGAAATCCAAATTTGTCCTTTTTAAAAAAAAATCTTTAACAAGAATTTCAGGATGTGTTTATTGCAAAATAATTTGTGGAATACCGGTCAGAAATTAATTTGAAAATAAAAAGTAGAATTATTTACAAGCCACAAAACTCACCTCCATCAGGAGTGTATGAACATTTTGTTCATCACTTGAGAAATACATTCCTTTTTCATTGCCTAAATAGTGAGCAACAGTGTGTTTAAAGGAACCTTCTTCCATATCAAATTGCATAATTTTAAAACATAGCATGTGGCCATCATGCCTAAATAGCTCTTATTGAATAGTTATCCATTCAGTCTTGCCACATAATCTGATTAGAAATATCACTAAAAGTAATAATCATCTGTGAAAGTATATATTGATGAGGTAGATGTACTTAAAGGGATATGGATACACACAGATTACCATTGAAATTTGATGTTTTGGGAGGAATTAATTCAGAATCCAATGTGCAACTGCTCAAACTGCATTAACCTTTTCTTCCTTCTCAACTAAACCAATGAAGTTTTGTTAAAACTGAGCCATTCAAAAACAACCTTAAAACTTTTACAAAGACAATTTTGTTCTCAAATAGCACCATGTGATGGTCATTAAGGGAGATCAATGGAAAAGAAAGAGTCTATCAGTTTAGCAACAATTCCTATCTGTGTGCTTAATTTAGTTGAATTGGCAGTAACTCAATAAGGTTGTTCATCTACTTTCATTGTCGACTTTATTTATTCAGGGCATTTCTTCATGCTGTGATAACAAATTAATGTACTTAACTAAACTGATACATTTCAAATTAGATGGCTGTTTTTGTTTTCTTTATCATTATTTTCTCTCCCTAATACCTCAAGCATCACCTTCATTTTTGCTGACTGAGCAGGCACTTAATTTTCTGGAAGTTTGAGATGATCAAAAGAAATAACGTGATTTCCTTCTACAGCGACTCAAATACACAGGTTAATAAGCAAAACAATTGGAAATTGTTATTTTATACTGAAATTTTTGATTTAACCTTTCAACCACTATCTTAAATTGATAATAAGTGATTGTATTTGTTAATTGTTCATTTGTTTGTTCTTGAAGGGGATTATGTAACAGCAGTGAATCTTGAATAACTTTTGACAGATTTGTATAATTCTATGTATGCATCATCACTGTTCAGTGAGCGCACTTGTGTCTAAGATTGTGTCTAAGTACTCCCCATTTGGAGTACTGTGTCCAGTTTTGGTCCCCACACCTCAGGAAGGACATACTGGCACTGGAGCGTGTCCAGCGGAGATTCACATGGATGATACCTGGAATGGTAGGTCTAACATACGAGGAACGGTTGAGGATCCTGGGATTGTATTCATTGGGGTTTAGAAGAGTAAGGGGAGATCTAATAGAAACTTACAAGATAATACATGGCTTGGAGAGGGTGGACGCCAGGAAATTGTTTCCGTTAGGCGAGGAGACTAGGACCCGTGGACACAGCCTTAGAATTAGAGGGGGTAAATTCAGAACAGAAATGCAGAGACATTTCTGCAGCCAGAGAGTGGTGGGCCTGTGGAATTCTTTGCCACAGAGTGCAGTGGAGGCTGGGATGCTAAATGTCTTCAAGGCAGAGATTGATAAATTCTTGATGTCACAAGGAATTAAGGGCTATGGGGAGAATGCAGTTAAGTGGAGTTGAAATGCCCATCAGTCATGATTGAATGGCGGAGTGGACTTGATGGGCGAAATGGTCTTACTCCCACTCCTATGTCTTATGGTCTTATGGTCTTATTGGGATTGTGATTGTGTTCACTGGCTTTTAAGATTACAACAAGTAATCACTAAATATGGTGACAAGACACCCTGGTTTTGTTGGATAGTCCTGTTTTTTTCCTTAAACATCCCAGCATTCTGATAATTTGCTTGAACTAGTTGAAATTTCCTGGTTTGCAGCTTTCGGATCTTTGTGAACCATTATCAGAGCTTTCTGTCAGCACTTTATCTTCTCACACTGGATCACTCTTTTCATTTCTTTGTCTTCCTTCTGCTCTAGCTTGCACTTCATTTAATATCCATGAATCCCCCAAAAAAATGATCTTGGCTAAACCATGTAAATTGCAAGCTTTTCCATTTGCTGTGTTCATTTGTGGATGTTGGGATGATTGCTTCTGTAGTTCAATATTTGGTCCGTATGTGTTGTTTTCCTGTAGAAGCTGGTTTGAAGTTCCCCATTGGCTGTTCGCTCTACTGTGACATCTAGGAATGGCAGTGGTCTTGAATGTTTCCTCTAATTTGTTTTGTTTAGTGATGACAAAGATGTCATCCATGTAGCGGACCCAAAGTTTGGGTTGGATGGTTGGCAGAGTGTTTGTTCAAGTGTCTGCATTACTGCCTCTGCTAAGAACACTGATATTGGAGATACCATGGGTGTTCCAAAGGTTTGTCTGTGCACATACGGACCAAATATTGAATTACAGAAGCAATCATCCCATCATCCACAAATGAAGCTGCATCAGAACATTATTTCAATGAGCCAACACACCCTGCAGCACAGAGGCACTACACAGAGCAGAGGAAAATCACCTATACCGTGTATTCAAAAAGAATGGATACCCAATGAACACAGTCTGCCGATTTCTCAGCAACAACCCAAACAAGCAGACAAAACATGTCCAGAAACCCTAGCCACTCTCCCTTACTTCAAAGACATCTCGCAAATGACTGTCAGATTACTCAGATCCCTTGGCATCATGGTGGCCCACAAACCCACCAACACACTAAAACAGCAGCTAATGAACTTGAAAGACCCTGTACAGACAACAAGCAAAACTAATGTCATTTATGAAATACTATGCAAGGACTGTAACAAACACTGCATTGCACAAACAGGCGGAAAACTAGCCACCAGGATACATGAACAACTAGCCACAAAATGACATGGCCCTCTCTCACTAGTATCCTTGCATACAGTTGAGGAAGGACACCACTTCGACTGGGACAACACATCCTTTCTAGGACAAACCAGACAAAGAACACACGAGAATTCCTAGAAGCGTGGCATCCCAACCGCAAGTCTATCAACAAACACACCATCTTACCGCCCGCCCCCCCTTGAGAAAAATAACACGAAATGACTTCACCACAGGAAAGGACGTCACTAACCCAAAAAGCAGGAATTATCAGCAGTGCTTCGCCTGAGGCCCACTGAAGACGTTACCTAGTAGGCTGATAAAACATCATCGAGATATACAGCATGGAAACAGACCCTTCAGTCCAACCAGTCTAAGCTGACCAGAGATCCAAATCCAATATAGTCCCACCTGCCAGCACCTGGCCCATATCCCTCCAAACCCTTCCTATTCATATACCCTTCGAGATGCCTTTTAAATGTTGCAATTGTACCAGCCTCCACCACTTCCTCTGCCAGCACATTCCATACATGTACCACCCTCTGTGTGAAAAAGTTGCCCCTTATGTCTCTCTTATATCTTTCCCCTCTCACCCTAAACCTATGCCCTCTAGTTCTGGACTCCCTAACCCCAAGGAAAAGACTTTGTCTATTTACCCTATCCATGCCCTTCATAATTTTGTAAACCTCTATAAGGCCACCCCTCAGCCTCTGACACTCCAGGGAAAGCAGCCCCAGCCTGTTCAGCCTCTCTTTCTCTCTTTATAGTTCAAATCCTCCAAGTCTAGCAACAGCCTTGTTAATCTTTTCTGAACCCTTTCAAGTTTCACAAAATCTTTGATAGGAAGGAGACCAGAATTGCACACAATATTTCAACAGTGGCCTAACCAATGTCCTGTACAACCTCAACATGACCTCCCAACTCCTGTAACTCAATACTCTGACCAATAAAGGAAAGCTTTCCCATTGCCGCCTTCACTATCCTATCTACCTGCGACTCCACTTTCAAGGAGCTATGAACCTGCACTCCACGGTCTCTTTGTTCAGAATCACTCCCTTACCATTAGGACCTTACCATTAAGTGTATAAATCCTGCTAAGATTTGCTTTCCCAAAATGCAGTACCTCTCATTTATCTGAATTAAACTCCATCTGCCACTTGTCAGCCCATCTGGTCCAGATCCTGTTGTAATCTGAGGTAACCCTCTTTGCTGTCCACTACACGTCCAATTTTGATGTCACCTACAAACTTATTAACTGTACCTCTTATGCTCACATCCAAATCATTTATGTAAATGACAAAAAGTAGAGGACTCAGCACTGATCCTTGTGGCACTCTACTGGTCACAGGCCTCCAGTCTGAAAAACAACCCTCCACCACCACCCTCTGTCTTCTACCTTTGAGCCAGTTCTGTATCCAAATGGCTACTTCTCCCTGTATTCAGTGAGATCTAACCTTACTAACCAGTCTCCCATGTGAAACCTTGTTGAATGCTTTACTGAAGTCCATATAGATCACATCTATCGCTTTGCCCTCATCAATCGTCTTTGTTACTACTTCAAAAAACTCAATCAAGTTTGTGAGACATGATTTCCCACGCATAAAGCCATGTTGACTATCCCTAATCAGTCCTTGCCTTTCCAAATACATGTACATCCTGTCCCTTAGGATTCCCTCCAACAACTTGCCCACCACCGACGTCAGGCTCACTGATCTATAGTTCCCTGGCTTATCCTTACCACCCTTCTTAAACAGTGGCACCATGTTCGCCAACCTCCAGTCTTCCGGCACCTCACCTGTGACTATTGATGATACGAATATCTCAGCAAGATGCCCAGCTATTACTTCTCTAGCTTCCCACAGTGTTCTAGGATACACCTGATCAGGTCCTGGGGATTTATCCACCTTTATACATTTCAAGACATCCAGCACTTCCTCCTCTGTAATATGGACATTTTTCAAGATGTCACCATCTATTTCCCTACATTCTCTATCTTCCATGCCTTTTTTCCACAGTAAATACTGATGCTAAACACATGTTTAGTACCTCCCCAATCTCCTGCGACTGCACACAAAGGCTGCCTTGCTGATCTTTGAGGGGCCCTATTCTCTCCCTAGTTACCCCTTTGTCCTTAATATATTTGTAAAACCCCTTTGGATTCTCCTTAATTCTATTTGCAAAAGCTATCTCATATCCCCTTTTTGCCCTCCTGATTTCCCCATTAAATATACTGCCTTTATACACTTCTAAGGATTCACTCAATCTCTCCTGTCTCTCCCTTACATATGCTTCCTTCTTTTTCTTAACCAAACCCTCAATTTCTTTAGTCATCCAGCATTCCCTATACCTACCAGCCTTCCCTTTCACCCTGACAGGAATATACTTTCTCTGGATTCTCATTATCTCATTCATGAAGGCTTCCCATTTTCCACCAACCCTTTACCTGCGAACATCTGCCCCAAATTAGCTTTTGAAAATTCTTGCCTAATACCGTCAAAATTGGCATTTCTCCAATTTAGATCTTCAACTTTTTGATCTGGTTTATCCTTTTCCATCACCATTTTAAATCTAATAGAATTATGGCCGCTGCCTAAAGTGCTCCCCAATGACACCTCATTCACCTGCCCTGCCTTATTTCCCAAGAATAGATCAAGTTTCGCACCTTTTCTAGTAGATACATCCACATACTGAATCAGAAAATTTTCTTGTACACACTTAACAAATTCCTCTCCATCTCAACCCTTAACACTATGGCAGTCCCAGTCTATGTTTGAAAAGTTAAAATCTCCTACCATAACTACCCTATTATTTTTACAGATCTCCTTACAAGTTTGTTTCTCAATTTCCCTCTGACTATTAGGACAATCGCAATAAGGTGATCATCCCTTTCTTATTTCTCAGTTCCACTCAGATAACTTCCCAGGATGCATTTCCAGGATTATCCTCCATCGGCACAGCTGTAATGCTATCCCTTATCAAAAACGCCACTCCCCTTCCTCTCTTGCCCTCCCTTTCTATCCTTTCTGTAGCATTTGTATCCTGGAACATTTAAGCTGCCAGTCCTGCCCATCCCTGAGCCATGTTTCTATAATTGCTATGATATTCGAGTCCTATGTTCCTAACCATGTCCTGAGTTCATCTGCCTTCCCTATTAGGCCCCTTGCATTAAAATAAATGCAGTTTAATTTCTTATTTGGAAATGAACCTTCTAGCTCAGCGAGCAAACCTACCTCCAGAACCTCAACCTGAGCTCCAAGTCTTCTCAAAACTGGCTGAATATGTCTGTTGTTAAAACTCAACATACAAATTAACCAGCATTTTCCAATGGTGATTGCAGAATAGAAGATTCTGGAATTTTATGACATAAAAGGTTTGATTCAGTTTCATTTGAGAAAATGTGTTTTTTGTTATTCATGGGTTGTGGGCATCAGTAAAGAGTCACCACATTTCTGTGGCTCTGGAAGTGCATGTTGCCATGACAAGGTACAGACGGCAGCTTTCCCTATCTAAAGTAACATTAGTGAACCAGATGGATTTTTCAGACAATTGATAATGTTTTCATCATTAAACTCTTAATTGCAGACTTTTATTGAATTCAAATTCCACCATCTGCCATGGCAGGATTTGAACCAAATTCCTGGAATTTTCCCTGACTCTGAATTAATAGGCTAGTGATAAAACCATTAGGCATTCAATATGCCATTGAACAAAAGCGATTCATAACTGCTGACTTCAATGGTTGAGTTTCTTTGTAAGGTTGACATCTCTGGTTTGACGTACAGTTCATTCTATTATAATGTGCATTTTGTCAACCCGAATTTGCTGTGACGCAATTGATGAATTGGAGACATTGTTTCTCAAGTGTAAACTTTTAAAATGTGTGTTGGCTGTAACGCAATTACAGTACCAACACTTTAAGCGGTGTTTCTAAAGTGTGATTTTTCTATATAATGGGGTTGCACAAGAATGCAACCATTGCATTATAGAAGAACTGACAGTAATGTTGTTATGATCTCCTATCTTCAACTGTTCCTTTCTCAGACTGCTATCATTGATTACCGACCATCATGGAGCCCTGTCTTTCCGAGGCTTTTCACTTTTTGCTGGTTTTCACTTGTGAAAGCCTGGTCAACCTATAACTGAAGTAAGGCAGGCGGCATTTGATAGGCAGACCTGTCTTTTAGCAGCTTGGGAGTTTGAGTTGAAATTTTAAGCTGGAGTTCAATTCTGAACATTCCTTTCGTTAGTAACTTCTTTGTTTAGTATATGAAACACATCTTGGGAAGATATTGTGAAAGTTGAAGTTTCATTCTTTAATCTGTGAAACTACTGTAAGTTTCAATATGTACTATAATTATAAAAAGTAAAAATTGAAAGATGTAACCTTTGGGTATTGGGTATTGAATTAAAGAATTGAGTTAACAATCGTGCTTCGAAGGTTTTTCAAGTTGCTTGGCAGAACATACGTTGTGTCATGGATATTTATAAATTCTTTGTACTGTTTAGTTGCTTTATCCAGCATGAAGTCCCACAATTGTCACCGGTTTAAATTCAGCAGCAACAGGATGTGGCCTGTAAGTGGGCATTAATTACTGAAAGCCTTCCTGCCCCTGGTTTAATCAGGGAAGACAGTAGGCTCTACACTTTGCTACTAGAATGCAACCCCCTCCCCCCTCCAAGCAAATATCAAATTTCACCTGATGTTTCCAATCTCTTAAAATTGTGTTCACAGTTTGTGTTTACACTATTTGTTGAAAGTTTTATTTGGTGCCTCTTCCTTCAATCTGAATCTTGTAGCAATAGTCCATTTCAGGAGCATCTTGTTGGGTAGTTGATCATCCAAATTAAATGTAATTAATCCTTGCTACTTTCACATTTGAGACCAATCTGGATGAAAGACTATTGCATTCATCATAGGAATATCATTATATTTTGTCTTTCCTGGACTCCAGTTACTGCCACGACCACCTTATGGGACCTTGTCATTGTTGTTAATGTAGATTATGTAGTATATTTTAGACCTCTACAACGGGAAGTAATTTTACCATATCTACAACCACAATAATCTCAACCTTTTTAATCTAATCTTTACATTCCTGCCAGCATTACAAGTTTCTAATAGTATCCTGTAAGGTTTGTGTCAATATTTGTAGCTTGGGTACCGGTTGCAGTTGTTACGGATATGTTTGCTGAGCTGGGAATTTGTTTTGCAAACATTTCATCCCCTTTCTAGATGACATCCTTAGCAGTGTGGAGCCCCTTGTGAAGCACAGCTGTACTGTGTCGGTTGGAATTTGTGGTTTCATTCCCACTGCTTCTGGTTGCTGGTTCCAGTTATTTGTTGCAGTGCCTCACAGGAGGCTCCACAGCACTGAGGATGTCACCTAGAAAGGGGATGAAACGCCTGCAAACCAAATTCCCAGCTCAGCAAACATACCCACAACAACTGTATCATGTACATTTCTTGACTACTTTCATAAGCTTAGTACTAACGCTAAGGTCTTTTAAGTTGAAATGGCTCTATGGATTGATATAATCACAGAGGAAAGAAAGTATGACAGGCATTCTTTTTAAGTGCAGACATTTTGAATTAATCTGGTTGCAAGTAGCTTTTATGAAGTTAATCATACACCCTGTTAAACTATGCTAGATAATCATGAAGTATTAAATTGCAGTGTAAATGAAGCAGAATTTCTGCAGGGTTATGAAATTGCTGGAATAAAAACATTTTCCTTGAGGTGAACTGACAGAGGAAATCTGTCACCATTGAATGAGATGTGAGGCACAAGATAAAGAATTTGAAAGCACTTTAGACTCATCAAGTTGATTCTTTTCAAAAGGCTTTTCACTTGCAAAGAATGACAGACAGATGGTCTACATTTCAAAGTGAGATTTTTGTTTGCTTATAATGAGGCATATGTTCCTGTAAAGAGGAAGGTTGGTATATGGATATGGGAAGAGGGTGCACATCTCCACTGAAGTAAATTGGAAAGAGGTTTGATGTGGAATGTTAAAGGAACTATTCCTTGATCAGTCCCTTGAAGATAATGAATGTTTTTCTTTACCAAAATATATAATTGGCTCCTCACAAGGAATCTTGAGAAAACTTTTTGCATTGGCAAGTTTGTAAATGCCCTTTTTGTCAAGATTGCATAATTTATCCAAAATAACAGTGGCCTCAGACTGATGAGTGAGAGGACAATTAACTTTGATTGAATCACAAAATTTTTCAGGGCGTTCATATGGCTCTCAATATACCTGGTCATTGGTACTGCTGCTTGCATGTTTACTGTATGTAGTGCTGAGAAATAATAGCGAGCACTCATATAGCAGTCGTCTCACCTCAAAGCTCTATTGCAACAGCAAGAATAAGTTCGAGGATGCCTTCTGCGATAAAGGCTGTCTGGAATGGTTTCCTGGTTTGTTGTTTCAGAACTTGGAGCTACAATAGCTGTAGGGCACTAATGCAACAGGCAAGGATCCTTAGCAATGTCCCAGCTATTCTTTACAAGATAAACTTAGTTGAATGCTTTAGTGTGTTTGAATTCTGTACTAGATTGTGATCTGTGTCAGCTAATACCTGTTACTTAGCACAAAGCTACTTTTTCATGAGAACATAACTGATTAGAAGCAGACACATGAGCTGGTTTTAGTTCACACTTCACACTCTCAATTAGTTTTTGTTTCTCTCGCACTGCTCCCTGTTGTATCACCATGTAGTTAAGAGTGCTGACAATTAAAACATTCTCGCGCATAACCAATGCTGTGACTTTAGGCTTGAATTTAATTATTCTATGCTGTTTCTGCCTTCATTCCCATGAGAAATGCTGCATTTCTAATTAGAACTTACCATGACAGTAAAAAAAAATTAAGAATAGGAAATTAAGAAAAGTACAACTCTGGAATCTCACTTGGAATCAAAGCAATGTATATAATGCATTGTCTAATATTGGACTGGCACTAAAATGTTTCTAGATATTATATGTGGAATTGTGTTGAAAACACCAAAACATTACTTTGATCCGCTGAATTTTTACAGTTTCATTACTTCTGCCATTAACATTGATCTATGTTACTGTGACAGAAGTAAAATGTATCTGTTATGAGTTAATTGTTGTTTTAAGTCTGTCCAAGAGAGGCTGCAGTAGTGGGTACAGTGGATTCTTTCTTGATTATATGTTTTTGGAGATAACTCGCTTGATTAAACTTAAAATATAAGCCATAGCTATTAATTTAACCTGGGGTAGTGTTTGTAGAGGAATAAGACAGTGTTATTTTCTGGGTCTGTAGATTGTTAAGGAGCAAAAATGGCCTTTACAGTGACATGTACTTCTTTTCAGATGTGGGAGTTTAAAGAGAGTTTAAGGGTTACTGCGGATTATATCTGCCGTAAATGCTGTTGGATGCGAATCTTAGCAGATCAAGTGCATCGGTTCGAGAGACAAATAGAAGCAATGAGGAATTTGCAACAGCAACAGTATGTGATGGATGGCAGTTATAGAAAGGGGGGAAAGTCTCAGATACAGTCATGTAGATGGGTAAACTCCAGGAAGGGTAAGAGAGGTAGGCAACTAGAGCAGGAGTCTTTTGTGGATATACCCATTTCAAACAGGTATGCTGTTTTGGAAAATGTAGGGGGTGATGGATTCTCAGGGGAACTTAGCACAAACAGCCAAGTTTCTGGTATTGAGACTGCTGTAATGCAATGAGGGTTATGTTGGCTTCCAAGAGATCAATTGTGTTAGGGGATTCTGTAGTCAGAGGTACAGACAGATGTTTCTGTGGCCAGTAGAGGAAAAAGCAGAATGGTATGTTGTTTCCCTGGTGCCAGCATCAAGGATGTCTCCGAGAGGGTGCAGAATGTTCTCATGCGGGAGAGGGGACAGCAGGAGGTCATTGTCCACATTGACAATGACATTGGAAAGGAAATGGTTGAGACTCTGAAGGGAGATTACAGAGAGTTAGGTAGAAATTTAAAAAGGAGGTCCTTAAGGGTAGTAATATCTGGATTACTCCCAGTGCTACGAGCTAGTGAGCGCAGGAATAGGAGGATAGAGCAGATGAATGCATGGCTGAGGAGCTGGTGTATGGGAGAAGGATTCACGTTTTGGATCATTTGGAATCTCTTTTGGGGTAGAAGTGACCTGTACAAGAAGGACGGATTGCACCTAAATTTGAAGGGAACTAATATATTGGCAGGGAAATTTGCTAGAACAGCTTGGGAGGATTTAAACTAGTAAGGTGGTGGGGGGAGACCCAGGGAGATAGTGAGGAAAGAGATCGATCTCAGACGGGTACAGCTGAGAACAGACGTTGAGTCAAGGCAGGCAGGGACCAGGTAGGACTAATAATTTATTTCAATGCAAGAGGCCTAATAGGGAAGGCAGATGAACTCAGGGCATGGTTAGGAACATGGGACTGGGATATCCTAGCAATTACGGAAACATGGCTCAGGGATGGGCAGGACTGGCAGCTTAATGTTCCAGGATACAAATGCTACAGGAAGGATAGAAAGGGAGGCAAGAGAAGAGGGGGGAGTAGTGTTTTTGATAAGGGATAGCATTACAGCTGTGCTGAGGGAGGATATTCCTGGAAATACATCGAGGGAAGTTATTTGGGTGGAACTGAGAAATAAGAAAGGGATGATCACCAATGGTCAGAGGGAAATTGAGAAACAAACTTGTAAGGAGATCTCCGCTATCTGTAAGAATAATATGGGTTATGGTAGGGGATTTTAACTTTCCAAACATTGACTAGGACTGCCATAGTGTTAAAGGTTTAGATGGAGAGGAATTTCTTAAGTGTGTACAAGACAATTTTCTGATTCAGTATGTGGATGTACCTACTAGAGAAGGTGCAAAACTTGACCTACTCTTGGGAAATAAGGCGGGGCAGGTGACTGAGGTGTCAGTGGGGGAGCACTTTGGGGCCAGCAACCATAATTCTATTCGTTTTAAAATAGTGATGGAAAAGGATAATTCAGATCTAAAAGTTGAAGTTCTAAATTGGAGAAAGGCCAATTTTGACGGGTATTAGGCAAGAACCTTCAAAAGCTGATTGGAGACAGATGTTTGCAGGTAAAGGGACGGCTGGAAAATGGGAAGCCTTCAGAAATGAGATAGCAAAAATCCAGAGAAAGTATATTCCTGTCAGGGTGAAAGGAAAGGCTGGTAGGTTTCGGGAATGCTGGATGACTAAAGAAATTGAGGGTTTTTAAGAAAAAGAAGGAAGCATATGTTAGGTACAGACAGGATAGATTGAGTGAATCCTTAGAGTATAAAGAAAGTAGGAGTATACTTAAGAGGGAAATCAGGAGGGCAAAATGGGGACATGAGATAGCTTTTGCAAATAGAATTAAGGAGAATCCAAAGGGGTTTTACAAATATATTAAGGACAAAAGGGTAACTAGGGAGAGAATAGGGCCCCTGAAAGATCAGCAAGGCTGCCTTTGTGTGGAGCCACAGAAAATGGGGGAGATACTAAATGAATATTTTGCATCAGTATTTACTGTGAAAAAGGATATGGAAGATATAGGCTGTAGGGAAATAGATGGTGACATCTTGCAAAATGTCCAGATTACAGAGGAGGAAGTGCTGGATGTCTTGAAACGGTTAAAGGTGGATAATCCACAGGACCTGATCAGGTGTACCCAAGAACTCTGTGGGAAGCTAAAGAAGTGATTGCTGGGCCTCTTGCTTAGATATTTGTATCATCAATAGTCACAGGTGAGGTGCCGGAAGACTGGAGGTTGGCAAACGTGGTGCCACTGTTTAAGAGGGGTGGTAAGGACAAGCCAGGGAACTATAGACCAGTGAGCCTGACGTCGGTGGTGGGCAAGTTGTTGGAGGGAATCCTGAGGGACAGGATGAGGCGTTCTTCCTCCACCACCCCACCCCTTTCTGCCTTCCACAAAGTCTGTTCCCTCCGTGTCTACCTGGTCGGGTCCACGCGCCCCTACAACCTACTCTCCCATCCTGGCACCTTCCCCTGCCACCGCAGGAATTACAAAACCTGTGCCCACACCACCTCCCTCACCTCCATCCAAGACCCTAAAGGAGCCTTCCACATCCATCAAAATTTTACTTGCACATCCACTAATATCATTTATTGTATCCGTTGCTCCCGATGCGGTCTCCTCTACATTGGTGAGACTGGACACCTCCTAGCAGAGCGCTTTAGGGAACATCTCCGGGACACCCGCACCAATCAACCACACCGCCCTGTGGCCCAACATTTCAATTCCCCCTCCTACTCTGCCAAGGACATGGAGGTCCTAGACCTCCTTCACCGCCGCTCCCTCACCACCAGACGCTTGGAGGAAGAACGCCTCATCTTCCGCCTCGGAACACTTCAACCCCAGGGCATCAAGGTGGACTTCAACAGTTTCCTCATTTTCCCCTTCCCCCACCTCACCCTAGTTCCAAACTTCCAGCTCAGCACTGTCCCCATGACTTGTCCTACCTGCCTATCTTCTTTTCCACCTATCCACTCAACCCTCCTCCTTGACCTATCACCTTCATCCCCTCCCCCACTCACCCATTGTACTCTATGCTACTTTCTCCCCACCCCCACCCTCCTCTAGTTTATCTCTCCACCCTTCAGGCTCTCTGCCTTTATTCCTGATGAAGGGCTTTTGCCCGAAACGTAGATTTTACTGCTCCTCTGATGCTGCCTGAACTGCTGTGCTCTTCCAGCACCACTAATCCAGAATCTGGTTTCCAGCATTCTGCAGTCATTGTTTTTACCTTATATACTTAATGGTAAGGTCCTAGGGAGTGTTGCTGAACAAAGGGACCTTGGAGTGCAGGTTCATAGCTCCTTGAAAGTGGAGTCACAGATAGATAGGATTGTGAAGAAGGCGTTTGGTATGCTTTCCTTTATTGGTCAGAGTATTGAGTACGGGAGTTGGGAGGTCATGTTGCAGCTGTACAGGACATTGGTTAGGCCACTGTTGGAATATTGTGTGCAATTCTAGTCTCCTTCCTATCGGAAAGATTTTGTGAAACTTGAAAGGGTTCAGAAAAGATTTACAAAGATGTTGCCAGGGTTGGAGGATTTGAGCTACCGGGAGAGGCTGAACAGGCTGGGGCTGTTTTCCCTGGAGCATCAGAGGCTGAGGGGTGACCTTATAGAGGTTTACAAAATTATGAGGGGCATGGATAGGATAAATAGGCAAAGTCTTTTCCCTGGGGTCAGGGAGTCCAGAACTGGAGGGCACAGGTTTAGGGTGAGAGGGGAAAGATATTAAAGAGACCTAAGGGGCAACTTTTTCATGTAGAGGGTGGTACGTGTATGGAATGAGCTGCCAGAGGATGTGGTGGAGGCTGGTACAATTGCAACATTTAAGAGGCATTTGGATGGGTATATGAATAGGAAGGATTTGGAGGGATATGGGCCGGGTGCTGGCAGGTGGGGCTAGATTGGATTGGGATATCTTGTCGGCACGGACGGGTTGGACCGAAGGGTCTGTTTCCATTCTGTACATCTCTATGACTCTCTGACTCTGAGTATTCCTGTTTTCTTTTCAGCTCCATGGTCTAGTAAACAAGTTTTGCCTATCTGTCTTCTAACCTGGCAATTGAAATACTGTGCATTGCAGATGTCCTGCTACCCACAACATATGAGCACTTGTACATCCTGTTATGAGTCCCTGTACATAAGCAATTGCTGGATTGGGAGTAGAATGGTAATTTTGACACAAAAGATTTCAGAGTGTGACTGTATTGCTATTGCCTGGTGGAGTTAGAGAAAATCCCCCCATTGATACTCTTGGACTATTAGGATGACAGAACCTCAACTGAGAGATTAACTAATTTGTTCTCTTCAAGGATAAGTAACTGATCTGTTGAATGTTTCCAACAATTTTCAGTTTTGTTTAGCTTTTGACTAAATTTTCCATACAGCATGACACTTCATTGCAGGCAGTTGAACAAATATTTTGTGAATGATTGATTGTTGATTTAATTCTGCCAGATTGAGTGAATAATCCATCACGTCCTCTTCCAGTGGTCCCCAGCATTACAGATACCAGTCTTTAGCCAATTCAATTCATAGAATCTCTACAGTTCATATAGAGGTCATTACATCCAATTGAGTCTGCACCAATCCACTGAATAGCATCCCACCCAAACTCACCCATCCCCATAAGCTTGCATTTTTACCATGGCTAATCCACCAAGCCTGTACATCCCTGGACACTAAGGGGCAATTTAGCATGGCAGATCCAACTCACCTGCACATCTTTGGACAGTGGGAGGAAACCAGAACACCTAGCAGAAACGCATGCAGCTATGAGGAGAATGTGTGGAGTTTGTACATAGTCACCCAATGCTGGAATTGAACTCTTGTCCCAGGCACTGAGAGGCAGTAGTGCTAACTACTGTGCCACCATGCCACTTTTTACATGATATCAATAAATGATTGGAGACAAGGGGCTCAGTTGTTGTTTCTGGGGATGGAGTCGGATACTGGGCGAGGTATAGTTAGAATTGTGTGTCATGTTTGGTTGGGGAGTGGTGGGACTATCAGTTAATAGTTGTCAAGAGTTAGGCTGGGTTTATAATTGTCCCAACTATGCCTGGGTATCAGTTAACTTAACTGCAATGAACCCTTTGTAATCTCCAAATTAAATGGATACTTTCAGAGTGTTCCAGACGCAGAGCAATTGCCTTTGGATTCTTCAGTTTTTAAGACAATTCTCTCAGAATCTGCTACATTGGGATTTTGTGGAATCCCCAATGTGCTATACTCTGCAGAAATGACTAGTTGGCCATTAGAAAATTCAAGCAAATGTTTCACTTCTCACCCATTCCATCCATTTTAACTTCTTGAAGTGAGAAGTTGTTAATCTTAAACAAGTGTATTCCTAATCTGTCGTATTGAGCAGCACAGACCAAGTAAATGTAAGAGTATATCCTTGGCCTCAGATGACTTAACTGGCTTCAGTCATTATGATTGTTCATGCATTATAGTTGTCCTGAGCAACTTTGGAAAAAACTTAAAAGTTAATCTGATCCTTCTGTTTTCCGATTGACAGATGTTGGGTGAGGGCAGACTTCGTAATGGTGCACTGCAATTGACTGATTCAATTTGATTTCTAAGAATAGTTTTATAGGATAAGTACTAATTACACGAGGCTCTCAAAACACATGATTAGCACAGCTTGAAATCACTGCAGGAAAATGCTAATTTAAGTTAGCGAGCTAAATAGTACAGCAAAATGCAGAAGTTAAATGTTTTAGAAACAATCACCTTGGGTTTCGCCATAAAGTGATGGTCTTCCTATTAATATTCACAAATATAATATTTTAGGTGCATGTTTGATGTGTTCATTTCTGAACTAAAACCTTTAACTTTAACAATAAAGCATAAGAATATTCTGTGCCGATATGTAGAGATCAATAGAGTAAAACTACACTGTTCTTTAATTCATAAAATAACTAATTAATTTTGAAAACTAAATGTCTGAAAGCCTTGCTGAAATAGGTGATAGCACTGAAAATGAAAGGAAATTAATTACTGTTCCTTTATAAAATTCTTTCATGCAATATCAGCATTGCTTGCTTGGCCAACATTTATTGCATGTTCCTAACCCTCCAGGAGGAGGAGATGGTGAGGTGCCTCTTGAACTGTTATAGTCTTAAGGGTGCAATGTTACCCACATTGACTTTAAGAATAGCATTTTAATCCAGTGATCAGTAAAGGAACAGCAATGTAGTTCCAAGTCAGGATTATGTGAGAGTTGAAGAGGAACTTCAGATGGATGTGTACCAATGTACCTGTGCTCTTGTCCTTTTAGGTGGTAGGATTCATAGGTTTGGAAGGACATTTGGCAAGTCACTGCAGTGCATATTGTAGATGGCGTATACACTGTCACTTGGTGTTGGTGATGAAGGGAGTGAAATTGAAGATGACGGATAAGGTGCTAATCAAGTGTCTGCCTTGGTGCATGGATGGTGTTGAATTTCTTGAATGCGTTTGGAACTGCGTACATCAAAGCAAATGGGGAGTATTTCATTACACTCCTGACTTTTATGCTTTGTAGATTGTGAGTAGACATTGGGCTCACTGGAATTGAGTTGCTCACTGCAGAGTTCCTGGCCTCTGACGCACCTAGTTCAATTTATGGTTAATGGTAACCTCAAATATGTTGATTATGGGAGACTTAAATGTGATCATGCCAAAGCATGATAAGGGATTCTAGTTATTGCCTGTCACTTTTATGTGGTGCAAACTTTACTTGCACAATTGTTGTATTGCTAAAAATTTGAAATGATAAAAATATGTAGGACAACAGAAGTAATAGAAGAATCTCTTTCATAGAGCTAGCACAGGCAAAAAGGGCCAAACTCCTATCCCTGTCCTGTGCTTTAACTGGTCAAATGTCAAGGGCAGTTACTCTTGCCTCTGGAGTTCTTCTCTTTTGGTCCATATTTGGATCAAGGCTGTAATGAGGTCAGTGGTGCTGGTGGTAGTGTCCCAATTTTTGACCTAATGTCATGAGACTTCATTTAAGTTGAGAGTCAATGCTAAAGACTCCCAGTGCAACTGCCTCCTCCGTCTATACTGCTCTGTCACCACCTTAGTAGGTGTGTCTAGCCTGTGGGTAACATTCCCCCTAAACTGCATGGATCTATCTGTAGCTGGTGGAAGGCTTCAGGCAGGTCAATAGATATGCTGACACATTGGTTTCCACTTTCAGAAGCCGCTGCAGCACGTGAACTTCTGAGGTCTACACAATGAGGGATAGAAATTAGAGGAAATGTTGCTGGTAGAACAGGACATACCTGGGCAGTGATGGTGGTATCTGTGACAATCTCTAAGATATTATTTCATGGGCATGACTATTTCAGGCAAAGTGGAAAAGTAGTAGGTCTCGGGGTAGTGTCCACTGCAGTACAGCTCAGGACACTTTGATAGACCTTGTTCCTTTTGAAGCTCAAAGTTAATGACTATTTCATAGAATCCCAACAGTGAGGAAGCAAGTCATTCAGCCCATCAAATCCACACCCTCCGAAGAGCATCTTACCCTATCCAGTCACCAGAGTCTGGAGTCAAACCCAGCTCCCTGCCACTGTGAGGCAGCAGAGCTAATCATTGGTATGGGTAGACAAACAGGAGTCTGGGCGAACACAGCAAATCAGGAGATGGAGAAATCAATATTCCCAGGGTTACTATGGTTTCAGGAAACTATCTATATGGGAGGTGTTATGAAGGCACTTCATATTTACTATTTCTTTGAGGACTTGCGTTTTGACAGGTTGTGGAAAAAATTGATCTCCTTTACATTTACATATGGTTATCTGTATTAAGTTTAAAAAATACACATTATAAAAACTTTTATTTTTATAAACAAGTCGTCTTCAAAATTGTGTGACTTCATATAATCACAGAAACTCACTTCTCAAATGTCATCTGCCTGGGTTTTATGGATATCTTGTTTAAACAGTGTGTGGTGTGGAAAATTATTTCTGTTTAAAATTGGTTGCCCTGCTGGTGTCTCTTGTTTATGGGAAAAATCCTTTTGTGAGATCAGGGTGAAATCAGCTTGCTCTCTTGAAAGAGTGACTGCCAACGAACTTGTCTGTATTGCTTTTCCTGAGGAAGCTGTGTCTGCCAAGCTCCTAGATACAACCATGTTTGCTTTGTGATGACTACAAGTATAAGAATACTAAATTGACAGACTTAGAACATTCAATGTCTTGTCCTTTTGTCTTCAAGAATAGTCACCATTGACCAGAAATTATTTTTCTTTTAAAAGTGAATCTCTACAGAGAGATCCATTTTTTTCCCAGAAGTGTGTATGATTGTGTGTATGTTTTGAGTTAGTTGGAGAGGTAAATATTTATAATTTTCGTATTGTAAATCGCGTGCGTTGTTAATTTTGCATCATCTTTGGATTTTGTTTAAAAAATTAATAATTTTGTATTTATTTAAAGAAAGATGTTTGATAGCTCTTTTCATTATAAATCTACAGAATGCATACCTTGCCCATATCAGGACTTGGGTAAAATATCTTTATTATGACCTATGGAGTAGTGTGCTCCTTCCATCTCGGTCATAATTGAGGTCTTGAATGAGCATATTAAAACAACTAGCCTAATAGCTCCCATGTAACCATGATGAACAGTTATAAAAAGCCCCATTTGGTTCCCTACTTCTTTTTAGAAAATGAAATGTATGGTCTTTGCCTGATCTGGCCTGTTTGTGACAGAAACCCATAGCATTGTGTCTGACTTGTAATAGCTCTCTGGAATGGTCTGTCAAGCCACTCAGTTGTATCAATACTGGTACAACGTCTACAGAAAGCAATGAAATCAGATGGACCTTCTAGTATTGACCTCGGTACTGGAAGTGATCCTTGCAAACTCACCAAAGTTTTACAAATAACATCTTTGGGGCTTGTGCCAAAATTGGAAGAGCTGCCCAGCAGGCTGGCTGACTTCAGAGTGCTTGTTTTTGTCCCATGTTAGTTTGGCCCAAAGCTGATGAAGCATAGTCTTCAGAATGGTCAAGACCTTCTGCCAGAATTATTGGATGATCAGCCAGCTTACAAGTGAAACAAGGGTTTTTGATCTTTTTAATGGGGTCAGTTTGAACAGCATGGAAATAAAATAATTGATGTAAATTCACTTTATTTTCATATCAAAAATGTGCAATTTCTGCTGAAGCTATTTTTGACGAAGATTGATTTTCAGCAACATAAATTGAAATCTCATATAACTTTAATTTTGTTTGATTCTGTTGTGTTTCCTGATTTGGAAAGGTTACTTACCAAATACATCCATAAGTAATTATCTCCATTTTGGTTTGAAAATTGTTGGATACTTTTGTGAGAGAGCTACAGAAAAAAAAAACTATGGTTTCCGTATTTCGCATTAGATAGCAAACAGCAGTGAGTACTGCAGATGATTTCAGTAATAGCCTTTACTATTGATTTAGCTAATATTAGTAAACTTCACATGAAGTAAGGATTGAATCTGATTATCCAGGTCTGTACGATCCTGGTACGCACAGAGTAGTTTTATCAAAAATACATTGGATTAGCGTTCACTGTTGGATGAATGTAAATTTCACATTCACGTAAGCTCTTGTGTTTTTGATGAAATAATTTTACAACACTTTGTTTGCACAACCCTGTTTCTCCATTGCTTCTGTGAAGTCTGATACTGTCTTCCCATATCTCATTCTTTGTATAACTTCACAGTCTACTATGTACCTCTTCCTCTTGAAGTTAGCCTTGTATCATTTTTGGGGATCTCATCTTCTTTATCTTCTATTAACATTTATAGGAATATCTCCTTTTTGGGTGCATTTCCTTTATCTTGCTGTCCTCCAAAACAAAGACATGATGAACCCAGTAGGTTGGGTTTCACAAATACTGGTTTCCAAAATGACTGCAGAACAAGTGGCTTCAACTCAACAATCGCACTTAACTTACACAATTTTAAAAGGCTAACTATATGAAGAAGGTGTACCTGGCTACATTTCTTGTCAACCCAACTTCATATAAACAACAAGTTTTGTGTCCACATTCGTCATTTTGAATTCCTAAAGTGAATCTAGCCCCTGTGAACATGTAACTGTGATTCAGCAATCTAGCTACCTAGTTTTCACAAATCATTCAAAATGTCATTTGTCTTTTTAATTTGCCATTTGTTTTCCTCAGTTTAATAGCTTGAATATGAGGAATTCCAGCTGAGGGTTAAACAGAGTCAAAAATTTATATTTCTCTCTCAGAAATGTTAACATTGTGGTTATGTTACTGGACTTATTATTTATTAATTAATTGAACTGAGAATCTGAATACATAAGTTCGAATCATGGCAGTTGGCAATTTAAATTCTCTTCTTAATTTTTATTCTTGATTTATTTAATACTAGCAGCAGTGACAATGCAACTGCTGGGTAATTGTAAGATTCAGTCCTGGCCCATGTATCCTTTTAAAGAAAAAGATTCTGCTCCTCTTGCCCACTGGAGTCTATGTACAATGTGTTGATACTTAACTATCCTGCATTCACCCAGCTAGGATAAAATAGAGAGATAATAAATGTGACTATATGAATGTGTCAAAATTCTTTCATCTACTTTAATGCTTTAATTAAGGTATCTGTTTGGAAGCCTTACTCTCTCCCAAAAGCTGGGGATTAGATGAAACATATTTGCTCAGATTTCGATTGTATGGTCTGAACATGTTCAATGTACCCAAATACCATTTTTACTTCACCATAATTATACTAACTAAATACTGAATAGATCCTGTTCAGTAGTTTATCAAAGAAATTTGAATATACGTTTCTTTTTTTCTTTCAAGAACTTAGACTTACCCTTTCATCACCTCCCTCCTCACTGTCCAAGTCCAGCACTTCACTTGTACTTCTTTAAATCTATTAAAATCCATTTTGATTACAAATCCCTGTGTTTCTTGTCTTTCAGCAGAATTAACCTGTTTTCAGATCTATCATCTGCACCTATTTTCTATCTCAATGTTTCCCTTACCTCTGTTAGCATTCCCTTCGTTTTGCTCTAGGTACCCTTACCATCTGTCTCTCCTCCCCCTCAGTCAACAGCATGAAAAAAAAATTCCAGCCTCTTTCAGTTTTAAAAAATCATATTGGACTCAATATAGAAACTCTATCCCTGCAGATGCTGTCAGACCTGCTGAGTTTCTCCATAATATTCTCTTTCTCGGCCCTGTTGTAGCCTTTACTGTGTGCAATAGATGTAGAAATTGTATTAAGCTTGGCAAAAAATGGCATATTTTCCTCATTGTATTTACATTCACTTTCATAAAACATGAGATGAATTTTAAATCACCAGCCTTTAATTATCTCTAATGATTACTGCCAGTTTTGCTGACAGTCAGAATATAACAATTCTAATCACTGCCAGAGAGTTCAATTTTGAAATCTGTAATTACCTGTTTTGTTGCTATTTAATAATCAGTGTTTATATTCTGAATATAAACTGACAATGGGGGTAATTTTGATTTTGCTGGTTTAAAATGCAGACTGTGAGCTCTACCAGTTGTTAGATATCTCCTCACTTCTGTTTGAATTGGAAATTGAGAGAGTTGTGTTTTATCAGTTATTCAAGCTAATACTTTACACTATTGTCCAAACATGAAGCTGTGCTTTCAATGTGCATGCATGTGTGTCTGAAAGAAGATAAATAGTAACAACATACCAATTTGTGTATACAAATGTGTCTGAAAAAAGAATCGCGTTGTTATTGCTAGATGCTATTGCTTAGTGCTAAGGTCCTGGGGAGTGTTGCTGACCAAAGAGACCTTGGAGTGCAGGTTCATAGTTCCTTGAAAGTAAAGTCACAGGTAGATAGGATAGTGAAGAAAGCTTTTGGTATGCTTTCCTTTTATTGATCGGACCATTGAGAATAGGAGTTAGGAGGTCATGTGTGGCTGTACAGGACATTGGTTCGGCCACTTTTGGAATATTGCGTGCAATTCTAGTATCCTTCCTATCGGAAGGATGTTGTGAAGCCTGAAAGAGTTCAGAAAGTTATACAAGGATGTTGCCAGGGTTGGAGGATTTGAGCTATAGGGAGAGGCTGAATGGGGTAGGGCTGTTTTCCCTGGAGCTTCAGGTGCTAAGGGGTGACCTTTATAGAGGTTTATAAAATCATGAGGGGCATGGATAGGATAAATAGACAAGGTCTTTTACTTGGGATGGGGGTGTCCAGAACTAGAGGGCACAGGTTTAGGGTGAGAGGGGAAGATATAAAGGGACCTAAGGGGAAACCTTTTCACACAGAGGGTGGTGCGTGTATGCCAGAGGAAGTTGTGGAGGCTTGTACAATTACACCATTTAAAAGGTATCTAAATGTGTATATGAATAGGAAGGGTTTAGAGGGATATAGGCTAAGTGCTGGCAAATAGGGCTATATTAGGTTAGGATATCTGTTTTAGTTATGTTCGCCGAGCTGGGAATTTGTGTTGCAGACATTTTGTCCCCTGTCTAGGTGACATCCTCAGTACTTGGGAGCCTCCTGTGAAGCGCTTCTGTGATGTTTCCTCCAGCATTTATAGTGATTTGTATCTGCCGCTTCCGGTTGTCAGTTCCAGCTGTCCGCTGCAGTGGCCAGTATGTTGGGTCCAGGTCGATGTGCTTATTGATTGAATCTGTGGATGAGTGCCATGCCTCTAGGAATTCCCTGGCGGACTGTCCTATAATAGTAGTGTTGTCCCAGTCGAATTCATGTTGCTTGTCATCTGCGTATGTGGCTATTAAGGATAGCTGGTCATGTCATTTTGTGGCTAGTTGGTGTTCATGGATGCGGATCGTTAGCTGTCTTCCTGTTTGTCCTATGTAATGTTTTGTGCATAACCTCAACACCAAGGAGAGGGAAGCACTAAGAAACGATAAGAACATAATCATACTACCAGCAGATAAAGACAGAATGATGGTCATCCTGGACAAAGCAGACTACATCCAAAAAGTGCAACAACTACTTGCAGATACCAACACCTACCAAAAGAGGGAGTTTGACGCCACCCCACAGCTCACCAATAGGATGAACAACACACTGAGGAACCTACAAAAAAAAGACAGATAACCAGGTTTGACCAACAGAGAATGAAGCCTGAAAGCAACAACATCCCCAGATTCTATGGACTACCTAAAGTGCACAAAGCAGACATCCCACTCAGACCCATAGTTTCACTACCAGGGACACCATCACACAAACTGGCTAAAGAACTACAGCAGAAACTGAAACACCTGATCAGCGGATCCAGACACTCTATACAGTCAACACAGGAATTCTTGGACATCATCAGAAATATACACATAGACAATGAAGAAACTATGGTCTCATTCGATGTAACGGCACTGTTCGCCTCTATCGACAAAACCCTAGCCAGAGAAACAATAGCCAACCTGCTGGACATACAGAACAGACAAGATGGGGAACCTATTAACAAAGACTGCATACTCAAACTACTGGACCTGTGCCTCACGACATGCTTCACATTCAACAACCAAATATATGAACAAATCAACGGCACACCCATGGGTTCACCCATCTCTGGACTCATAGCAGAAGCGGTAATGCAAAGGTTAGAACAAAGTCTTACTGCAAATTCAACCCAAACTCTGGGTCAGATAGGTAGATGATACCTTTGTAATCATTAAAAACACAGAAATAGAGAACATACACTGGATCATCAATGCCACACTCACAGGAATCCGATTCACTAGAGAGGAAGAAAAGGACAACCAACTCCCATTCCCAGACGTGATGGTACAGAGAACACCGAACGGAGAATTCACCACAAAGGTATACAGGAAAGCCCACACACAGACCAAGTCCTAAACTACGAAAGCAACCACCCCAGCACACACAAAAGAAGTTGCATCAAGCCACTGTTCAAAAGGGCCACAACACACTGCAGTACACCAGAACTGCAAAAAGAGGAAGAAGAACACCTATACAATGTATTCACCAAAAACGGATACCCCTGCAATTTCATCAACAGAAGACTAAGGGAAAGACAATGGAACGAGGACATGCCACAACCCAAAGGACTAGCCACACTACCATACATCAAAAACATTTCCAAACTGACAGCCAGGCTACTGCGACCACTAGGACTCATAACAGCATACAAACCAACAGCCACTCTCTGACGACAACTCACCAGGACGAAGGATCTGATACCCAGCATGAGCAAAACGAATGTAGTGTACAAAATCCCATGCAAGGCCAACACTACATAGAACAAACAAGAAGACAGCTAACGATCCGCATCCATGAACACCAACTAGCCACAAAACGACACGACCAGCTATCCTTAGTAGCCACACACGCAGATGACAAGCAACATGAATTCGACTGGGACAACATTACTATTATAGGACAGTCCAAACAGAGAACCACCAGGGAATTTCTAGAGGCATGGCACTCATCCACAGATTCAATCAATAAGCACATTGACCTGGACCCAACATACCGGCCACTGCAGCGGACAGCTGGAACTGACAACCGGAAGCGGCAGATACAAATCACTATAAATGCTGGAGGAAACATCACAGGAGGCTCCCAAGCACTGAGGATGTCACCTAGACAGGGGACGAAACTTCTGCAACACAAATTCCCAGCTCAGCGAACAGAACCACAACAACGGGCACCCGAGCTTCAAATCTTTGCACAAAGTTAGGATATCTGGTCGGCATGGACAAATTGGATCAAAGGGCCTGTTTCTGTGCTGTACATCTCTATGACTCTGATTCTAAACATACAGTTCCTCCCTGTACTGAAACTGCCCGCTATCCATTTCAGTGAAAGAAGAATTTATCTTTTAAATTGCTGTGAGTCTTTTACTCTGATGTTAACAATTTTATGGCATTAGCCCACCTGTTCTTTTAAATAATTATTCTACTATGAATAAACATTTGAATTGTTCAAAAAGAAGAGAATATCTTACAGAAAAACCTCTTGAGATATAGCAGACATAAAGTGCTTATGGTTCTGTGTCTATTTCTAACCATTTTAACCTCCACTTCACTCCACTTTTTAGGACCTTGGCAAAAATTGGATACAATGGAATGACAGTGTACTAATGACCAGGTCTTTCATGCCTTAGACATGTTCTAATGGTTTAAGAATTAAACATTTAGTCAAAATATCTAATTTAATAAATGTGTTTGGTTGTATAGGACATTGTTGTCAAAGATTTTCATTGTGCACTTATTAGTACATCTTTCAAGAATACAAATTCACAGGGAAAACCAATATTTTATAATGCATGAGTACAGAGTGCAATCATGTAAGGTTTCCCATATTAAGACTGTCACTGTAATACAAAACTAAAACAATTATACACCATAAGGTGATTCCATGATTCTATAATACACTGAACTACAGAAAAGGTTTTCCTGTTAGTTTATTAATACAAATGAACACCCCATACCATATTTATACATTACTCTGCACTCTTAGCAGAATTGTGTGGCTCAGTCCTGGTTGCTGCTGGTACTGCAGTCAGGGCCATGAAGAACAAAGCATGGACCCCGGACTGAACAAGTCCAGGTTGTTAAGGGCTTGAAAATGTCAGGATGAAGGATTGGGGATAGAGTTTTCAGAGCTGGCAGCTAGTAAGAAGTGGGGGAGGGGAATGCCTTCCATGTGCAAAGAGCTTCTACTGAAGATAGCAGCCTAGCCCAGCGATCAATTTTATAAACTAAATTGAAAAGGCCTTTTGACATCCATTCAACTGTCTGTACCAAGTATATTTTGGTGTGGGAATATAAAGTTCAGTAGACTCTTTATAGCCTGACACCTTCTGTGCTATGGTGATGAGTTTGCAGGTGGATGGGAAGAGAATTGGCTAGCCACCTGAGTAAACTATTTGTCCAACTGTGAAAACAGATATCCTGGGATATGTATTATCAAATCTGAATTCTTGCAACTGAAGTCCCAGGCACTTCCTAGCTTACACAGGATATATACTACTTGCCCCACCAGGTCCCACCATTTTAATGTACTTCTCAGTCAATTTGAGCATAATTGCATTGACTTCCTGTAACAAGGCACTTCCTGGCCTCTTCTTTTGGTATTTAATTCTTTGCAAATTTTATTTCTTCAAACTGAGGATTCATCTTCCTCAGCACTCTGGTTTGAGCTTGACCGGATATCACACCTTTCCTTTGCTTGGCAAAGCTATATCGTATTATAGGTCTCGCACCATAAGTTTGGACTTGAGTTTCTGTCTCCAGAACAAGCAGGTTGCAGGTTTCATATGATGTCACATCTGGGTCTCTGTTTTGCCTAGAATTAAAAGAGACCAGCTAAAACAAGCATCCTATGATGTCTAGTGTTTGTAACACTAATAAGTTCAATTCTGTGTAAACCTGATATTCTCATTTGACATTAATTGTTCATAATATGGCACATTAATACATTTGGATAGTTTCAATTTTTGTTAAAATAACCAAATAATTCTAAACTTTGTGTTTGTTACAGTATAAATATTTTCAGGAGGGCAAAAAAAATTGATCTAACGTCTGCAAGGTGCTGGTATGTCTATACAAGGAGACCATGTAAATGGGTAAACTGAAACAGTACTTGTAGGAATTCAGTGGCTTAGCTTGGTAATGAGTTCGGTGTATTTTATCTGAGTAATTTAGAAAATAAAATAGATGACTAACTTTGTGATGCTTTACAAAGGAACCTGTTACATACAGTCTTTAAATATACAATGATAGCTTTTTTTTTGTTATTTATATAAATGATTTGGATGGGAGCACAGGAGGTATAGTTATTAAGTTTGCAGATGTCACCAAAATTGGAGATGTTGTGGACAGCGAAGAAGGTTGCCTCAGATTACAATGGGATCTTGATCAGATAGGCCAATGGGCTGAGAAGTGGCAGATGGAGTTTGATTCAGATAAATGTGTGGTGCTGCATTTTTGGAAAGCAAATCTTAGCAGGACTTCTACACTTAATGGTAAGGTCCTTGGGAGTATTGCTGGACAAAGGGACCTTGGAGTGCAGGTTCATAGCTCCTTGAAAGTAGAGTCACAGGTAGATATGGTAGTGAAGAAGGCATTTAGTATGCTTTCCTTTATTCGTCAGAGTATGGAGTACAGGATTTGGGAGATTATGTTGCAGCTGTACAGGACATTGATTAGGCTACTTTTGGAATAATGTGTACAATTCTGGTCTCCTTCCTATCAGAAAGATGTTGTGAAACTTGAAAGGATTCAGAAAAGATTTACAAGTATATTGCCAGGGTTGGAGGATTTGAGCTATTGGGAGAGGTTGAATAGGCTGGGGCTGTTTTCCCTGGAGCGTCAGAGGCTGAGAGGTGAAATTATAGAGGTTTCTAAAATCGTGAGAGCATGGATAGGATAAATAGACAAAGTCTTTTCCCTGGGGTGGGGGAGTCCAGAACTAGAGGGCATAGGTTTAGGGTGAGAGAGGAAAGATATAAAAGAGACCTATGAGGCAACCTTTTCACGCAGAGGGTGGTACGTGTATGGAATGAGCTTCCAGAGGAAGTGGTGGAGGCTAGTATAATTGCAACATTTAAAAGGCATCTGGATGGGTATTTGAATAGAAAGGGTTTGGAAGGCTATGGGCTGGGTGCTGACAGGTGAGACTAGATTGGGTTGGGATCGCTGGTCGGCGAGTTGGACCGAAGTGTCTGTTTCTGTGCTGTACATCTCTATGACTCCATATCCAACATCATAAAATCAGTGTGGATACAGACCATTTGGCTCAACAAGTCCACACTGACCCTCAAAGCGTATCCCACCCAGACCCATTCCCTTATCCTATTACTCTACAATTCCCGTGACTAATGCATTTAGCCTACACGTCACTGAACACTATGGGTAATTTAGCATGGCCAATTCACCAAACTTCACATTTTTGGACTGTGGGAGGAAACCGGAGTACACGGAGGAAACCCACACAGACACAGGGAGAACATGCAAACTCCACACAGACAGTTGCCTGAGGGTGGAATCAAACCCAGGTCTCTGGCGCTGTGAGGCAGCAGTGCTAACCACTGAGTCGCCATACTGCTCATAAAATTCCTTGCCATTTCTGTAATAAGCATGTTGCTTGTTACTTAATGGTGAATCCTTATATATTATGGTGAATCCCTAACCTGCACATCTCTGGACTGTAGGAAGAAACCAGAGCATCCAGAGGAAACGCAAGCAGACATTAGGAGAAGGTACAACCTCAATATCTACTACAATAGTTCCAGGAATGAGGGATTACAGATAAGTGGGTACTGAGAAACTGGGATTGCTCATCTTTAGAGCAGAGAATTCAATAAGTGATTTAATAAAGATCATTAAAATAATGAAGTACTAAGGTGGAGGTAATAAAGAGAATATGTTTCCAAAGGTTAAAGTGTTGATTTAAGGTGACATGGGAAAATTGTTTTTAATGCAGTAAATGGTTTGGATTGGACTGCAGTGCCTGAGGTAGCATGATGGATGCAGGTTTAATAGGAGTTTTCAAAAGGGAATTGGATCAGTACTTGAGAAAAAACAATTTCAGAGATATGGGGAAAGAGAGGTGGAATGGGACCAATTGAGCTATCTTAGAGTCTCTGGTAGGTGCTTTGACATGCTGTATTATCCTTATGATTTAAGTTTATAGATAATATTTTAAATATGTGAAATTTCCAGTTTGGCTTCATTATCAATTGATAAGATGAATTTGTCTCAATTTGATAAATGAACAAGCTAGTTAGCTTGTTAGTTTGGGAACATTGGTATTCAGTTCCTGCTGAGGGAAAGTGCATTATCTGAGATACTACATTTTGGATGAGGGCTATTTAGGTTAATATAAAAGAGCCCAAGGCATTACAAAGCCTGGTATACATCTGGTGCTTTGACCAGTATTTGTTCTTTTAACTATCAGTGAAAACTTGCCTCAATACAAATTATCTCATTGTTTCTAGGAAGCTTGTTGTCTGCAAATAAGATGTATTGAATGATTTTTTTTGGTTTAGCAAATAAAATAGCTGTGTAGCACTTAGAAATATCATAAAGTTGTGTGGAAATTTCAATATAATGTCTATCAAGTACTAGTCAGTCTAAACAACAATTGGATATTTGCTAGTTATTAGTTTTAGATATTGCAGTTTTGAGTATTATTTTAATGTCCAGCATATTGCGAGAAACACAATGATTATACTGTCTTATCTACTAATTCTGAAATTCATTGAGCTGAACGTTGAATTCAGTATTCTGCAGGAACTAACAATTGATGAGTTAACCAACTAATAAAAAGTGTTTTTCTTTATCTTCATGGCTATTTTTAGTTGAAAAGATTCTTGGGAGTGTTGCTGAACAAAGAGATCTTGGATTGCAAGTTCATAGTTCCTTGAAAGTGGAATCTCTGGGAGATAGGATAATGAAGAAGGCATTTAGTATGCTTTCCTTTGTTGATCAGAGCATTGAGTGTAGGAGTTGGGAGGTCATGTTGTGACTGCACAGGACATTGGTCAGGACACCTTTGGACTATCATGTGCATTTCTGGTCTCCCTCCTATCGGAAAGATGTTGTGAAACTTGAAAGGGTTCAGAAAAGTATGTTGCCAAGGTTGGAGGATTTGAGCTATTGAGAAAGGCTGAATAGGCTGGGGCTGTTTTCACTGGAGCGTCAAAGGCTGAGGGATGACCTTAGAGGTTTATAAAATCATGAGTGATAGGGTAAATAGACAAGGTCTTTTCCCTAGGGTGGGGGAGTCTAGAACTAGAGGGCATAGGTTTAGGGTAAGAGGGAAACCAGAGGGGAAAGGGACCACAGGAGCAACTTCACGCAGTGGGTAGTGCATGTATGGAATGAGCTGGCAGAGGAAGTGGTGCAGGCTGGTGCAATTACAACATATTAAAAGGTACCTGAATGTGTATATAAATAGGAAGGGTTTAGAGGGTATGGGCCAAGTGCTGGCAAATGGGACTAGATTTGGTTAGGATAGCTGGTTGGCATTGATGAGTTGGACTGAACAGCCTGCTTCCGTGCTTTACATCTGTGACTCTGACTTATGTAAACATTTAACCTTTTCAATATATTTAGCATGCAAATAATTTGTATCAATTTGGACAATTTTAGAAAAATTGTTTCTGTTTCTGCATATCAAGGTGCTACATAATATTTGTGTTAAACTATTTAACCTCCTTCCTGCAAATTTTCTTGATTTTATGAAATAACATAGATTTTAACTGATGAAAAGTAATTGCTCTTGATTCCATTCCTTATCATTTGCTAGTCAGGGTATTCAACAGGCCTTTCATCTTTGATACATGTTGATAATTTGATGAAAATATAATGTCAATTTCCGAATGTACCTTTTTAATGCAATTGGCATTCTTCACCTATTTTGGAATTCCAGGCTATTGAAATATTGATACTGATTTGAACTACATTCACTCTACAATCAGTGTTCTGCCATTTGTGCCAAATCAGTTCATTGAAACTGATCAGGTTGGTTTTGGAGTCAATGTTGATGGAAGGGGAACCCTGTCTTGCTTCAAATTTCTATTAGGTTTATTTCATGTGAAACCTGTTTTGGAGTTAATCTGAAATTAAATCATTTAGCTTTTTTCTGAAATTAATTATTTCCACTGAGAAATCTAAAAAAGAAATGAGAGTTTTAAAACCGATCTGTTGCTAAGTTAGGAACCAATATAAATCAGTTAAAGAGATGGGTGAGCAAGGCCTGGTGCTTGTTAAGTAATGGAAAACACAGACTTAATGATCACAAGCTTGCTGAAGGTAGAATTTAAGACACAAGCCAGGTGTGGATTAGAATAATCAAGTTTAGAGGTAAGGGATTCATGGATGATGGCTGCATCATTTTGGCCATGACATAAGTGGAGATGGATAAATGAGGTTTTAATAATGTGGATTTGTGTTGGAACAATAGTCTCACCTCTGGCCAATACCAACATTTTTGAACTGTCTGATTACCAAGGAGAGAGATGGAGTTTGTGGCAAGATACTGGAATCTTTGGGGACTGATGATAACAACTTGTGACTCTCCATTATTGGAGAACATTTCTGCTTATATAGTACATATGTTGAACAAATATCAGACAATTGGAGGTGGAGGAGAGGTCAAGAGAGATTTGGGATGCAGAGCTGTACTTGTGGAGGCTAACATTGTGGGGCCACCTTTTGTAATTAGGGAAACTCGATGAACATTTAAGAATGGCAGTTGGGACCAAAATATGCAGGTCCTATCCTTATTTCCAACAGATCCCATTTTCAGAAGTAGAGGAAACTGCAATATGTGTAACCCTCACAAAAAGGAAACCTGAACTCTGCAGGGCTATTTTGAATTTGGTGCAACCAAACATAATTCTCACTGCCACAAGGGATTTGATCTGCAGATACAAATCGAGAAGACCACACTGCTTGTGAAGGAAACATGTTTGTAGAATTATCAAGTAGGAAATTGGAAAATCCACAGGTGTTCACAAATTTAAATAATTAGAATTGACAGAAATCTGTGAAAGCAGTTATAACAGCTGTTTGTTGACATTGCCCTAACATTATGTCATAATTAAAATTTTGGTACTTTCCACAACCTATCATTATCTCAACAGGGGTCCTAGATTCACAGCTCGATGGACAATTGGAAGAAGTTATTAACAGATTAGCTATATGGTGTAGGATTATGAATATAAATGTGTTTGTTCTTTGACAGATTAAGTATGAGTGGATTTAATTTTTTTCAATATGTTTCCCGGTGGAATTTTTATGTTTGATTGGTAATGGCTGTAATAGATTTTTGGGCTCGTTGAATTTTACCTCAAAGTGGCTCCTGAGATCTCCCTATTGTAGATTTTGGGTGAGTTGGCATGTAGAGTGTAAGGAAAGGTTGAGTTGGCATGGGGTATTTGGGGGCAGAGTTGGGATGTGGACATGAAGAATGGGAGAGAATGTGATGGACGATGAGAGCTAACGGTCTTTGTCTCAGTAGTTTCACTAAATACTATGTTCTAGAGAATTGAGGTGAGCTATTTAAGCAGGCTGCCTCAGCACTTAAATGTTGATGGTTGCCTCAGATCTGTTTCTGAAAAAAGGGAATTTTTCCAACTTGCATGACCTGCCTCAGGAGTGAAAATCTGGCCCCAAGATTTCCGAAGGTCCTGAAATGAGAAAATAGTTATGAGAAAATAGATACAAGTGGAGATGTGGGAGGAAGTCTACAAAGCATAATACAATATAACTCAGAAGAGATATACTTTTGCCTCATCTCAGTACAATTCTTAAAATGAAATAAAGGAAGTATTTCATTGTTACTTTGCTAAAATTAGTCAAGTTTAGACTAAATTCCGTGCAATTGTTGGCTAAAACGGAACAGGAAATAAGTTTAGCAGAAGAAAAATTTTGAGTTGTGATCATAACAGAAGAAAATTTCATTACTGCTTTCTATTAGCTTTGCACATAATGTTTTTGTTAAATTTTCCATCCAGAGGAAAACGTTGCTCTTTGTTTGTTGTGCTACATACTTAGGCTTTTAACCACTTGTACAGTAAACCATTCATATAAGAATGATGTGGATTGCATGTGTACTGGGAAAGCATGGATGTTAACACAGGTGAAAAAAAAATATAGTTTCCAACGTGATGTTGAAAATATCCAACCAATTGAAGCTATAGGAAAGGTTTGTAGGGATTTGGGCCAGGAGCAGGCAGGTGGGACTAGTTTAGTTTGAGATTATGTTCAGCGTGGACTGGTTGGACCAAAGGATCTGTTTCTGTGCTGTATGATTGTGTAAGATGATAACTATGGGTTTAGTATAATTTGAGGAGATTTGATTTGAAGTTCAAAAACTTTGAGAGCTTTTAGTTAGGACGTTTATGGAATTTTCTATATCATTTAAAGTGCAACATTCCATATAGTTCTGCAGCAGCTTAGCAATTTAATGACCTAGTTTTAGACAAGTTATATTCATGATTTTGGTGCTAAATTGATTCCCAGAACTTAATCTGTTTTTCTTTGAAGAGATTGAAAGAGAATGTAGTCCAGCTCTTTGATTGCTGAGATTGGACACAAATCTTACAAACATTTGTACAAAGCTTTAAGCAGCTCTAGAATTCTTAGGATATTTTCTTAAGATTCAGTGGTAGCTGTGTTTTTTAAGTTCTTCAAAAGATTGTGTTCGAATAGCAAAATAAGCATAAATGTTGTTATGATCCTAGCAAATTTTATTATCAAAGAGGTCAGATCTCAAATAAGAAACAGGCTTGAAAGATAATATTTTTGAGTTGTTTCAGTTTTCAACAAAGTTGAAAATTTGCTGAAACAGAAGAATGCAATGTTGCAGTTTTGCTTTGCCAATAAAACGTGAATTTACAAACAAAAGAAATTAAGATAAACTGGATCAAATGAAACCAACGACAGATTCAAAGATTTTTAACCATATAGTAAAAGTATTTTCCCATTAATCCCAAAACGCTCCTTCATAAAGCAAAAAGAAACAAAATGGTTTTGGTACAATATCTAAACACATGTCTGGTACAGTACTCGAAGCACCACTGGAACAATACTCATTCCAGAGTCTATGCATCTACTACCTCAGTATTAGACACTTGTGACTTCGCCTTTCAGACTGGAACTGCAGATAGCTCCGTGTAATAGTTCCTGGAGCTAATATATATTTGTATATAAATATGCTCAGCTTTAACTAAACTCTTTAGAGTTTAGTCCCATTTCTGGTCTGGAATCCGCACTAAATTTTGATTCCAAGGAGACCTAGTTCTTCCCTTCTCATGAATACTGATGTGTACAGCCATCTTATTCTAAGGACTTCACAGGACTGTTCCATTTAACGTAATGAAGTGAAAGTCAAAGTTTCCCTTTCTAAGCATTAGGTGCTTTCCTTTAAGCTTGAAATCAAATGTTTTGGGTAAAATTTCTAGTTCTCAAACGTCCAGGAAAATTCAGTCACAGCAATGACCAATTGGAGAAAGGTTGTCCTCTGACACTAAAATGACAGATTATGCGAGGAGCTGCTGCTCCAGTCAAGTGCTGTTTCTTTCTGGAGCTCAAACTGTCAGCATTAAGCATGAGAGAGAAACACAACCTGTGATTGGAGGAGCATTGAAAAAGTTCACTGAGCAAGCTGTGGCAGTTTCTGTTGGTGGAGAAGCAGGAAATACCAGTCTGAGTCTCTTGCTAGAATCATTGACATTGCAGGGGAAAGGGGAAATATTGAACTAGGGCCATTTCTAGTTTGGGAGATGCTGGTCAAGGAACTTGAAAAAAGAGGAAAGGAAGGAAGCTGAAAAGGAGAAATGAGAAGGAGACTTATAGAAGGGAGGAGATAGCGGCTGCAAGAAGATTGGGCCAAGAAAGCTGTAAAAGGGAATGGGGGCAAGGATCATGCCGGAGGGACGGAGGGGGGTTGGAGGGGCAAGGATGCTGCAAAGTGGAGAGCAGTTTTAAATGTGTCAGCAAAAGAATAGTAATTGAAAATGAAAAAGGAGCCCCTGAAAACCCATGAGAAAATCTTAAGAAGAGACCTTGGCATGATGAGAATTTTTCATCCCTCTTAGGAATATAGGAACCAGAGTAGACTGCTCATCTCCTTGACCGATCATGGTTAATCTGATTCCTAACTGCACCAAACCCCCTTTCTTCAACGCCCTTTAATATCCTTGGAAGCACCAAAGATTAGAGGGACCTTGATGTGCATGTCACTCGTCCCTTTAAAAAAAAATCAGCAGAAGTGGATAGAGTGGTTAAGAATGCACATGGAATATTTGCCTTTAATTGCTAAGGGCATAGATTTTAAAGAGCAAGGAGGCTATGCTGAAACTATATAAACGTTGGTTAAGCTGCAGCTAGAGTATTACGTGCAGTTCTGGAATCCAAATTATAGGATATTACTGATAGGTGCAGAGGAAACTAATCCAGATGTTGCCTGGATTGGAGAGTTTTAATAATGAAGTAGAGATTGGACAGACTAAGGGGAGAAGAGGGTGTGATTGAGATGTATAAAATTGAGAGGCACATACAGTGTAGACAGGAAGGAACCTCTTCCTCTCGGTTGCGGGATCAATGGCTAGGGCACATCAAATTAATCATCGAATCCCTACAGTGTGGAAACAGGCCATTCGGCTCAATAAGTCCACACCGACCCTCCGAAGAGCATCCCACCCAGACCCATTCCCCTACCTTATTAGTCGACATTTCCAATGACTAATGCACCTAACTTATACATACCTGAACACAATGGGCAATTTAGCATGTGGGAGGCAACTGGAGCACTTGGAGGAATTCACACAGACACTGGGAGAACATGCAAACTCCACACAGGCAATCGCCCAAGGCTGGAATCCAGCCCAGGTCCTTGGTGCTGTGAGGCATTAGTGCTAACCACTGAGCCACTGTGCCATCCTAAAGATAAGGGGCAGCAGGTTTCGATGGGATATGAGGAAATACCTTTTCACTCAGAAGGTGGTAGAAATCTAGAACTCACTGCCTGTAAAGCTGGTAGAGGCAGAAACTCCTCATTATCTTTGAGGAGGTAACGAGCAAGTTAGACAAAGGAGAATCAGTGGATTTGATTTATTTGGATTTCCAGAAGGCCTTTGACAAGGTGTTGCACAGGAGGTTACTGATTAAGATAAAAGTCGGTGGTCTTGGGACAGGTTACTCGTGTTGGTATAGGATTGGCAGAAGGCAGAGAGTAGGAATAAAGAGATTTTTCAGGATGGTAGCTAGTGACTAGTGGAGTTCCACATGGGCCTGTGTTGGGACCACAACTATTCACATTAAACGTTCATGATTTGAAAGAAGGAATTGCGTGCATTATTGCTAAGTTTGCAGATGACACAAAGATAGGCAGAGGGACCATAGAACCATGGAAATGATACAGATGGAAGAGATCCTTTCAGCCATCTTGTCTATGCCATTCCAAAGACACCCCATGACTTTCTAATCCCATTTTCTTTCACAAGGCTTAAAGCCCTGTAGACAGGTAGTATTGAGAAGTTGGGAAGCTAGGAAAGGACTAAGACAGACTAGGAGAGTGGGAAAGAAGTGGCGGATGGAATACAATGTGGGAAGGTGTGAGGTTATGTACTTCGGTAGGAAGAATAGAGGTGTAGACTATTTTCTAAATGGGAAAAGACTTCTGAAATCTGAAGCAGAAAGGGAGTCCTAGTTCAGGATTCTCTTAAGGTTAACATGTGGGTTCAGTGGCAATTAGCAAGGCAAATGCAATTTTAGCATCAATTACAAGAGGGCTCAAATACAAGATACTGTTGAGGCTCTGATCAGACTATTTTTGGAATATTGTGAGCAGTTTTGAGCCCTGTGTCCAAGGAAGGATGTGCTGGCATTGGAGAGGGTCCAGAGGAGGTTTAGAAGAATGATCCTCAGGATGAAGATCTTGTCATATAAGGAACAGTTGAGGACTCTGGGTCTGTATCTGGGGTTTTGAAGGATGAGGGGCATCTGATTAAAATTTACACAGTACTGAAAGGCCAGGGATAGAGTGGACATGAAGATGTTTCCACCTGCAGGAGAGCTAAGGACCCAAGTGCACAACCTTGGACTGAAGGGATGACCCTTTAGAACTGAGATGAGGAACCATTTTTTCACCTAGTCTGTGCTAATCAGTGGAAACCATTGTTGCAGAGGTCTGAGGGGGGAAAGGCATTGAGTGTATTAGAGATAATTTCTTGACTGGTAAGGAGGTTAAGGGAGAAAACAGAGCAATGGGGTTGAGAAAGATATCAGAAATGATCAAATGGTGGAGCAGACTCAATGGACTGAATGTTGCATCTATAAAACAGGACCAGAACCATATAATATTGAGGCATTTATTATGTTTTTCACGAATATTTTCATCTTAAAAGCTCACCAAGTTTGACTGTAGAATCCTATTGTATGAAAAGCTGAACTAATTGATTTAAGATTCATACAATAAACTCTTATTGTAAAAGTATACGTGGCAGGCTTCCAAAAACTACAGAGCAGTTTTAATTGGTTGCCTCTACAATTTCTAAATAGAATGACATTGAAGAGAGAATCATTAGGGTTTATGCTGATTGACAGACTTACTTCTAGCTACCAAATTAAGATCAATATTTTTCATTGCTTTCAAATTAATAATAGAAAGAAACCATAAGATAATTCTCAGCTTGCTGTTCAAGTATTCAAGGCAATCAATGATAAGATTTTGAAAAAAAATTTAGATTAATCTCAAGTTTTCCCTGCTATGGATGAGTTTTTGCTTTGATTTATTTAAGATAGTTGTCTAAAATCAGTTGATATAAAATTTGTAATTTGTTTATAATGACGTGACCATTTTTCCACTTCGTTCAAAATTATTGGTTTTATTCCCTTTAATGTGGTTATCCTTCTCTTTGGTGACAAAATAACAAGTTATTAATCTGTGACTTTGGTTTTAAATGTTAAGCAATATTGTTAACTATTAAAAGAGCAAACATTCAACTTTCAAGGATCTGCACTAAAAACAAAAGTTGTTTTCAAGATTTAGCAGGTCAGGCAATATCCGTGGCTAGAGAAATAGTCCACTCTTCAGGTTGATGATCCTTCAGATACATCTGATCCGCTGAGTATTTCTGATATGTTCTACACTTATATATTTTTCAGTGGCATGATCCCCAGTTAATGGTAATACGAACCAAGTCAGCTTTCAGAGTGAAGTTTATTTTTTAATTTTGGCTACCATGGTGGTCAGTCACTGAACATACTCATAGGAGCTGCCAATGTTCTTTCAAAAAAACACAAATTTCCTATGCAAACAAAAGAAAAGCTATGTAGGAGACAATTTTAAAATACATAAATGGCAAAAATAAAGATTTAATCCTTTTCCCATTCTTTGCAGTTAACTAATCCCAGTGAATTATCACTGTTGTCTTAATTTTTCAATTTTTTAAAAATTTCGTGCACTACTTAAAATGCTTCAGCTGTCTAAGGAGACTTTTTTTTTCCAATTCTGATGATTTGAAGACTTCTTTCCAGCCTTTGAAGGTCTGGATAAAAGTATCTTACAGCCTGGAGATTCCTACAAACTAAACTATGTGGAGACTTATACAAAGTAGAATACTGCCCTTCTGACTTCGCTTCTTCTGAACTCTATTTGCTCGTTCCCATGGCTGTCTGACTTTGTGTATGTGATTAAAAGTTCAACTTTAACACTTCATCAATTAACTTCCCAGTTAGGTAATTAAGTCACATGTTTTCTTGGTAAAAAAAACTGCAATGCACTGTTCAAAATTACTTTGATAGTTGTTTCGTGAAAGTTGCCTTCATCGAACTGAAAATGAAAATCTATTTTTCTTCCACTTTGAATCCAGTTTCCTAAATAATAACAATATAGTTCAAATTTGCACCGAGTAAAAATTAAATTGATCTAGCTCCTCAATTGAGTTGAAATTGCCAAGCATTCATGATAGCAGCACTACATATTATGACACAGAGGTACTCTTTTACAAGACCACTGCCAGCACTTCCAGAAAACACAAACTTCTGCAGACTGTTTTGTGTTTTAAAATTAATGAACTTTTTTTTAGCCTTTCATTCTTCTACAAAGCAAGCAAACGGGTTCTCAACTCTGCACCTGAATCTTTCCAATCTAATTTTAGCAGCTCCTGCAGCATTGAAACACATTTAATTAAAGTCACAAAAGGCCTCTCTGCGACTGTGATATTGTCTCATTTCAGATGATTTGTCTCTCAGTAGTGTTTTCACCTGTTGCATTTACTGTAGTGTTAGGATGTGGCAGCTAATTGATTTCTTGGTCCTTCTCTAAAGATCACCTTTCTCAAATGATTGCACAACTTTGTGCAATGAATTTGAGCTTGTTAGAACCCTGCTGGTTTTCCATTTATTTTATTCTTTAATCAATTTTGGTTTGGAGTTTTTGGAGTTGTAAAGTGGGAACTATGATCCAAAGAACACTTTTGAACTGTGGGTAACAGTTTGTGTTAAAAAGAAAATTGACCAAACTTTTATTTATTCATGAGGCCATGCCTCAAAGTTAAGTACAGGTTGGTTCCTGATCATAAGTCTCTGCAGATGCTTCATCGTGGGGAAGAGCATTATGTTTAAACTGATAGCAGAAGTTGTCTGTTAATGAGATCAGTACCTGGGAATCGGTTCCAGCAAATCTCAAAAGACCTTATGCATAAGGAGTTAACAGAAGTTAATTGGTAATTGGGACCACGTGGAGGAGTTGATCAATCAGGAAATGGTCTGAGTTTGAATCGAGTTTTGCTGTGTGTTTTCTGTGAAAAAGATATCTGACTGTTGGTGATGAATCGTCAATTTTTCAAAGCTCCTTGTCTGCAGCCCCCTGAGCTCTTGGTGGTTCAGAGAATAGAAAACTAAGTTATATGTGTTACTGCCTTCATCTAACTGAACTGTAAAGGCCACCCCAATCGACGCCTTCAGAAAATTAACTAAGAAACCATCAAGTATGCCTGTGGGACAATGCATTGTGAAGACAATTAAGTAATCTGGCCAGTTCTCTCATTTTCTTTTATTAACTGTTTGCTTGCCTTTTGTATAAATGGGACTGAAAATAAAGGATTTTGTAAAACAGGACAATTACAGATTTCTTGCTATTAAAATGAAAATCTATTTTTCTTGCATTTTGAATCCAAGTTCCTAAATAATAACAGTATAGTTCAAACTTGCATCATGAGTAAAATTTAAATTGATCTGGCTCCTGAATTGAGTTGAAATATTGCTCAATTAAAATTGTTATATTATTAATAAATTGCTAAGACTTTGTTTATGTTACAAACTGGAATTGAGAACTGATTATTCACAGATTCTGGGATTTGGTAATCAAAAATTCTGGTTAGGTACCATTAGGGTCAACTTGGAGGATCTTTGAAGGTTTAAATGTTACTGTGGTCAGGATATAGAGGTAAGAAGGCTGATTTGGTTTGGCTGCCATTCTTTTTTTTTAGATTAGATTAGATTAGATTACTTACAGTGTGGAAACGGGCCCTTCGGCCCAACAAGTCCACACCGCACCCATACCCCTACATTTACCCCTTACCTAACACTAGGGGCAATTTAACTTGGCCAATTCACCTGACCTGCACATCTTTGGACTGTGGGAGGACGTGCAAACTCCACATAGTTAGTCGCCTGAGGTGGGAATTGAACCCGGGTCTCTGGCGCTATGAGGCAGCAGTGCTAACCACTGTGCCACCGTGCCGCCCACTAATTTTCAAGTGGTTGTGAACAATAACAGATAATGTTACATTCTGTGGCCAAGTTCTTTGATAATTTGAACTAAACTCCTATATTGAAATGTGTTCTGAGGCATGAATGCCACCTCAATTTCCATTCAGTATATAAGGAGTGCTATATAAAAACACTGCTATACTTTTAGCTGTCACTTTTCACTGAATCAGGTGATGTAGCTAGGAACCAAGTAATAGGTAACCAATAGGTAACTAAGCACCAGTACCCATCAAGATTTTTTTCAATTATGTCAATATTCTAATCTATTGCTGACTAGCTACTTAATTCACATGCATTTGTAAATTGGACCATGCTTCTAAAGAAAAGCACCTGACATTAAAAAGCTATTGTCAGCAAATTATATCATTTCAAAAGTAAGTTTCAAATGAAGCTAACATTAGAAATGGGGAAACACTTACAGAAAGCTGCCACATATTTAACTCAAGTTAACTATAAGTTTCCATTTATCACTAAGTCCATTGCGGGGGAAGGAACATATAGTTTATATGTAACAAATCAAGGCAAGCAAGTAGTTGACCTTGATCCAACTGTAAAATTATTACAAGAAAAGATGTACCATTATTGTCTAAGCAACTGAAAATAACACCGAGGATAGAGCAGTTAAATCAAGAGGGCTTCAGAAGCTAGAATTAAAGGAGCATCAATATCTTGGCAGGTAGTGAAATTGGACAGGATCACAGAAATGGGGGAGGAATAAGGCCATGGAGGAATTGGAAACAGGAACGAGAATTTTAAATTGCTTGATCAGGAGCCAATGCAGATCAGTGAGCATGGATAGCAGATGAACAGGACTGGATCCAAGTGAAGATTCAAGTCGCAAAGTTTTGGATGACTTCAAATTTATGAATGGCAGAATGTGTGAAGCTGCTAGACCAAGCATGAATGAGCATTTCAGCAGAGGTGGGCAAAGTGAGATCATCTCACAGAGGTGGAAAGAGGTTTTCTTGACAGTTACAAACACTGAAAATGCTGAAGAAATTCTGTAGGTCTGGCAGTATCTGTGGAGAGAGAAACATTGTTATCATTTTGAATCCAATATAACTCTTCAGAATAGCTTCTGAAGAAGAGTCACATTAGACTTGAAATATTAACTTCTTTTTTATCTCCACAGATGCTACCAGACCTGCTGTGTTTGCCTAGCATTTTCTGTACGATATTTTGGCATTTACTTCCGTGTTAGTGATTGCACAAAAATATCGTTAGAGCTTATTTCTGCTTCAGATATGATATCAACATTATGAACATTCTGGTAGGGAGAGAAATGGAATGGTTAGATAGGGAACTGAGTGTGGACTGTCATCCCAGTATTTAATTGGAGAAAACATCTGCTAATCTAGTACTGGAGTTCAGAGTAGTAGTCTGGTAATGCATTACTGGAAGAGTTGAAGGAGTTACTGGAGAAGTAGCCTACTTTTGAAACTGACATTGAGCTTTCAGATGATGTCAATAAGAGGGAGTAGAGACATAAACAGAAAATAGGAAGGTTAAGCATATATAGAGTCATAGAGATATACAGCATGGAGACAGACCCTTCGGTTCAACTTGGCTATGTCAACAAAATATCTCAATCCAATCCAATCTAGTCCCACTGCCAGCACCCGGCCCATATCCCTCCAAACCCTTCCCATTCATATACCCATCCAGATGCTTTTTAAATGTTGCAATTGTACCAGCTTCCACCACTACTTCTGGCAGCCCATTCCATGTAAGCATCACCCTCTGAGTGAAAAAGTTGCCTCTTGGGTCTCTTTTTTTATATCTTTCCCCTCTCATCCTAAACCTATGCCCTCTAGTTCTGGACTCCCCCAGCCCAGTTAAAAGGCCTCATCTATTTATCCTGTGTCCCTCATGATTTTGTAAACCTCTATAAGGGCACCCCTCATTCTCTGATGCTCCAGGGAAAACAGCTCCACTTATTCAACCTCTCCCTGTAGCTCAAATCCTCCAACCCTGGCAACATCCTTGTAAATCTTTTCTGAGTTTCACATCTTTCCGATAGGAAGGAGACCAGAATTGTATGCAATATTCCCAAAGTGGCCAAACCAATGTTCTGTACAGTTGCAAGGTAGAGATAGTGGAGTGAGAACATGAAGAGAAACTGTTGGAAGTGATACATTGAATACAATTAGATCGATGAGAATGGAGCTAGGTGACAGCAATCCAACCTGGATAACAGTGGAGAGGCATTGGAAGAGGAGTGATCACCTATGTTAAAGACTACAAGCAGATTGAGAACGATGAGGAAGGGATGGTTACCTTGTTGTGGTTCTGTTTGCCGAGCTGGGAATTTGTGTTGCAGAAGTTTCGTCCCCTGTCTAGGTGACATCCTCGGTCCTTGGGAGACTCCTGTGAAGCGCTTCTGTGATGTTTCCTCCAGCATTTAGTGATTTGAGTCTGCCACTTCCGGTTGTCAGTTCCAGCTGTCCGTTGCAGTGGCCGGTATTTTGGGTCCAGGTCGATGTGCTTATTGATTGAATCTGTGGATGAGTGCCATGCCTCTAGGAATTCCCTGGCTGTTCTGTTTGGCTTGTCCTATAATAGCAGTGTTGTCCCAGTCGAATTCATGTTGCTTGTCATCTGCGTGTGTGGCTACTAAGGATAGCTACTAAGGTCGTTTTGTGGCTAGTTGGTGTTCATGAATGCGGATCGTTAGCTGTCTTCATGTTTGTTCTATGTAGTGTTTTGTGCAGTCCTTGCATGGGATTTTGTACACTACATTGGTTTTGCTCATGTTGGATATCGGGTCCTTTGTACTGGTGAGTTGTTGTTTGAGAGTGGCTGTTGGTTTGTGTGCTGTTATGAGTCCTAGTGGCTGCAGTAGTCTGGCTGTCAGATTGGAAATGCTCTTGTTGTATGGTAGTGTGGCTAGCCCTTTGGGTTGCGGCATGTCCTCGTTCTGTTGTCTTTCCCTTAGACATCTGTTGATGAAATTGCGGGGGTATCCGTTTTTGGTGAATACATTGTATAGGTGTTCTTCTTCCTCTTTTTGCAGTTCTGGTGTGCTGCAGTGTGTTGTGGCCCTTTTTGAACAGTGTCTTGATGCAACTTCTTTTGTGTGTGCTGGGGTGGTTGGTTTTGTAGTTCAAGGACTGCACAAAACACTACGTTGGACAAACCGGAAGACAGCTAACGATCCGCATCCATGAACACCAACTAGCCACGAAACGACACAACCAGCTATCCTTAGTAGCCACACACTCAGATGACAAGCAACATGAATTCGACTGAGACAACACTACTATTATAGGACAAGCCAAACAGAGAACAGCCAGGGAATTCCTAGAGGCATGGCACTCATCCACAGATTCAAACCACTATAAATGCCAGAGGAAACATCACAGAAGCGCTTCACAGGAGGCTCCCAAGCACCGAGGATGTCACCTAGACAGGGGACGAAACTTCTGCAACACAAATTCCCAGCTCGGTGAACAGAACCACAACAACGAGCACCCGAGCTACAAATCTTCTCACAAACTTTGAATGGTTACCTTAGTCACAGTCACATAGGATATCATTTGTAGCATTGCTAAAAGTTGTTTTACTTCTATGACAAGGCAGAAACCTGAATGGACAGATTCAGCGAAAGATAGGTATGGAGCTGGGAAGTGCCAACACATTCAAAGAGTTTGGTAAGAAAAGGCAAGTTGAAAATGAGACAACAGTTTACAAAGACATTGGAGAAAGCCAATGATAACAAATTTAAAATAGAAGGGAACAACATGAAGAGCATATACTGTTAACAATATCATTTGATGTGAGATCAGGAGGGAAGTTGATCATTAAGATTTGTAGTCTAGTGGGCATACGGTCAAAGGAGAAGGACATATTGGATTAATTCAGAGACATGAACGTAGACAGGAAGGAGATTTGAAAAAGATGCAATTTTGTGGGGAATATTGATGGAACTTTGATCTGATGGATTAGTGGAAAGAAAGAATGTGACAGATGCAGCTGATTGGATGACCTTGCTGAAAGTGAGGGTGGAGAGCACATAAGGGAAGGTATTTATGTCATCAATTTATGGTGGAGAATTTACTTTGTATACACACTTCAGAAGTTTTAGATCTTCAGAATAGTTTGGTAGAATGATCACCAGTTTTAATGGGCATTGCTGACAGTCCAATCAAACTTGTTAAATATAAGAATGCAGTGGGAATGATTTGTGAACCCATTGTCATGGAGAATTGAAAAGTGCAGAGCTTGCTTCAGTTGGGATGAACTGTTTTTGTTTAATTTATTTTAAGAGAAATAGTATTATTGCCAACCCTGTATGCACTGAGGTTTGTCTGAAACTGCAGTTCAGATTTCTATCTTGATATCTGAACAATTAGGATTTGGAAGGCTTAGTCTAGATTGTATAGTATGTATAGGATGGGCATGCAGTTCTTCTGATTAACATAGTTGATTTACAGTAAACAGTGGAAATAGATTGAAGAATGGTGGTTGTAAAGATTAAGTAAATTGAAAACATACGGTGATTACTCTTTCTGAATACTTAATTTATTGCCGGTTAATTTAAATCAGGGTCATCTGCATCATTTGATAACAGTCTCACCTCTAACAGTTGCTAGTTTAAGTCTGGACACAAATCTAGTCAATGCAGGAGTGTTTTACTGTCAGAGGAGATGTTAAACTGGGGACCACATCTTTTCCTTTGTCTAAACATAAAAGAGAGAATGCTATTTTGAGAAAACAAAGCAGGACAGTTCTCCTTGGTGACCTGGCAAGTACTTACCTTTAAGCCAACATAATTTTATTGAAAAAAAACAACCTGGCCAGTATGATGTTGCTTGACACTCTTAATACCAATTTGATGCCAAAATGTCTTTGCTACCTGCAAAATGTGCTGGGCATGGCTTGCAGTGAATGCTGTCTTGTTGTGTGTGAGGAGTGTGCGCTATAAATATGCGAATAGACAGATCATGATGTCAGTCAGTGCGTCATACTGATGGTGGTGATAGAGCATTCATAGCCAGTCAGCTCAAATTGCTGCTACTATTCATTAATTATCCACGAGATGTGGACTTTGGTGGCTAGGTCAGCTTTTATTGCTGGACCTGAATTGTCCAAATGGCACCCCCATTGCCGTCTGGAATCTGTGTAGGCCAGACCATGTAAAGATGGCAGATCTACTTCTCTGATCAGCTAAGTGAACAAGGCTTTTTAATGACAAACAACATAAGGTAGCCTTTAAACTATTTCTTATTTCCACATGTTTATTGAATTTAAATTTCATCACCTGTGATGTGAGATTTAAAGCCATATCCCCAGAATATTAGCATGGGGTTCTGCATTAATAGCCCAGAGAAATTGCCATTACACCAACAGCTCCCTCTACTGCTCAAAGATGGATTCTAAGGTCATGGAAATGTAGCTTTCCATGAGCGGTGTTGCAACCATGAGGCCAGTTTCAAGTAGGAGCACTGGGTCAGGCAGGTACAAAGGAAATGTAGAAACATTATTTAGTTGACTTTTGGATTGTTTGTTGGATATATTTAGTGTGGTCATTATTATGATATTTTAAATGAATTTGTTAGCTGTTGTGGAATTAATTTTAAAATAGCTGAGTGACTGGCATTTATATCTGTCTTTCAATGATTATTCAGCACCAGTTGTCTGCCATGGATTTCAAAGATGTGATATTCCCGAGCCGATTATGCCCAGCAGGCTGCATGAACTTTGCAAGTCCTGTGCATAAGGCAGAAGATGCCTTGAGGATGCTCCTAGCTGCCAATGATTTTGATTTGCTTCTTTAGATAAAGATATCTCATCCAGAAAATAACTAATTTCCCATTCAAGGCAAGTTAAAATTGAATTCTGTTTGAATTTATTATAACGAGTCTTTTATTGTCAGTCTTTCCTCATCAGACTCTGCACATTTCATGAATTAAATTGAAATGTCAATTCTGAAATGAGAATAGTATGTGTGGTTATTTTATTTGATGCAGCAGACACAAAGCTAATGTAAACTATAGTGTAATGAAAATGGAGATAAGAGATTCCAAGGTCTAAAAATTTAGTGGGCTGTTTAGATTGAAGTTAGGTGGAAAAGATGATTTTGAAGTCCGTAAACAAGGTGTGACTAATGCATTAATTAGTTTTTATTGTGTACATGGAACATTTCCTTCTTTGGCTCTATTATAGCATTAAAGTGTGGTAACCAATGATGGATTAACAAAATGCTATTGCTAGTAACCTGCAATAATTGAAAACCAAGTAAAAACAGGAATTGCTAGATAAACTCAGCTGGTCTGATAGCAGCTGTAGAGAGAAAGCAGTGTTAACATTTTGGTCCGGTAGCAGTTCTTCAGAACTAGTAGCATCTATGAAAAGATGGTATCTATGCTGAAGACAGGGTTTGGGGGTGGGATGAGGAGTAAATGATCAGTGGAGATGGAGCGCAGAAGGAGAGAAAGATAAGCAGACAAAGAGGTGGATAATGGTAAACTAGGGAGAAAGTAGAAGTGTTAATGGGGAGAATAAGTATGTCTAAATGGGTTGGCTGTGCTGAAAGAAGCCCATGTGATGAAAAAGCTAGGGGCATTGGTGTGTAAAAGATACAGAAGATACCCACCCTCAAACCCTGTTTTCAGCGCATATACCATCTTTTCCTAGATGCTACTAGTTCTGAAGAACTGCTACCGGACCAAAATATTAACACTGCTTTCTCTCTATAGCTGCTATCAGACTAGCTGAGTTTATCTAGCAATTTCTGTTTTTACTTGGTTTTCAATTATTGCAGGTTACTGGCAATAGCATTTTGTTAATCCATCATTGTTTCCCACACTTTAATGATGTAACAGAGCCAAAGAAGGAAATTTTTCATGTACACAATAAGAACTAATTCATGCATTAGTGTTCAGGCCCTAAAATTATTGAACTCAGTATGGAGTCCTGAAGGCTGCTGGATTCCCAAGTGAAAAATGAGTTGACATTCTTTTAATTTGCGTTGAGCTTCACTGGAGCACTGTAGCAGGCCGAAGAGGAATGTTGGCCAGGGACCATGGTGATGTATTGAAATGGCAATATTAAAACCAATGAAACAATCCAATGCTTTGGGGTATAAATATCAGATGTTTTGAACAGTTATCCGGAGCGGCAAAGAGCATCAACAAAAACAAAACAATACAGACTGCCCGCAGAATCACTCTCTCAAAGGTACCTTTATCTATCAAAGACCTGTGAAACAAAATCCCTAAGAAGAAGAAAAGAAGACACAAGAATCTACAGAGGACACTCTGCTTAGCTGACTGGTTTTGAAACGTGACTTTTTGTATATCATAATTGGGATTTTTAATTGGAATAGTATTGTAGAGGGGAAGAGAAAGGAGTTGTAAATAGTTGTTAGTTAATTATTCTCTGTTAGACGTTTAAAAAAGTTGTTAATTCTTACTTAGCAACTTTTGGGATAATTCTTTGCCTCTCGAATTTTAACAGATTACAGCACAGGGTGAATCTTGTGTTGCTGATTTAAATTAGCAGAGGGGTTTACCCCATGCCATAATAACGCTGACTGTTTTCCCATGGTTACCACAGCAAAATCTGTCCAATATGTTGCAGTTGCTTATTTTTAATGAATACCTATGCAAAAGGATCTTTTGATTGTTGTATACAGATTAATGAGCAGTCGCCGATTTGCAGTGGAATTAAATTGACAATGCATAAGTAAAAGTTTAAACCTACTGAACACTTTGATCATACTGTACGACATCTTGGTTACAGATTACTCAAGCCAGCACTCAGTAATTTTTGCAGTTTAGCAATTTATACACCTAAAAGGCAAATTATATCTTCTACAGCAGCTGTAGGTTTTGCTTATTAGTATTTTTTTACACTAAGTATGTGACAGGAAAATATTAGCAGCATTCGACTTTGTTATTGAATGCATGTGCAGAATAAATCAATAGCTGTTTATTTTGTCCATGTATTTCTGTTGATATAGTTCCTTATAAATCTTTCATCCAGATATTATTTTGTTGTATTCTGATCTTAAGTGGACTTTATTCTGGGTAGCTTGGATTGGAAAACATTCTTGATGTGAAATTGATGTTCACGTTGTAGCTAATATACACTGCTACAAAATAAAGTCCAATTTTGTGACTAAAACAGTGGGTTAAAATTTTACATACATTTACAGAATGACCAAATCATGTTATATTGCTCTTCTTTTGAAAATGAAACAACGAATACCAAAACTACAACAGTGCTGTCTTCATAATCAGTGCAGTGAGATGAGTCAGCAATAAATGCAGACTGGCATTTACATGGTCATAGCTTTCCCATATATCTGTCATTATCTGTTGTCCAATGAAAAAAAAACAAATTGGTATTCACTGTACATTAATTTATCTAGATTATTGCTTTCTAAAAAGAGACTTTTGTTTGGTCATTCAGATGGTAAATCTCTAGGAGCATAATCATTATTGTTGGACAATCAGCTTGCTGCTTGAATTGTATGCCACGCCTCCTATACTAACCAATATTCATAACTCTTCATGATAACAATCTACTTTTCCAAAGAAACCAAACCTAATTTTTTTATCGTTGTTTGTGAAAATAAAAATACTTTTCTTTAACTTTCTTAATCTTTTGTAGAATCATGTCTGATTACAACCCTGTTCTTTCTTTCTTGTCCCTACCTTGGAATGAATTTTCTGACCTGCGGATGCCGGCATATTGTACGTTCATCGATGCAATCCTTCACCCTCATCTCTAAATCCATTCCACTATATTGTTGGATAACCTGTGATCTGCATGATCATTCTCTATAGGTGAGTACTTAAATCCACATGAACAACCTAGCTGTTTTGCTTTTCTTGCTGAAAAACAACTTGCATTTAATTTTATTGTTGGTACGCACGTGCTTTATTTATGCTGCTATATTTTATTAGAATTCTGTGACCGGTGAAATTCATAATGATAGGTATAGTAATTTTAGAGGCTTTATGAATACACTCAGATTACTGAATGCTGCAATACTGAAATGATGTGTCACTTGACTTTACAGTCTGACAAATTTCGAACAAAGTTGGTACCCGTAAAATTGCAGTTGTTGCTTCCCTTAAATAAGGAATTTCTTTTTTTTGTGAAAAGACTACTGGTGCTGGTTAAGCCACTTTTATATTATAGAAACTATAATCATACTTTTTGACTTGGTGGTATTGTTCTAAGGATGCTTTTATCTGTATATGTAGTAGTTCTTTGTCAAAGATACCACCATTATTTAATGTCGAAATCTAATAAATATCAGTTGTACAGATGTGATGCGCAAGTTGCTGTCTTTATGGTGACTCACTATATTTGCTTAGAGTTACAATGTCCAGTCGTGGAAAGTTAACATGTTGGTGACATCTGTGTCTCAAGTTTTCAATTTTTTTGCGGGTGACAAAAAAAGGGTTTAAGCAAAATACAACATTTAAAAAGCATTAATTCTTATTCATAGTTTACATTCAATTTGATTTCTTAAAAATAAAATTAAGATTTCTATTTTACGAACTTAAGCCTTTGTTCATTTCACATTCATTTTGCTTCATCCACGCAATATTGAATTACAATATATGCATCCTTTCCATGGTATTTGCTCATCCCAGATATTCAGAAAACCCATGAAAAGTTTGCTGATAATTCTCTAGCCCTGATTGTAACCAAAGCCAAGCAAGCCCTTTGGCCTGGATTCCCCCCCCCCCCCCCAAATTGTGTTGGCTTGTTAAGAAATTAGCCAGTTTTTGAGAAGATTTGTAGCTCAGGTTGAGGTTCTGGATGTAGGTTTGCTCGCTGAGCTGGAAGGCCATTTCCAGACGTTTCTAGGTAACCTCTTTAGTGGGCCTCCGGGCGAAGTACTGCTGATGATTCCTGCTTTCTATTTATATGTTTGGGTTTGTGATGTCATTTCCTGTTCTTTTACTTAGGGGGTGTTAGATGGGGTCTAACTTGTTGATAGGGTTCCGGTTGAAATGCCATGCTTCTAGGAATTCTCGTGCTGTCTCTGTTTGGCTTGTCCTAGGATGGATGTGTTATCCCAGTTGAAGTGGTGTCCTTCCTTATCTGTGTGTTAAGAAATCTACACTGCTTTTGCCTTCATGCCCCGTAGTTAACCATAGAGACCTCACTCTACATAACTAAAAAATAATCCCAATGTACAAACTCAAGAACATATAGAATAGCTCTATGGCCTCACAAACGTGCTTCTCCATGCAATATGATCATAGACTGGGAAAATAGAGAATAAAAATCTGCAGCTTTCTCCAAATTTCCTGACTTGCTTAGTCCCTAGAAGCTATTCTATCTGTTGTGAATATATCCATTGCATCAAGAGCTGTCTGGAGTAAAGTGTTTTAAATATTAAGAACTATGAGGAAGGAATTTACCGTAACATCTCAATCTAAATGAGACCTTTTATTTAATGCTATCATGAATGTTATCACTTACGAGTACGAATTTACTATAAATTCTGTGCCCTATGATCCTGCCCCACCAGCTATCTGCAAAAGGTCTCCAAAAGCTTGTACTTCCAAATAGACTTCCAAATATAACCTGGTGTTGTGAGATTTTTAACTTTGATCCTTTTGGAGTTCAGCAGATATGTGGCGGTGAACTTTGTTCAGGCCAATCACCTTGCTCCCCACAATAATATGATGTCCTCACCTGTGATCTGGTCTCTCCAGATCTAAGAACAACTTTCACTTCTGGTGGTTACTACTCTTTGGCTTCCCCCATCACCACCAGCTGTTTCAGTTTTGCCAGGACCAGATCTTGTGTCCAACGTCTAATGTTGTCAGCTGTGTGAAAAGAAATTTTAAATCCGTTACTGACTCTTCATAATTTTATAAGTTTCTACATGATCCTCCCTCATTCTTCTGAATTGCAATAAATATAATCCAAATCTGCTCAGTCTCTCCCCATGAACCAATCCCCTCAATTGCAGAATCAACCTGGTGAGCCTCCTCTGTACCCCCTCTAGTGCCAGCATATCCTATCTCAAGTAAGGAGACCAAAACTGCATGCAATACACCAGGGGTGGCCTCACCTGCACTCAATACATCTGCAACATAGCCTCCAGTTTTTAAGCTCCATCCCTTTAGCAATTAAGGGCAAATCTCCATTTGCCTCCTAAATTACCTGTTGTTCCTGCAGACTAGCCTTCTGTGATTCATGCACAAGGACACCCAGGTCCCTCTGCACAGCAGAAGGCTGCAATTTTTAACCATTAAGATTAATTATTTTTACTGTTATTCCTGCAAAATGGATGATTTTACATTTATTAACATTGTACTATGCCAGACTTTTGCCCACTCACTTAAACTATTTATGTCCCTCTGTAAAGTTCCACAGTCCTCTGCACACTTTGTTCTATCACTCATCCGCAACTTTGACATACTACATGTGGTGTCCAACTCCAAATCATCTATGTAAATGGTGAATAATTACAGTGCCAACACTTATCCATGAGGCACACCACTAGTCACTGATTGCCAACCAGAAAAGCACTCATTTATCCCCACTCTTTGCTTCCTGTTAGTTAACCAATCCGCTATCCATGCTAATACATTACTTGTAAAGGCAATACATCTTTATTTTATGCAGCAGCCTTTTGTGCATCACCTTATCAAATGCCTTTTGGAAATCTAGATACACCCTGTTGTCCACTGTGTTCGTATTATTTCCATAGAATTCCAATAGATGAGTGAAGCATGACCTGCTTTTCATGAACCCATGCTGCGTCTGCCCAATGGGACAATTTCTATCCAGTTGTCTTGCTATTTTTCCCTTTACAATAGATTCACGCATTTCCCCACTACAGAAGTTAAGCTAACTCGTCTATAATTCTCCATATTTTGTCAACCTCCTTTTTAAAACGGTTGCATCACATTTGGTGTTTTCTAGTCTGTTTGAACAGCCCCAGAGTCCAATCAATTTTGGATAATTACCAGAAGTGCATTAGCTATTTCTCCCTCCATCTCTTTTAGTACCCTGGAATACATTAATTCAGGGCCAGGACACTTGTCTACCTTTAGCTCCATTAGCTTTTAGCAAAGAGTGGTTTTGCAGTCACTGAAATGGCTGTGTCAGTATGAGCTCAGTTAGAACGGGGTGACTATTTAATCAGACATTTATTTTGATTAGTTAATTTGGATGTTGCTGAGTAATTTAACTGTTCCAAACCAGATGTATATGGACTTTCCAGAGTGTGTTCTCTCCTGTATACCAGACAATGCAATTTCTTATGCAATATAGGTCTAGTAGGAGTCAACATACTGGCATCAACTACAATGGCTTGCCAGCCTAGATCCCTAAGAAAATTTTAACTGTTTGGCCAAAGCTTGGCTTTGTTTTGGGGTTTTAGATTAGATTGCCTAGTGTGGAAACAGGCTCTTCTGCCCAACAAGTCCACATTGACTCTCCAAAGAGTAACCCACCAAGACCCGTTTCCCTACATTTATCCTTGACTAGTGCACCTAACACTGTGGGCAATTTAGCATGATCAGTTCACCTGACATGCACATCTTTTGGAATGTGGGAGGAATGCACCCAGAGGAAATCCACGCAAAAACAGGGAGAATATGCAAACTCCACACGGACAAGGCCAGAATTGAACCTGGGTCCCTGGCACTGTGAGGCAGTGGTGCTAACCACTGAGCTTTTTGTAGTGTCTGTTTGAAATCCATTTGGGCTTCAGCTAGTAGGCACTTTTGAAGGTTGCAACATTAATCCCATATGCCACCCAGTCTCTCAGCATCTCATTAAGGGTTAAATCAAAGTCCTGTTCCTCTGCCAGTCATCTTAACCTTGTCAAAAAATCCCAATATGGATTTCTCCTGGCTGTCATATTGCTGTGTCAAAATGATAGCATCTCAGAACTAGAGGTAGCTAGGGGTCATAACATTCCTAAACTAAATCTGTCATCTCTTGAAAGGTTTTAGTATCTGGTGCCTCAGGAAACATTAGGTTCTTAATAACCAAAAAAAAGCTGCAGTCTACAAGCTGTCAAGAGAATTACTCATGGCTTTTCATCTGCCTCACTGTCATTTGCCCGAAAAAAAAACCCAGTGCATTCTTTCCACAAAGAGTCCAGTCTTCTGCAGAGTTGAATGCATCAAGCTTCCCAAACAATGGCATGATGCCAGAAATGCTTACCTCAACTCAAAAAGATTGTCGCATTTTTTGAGGAATGTCCTTTACTCTCGTCACCACTGAAATAACTCTGCAGAAGCGAGCATCCCCATCACCAAGTCACATGTGGAAAGTCCAGCTCCGAGAGTGAAGAGGATGGCTGTCACTTTTTTTTTGTTTTTGTCAGTAAGGGCTCCCTGATTGGACCAGATGAAGAGCCCCAATCAGGGAACACATTCTGAGGTTCACCTGGCTGATCTTGTTACAATCACGAAAATAGGGAGGGAATTCTGGAGCTTACATTGCTAGACAGGTGAAAATGTGCTCACCAGTGGTGAAACACCAGTGGTGAATTCCAAAGTGGCCAGAGTTAGATGAATGCAGATACCTTAAAAGGTTATTGGGGTAGGGGGTGGAGAAGAGGAGGAAATTATAGGAATTGGAAGGGATGAGACACTGGAGAGATTTGGAAATGTAGGTATGAATTTTAAAATTAATTTCACCAACAATAAATTTTGACTTGAGAATGAGGGATTGTATTACTTCATTTTTGTTCATAAAGCATTTTGGGAATGCCTTTACTTTCTTGAAACCCCAGGTGTTCAGTAAAATATGTTCATTATTAATTTGATTTCCATCTCTGTAAGGACTTATTAAGTTAGCATTTCAGATGTAGACATTTTCAAAAACAGAAGAAGGACCAAACCTGCAGCAGCATTTTTTACTCCTGATCTCATGCTGATTTATCTGCTGAGTCTTTCTAACATTTTCTATTTTTGTTTAATATATTCAGTATCTGCAGCCTTTTGCTTTGTGATTAATTTGATTTTGCCCATTTCAATAAGCAATTACATCTAATTCCATATTCAAACTTAATGTTCCCTGTTAATTAGCATGTTTACCAATTAACCCATACTGAATCAAAGTTTTTTGTTGAATTAATTGTTTCTGAAATGTAGGGATAGCCCTATTTATTGCTCACCCCACTTCACCTTGGCAAGTTAAGAGAGGCTTGATAGGTTAATGGGTAGTAAAACCCACACACAATAAGGCTTAGAGTCACATGTAACCCAGACCAGATAGTTGAAGTTAGAACCCCTTCCATCAGAGGAGCCAACAGAACACCCCAAATTGTTTATCTGACCAACTGTAATTTATAAGACTGTAACTGATGTTGCTGTCTAAAGACCCCAGAACGTAGAGGTTCGTGGGGAGCTAGCTGCAGCTGCCTTATAGGAAGAGGAACATGTAGCAGTCACCAGAATGATTGTTTGTTTGAAATATTCCTTAGTGATGTCTATAGTGAAGTGCCTTCTTCCATTTAATAGAACCACTTTGTCACCACCGCAATGCCAGCTTCATTAGTCTTGTGCTCATTGAAACTTCATTCACCTGAAGGTAGTGGGCATGCAAATGTGTGGACCTCTCTGTTTTTAAATTGGATCAGCATCAGAGTTAATCTGTGGGCAGTAGTTTTGTTTTAGCAATCCAATACTAAATTAAACGAGGATGTGCAAGCTCTGGGGCCAGTGTGCATATTTTAATAGTGCTTCTATGTCTTCATTAAATATTCAGATATCTTTTCTAAAAGAAAGAACTGTGAATGCTGGAAATCTGAAACAAAAGCAAAAATTGCTGGAGAAACTCAGCAGTTTGGTAAGATCTGATTTCTTCAGCTCTGAAGAAGGATCACTTGATTTGAAATGTTAACTCTGCTTTCTTTCTACAGATGTTTCTAGATCAGAGTTTCTCCAGCAATTTGTATTCACATTTCTTTTGCTGTTTGTTATATTCATTGATATTATCAGTGCATAGAGCAGAATAGCACAGCACAGGAATAGGCCCTTTGGCCCACCACATCTGTTGTGACCATGATACCATTCTAAACTAATCCCCATGTGCCTACACTTGGTCCACATCACTTGATTACCTGCCTGTTCACATGTCTTGCCTAAAACTATTAAGACCATAATGTTTCCATTGTGTCTGCTTCTACCAGCTCCCTAGAAGTGTATTCCAGGCACATACTGCTTGTTATGTTAAAAAACATTTCTTGTACATTTCCTTTAAATGTTTCCCCTACTGCTTTAAATCAATGTCCCCAAATACCCTGGGAAAAAGACTCCAACAATCCACTCTATCCTCTCAATTTTATATACTTCTTCTAGGTTTCCCTTCAGCTTCTGATGTTTGAGTGAAAATAATTCAAGTTTATCCAATCTCTCCTTGTAGGTAATAAATATTAATCCAGGCAACATCCCCGTAAGGTCTCCACTTGCTTCCCATACTGTGGTGACCAGAGCAGTACACAATAGCCCAAATTTGGCCTAACTAGAGACTTATTCAACTGCAACATGACTTGTTAACTCTTAAACTCAGTGACCTGACTGATGAAGGCAAGCATGCTGTGCACCATCTTTGCCATCTTTATCCACTTGTGTTGCCACTTTCTGAGAGCTATGCACTTGCACTCCAAAATCCCTTTGTATATCAATGCTCCTATGGGCTTGGCTATTTACTGTATACTTTCCTTTTGCATTTGACCTCCCAAAATGCATTACCTCATACGTGTTTGGATTAAATGCCGTCTGCCATTTTTCTGCTCAACTTTCCAACTGATTGTATCCAGCTGTATTCTTTGACAACATTCCTCACTGTTCACAACTCCTCCAATTTTCATGTCATCTGCAAATTTACTAATCAATGTTTTCATCCAAATCATTTATACATATTGCAGAACACCACTGGATAGAAAACACAACTAACATTTCAGATTGAGTCACCCTTCTTCAGAACTGAGAAAATTAGATCTTACCAGATTGCTCAATTTATGCTTTTGTTTCAGATCTCCAGTTAGAAAAGCACCCCTGTGCAACTACCCTTTGTCACCAAGCCAATTTTGTATCCAACTTAGCAATTCATCATGGATCCCACGTGACTTTATGTCCTGGAGACACCTACCATGATGGACCTTGTCACTTACTTTAGTAAAGACCATGTAGATAACATTCACTGCCCTACCTTTCTCAATTATTTTCGCGACTTCCTCAAAAAACTCAATCAAATTGTGAGACATGATCTCCCCTGCAAAAAAGCCATACTGACTACCTTTAATAAGTCCATTCTTCTCCTGTAAATCCTGTTCCTAACAATCATCTTCAATAGTTTCTCTTCAGCTGGAAATGTTGAGTGGATAATCCATCTCAGACTCTTCCTGAAGTCCACATCATTGTAGATACTACCCTTCATAAATTTTACTTCTGTCCACATGATATCAAGAAACTATTAAAGGCGCTGGATATAGCAAATGCTGTTAATCCTGACTACTGAAGATTTATGCTGTGGAACTAGCTGTGTCCTTAACCAAACTCTTCCAGAGCTGAACGCTGGCATCTCAACAATGTGAAATATTTGTCAAGTAAATTCCGGCCAACTGAAAATAGTTTTTTCTTAACACTGTGTGAATCTACAATAAAAATTAAAAGATTGTTATTTCTTTTGAAGTGTAAACATTCTTGTGATCATGCTAAACTCAGTTGATTCTAAAACTGTTTCTCCTGTAACCCCGTTTTGAAACTTATTGTGATCCCTTGGTGAGAGGGGAGGAGAAGATCAATAAAAGCAAGAGGAGTTGGCCATTGCTATCTTGGAGCTCACAACCCAACCTGGGTTCCTGAAGCCCACAATTAGCTTTGTATCAACAATTGCTGAGTAACAATTGTCTAGCTTGTAAACTGTTTAAATCTGATACAAAGCCTATACCTTTTTTTTGTACAATTCAGGCAAAAAACACATACTTGTGCAGGTTGAAACAATATTTTGTGGCATTAACAGCAAATGTCTCTCTTCCTCTGTCTCCCATTATAATGAAGATATTAGATTTGATGGGTTAATTTTTTAAAATGCAAATTGCCCAAATAGTTTTATTCAGAAGGAGAATCTCATTAGATCCAAAACTTTTTAACTTTCTGTCCACAGACGCTGCCAGATCTGCTGAGTTTCTGCAACACTTTGTTTTTACTTTAATTTCTGATCTTGTTTAGGAGGGTGTAGTGGAAATAAATTTAAGTATGAACATACAAATTAGGAGAAGCAGGAGGTCATTTGATTCCTTGATCTTAATGGTAGATCAGGCACATGGTTGACCTGATTGCAGCTGCAACTGCACATTCATGCCTCCATCTGATATCGCTTGACTCTTGATTGTCAAGAATCTATCTAACTCTGGCTTAAAAAATTTAACTACCTCCATTGCCTTTTGGAGGATAGATTTCAAAGACTCATTATTTTCAGAGCAAAAAAAAAGACTTCCATCTTTGTCTTAAATGGAAGACTCTTCATTGTTAAAATGCTTCCTCTAGTTCTAGACTGCCCTACAAGGGACACATCTTTTCAGCATTCACCTTGTCGAGTCACCTCAGGATTTAATGTGTGTCAATAAGATCACCTTTCATTTTTCCGAAGTCCATGTTCAATCTTTCCTCGTAAAATAAAAATCACCCATCCCAGGTTTTAGTCAAGCGAACCTTCCCTGAACTGTTCCTGATGCATTGATATTCTTTTTTTGAATAAGGAATCCAAACCTGTACTCAGTAACCAAGATGAGGTCTCTCAAAATTCTGTACAACTGTAATAAAACTTCATTACTTTTATATATTATTCCTCCTTGCAGTAAATTACATTTTATTTGCCTTCCTAATCCCTTACTCTACCTTCATAAAAACTTGGTGATTTTGTTTTTTTATTTATTCACTGGACACCTACTGGATGAGGATGTTGCTGGCTGTGTCACCATTTATTTCCCACCTCTACTACCTTTGAACTTGATAGTGAGTTATTTTCTTGAATTGCTGCTGTCCATTTTGTGAATGTACACTCACAAGAGGGAGTTCCAGGATTTTGACCCAGCAATACTAAAGGAACATATACAGAAAATTGTTTTAATTCACACTTTATGAAAGGCTCCTTATGAACTGGCACTCATGATAAACTGGAGAAAGTGAGGACTGCAGATGCTGAAGATCAGAGCTGAAAATGTGTTGCTGGAAAAGCGCAGCAGGTCAGGCAGCATCCAAGGAACAGGAGAATCGACGTTTCGGGCATAAGCCCTTCTTCAGGAAGGGCTTCTCCAGTTTCCTGAAGAAGGGCTTATGCCCGAAACGTCGATTCTCCTGTTCCTTGATTGCTGCCTGACCTGCTGCGCTTTTCCAGCAACACATTTTCAGCTCATGATAAACTGGCAATACTTATATACCTCAACTATCATGAAGTTTACTCTATTATCCAATTATTGTAGTTTTTAAAATTTATTTACTTCAAAGTAAGTGCACTTGTTCAATCAAATTACCACATGAAATATCAACAGTTGATTAAATTTTGACTTAATTTCTTAAATACTGCGATGTGCTGCAATTTCCAAGTAGCCAGTTGAAAGTGCAAGTGCTTTCTGCTGGTAAGTTTTAGTTAAGGCAAAGTTGCATTATTATTTTAAGTGATTTATGTGGTAAATAAAGTAAAACAGTCATGTAAATAATATTACGTTTCAATGACTTATTGTGTGTTGTTACATTGTTTATGTGGACCTCTTGATTATTCAGAATATTTGATTGTTTGGCACATAGGTACCAAATAATAACAAGTTTACTGTATTTCCAAGTCTACTTGAAGAATTGCTTGGAGGAAAACTTTCACTAAGTTTCCATCCTCTTAAATGGTAGTGGTCGTGGGTTTGGAAGATGCTTTGTAAGGAACTTTGGTGAATTTCTGCAATGCAATTTGTGGGTAGTACGCATTGCTCTTACTGAGCATTGGTGGAGAAAGTGAATGTTTATGAATGTGAAGCCAATCAAGTGGGCTTCTTTGACTTGGACGGTGTCAAACGTCTTGAGAATTGTTGGAGCTGCACTCATCCAGGCAATTGGGGAGTATTCCATCACACTCCTGACTTGTGCCTTGTAGATGGTGGACAGGCTTTGGTGAGTCAGAAGCGAGTTAGTTGCTGAAAGGTTCCTAGCTTCTGACCTGCTGTTGCAGTCATATTACTTGTACAATATACGAATAAAGCATTTTTAATATATTATTGATTTGTGATTGATAAATCACAATTGATCATGGCACCCACATCCTCTGTACCTGAGAGTTCTCCAATTTCTCTCCATTTAAATAATATGCTGCTCCTCTGTGCTTCCGACCTAAGTGGACAAGTTTATATTTTCCTACATTATATTCCATCTTCCAAAATTTTGATTACACGCTTAACCAATCTGTATCCTTCTGCGTACTCCTTATGTCCTCTTCACAACTACTTTATTATAAAGGTGCTTTATATTGTATTGAATATTGCTCAGAGTACTTTTACTTGAAGTATTGTAGAAAAACAAATTGATTCCAAGTTTTTTGCACACAGCTGGAATGGTTTCTTTAAATGAGATCATTGAAAGTTCACTGTATATGTTATTTTTTTTACAAGACTTCCTAGAAATCACATGATTGGCGATAACTATATACTTCGCTGTTAGAGTTGTTTTTAAACAGTGACTAGGGCTTGTTTTGTTGGTTCAGTTGAAGGGAAGCTAACCAAGAACCAGTTAAATTGGTGGCAAGGCTACTACGAAACAGCTGTTTTAGAGGAAAGACTGCTAAGAAAAAGCTGAGTTTGAGAAAAAATTGCATTGAACAACTGTCCAGTTAATCCCAGTTAATTTCTGGAAAGTCAACCCTCTGCATCAATTTAGGGTGAAAACTGAATATATTGTTGGTTGAAAGAATATCTTCAGATTGTATTTCCTGTGCAAGCTGTGCCCACAAAGCTTGAGAGATAACAGTGTGTTGCTGGAAAAGCTCAGCAGGCCAGGCAGCATCCGAGGAGCTGGAAAATCGACGTTTCGGGCCAGAGCCCTTCATCAGGAATGACGCTGGGAGTATTGGGGGTGGAGAGATAAATGGGAGGTGGGTGGGGCTGGGGAGAAGGTAGCTGAGGGTGCAATAGGATGGAGATGGGAGTAAAGGTGATAGGTCAGAGAGGAGGGTGGAGTGGATAGGTGGGAAGGAAGATTGACAGGCGGGACAGGTCATGAGGGCAGTGCTGAGCTGCAAGGTTGGAATGGGGTAAGGTTGACAGAGGAGAAATGAAGAAACTGGTGAACTCCACATTGATGCCCTGGGGTTGAAGAGGCAGAAGATAAGGCGTTCTTCCTCCAGGCGTTGGGTGGTGAGGGAGTGGCGATGGTGGAGGCCCAGGACCTGCATGTCCTTGGCAGAGTGGGAGGGGGAGTTGAAATGTTCGGCCAAGGGATGGTGGAGTTGTTTGGTGCGGGTGTCCTGGAGATGTTCTCTAAAGTGCTGTGCAAGAAGGCGTCCAGTCTCCCCAATGTAGAGGAGGCCACACTCTCAACTCTGATCTCCAACATCTGCACACCTCGCTGTCTCCTAGATAACAGTGTGTGCTGAGTAACTTGATGACACATGCAAAATATCACAGCAACAGACTTCAGAACATTCCACACTTTGCCTTTTTACCTTTCAAGAATAACCGATTGGCCAAAGTGCTTTCTTTTTCCAGAATTCACAGGCACCCCACCTACAGATAAATCTGATTTTTTTTTTCCCCTGAGGTGTGTGCATGTGTTTTGGGGATATTAACAGGGATAAGCTTTTATACTTCTATATTCCTGACCTTTGTACATTAACCAATTATTGCACCTTTACTGAATACATTTTTATTTGCTGATAATCCCATAATTGTATTTATTGAGAAACCTGATTGATTTTTGTTTTGTTTCAAACCTGACCTGATACAAGATAATGAGAGGCATAGATAGAGTCGATAGCCAGAGACTATTTCCCAGGGCAGAAATGGCTAACACGAGGAGTCATAGTTTTAAGCTGGTTGGAGGAAGTAGAGAGGGGATGTCAGAGGCGGTTCTTTATACAGAAAGTTGTGAGAGCATGGAATGCGTTGCCAGCAGCAGTTGTGGAAGCAAGGTCATTGGGGACATTTAAGAGACTGCTGGACGTGCATATGGTCACAGAAATTTGAGGGTGCATACATGAGGATCAATGGTCGGCACAACATCGTTGGCTGAAGGGCCTGTTCTGTGCTGTACTGTTCTATGTTCTACTTAGGTATTTAGTTTATTATCCTGATAACTGGAAAAAAGTATTGTTATTTTATTTGTGACCTATGAAATAGGGATCAATGTAATTTTGCACTGCTTGAATGTGTTGCCACCAAATTTAGCACCCTACCTTCAGTTTCTTCATCCACATCCTTAATATTGTAATTAATAAAGACACCAGCACTGATCCCTGTGACTTTCTACTTGTCACATCTTCTCAGCCTCAAAATAGCTAACTAATCTCCAATCACACTATCCACTGCATTCTGAACACTTATTTTGCACTGAAATCTTTGTGGCACCTTGTTGAATGCCTTTTGAAAATCTAAGTGTATCCTAAGTACCAGTTTCCTGATGTCCAGGTTTAGACAAAGGAAATAGGGAGCATGAGTAGGTCGTTTGGCCCTCTCAAGTCGGCTGCATCACTCAGTAGGATCATGGCACATCTGACACCCCTAATGTTTCCTGCCCTTTCCCTGTAACCCTTGATTCTCCTATTGATATAACTATTTCAGCCTTAACTATATACAAGGATTCTTCCCCCACAGCTCCCTAAGACTATTGTTCCAAAGACACTCAAACCTCTGAGAGATGAAATTTCTCCTCATCTCTGTCTCAAATTGACACCCTTTTATTCTGAAATTATGCCCTCTGGTCCTAGACTCTCCTATGAGGGGAAACGTGCTCTCAGCATTTACTCTTCCAAGCCGTTTAAAAATCTGATCTGTTTTAATGAGATCCATCTCATTCTTCTTTACTCTGATGAATAGACTCCCACCTTTTTAGCCTTTGCTTATTAGATATTCCCTCCATACCATAGATTATCCTAGTGAGCCTTCTCTGAACTGCCTCCAGTCTGTGTTTTATGCACAAGTACCCAGTCCTTTTGTGTTGCAGCTCTCCTCCATTTAAATAATACTCTGTGTAAGTTTCACCATCTGCCATGGTGAGATTCAAACCCAGGTCCATATGATATTCGCCTGAGATCCTGGATTACTATTCCAGTGACATTACCACTGTATCAATTCTACTTCCCTGTTGCTTGTTACTTCCTCAATAAACTCTGATAAGTTAGTCAAATGTAATTTCCAATTTTCAAAACTATGTTCATTAGCTCTTTGCATTTTAAGTTGGAGTGCTCTATTATACCTTTCTAAATAAAAGATTCTGATCTTTTGAGACACAGAACAGAATTCATATGGCTGATTCAAATTGTTGGGTCTGTCTGTCATGGGTTTGCTATTTGAATGCTTCTGTTAGGCTGCAAAGAGATAGCTGGCTAATGACAAAGGAAGAAGTTTGTAGGCCATCCACTAGTGCCAGGAGAAACTTAAAAACTGCAAGTTAGATTGTTGGGGACTGCCCGAAGAAAGAATAGTCTGTGGATTTCATGGCTGGGGAAGAGAGCACAAGGAAATTCAATTCATAGGTCAGATTTCCTTAACTGTTATGTTTTGACCCTGCATATTAGAAACTTTCCTCTTAAAAGTTTGGTTTAAAACCAATTTTTGTTTTTGCAAACAAACAAGTTGGGAGCTGGAATAGAACAATCAGTTCCTTTTGCCTGCACTGCTGTTCCAGTACGTTCATGGCTGATCTGTTTACTCCATTGATTTTTCTAACCTCATTGCTTATGAAGAATATATCTATGCCTCAAAAATATTCAAAGACTCTGTTTCCACCACCTTTTGAGGAGAAAAGTTCCAAAGACACGCAACCCTTTCTGCTGTTCTTAGTTTAAAAGTATGGGGCAACCATTTAAGACAAATGACCTTGGTTCTAGATTCTCCCACAAGATAAAATATACTTTCCACCTACACACTGTGAAAACGCCGAAGGATCTTGTATGTATTTTGCTTACTACTCTTCAACTCTAATGTTGAAAAGTCTAGCCTATCCAACCTTTCTCAGTAAACCCTGGTAAACCTGCTCAACTATTTCCACACTTTTTACATATCACGTGGCAAGTACAGGTGTGAGCTCACTAGTGCTCTGTATAACTGAAGCATTACCTCCCGTTTGTTTTTGCTTCTCCTTGTAATAAACAGTAATATTCTGTTAGGTTTCCTAATTACTCATTGTACCTGCATACGAAACTTGAACTCTTGTCCTTTTGAAATATCTGTAGAATCATGCACCCAATGTTTTTGATATTTCTAGTTAGTTTTCTCTTATGCTTTGATTGTTCCTTCTTTCAATCTTTTAGTCAATTTTTAAAAATATTCTGACCTGCTGTCTATCTTTGTGCAAATATTTGCATTTCTTTATGTTTGATATTATCTTTAATTTTATTAATTGTAAGAGCTACCCCCGCTTAGAATTGTTCTTTCTTACTCATTGGAATGTATCCATTTTATGTATTCTGAAATATCCCCTTAAATGTGTGTCACTGAATCTTTGTTGATCCTTCCATGAACCTAATTTACTAATTCACTTTAGCTAGCTCTGCATTCGTGACTCCATAAGTGTCCTTTCTTTTAAGGGTTGAAATACTAGTCTCGGACCCACTATTTTCTCCACCAAACTGGATGCAAATTCCGATCATATTAGGCGATTGGTTCCTGCGGCTGGTGTTGTGAAATCCAAAATTTTTAACCCTCCTCAGGCTCAAACTGAAATTGCAAAATGGCACATTATTTGTACAGTGTTTCTCTCAGTTAGCATTTATTAAGAGTACAAAAATTTAGTGCAGTTAAAATGCAAGAAGCAGATAGGATAACGTCAGATAGCCAGGAAGGAAATCAAGCCAAGTGTGCTGGGAATGGAACCGATGCAGACAGAACTAAATAGAATCCAAAAATGAAGGACGTGGCTATGCCACTTAAAATAAAATTCCAAAAAAGAATGATGAATCTAATGTTTTGTATCTATTGAAATTTGGATTGAGGATAAATACATTCTAATGAGAGAGTACAACCACTCTTTCTCATATAAAGCAAACAGGTATTTTGTACTTCAGGAACCACCTTTGTTGCCCTGACAGACTTCTGGGAATTATGTAACAATAACGTGGGGAGCAGACATTACATTCTTTTTCTTATTTTTTCCTTACTACTCATTGGTGAGATGTTGGATATTCATGATGCCTCCAATGACAACATGACTAAGGTCAGTAATTCCAGGGAATGCCTCCATGGGTATTAAATCTGCATCTTACTTTTGTGCATTGCAGTAGACATTTACTTTCACTTCAGGAGCTTAGTCATTAAGTGGACTAGTAAGGACAAAAAATGTTTTCAGTTATACTGTGTTTACTCTGATAACTATTTGAACTTAAAACATTTAAATTGGTATCCTTATTTCAAATTTGTAAAATATTTGGCAAATAATAGATCAAAAGCAGAAGGTTGAGAAAATAGTGAATCATAATTGCAAATGAATTTTATACTTTCGAAGAACAGTTAAATTATGTCTTTTTCAGTGCTCTGCACCCTCTAGCTATTTTGAAGAATTGTCCACCTTCCTTCTCTGGGGTTGTTTATGTTTCCTTCCCTCTTACAACACATCATTATTCACAAAGTACTCAATGGTATCAATCCAAATCAATACCACATCCTGCTTGAGGCTTGCATTTTTGCTGCCTCTGTAATGGCTGCTGCTGCCACTATCAGGAGTAAAATGACCTGTTAGCCATTATATTTGAAAACAGATGAAATCGTAAATTGCAAAACAATCGTATGTAATTCTTGAAAAGATGCTTTTACTTTTGATGCATTTATATACACACATTTACCAGCTGCTTCATTGACCTGTTACCTTAGAATATTTGAGCACCACCAATCCCCAGAACTCTCTTTGGTACTGTGTGTAAAATTGTTTCAGGCTGGAAATTCTGGTCTGATTTTTATCATACATTCCTTCTACAAGGTTTTAAAATCTGAGTTTGGTATCACCTCATCACTAATCCCTGATCTACATAATCTCTTTATCCCTTGAGTCTTGCTATTGGCCTACATTATGTATAGTGGTACTTACTATTAAAAAAACACCATTTTCTCAATTCTAGTGTTTCCAGTTATTATGCTTCATTCCACTGTATCTGTCTGCCTTGTTAAAAACCATTTGACTATCATAAGCTTTATAATATTTACACTGATTCCAATGATGTATTTCAATCAATTTAGGAAGGTTACTATCCAGCACATTACATTTCAGATGAGCAAATGTATTAAAATGAAGAATCCTGACTTTACTGTGAAAATAACTAACTGCATTCATTACTGTTTATTTGCAAATGGTACAGAAATTCCCAGCCAGCACCAATCTATACTTAAAGCTGTAATATTGCACCATAAGCTTCCTGAAAATGGGATCTCTTGTTCTCATTATCAATTCAAATTTAACAAAGTGTGAATGAAGTTCCTATATGCATTTCATAGATATAAATTAAAGTCACCCAGAAAATATTGGATTTGTCCATTTCTAATATTAATTTATATTGTCTTAATTATTGCTAACTTAATTCATCTTTTCATCTCTCACAATCCAATATTTTCTCCATTTTATTTTGCTATATCTACCTGATTTGACTTGAATATTTCAACAATGCTGTTCCTTAATATTCTTGGTAAAGGTATATAGTTGTTTACAAAGGCTCTAGATACCCTGTTAAAAAGAGCCATGATTTAGAACAAAAGGTAAGAAATAGAAGCAGGCACAAGTAACATGGTCTCTTGAGCTAGCTTTGCCATTCAAGAAAATCTCCTTATGGTATTTACTTCACTTTCTTGCCTGCTTTCCATAGTCCTCATTTTCTAGTTCTAGGTTCTACCATGAGAGGAAACATCGTCTCTACCCTCTTAAGATATTTTGTTGCATTCTAAAACCCAGTAAGTAAAGGCACAACATCTTATCAAAAGACAACCCCTACATCCCAGGAATCAACCCAGTATATCTTCTCTGAACTGTCTCCAATACAAAAATGTACTTGACTACAATGCATAGTCCTTTGAGTATAGGAGTTGGGAGGTTGTGTTGAGATTGTACAAGACATTGCTGAGGCCTTATCTGGAATACAATGTCCAGTTCTGATTGCCCAGTTATAGGAAGCATATTATCAATATGGAGAGATTTACCAGGATGTTGCTGGATATAGAAGGTTTGAGTTAGAAAGAAAGGCTGGATAGGCTGAGATTTTTTTCACTCGAGCATAGGAGATTGAGAGGCGATTTGATGGAAGGTTATAAAAAAAATGAGAGGTATAGAGAGAGTTAATGGTGGTTGCCTTTTCCTTAGGATGGGGGTTTCAAGGTGAGGGGACACATTTTTAAGGTGAGAGGAGAGAAATTTATAAAAGACATAAGAAATTTACTTTATACAGAGGATGGTTTGTTTGTGGAATGAATGTCCTGAGAAAGTGGTGAATGCGGGTACAAATACAATGTTTAAAAGACATTTAGACACATACTTGAATCGGAAAGGTTTGGAGTGATATGGACCAGGAACTGGCAGGTGGGACTCGTTTAGTTGTGGATTATGTTTGGCATGGTCACTAAGTTCCATGTACAATTATAAGAAGACATCCCTGTTTTTATTATACTCCATTCTCATCGCAATAAATGCCAAATTTCTATTTAGCCTTCCTAATTACTTGCACCTACCTGCTAACATTTTGTGGTTTCATGTAAAAGTACAAACTTCGTTATTGGAGCATTCTGCAGTGTCTCTCTATTCAAATAGTATTCTGTACTCCTTTTCTTCAGTCCACAGTGGACAACCTCATTGTATTATATTCCATCTGGTAATTTATTTACCACTCTCATCCCTTTGTGTACACTTTAGCTGAAATTTTCCTTTTTTAAGACTAAGATTCGGGCAGATGGTTCCATTAACTCACCCCATCCCCTTCATCGAGAAAGCTTGTTGTATTGTGTTTCAGTAGCTTGTTAATAGCTGACCAGTGAGCTCTGTGGCCTATCTCAGCTTTTATCAGTGGCATTCCAGTTTGCCAGAAATGCTGGCCAATCAGAGGTCAGCACCTTCAGGGTCCTAAAGATAAACATTTGGTTAAGGCTTACTCTTCAGGGGATGCAATGGAATGAGGTGCTTTTTGTCTTTGACACTACCCTCAACCCTCCCTCTCCTGGCAACTTATACTTCATGGGTGTGGTTTGGAGGCCACATTCATGTCCGCATGTGTTTCTTTGCTTCCTCTCCTCCCCCCAGCAGGCTAGTTTCCCTGGCTTTCCAATCATAAAACCAGTTGGTTTGCTTGCCCACTGGGAAGGAAGGTGCTTGAGGAAGTTGAGGCTTTTAAAAGCCTTAATTTCCAATGTCTCATAGTCCTCAATAGATCTACTTTCCCGCTTGGCAAGAAGGAGACTATCATTCAAGGGCCAATGCACAAAAATATTTCCCCTTATGGCTCCATCTTTCACCACCTCCTGGGAGGGGGATGTTATGCCTTATGCGCCCTCCTCTCAGCTAGCTTTCTTACATATTTTTGTATTAGCTGCAAATTTAGTTACAATACTTCCCTTTCTTTTATAACATAAAATATCAGATGTGTTGGACAAAAAGATCTTATAAGATCAGTTGAAGAGAGATGGTTTGGTTCCTGTCTTGTCACATTATATGTTTTACCACAGTATACTTAAAGTATATACATACCCATTTGATAAGTCTCATTGCACCAGATGCTAATCTCTGGTTGATCCACAACAAACTATTGAAGGAAACTGTCTCAAATAGACTGAATTCTTCCTCATGGCTATCTTTGCTAATTTTATTTTCCCAATCTATTTGAAGGTTAAAGTTATTTATATGCCCTCGTCTTTGGGATTTATTTTGTCCTGCAGAACAATATTGTTCAGGGCACCTATAGACTATTCCTACCGACGGGGTATTCCTTTCAGTGTTGTCTTCGCCTTGTTATTTCTTTCTTCCACCCCATATGGAGTTCACATCATCAGATCCAAGATCATTTCTTGCTATCATCCTTACTCCTTCTCGTGCTAACAAAGATACCCCACCATGCTTCCCATCCTTGCCTGTGTTTTTGAAAAGTCACGTGCCCTGCAGATTTAGTTCCAGATTTGGATCTCCTTTTAAGCACACCTACATAACTGCTATGGGATCATAGCTATTAAACTCTTTTTGTACAGTCAGTTCACTTATTTTGTTCTAAATACTATTTGACTTTAAGTAAAGAGTCATTAATTTTGCCTTTGTGTTTTTTTTCTCACCTTTTGACCCTATTTGTTTTTTTTTAAGTGCTTGAGTACACTGACCCTTCTTCCTGTCCCACTCTGGCTATATTACAGACTAGTTACTCTGTGATGCTGGCATGTCCTTTTTGCTTTGTAAGCCAATATATTGTTCCTCCCAAACATTAACCTCTTCTAATTAATTTAAAACCCTCTCTATATAGCCCTACTTAATCAATTTGCCAGGGCATTGGTCCCAATATGGTTCAAGTGAAACCCTTGTACCTCTGTACTGTTGCCAGTGCTCCATGAATTGAAACCTATTCCTCCAATTCCAATCTTTAAGCCACACATTTGACTCCTTACCTTTATTTTCCCATGAGCCAGTTTGATCAGTTAAAGAAATCCTAAATTTATTACCTTGGATGTTGTGCCTTTTAGTTCAGCTCCTAACTGAAAATCTTTGAGCACAGCCTTTCTTTTTATCTTATCAATGTTGTTAGTATTAAGTGGGATGAGAACAACTAGATCCCTTCCCTCATACTCCAAGTTCCTCTCTAGCCCAGAGAAGATGTCCTTAAACCTAGCACCAGCAGGTAACGCAACTTTTCAGGCTCATGCTCATGGCTGTGGAGAACAGTATCTATCCCCTAATTATGCTGTTCCCTGCATTCCTATTTCCTCTACCTACTTGAGTAGCTCCCTTTACCACCGTGCAGAGGTCAGTTCGCTCTTTTTTTCCCTATAATCCCTACTCTCATTATTTAGTTTATAAATTGTTGGACAGTCGCAGAGACCGACACTCTTTTCTTCTGTCCGTTTTCCCTATTCCGGTCTCTTCTACAATCACACACTCCTGTTCATGATCCCAGAACAAATTTAAAGTACCTTCACCTCCTGGAGCAAAGTGTCCAGGTAAATTTCCCATTTCCTCACATGGCATAATGTCTGCAGTTTGTAGTCCATCTCATGAACTCAGATCCAAAATGGCTAAAACTAAAACACTTGCCACAGGTGTATTCATTGTGGATCCTCTTGGTGTCCAGCAGCTCCCACATGCTACAGCTGCAGCACATCACCCAACCTGCTAGCTGTATCTTCATTTCAGTTAAGGTATGAATTAAATTACTGTAGCGTCCCTGCTGTTTACACTGGAATAAGACAAGACGTGGCTCATTCATAAACTTCGAGAATATTATCTTTTTGTTCTTTCAGATCATTTGCTGAATTTTAATGTCGTTGGAATTTGTGTGGTGCACTGTAAATATTCAGCCATTCTCCGTTTCAGTCCTCAGTGGTTTTTAGCCAATAAATAATTTAGTCATTTTTTGTCAGAAAGCTTGGCCTTTATAACAGATCAAACTAACTCTCTCTCTCTTTGATTTAATTGGCACAAGCATCTCTTATTTTGGGGAAAAAAGGACTTCTGAAATACTGCTTTCTTGCTATTAATTTGGATATATCTACTTGTGTTTGGATCTAATGCACCAAAGAGCTAATAGGATAATTGTGGTAACTAAAGGCTCAAGATTAAGGAAATTGCAAAAGAACCTTTTAAAATCATTATTTGAACTACTTGTGTAATAATAAGCTTTAACTGAAATGATTTTAGAGCAAATCAAGTTTCAACAGAAATGAAAAAAAATTGAGTAGGAGGGAATAGGAGAAACTATATTTGATGTGACCTAAGAAAATCTTATTACTTAACAAATCTTAAATTTAAAATAAAGTACAGACTCTGGCCTGAAAAATCATTGTGTTAAAAAAAGACAGGCAGGCATGTCATTCAAATACGGTACCTTGCCTGCTAATTAGCAATAATTTCAATATTATTCTCTTTTAATTGCTCTATACTTTTAACATTTATTTATGTATGGTGCAAGATATTTCTGTGTGCAAATTAAAACATTAATTCTTGAATTAGCAAATTTGTATTCTAGATGATCTCTATAAATTTGAAGACAATTTGGCAATCAAGTGGAAAAACACAATGAATTCAATCAGTAAATTACTGATGAGATTTGTAGCTCAGTGTTGTACAAGTGTCAGGGCAGATTGTAGAGCAGGTACAGCTACTGAATCATAAAGATAATTTACAATTTTTTTTTCCTAATTTTATTGAGAAATAACTTATACATAAGTACATACGAAAAGTTTCTTATTTTGTTCTGTGCAATTTTTCCAATCAGGAAAAAGAAACACAAAATACACTGGAATTTTACATCCCACTGAGTTAACATGCAGTTGCAAATAGCAAGCATTTTTTTAACTCATGCAGGAAGAATATTTTTACATTTTTAAGCAATGAGAGGTCTAAAAACTCATTGTTATATTTTGGAAGGGAGAGCTTAGACAGTGCTCCTTTTCCCTCCGAGCCTAGGTGGCAGCTGCACCTAACTTTAATGCGTTTGTTAGCATGTAGTTCTGAATCTTGGAATGTGCCAGTCTGCAACACTTGGTCGAGGACATCTCTTTATACTGGAAACCAGGTTTCAGGCAGCACAAAGAACTGTTCACCAAGTTGTTGGTCTTTCAGGCACTGTCGATGTTTGTCTCCGTGTGCTTTGCAGAGAAAAGCCTGTAGAGCATAGATTCCTGCATCACAGAGCTGCTTTGGATAAATCTCAAATTAAAAATGACAGCATTGCTCTCAGGTCTTCTTTGCAAAGGCACATTCTCGAAGGAGGTGTGTGACAACCTGTATGATCCTTCCAGAAAAGAAAACTACATGGTGCAAATTAGTATCTCTGTCCTCTATAAATTCGCCAGTGTACAATGAGCATGTTTAAGTGATGAGAATTTCTGTATTTTTGCAAACATGCTAACTTTAAAAAGCCTTTTAAGTCATTCAGTGTAACCTGCAAAGGCTTCAAGCAATCTTAACATGGATATTTTTACAACTGATGCTGTAATTACCACATTACACAAATGCTTTCTGTATAAACATGTATGTTATGTCTGATCTTGCATTGAGATATTCTATTATGGAACAAATATGAAACAAAGCACAATTACTGAGTCCTTTTTAGAAAATCAGCAGTTGGTTCGCAGTGTGTTGAAGTTCTTCCCACTTCTGCCATTCTTGGAGCTTTTGAAATTTGTATGTTTATCTAATTCCATTAGTTTTCACAACAGATTACAACATTTTCCAGAAAAGGTTTACATGGATTGCTGCATTTTCTGGTATCCAAGTGTATAATTTGAAACCAATTGGTGTGATTTGAACTGAGTCTCAATCACAGACAATCATAGTCCAGGAGTGAAGTGTTTGAAAGTTGTCACAATTTGTTAAATTTATGTATGTAGTCATATAGGCATCAAAGGCAGCTTCCGATAGGCTGACATAACCAAATAATGAACAAACTCTTCCTATACATTTTTTTCAAATTTTTTCCCAAGAATTTCCCTCACCCTTCCATTTCAGTTGATATTGTATTCTATTATCTGATCTTTCTCTGGCACCTTGATGTCATTTTCACCAGTGTAATCTAGAACATAGAACATTACAACGCAGTACAGGCCCTTCTGCCCTCGATGTTGCGCTGATCTGTGGAACCAATCTGACACCCATCTAATCTACACTATTCCATTCTCGTCCATATGCCCATCCAATGACCATTTAAATGCCCTTAAAGTTGGTGAGTCTACTACTGTTGCAGGCAGTACATTCCGTGACCCTAATACTCTTGAGTAAAGAAACTACCTCTGACATCTGTTCTAGATCTATCACCCCTCAATTCAAAGCTATGTCTCCTGGTACTAATCATCCCATTCAAGAAGAAGAGCTCTCACTGTCCAACCTATCTAACCCTCTGATTATCTTATGTCTCAATTATGTTGCCCCTCAACCTTCTTCTCTCCAACAAAAACAGCCTCAAGTCCCTCAAACTTTCCTCGTAAGACCTTCCCTCCATACTAGGCAACATCCTAGTAAGTCTCCTCTGAACCCTTTGCAAAGCTTCCACGTTCTTCCTATAATGCAGTGACCAGTACTGTATGCAATACTCCAACTGTGGCCACACCAGAGTTTTGCACAGCTGCAGCATGATCTCATGGTTCTGAAACTCAATTCTTCTACCAATAAAAGCTAACACAGCATCTGCCTTCTTAACAACTCCATTGACCTATCTGCATTCCTGTTACTCCTTCCAAAATGAATCTCATCACACTTTTTCACATTAAACCCCATTTGCCACCTCTCAGCCCAGCTTTGCAGCTAATCTGTCTCTCTGTAACCTGCAACATCCTTCGTCACTATCCACAGCTCTACCGACCTTAGTGTCATCTGTAAATTTACTAACCCATCCTTGTATCCCCTCAACCAAATCATTTATATAAATGACAAACAATAGTGGACCCAAAACAGATCTTTGTGGTACCTCACGAGTAACTGAGCTCCAGGATGAACATTTCCTATCAGCCACTAGAGGGCATAGGTTTAGGGTAAGAGGGGAAAGATATAAAAGCGACCTAAGGGGCAACTTTTTCATGCAGAGGGTGGTACGTGTATGGAATGAGCTGCCAGAGGAAGTGGTGGAGGCTGGCACAATTGCAACATTTAAGAGGCATTTGGATGGGTATGTGAATAGGAAGGGTTTGGAGTGGTATGGGCCGGGTGTTGGCAGGTGGGACTTTGTATTTTGTGCAACAGCCTACTGTGGGGAAACTTATCAAATGCCTTACTGAAATCCATATACGCCACATCAACTGCTTTTCCCTCATCCACCTGTTTGGTCACCTTCTCAAAGAATTCAATAAGTTTGTGAGGCACGATCTACCCTTCACAAAACCACGTTGACTATCCCTAATCAACTTATTCATCTTTAGATGATGATAAATCCTATCTTTTATAACCCTTTTCAACACTTTACCCATAACCGAAGTAAGGCTCACAGGTCTATAATTTCTAGGGTTGTCTCTACTCCCCTTCTTGAACAAGACAACAGCATTTGCTATCCTGCAGTCTTCTGGCACTATTTCTGTGGACAATAATGACAAAGATCAAAGCCAAAGTCTTGGCAATCTCCTCCCTAGCTTCTCTGAGAATCCTCAGATAAATCCCATCTGACCTGGGCGATTTGTCTATTTTTATACTTTCCAGAATTGCTAACAACTCCTCCTTATGCGCCTCAATCCCATCTAGTCTAGTAGCCTGTATCTCCGTATTCTCCTCGACCACATTGTCTTTTTCTAGTGTGAATACTGAGGCAAAGTATTCGTTTAGCGCTTCCCCTATCTCCTTTGACTCCACACACTACTTCCCACTACAATGCTTTATTGGTTCTAATCTTACTCTAGGCAAAAGTGAGGACTGGAGATTAGAGTCAAGATTATAGTGGTGCTGGAAAGGGACAGCAGCATCCGAGGAGCAGGAATATTGAGTATTCAGGTGACCAACCTGTTTTGAACACACTAATTTTTTCAGGGTGGCGGTCTGCTTCGAGGCAAGCTACCACCTGTCCCAGCCCCTGCCTCTGCATGCTCCCTTGATGCTCTTAGCTGAGAGTCCTGGGGATCCGAATGTTTACTTTGAAAAAAATTAGAGTGCTCAAAGCAGGCTGGTTGTCTGAATACTCAATTTTTCCGTTCCTTGGATGCTGCCTGACCTGCTGTGCTTTTCTAGCACCACCCTAATCTTACTCTAGTCATTTTTTTTTCCTGATATAGCTATAGAAAGCCTTGGGGTTTTCCTTCAAGAGATTCAACTTCCTTAGTAAACCATGGCTCTCATGCTTAACAACTTCTTCCCTGCCTGACCGGTACATACTTTTCAAGGACCCGCAGCTGATCCTTGAGTAAGCTCCACATTTCTATTGTGACCATCCCCTGCAGTTTCCTTCCCCATCCTATGCATCCTAAAACTTGCCTAATTGCATTGTAATTGCCTTTCCCACAGCTATGACACTTGCCCTGTGGTATACACCTATCCCTTTCCATCACCAAAATAAACCTAACAGAATTGTGGTCACAATCACCAAATTGTGCTCACCTACCTCCAAATCTAACACCTGGCTGGGTTCATTACCCAGTATTAAATCTAATGTGGCCCCGCCCCTTGTTGGCCTGTCTACACATTGTGTCAAGAAACCCTCCTGCGCACATTGACCCATCTAAAGTATTTGAATTATAGTATTCCCAGTCAATATTTATCAGCTAAAGACTCCATAACCTCTGTGCTGACTCCACCAGGATGATTAACGCTGGCGGATAAACAATGGATGCTTCACCAGAAGAGCGGGGTGGGGGGGTGGGGTGGGGAGAGGATAGGAAATTAACAAATAATCAACAGTGTAACCGTGGCAATATTGGGAAAAATGTCTTAAAGTTGTTAGAAGTTGGAATGTTCTGCCTGGGAGTGTGGTGGAGGAAGATTCTGTATGAGGTTTCAACAGAGCTGGATATACAATTGAAAGTGATGAGTTAAGAGGGATATGGAGATAGGGCTGGAAAATGGGAGTAACTGGGTAGCTCTTTTGGGAGAGCTGTCATGGGTTAAATGGCTTCTGTTGTGGAAGATTCACTCAATACTCAATTTAAAAAATTACCAGGAAACGCAGAAAATCCTTCACGAAATTAAACTTTAATCTTGCAAAATCAAAGCTGTGTGAGCCAGCAAAATGTCTTACTGACTCCCCACAATCTCTCTGTTCTCCTGCAATTTATATAGTTATTCTTCCCGCGCTTATCTGATGACATTAGCATACCCAATCATGCTGGCTTACTTTGCCTTTCTAAATTAATCATCGTCTACCACACTAGTTTCCTCCATCACACTTAACCTATCAAATTACAATACCATGGTCTTCAGCATTAGCTCATCTCCCAGTGATTTAACTAACCTATCACAGTGCACTACCGTTATCTGTTACTGGAGCCCTGTAACCTGATCTCAGGCATGCATTCACTTAGTGTTCTAGTGAACCATATAACTGCCAGAATAACTTCCATATATTCCCCCCTTTGAGACCAACCGGTCTCGCACAGAAATAACATAAGGAGGCTGAACATCCAAAGGCCAAATCAATTGACAGAACCCCAAAAGCGGGCAATAACAATTTCCGGGGTCCAGACCTCAAAAGATTCTCCCTCCACACCTGGAGTCACAGGCCAAAACCCCGTCCCACAATAACAGGAACAGGAAAAAAGACCCAAAGGACCCCACACAACCTAAAAGCACACACGCAACACATGAAAGTCAGGCAACTCCATCAGAATAAGGCTTCAGCACTGCAGCAAACGTCAGATCACCGAAGCAGAGAGGTGAGCCCGCAGCAGAAGAGGCGGCTGGGCCAGAGTCCACTGGAACAACAGCGCAGCAAGACACTTTTAAAAAAAAGACTTAACAAGAGGAAGAGCACAGAAAAAGACAAAGGCAACAACAAGCAACACAAAACCTGCAACAATCCCAAATGTAGCGAATCAAGCCCCCAATCTGCACAGAACGCCATCCAACCAGCCCAAGGCCTGCTGAGTCCACCACACCACCTGACCAGTCGCATCCAATTGCTCACCCAATGCAGAGAGGGCATCAGCAGATTAATCAATAAATTGCTGCTGATCGTAACAGATATAACTAATCCACCCAACATTCATGCAAGTCCCAATGGTAGGGATAAGTGACTCTCAGCCTGCGGCAATCTCACTCCTGGCCCAAAACATATTGGGGACACCCCTTGGCTAACCAATACCAAGAAAGTGTTTTACCGGGTCAGGGACGTACTCCCATTTAGGGTGGTGCAGAGTCGGTTATCAAAGCCGCAGTGACACGATCAAGCAAGGTGCGCCAATAGGCCCCTTCCTGTTACCAAACACTGGCTCTCTCAGTATTTCCTGTGTGTGGATAAACTCATGTATCATAGTTAGCTGTTGCATGTATTACTTAAGTTCAAGTTCCAGTTGTTCCAAACTAGGCCTATCATATGGACCCCTCTACTTGGGCACTGGCACGGTCTACTGGTAAGCATTTCATGCAGCGCCAAGTTAGTCATGCAGTTAGTTTGCATTAGTGGCAGCGGCAGCGCATCAACCCAATTAAGATTGGAGCTGGCACAAATCTTACTCAGCTTAGCTTTCAAAATACCATTAATCCATTCCACCATAACCTGTGACTGGGGATGATACACACAGCCAAACCTTTGCTTAATCTGCCAAGTCTTCAGCAGATTTAACCACCATCTGGATAAAGGCAGACCCATTACCCAAACCGATCTCCAATGGTAGGCCAAACCATGGATAAATCGTTAAAAGCGTTACCACTGTCTGCCGCTGAATCTTTCGACGGGGTCTCTTTTACCCATCTACTAAACCTATCAATGACCACCAACATCCCGATTTTCTCACTGTCTACATAGTTGATCACCAAATGCTTAAATAGCCCATCAGGTACAGGCATATGTCCTATAGAGGTCGCTATCCCCTTTCTGACATTACTTTGAGAACAAACATCACATTGCGATAATATATAACTCACTGAACCCTGCAAGTAAGGTGACTAAAAGCCATCCATCTCTATTTACCTCAGCACTTTCCCTCTAGCACAGTGATCCAAACCATGTGCTGCTGAGGTGAGAATGGTCAACAAAGGGGTAGGTGCCACCTACAGGCCTTCCTGGTTATGCTTGCCCCCCACCCCCTCCTTTGTCCCTGCAACAGCTGCTTAGCTTAGGTCAAAGGAAGAGCCAAATACAAAGAAAATTTACAGCCTAGCAATAGGCCCTTCGGCCCTCCAAGCCTGAGCCGCTCCAAATCCACTGTCTAAACCTTCATGCTTTTGTAGACCTCAATCAGGGCCCCCCTCACTCTCCTTTTTTCTAAATGAAAACAATCCTAACCTACTCAACCTCACTTCATAGCCAGCACCTGCCATATCAGGCAATATCTTCGTAAACCTTCTCTGCACTCTCTCCAAAGCGGTAATGTGGTGACCAGAACTGTACTCCGTATTCTAAATGCGGCCGAACCAATGTCTTGTACAATTTTAACTTGGCCTGCCAGCTCTTGTACTCAATACCCTGTCCGATGAAGGCAAGAATACCAAATGCCTTCTTGACCACTATCCACCTGTGAGAAAACCTTCAGGGTACAGCGGACCTCAACTCTCAGATCTCTCTGCTCATCAATATTTCCCAAGGCTCTTCCCTTTATAGTATAGTTCACTCTAGAATTGGACTTCCCAAAATGCATAACCTCACGTTTGCCTGGATTGAGCTTCATCTGCCACGTCTCAGCCTAACTCTCCAGTCTATATTCTCCTGTATTCTTTGATCGTCCCCAATGCTTTTACTATTACTATTACTACTACTTCGTACCATCTGCAAACTTGCTGATCAGACCAAAAGTACCCTCTTCCAGATCATTCATGTATATCACAAACAACAGTGGTCCCAGCACTGATCCCTGTGGAACACACTGATCACCTAGTCACCTTTCTCTATATTGAGAAACTCCCTTCCACTGTGACTGTCTCCTGTTGCTCAACCAGTTCTTTATTCACCAAGCTAGAACACCCTGCAAACCATATGACTTCACTTCCTCCATTAGTTTACCATGGGGAACCTTATCAAATGCCTTACTAAAGTCCATGTATATGACATCTACAGCCCTTCCTTCATCTATCAACTTGGTTACTTCCTCAAAGAACTCTATTAAATTGGTAATGCACAATCTCTCTCGCACAAAACCGTGCTGCTGATCACTAATAAGGCCACTCTTCTCCAAATATAAATAGATCTTATCCCTCAGTACCTTCTCCAGCAACTTTCCCACCACTGACATTAGGCTCACTGGTCTGTAGTTACCTGGAATATCCTTACTACCCTTCTTGTATAGGGGGACAACATGAGCAACCCTCAAGTCCTCTGGCAACTCACCTGTGATTAAGGATGCTACAAAGATATCTATCAGGGCCACTTTTAGCCCACTTAATTCCTTGTTAGAGGGTGCTCCCTGGACCGGCATATTATTCATCAGAGTAGTTCCGATCAATCCTGCTGTCACTGGCAACATTGTCTTGCTTTCTCTAGTTCTTTCTTTTTAAGTTCCTGAGCTGCAGCAGTGTCAACTTTCATTGCACCTCCTCCTACTGGCCAGCCAGCTCCTTTGTCTTTCCAGTATCTTTCGACCGCATGGACTACATGTTCTCTGAACTCCTGGCGGGCCATGGACGTCAGACCCACTACCTCCTTCAACTTAAATTTGACTTGAGGGGGCCTTATCTCAGCAATAGCAGTCTGAAACTTCATGGTCAGCAGCTGACTACCTTCCACATCCTGTTCTGTTTTAAGTCTCCACCTTTTCAACTGGCTGTCCAAATAGGCTGCTGGGTTTTTGGTGTCTCCCAATGGATGCCCTCTCAAAGCTACTGGATCAATCTCAGGTAGGCAACAGTCTAAGGGCCTGCCATACCCTTTGTTTTATTCGATCAAACCCAGCACCATCAATCATCGGATTGTCCACCACCTTCCTCAGGCGGGCTCGGTCCATTACCATTCTTAATGTCGAGAGTCCCACCACCTGTAATAGCAGAGCCTTCAAATCCCCCATAGCCAACAACCATCCTGTGGTTTCATCTTCAAAGGCTCTAATCCACTTTCCTACTCCACCATGTAAACTGGGCAACACATTTCTCAGCCTTTCCAGATCCTGGGTCCCCCAAAGAATGTATAACAGCTGTCTCCCCTCTTTTACAGACAAATGCAACATCTTCCCCTGTGGGACTTTCTTTCCCTTTATTAAAATTGCTACATTGTGATTCCTCACCAGATTCCAATTCTAACTTAACTTGTACTTCAGCATTCTCCCCTGTGTTACTGCCATGTTACCTGTCCTGCTTTTCGTTTCTTTATTTTAAACACATTCTGTTCTGGGTCAGTTGCATCCAAATCTAATTTCCCCCATTATCTCTATTGTCCCCTTATCACAAGACAACGTCTTACATTCTCCTCCCCCAAATGGGGGAGGGTTACCCCAAGCCTTCCAACCTGGGAAATACAGATGTAGACCCCTGGTGGGCCTTCATACTGGAAGGCTCTTTATTCTGCACTAAGCACGTGGAGATGTTTTCATCCCAGCCTTTGTGCAGAGAAACTGCTCATCCTACTCTCTAGCACCCCATGATTGCAATTGGTGCCTGAAAAATCATTCCCAAACCTCCCCTACAATTCCATACAGCCGTAAAATTTCCAACTCCTATTCCCTCTTCAATATTGTCTTGTCTGATTTACCCTTAGGTCAGTAATTTTTAATTAACCCTTTCATTTCGGTGCGCATATTTCTATCAAAGGTTATCCTCTTTCGGCCATTTAGTTAATAAATACTTGGTTCTTCTTTCATATTTTCCAGAAATTTTTACAAAACTGTGTCTTACTACTGGAAATTTCTTACTCTGTATCTAAATTGCAGTCCCTTATCAATCTATCAGTTCCTAAACGTCCTCGATTGCAGCTAGTTAATACAAACAACCTATTCTCATTCATTCATAGAGTCATAGAGATGTACAGCATGGAAACAGACCCTTCGGTACAACCTGTCAATGCCGACCAGATATCCCAACCCACCTGCCAGCACCCGGCCCATATCCCTCCAAACCCTTCCCATTCATATACCATCCAAATGCCTCTTAAATGTTGCAATTGTACCAGCCTCCACCAAAATCCTCTGGCAGCTCATTCCATACACGTACCACCTTCTGCGTGAAAAAGTTGCCCCTTAGGTCTCTTTAATATCTTTCCCCTATCGCCCTAAACCTATGCCCTCTAGTTCTGGACTCCCCGACCCCAGGGAAAAGACTTTGTCTATTTATCCTATCCATGCCCCTCATAATTTTGTAAACCTCTATAAGGTCACCCCTCAACCTCCGACGCTCTAGGGAAAACAGCCTCAGCCTGTTCAGCCTCTCCCTGTAGCTCAGATCCTCCAACCTGGCAACATTCTTGTAAATCTTTTCTGAAACCTTTCAAGTTTCATAACATCTTTCCGATAGGAAGGAGACCAGAATTGCACGCAATATTCCAACAGTGGCCTAACCAATGTCCTGTACGGCCGTAACATGACCTCCCAACTCCCGTACTCAATACTCTGACCAATAAAGGAAAGCATACCAAACACCACCTTCACTATCCTATCTACCTGCAACTCCACTTTCAAGGAGCTATGAACCTGCACTCCAAGGTCTCTTTGTTCAGCAACACTCCCTAGGACCTTACCATTAAGTGTATAAGTCCTGCTAAGATTTGCTTTCCCAAAATGCAGCACCTCGCATTTATCTGAATTAAACTCCATCTGCCACTTCTCAGCCCATTGGCCCATCTGGTCCAGATCCTCTTGTAATCTGAGGTAATCCTCATTGCTGTCCACTACACCTCCAATTTTGGTGTCCTCTGCAAACTTACGAACTGTACCTCTTATGCTCTTATGTAAATGACAAAAAGTAGAGGGCCCAGCACCGATCCTTGTGGCACTTCACTGGTCACAGGCCTCCAGTCTGAGAAACAACCCTCCACCACCACCCTGTGTCTTCTATCTTTGAGCCAGTTCTGTATCCAAATGGCTAGTTCTCCCTATATTCCATGAGATCTAACCTTGCTAATCAGTCTCCCATGGGGAACCTTGTCGAACGCCTTACTGAAGTCCATAGAGATCACATCTTCTGCTCTGCCCTCATCAATCTTTGTTATTTTTTCAAAAAACTCAATCAATTTTGTGAGACATGATTTCCCACACACAAAACCATGTTGACTATCCCTAATCAGTCCTTACCTTTCCAAATACATGTACATCCTGTCCCTCAGGATTCCCTCCAACAACTTTCCCACCACGGAGGTCAAGCTCACTGGTCTATAGTTCCCTGGCTTGTCTTTACTGCCCTTCTTAAACAGTGGCACCACGTTAGCCAACCTCCAGTCTTCCGGCACCTCACCTGTGACTATCGATGATTCAAATATCTAAGCAAGAAGCCCAGCAATCACTTCTTTAGCTTCCCACAGAGTTCTCGGGTACACCTGATCAGGTCCTGGGGATTTATCCACCTTTAACCGTTTCAAGACATCCAGCACTTCCTCCTCTGTAATCTGGACATTTTGCAAGATGTCACCATCTATTTCCCTACAGTCTATATCTTCCATATCCTTTTTCACAGTAAATACTGATGCAAAATATTCATTTAGTATCTCCCCCATTTTCTGTGGATCCACACAAAGGCCGCCTTGCTGATCTTTGAGGGGCCATATTCTCTCCCTAGTTACCCTTTTGTCCTTAATATAGTTGTAAAACTCCTTTTGGATTCTCCTTAATTCTATTTGCCAAAGCTATCTCATGTCCCCATTTTGCCCTCCTGATTTCACTCTTAAGTATACTCCTACTTTCTTATACTCTAAGGATTCACTCGATCTATCCTGTCTATACCTGACATATGCTTCCTTCTTTTTCTTAACCAAATCCTCAATTTCTTTAGTCATCCAGCGTTCCCTATACCTACCAGCCTTTCCTTTCACCCTGACAGGAATATACTTTCTCTGGATTCTTGTTATCTCATTTCTAAAGGCTTCCCATTTTCAAGCTGTCCCTTTACCTGCAAACATCTGCCTCCAATCAGCTTTTAAAAGTTCTTGCCTAATACCGTCAAAATTGGCCTTACTCCAATTTAGAACTTCAACTAAACCAGTCTAAACCAATTCAGTCTAAACCAATCTAGGAGTGCATCTGCAAATTGCACTAATTACTAACAGTTTCTTGAAAAATCTCTCTCAAAAAATTCTTGAATTCTTTGCACAATAAAATCAAAACACCCCCGGATCTCGAGCTCCAGGGAAACAAAACACAAACATTCAACCACCAACAAAAATTATGCGTACAAACCAGATCATAATGGTTAAACTATAAAATCTCTCTCTCTCACACACACACTCTCACATGCAGAAACATTCTGCAAATTACAACTGCTCTCTCTCTCTCTTTCTGTCTGTCTCTCTCTCTCTCTGCCTCTGTCTCTCTTTCTGTGTCTGTCTGTCTGTGTGTGTCTCCCTCTCTTTGTCTGCCTGTCTGTCTGTCTGTCTGTCTCTCTCTCTCTGAGCTTTGGTGCGAACAGCCAGAACTCAATCTTTGTCAGCCAGAGCCTTACTTAAACAGACCCTTTGTTCATTTCCTATTATCCTACAGCCTTATCTAAAACATTTACCAGAGTAGTAACACTATAACACTGATTATTCTCTGCTATTTTACCTTTAATCATCCACTACCAATCTGCTAGCTTTCTAAACAGGTCTATCAGTGTTTCCAGTAAAACAATTTCCTCTTATTTATTCTGCCCAATAAGTTCAGGCCCTCATTTCCTGCGAGGTGGTATCTATAGGGTCTTACATTCACCATGTGGAATTTTACTATCACAATGTGGACTTTTATTAATCAATGGACTTTTTACTATCACCATGTGGACTTTCATTATCACCACATGGACCTTTTACTAATCTCTTTATTTTATACTACTCACCCCTCTGCGCAGTTTTCCTGAACAATCCTCTGCATCTCCTCAAACTTTAATTTATCATCCACCTTCTAGTTCTTTGAATCGGAGACCCACCAGCAGCTTTCTTTTCACTTTGCATTCCCAAGGACCTCCCTTACCTGACAGATTACAGTCTGAATTAACAACAAAATGCTTATCTTTGTTGTGGGTGGCCAGCCCTTCTCTGTCCGCTACAGAGAAGTTCTTGGTTCAGCTGAAAAGTACCTTGAAGCTGCAACCTCTTTTCAGAGGGAATGGTCTCTTTCCGATCCCATCCTCGTCGCCAAATATGTTGTGGAAGAATCACCAATGTTCTATTTAAAAAAATTACCAGGAAACGCAGAAAATCCTTCACGAAATTAAACTTTAATCTTGCAAAATCAAAACTGTGTGAGCCAGCAAAATGACTCCCTACAATCTCTCTGTTCTCCTGCAATTTATATAGTTATTCTTCCCGCGCTTATCTGATGACATTAGCATACCCAATCATGCTGGCTTGCTTTGCCTTTCTAAACTAATCATCGTCTACCACACTAGTTTCCTCCATCACACTTAACCTATCAAATTACAATACCATGATCTTCAGCATTAGCTCATCTCCCAGTGATTTAACTAACCTATCACAGTGCACTACCGTTATCTGTTACTGGAGCCCTGTAACATGATTCCGGGCATGCATTGCAACACTAAGTGAACCATATAACTGCCAGAACAACTTCCATACTTCCTTCTGTACTGTAAAATTCTATGATTCTGTCAGTCTTACTATAATTGAATTTACAAAATTCTAAAGGAAAGCGAAAGTTAGCCACATGACAACTGATCTTTGGCAGTACGTTTCAAACATGTGAGCTCTACCTTCTCGAAGGCCAGGTGGCACGAAATGCATGTGAGCACCACTACCTGCAAGTTTCTTTCGATGCCACACAACATCCTGATATAGAATTATATTGCCATTCCTTCACTATCACTGTGTCAGAAACATGGGGTGAGGTGAGAGGGCTGGTGATAAGAATTCTGAGGAATTTGTGCAAGCTGGAGTGAGAAGTATTGAACTCCATGTCCCTATAGGATGTCTGACTTGTTAACTGTTACGTTCGAAAATACAGTCGTATTCATTGTTTTCTGTAAAATTTTAAAAGAAACAAGAGCTCAATTTATAATTCACAAAAATCACCTTCCATAAAAATGTCATAAGACATGCAGTAGAAGCATGATGTGGGGCAGAATGTTATTAATCAAATAAACTGTCCTATTGTGGTAGAATACGGACAGCATCCATCTGCCCTTATGTCTAAAATTGAACAATTTGGAAAATGCAAAATTTAGTAATTATTCACAAAGGATGAAAAAGTTATAAGGTGTACTGCCTTGGATCACGTCTCCATGTTTCATAGTAGCCATCACAGGAACTGCAGAAATGGAGATCCTGTATGTGTCTTGTGTTGTCCCTTTCATCCATTGAAGGGAATCATTGAAATTGAAGGAGTAGTTAAATGTCTCATTAAAATAGGAGTTAAGTATGAAATAAAAGCTACAAAACTAGAAAGTTGACATGCTGCAGTTTACTGAGCACTTGTTACTGACCCAGGTTATTTCTGACTAAGAAGGACTGTATGTCGAGAGTGTGGTGCTGGAAAAGCACAGCAGGTCAGGCAACATCAAAGGAGCAGGAAAATCAATGTTTCGGGAAAAAGCATATCATCAAGAATTTCCTGATGAAGGTCTTTTGCCCGAAACATCAATTTTCCTGCTCATCGGATGCTGCCTGACCTGATGTGCTTTTCCAGCACCACACTCTCGACTCTAATCTTCAACATCTGCAGTCCTCACTTTTGCCTAAGAAGAAATGTATACCAATGTATTTAACTGGCTGTGGAAAATTGCAAGTTTTGTAGCCTGCATGTTAAAAATAGAAAACTTGAATTTCTCATCTCATGTTTGAGTGGTGTATTCATCAAATGTTTGAAAACTACAAGTTAAACATCAGACAAAAGAAATAAAAAGCTCCCTCTGCTGGTTATTGAGACTTAGCAGGCAGTTAGAAGATGAAGCAGAACATAACCAACCCTATCTACATAAGAAATATAATTCTGAAAATAGAGGGGACCAATGAACAAATTCTCAGAATTCCTATTAGAATTCACCCTGGGTTTACCAATTAGAGAAAACTTACCACGGTAAACAGAGTGGAAAGATACAGTGAGGAGCTACTCCTCCAATCACAGGCTCTCATGTTTTTTTACTGATGTTCACTGGTGAACCTAGCAACCGACATGAGAGAAGCAGCTATGATTGCAGAAGCACTAAGCAATTAGGTAAGCAAGTGTTGTCAATGAGGGAGTTGCTGTCAGAATATATTGCTGGGGACCAGCACTATGGGAGAATAGAGGGAAGGGGGGAGAGGTGGCGGGTTGATATGGCTGTAGATGGTGGTTGCTAAGGTGTAGTAGGAGATAGGGAGGCCAGAAGGACATGGATGGGGTTGGCAAAATACACAGGGCTACAAGAATAGTTATGGAGGCGGGGAGGTTGCAAGGCGGCTGGGAGGGAAGATGAAGGCCAAATGAACATGGAATTTATAGTTTAACGCTGCATGTGAATGGGGTAAATGCATTGGATGTTGTTATAAAGAGTACTCGTTAAACCATTTCAATTTTGTAATATATGATAAAAATATGTGATCTCTTCAAGATAGGTGTGATAAGGGTGGTATCTTTTTGTATATGGAAATATATGTAAATTATTTTAAAAGAATACTTTTGGTACTAACTTTTGGTCTTTGATTCTCTGCCAATTTAAATACTGCTGTTGCTTAGGAAATGTGACTTTAAATCTAATACAAGGTTGATTATTTATTGAAGGTTTTGATGTGTTATTTCAGTTCAGTTTACGTGAGCTCAGATGCCCTGTATATCAGAACATATATAGATGGTAATATTGCCATGTGACTGCATCATCTAATAAGAGTCAATGAAAATGAGAAAGGGTGCCCCCCCACTGCCGCCCCCCCCCATCAGAAAAGTAACCATTGAGAAAATCTCAAGAGGAGCCCTGAAAACCAAATGCCTTGAATGATTGAAAAAAAGAGAAGTGTTATGTTATGTAATGACTTTACTTACAAATTTATTAAAGGAACTTGAAACATTTCTAGGATTTTCAAAATTTAGGATTTTGCGAATGGAATTATGAACACCAGTTATTTTAAAGTAACTGGCTTACATATTGTCATGACAAGAAGCTTGATATTTCAGTATTCCTTTACAACACAAAGAAGGAAATCAAATTTTGCAAAAAACTGCTTGAGAACGACAATGGAGACATCTTGAAAAATTGGATATTAAAATGATTTGTTTGTTTAAAAAGGAAAAGATATTAGAAATGAAAGACTATTTACAGCAATGAAAATCATTCTCCAAACTCTGTACAATTTGGTAATTTTCACTAGTTTTGAATTTGATTTATTTGATTTTAGGAGAAAGTAAAACAATTTTGTGTAGTCATGGCAATAATTATCATAATACATCACTTAATGAGTGTGTATTGGTAATCTTGAAAATATTTCTTATGTCAATGTACTATAAGTTAGGTAATTTATGTAGTATATTCTCATGATTAACTTTTAAAAATGTGGCTTAACCTCATGAAGGCAGAAGATCAGACAGTGTAAGACATTAGTAATTATTTAATTTTTTGCAATAAGGTGAGCATAATAGTGAGAGCCACCTTTTTTTACTATCTATAGTGTAATTGTAAATAAACATAGTTGTGTAATTGTAATAGCTACGATCAGAATGAGGGAGAATGCAAGTCTTTAATTTGGGTTAGTATTTATTTTTAATTTGATAATCCGTAAACGTATAATTGCATACGTGTGAAAAGACATGGATGATTCTGATTATGCTGCTGTGTACTTCTTGTAAATGGATACAAAAGACAAAATGTTGACAGTTGTTTATGTCAAAATGTCTAATTAAGCAATTGAACAGCATCTAAAGTTTTCTAGAAATTTAACAAATCTTTGTTAGACAAATGCAATCTTAGAAGCAGAGAACTAAAACAGGGAAAACATCTGTTCACTCGTGTTTTAAAAAATGTCATGTGTTATCTTAAGGAAGACCATTAACTTTTGAAAAGAAAGTAAAGCTCTTAGTTATTGACTGAAATAAATTATACCATAAGATTTTATACTTTAAATAAAAACCATTACTGCGTAAGAATTAGACAAAAAAAGTCCTACTTGTTTAACACTATATTTCATAAATCCTGAATAGTTAAGCCAATAAACCTCAACAGTTACTGTTATATATGATTCCATCCAAAGTACCCTTACACATTGAGATCCTGAGATTCATTCACTTCTCCTATTGGAATCACCAAATATGAAATAATGGGCGGCACGGTGGCACAGTGGTTAGCACTGCTGCCTCACAGCGCCAGAGACCCGGCTTCAATTCCGGCCTCAGGCGACTGACTGTGTGGAGTTTGCACATTCTCCCCGTGTCTGCGTGGGTTTCCTCCGGGTGCTCCGGTTTCCTCCCACAGTCCAAAAATGTGCCGGGTAGGTCAATTGGCCATGCTAAATTGCCCGTAGTGTTAGGTAAAGGGGTAAATGTGGGAGAATGGGTCTGGGTGCGTTGCTGTATGGAGGGTCGGTGTGGACTTGTTGGGCTGAAGGGCCTGTTTCCACACTGTAAGTAATCTAATCTAAGAATTTGCATTGATTTTTCCTTAATTATTTGGCCTTTCTGTGGTATGAAGTGTCATGGGGAACTTTCCATAAACTATCCTCCAATTTTCCCTCAAAACCTCATGACTCTGGACTTTTCAGCTCAGACTTGGATCTCACTCCATTTGTGCTTAGTATTTTAAAAATCAGGAACATCCTTGGACTTGTGATTTCTGTTCCCTTTGTCCTAGCTATGGACAGGTACTGTTTTCTCCCAATTTGTTCTCCTGGCTCTGCAATAGTTCTTAGTCTCATTTCAGTTTTTCAGCTCTGAGCAGACTCTACCTCTGCTTCCCCTAAGCCCTAACAAAGCTGATTGCTGACTGGACTACTATCTTTTCCTGTGAAAAATCACACATGAATAAATTTAAAAGAAAGGATGTCCCTTATTCTCTCAGTCTAATCTGGAACACTCTACAATGCTCCAAATAAAAGTGTAAATTAATTATATTTTACCTTCGAAACAACTTGTTTATTCTGTGCCCCACATGACTAATTTATATCTCTAATGGAGTTAATGGTCTTCTTTGCAGACTTCCTGGTTCCACTAAGAAATTCAACATTTACAAGTTGCTTTTAACCTTTTTGATCTGGGAAGCCAACATGAATAATTGAAACCTTTCCAGTTTACCCTTCAACTTCAAATCATTTTCAAAGATATTTTGAGACATACTGGGTGGTCAGACAGATCCAAAGTAGCCATTATAATCTTAGATGGGAGTACCACTTTTCAGCACCCAAGCAACAACACAAAACTTTTTTGCATTTCAATTACACCAGATCTGATTGAAATCTATTTGCTTTGGAGTTGATTCCTAGTGTCTCAAGCTATGCGCTTCCATTATCTTATTCAATCCCAACCTAAATGTCTTAACAACTAAATCATAGGAATCATGGAATTGAACATTTTCATAGCACTTGGGTCGTGCAGAGTGGGTGGTGGGAGGAGAAAAGGATGTAGGGGAGAGAAGTGTGAGGTGTATAGGTGACCTTCACCTGTACCTTAACCTAGACAATGGAACGTCTCTGATGTATTGGAAACCAATTGTAAAATCCTAGCTAGCTCACTAACTAGCATTTATTTAACAAAGCCCTTAATACTGGCTATATCCAATGGGGAACAGCTGGGTGGATTTGCTGGACATTTAATAAAACCTGAGTGAATGCATTCAATGAGAGTGAACACATTGTCACCACGCAATGACGAACCCCTCTACTAATTAAACCAAACATCCAAAGAAGCTCACCTCGCCTCGTAATCCGTTAAAGTATGAGTGACTGAGAACTCCCAAATTATAGTATTTAAAGAAAATAATATCAATTTATTCTTTAACTCTAAAAGTGAACATTAAACAACAGCTATTCATAACTCAAAGCTCCCCCTTTTTCTTAACTGCGTATTACCTGCCTCCAACTCTATAACAATATGTTGTTCCAATAAGACACTTATTAAAATTGCACCAACTTAATTTCACAACCACACAGTGGCTGTTGTCTTCGGTGTCTGTCTTTTTCCAGCTGAAGATCTCTGTGGGTCGTCGTCTTTTCTTTTACTGCGAATATGTTCCATATGAAAAGGCACCTTTTATAGAGAGTGTTTCTTAATTTCTTGGATCTGTGTTGATGGCAGTTGCTCTGTCTCCAATTTTCAAAATGTCTGCATTTCTTATATCGCCAATATCAGATTGTCTCATTGGTTTGATGTTGGCAAAACAATAAGTTCAAACTTGATTGGGTTTTAGTATCTTAGGGCATAATTTAAACTGGTTAAATTTGAATTGTTGTTAAAACAGCAACCAACTCAGGTAGCCATTTCACAGCCAAATGTTACATATTTTCAATTTTCCAGTACACTGAGACTGCTATCTAGTCATATCACATGTGCTTGTCGGCTCTTAATTCGAAACAGCATTCACTCTCTCTTAAAGTTACAGTGCACACCTTCAACTTCATAACAAGATGTAAATTATTTTTATATATATAGTAAATTGGAGAATGGCAATATCTAGATGTCAGGCCAGTCCGGTTTTTACAGCATTTGGTCTCCAATATAGAAAGCTGACCTCATTTAATTAATCTATTCCCACATTCCTCCTTAGCTTCTCCTTCTACTACCATTCCTGAGAAATGACTGACCAGAGTTGGAAATCTTATTACAAACCCTTTTTAAAATTCCAAACATTCCTACCATAATACTGCACAGTCTGAATTGTTATAACTAACAGTTTTCTCAAGCCATTTCTAATATTTATATTTACTGGTAGACAGCTTTGTAAATCTGTCTAAGGTGTATCCCTCCTATGTTATGCTGACTAAAGCTGTATTCATTAACTGAAATTTTAGTAAGGTTCTACCTTTTTGTATTTTATTCCACATCTTCCTTGATTAAGACCTTAAATTTTGATTTTTTTGCAATTTTTTCTCAACCTGATCATTCCATCTTTAATGTCCTGAAATCTTCAAACCTCTACCCTGAGTTTCTCTGTACCGGTGACAAATTTTTAAACTGATTTACGCCATCATGCTGCGATGAATATCTGAGTCCATGTTTTTCCTTCATGGATGAAAAAAATACTGAGGGTGATTCATCCAAGGCTTTTCTCATGAACTTTTACCAATCAACCTAAGATTGGTATAGGCACAAACCTCTTCATCAATTTGTGCAATCTTTACCTTGTACTTCCTGATATCAGCAAATAATAGTCTTTCTCCTTTCTATTACTTGTTGCTCAGGAAAGACCATTTTCCACTGACTTCAGCCAGGTGGTAATAAAAGCAATTTTCTCAGTAGTGATGGCTTTTCAGCCAAGTTACATTCATTTTCAGCATTCTACTCCAAGAGTATAATAACTGACTTGTTATTCATCTCAGCCACAGAAACAGTAATGCAGACAGAAGACCAGGAAGATTATCATAGTGGAAAAAACCTCTGAAGTACATATTAGTGAATTCTTCACCAATGGAACTAAGCATTTGCCATTTATCATTTATTAATTGCCATTAAACAAAACCACTGTTGTATATGTTAAGGCATCTTTAATTATGTTATTTATTAATCAGGCGGAAGCTGCTGAAGGTTTAGCTCACAAAGAACAATCAGATGCAAACAATAGTTCTTGTCTGAAGAAGGTTGTCAGATTTTCTTTTGCACCTCATAATTGCTTCTTTTGGCAATCTGCGTATTATTTGCCAAATTGCTACCTGATAATCCATCTTGTAAAATTCACATGTTAGCTTAGATTATTATTCACAAAGAAGACAGGCCCTGGCATGCCATGGTGGGAAACTTGCTACAAGGACTATAATCATTCATGGGAACACGAATTCTCATGGCAGCAGCTGACAGGAATGGGCAATTAGCATGACCTGTAGCATCATCCACATTCCAAGAACAAATTTATATCATTAAAAATGTTGCCTAGAAATTATTTAGTCTCTGATAACAATGTAGAGGAATATGATGTCCATCAATAACCTAGGAGGTCAATTAGCTGTAATTCCACCATCACTAAATTACGCAAAGCTGATGGGGCAAACCTGTGAGACCTGAGAATAGTAATCTAAATATAGCAGCGGCATAGAGAAAGGTCATACTTGTATAAAGGCCTGTACCTGCATGCATTTAATGCAGTGAGCACACTCTGTTAAGAGGCAAAAACAATATGTGGTTTGGAAAGGAACATGGATGCGGCGGAGTTCCTATGCATCTGCTGCTCTTGTTCTAGGTACTAGAAGATGTGAATGTTGTTGAAGGTGGTTTCATAAGTTGCTGTGGCGCACCTTGTATCTAGCGCTGCCATTGTGTGTTAGTGGTGGACAGCTCGCGTTGCTTTGCCCTGGATGATGTCAAGCTTCTTGAGTGTTGTTGAAATCTGCAGTCACCCGGTGAGCAAGGAATATTCCATCACACTCCTGACTCATGCCTTGTGGAAGCAGTTATAAAATATGTGATATGGATAGAGAGTAGCCATTTTACATGAATAAGTTGCAAAAAATATTTGTCTATCAAGAGAAAATAAAAATGATTTGGGCCTTATTCATTTCTAAGTAGTTTGTCTACTCCACTGAGGAGAATATTAAGGTGGCCCATCTATCGTCAGCTGTTTAATCTTTAGGTCAAAAGGGACGAGCTCACTGATGTTTGCATCATTTGAGATGACTTTAGGAACTGAAACAGTCCAAGTCAAATGCAGCAAGTCTTAGACAACATCCAGGTTTGGACAGAGTGGCAACTAACATTCATTCCACATGAATGCCAGGCAATGACCATCTCCAGCAAGACTAAATGTAACCATTACTCCTTGAGGTTAAATGCCATCACCATTACTGAATCCCCTATTATTAACACCTTGAGGGTTACTGTTGACAAGGAACTGAACTGAATTGGATTTGCCATATGAATACTGAGCAGACACTAGGTCAGAGACTAAGGATTATGTAGAGAGTAACTTATCTCCTGACACCCCAACTACAGATAAACCAAGTCAGGAGTACGAAGAAATACTCTCCACTTACCTGGATAAAGTGCAGTTCCAACAACACTCGAAGAAACTTGATACCATCCAGAACAAATCCATTTACTTGATTGGCAGTGCAGCTACAAACGTTCAATTCCCCCACCTCTATAATGCTCAGTTGAAGCAAGATGCACTGCAGAAATTCACCAGTGTTCCTTAGACAGCACTTTGGAAACCCACAATCACAACCATCTGGATAGATGCAGCCAGCATGTACATGGGAACACCTCTATCTACAAGCCATTCATAAAAATATAGAAAAAAGGAGTAGGCCATTTGGCCCTTTGAAACTGCTGTGTCATTCGTTATGATCATTGCTGATCATGCAGCTCAAGCTTGTTACAGCTTTTTCTGCATATTCTTTGATCCTTTTAGCCCTAAATGCTATATCCACTCCTCTTGGAAATTTTGCAATATTTTGGCCTTAAATGTTTTCTGTGCACTTTCATGGCCTCCCCTTTCTCTGGGTGGAGAAATTTCTCCTCAAAGTCCTAAACTGTTTACCCCGTATCCTTCGACTGTAACCCCTCCCTGGTCATCATCCTCACTTGAAAATATATCACTGTTGCGTCAGCATTATACAATCAAAATCCTGAAACTCCGTCCCTAGTGGCATTATGGATGCAGAGGTTTAAGAAGGTAACTCACCACCATCTTCACAAGGATAACTAGAGATTGGCAATACATGCTGGCCCAGTCAGCAATGTCCACAGTCCATGAATTAACTTTTAAAAATTACATTTTGAAGACACTTTGGGATGAACAGTAAATATTGGCATGCCAGTGATAGTAAAATCCTGTGAGGTTTAAGTTTTAGAGCTGCTCAAATTGTGTTTTCCAAATTATGATGTTCCTCTGGACAGGTATTTACTTTTGTTGGAAGCTTGTTATAAAGAGTTTACTTCATTTAATTCATTCGTTATCTAACCTGTATTTCTAATTTCAAGAATTTGTTTTGTGGTCTGCAGGACAAAGTTTTTAAAAATAATTGAATTTGTAATAAACATAGCTTGTGGCATGTTAAAGTGAAAGATGTGGCAATTACTCTTAAACTTTCAAGTGAATTAGGAGCCTGATCATCATCTGTTCATAATGCACTGCTTCTTTGGGAACTGTTTCTTCTTATGTAGTGTGACATTTATTCTTCATGCAAACATCGTGACTGATATTGCTCCTTTGTGCAAGATGGTGCTTGATTGTATAGAAGTAAATTTATATACTGAATGTTTTTTAATTCTTAAAGTTTAATTACAGAATCACCAAACCACATTTTTTCTTTGTTTATTGGCTGTGCCTTTTCCTGGGGCAATATAATATTAGAATGTAAAGTTACTTCATGTTTTATTCATCCTATCCCTCTCTTACCTCAGAATATTCCTAGATATTGTACACTATACAAAACCCCAGAGGGTTTAGGGTAAGAGAGGAAAATTTTAAAAGGGACATAAGGAGCAACTTTTTCATAGAAGGTAATGCGCATATGGAATAAGCTGCCAGAGGAAGTGGTGGAGGCTGGTACAATTACAATTTTTGAAAGGCATCTGGATGGGTATATGAATCGGAAAAGTTTAGAGGGATATGGGCTAAGTGCTGGCAAATGGGACTAGATTAGTATAGGATATCTGATCAGCATGGGTGAGTTGGACCAAAGGGTCTGTTTCATACTGTACATTTCTATTACTCCATATGCAGGAAACATATTTCTGGCCGATTTTATGGAGAGTTGAAGGCCACTGGTGTCAATTATTAGGAAGCATAGGATAATGTTTGCATACATGAACTCATTAAACTGGAAGTAAAAGTAAATGAAACATAGATATTAGTTTAAGAAAGAAAAATTATGAGCAACTACAAGTGAGTTGTGTTACAAACAGTAATGATGAGCATAGTTCACTCTCAACCTTGTGATTCAGGAATTAACTAGTTTCTATTTTTGTTCGATTACAAATCCTATCAGCTGCAAAAAAATTTACAAATATTTCAGCTGGATTCCTGATGGTGGCAGTGATGGAATAGGAAGCTAAGATCTTGGTCAATTCTAAAGTTACTTACTACAAATTTTACATTTAATTTTTTTCTTGCAGTGTCATGCCATTTCCAAAAAAGCTGGAGCTTCTATGAACATAATTGATCATGCCCCATATCTGGCAAGCGTGTAATTTGTACAGTGATGCTATTAGTTAATAGTTGATATTTGGATATTTGCATTGGAAGAGACAAGTGACTGTGTAATTTAAAACTTTACTCTTTATTTCTGAGCTCAGTACTCTGATGTTAAAATTCCAACTGAATTGGGACAAGCTTTGGCAAGTCACTCCACCAGCTGAGCAATATCTATGACTGGCGTCAGAAGCAGTTCCCAAGCCGGTGTGACTAGCTTGGCCTTAACAAGCACTCCAGAGAATAGAATAGAATTCCTACAGTGTGGAAATAGGCCATTAGACCCAACAAGTCCATACTGACCCTCTGAAGGGTAACCCACCCAGACCCATTACCCAACTTTAACTCTACATTTCCCCTGACTAATGCACCTGAACACATGCCTGACCACTATGGACAATTGAGCATGGCCAATTCACAATACCTGCACATCTTTGGACTGTGGGAGGAAGCCGGTCAGGAGAGGGGCAGACAATTGGGAAGGAGTTGAACGGTCTTACTGTGGAGCTGGGAGGAGCACTACTGAACCATCTGGGATCACTTCAAGTAACAAATTCATTGGTGAGAAATTTCTCCCACGTGGCAAATTTCCAATATTGGCATATCAAAAATGTACCATTTAAAATATATATTCAGACTTTTGTGACTGGTATGAAGCTTCATCAACTATTCTGTTGGTGAAAGCAGGATTAGAAGAGCAATGAGTTTTGGAGAAGCAGAGTTGCCCCTGCAGTCACATATTCTGTCTCTCTCATGCTTGTTGCCTTATTCTTCCAATCACTTGTTCCCATCTACTCTAGCTGGTCTTCCAGAATCAGAATTTGATTATGTCTGGAGGAACAGCAAGAATGGGAGTGAAGGAATCTGAATGCAAGAGCTGGGACAGTTATTCTGGCTGATCAAGTGGCAGAAATGCAGGAGAATTTGGGCTGTACTGTCAATAATTAATTAACGTTTTCTGGGAGGCTGAGAAAACGAAGCAGAAAGTGAAAGAAAGGGAGTCTTAGCAATAACAAGGTCACAGCAATAACAATGACTCAGCCTTTCACCAGGGTGGACCCAGCAACTGTTCACATCTGCAGCACCAGCCACTCCTGGGAAAACTTGGTCACAATTTGGTCCCTTTACTTTCTAATGATATTGCATTAAACTACTGATAGGTTATTTGATGTATTGAATGATTGGGCTCGATATCACCCAGCTAAAAGCTTGTCAATGTCTTCTCGAGGTCAGTTAGGGGTAGGTAATAAATGCCAGCTTTACCAGTGATGCCCACACCTCAAGAGCAAACATAAAAAATATCTTTGGGGGTGCATATTTAGTGAGGAAGAGGAGTATTTATTTCCATCTCTCCTCCTTACTGACTCCTAAAATCCCACTCTCCTCCATTGATCTGAAGATGTCTTATAGTGTTTACACCGTCATTAATGCATAGTTATTTTAGATGACTTGGTCTATCATTCCCACATTTCTCCTACCTTCTGCTTCCCCTCTTGCCCCCTTCCTCCTTTCGTATACTTAGATTAGATTAGATTAGATTACTTACAGTGTGGAAACAGGCCCTTCGGCCCAGCAAGTCCCCACCGACCCGCCGAAGCGTAACCCACCCATACCCCTACATCTACCCCTTACCTAACACTACGGGCAATTTAGCATGGCCAATTCACCTGACCTGCACATTTTTGGACTGTGGGAGGAAACCGGAGCACCCGGAGGAAACCCACGCAGACACGGGGAGAACGTGCAAACTCCACACAGTCAGTCGCCTGAGGCGGGAATTGAACCCGAGTCTCCGGCGCAGAGGAATCTATATTCTGTTCCTGAAAGTCACCCTCCTGTTCAGCAGACAGAGTTGCCTTTCCCATGGTTGACTTAATAACAAATTAATATGACCTCATGATACTTCATGGGGCCCAGAACTAATGCTGAGGACTCCTAGGGTAACTTCTTTCTGACTGCATCCTATTATGCTGCAACTTTTGGCAGGTCTGTTCTACTGGTGAAACAAGACAAACCCAGTGATGCTAACGCTCTATCTGGGACATTTGTTTATGAAATATAATTCTGTATTTCCTTTGTCATTTTCTACATCATTTGATCATTTGTGCAAAATTCAATGTAAAAGTATTGCATATATTTGGTAAACGATTACTTTGTTGATATCAAGGCCGAGTATGAGACTATTAGTCCAGATACCCAGGCCCTTTTCAGTAGACCTGGATTTGAATCCTGCATGACAGATGGTAGAATTTGATTTCAAAAAAAATTCCAGAATTAACAGTCTAAAGATGCCTTTTGGAATACTATGTTCAATTCTAATCTCCCAGCTACAGGAAAGATGTTGTGAAACTTGAAAGGGTTCAGAAAAGATTTCCAAGGATGTTGCCAGGTTTGAGCTATAGGGAGAGGCTGAATAGCTTGACACTATTTTCCCTGGAGTGGCTGAGGGGTGACCTTATCAAAGTTTATAAATTCATGGGAAGCATGGATAAGGTGAATAGTCAAGGTCTTTTCCCTAGGGTACTTGAGTCCAAAACTAGAAGGCTTAGGTTTAAGGTGAAAGAGAAAAGACTTAAAATGGTCCTAAGGGGCACCGTTTTCATGCAAAGGGTAGTGCATGTAATGGAATGAACTGCCAGGGGAATTGATGGAGGCTGGTATAATTAGCAACATTTAAAAGGCATCTGGACAGGTACATGAATGGCAACGGTTAAGAGAGATATGGGCCAAATGCTGGCGAATGGGGCGAGATTAATTTAGGATAATAGGGTCTGTTTCCATGCTGTACATTTCCATGACTCTGTGACCATAAAACCATTGTTTGTCAGGAAAAACCCATCTAGTTCAGTAATGTCCTTTAGGAAATTAAACTGCCATCCTTACTTGGTCTGGCATACATGTGACTCTAGATCCACAGCATTTGAGACTGAAAGAACTGCGGATGCTGTCAATCAGAAACAAAACAGAAGTTGCTGGAAAAGCTCAACAGGTTTGGCAGCATTTGTGAAGAGAAATCTGAATTAATGTTTTGGGTCCAGTGACCTTTCCTCAGTTCTACCAGACCTGCTGAGCTTTTCCAGCAGCTTCTATTTTGCCACAGCAATTAAAGAGGATAATGAATACAGGCCTTGCCAGTGACACTCATGTCTTGTGAATGAATAAAAAAGGATCTTAAGAAGGTTTTCCCATTGTTGCTATTTTTTGCTGACTCTTGTCTGAAGGATTGTGAAAATTGTAGATCAGTTACAGTGTGAAGTTTTGGTGCTCAATTACAATGTGACTAATGATGAGATGAGACCCCCAAACTTTGACACCTTTCTGAGAAACCCTGTTAAGGATTCTGTGTGAGGGCTGATCAGCTGAAATAGCTATTCTCCATGAAAAGCTTTCAGAAGACGTCCTCTCCAAATCCTGAACAAACTGTGTCTGAAAAGATCTGACAGACAACCATCTATGTATAGTGACCAACTGGATATGCAAGGATGCCAGGTGGAAGTCATCTAGATTGTTTTGTATCTTATCCTTTTATTCCCTGTGAATTAACAATTATTTGGCCAAAGGTTTTTTTGCCAAAATTAATGTTTGCAGGGAAGATTCCTTTACTTTTCCTTTAACTGGTGTATGTGTTCAGAAGGGTAAATATTTATACCTTAATATTTCAAACAGTGTTAATTAACTTTGAATCTGTGTTGAATTAGACTTGTATTCATACTCAATCAACAATTTGTGGTTTTATTAAAGAAACCAGGTTGATGCATCTTTTTTGTTCTGAATCTAATGTTATTAAAGTGTATAATTGGCCAAGTTGGTAGCTGGATAAAGCATTTAAATATATGTTGTGACCAATGGAATAGTGGGACTAGAGGGAGAGACAATGCACTCCTCTGACCTTGATGTAATAGGGTGGTTGCCTGCCATTCCTTTCTATTATACCCCTCATTTGGATGAAATTTAAGATCTCTTAAATCAACTTTTCATTTGTAAGCAAAAATAATTTCTGTTTTCTAATGAGACTAATACAACTGAGCTTAATAATACCATCAACGACTGACCACTGCACGAACTTTCCAAATGTGAATGCAGAGACCAATTATAGTGCTGTCCTCACTAATTTAGCACAGACCAAGCCTGGAAACCATTCATTTGCAGAATTGTTGAGTTTAGGTTTGCTACAGTGTGGAAACAGACCATTTGGCCTAGGGTTTTCATTACCATTCTTTGGCAGTAATCTTTGAGTATGTGCTGACAGTGACAAACTTCTGTTGTCATCAGTGTACATCAGAAGAATGTACAGTACCATAGGTAATTTTAATCAATTGAAGTCATTGGATTAAAAATTGTGGATCTTTTTAATAAAAAAACATTTTGTGAGAAATAGTTTTTTCGATAATGATCTGCTTGTTTATTTCAGAAAATAGGCAATGAGAATTTTGAGAAAGCTAGGAAATTATTTTATAAATTCATAACAATCCCATTTATGATTTTGCAGTGAAGACACCACTTCACAATCAAAATCAGCAGGCTAGTGTCAGTTTAGATTTTGACATCTCTGCATTTGAAGCTTATGGGCTCAAAATCCTTTACAAAGCTAATCCAGGGGGTGGTTGGTACTTTATTGTAGCATTCAGTATGTTCTGACTGTGTTAGGATAATTCTTTTCAATGACTGTGGCTGCATCTGCCTATGCACATGGATAACAACAATTCCATGGCGTTATCTCAAAATGTACAGGGGTCTCGACCATGCAACATTTATACTGCAACTAGTATTACTACTAATACAGAATAATAGGTCCTTTTATTTCAGTGGTGTCTGTGTGACAATATGTCTTATTTGTTATTAAGATGTGGATGATGCTCAAAAACAGTTTTTATTGGTCATTACAAAATCAGCACAGAGCAAGGAGGACTCAGCAATTTTAAATTACGACACAAAGCATCAGAGACTTTATTGTAAATGCTGCACAGTAAGAGGAGAACCAGGCAAGTTTAGAGGAGCTAGTTTAATTTGTGGCTCCAGACAGGACCGACCGCATCTTAAGAAAGTTCCAAATGTGATGTTGTGGGAAAACAGGTAATTGATTGGTGATTAGTTTTGACGGTTTATCTTTAAAAACTCATTTATTAGTAATTGTAAGGTTTTACAAGTAATAGCAAGATTTACTTGCAGTAGGGAAGCTTATTAGAAGTGGTTGTATTTTAATATATAATAAAGGAGCAGATGATTTGTTAAGGGTTATAGCATGTGGGTGCTGATGGACTGCTTGATGAAGCTTCCTGGCTCCTGAGAAGATGACAGGACTGGGTGAGAAAAATTGCAAACATGGAAGCGAGGGAATCTGTAGTATCAGCAGCCCATTTTATTTTTGTAGAATTTGGATCAGCAATCTTGATGCTCCTAACCCCACAAAAATAATTTTAGCAGTTAAGTCTCTGGATCATTAAAATTGTTTTGAGAGATTTTACTGTTTTACTGAGTGTAGCATCCAAAGAAGTATAGCGATAAAGTATGGTTCTGTGATTTATTTAAGCAAAATTTGAAACTGTTAACTTTTTTAAAAAAACCTGAAAATTGATGAAATAACTGTAGCATAGAATGTATCCGTTGACATTTTGTGTGAAAACAGTGGATGTGAATTTGGATGATTTGTGCCACTCTGTTAGTAAATACATGAATGACATCTCATTTATAACCATTCCCTAATTTTATCACATTGCATTTGCACAAAATTAGTAACCAACAAATTAAAAATACGTTTTTAATAGGACAATAATGTTAATCACTGATAATCAACCAACCTTGCTGTGGAAGTGAAGAATGATAAATTCTGAATCCTGTTCTTTCATATTGTAAATTGTTTGAAGAAGTTTTAAAAATCGCATATTTCATAGTTCTACAAAAGGTTTCTTTCAATTCTTTAATCAACTCTATCTTTCCTTTTCTATTTCTCTTGCAGACCTTACTTGACCCGAATTCATTATCTTTCCTTCTGAAAAATAGATACATTATTTTTCCCATTATTCACAAGGTCCCAGATGCCCTCTTGTGCTCTCTTCTCTTTTCAGCTCACATTTTCAGCAACATTATGGCAAGGATGTTTTTTAAAAAAAAACTAAACATGATCAAACAATCCTGACCAATAAACCCTGACTCAATGTGTGATGAACTGTTCATGATTATTTTCAGCTTAATGTTAGAAGGAAGGACTGTCTAATTGTCTTAGTCCTTTATAATTAATGATGCCACATTTCCAATGTAGGGAAGTAACCTTGCACCAGTCAAAGACCAATAACAGCATGGATATTTGAACAATTCTTTGCCCATTGATTAACATACAGAAAGAAAGGAAAATCCATTTTAACCCATGCAACCAGAATGATTTTAGTTTAGATGTTTATGTTCCCTTTGGAAAAAAGTAGTATTGCATGGGATATTCCTGTCACATAATCACCTACATAATTTAATTTTGGGAGAAACTCAGTAGCATTAACAGCTCAGCGTTCACAAACTCTGTATTATATATTTTAAACAGGATGTAACGTTAAAATATTTTTCGATAATTTGAATATTATAGAAATTTGAGTTTAAACAAAGTTAGTCTCTATAATGACCCCTCAGTCACCAAGTTGCATCTTGGTCATTAATGTGAATAACTGTAAAAATCATAATGTCTATTACTGAATCAGTGTTGTGATCTCATAGAAACTGAGAATTTTTAAAAAATTACCCTAGTTTTATATTGTTTTGATTTAATTTTGTGTTTCTAATGAAGCAGTTATTCGCAGGCAGTATTGTGAATTTGCGTTAACATTGGTTTGTCTTGCATATGATACAGGTCATGTGACCTAACTGGTACCATCTTGGAGTGGTCCCTCACTTTCCCTGATTCTCCCTCTTCAGCACGTGGCTTTCTTTCATGGCCCTGGACTCGAAGCTGCTCTCACTCTGTAGGTTGCTTCCTTCCTCTTACTGATTATCTGCTGAGGCCTTGCTCACAATGAGGTTTTGAGGGAGGAAAGTGACAAATGGGAGAGTCTGGAAGGTAGTGAGCCAGAAAGGCTTGACGAGAAGATGAAGAGTGGAAGAGGATGCAAGTGGAAGAGAATGAGCAGCACTAAATTGATGGAGATAGCATTTGTTTTATTTTAGTCATTGATTTGGTTATGACAATAGTAATTTAGCAATGTACAACATTTGAATTAAGAGGATATAATACATTTTATTTTCTGATGAGAAATGTCCTACACAACCTGATTTAAGCTATTACATGTAAACCTAATTTGTTTAATATTGATTCAATTAGAACTGCACTTTTCCAGAATGTAACTGAAACATTTGAGTCACAGGAGCCTACAGAACAGTAAAAGGTCCTTTGGCCCATCTAGTGTGTGCCAGTTATAAACAACCATGTTGTTTATTATCCCATTTTCCATAATTTGGTCCATAGCCTTGTACACTTGGATGTCAAGGCATACATCTAAATTTCTGCCTCTACCACTCTTATAGGCATGAGATCTAGATTCCCATCACCACCTTTGGTGAAAAGTTTTCTTCACATCCATCTGAACTTTCTTCCTCTTACCTTAAATCTATCTCCCAGGCTTTTGTTTCCTCCACCAAGGGGAACATTTTCTTCCTGTCTACCTTGTCTACGCCCCTCACAATATTATACATTTCAATCATATCCACCCCTCAGTCTCCTCTGCTTCAAGGGAAACAATGCCACTCTATCCAGTCTCTCTTCAGAACTAAAATTCTGCAGCTCAGGCAACATCCTGGTAAATCTCTCCTGCACACTCTTCAATACAGTCATATCCCTCCTATAATGTAGATGCCAGAACTGCACACAATATTCTAGCCTAACTAATATTTTATGCAATTCCAGCATAATCTCTCTGTCTCAAACCATATGCCTTGGCTAATAAAGCATCCCATATGCCTCCTTAACCATTTTACCTACCTGTTGTACCTTAATGGACCAGTGGATATGCACACCAAGGCCCGTGTGATCCTTGGCGCATCCCGGAGTCTTACCATTCATATTGCCCTTGCCTTGTTTGTCCTGCCTAAGTAATCACATCACACTTATCCAAATTGAATTCCATTTTCACATTGATCAGCCCACCTAACCAGCCCATCTATATCCTTCTGTAATCTACGGTAATCCTCACTATTTACCACCCCACCAATTTTCATAACATTAACATTCAAGTCTAAATCAATTAAAAATGCCACAACCTATGGATATAGATAAATTGAAAATTATTGCCAATTTTCCTGCTATTCCTTCCTTGCCTCTCTTGCCTCACAATAGCCTACAATGCATTTCATCCGGTCCTGGTGATTTATTTGTTTTTAAACCAGCCAGACCACTGAGAACCTCCTCTCTGTATATGTCAGTTTCTTTAAGTATATAATAGTCCTTCTCCCTGATTTCTGTACCCACATCAGCCTTCTTGCGATGAATATCAATGCACAATATTAATTTAGAACCCAAACTACATTCTTTGACTCCACTCAAATTACCACTCAAGTCCTTAATAGACCATATTCTTTTCCCTGTTATCTTTTATAGGATAACTTAGTCATTTAATAGTACAGTGCTTGAGGTTTGTTTGAAAAAAAAATTATGTTGAAGCTTTCATCTTTCACCCATTGGCACATGTTCAAAAATGTGAAGGTAAGGGGAACAACAACTTATCCTTTATTAGAAAAGATTGCTGATTGGATGTCACGTGGATTCTGAAAGGCATTGCAATAGAGAAGGCACCAGATATATGATGATTGGCAGTAAACTGCAAAGCTTGTTTAAATTTAAACCAGGCAGGCTGATTCTGATTGGTCAAGATATTACCCTGAGGAATGAAGTATGGAATTACTGACACTTATTTTGTTAAAGTTGAATCAGGTACAATGTGTTTGCCTGTTTTTTCTGTCTGCAATAACAGCGTATGTATTGTAATAATATATATAGTTTCCAGTACAAGCAAATACACTATACTGTGAGCCCAACTGACAATCTTAAATTGGTTGTCAGCTTGATTCTTTGCACACTCTGAATTATTTAGCAAGTGCTGTCCAAACAGAATCACATATAATGTTGAGCAGTTTGTTTTGAGCTCTGTAAGCATTGTCTAGTTGGATACTGTCAGTACCTTGTTTGTTGTGAACAAACAAGGACATGATAAGATCTGCCAGCCTTTAGGATGTGTGGCTGATATTTCTAGCATTACACTGACAATGAAATTCATATACCATGTTATGCATTTGATTCTCATTTCACCAAGTACTAACTTTGAATGACCAGCTCCAGACATTTTCCTATGTTTCCAAGGAGTTTCCTCAAGCTACTAGTGGTAGTAAAGCTTGACCTCATGGTTCTTCCCCTCTGCCAACGCCAAAGTGAATTTCCTGGAATCCTTAGATGGCTGTGGGATGCATTTCTTCATGTAGACACCATTGTGCTCATGCATCTGGCTGTTGGCAAAACCAAATTGCCTCTTCTCTCTGACCACACAAAACGTCCGGCAGTTTGTCATTTACAAAAATATATGGGGAATCCTGTAATCTGATCTCAAAAATGGCTTCGTCTGTGTTCTTCTGCATGACAGTTTAGTCTTTCATTCAGATAAAAATGCTGATTAGTTATTTTTAACTTGCAACTTTTCCATCTGTTAAAAGGTTTGAAGCATGACTATATAATCTGATACTTCGAACACCTTTCTGCAACTTTGGGAGAACCACATCTCCACTGTTTGCACAAAGCTGTTCCATCGTCACCAAACTTAAACACCTTGCACTTTCTTCCTGGTTAAACAACCTAAGTCTTCCTTTCATCTCTAACATTCGAAGCGCCCATCCTTGCTGTTAGAAAGATTGCAGAACAGGTCACATTTAAAAAAATATGGTCCCAAAACATAATCTTTTAAGTCTCATATATGTAACACCAGGGAAAGTGGATCTAAAATATAAGTTGCTTTTTTAGTCCAGGCTATGTCTCAGGAGAGTGACTTAAGTGGATTGCTGTCTCATATTTATGCAGCCAGTCTCGCAGTAAACTAACTGCAAAGTGAGTCTGGTATGTGGTTTGCACATGTGTAGGCTAACTGTGACAGTTTTACTAGTATAGTTCTAGGAAGAACTGGGAGCCTGACTATATGGAAATGCCACAAATGCATATATATAGTAATGATACTACTATGATTTTATAGTCACCTTGGAATAATGTGTTTGCTTCCTCCTTGGAGATTTGCAGTAATGAGAAAAATATTTTTAAAAATTAAATAGATCTTGACATGCTCTAGAACAAATTTTGCTTAGCTTGCTTTTGCATGAACATTGAGGTTTGTGCATTGTTCTTGCAGTGCTGTATTCCAATGTAAAAACGTATTAGTGAAACAATAGTGGAAAAGTTGGTGTAAAATTATTTAAGCATGCAATAGTTTCACTGAAAATAACCAGAGAAACTAGTTTCATTTGTGCTCATCAGACTGGCTCAGTGTCATCATTCCCTGGCTCTCTAATGTTGTTTCTGACAGTAATTCATATTATTAATCAAGGTGTAACTTTGAGACTGAAAGATGCAGGTTGTGGCATGCCCAAGTTTGCAAAAATCTCAATTTATTTAAAATGTATTCATATCCAGTTTAATGCATATTTTTTCAAAGAATTTGTAAATTTTGACTCAGCTGGTGGTCTAAACCTCTGATTCTTCAGGATACTGGGCTGACACTTCATTGTGATACTGAGGAAGTGTTCCATCTTTCAGGTGAGATGTTAAACTAAGCCCTTGTTTATGTTTCTGATTTGCAAGAAAGCAGAGCAGTTCCCCATGCCTTTTTCAACACTATTCTCTCAAACAACACGTTTTTTCTACATGATCAATCCGTCAGGATTAATGACGCCTTGCCTCAATGTCAGTTTGATGGGTTCTGAGATGGCTGATAAGCCCAATGCATGATCTGTAAGTTCTGTCACATGCTGGCACATGGTGCTTGAAGGATCCAGGCAGATAGATCAATTGGAGATTGTGTCCATCCCAAAGCTTGAACTTTGTCCTGTGTGTTCTTAACAAAGCCCTCTTTTGGTGTCTTCTTGGATGGACCTTCTTTTTTTTTTGGTCACAAACCAGAGACATGAAATGATGCATCTCACTCTGTTTGCCATTCATAAATTGAGTGTCATGTTTCCCTACAAAATAACAATAGTTGCACTTCTAAATAAATCACTGGCTAATAAAGTGTTTTGGAATGTCCTAAATTCATGAAGGTGGAAGCTTTTTCTCCTCCTAAATTCTGTGGCAGCCGCAATGTAAAAATCGGCTAATCAAACAGCTAATCAAATTAAAAGATTGTTGCATAAAGTATTAAGTGATTCTGCACCTTATTTGTAAGATATTGAGCCTTTCAATATATGAGGAGGTAGTAATAGGGCTTGGCAATCATGCAATTCCTTGTGGCAATATTTTCTCCAGGGAAAGGTGAGGGCTGAAACTGAGAGGGCAAAGAGAGTAAATGAGAAAAATGTGCATACAAATGGTAGTTTTAATAGCATTCTATATTTAAAGTATACCATTGAACATTATAGACCTTGTTTCAAGTCCTTAAAGTGACATCAATAGGTCTATTCACTTTAAATATATTCTCCCTGTTGAGAAAATGATTGATTGCAGATAAAGATTTCTTGAACAAAAGGTCTAGAGTCTCACTTTTGGATGCAAAAACCACAGAGAAACACTGTTCCCTTATTACAGTGCTTTTAGCCATTTAATATATCCCAAAGTAAATTATTTCAGAACCATGTCAGACATCATGTAAATAACACAACAGAGGCACATCTGATAATTCTAGTCATACCAACATCAAATACAAAGTGCAATTTAATTGGTAAATAATTTCAAATGACCAATAATCAAAAGCATGATTTGAAACTGAGTTATTTATTAAAACAACTTTGTAAGACACCACTTATCATTGTAATAGAGATTAGAAGTTGTGATATACATAGTTGCCCCTTTCAGGTGGCATTACAAGCAGATGCTGTATATACTACTTTCTGCAAAGAGTAGTTGGTTTCACTCCGTTTGTTTCACTGGGTTGAGTCTGAATTGCATCACATTTTTTTTGGAGGGTTTTTCACTTCGTGGCCTTCTGGGTTTTCTTGTCCTGTCCTTCCAAATTTGTCACGCTAATTATCTACCCTGCCCGAATGGCATTTCTAAATGTTGCTTCCAGAACAACTCGCCACTCAGTGGATATTTGATCAAATAACAGCATCCATTGCCTCTGTGCCATCTTTAAAATCTATTGTGCAACGGGACGAATACTGGCTTTCTGAACCTGCCCTGCTTGGTGACATACAGAATCTGAACATACCAGCGAAAGGGAAGATGAAACACCACATTTCTCCAACAAAGTCCCAGAGATCCTAGTGGATGGGATGATTCAAAAGAGAGTTGTGCTTTTCTCAAAAGATCAGTAAAGGAGGCTGTACTTCCAACCATGCCGAGTTAGTTGGATGTCCCCAGCCAAGCCTCTGGGGTGCGTAAAAATGACCAGTAATGCTGAGAGAAAATCACTGACCTCTGCTGTGCCAGGATAAGTGCCACATTCTCCTCTCTGCCACCTCACACTCACTGTCTCACTCACTTCCCAACATGCTCTGCCACTCTCATTGCATAAAACATCTTCCTCATTTGCTCATGCCTCCTCCCCCTCCCCACCAAGTCTATTACAACAATAACCCTGCATGCTGTCTGTGCTGCTACCTTAGTCTTTTAGTACACTTCATCACTTTTTTTCCATATGCACTAGCATTTACTGACATTCCACCACTCTAATATCACTTGGTGGCCCCCTTTTGCTCATTACAGGAGAAGAAAAGAACACAGAGAGCCCATTCCGGATAGAAGGGTGTCCAATGTCCATGTTCTCACCTGGTATGATAGAATCTTGGCTATTGCAGCAGAAGACTGGGTCTGCACCTATGTGAATGCAGCAATATCCATAACTTGCAAAATGAGTAAGTACTATTATTTGTTTCAATGCATTGTTTATCTCACATTAACGTGCTGTCATTGTCAATCACTGCAACATCACATCTAACCACTGGCCACAATGTCTTCTCTTTTGTCTTACAGGTTCCGTTAGGCTGCCCTCAACCTCTGTGGAGAAACACTTAGCTCCACCAGAAGTCTCATTGTTGACCTTCAAGTAGAAGAGTATGGAAACATTCGCAAGGCTGCTTCATGCAATCTCCACCAGCCCAGATACTGCCATCTTTGTGGGAACAATAGACAATGACAGTGTGGCCATAAAGTATGTGGGTATACAGTCAGGTGAGCTTCTTATAGCTACACTGCTGTCCAAAGAAGAAATGGCCTAAGTAGCTGATGGTTGGAGGACTGTTGGGGATCCTGTGGCTCCTGGGGGCTCATTCCCCATGTAGAAAATCCTGTGGTGCTGGCAGTCTGTGATTTCATCCAAATGGAGAAGGTGGAATAGGAGCAGCAGAAGGGCATATGGGATACAATGGCCCTCATTGCCTAGAGTCTGCACCAGTGATTTCTGTGACCATTTGGCTGCCTCCATTTGATAGGTTGGCGGCTATCATGGAGAACCAGGCTCAGCAACCTCAGGGCTGCTGGAGAAGTGTACACACCGGTACTCCATATCCATTGATCTTTACAACTGAAAACATAATGGTAGGGGCTGGGCAACCTCGACCCCCATCTTCCAAAGAAACAGTGCAGTGCTATTAAGCACTCAGCCAGAGGTGGAACTTTCTACTCAGAACTTCTACAGAGGTGCCCAGGTACTCTACCTCCACCTTGCCTGCCATCACCTCGAACTCTTGCAAGTTCAACTCAAGAAGGCTCAACATGCCTCTGGCATCCCTAATGCTTGGCTCCCTTTGTGCATAAAGATGTAGATGTTGAAGAGTTATCCAGCAGCAACTGTGCCAGACAGATGCAAAATACAGAGATGGCCATGGAGTAGGCAGTCTGTTTGCCTGTGTGTTGTACATTGCATGCCCTTTCCCTTTCAAAGCCCTTTGATCATTGTTTGCTGCAGTAAACTCCCTCACAGTCATTGACCTTGCTCAATCTGAGTGTGGTCGCAGACATTTTCTTCTTCATTGCTCAGTTTCAATCACCAGTATGATAGAAGGTGACAATTAGTTCTCCCCTGCCAGTTGCTTCCAGCCTCAGCCTCAATGTGTCAGTGAGTCTCCAAATATCCACACACTCCTTTCCTAAGTAACCCATCCTGTTAACTCCACAAACTACACACCCTAAGTCCCCACCCAACCTGCCTATATGTGCCTACACCAGTCCACCTTTCCAGCAAGCCCCTGCAGCCCCTAGAATATGAAGTAATCATGCTCTTGCCCTCCCATCTCCATCGAAGCCAGAGTGTCCCTGAACGTTACTCCCTTCTCCCTACATTATTCCCTCCTCACCCATGCTTTACCATCCTATTTCCCCCTGCAATCGCTGTTGCCTGCCCCCCCCTTCACAATTATGCTCCGTCCCAGAGTCTATAGCCCCTCAGCCCTGAAGACTTGTCTGTGGAGGCTCAGTCCTACAGTAATGCCACAATTGCTTCCACTACCTGCCCCCTTAGTTTCTATAACTTGCCCTTTTAATTGAAATGACAGGACATCCCCGAGATTAATGCCCCAAATCCCTGACTGCTGCATGTGTTTCTTCCAACTGCTTTAGCCCTCCCTCTCAGACTTGCTGCAATGCACAGACTGACGATGACCTACTCCCTGGTTGCAGAGGCATGGACCTCTGACCACAAACACGCTGACTGGACACCTGACTCTAGACAATTCCATGGCCTGGTCAGGGAGGCTACCCTTGACTTACTGTGTCAGGACACATTGACCTTGGGTGACTTAAGTGAGCACGACTGCCCTAAGAGTTTAACATATGGCTACCTACTTGCTACACATGGGACTGGTGTGAAATTGATGTAGCAAAGCAAAGTTGTTGTCCCCTACTGGAGAATAGGTGTGGTTTCCCAATAATGAAATTGAGAGACACAATGATGGTGGTTTAACCCATGAGTCACCATGTCTAAAGTGGGAGGAGAAGTTGAGACAGAGACTTCTTCATGGTAACCTATATTGGTATGGGATTTGAATCCATGCAGTTTGCATCACTCTGCATAACAAACCAGCCATCCAGTCAACTGAGCTTACCAGCCCCATAAAGGTAGTGTCATTATAGTCTTATCAGGTCAAAGAGCAGCTCTTATTAGAGAGACATGACTGTAGTAGTTTAACCTGAGGGTCACCATGCCTCAGGTGAAGGGAAAGCTTAAGAAGGGGAATCCTTTTTGGGGATGTCAGCTGGTGAGTGAATTGAACCCATAGTGTTGGTGTCACTCTGTATTGCAAAACCAGCCATCTAGCCAACTGAGCTAAACAAATGACAAAGCATACTGCCATACATCAAGATGTGCACCCATAGAATGAGGACTGCGTAGCAGAAAGGCAATTTGCCTCTTTCTATGGTTACATTAATTGGCATGCAAATTAAGATGGAGATGCTGATAGTTGTGAGGTGAGCAAACACTTTGACAAAATGTGAGCCCTGAGTTTTAACCTAGCCCTGTAGGTGAGCTGGGTGCCTGTCCCTGTGCACAATGTGGTCTGACTGCAGCCTTTCAATGCCAGTTCTGCTGCTTCCTGCAAGATAGGCATGTGCTTTCAGTGTGCAGTGCCAGTGAATAGTAGAAGTGCCAGGATATTTGTGATAGGTTGGCAATGTGGAGATCACTCAGGTCAACTATATGAGCTGAATTCACCAGTTTCGTTGTTGAGGTTTCCTGATATCTAGCTTGTTTGTTAGGTTTTGTAAGATGGGAAATGGGATATTAATGAGGTGAGTTTGGCTTTAGCAAGTATTAATCTATTATTTGGCTCATATCACGTTCGACTGTTTGTGGAAAGCATCAAATGGAGCGAGATTTTCTCAATGTTGAGATTCTTGTCAGATTCTGCCACACATCTCACCATAACCCAGGCTGGTCAGACCACTAAGATTCCACCCTCTGCCGTTTCTGTCATCAGTTTCTTGATCAGGTAGACTTTTGTTTGTACCACTTGGGTTTGAAGTATCACACTGACCGATTACAAAGAAATATAATTTGGTGCATAAGATTGCACACAGATCCTCCTGGTTGTTCTTCTAATTTACCTTAAAGGAAGGAAAATGCCCTATCTGCAAAATTTCTTAACAGTAGTTCATTTAGATGTGTTTGCTGTCAAGGGCTGAAACGAAAAGTATCTACTTTCTTCATTCTGCTTATGTGCCTCTGTTGTTAGCTATTTTGTGTGCTGTTATAGATGCCCACATTCCTTTTTGCTCACCTGTTCCTTTGTCTCCTTTAGCATCAGTGTTGACAGTCCATGCTGTTTTTCCTACTCCAAGTAGGATCAAAGCAGAAATTAAAGGAAGAGAATCATAATCACAATAATGAATCAACAGTTAACAAAATTGCATAACTTAACCTTACAAATGTTGACATTTGTAAAATCACAAACATTTCATCTAATCTATAAAAATCTGTCTGCTTATATTGTATGACTATTACTGTCATTTATTTCTGTAGGATCATGCAATACTTGATTGTGCAACTGTTTAAAAGGATTCTACATTTACAACTTCATAACTAAACATCAAGGTATCTTTATTGTAGAGCAGAATTTAGACAATACTTCAAACTAAGCACTTTACTTTCAATTAGCCTATTGTACCACTGTACATATTCAATAAATCTGCAAATGTTTTCAAACTGGATTTTTTATTGTGCTTTATATTGCTCAAACTGTCCCCTTACCCTGAAAAAAACTGATGTCATTGTTAACTATACTAATAAGTTAGACATTTGCCCTCTGACATCCTGATTTCTTTCAATTACTGATTTGGAAAAAAAGCATGTCGTCGCAACTTCGTGAAAATATGGCAGGGCAGCCACGAGTGATCCTCCCAGTTAATTCAGAAGCTGATCATAATTGCCTAGTTTCTAACAAAATGTAGATCCAGACCCTTAACAAGACCAGTGTATTTTGTGGTGAGGTCATTTTCTTGACTTGTTTGTATTAATGACACCTTTACAGAGAAGAAAGGTATGGTATAGTCAGACTCTGGTATTTAGAATAGAAATCATTTTAAAATGATGAATGTGAACTTGTTTGTATACCTTAAATATGTCTAGGGCAAATGTGCAATCACTAAAGAAGCCTCTCAGTAACATAACATTTAGCAGCTGCCATGTGCTTCCTGGTGCCACCATTTATTAAGTAAATTCAATATGTTAACTCTCGAGGCAATTTCTTGAATTTGAGACAGGCCTTGAATTGTTTTGCAACTTGAGGAATTGCCCTGGAGCTTGAAAGCAAGTCTCTTTGGAATTGCAAGTCTAAAGTAAGGTCAAACAACCCATTTTCAGTTGAACAACCATTGTAAATAGTATTTTTATGTGCAATTTGTGCGTGTCTTTATAAACAGAAAATTCAGTTTAATAAATTAAGTTCCTAGAAATTGACTCTGTGGGATTGCAAGTATTTTGCATGATGATGATTAAAATAACAAATTCTAATGTATGTTGAAATGATGCCAAATCAAACGTGTGCAGAGTAAATGCTATAATGTTAAAATATCATGACCGTAGAGTCATTCAATATAGAAACAGGTCCTTTGCTCTACCATGTCTATGCTGATGAACAAACACCAAACTACACTAATCCTATTTGCCTCCACTTGGTTCCACACTTACAATGCCCTGGCAATTTAAGTACTCATCCAAGTGCTTCTTAAATGTTGTGAGAGTACTTGCCTCTTCCACCCTCTCAGGCAGTATGTTTCACATATTTAACTCCCTCTGGGTAAAAAATAATTTCTCAGATCTCCCCTAAATACTTACTCCTCACCGTAAACTTATGTCTGTTTGCAATGGGGAAGCAATTTTCACCATGTGCTCTGTCTGTGCCTCTCATAATTTTGCATATCTTAATCGGATCCCCCTCAGCCTCCTCTGCTACAAGGAAAACATTCCAACCTATACATCTGTCTTCATAATGAGTCTTTCATCCCACGTAACATCTCCTCTCTACCCTCTCCAATACAATCAAGTCCTTCCAATAGTTTGGTGACCAAAATTGCACAGACTATTCCATCTGTGGTCTAACCAATGTTTATAAAGTTGGAACAAAGCTTCCTTGCTCCTATATGCTATGCCATGGTGAGTGAAGGCAAAAGCATCCCCTATTCCTTCTTTACCACTCTGTCTGCTTGTGCTGGCACTTTCAGCAATCAATTGATTTGTGCACCAGGGCCGCTCAGTTTTCCCTCTGAACCTACCATCTATTATGTATATCCTTCCCTTATTAGATGTCCTAAAATGCATCACCTCATACTTATCAGGCCTAATTCCATCTGCCATTGGTCTGCCCAATTTGACAGCTGATCAATGTCAGACACTAGGCTGAGACCATCCTCTTCACTATCAACAACCATCAATTTTTGTGCTATCTGTAAACTTAATTATTATGCTTTCTACATTCATATCCAATTTATTAATAAACATAACAAACATCAATCTCTGTGAGACACCACTGGTCACAGACTTCCAGTTATAAAAACAACCTACCCCATGCCTCCTTACGCCTTGCCTTGGAACCAGTGGGATCTTACCTTTGTATCAGCCTTCCACGTAGGACCTTGAGAAAGACCTTTCTAAAGTCCATGTAAAAAAAAAATAAACACTTAAATCTTTTTAATTAACAATCTTTCAAAGATACTTTCAGGCATAAGTTTCAAGTGAGGACCTTAGGATCATCAAATTTTTGTTTGCCATGTTTATTTTGTAATCTCCAAAGCATTGCATTTGGTATATTAGGTTATATTATAGCAAAGTGGAAAGTGTTTTGATTGCAAGTGGAAATGAACCTTTCCCTGCATTAAGAATTTGTCTGCGTGTCATTGTCATGGGTATGTTTGCCGAGCTGGGAAGTTTGTTCGCAGATGTTTCATTCTCTGTCTGGGTTACATCTTCAGTGCTTTGGAGCCTCCTGTGAAGCGTTGCTGTACTGTCTCTTCTGGAAGTTATTTGGTACTGTTTCTGCTGCTTCCAGTTGTCGGTTCCTGTTGTTCGTTGTAGTGGCCGGTATATTGGGTTTAGATCAATGTGCTTGTTGATAGAGTCCGTGGATGAGTGACATGCTTCTAGGAATTTTCTGGCTGTCCTCTGTTTAGCTTGTCCTATGATCATTTGTTGTCCTAGTCATGCGTAAAAAATGTCTTGGAACTGACAGCTAGACTTCTCCGACCATTCGGATTCATGACAGTCCATAAACCAACAGCCACGTTTAGACAACAACTCACCAGGACAAAAGACCCTATACCCATCATGTGCAAGACTGATGTAATTTACAGGATTCCATGCAAAGACTGCATGAAACATTATGTAGGCCAAACAGGCAGACAACTAGCAATCTGCATCCATGAACACCAACTAGCCACTAAACGCCATGACCAGCTGTCCCTAGTAGCCGTGCACACAGATAACAGGGACCACATATTCGACTGGGACAACACAACGATCATAGGACAAGCTAATCTGAAGATAGCCAGAGAAGCATGGTGCTCATCCACGGACTCTACCAGCAAGCACATTGACCGAGACCCAATATACCAGCCACTACAATGAACAACTGGAAGCAGCAGAAACAAAAATTCCAGAAGACACAGTATAGCAGCACTTCACAGGAGGCTCCAAAGCACTGAAGATGTCACCTAGACAGGGGATGAAATGTCTGCAAATCAACACCCCAACTCAGCGAACATACCCACAACCATGACAAACGGCACCTGAGCTACAAATCTTTACACAAACGTTGAACTTGTCTGCATGTCTGTAGATACAGGTGTAGATCTTCTATAGATATTCTTTTCACCCTTGGGCTTTACACCTGCTATGGAATGTATTTTGTAGATATAAGTCAATTATAATCACAGTGAAATGAACATCCTGTATGGGAATAATTGAATATCATTCCAAATTTTGTAAGATGAAGGTTCAAATATTTTCATAATTGTTTTAATAAATTTAATGAATGAAATATATTCTTTGGGGTAGAAAAGGTATCCTATAGTGTTGCATCTTGTAATTCAAATAACTAAAGGAGCAGGTGTGGAAAATGAGAAGCACTTTTCATAATCTTCCAATTGTAGTAATCAGAAGTTAAGATGGATTTTGTACCTTGCCAGATCATGAAGTTTGTTGTTGTTCGATAAATATGGTCAAACCAATTGATTTATTTGTTGTTTGATTACTGAACTTTGCAAGTTGGAAAGTTTTTATAAATTTTAAGCTGCAGGTCAAATAGAGTTAGCATTATATTTCTGCTCTACAAAAAATTGATCATATCCACTTTGTGCTATGGTAATTTCTTGATGACAATATTCTTGCATTGAAGGGAGATAATGTAAGATAAATATTTTTGTTGCTGTTTACAAAGAAATACTATTTGCACTGCACTGTATTGATTTAATGACACCATTTTGGAGTCTTTGGAAGTGTGTCAGTAATTTCAAGTGTCTTCAGTAAAGAGAAATATTTAAGAAGCACTTGGAAAGCAGCCCAAGTAAAACATTCACAACAAATATCTATAGCATATTCCCAGTGCTAATTAATGCATGAGCCAGCCCTTTACAACAATAAAATCCAACCATGACCTTGCCTTTAAGCTGTGATTTATGATCACAAGCACTATGATTTTAAGATCACAAGTGGGAGGACCACCAACATGTGGTATATGTTTTATTATATTACCATGTAAACTTCCTAAAGCAGACAAGTAGTAAAGTGCCAAGTATAAATTTTGGTTTGTCTTATGTTAACTAAAGGAAACCTTGAACCACTAAAGTTATCTTCAACTTCCTTAAATGAGACAGATAGGGGAAATAAGCCAGAACTCCTGCTTCTGATTATTATCTAGTAACTTCAGCTGAAAGTGCACTTTTGAAAGCATGACTGTGCTCAGCAATGACTCACATCTATCTGACAATCAGTCAATGTTCTCACTAACTAACTGAACGCTTCTGTAAAACATTTCTAGGATTTGTGCCACTGGTGTGTAGGAATAAACCACTTCATAAGGCATAATTAAGGAAAACTAGTAGTGTTGTGGTTTGTTGCAAAGGGAATTGAATGCAAGTGTAGGGGGGTTATACAAGATATTGGTGAGACCACACCTGGGGTACAGTCCTGGTCACCATACATTCGTAAGGATGTTAATATATTGAAAGCAGTTTAGAGAAGTTAACTAAATTAACACCTGGAATGAGAGGATTGCTTAAAGAGGAAAGGCTAGGCCTGTGTCCTCCAGGCTTCAGTGGTAACTTAATTGATACATAAAATATCCTGAGGGGACTTGACTAAGTAGATATGAAAAGGACATTTCCTCTTGTGGGAAAGTCTAAAACTAGGGGTCATAGTTTAAAAATAAGGGATTGCACATTTAAAACAAAGATGAGAATCATTTTTTCTCTCAAAAGGTTGAGTGCTTTTGGAATTCCTTTCCTCAAAAGACAGTGGATGCAGAATCTTTAAGTATTTTAAGGCATAGACAGATTCTTAATTACCAAAAGGATGAAAGATTATTGTGGATATACAGTAATATAGAGTTGAGGTGAAAATCAGATCAGTGATGAGCTCATTGGATGGCAGAACAGATTCAAATGGCTGATTGACCTGCTGTTGTTACTTGTTCATAACTAAGAGCGCCTCCTTCCCACTGATACTTTCCTGAGGTTTGATGGCATCTCTTCAGCTACTCCAAATTTGCAGTGTCCATTGCTTGTATGAGCCAGTACAAACTGAAAAGACACACTTTATCATAGGTGACATAATGGAACAGAGAGGTTTCAAAGGAGATCAAAATATTAATAATTTAAGGGAAAATTATCGTTAAGTAGAAACCAACCACAGCTAATGGAACTGCCATAAATATTTGAATATTTGGAGGTCTTAAACTTATAATGTTAATTAGTAAACAATTTACTGTTGGCTTACCTGGAAATAACAATTATTGTGCTGTAACAGAATGACTGGGAATATCATTTAAATTCTTTGGTGCTATTGTAACTCAAACTTTGAAATTGTGACTTTTTAAATAAGCTTTACTTTGAGGAAAAATAATTTTATTACATTTATGGTTTAACATAGCGATTCTAATAAAAATTAAATGGAAACCTGTAAAAACTTGATCAGTACAACAAACAACTGTTAAGGATTAATTTGATTATGGCAGTCTTTTGTGAGGGATTGGATCATATAATTATCGAAGAAAAACAAAACTTTATGGCATGAGGAAATTATTTGAACCATCATGTCTGTACTGACAGAAAAGAGCTACCATAATCTTACTTGCCAGCTCTTGTTCCCTATGCCTGATGGTTATGGCCCTTAAAGTGTATATCCATGAGTTTTATTTTTCTGTCTATGTCACTGTGTATTCCAGATCCCACTATCCTCTCGGTGAAAAACATTTTTCCTCAACTTCACAATAATCCTTTACTTTTAAATCTATGTCCCCTATTTTAAGGTGTTTCTTTTCTGGTGCCCTCATATTTATATGTCAAATACATCATCCCTCCATTTCATCTGTTTCAAATTGAAAACAAAATCTCTCCAATCTTCCCTCATATCTAAAAGTTTCTATTCCTGGTAGCATCCTCATAACGCCTTTCTATACTCTCTTGTATCATCACTTTACTCCTTTTAAATAGTATACAAGAGTGCATACAGTACTGTAGTTTAACAGTCTAATTAATGTTCTCTACAGATCTACAATAACCATCCTGCTGTTGTAATCTCTGCTTTAGCCAGTAAAATAAATTATCCTGTATGCCTTTGTGATCATGTTATCTACCTATGTGCTACTGTAGATCTTCAGTCCAAAGTCCTTTAGTTTCTCTGCACTTCTCTGAATCTAATCATTTATTTTCTTGCCTCATTTATCCTGTCCAAATGCATTATTGTACAGTTCTTCAAATTGAATTCCATTTGCTACTTTTCTGCCCATCTGACCAGTCTACTAACATGTTCCAAGAGTTTACAACTTTCTTTAATATGAAAAATATTCTTGGGAGCTGTTTGAAAGTGCTATTAAAACATTCAGAAGAATGGCATGACTAGGAGGATCTTTTTTGTCTTAATGAACACCCCATGATCATGTAACGGTCTGTTGTAGGATCTAACTTCACTGCACCCTGTTTGAAACACTCAGATTGCTTGGGCATCATTGCGTCACTCTCTTCCCCCCCACCATATATCTTATACACACTGGACTTCAATAGGTAACCTTCCATAAATTCTGACTACTTCACATCATTGATGTGCTATATATTCTCTTCCTGCCTGGCTTATCATTAAGTTCTTTCTAGAATGTCTGCTGTTATATGGGGAAAAGCACAATAAATGCATGAATATGACCAAAAGGATTACTCCATCACTTCACACACCCTCTTAGGTTCTACGGATGATCAAATTAGACCTACAAAAAAAATTCTAACATGAGAGCGTGCTTACTTAAAAATTAACTTGTTGCCATGCTTTTCTAGAAGTTGCTGGAGATGCCAAGTAAGTGCACTTGTGGGCAACTTACAGTAGAGTGATGGAGTTAGTGATTAAGAGAATATAGGGGATGAAGAGAAATGGATGTTCTGTTGCTTTTGGTTTTCCTAAACGTTTTCAGCATCGGGAATTGATTGCTGTTCTGCTACTGGAGAAGCAGCTGGTTATTTGGTAAGTATCTGGTCACAAAATGTATTCTATTCATAAAGATTCAAAATAGTATGGCAACTGTTCGTAAACTCAATAAAATATATTGAACGTAAAATTGATTTTAAAAATTAAATAGTTCAGTTCAGATACAACTTATAGATTTGATTATTGAGATTCAGCTTTTCTGGATTTAAATCTTTATAAATTGATAGTTGCACAAAGGTGCAACAGGTAATCAGGCATACTAGTGGAATGTTGGTTCTTACTTTGAGGGGGTTGGAGTATAAGAGAAAGGAAGTCTTATTACAACTGTCCAAGGTGCTGGTGAGATCACATCTCGAGGACTGTGAGCAGGTGTATTCTCCTTATTTAGGGATATATATCATTTCGTTGGAGTCAAGTCAGGGAATGTTCTCTGGGATGGTCCCTAGTATGATGGATTGTCTTGTGAGCAGATGCTAAACTTGTTGGGACTCTACTCACTGAGGTTTTGAAGGATGAGAAGTAATGTCATTGAAACATATAGGATTTTAAAGGGCTGTGAAAGGACAAATGCTGGGAGGATTTTTCTCCTCATGGAAGTGTTTCAGGCCAGAGGGCATAGTCTAAAAATATGGGGCAGCTAATTAAGATTGAGATGAAGAGAAATTTCCTCTGTTAGAAGGTTGTAAGTTTTTGGAGCTGCTTGCCACAGAGAGCTAAGGGGGCAAAGTCCATGTGTACATTGAAGGCTGAGATAGACTCTTGATGAAAAGTTATGGGGCAAATGCAGGCACGTGGACATAAAGAATGTTGAGTCAGCCATGATCCTATTGAATGGCAGAACAGGCTCGAAGAGCCAAATCATCTACACCTGTTCCTATTTCTTGTGGTCTTATTCTGATGCAGTTTGGAAACAGGTTGGAAATATTGTTTTACTGTGTGTTTAAAGAATTGTACAAATTATGTTCTGTTTCTGAACAGTTTGTTTTTCTGTTTATGTCTTGAGTAGTAAACATCTTTTTTTATTTGAATTTCTGCAGCCTTACATGACTAAATGCTGGCAAATAGGACTATGTTAACTTAAGATATCTTGTCGGCAAGGATGAGTTGGACCAAAGGGTCTGTTTCTGTGCTGTACATCTCTATGACTCCTGACAAAAGTATTTCCTTACAAAATATTAAGAATGACAGATGATTTGTCAAAGCAATCAGCAGGATGATAAAAGGTACTTTCAGGAAAGGAATGTGGGTTTTTCGGGTACAGTTAAATTAACGGTAATCTTATTGAATAGTGGGGCAGGTTTGAGGGGCTTAGTGACCTGCTGTTGCCCCTTCCTTGATAACCTTCAGTAGACTTAAAGCCTATGCCAAAGACAGACGAGCTGTGCCCCCAGTCGTTTGGCTGAACTTTTGTAATATTCCAGGCATGTGCATCTTGCTATATAAGTTGAATTATACCTTCAATTGTAATTTTGGTCATATTTCCCTTTCTTCATTTCATGGAACACTTATAGTAAATTTGGTACCTTTTATTCAGTATTTTACAGCACAGAAAGAATACATTCAACATCGCTTCATGGAGGTCTTGCTCCACATTAATTCCTCTTGCTTTGGTAACATATCACTCTATTCCTTTTCTCTGTCATATGATGATTTATTCTTTTTAGGAAATCCCTTCGTATTGTTAGGTAGCCATCTGAAAGCACTGCAAGTGCTCCAGTTCAATTGACCTTTGAGGTGGCTGATAAGACCATTGTGCAACATACAGGGCAGATGACAATTGAAAGGATGAATAAATTGATTGTTTGGAGGTTTGTACACTCCCTTCAACACCTTGTCTTTGGTGAAACATGGTACTTACCAAATCTGCCAATGTGTTGATGACTTATAGATGCACCTTTTCTATTTTGGTTGGTCACAACTCAGGTATGTTTGATTTCTTCATGTATGCTTTGAAGATATCCTTAATTTGAGTTGTGCCCCAAGAGAATCCCTTTGTAATCCAATTCCAAGTAAACAATTGCTTCAGGAGTCCATGGGAGGCATGTGAACCATGTGTTTTATCAAGTAAAGGTGGTTTTAAGTGATTACTGCTTCGAAATTGGGCAAGTTGGCTTCATCGAGGATGTTGTTGTTTTGGACTACCTTTTATGGTAAAGAATTTGCAGCATCTTGTGAAGGCACCACTGCTGGTGGTACTTCAGTGTTTTTTGGTGCTTGGTGTGAGTTTGACCAAGAATCCAAAGGAAATAATAGGATGGCTGCCTGGTAAACTGTAATCTTAAACTCAGGGTTAAGATGTCAATCTCAAATACTGATTCTGTCAGTCAGACAAAGGTTGAACTGGCATGTTGGAGGTAATACTGAAGTTCATCAGCCATATCTGCCTTTGTCAAGAGAAGGCTCCCAAGGTACAGAAAATTATTTTAATTTTTCCAGGATTTAGCTGTTGTTGATTAAAAAGGGAATGTTTTGTGCTGTGGAAACTTGAGCAGAACCCTAGTTTTCCAGGAGATCAGGATAAGACTTGTTTCTTTTCATATGCTTTGGAGAAGCAGCTGTCAGTGACCTGGAGCTTTGTTTGGATCATTGTCCAAATCCACTTTCGATACTGTTCAAATGACTTTCTGATCTGTTTAAAAAAATTAGCTTCAGAGTGCACACCTACATCCATCTGCCTTTGTTTTGAAATCCAATTTCCAAAACATATGTTGTACATTTTTCATCACAGTATGCTGAAACTCTATGATTGAGGTTGGAGTGATTCTGCTTTTGGATTGAAGGTGGTGTAAGTTGAACAGTTTCTAATCTGTTCTGTAGATTGTCTTTATGCCTGTGGGTGTCTGGCCTCTCCTTCAATTCACCTATTCTGTTTACCTCAACCTTACCATGTTGCAGCAAGTTCCATTTCTCAGCACAGTCTGAAATAGTTTTCTATAATTCCTTATTTAGGAATGGTTATCTTATATTTTGTTTTGCAATGTGGAAGGAACAGATATTCACTCATCAATGTATCAAAATACAGAATATCGCAGATGTTGGTAAAATGGGGGAAAAAAAGTGCTGAAAGTCTTAGGTAATATCTGTAGAAATGCTTTGGTTTGCTGCATGTCTGAATGCTTTCTTTCCAGTTGTGAAATTGAGAACCAGGTGTTTCTTAAGTATATCCTTTCTGTTGTAATGTCACTCAGTTGAAATTCCACCAGAAGAGTGTTGCTGGAATCCGCCAATTTATTTCATTAGTAGAGCATTGCTGGCTACTTTTCTTAAAATTATGTATAGCTCCTGGTCTCGCATGTGGAAGTGGTTAACAGGACCTCCCAAGTGAGCAAACTGACTGTTGTACATTTCAGAGAAAGAGTATTATATCTGACTTGGGAAGTAATGAAGAATATGGCATCTTTGATGTCAGTGTGACTGAATCACTTGACTGAATCAGATGGTTGGGGTCCCAGTCCAGAATACTGAACACAAAACTCCTATTGGCAGTACCATTTTTTTCAGCTGAAATGATGTGTGCCCTATCAAGTGGAAATAAAAGGTCATTTCTCCAAGAAGAGCAGGGGATTTCTTCCTTTTTGTTCTGGTCAATATTTATCTCGTAACCAACATTTCAAAATAGATTATCCAGTCTTTGCTACTTATGCAAACTTGTTGTTTGCAATTGACTGTCATGTTTACAATAGTGACTTTATTTTAAAAGTTAGGCAAATTGTACTGAGGCTAAGAAAAGTTCTACATAAATCATTCTTTTATTGAACTAATATTGCAGAGGAAATAATAAGATTTTAATGATTTCTTTGTCTTACTTCTCCAAAACTGCTGATTGAAGACAAGAAGCTTAACCAAGTGCAAATTTTGATGGTGATGAATGAATTGTTGTCACATAGGAGTTTGATTCAATAGAGAAGTACCCCCCTGCTCTCTAGATTTATGAAGAAACTCTGGAAGACCAACTTGTAATGCAACCCTAGAACTTTGAACTATTGCTAAACAAAGCTAGCCTTGAGTGAATGCTTATTGTAACTTTATTACATGTGAGTAATATGGTCCCCTCATTGATGGAAATAAAAATCATATGTCACAGACCTCTGCAAAAATCTTGACACAGACAATCAGATAGGGACAAATTATACATTCATTATCACATAGCTAAAATCAAAACGACATTATATTTTGCTACAAAACTGGCAAGGGTGTAATTAATATCATTGTGAAACACAAGGGAACATAGAGGTCTGAACACGTTTGAAAAGCTATTTCAAATTATCTTTGTGACTCATTTATGCTATTCCAAGAAGTGCACTCATGTTTCTTGATGTAATACTTTGAGTGTAGCATAAAGAAAACTGATGTATTTGGCTGCTGAACAGCCTGTCTAATACAGTTCTTAAATTTTTGGTTTTCTAGGTGCTAGAAACTTGATTTCATTTTTCTATATTGCATATAAGTGCCAAATGTTTTGAAAATGCACAACACCTTTTCAGGTGGAAAATGGGTGACTGGTAAATGTTGAAAAGTTGAAGTGCAATTGTCATTTTATCATTCATTAGGAAGACCTGAGTGTCTGAAATATCACTTTGTTTGGATCATAAATTTACTCATCAGGAACAACCTGAGGAAAGTTTTGCTCTTTGTGACAGTAGCTCAGGTTCTTCTACCAGTAACAAAAATGTCATACCACAGTGTGTATGTACTGCATAGAGAACTATGGATGAAATTTCAGTCACATGCTAACAAATATCATGCCCAGACACACTTGCTCTAGTTTTTAAAAACTGAATGTACATAACCCGCAAAAATTTTAATAACATTATATTTCTTGATTTCACAGCGCATATGCCTCTTGAGCATCTATTGATATTTGATCAGTTGAGACATATGATATCTATTGGCTATAGCAAGAAATGTAGAAAATCACATGCAGAATTTGAAGGTGCTGTTAACCTTTCAGTAAATTTGTTTTTATTCATTATTAAGCATTTCTAAAAAGGACTTTGCAGCTTTTGATGTAGAATGGGACTTTCTGTTTTAGACATGAATGCAATCTGGGATGACTGTGACCTTGTGTAAATATGTTACTGACATAAATAAAAGATAATTGCTTCTGAGAACAGTTGCTTTAGTTTGTGTCATGTTCATTCCTACTTCTCATAATCGAGATGAAATTACACTGGTTTCACCCTGCTTTCCACGATCTTGCTTGCACTTACACACTAAAATGATGAGGATGATGTTCAGATAAGGAGAGATGCTTTGTAATGGTGTGTAAATTGTGGAAGTGCCTCATGTCATGTACATTCTGTTATTTGTGCCATTATATTTTTTAGCCATTCATGAGTCCTGAATGAGCCGGCATTTGTTGCCTATCCCTTCTTGCTTTGGAAAGTTGCCCCATGGGCATCCAAACCTGTTGTAAATGGCAAAAGCTTTTCAAAGTTTTAAATGGTGAACCTGACTTTTGTGAATACTGTAATTCTCTGGGAAGCCAGGCAGGAGATTGCAGAGCCTTTGGTTTTGATCTTTATATCGTCATTGTCTATAGGAATAGTGGCAGAAGACTGGAGGATAACAAATGTTGTCCCCTTGTTTAAGAAAGGGAATAGAGACAACCCTGGTAATTATAGACCAGTGAACCTTCCTTTGGTTGTGGGTAAAGTGTTGGAAAAGGTTATGAGAGATAGGATTTATAATCATCAAGCGAGGAATAAGTTGATTAAGGTTGGTCAACACAGTTTTGTGAAGGGTAGGTCGTGCCTCACAAACCTTATTGAGTTATTTGAGATGGTGAACAAACAGGTGAATGAGGATAAAGTGGTTCATGTGGTGTATATGAAGTTCAGTAAAGTGTTTGATAAGGGTCCACATGGTAGGCTATTGCACAAAATATGGGAGGTGTGGGATTGAGAGCATTTTAGTGGTTTGGATCAGAAATTGCCGAGCTAAAAGAAGACAAAGGGTGGTGATTGATGGGAAATGTTCATCCTGGAGTTTAGTTACTAGTGGTGTACCGCAAAGATCTTGTTTTGGGGCCACTGCTGTTTGTCATTTTTATAAACAACCTGGATGAGAGCATGGAAGGATGGGTTAGTAAATTTACGAATGACACTAAAGTGGGTGGAGTTGTGAATAGTACTGAAGGATGTTGCACGTTACAATGGGACATAGATATGCTGCAGAGCTGGGTTGAGAGGTGGCAAATGGAGTTTCATGCGGAAAAGTGTGAGTTGGTTCGCTTTGGAAGGAGCAACAGGAATAAAGAATACTGGGCTAGTGGTAAGATTCTTGGTAGTGTAGATCAGCAGAGAGATCTTGGTGCCAATGTACATAGATCCATGAAAGTTGCCACCCAGGTTGATAGGGTAGTTAAGAAGGTGTGTTAGCTTTTATTGGTAGAGAGATAGTGTTTCGGAGCCACGAGGTCATGCTGTAGCTATACAAGAACTCCGGTGCAGCTGCACTTGGAGTATTGCATACAGTTCTGGTCATTGCATTATAGGAATGATGTGGAAGCTTTGTAAAGAGTTCAGAGGGGATTTACTAGGATGTTGCCTGGTATGGAGGGCAGGTCTTTTGAGGGAAGACTGAGGGACTTGAGGCTGTTTTTGTTCGAGAGAAGGTTGAGAGATAACTTGAGACGTATAAGATAATGAGAGGGCTGGATTGGGTGGACAATGAGAGCCTTTCTCCTCAAATGGTGATGGCTAGCATGAGGGGACATAGCTTTAAATTGAGGGGTGATAGATAGAGGACAGATGTCAGAAGTCGTTACTTTACTCAGAGTTTTAGGGGTGTGGAACACTGCCTGCAACAGTAGCAGACTTGTCAACTTTAAGGGCATTTAAACAGTCATTGGATAGACATATGGATGAAAATAGAGTAGTGTAGGACAGATGGGCTTCAGATTGGTTCCACAGGTATGCACAACATCGAGGGCTGAAGAGCATTACAGCGCAGTACAGACCCTATGTTCTATTGCCAAATGATTGACAGCATGCAGATTGACACCTTTTCCAAATAAAGATCCGTCCATGTTTCTAAAATTATAACAGACTGTATAGAGAACCTCTGGCAAACTACAGTGTATCCAATCTCTAACAAGCATGATTTTGGCACCTCACCCTCTTGGACGATTTAATTGAAAGTGCTGAAAAATTATTCTTCCCCAAGGATGTTAGCCAGGATCAGAAATATATTTTAGTGATGTTTAAGGTGTACAGAAAACATGACCACTATTCTAGCATTCAGTGTGGCATAGATCTGGGTAATCTCAATGCAATTCATTTGTACAATGTATTCGACTAACCATAATTCAGCATTAATTGTCAGCAATACTCAGGCCAATGGGATGGCTGTAGTGGAGAATGGAAAAGGTTTTGCAGATGCAATAAGTTGTGCTGTGGTGATTTTAGAGCAAAAAGACACTGTTGGGTAGACTTGGAGGAGCTTTTTGCTTTGCATTAGACTGTGCCTTGTGATGAAGCGTTTTGATGCTAACTTTATATTCCTGAAATGCATGATGTTCCTAATTCTCTGCATTATCATTCCTTATCTTGGTAATATGAACTACTTTGTAAAAACTGTTATGTTGTGTAAGTACTTCAAAATATCTATGCAAATTGGATGGATTTATGCAGTAATTGATCAATCTCTTAAAGATCATCTGCACCTTGTCAGAAAATTGGAGGCAGGCAACTAGTGTAGATAGAAAATGCTAATTGAATTAAGAACATGTGCTGCTGATTGTGTTCTAATTACATCATTGTAGGCTTCTTCAGTTTAAAAATAATTTTCAAGTAATGTTATTTGCAGGTGACTAATAAACTGATAGCCATAGGAAAACAATTTGAGCTTCAAAGGAATTTCATATCCTGGAGGCAGCTGCCTACAGTGTCTATTAGATTTGTACAATACACAGGAGAGTGAAAGGACTCTGAGGAAATATAAAATTTTGGCCTTTACCTTTTTTGAATTCCTTGCTGTTTATACAATATCATTTCTGCTGTGGTTAATCTGCTTTTAAAATTACACTATTTTACTGACCTGAGCAAAACATAATTCCCTCAAACATTCCCAAAGTGAAATTTTGTGAAAAGTATAATTGTATAGTTGCTGTCTTTGAGGACTCACACTTCCTGAAAATCCTATTTCCATGGGCAACTGGTCAGCTTTTCAGCGAAATATACCTTCATGTCTTTATTGGCATTTTACTTGAATGTTTCCAGAAAAAGAATAGAGTTTTCCAGTCATTTGCAGATTTTGAAATGCTTAATTTTCAGTTGTAAATTGTCATTGTTCATGCCTCATAAGTTTGTATTAATGTTTGCTTGTAAAAAGTAAAAGAAAAATCAATTTTAGTAAAAGTTATTTCAAATTATTGATACCACTAGATATGGTTGAACCTGCTCTTTCTCATAAATGCTTATTTTTGCTCCCTAATAAAGTAAAACTTACTTGCTTATCCAGTGATGAGGTTTGTGTAACCCACTGAGATTAAACTAACACAATAAGTATTGAGCATACAAGTTAAAGTAGGTAGCTGAAGTAAGATACTTTCTTCTTTTATATAAGTTTGCAGGGTTTACCTGTTTCAATGCAAGTGTTGCATACAGACAAAGCAAATAAACTTGTATTGAATGCTGAACTTCCTGATTTGCTTATAAAACTTCATGACTCAATATGAATTTCAGTGCCAACCGTTGAGTACATTCCAAAGTTCACCTTTAATTCAAGTTGAAATTGGATTCATCTGTTGTCCAGCTGTGAACTTGCCTACTTGACCCGAACTCCTCTAATGTTAACTTGATTGGCTCATTTCCGTACTGCCTTTAACTCAGTATGGGCCCCATGTATTTTTTGAAAACCTGGAATAGATTCCTACAGATTAACTGCTTGCAGAATAGCTTGTGTTAATGTTTTAACTTATGACTTAATAGATGGTGGTAAAATTGAAATTGTACAATAATTTGTCTACATTACACTTAGCAGTAGGATATGAATGTCTGATGTATTTCTCTTACAATAGTATAAGCTATCATAATGTGAATGGAAGAACTCCAGTTCAGGATTTTATAAAGCTCAACTTTTGTTCTCTGGTCCATAGAACGCTAACTGCGTACAGTTTCCAAATGCTTATCTTCTCATGGTGCAGAAGTATGACTAGCAACAAGCTTGGACAAGCTTGCACTTTAAAAAAGTCCTGTTATGGAGTATTGCTACATGCATTAACCCTAATGAAGGGCTCACAGCACTGAGGAATTTGATTTGTACAGAGTAAAGAAATTACTGACAAAGAAACAGTTCACAAAATGTCAGTTAACAGCAGAAAAACCTCAGGACGTCCATCCTATTACTACAGACTTTTGGGCAGGTCACGTCTTCAGAGACAACGCAGTCGTTCCAGGAGTCGCAGCAGGCCAGGAAACAGAGGTAACAGAGTGTTAATCAAACTGCAGTGCTGCAAAGTCCTAATCTGCCTCCTGTTCTGGCTCCATATTTAAAACCTTTTTTTAGTATTATGAATGTGAAATTTCAAGAAGAACCTTACATACCTCCAGTGGTTTGCTTCCTATATTGTATTTTATTGCTGCAAAATAAATGTCAAAAATATCTCCATTTAAATTCTCAATTCATGATAAGGCTGTACTTTACTGCAATCATACTGAAGTATAGCTGAATTTTTTAATGGTTACAATATAACATTTAATCTTAAAACAAGAACTGATATTAACTCAAAGCAATAAGTTTTATTTATGAAAATACAATGATCAATCCTCAGATTTGGACAATTAACTTTCATTGAGGATCCAGATCACTGCCTGTGAGGATTACAGTTTGATGCTACTGTAGTCATCATACTTTCTAAATAACAGTTATAAATTTTGACTCTTTTTAACTGCTGATTTTGCTGTTTGCTGCATTATTGTAATGCAAAATTACAAAACATGCAAAGGTAATAACTTTTTTTAATGGTAACAGTAAGATAAGTAGAACTGCTATCTTCTTGTCTTTTGCAAATGAAATCGTATTAAGATTATCCAATTAAACTAAGGCTAGAAAATACAGGAAATCATACTCTGGAGATTTATTGATTATTCATTTTGGTCCATAATTGGGATTACTCCGTATATTGGCAAAGTCTATTGTGAAACTCAAGTGTATTATGTGATCAAAGATGTATTTGTCAGTGTTGTGAGGATTTCTTTTGTACTGTGTATAAATGGTCTAAAGTAACTTGACGAAAGTATAATTATTGCTGAAGACATAATTCTTGTAATTGTGTGTGCGCTGATTTAGTGAAAGTTCGTGGCAACACACAATAAAGGTCAAGTCACTAAGTCTGTTCTTGTGTGAAGGAGGTGTAGCTATTGTTAACTCAATATTGGTTACAGAGGTATTTGTGAAATAGAATGAAGTGCATTATTCTGAATTGACTTATAATGCACACTCTTGTAGAACAGAAAACTGAACATTCTTCACTATCCAAATAAAATTCTACTATAATTCTATTGTAACCTTTAGTAATAATCTTGTATTTCTTGATAGGGAAAGATTTCCTCTATTGACTTTAAAGTTCTTTATGTTTCTATTTTGAAGATGTGTTCAGAGCAGACTATCATATCTCTCATCTGATTTGGTAAAGAAAGGACTTCAAAGGTTTCTGTTTGAGCAATGCATTGCAAATATTGACACACTCCCAGACCTTCACGTTCCAACTTGCAAAAGAATACATCAGCTATGTAAGGGAAACAACAACTTCACGAAGAATTTTTTTATATAAAAGCCTGGATAAGCAATGATGACATTAATTTCCAAATAATTCAACAAATTAAATTAGAATTAAAAATTGTGCTAGAGGTATGCAACGTGCCTGCGACTCAGCTGGATTTCTGTGTTAAGTGGAATCTTAGAGTTAGGGTTAATTTTCAGGCTTTCAGTGACCTCCAATAGGGCCCAAAATGACAAGTGGTAAGTGCGCATGCATGTGCAATCTGCAGTTTTTGAATGAGGACAAAGAAGAGATGTTCTTTAGTCACACATGAAGCAAGTGTTAAAACTATTTGAATATGCAGGTAAGTGGTTTTAATACCTAATGAATCTTTGGTCCAATATCGTTTTGCCATGGGGCAACCGATTCCAAAGAAATCAATCCTAAACATTACCAAGGCTTTTAAAAATGAAGGCGGGTTATTAAAATCTGTAGACAGAACAATGATGCTGCACAGACCCAAGATTGCCAATCTTCATAACATGCTCTCCTTGCAAACTATGTCCACCAATCTTTCTAACTATAGATTGTGACCATTCTTGCCCCCCTGCTAACCCATTATTCACAATCCTCTATGTTACTGAGTACCTCTCCCTAAGCCCAGTCATCCTCTCCCTGTGGATCCAATTGTTCTTCAAGTCCTCTCACGACCTTTCTGCAGACAATAATTTGCAACCTTTAGCTATTTGCTGTCCTCCTGTAATGTTGGCTTCATTCTGATGAAGTTTGATGCACAGTATCTGGGTCTGTTTTGACCCACCATTCTGCTGCTCCAATTGTTTTTTATCTTCTTAATAATTCTTTGTGATATTAAGTTTTACTGATTAAGAGGCATGTTTAAACCTAAGTGAATATTAGCGAGTTTTGAGAAGATTTGTAGCTCCGGTTGAGGTTCTGGATGTGGGTTTGCTCGCTGAGCTGGAAGGTTCATTTCCAGATGTTTTGTCACCGTACTAGGTAACATCTTCAGTGGGCCTCTAGGTGAAGCACTGCTGCTGATTCCTGCTTTCTATTTATATGTTTGGGTTTGGTGATGTAATTTCCTATTCTTTTTCTCAGGTGGTGGTAGATGGGGTCTAACTCGATGTGTTTGTTGATAGAGTTCCAGTTTGAATGCCATGCGTCTAGGAATTCTCGTGTGTGTCTCTGTTTGGCTTGTCCAAGGATGGGTGTGTTGTCCCAGTCGAAGTGGTGTCCTTCCTCATCTATATGTAAGGATACTAGTGTGAGAGGGTCACGTCGTTTTGTGGCTAGTTGGTGTTCATGTATCCTGGTGGCTAGTTTTCTGCCTGTTTGTCCAATGTAATGTTTGTTACGGTCCTTGCACAGTATTTTGTAAATGACATTAGTTTTGCTTGTTGTCTGTATAGGATCTTTCAAGTTCATTAGCTGCTGTTTTAGTGTATTGGTGAGTTTGTGGGCTACCGTGATGCCAAAGGGTCTCAGTAGTCTGGCAGTCATTTCAGAGATGCCTTTGAAGTAGGGGAGAGTGGCTAGGGTTTCTGGATGTGTTTTGACTGCTTGTTTGGGTTTGTTGCTGAGAAATCAGCAGACTGTGTTCATTGGGTACGCATTCTTTTTGAATACACGGCATAGGTGATTTTCTCTGCTCAGTGCTGTAGTGTGTGTTGGCTCGTTGAAATAACGTTCTGATGCAGCTTCGTTTGTGGATGTTGGGATGATTGTCTCTGTAGTTCAGTATTCGGCCCGTGTGTGCTGTTTTCCTGTAGACACTGGGTTGAAGTTTCCCCATTGGTTGTTCGCTCTACTGTTGAGGAAAGCAACAACAAACTGTCATTCCTAGATGTCACAGGCTGAGTGACTGTGTTAAGCCGTACTAACCGTCAAGAGCTATCCTAGCAGTACAGTGTAGTCCAAACTGCTTCAAATCACGAGCCATCATTGAATCCATGGAACATGTACTGCCAGGCAGTATCGGTAAATTATAGAATAGATTAGCTGTCGAAGGAACATCTGGCTTTCACAGTTTAGGACTTGAACATTGATCTTTTAAATCAATTTTTGATGTGTTCATTTTGACAATCTTATTTAAATGCAAGGCTTTGTAACTTGAATTTCATTTTCTGCTCTTTTAAAATGTACAAGAGTTTTTAACTGATAATGACCAGTAGAAGCTGCTATTGGAGCAACAGTCTTTGTAAGGCTTATTATGTTTTCATGTGACACAGATTACAGATTACAGATTACAGATTACAGATTACAGATTACATTACAGTGTGGAAACAGGCCCTTCAGCCCAACACATTATTGTCCAAGCGTTCAGTAAGTCTGCACATGTAGTAGGATTTGGTTACAACAATATACATGCTACCACATTATATATGAAAGTATAACTTTTTCAGACTTTATTAATTTTAAATATTAAAGTGACTATACATTATATAAATGATTATAGAATGCAATGAAATGTTTGCAGTGGAATGACAGAGTCAATTGTGAGGGAGCAGCAAATGAGTATAACATGTGCTTAGCATACCTTTTTATAAAACATCTTTTTAGAAATGGGCAATTGAATATATTGATATGAATTGCATTTTCTTAACTGTTTATTAATACGGACACTCATTTTAAGGCAAGTCTGACTCTGAATGTCCTGAGCTTGCTGTCTTCTATTTATTCTGTTGCTGCATAGTAAGTAGAATCTTTAGGTACCTTCAGGAAAGATTTTTTGTAAAAAAAAAACTTTCTGTTGCTTACCATTAATTCTCACATCGTGCTGTACATCTCAATGACTCTATATGCAGTTTATCATTAATGATTCCCATCTATATGAATGAATACCGTAGCTAGTGAAATTATGGTTGCATATTATATTTTTCTGTCAAGTGCAACACAGTTTGCTATATGTGGGATTGGTTATCATAACCTCTCATCATTTCTAAGCAAAACACTGAATCAGATTCTGACCTTGGACCTTTTGGTAATTGTTTTTGGTGCAATTAGAAATGCCAATGTGCAGTTGAATTTTGTATGTCATCCTTGTCTTTGCTGTGGAATAATAGACTTGATAAAATTGGCTAGTTGTAAATTATTCTCATGTAATTCAATTAATTGCTTTTTGGCATGATATTGTTACATAATGGTATTTATCAACTGTAACCATAATTGACTTTATTTGACTGTAATGCAGTAATTAGTGACAATTCCTAGCATCTGTGCATTATAGTTTCCCTTACTTCACACAGAGATCTAGCAAGTAAAAACACAATCAATGCTGTTGAAATTTGAAATGAGATAATCTAAATATATTTCTGTTATTCCTGGGTATTTGATTGTAAGGCTAGGCAGAAAAATAAAGAAACAACACCTTTATTCTGCACTTATGTCTTGTCTAAAAGAGTTAAAGTATAAGTTAGCCTTAAGTTTTTGAATTCTGCAGAGGTACACTGTGATGAGCAGAATAGAACTATGTTTGAAACAAAGGTTAATTTTGTAATTAGATAAGGTGGTTCTTCTTAACTTCTCCGCTTACCTGAAGTGTGATGACCCTCCGGTTAAACAACCACAAGTCATTTTTCTCTAATGAGAGAGCAACCCTACTGTATGGTAAGACCCACAGCCATTTTATCTGTACTCCTGATGTGTGTTGCAAATGCTCTGCAATATTGAATAAGATTTTAACATTTCAGTAAGTTATCTTTTTAAGTCAAACCCTACAGTTACAACTTTTCATGTATATCAAGGCTGCAATGTATTCAAAAATATAGATTTAATAATGGAAGGATATTTTATCAGGTGCCACACTGCAGATATAATTTTTCCTATTGATTTTTGCATATTGTAAATGGATTTTAAAAACGCTGATGTTATAGAACAAGGTTCATTCCAGTCTTGGTTGTATATTAAAACATATTAAATATCGTCAAAAATAGATGACTGAGTAATGCATCCTGTTATGCGTTGAAGGTCTGGGAGATGAACTTTAATTTCCTTCTGATGCTTCTCATGTACCTCATAAAGGAATGGTAAAGCCAAGAAAAACAAAGCATGTTCTTTCAGTGTAGTGATAACAACGTTTAACAAAGACTACAATTGCCAAAAACCTCATCTATTTGTTTATAAAGGAAAATATTACATAGATGGTTTGGAGTTGGAGATGACGTGTAGTGTGTCAAAGTTTGCAGATGAAATTAAGATGAGTGGCAGAGCAAAGTGTGCAGGGGAACATAGATAGTATAAGTGAGTGAACAAAGGTCTGGCAGATAGAACAATGTTAATAAATGTGAAATCATCCATTTTGGTAGAAATAACAGTAAAAAGGACTATTACTTGAGTGGTAAAAAATTGCAGCATGCTGCTGTGCAGAGGCACTTGGATGTCCTTGTGCATGAATCATAGAAGGTTGGTTTGCAGGTAGAACAGGTAATTAGAAAGGCAAATGGAATTGCTAAAGGCATTGAGTTTAAAAACAGGGAGGTTATGTTGTAGCTGTATAGGGTGCTGGTGAGGCCACACCTGGTGTACTGCATGCAGTTTTGGTCTCCTTACTTGAGACAGAATGTACTGGCACTAGAAGGGGTACAGAGGAGGTTCACTAGGTTCATTCCGAAGTTGAGGGGATTGACTTATGAGGTGAGACTGAGTAGACTGGGATGATATGTATTGAAATTTTAGAAGAATGAGGGGAATCTTTATAGAAACATGCAAAATTATGAAGGAAATAGATAAGATCGGCATAGAGAGGATTCCACTGGCAGGTGAATCTAGGACAAGAGGACATTGCCTCAAAATTAGGGGGAGCAGATTTAAGACTGAATTGAGAACGAACTTATTCACCCAGAGGGATGTGAATCTGTGGAATTCCCTGCCCAGTGAAGTAGTCAATGCTACTTCAGTAAATGTTTTTAAAGCTAAGGTAGACTTTTTTTTAACATTAAAGAAATTAATGATTATGGTGAAAGGGCAGGTAAGTGGAGCTGAGGCCACAAAAAAAATCAACCATGACCTGATTGAATGGCGGAGCAGGCTTGAAGGGCAGGATGGCCTACTCCCACTCTTAGTTCTTATGTTTAAAAAATGCCTTGCAGTAAGTTGTCTTTAAACTTCGTGTACAGATGGACAATGAAGCTGCATATGATCCATTAATAGTATCTTGGTTGTTAAATGTTTGAGGGTTTGAGTTACAAGGAGAGGCTTGGATAGGTTAGGACCTTTTGACTGGAGCATAGAAGGTTGAGGAGTGACCTTACAGAGATTTATAAAATCACGAGGGGTATAGATAAGGTGAATGGCAAGCATCCTTTCTCTTGGGTGAGGAATAACAAGACTAATGGACATATTTTTAAGGTGAGAGGAGAAAGATTTAAAAAAGACGAGGGAAGTTTTTGTTTCCACAGTGCTTCATATACGGAATGCACTTCCAAAGGAATTGGTGGATGCAGGTACTGTCACAATGTTTAAAAGACATTTGGATAAGTACATGGATAAGAAATGTTTGGAGGGATATCGATCAAGGGCAGGCAGGTGGGACGAGTTTAGTTTGGGTCATCACGGACTAGTTGAACTGAAGGGTCTATTTCCATTCTGTATGACACTATGATTAGGTTGGTACTCTACTCATTTGGAGTTAAGAATTAGAATGATTCTTAAAGAGCTTGACAGGATAAATGCTGAGAGGATGTTTCCCCTTTTGGTAGAATCTGCATCCAGATGGCATAGTATTAGAATAAAGGGGCATCAGTTTAAGATTGAGATGTGGAGGAAGTTTTTCTCAGAGTGTGAGTCTTTGGAACTGCTTCTCTCAGAGAGCTGTGAGGGTAGAATCTTTGTTTGTATTTATGGCTGAGATACATAGACAGACAGAAGAAAAGTGATTGATGTTTGGTTCTTGATCGGTGGGAAAATCAAGAATTACAGGGAAAATGCAGGAAAGTGGATGTGAAGGACGATGGATGAAGGCTAGTTGAACACTTAAAAATTAACATCACTGTATAATAACATTATACTAATTGCAACTACCAATACAACTAATACTAATTACACTATAATGATCACTGTTGTGCTTTGTCTATGTTAAACAATTACACACTCCACTGGCTTGATTTTTTTTTCTCTTTTGTTCCTAGGCTGATCAAGCTTTTGTTTCAGCTTAATAAAAGCTTTGACAAAGGGTCAGTTAGACTCGAAACGTCAGCTCCTTTCTCTCCTTACAGATGCTGCCAGACCTGCTGAGATTTTCCAGAATTTTCTCTTTTGGTTTGTTTCAGCTTGCTTTCTGTTGATTTCCAATGATTTCAGTTTAATATTATTGGGTACTTTGAAGGGAAATAAATGTCTGCAGTTGGTGCACGTGGAGCATTTTGTGATTTGTTTTCATAGTCATTAACTTCAATAGATTAACTCTAGATACGAAGTGATAACTAAAGCCATGGAATGTGGAGAATCACAAATGAATGTGACCAAGTGCTGTTGAACACAGAATGGTTTGGCATTTTTCTGGAAAGGTGTTCCCTCAGAATCTGCCAGGAATCGGATAGATGGCACTAGTCAAGCAAGCTCTTTGCTGATTATTGCCAAACAGAATCAAACCACTGGATTCTAATTTAAAGGAAGAGGTATTTCTTTATTCTTTTGATCAAGAGGAAAAGAATAAAGATATTGAGAGATGCTGGCACAAGTCAGTCCCTGATGCTAGCTAATGATACAATTTGTCTTCCCAGTGGGGTTAATGAAGGAAGATATATTAACTGGAAATATACACAGATGCAGCTGAAACAACAATAAAGAAGCTCTACACCATCCAAGACACTGTCACTCCTTCACTGCTAATGCACAGTGACATAATTATTACCCAAATGTAATCTCATCAAGGTTCCTTCGACAGTATTTTCCAAACCCATGACCTCTACCAGTTAAAAGGACAGGGACAGTAGATGCATGAGAATGCTACCACATGCAAGTTATCCTCCACGTCACACAATGTTCTTACTTGGAGCTATAATGTAGTTCCTTCACTGCCACTAGGTGAAAATGCCAGCACTTGCTTCATAATGGTATGGAGTGTCCCTACACCCAAGAACGGCAGTGGTTCAAAAAGGCACCTCACAAGCATCTTCTCCAGGACAACTAGGGAAGTATAATAAACACTGGCTTATCCTGCAATGCCTACATCCATGAACATATCTTTTTTAAAAGACTATGAACCAGTTCTATTATATAGAGTTGGATTAAAGGCCAACTGAGTAGAGAGGATGTAGTTGAAGTAATGTGACAATTCCTGATAGAAAGAATTGATTTTGTCGTGAAGAATAGCCTGGCTGGCTAAAAAATAGTGGCCTCAAAAATAATGGGACAACCAATAGAAGCAAAAAAATTTAGATGCTACTGGTGAAACGTCCTGGCTTGTTTCCTGACATTTTTGTGATTGAACCTTAGGCTCATAGATTTGGTTGAGAAAAGGAATCTATGATAAAGAGATGATGTGAAAATTGAGTAACCTGATACTATTTTGTAAATTTAGAAAGAAGTAAGGACAGAGTAAGGTAAAGAGAATGAGGTTGATTATGTTTAATCCATCTGAAGTTGACACATTTAATCCATCTTTTATAGAAATGCAGGTGATTCAGAGAGCTGTATCTGACAGCCTACTTCAAAATCAAATCCGAGCCATTGCCAAGTATTATATTTTAAAAGGCAAAGTCTTAATGAAACATCTTTTAAAAATACCACCTCAAATACCAGCGGATGAGGCATGAGCAGTAAACCATCAAGTGGTGGGTCCACCTAAGTCTTATAAAAATTTTATGTGGGGCTCACAAAACTCCAATGACAGGTCATTTCAATATTGGAAAAACACAAATTAGAGAATCTAAAAAAATTTTATCAGCCAGGAATTACACAAAGATGTAGTGTAATTTTGTGGAGAAAACACAAACTGAAATTAAATCTGCGGCTTCAACTTTGATACAAGCTTTCAAAGAACCATACAACAGGGTATTATTAGATTGTGAAGGACTTCTAACTAAAACCAGCAGTGGGAATCGGTATATTTTAACAATTATGGACCTTTTAATAGGGTTTTCTGAGGTACTGTCTTTGTGGAAAGTTATAGCAAAAGTGTTAATGAAGAGGTTAGTTAATTTTTTTTACAAGAAATGAATTACTCATCTGAATACAATCAGATCAAGTTAAAATTCTCTGTTGCAAGTATTCAATTAAATAATGAATAGATTGGGAATAGAATTTATTAGCTTATCATCCACAATCTCAAGGAGCTTTGAAAAGATGGCATCAAACTTTAAAGGCCAAGATTAGAACTCATTGTCAAGAATATCTTAATGATTAGGATAAAGGAATTAATTTGTTATTTTTGCCATCAAGGATGTCCCTAATGATTGCACATTATTGAATCCTTTTAAACATATATACAGACATGAGCAAAGAGGACCCTTAAATGAATTGTAATGGACAAGACCAAACCCTCTTCCAATATATCAAGGAAATAGCCTTGACCCTAACTTTTATCTTATTTAAAGGCAAGTATAAAGTGCTGTGTTCCAGATGTAGTTCGATTGATCACACTGCTCAGCTCTAAGCAAAATACATTGTAGAAATCCTACGATTCTAAAATGTGGAAAGAGGCCATTTGGCCCTCCACCCTATCCCATAACCCCACATTTATCATGGCTAGCCCATCTAGCCTGCACATCTTTGGACACAATGGACAATTTACCATTTCCAATTCACTTAACTAGCAAATAAAGTCACACAGCATGGAAATAGACCCTTTGGTCCAAACAGTCCATGCCTAACATAATCCCAAACTATATTACTCTATGGACAACTTACTGTATCTATTCAATGGGTTCAATATTCTTTTTATTTTGAGATGCTGAGAACGGCATGAAGTTGTAACCTAATGATTGCCTTGTAAAAATTGAACATACCTTTATGCTTCGTTACTTATAAACAAATGTAATATGGCACTGTTAACATTTCTGCCTTATGTATGAGAAATTTAACCAGGGTCCTGTCTGTTTTATCAGGTGATGGAAACGTTTCAAAAGCACTGTGACGGAGAGTTGCTCTACCACAGTCCAACATTTAACCCTCAACCTTACGTCATTATTTGTGGGCTTTTATGTGTTTGAATTGGCTGTACCATTTGCTTACAAAAAAAATTAATAACATACTTCCAAAACTCCTGAAAAAATGAGTGAATGATTCTGTATAGATCTAAGTTCATTCTTTCTCAAGATACATAAATCAGAATTCCATTTATCTTTTTCATGGCTTTTCCTTTGTCACCCTCATCTCTAAAGGTTTTTGTATTTACATTCTTACTTTTTTCTCTATTATTAATGTTCTTACATTTTACTAGATGAGTTCTCTTCTATATTGTATGGGCTGGCAGCTGTCACCAGTCAACTCATTTCTCCCTGCAATATCAGTTTATCCCTGCTCTTTGCTTTCTTTCTTCTCTAGCCATCTTTCTATCGTATATACGCGTGTAAAAGTCGACCCTACTATATCGCATTATAAACCTCTTACAAAGGAAACTGCATGTTCCCATTAACCCACTTAAAACAAAATTGCATTCACCCACTCATACCGGTAACCCTATTAATTGTTTTTTGTTTACTATATTGAGCATCCGTCCCTCCCTCTGTCTGTTTCTCTATCCGTCCGCTCCCCCTCCCCCCAACTTGGTTTACTACAGCATGTTTTGATTCATTCAGACTGGTATGAAGTCGGTTGCTTCTTATCGCATTTTGCTCACCATACATCCAAAAGTTAATATCGTTAAAAAGTTAATCATTTTAATTGTGCCATTATATCTGAATAAATGTGAGTTATATTAGCTACATATATCTTTTTAATTCTTTGACAATATTGTTGCTGAAGTTCATTACGTTCGAGTTTAAATGGAAGGGAAATGGAAGAATTTGGTGGGAACATTCAAGATGCTTCCACATTCAGATTTTAATAAATGTTTCATTTTAAGTGTGCCACTATACCAGATCATGGTGATGTTGAACAGTGTGATTTTGCAGAATTTCATTGAATCTTTGACACGTTAAATTTTCATACTGGTATGTGTAAACAAAATTTACTGCCAGTAATTCATTCATGTTTCTCTTGCTTTTATCCAGTAATTATCTTTACCATAACTCATTGTGTTTTTCTTCTTTACCCGGCATTAGTTGAGCGACCAAATTGACTTCTGTTAATATTATGGTATCTCGAACTGCAGCATGAATTTCAGCCCCTCAAAACTAGTGCCTGTGTAATAGTTGACCCTATAAATTGAACCTTTAAAAATAATCTGAAAAAATTTGACTTTAGCACAAATGTACATGGTATCTACAATTCATGGTTTCTACAATATGCCTTTGCGTGGCATTTTATTGAAACACCTGACAAAAATGGCATTTGTATTTCTCTTTTTTTAAAAAAGTATTTTGATGCCTGAATGGAGTATGTCATTCCAAAAATAATATCCAAGAGATTAAAGTACTTTTTTTTAAATGCATTGTTTTAAAGTTGCTATTTGAAGTTCAGTAGTGATTGGACCTTGAGTTCATGTTTAGAAATACAAGCTTAGTAATACTAACCTTCAATAAGTGTCTTTCTATGCTGGCCTCTGGCTTGCTGCTTCAGGAGTGGTGAACCTTCTCAGGTTAGTACTTAAGTATTTGAATGGCACTTGATCCAGCCATTTTTCCTGCTGGCAGGGGCAATAGGCATAATAAATACTCACTTTTGAAGATGCCCCCTCACAGTACAAAAGAAATTCTGTCTGCACATTTAACACTGTCTATGTTAACTTGCAATAATGGCTTATCCATTATGTGATAAGAACTTGGACTGTTTGTATTGAAAGAGTCATCCAGTAGTGCAGTAATTTTTACTACAGACAAAGCATGCCTTATTTTCAACATTTTGAACAGCCTGTAACATTTCTCTTTATTTTTAGAAGGACATAGAGAAAATCAGTGGGTGATACTGATCTTTTGATTAAAATGTTCATTGCTGTTTAATGGTTACATAGCTTGTTTAATAAATTAACCTTTTGATAAGTTGGTTTTTAGACATGTTAGAAATCAGAGTGCAGTAATTCCTCACTTAATATTGTAGTTTCAGTCTTGAAAAGTGCAATTTTAAATGAAGCAATACTAAGCAAATCAGACTTTCCCTTCCCAACCAATGTAAAATTTGTAGTTAGGTTCAGTAGTATCTTTTTTTTTGTCTGAAAAAGATTAATACATTACTCTTATGTTGAAAAACTTTACATTGCAAACTTCCAATATTTATAAATAAATAACTTGTTAAAAAAAAATTTAAAAATAGAAAAGAATACATTCTAATGCTTCCAATTTACTCTCACTGACCCTTCTGCCCATGGGCTAAGCTTCCCTCCCACCACTTTAACCATCTTTTACATCATCTTAACCTTTCCTCCTTCCAGCCTCTCACATTTACCTCCTTGAGGGAAGGCTCAGATGAGTGGTGAGAAGCAGAAAGGGCACCTTTATTTTGTTGAGACAGCTGGCAGTGACTGAAAGGGTTAGTGAGAGGAGGGTCATAGAATAAGAGCTTGTAACAAAATGACATCAGTAAGATCAAGCTAGCCTCTGTCAGACTTGCCACAAAATAGTATTCAAGAAAACTTTGGATACAAACTTGAATATAAGATCACGTTGACTGCACAATGTTAAAGTGGAAATGGGGACTCAAGTAAAAGCAAAATGCTGTGGATGTTGAAAGTCTGAACTAAATGCAAAAAATACTAGAGAAATTCAGTAGGTCTGGATGATTTATACCAGACTAAAAATCCTTAATTGTTTTTCTCCCCAGAAATGCTACCAGACCTGGTGAGGTTCTCCAGCATTTCTTGTGCTTATTTGAAATGGGGAATTACTGAGTAAGGTGAAGTTCACTGAAGCTGGCTGGGAAAGGAGAATGAGTTAACAATCAGCACTACAGTTTTGAACCCCTAGCTCTAAGTTAGGCTTCTTTTATATATAAACTGTAAAGTTTAGTTACCCAAGGGTGTATTTTTTTGTGGTGGGAGGGGGTGGTGGTGGTGGAGGAGGAGGAGGAAAGAGAGCCATTATAAATTTGTAATGAGAAATGGGATTCCAGTGTACCCATTTTTCAGTTTTATGCCAGACTCATTGAGGGTATCATTTCTGGTCTCAAGAGGCAGACCTACCATGAAAATATGGTAATTGGCAGAGTGTGTAAAATTTCAGCTATGCTTTAAATTTATTATTTGTGCCAGATTTGGAACTTCAGGAAACCTGACAATTGAAAGGAGATGAGAATGCAGTTTTCCACCAATCTTTATGTTCCAGACAGAGTAGAACTATTTCTCTGACCCTTAAGCTAATCTGTTTTGTAATTCATGTGATCAGGCCTCCAACATTTCCCATGTCATCACCATCCCTCCTGAACATACTACCCTGCTTATGAACCAAGTCTCCTCCAAACTACCATGCTGTATTTCAATAAATATCCAACCCCAATATTCAACATTTATTTAAATTTCATTCTCAGGACCCGTGTGCAAGTGATCAGGTCAGTCTTGGCTGCCTTTAAGGTGGTGATGAGCTTTTGTTTTGGTCTGATCTAATATGTAAGATGTAGGTATTTTGACAGGATTGTTCAGTAGGAAGTTTCAGAATGTTGCACTGTGACATTGAAGGAACAACTATTTATGACGTGGTTTGCTGTACATTGGGGAAACAAAGCATAGACTGGGCGACTGCTTAATAGAACACCTATATCCTGTCTCCAAAACTACCCTGAGCTTTCAGTTGTCTGCCACTTCAACACACCGCCTTGTTCCCTGGCCAGCATCTCTGTCTCAGGCTTGCTGCACTGCTCCAGCAAAGTTAAACACAAGCTGGAAGAACAGTACCTCATTTTCTACTTGGGAATGCTACAGCCTTTGGACTAGTATTGAGTTCCACAATTTTAGGGCTTGAGGTACCTTCTCCCATGTCCTTATCCCAATCCCCACATGCCAGGCCTTGTTATCACATGGTCTGCTATTACACATAACACATTGTTTGTCACTAATAGTCTCCATTAGTAACTATTCATTCTCCTAGGCTGACTGTTATCTACTCCTTTGTCCTACTTCTTTCTCTCTCTTTTTGGGCTGTATTTCAGCCTATCATTTATTCCTTACCACTTGTCCGCCACGCTACGTTCTGCATAAAACCCAACTTTTTCCTAGCTACAATCAGTTCTGAATAAGAGTCACTCGACCCAAAATGTTAACTCTTGATTTCTTTCCACAAATGCTGCCAGAACTGCTGAGCTTTTTCAGCAATTTTTTGCAACTATTTATAATATCCATGTCAGAGTGTGAGTGTACGAGTTATGAATTACAAAAGTATGGAACTTATGAAATTGAGTTTTAGGATCTGTCAATTAACAAGTAGAAGGTAAAATAAAATGAATGCCTTGTAGAGTATTTTGTTTTGCAACTCATTAAAGCTATCCTTAACTGGAATAAATTGCTGAAGGCTGCATTACAGTAGTCTTGCACTTATTTTCAGAATTCTGTAGTGTTTTAAAGTGATTTGAGTATGTGGATGCCAAATTACAGAAACGCAATTCAATACATCTCGAATTGAAACATTGTTATGATAAGGTACTGGTCTTTCAGTGGGCTTTCCAATTATCATCTCGGGTGCACTGACAGGAGATTATGGCTTTTATTGATGCTACTCTCCTGTTCCCAATTGTACTTTGGTATATGTTCAGGGGTATGGTGGGAGGTTAAGTTCTGTGTGTGAAATGTCTCTAACTCACCCTGTATGCATGTTACAGTTTTGAGGGTGGCATGTTTCATGGGAGCTAAGTGTCCCTTATATGAAGAGTCGGACACTTCAATAACATGGCACTGATTGTTGTGGGAGTCGCGTTAAAATTCATTTTTGCTGAGCATGTTTTACAGAAAAAGGAAAACCTGGCTGTGAATAGAATGTAAGAATGGCCAGTTCCACAAGGTAATTGCCTTTCTCAGCACTATTCATGTGCCTGGAAAAGAAGCAGAAACATTGTCCCCAATCCTTCAGGGAGGCCTTTTTCTAAATACTGCCAAATTCTCTTAATCAGTTATTTCTTCCACCAATCCTCCATCTTGTCACCACTTTTGATTGCTGACCTTTACCTGCTGTCAGTCTCCTGATTATTGCAGCTTCTGTTACTATATCATTACAATGTGTTTAATTCGTGTTCAGTGCTGAAGCAAGGCTGCGTGCGAGTTGTTGGAAATAGTAAACTATTGTTTTGGTACACAGATTAGCCCTTCTAACTTAAATAAAAGTGAAAGGACATTTTAACTTCATTGTCTGTTTAGCTTCTTGGCAAATGGTTAACTGAATTTCATGAAAGCATTCCAGTAATGTTCTTTAAAACTCACTTCTGGTTCTTGTAAAAATCCTCTTGGATTCAAAATAAGCGATGAATGTGCTCTTTGTAAATATTCTACATATTGTACTGTACAAAACATAAATGCTTGCAATATTTTAATACTATATCTTATGAATAAAATCTGAGTGTATCACTAATAGCATGATTTTGTATATGTAGCCCAATAATAATTAAGACTAGTATAACATGAGACTTTTAGCTGAGCAAGTGTAAAAGCCATAATAAATTATATATAAATAGACTGTAATGAATTTTTTAAAAATCAGAAAATATAAATGTTGTACTTATCTTTGAGACAAATGGTTAGTTATCTTGAAGATTTTCTCTAATACTGGACAATTCTTTAGGATTAGTGAACCAAAACTTGCAGCCTTTTTTTAAAATGAAGGAATATTAGTTGCAGTCATAGAGATGTACAGCACAGAAACAGACCCCTTGGTCCAACTTACCCATGCTGACCAGATATCCTAAATTAATCTAGTCCCATTTGTCCTCATTTGGCCCATATTCTCCTCAACCCTTCCTATTCATATACCCATCCAGGTGGCATTTAAATGTTGTAATTGTACCAACATCCACCACTTCCACTGGCAACTCTTTCCATACATGCATGAAAAAGTTGCTCCTTAGGTCCCCATTAAATCTTTCCCCTCTCACCATAAACTTATGTCCTCTAGTTCTAGACTCCTCCAACGTAGGGAAAAGACCTTGTCTATTTATCTTATCCATGCCCCTCATGATTTTATGAACCTCTATAAGGTCACCCCTCAGCCTCCAACGCTCCAGGGAAAATAGCCCCACCTTATTCAGCCTCTCCCTATTGCTCAAATTTTCCAATCCTGGCAACATCTTTGTAAATATTTTCTGAAATCTTTCAAGTTTCACAACATCCTTCTCATAGGAGGGAGACCAGAATTGTGTGCACACTATTCCAAAAGTGACCTAACCAATGTTCTGTACAGCTGCAACATGATCTTCCAACTCCTATACTTAATGCTCTGACCAATAAAGAAAAGCGTACTAATTGCCTTCTTCACTATCCTATCTACTTGAGACTCCACTTTCAAGGAACAATGAACGTGCACTCCAAGATTTCTTTGTTCAGCAACACTCCTGGGACCTTACCATTATATGCATAAGTTCTGCCCTGATTTGCCTTTCCAAAATGCAGCACCTCACATTTATCTAAATTGAAGTCCATTTGTCACTCCTTGGCCCGTTGACCCATTTGATCAAGATAGTGTTGTACTCTGAGATAACCTTCTTCGCTGTGTACTACACCTCTAATTTTGGTGTCATCTGCAAACTTACCTACTATACCTCCTATGTTCACATCCAAATCATTTATATAAATGATGAGAAGTAGTGGACCCAGCACCGATCGTTGTGGTACACCTTTGGTCACAGGCCTCCAGTCTGAAAAGCAACCTTTCACCACCACCTGTTTTCTACCTTCAAGCCAGTTCTGTATTCAAATAGTTAGTTCTTCCTGTATTCCATGTGATCTAACCTTGCTGACCATTCTACCATGAGGAACCTGGTGGAATGCCTTACTGAAGTCCATATAGGTTACATCCACCACTCCTCCCTCGTCAATCCTCTTTGTTAGTTCTTCAAAAAACTCAATCAAGTTAGTGACATATGTTTTCCCACGCACAAAACCATGTTGTCTATCCCTAATCAGTCCTTGCCTTTCCTAATGCATATAAATCCTGTTCTTCAGGATCCCATTCAACAACTTGCCCACCAGCGATGTCAGGCTCACCGGTCTATGTTCCCCCACCTTAGCCAACCTGCAGTCTTCCGGCATCTCACCTGTGACTATCAATGATCCAAAGTCAACTAAGAATGTTTCGGCCTTGGTTCAGCCTGGTTGAAATGCATTGACATAATATGAAACTTTAATTTGTGATTCAAATTTTTGTAATACAAAATAGATGTAATTTCATCTGGTCTGCTAGAAATACATTTCAAGTTCCATGTGACAAACTTTATTGGCTCTTTCAATATACACAAGGTTTTATGGTCGTGTATATGTTTAAAATCCAGATTCCAGAGATCAAGTAAAAAAAATCTTCTGGTCCAAGTATACAAACCAGTTTATTTCATAATTATTTTTCATTTTGTATTTAGAAAATGGTGATTTATTTGCTTCAATTATGTGACACCTTGTGATGCATTCTGTGAATTCCTGAAGCATCTTTAAATCACATTTTTCCTTTAATTTTGATCCTTTAAAGAAATATTGAAAGTGATTATAGTTATTAATTATCCCATTAAATATTACTCTAAATTTAGATGTTTGTTCTTATTACTTCAACATTGCTTTGCATAGAAAAGTTATTTATACAGTTACTGTGATGGAATTCCATTGTATGACTGTGTTAAAGGTAGCTGGAAGCAAAATTAGATTTTTGTGTATAAATACATGTGTGCTGTTTTACTTTTAAAGCTAAAGCTGAATGGTGCTAGGTTGGCAGCTGACGCAAGTTTTACTAGCTGCAAGAGAAGGACTTGGTCTCAAATTTCTATATTTTATTAATGTTAGTTAAGATAGGAAAATACCATTTGAAGGTGTGACAATTCCCTCCTGTGGATCATTGATCTTGAATATGATGGTGATATATTTCTGCATAATTGTACATGTCTTGAAATCAATGTGAGGTTCATGAATTTCAAATTACAAATAGTAGACTTAAGCTTTTAGTTTGGGAGGGCTCTGGAGACAGACAGAGCACAAAAGTCTGAATCAAAAAACCATGGGAAGCACAGGGATATCCGGAATAGTAAAGAACTGAAAATAAGTTGAACAAGTGGTAAAGCGATATTCACTGTTATGTTTAGGAGCTGAGTGTAGTTTTAACAGCTCAGACCCTTTGCTGCAGACATTATACTCAAGTTTGTGATGTTCTTCTAATACTTTTTATTTCTACAGCACTTTTAATGTAATAAAAGTCCCAAAGTATTTTACAGGAGAATTTTAAACAAAATATGACAACAGTCTATAATGAGTCATTATATCTCTAATAACGAAAAGCTCTTTCAACAAGGTTACTTTCAGGAATGTCTGAATGGAGAAAAGTGAGGTGTGAGGGAGGAGTTGAGGTGTGGGGGCAGGATTCCCAAACTTTAGGCAACTGAAGACATGGCCACTGATGGTGGTACAATTTAGAAAAAAAGGTTGCTGAGGAGCCCACTGAGTTGAGTACAGAAATCTTGAAGTTGGGAGCAGGTTATAGAGATAGAGATAGGGATGGGAGAGGTTACGGGAGGTCCAGAAAAAGAGGATGAACATTTTAAAATCATGACATTGCCTGCATGGGAGCCAGTAAGCAAATATATAGGTAATTGATGAATGGGACTGAAGTGATTTAGAACTTGGGCAGCAGAATTTTGGATGACCTTAAATTTATAAAGGCTAGCATGTGGGAAGTCAGTCTGAAGTAGAAAGTGCATATAGCATGAAAATAGGCCATTTGGTGTGATCATCCATGCTAGTTTTAGTTTTCACTCAAACTTCCCTCTATCTTTCCTCATCCTATTCTACCATCTACTTTCTTCTCCCTTATTTGCTTGTATTGCTTTCTCTTAAATACCTCAATACTATTTGCTTCAACCATTTCATGCAGCTGTATATTAGGCTTGAAACATCCCTGTGTATTATTTATTGACACTGAAGCCTCATCCATGTCTACTGCAGTTATTTTAGTGTTGCTTGCATGCAGGACTATGCACTGATCATCATACCAATAGATACACTTAGGAATTTGAGGTATGTGTATTTTATATTTATTTTTTCCCCCAGTCTGACCACTAAGTTTATAAAGATAGGATCTCTTGTAGATTGGAGCAATATTGTATAACAATTTCATTGTGCATATTACCTGTAGCACTGAAAATGTATCACCAATGTCACTGAAGTATCCATGTACTTCATGTAACCTGCACTTCAAACAATCGTAATCTGTTACAGCTGATGAGCTTCCCTAAACCTGAGAACCATGACACACCTGATGTGAAGTCCTCACAATTTTTATTAATTCCTTGTCAGATAGACATTGCTGCTCTGTTTGGCAAAGCAGCAAAGTGATAGATTTTGCTGAGAGATAATGGCTGGCTTGTGAACTCTGCTTCCTCCAGGAGCAGTTGCATCAACATACTGTTATTAAAAATATTTTATAAGATTTATAGACAAACAATCAATGTCAAAATCCTTACTTGTGTTGAAATTAAAAAGATGCTTGGAAAAATTGCAGCAATGACAAAGTAGACCATAAGCATAATGAGAACCAAGTTAATAAGTGTTTCTCATCAACCTGTTTGGAGATGTTATGGCACACCTCTGGAGCAGATAGGTATCGAGAGCCCATTTGTTTCAACTTATAATGCAAGTATGCATGTAGCCTTTCGCTGTTACTTGTTGAAGTATCGTGGACAGCAGCATTCTAAATGATACCTAATTATGCAGCTAGGTCATTCAAGGTTTTCGTGCTTCAAGCTTTAAGATCTCTATCCATGGTTTCAGCTGTACATTATCACTTAAATTGTCACTTAAACTTGTCCAAAGTTGTTGCTTGTACAATGACCTGTTTCTCTTGCGGCAAGACTGCAAAGAATAAGCTTGGGTTAAGATCTGTCTGCACAAAATGAATTACAGGCTGTAATCTGCATACTTGAGACAGATACTTGCCATGAAAGCTAAACAGCGGTTTTACTGTAACAGCTTTCTTTTACTTAATAATTTTCTTGGTTTTTATTCTGGTCAGCTGAGATCTTCAAACTGATGAGTATGTAACAATTTGCAATCATGCTTGCTGAACTAATTACCCTTGTTGAATGTACTGTCCTGTGTTATACAAAACATTATCTTTTCTTACCCTTCATGGACGAGGATTTCCAATTTTTGTTAAGTAAGTTTTTTAAATATATATATATATATATCTATATAGTTGAATTTTCGCTCAATCTACTAACTTACTTTCTTTTATGTGTGAGCCAAGTCCTGTGTGTTCTTTAAATGAAGCAATAGGAGAAGATATTCGGTCTCACACTTTTAGTTTATTTTAGCAGTAAGTGGATAAAGCATACAGAGCTCTGAGTCTAGACCTTTCCGTCCCTGACAAACTATACAGTGTGTCAGTTCAGAAAAATACCACACCCTTCTGTCCCTGACCCAGTCTTTTATATAATAAAAAATGACATGCAATCACTGAGGTGGAATCATCTTCTGATTGGCTGTTGATCTGACTCCATTCTCCGCCTCCTTGCATTCCCGGATGTCTGACCCCACGTGACCCCGTTTTGCCCGTGAAACGGAGTACCACGTGAACCCGTTTTGCCTGCGAAACCGCGTACCACGTGACCCTTGCACGCCTCCAGCGCGTGAAACAGAGCATCACATGACCTTGTTTTGCAACGGAGCGGAGCACCACGTGACCTCCTTCTGCGCGCGCATAACGGAGCATCCCCAAAGGCTTCCGAATGCCGAGTATATTTATATTCACAGCCAGCCATATATTTATAAGTAAGCCATATGTTTACTATATAATATATATATATTGTTCTACAATAAATTTTGTCGCAGTAATCAGTTACCTGCTTTTGCTTATGGAGACATGGGTTTAAATTCATAATTAACTATATTAAGTACTTGTCAGCATTCTAATAGTTGCATTGAGCAGCCTCTTACATATGCAAAAGTATGCAAGATTCTTACTTGGTACTAATATTGCAATATTATGGATGAACAGCAGAGACAACTTAACGATGCCTCATTCGGAAGTTACATTACCTCCTGAATACTGTATCAATTTCAATTTCAGGACTGAGAAGGAAGACTTTTTAAAATTTGTTTGGTGAAAAACTATTTTTAGATATATACCTATCAATAACATCTCAAGGCTGCTGACGTACTTCAGATTTTCTGGTTTGATTTAAAGCAAAATGAGAATGCAACAGTAGAAAGTAATTGTGTTTCAGAGAAGCAGCAACACAGCTTGAAATGATGATCTACAATAGAACAACAGCCAAATTCAGTTTTTAGTCAGCTGTTTATCCAGCTACATCTTGGTTTCAAAGTCCTTTCCCATTATACCATCAAATTTGAGTCTTGTTTTTGCCGTTAGTAATCCTAGCTTATAAGTAAATAGTGCATTTCCCTTTATTGTTACTTGTTTTGCATGATTGTTTTGGGAGCAGGTCTGTTTGAACAGCTGACCACATTGCAAATTGAAATACTGGAGTTTTAACAAATGTTTGATAATCTTTCTTTTGTCTTCAATTTAAGTGTAACTTTCTAGACTATTCAAATAGGGCAGACTGAACTGTTAAAAACAGTAACTGGAAACTCAAGATAATTTACGTAATCTGACAGTATGACATCCTCATCCAAATCATTTAATATAAAGGCAAGATTTAGGTGGGCAAAGAATCAATCATATTTCAGAAATGTTGGGAGTATACACCATTCAGGAAAAAATTATAATGTAAGAACACTTCTTGTAATAAATTTTGACTGAACTAGTTTTACCATTCTTTTATATTACTTACATTAATCAACAATTTTTAATCATTTTAAAATAAATTTATCAATAAGCTAATACTTTTACAATAATTTATGTAGAGCTACATTCCTGCAGCAGAGGACCGTTATACATCAAAACATTTCCACTCCATTCTAAATGACAGACTACAAGTTGTGATGGGGCAGTTATCGTAGTAGGTCCTTTCAAAAATGAATTATTCTGAAACATGCTGCACATATCAATGAGAGACAGGATTATAGGATATAGCATCTTTTGTTAATGATTTACAGCCATATTGATGTTAGGGTTTTGCTTTGAAGCGGAAAGAAAGGGAAAATTATTCACTTTACAAAATAATATCCATCTAAGGGACTTCAAGAATATGTTTTCATTTTCAACTGGGGCAAAAAAAATTGTCTGATTTCTTGAGTTTCCAACCATGCTCTGTAGAAAAATTGGGGATCGCAAGCAATCAGAGTTAGAGTGGAGGATTGAGTGGCTGGAAGAGATTGAAGTGATGGATCTTGGAGGGATTTGAAAATAAGGATGAGAATTTTAAAATCAGGATATTGTCCTTGGAGGTATTGTGGGTTAGCAAGCAGAAAATAGTTGGGGAAATAGAACTTGCTGTAAGATAAGACATGCAGAGTAGATTTTTTGATGACTTCAGGTTTACACTGGGTATACAATATCTTAAGTTAGCCAGCAGTGCTTTCGAATAGTGAAATTATAGGTTTTAAAAGCATGAATAAGCACTTTGGAAGCAGGTATGCTGAGATGGAGGCAAAATCTTAGAACCTCATGTTAGTGTCAATTGTAAGAAACAATAAACCTGTGAACAAACTGGCTTAATCTCAAATTGTTGCCAGGAAAAAGAATGAAGCTGGTAGTTAGTGGATGTATTTTGAAGTACAAACCAAAAGTTGGCTTCAGTTTTCCCAGTATTTAAATGATGGGAATATCTGTACTGGATATCAAATAAGTAGCCTGTTAATTTAGTAAAGGATAGAGGCATCAAGAAAAATGATTAATAAAGGAGGGGGCCGAATGAAGATCCAGTGGTAACAGAGCAGAAAAAGAAGTCATTGCAAGTGATTTTCCGGCCATGGTTAAATAAGAATGGTGAAAGCAGTTTAACCTGGCTGTATGATAGTGGAGGTGACTTTAAGGAGGATCATCTGGTTAGTCATGTCGAAGGCAGCAGACCGGTTGAGAAGAATGAGATGGGGAAGGTATGCTTACCTTAAAACAGAATACTGTGAACGCTGAAAATTTGTAATAAAAACAAAGTGCTGGAGAAACTCAGCAAGTCTGGCAGCATCTGCGAAGAGTGAAACTGAGTTAACATTTTGATTTCAGTATGCCTCTTCAGTTTACCTCTGTTGCTGTTACATAGGATGTTATTTGTGACTTTGCTAAGAACTTTCATGACTGGAAGGGGCACCAACCAACCCCATCTTCCTATGGCCATCTACTTCAACTCCCCAACCTGCTCCCCTGAGGACGGGCGACAAACTGGAAGAGGAACACCTCATCTTCCGCCTCGGGAGCCTACAACAACATGGCATGAGCTTCAGATTTGCCAATTTCCAAATCTGCCCCTCCGCTCTTCCCCCCCCCCCCCCCACCCCATCCCAGAACCAACCCTTCAACTCAGATTTGCCCTCTTGACCTGATCAACCTGTTCATCTTACTTCCCACCTATTCATTCCACATTTCCCACCAACCTTTCACCACCACCTCCGATCTTCACCCACTTATCGCCATTCCAGCTAGTTGTCCCCTAGCTACCCCCATTTATCTCTCAGCCCCCTTCTCCCTTCCTATTCCTGAAGAAGGGTCCTGCTCGAAACGTTAACTCCCTTTGCTCATCGGATGCTGCATGACCTGTTGTGCTTTTTCCAGCACAGCACTTCATGAACTTTGACTCACCAGCATCTGGAGTCCTCACTTTCTCTCAATATTGCATTAAATGAAGACTACCTGTAAATGCAATCTTTCTTATTTGTTCTGTAGTTGTCAATTTACATGTAGTAATGCACAGAGATCATTTGTTGCCAACTTGGTCCTAATATCCTAATATTCACCAGACTCTTCATTAAGGAAGACTAAGTGGAAAAGTTTAGATGAAGCTGAGACGTGGTGGGACAAAATATACAACATTTGGTTCTTAAAATGAAATGACTGAGTGCATGTTCTACTGTTGCATTCAGAAATACGCTGTGATTTTGCAGCTTCCAAAACTTGTCCAACCATAATTTGTGTACAGATTGTTGATCCTTACTGGCTTATTATATTTTGTAATAATGAGAAGGGGGGAGGGGTTCTTTTGTTTCCTCTGACCTTTTTTTAACCCAATGTTTGGAAATTGTTCACATTCATTAGATTTTCTTTCTAATCTGTATGTAGCAAAACAATATAAACAAAGGATATTTATTATAAAATTTGGTTATTACAAATCTGCAATACTTTGTAAGTATTACCTAACATACGACATTGTCATTTATGGTTTATTGTAAATGTAAAGTTATATCATTCTCATCATGCTTTAATTCATTCTAGAGCTCTGTTTAGAAGCCCAATATAGGCAAGTTGAAGTTGCCTATATTGGTTTATAATGATTTGACAGTTCTTAGCTTTGCATACTATAATAAGGATGAAAGCGTTAGTGGCTGTTTAATGGGGCTACTGATTTTAAAGCCTGGATTAATGCTGCAGAAACATGAATTCATATCCCACCATGATGGCTGTGTGAATTTAAATTCAATTCATTAGTTTTCAATGCAGATGTCTTGATCTCGATGATGATCATGAAGCTGTCAGGTTGTAGTTAAAAATCCATCTGATTCGCTCATATTTTTCATAGAAGGAAATCTGTTGTTCTTAGTCTTACCTACTTGGGACTTCAAAACCACAGCAATGATACTGACTTGTGTTTGCCACAAAGGCCTAGCAAGCCTTTTTATCGTGTCAGGCCATCACAGAAAAGAATGAAAAATTGCAGATAGACCATTTCCCTGGTGATACCATTGATCAGAAATTTGATTGGACCAGCCACACAGTTACTGTCACTATAAATAACAACTCTGAGGTGGGGATTTAAAGCTTATCCACTGTATATAGGGCATAAGTTAGGATTGAAATGGAATACTTTCCATCTGCCTGGATGAGTATAGCTCCAGCAACATTCAAGAAGCGCAACACCATCCAGGACAAAACCCACTGGACTGGTATTACCATAAATGTACCCTCACCATCAATTAGTATAAATTGGCTGCAGTGTGCATACAATGTCACCATAACTCTTACAACAAGTTCCAAAGCCGCAATCAATCATAACTAGAAGAACAGGGACAGCAGATATATTGGAAAATCACCACCTCAACATTCTCCATACACCATTATGACTTGGAAAAATATTACTGTGATATAAATAGAGCCTCCACCGGCTCAAAATCCTGTAGTTCCGTTCCCAACAGCATTAACTATGTATTTACACCACATGGACTATGGCTGTTCAAGAAGGTGGCTCACAATTAACTGCTGAATGGCAGTTAGAGGTGAGTAATAACGGCCAGTGTACCCCTGAGTTGAAAGTCAGTTTAAAAACAGTGATGGATAATTTCCTTTCTGCTGCAAAGTAGCATATGTTCTATTCTAAACCAGTGTAATAATTTGATATCTACAGCTCAGTTTTCAATCACAAATCTCAAAGACAATAAAATGCTTTTTAAAACCTATTGCTAGAAGCTGGTTACCATGTGACTGACATGAAAGAATGTAAGCACATTTTTATGTTTAGTTCTTTGAGAAGGTGACAAAACAGGTAGATGAGAGTAAACTGGTTGATGTGGTGTATATGGATTTCAGCAAGGCATTCGATAAGGTTCCCTACAGTAGGCTATTGTACAAAATGCGGAGGAATGGGATTGTGGGAGATATAGTAGTTTGGATCAGTAATTGGCTTGCTGAAAGAAGACAGAGGGTGGTGGTTGATGGGAAATGTTCATCCTGGAGTCCGGTTACCAGTCGTGTACTGCAAGGGTCGGTGTTGGGTCCACTGTTCGTCATTTTTATAAACGACCTGGATGAGGGCGTAGAAGGGTGGGTTAGTAAATTTGCAGATGACGCTAAGGACAGTGGAGTTGTGGATAGTGACGAAGGATGTTGTAGGTTACAGAGAGACATAGATAAGCTGCAGAGCTAGGCTGAGAGGTGGCAAATGGAGTTTAATGCGGACAAGTGTGAGGTGATTCACTTTGGTTGGAGTAACCGGAATGCAAAGTACTGAGCTAATGGAAAGATTCTTGGTAGTGTAGATGAGCAGAGAGATCTCGGTGTCCAGGTACACAGATCTTTGAACGTTGCCACCCAGGTTGACAGGGTTGTTAAGAAGGCATACAGTGTTTTAGCTTTTATTAATAGAGGCATCGAGTTCCGGAACCATGAGGTTATTCTACAGCTGTACAAAACTCTAGTGCGGCCGCACTTGGAGTATTGTGTACAGTTCTGGTCACTGCATTATAAGAAGGATGTGAAAGCTTTGGAAAGGGTGCAGAGGAAATTTACTAGGATGTTGCCTGGTATGGAGGGAAGGTCTCATGAGGAATGGCTGAGGGACTTGAGGCTGTTTTTGTTAGAGAGGAGGATGAGAGGTGACTTAGAGACATAAGATAAGAAGGTTAGGTAGGGTGGACAGGGAGAGCTTCCCCCCCACCAAGAATGGTGATGGCGAGCACGAGGGGGCGTAGCTTTAAATTGAGGGGTGATAGATATAGGACAGATGTCAGAGGTAGTTTCCTTACTCAGTAAGGAGGGTATGGAATGCTTTGCCTGCAACAGTAGTAGATTTGCCAACTTTAAGTACATTTAAGTCATCACTGGACAAGCATATGAACGTACGTGAAATGGCGTAGGTTAGACGGGCTTCAGATTGGTATGACAGGTCGGCGCAACATCGAGTGCCGAAGGGCCTGTTCTGCACTGTTATGTTCTATATTCTAACACTCAAATCAGACTAACTCTGTTCAAACCTTTCAGAAACATAAGCAATTTTGCTCAATTGTACTTCCAGGTTTTGGATTTCTCAACATGCTGTGATTTTACAAGCCAGATTTTAAAAAATATTTCTGTTAGACAAGTTATTTTCCCAGCTTTAAGCTTTAAACTTTTTCTTTATCTGACAGGATATTTTTGCAAGGACATGTACTTCAGTTCACTAATGGTCTTTGCTATTGTTTGTTTTGACTTCAGCTATCAGTGTCAAATTTAAAGTGGAGTCATCACTTCTCTAAGCAGATTGCAGTTTGATTAGTTTGTATGCAGTCTCAAGATCTGTGACTGAACAGAAGATCTTATGGGAATAAGGATGCACAAATACTGTAACACTTCAGTATGGTGTTGGATGCAGTTCATTTCAGTCCATTTGGCAGATGACATGAAATTCTTTACAATGTTTTGACAAGTCACTTTTAATAAAATGAAAACTAAACTGAATGGATGTCCATGTATGTCTGAAAAATTGAGCAATGGAAAATAAAAATCTGAGTTATAAACCATCACACTATAATTGCTCATGCATTAGCTGCCGAACCAAAGTGCTAATCTATAATGAAACAAGATTCTGCTGTTTCACTGATATCCTTTAGTTACTTTTTCTGTTCTCGAGCTGTAGTTATTGGGGGGTATTCCAACATGATATCTTACAATAACTACTGCACTGTTGATTTATTGGTAATTTATCTTTTTATTGTTACTGTGCTGGAAAAAAGCAAGGATGTGAAATATTGCAATGTGTTTTTAACCTTCTTGAGGTAATGGGACATGGACTATTAACTATTGGGATGCGCACAGTGAAGTCCAATATTGATGAACATGTATGTATACTTTTAGAAATATGCAATCTAGGAATTGAAAACTAGTCAAATTTATTTTTCATTACCCAACATTTGGAGTAATTAATGCAACACAATTGTCGACTCCTGCACTTGTCATTGTCGGCTAAATCAGTGCTAACTAGGGATGTGTGGTACATTAGTAGCCTTGGTAAACCTAGACTAAACTAGGTAAGATTGCTGCTTAACCAACAGGGAAATTGCATTATTGTCAGTCAGCAGCAACCTCCTTTAATTGAGTGCAGCTCCCCTTGAAGAAGGGCCAGCTACCTTTGAGTTACAGCTTAGCTGGAGCACATGCCAACCACCTGTTCTGCTCGATTCCCTAGATGTTTTATAAAACAAATGCCCCTTTTTATAAAGTTTATTTTTAATGAATGCTCGGTTAGACCTTATTGATATCTGTATTTGAAACACTGTGTCTAATTTAGGTATTCCTCTATAACATAAGAAACTAAGTTTGGGCAACGTGATATTGAAAATGCTTATCTTATCTGGCTATTATATACAAACATTACCTTCACCTGCACATCTGTGTTTGGTCTAATGTTAAGCTGTTATGTTATATAACAGTATGTGTCTGTCATGCTCCAAGTGGCCAAAGTTGAGACCTTTTATACCCTCAAGTCACAAGCCATGATATAGTAATGGTATAATGAACATTTCTCTTAATGATATACTGACGTGTTATATGAAACGCAACACATCATTATTTATCTGAACTCTTTTTGCTTTGAAATTTCACTTACAAATAGTCAGTGTAAAACATTCTCTCATTTTCATCATATTTATGCAAAATGCTGATTAGAAATAATTATATGTGCTTTAAGTTTGCTTGTAGAGTTTTTAATGTATTATGGCTAATTTAACCCTTGTTCTGTTTAAGTTAAATGGTTCCATTTAGTTTTTAAATACCCAAGCTCTTGTCGCAAAACCCTTCCTCATCTGTTGACATCATGAGGAAGGCTTAGATTTTCCTCATCAGTAACGACAAGGCTATATTATACAATTCACTTGTGAGGTCAAATACCTGGTTGAAGTTGCACAATGAATCTCATGTGCTTGAATCCTTTTCAGTTGTCATTGGATTTTGGAACATTTGTAAAAGATACAGTATAGTTAAAAGGAATATAATATCACAAGCTAGCCTGACCATCTTTACAGTAAGTGTACATTTCATTTGGATTTTCTCCTCTAGGTTTGGTATTGTGAACATGAGTGAAAAGAGCAGATATTTACTGGCTAAGTTGGAGATTCAGAGGCCAGAATAGCTTGCCTTTTGCTGTGTGATCACAATAAATCTTTCGTGAAAGACTTAAGATACAATTGCAATGTCAATTTGGCACCTCAATCATTGTTCTCCGTACTGTGAAAATGTATGTACCTTCAAAATGCAAATGTTAAATTGATTCATTTAGTGTTAACTATTAAGTTATTAGTTATTAAGTTGTGACATAACACTGAAAAAAGTAATTCATAATTCAGTTAATAATTCAGGAGAGAACTATTGCATATTTTTGAGAAGGTTAAAGGGTGCTAACTTGATCAATATTGCACTCAGAAATGACACAGCATTAACTTTTGAACACGCGTTAAGACTTCACACCATCTATTATTAAATTTACAAGAACTCTTTTAGTTTGATTTTGAGCCTCGTATTACAACATGGAGACAGACTGCTGAACTAAATCAGCCTTTCTACCTCTGTATTTGCACTATGTCAAATTAAACTATCAAACAGTCTAATAGTTATTCCACTGGTTCTAAATATACTTTTGAATAACCAGTCCCAGTCTTTGCAAATAATTAATTTGCAATAATTATTAATTTATATATTAAACAAGAGACTTAATGAGTTATTCTATATTACAGAGGAGGAAGTGCCTGGATATCTTGAAATGCATAAAAGTAGATAATTCCCCAGGACCTGATCTGGTGTACCCTAGAACTCTGTGGGAAGCTAGGGAAGTGATTGCTGGGCCTCTTACTGAGATATTTGTACCATCGATAGTCACAGTTGATGTGCCGGAAGACTTGGAAGTTGGCTAATGTGGTACCACTGTTTAAGAAAAGTGGTAAGGACAAGCCAGGGAATTATAGACCAGTGGGCCTGACGTTGGTGGTGGGCAAGTTGTTGCAGGGAATCCTGAGGGACAGGATGTATTTGGGAAGGCAAGGACGGATTAGGGATAGTCAACATGGCTTTGTGCATGGGAAATGGTGTCTCACAAACTTGATTGAATTTTTTTAAGAAGTAACAGAGGATTGATGAGGGCAGAGCGGTAGATGTGATCTATATGGACTTCAGTAAGGCATTCGACAGTGTTCCCCTTGGGAGACTGGCTAGCAAAGTTAGATCTCATGGAATACAGGGAGAATTATTTATCCTAGGATTCTCTGGGAAGCAAGGGAGGAGATTGCAGAGCCATTGGCCTTGATTTTTGTGTCCTCTTTGTCTACAGGAGTAGTGCCAGAGGACTGGAGGCTAGCAAACGTGGTTCCCTTGTTCAAGAAGGGGAGTAGGGATAATCCTAGTAACTATAGGCCAGTGAGTCTCACTTCTGTTGTGGGCAAAGTCTTAGAGAGAATTGTAAGGGATAGGATTTATGCACATCTGGATAAGAATAATGTGATCAAGGATAGTCAGCATGGTTTTGTGAAGGGCAGGTCGTGCCTCACAAACCTTATTGAATTCTTTGAGAAGGTGACTAAGGAGGTAGATGAGGGGAAAGCGGTAGATGTGGTATATATGGATTTTAGTAAGGCATTTGATAAGGTCCCCCATGGTAGGCTACTGCAGAAAATACAGAGATATGGCATTGAGGGTGAGTTGGAGGTTTGGATTAGGAATTGGCTGGCTGGAAGAAGACAGAGGGTAGTAGTTGATGGCAAAGGTTCATCTTGGAGTGCCGTCACTAGCGGTGTTCCGCAAGGATCTGTTTTGGGACCATTGCTGTTTGTCATTTTTATAAATGACCTGGAGGAAGGGTTAGAAGGTTGGGTGAGCAAGTTTGCATTGATACGAAAGTCAGAGGAGTTGTAGACAGTGAGGAAGGATGTGGCAGGTTACAGCGGGATATAGAGAAGCTGCAGAGCTGGGCAGAAAGGTGGCAAATGGAGTTCAATGTAGCTAAGTGTGAGGTGATTCACTTTGGTAAGAGTAATAAAAAGATGGGGTACTGGGCTAATGGTCGGATACTTGGTAGTGTGGAAGAGCAGAGGGATCTTGGTGTCCATGTACACAGATCTCTGAAAGTTGCCACCCAGGTAAATAGTGCAGTGAAGAAGGCATATGGCGTACTGGCTTTTATTGGTAGAGGAATTGAGTTCCGGAGTCCTGAGGTCATGCTGCAGTTGTATAAGACTCTGGTGCGGCCGCATCTGGAATATTGTGTGCAGTTTTGGTCGCCATACTATAGGAAGGATGTGGAGGCACTGGAACGGGTGCAGAGGAAGTTTACCAGGATGTTGCCTGGTATGGTAGGAAGATCGTATGAGGAAAGGCTGAGGCACTTGGGGTTGTTTTCATTGGAGAAAAGAAGGTTTAGGGGTGACTTGATAGAGGTGTACAAGATGATTAGGGGGTTAGATAGGGTTGACAGTGAGAACCTTTTTCCACGTATGGAGTCAGCTATTACAAGGGGGCATAGCTTTAAATTAAGGGGGGGTAGATATAGGACTGATGTTAGGGGTAGGTTCTTCACTCAGCGAGTCGTAAGTTCATGGAATGCCCTGCCAGTAGCAGTAGTGGACTCTCCCTCTTTATGGGTATTTAAGCGGGCATTGGATAGGTATATGGAGGATAGTGGGTTAGTGTAGGTTAGGTGTGCTTTGATCGGAGCAACATCGAGGGCCGAAGGGCCTGTACTGCGCTGTAATGTTCTATGTTCTATGTAATTATCCATTTGGATACAGAACTGGCTCAAAGGTAGATGACAGAGGGTGGTGGTGGAGGGTTGTTTTTCAGACTGGAGGCCTGTGACAGTGGAGTGCCACAAGGATCGATGCTGGGTCCACTACTTTTCTTCATTTATATAAATGATCGGGATGTGAGCGTAAGAGGTATAGTTAGTAAGTTTGCAGATGACACCAAAATTGGAGGTGTCGTGTACAGTGAAGAAGTTTACCTCCGATTACAACGGGATCTTGATCAGATGGGTCAGTGGGCTGAGGAGTGGCAGATGGAGTTTAATTTAGGTAAATGCAAGGTGCTGCATTTTGGGAAAGCAAATCATAGCTGGACTTATACACTTAATGGTAAGGTCCTAGGGAGTGTTGCTGAACAAAGAGACCTTGGAGTGCAGGTTTATAGTTCCTTGAAAGTGGAGTCACAGGTAGCTAGGATAGTGAAGAAGGTGTTTGGTATGCTTTCCTTTATTGGTCAGAGTATTGAGTACAGGAGTTGGGAGGTCATGTTGCGGCTGTACAGGACATTGGTTAGGGCACTGTTGGAATATTGCGTGCAATTCTGGTCTCCTTCCTATTGGAAAGATGTTTTGAAACTTGAAAGGATTCAGAAAAGATTTCCAAGGATGTTACCAGGATTGAAGGGTTTGAGCCATAGGGAGAGGCTGAGCAGGCTGGGGCTGTTTTCCCTGGAGCATCAGAGGCTTAGGGATGACCTTATAGAGGTTTATAAAATCCATGAGGGGCATGGATAGGGTAATTACACAAGGTCTGTTCCCTGGTGTGGGGAAAATCGAGAACTAGAGGGCATAGGTTTAGGGTGAGGGGGAAAGATATAAAAGAGATCTAAGGGGCAACATTTTCACGCAGAGGGTGGTACGTGTATGAAATGAGCTGCCAGAGGAAGTGGTGGAGGCTGGTACAATTGCAACATTTAAAAGGCATCTGGATGGGTATATGAATAGGAAGGATTTGGAGGGATATGGGCCGGGTGCTGGCAGGTGGGACTAGATTGGGTTGGGATATCTGGTCAGCATGGATGGGTTGGACCGAAGGATCTGTTTCCATGCTGTTCAGCTCTATGACTCTAAATGCCCAAACTTAGAGAAAATAATTGAACAATAAGGTATTCTGACCAATGTCAATGTTTTAAGTTTGAAACGTTTGTTTTCATTCCCATGTTCACACAAAAGATAGATAAACAAGCACAGTTAAGGGATAAATACAAGCCGTTCTTCTATAATGCATATTTCATTAACGCAAATTTGTTGTAATGAGATTCACGAATTGATGACACTGTTTCTTCAGTGTGAACTTCTAAAACGTGTGTTGGCTGTAACGCGATTACATCACCAGCACTTTAAATGCTGTTTCTAAACAGTAATTTTTCTATAATGCAAGGTTGAACATGAACTCAAGCATCGCGTTACAGAAGAACTACCAGTTTAAAAAAAAAACTGGCCAGATTACTTAAATGGTTGTCACAATGTATTGTTTCGCAGGCATAGATATGGGCTCCTTGGTTGCTTTTCTGGCAACATTGGTCAGGGCCATCTTTTAAGTTCAGTCATGAAAATGTGGTAATATTTCTAACTAAGCGTTCTACTCTTTAGGCTTCTGGAAGTTGGTGTGGGAGATTAGGCAGGGAGCTTTCAAATCTTCAAGCTGTGTCACTAGCAGCAGATGCATATCCACAGAAAACATAATGAAAAAGAATTCAAGTGTGATACTGCTTTGATAGACTATCTCTTCCTGAGACCTCCATTACCATTCATCTGCTTGATTATAGGCTCTTCTCCAGACTTGCCAGAACCAATGCCAGGTACTGACTTCATTAACAGGCAACATCCAAGGAGCATGAAAATTGACGTTTCGGGCATGAGCCCTTCTCCTGCTCCTTGGATGCTCCTGGCCTGCTGCGCTTTTCCAGCAATACATTTTCAGCTCTGATCTCCAGCATCTGCAGTCCTCACTTTCTCCTCCCTGACTTCATTAACAGGCAACCTCTATCTATTTAAAATGATACTTTTCCCAAAGTTGCTGTGTCTGCAGAAACCTTTTTTAACCATGAATCAGCCTTCAATTAATCTCAAGGTCTGGCTTCACAAACAAAGAAATGAAAGCTTGTTTGACCTGTTCTTTTCCTTTTACCACAAGTTGTTTCCCAAAGCTCTCGAGTCCATCTTGAGCTCTTAATTCCTAGTTTACAGCTCCAAACCAACATTAATAAAATAAAGAAACGATAAATAATGAAAAGTCAGTGACTGTTCTAATATTTGGCAACATTAGCAAATGGGAGTTTTGTGGGTTCATATGATATTTCATCCATTAAGCTTTGTTAAAGTTAAGAGACATGGATTGTGAAACAAGTAATTGTCTTTGAGCACATATGAATAGGGAGCATTGCGATGCTGGGTATTTGGGTTGTGAGTAAGACTGATCAAGTCAATGAACTCTCTCCACAAAACAAAGATGGGTATCTTGGTTTCCATCCTGCCAACTATTTTGAATGTACAGACAATCCTCTTTTAACCTCTAGATATTTATCCTTTCTTGGGCACCTTCTTAGGATTGAGGATGACTTGCTTCCATTTAGTTTTGATGGGTACTAAGATTTGTGAAGTTGCAGATGTGGGGCAAGTGGCACTTTTGAAGGGTTTGTATGGATGAGATTTTTTCTAGAAGTTTGTGTGCTGTCTGACGCCTTAACATTACCTCTGGATATTCCTGACAAAGTCTGCGAATATGTTTGCTGTCATGGTCATAAGTCATGGATTCCCATTATTCTGCCAGATTATTTTGATTTCTTCAGAGATTCTTCATGATATCCTTAAAGTGTTTGCCCTGTCCTCGGGAGTTACCTGCAATAATAAGAGTTCTGAGTAAGTGGGATGCTCCAGTACCTCTGTGTCAAACATGCAAAAACAATGTCCTGCGCAGCAGAGCAGATTTAGAGTGACGAGTACCTTAATGCTGAGCATGTTGGTATGGGGAAGGAGGTTGCTGTTGTACTAGTTTTCTTGCTAGTGATTTTGAAGGATCTTGCACAGGTACCCTGGTAGCATGTCTCAAGTAGTTTCAGGTGCTTGTATGCCAGATCTCCAAAGCACTGATCCTGCTCTCAAATTCTTTTTTTTCTCTCTGTGAACCAAAGGCTGGGCTAACAAATTTGAAGCAATGATGAATTAATTTACCGTTGTCTGCTTTCAACAAGAGGCTCCACAGATGTGCACTGGTCTATATTTCCCACAAGACTGCCTTTTATCTTAAGGGATGGGGCGAGGTGTTTTGTGAAAACTGGTTGGAAGCAGAGCTGGATGCTTAGTAAAAGACCCATTTTTAAAAAAATTTGCTTCTGAGCAGGAATTCGCAATTTGATCTAGTTTCTGAGAAAGTGAACATGGGCATAGCCTAAATACTGAAGCTCAAAGCTTGAAGTGATTTTGGTTTGAATGAAGGGTTTTCATAAATTGACCAGTTTGCTTCAAAAGCACTGTAGATTACCTCAATGCCTATGGGTAGTTTGTTGAGATGAGGTATAATATTACAGGGAGGAAAATGGAGAAGAGAACTGGTGCATTGACACAGCCTGATTTGACCTCAGTCTTCACTGAATTATGTTCTTCTGTTGGTAACAGTTTGTTAGTTTGTTTGTTTGTCATCATGAAGTAGTTGAAGTTTCTCAAGTCTTCGGAATTCAGGTTTTTGTGAGTTTGCAAAAGGCTGTGCACAGCAACTGGTGCAGTTCTTTATAGTTCTGTTCCTTGCATTTCTCTTGCCTTTGACACACAGTAAAAATCATGTCTGTTACATTTTTCAATGGCCAGAAACCACATGGTGATTCTGAGAAGAGTGCTTCAAACACTGGCAGGATGTGTTTAAGGAGAATCTTTACAACTTTCCTTGCTGTGACAGATAGCAGAAAGATTTTGTGCCATCACAGCAATCAGATTGCCTCCCTTTGTGATCACGATCACATTGTACCTTTGACCTTGTTTACATGATAAACTGGAGAATAGGCATTTACCACCTTGCATTGAAATACAGTCTCAGACAGTGGAACTAGTATTTTTGTCTTTCTGTCTTGTGATGGTTTTGTCAGAAACAATCCAGATGGGATCACAACTCAATCATGCATTCCACTTTTGTCTCTAATTTCCAGTACAAAGTACTGCTGGAAGAGGATGCCACAGGGGGCGGGAAATTAGGGTACTTTTTGCCTTTCATTGGCAAAGCACACGTTAAGGTTTGTATATCTGAGTGTTTCTCAATATGATGGTTGTGGAGAGGAAAATCAACTTTTGGATGTTTAAATTATTTTACTTCTGTTAAATCATTTGCAGCAAGACTTTTCTCTTAGTTTAAAATGATTTTTATTTCTACAATAGTTGCTTAGAAGATGTAAGTTTTTGAGCAGTGTTTTCCTCTGGTTGTTTTGTGGCATACTACAACTCATTTGAAATCTAATTGTCTTAATGTAAATAACTTCATTTATTTTAGGGTAGCATTTTTAATTCAGAATATTTTGGTGCAATCCTTTAACTGCTCTCTTGAATGCTAATGTGGCGTATGAACTTTAAGTGGTTTGCTGTGAAATGTGAAAATGTTAATATTTCATGCTCGGAAGAGAATTTATGAGAGTAACTTGTCAATATGATCTTTGCTGATTCAGTAACCTTGACAATCCAGTATAATTTTCTACAATGTTTGCATCATTTTCTGTGTAAATTTGATCTGGCAGTCTCTAAATCCAGCTGAATTAACTTTCAATGAATGTAATCAAATTTTATTCAATCACTCCACTATTTGATTAGTGGGGAATAAATGACCTTGCAGATAACTGAAGCATATATTTTGAATTTTACACCTATGGTTTGGGCACATACGTGACCAGAATTCTTTGTGTGTTGAACCGTTACAAAGTAATTGTTACATCAATTCTTTGTTTATTACAAATCTAGTTGAATGTAATGTGAATTCAGCTTACAAGTAAGTAACTATAAAATGTTATGAAGTTTAGATAAAGTGTCCAAATGTTCAGCAATTAAAGCAACAAAGCTAATTGGAATTGATATTGAATATTTCTGGAAATGACCGATATTATTAGTCTGGCTTCTTGTAACTTGCCAGGGTGTGGCAGAAATCTGAAATTGCTAAGTAAATTTTCAGTAGAGAAAATATTATTACAGACTTAACAGACTTTTAAGTTTCAGGTAAAAGGGGATAAGTTTAAAAGAGATGTGAGAGGCAAATATTTTACACACAGGGTGGTAAGTTCCTGGAATACACTGCCATATGAATAGGCAGGGAATAGAGGGATATGGACTATGTCGAGGCAAAAAGTTTTGGGTTAGAAAGGCACCTGTGTTGGCACAGTCTTGTTGGATGAAATGGACTGCTGCTATTCTTTGTTTGTAACACACGAAGCATATAAGTATATAAGTAGCTGAGTATATAAGTATATGAGTATATAAGTAGCTGAAATATCTTTCTTCTTTGACATTTTGGTAATTTTCTGTTACCAAAGCAAACTACAACTTCAAAGTTTTCTCAAAAGGAATAGTTATCAATTTTCAAATTTAAATTAGAGATCGAATGATTTCAGGGATGAGACACTGCAGTCCTGAGGGGGGAAAAAAGTTGGGACTACTTTTCTTGGAGAAGAGGAGGCTAAGAAGAGATTTGATAGAAGTTCTCAAATTCATGAAGAATCTAGATAGTGTGGATGGGGCGAACTGTTACCACTTGTAAATGAACTGAGAAGAAAATTACTTAGTGTTCTGCAAAAGAAGCAAATGAGAGGTGAGGAAAAGGCTTTCCACAACAAGTGGTTAGAATATGGAATGTACTCCTGGAAGTGTAGTGGAGGCACATTCATTTGAGCCATTCAAGAGGGCATTGGATGATTATGTAAATAGAAACAATGTGCAATAATATGGGGAAAAGGCAGGAGATTGAGCATTTTAATTTAGCACCAGAGAGCTGGTGCATGTACGATGGGCTGAATAACCACCTCTGCACTATAAACTATTAAGTGATTCTGTGATTAATTCTAAGCTAACTTTTTTGTATTGGAATTTCAATAACATAAATTGATGGAAAATTCTAACCACATATCAATGTAGTCAATAGCATAGAAAAAGGTAATTATGTAACTATTCATTAATTAAAGATGAAAAATTGTGACTGACAATATTAGTACTCAGCTAGAGTTAACTTTCTGTACTGGTAGTGGCCAACTTATCCTACTGTTCCCAGGGGTAATTTGATTAAGTGTGTCAAACTATTTTTAATCTGTCTTAATTTTAATTGTTTTTGCAGCAAACAGTGACCTACAGCAATTTCTAGATGACTTCACAGAAAATAATTTGTACATCAAGAATGGCTGAACAACATTTGTTCAATTCTCCATCACAGAAATTCTCATAACTAAAAAGTGCATCCCATTATGTATGACAAGATACAGCACAGCTATAGTAACTAAACTCTAATAACCTCCAAGCCTTAAATTACTATTTTGAATCCATTTTGCTCCTTTATGTATCAGTTGGACTACAGCTGAAAAGTTTCTTCTGTCCACTCAGGGTATGTTTTCCCAAGGTGCAGCATCCTGTTTAAAAAAAAGTGGAAACCAAGGAATTGGGGCACGGCTGTGCAATCCTTGTTCAATGACATGGCTAAATTCCCAAAAGGAACTTTTGGCAGTGAAAGTGAAATCATGTCACCGTTACATGTTATGTGGACCATATGGAAATAGGATATTTATGATTATTTGGCTCCTTATCTCAATTTCCAACTAAAGCTGACGACTGTTGCTACTTGTCACAAAGTGGTTGGACTGGGATTCTCTAGGCCTTCCACTCAGTTGTAGCAGAGAAAACAGAATTACACACGTCCCCAACATGCCATTGTGATTAGTCACTCCACGTTTCTGTCCCGATTTCTTTTCAAAAGTGATTGATTGCTCTGATTTTCAAGCAAATAGCTTGGAATCATATTTTTCAATGTCCTTGGTCTCATCTTGTGGATGATGGAGGGGAAAGGAGATTAGCCAGGGCCAAATTATGATGCCAGCCATCACTGTAGACACAAGTGAGCCTATGTATTGATTCAGCTCCTTGGTACTGGCTGTTAAGTAATTTAGAACATTTACAGGTATTTTATAATTAGTCTGTGCAGTGATGTTATTGCACTCCTCAGGAGCATATGGGGCTTGAACTCGGGCTTCCTGGCTCAAAGGTAAGGACACTATTACCACACCAGAAGAGTCCTTTTGGAACATTATATATACTACGGAGCTCATTTTTTAAAAATTAAGTTGATGTTATGCAAAGCAAACATCAGTATTTAGTGCAAACTGATCAAATTCTATTCACATCTATTGTATTTGAAAAAGTTTATTAATAGAAATAGTAGGGACTTTGTACCTATAAATTCCCTGGACTTTCTAATGTAATGACGGAGGATCGTTTGTTGACTAATTTGGAATCATTCACTTCCTTTCATGCTACGATTATTCTTTTCACACCATTGCATACAGACCAGCTCTCTGCAGGACATCAACTCAGTTTTCACATCCTTTTCACTGTAGTACTGCAAGTCTTTCCTCTTCAGTTAACTATTCAATTTCCTTTTGCAATCCACATTTGAATCTGCATTCACCAAATACTCAGCTAGTGCATTCCAGGTCCTAAACATTTACTGTATAATGAAGCTTTTCATCAGTGATTTGTAGCTGTTTTGTCAATCACTTCAGACTTTAACTGGTTCTTGATTCTTCAGCCAGTGGAAACAGTCTCCATATCTACTCTGTCAAGGCCACTCATGATTTTGAACACTTCTGTCAAACTTCTGTCAACCTTATGTTCTCATAAGATAATAATCACAGCTTCACCAGTCTATGTACTGAACTGAAGTTTCTCATTGCCAAAACCAAATCATTAAGTTTTTTCTGATCACCTCTAAGACCTTAGCATCCTTTCTAAAATGCCATGCTCAGGATTTTGTTTTTAAATCAAAGGACGTGGCTGTTGTGGTTGGGCCAACATTTATTGCCCATCCCTAGTTATCATTGAGAAGCTGGTGGTTAGCTGCAGTACATTAGGTGTTGGTAAATCCACATTGCTGTTATTCCTGTTGTGCCTATATTGGTCATCCTAAAATGGAGTAGTTACTGTATCTGAGGTAAGGTCTCCTACTTTGAAGTAGTAGAATGTAAGTGGTTAGAATCAAATTTCAAATGTTTTTATGGTTTCAAAATTATTACATCTAAGTTAGTAATTTTAAAATAATTCAGGAGATGATTTAGGGTAATTATAATTCTTTGAATAAACTTTATTGATCAGACATGATTTTATGTGATGCTTCTGTTGATTTTTAAAAAATGCATTGAATCCATGAATCGAATCTGCACATGGATGACACAAAGTAACATTTATTCTTATGCCTCAAGTCTGCAACACTGACTCCCAATTTTGTAAATTGGGATTTTCAGTCAAACTTAATAACTATCTTAACATATAAAATGAGTCTTTGGTAGTGGGGAAGTGTATGATGTCATTTTTGAATGTAATCTGAAAATACAAACATTGCTGTTACTGGCAGTTTTTAGTTATTATCCAGATTTTTGTTATTATATTTCCACAAACAAAATTGTGAACGTCACAAAAAGAGAAATATTAAAATTACAATCCATTAGTATGTACTATCATTCAGCCAAGTTTCATTCGTGGTAGAATCATCAATTATATAACAATTCTATATTTACCATTAATCATTAAATGCACAAGATAAATCATTTTTAATCATTGAAATGAATATCAGATGATGGTTTAGGGCCACACTTTATCCTCCTCAATCAAGTTGGAAGACATATAAATAACTATTTTTCTTTTCACTCAATACCTCTTCAGTAAGCTTCAGATATTTTTATGAATTATCTGATTTAGATCATGTTGCATTTCTGGAGGACAAGCAATTGCATTGAATGTGAAGCAGAACGTTTGGCTATATTTTTGTAAAAGAAATAACTTTGCATTAATATTATACTGGGAAAGATATCACTGTGTCTGTCTCTCTCTCTTTTTCACACACACACACACACACACACACACACACACACACACACTCACTCACTCACTCACTCACTCACTCACACCCCCCCACCAAAAACCCTCACTTTCTCAGTACATTTTCTGATGAAGCCATTGTCTATGTTTTTGTTAAATCCAGATTCTCTACCAAATGCTCTCAGTACAACCTCCAACCACCTTCTTTTCCTAATTTTGAGCTCACCCAAAAATCTGCCACCTGTTTCATATCCTGTATCTCACCAAGACCTGGTCATCTATTGTTCTTGTTGTCACTAACCTAAACGTAAAGCTTCTAATATTCATATTTAAACCCTTTCAGAGAATTGTTCCTAACTGAAGGGATGCCACCATATAGGGGAGCAAATAAGTGATAGATGCATAAGATCAGAGTTGGATGGCCCCAAAAATCTTGAGGGAGAGGTTTGCCTGCTACAAGCTTTTTGGGGCCAACCAACTCTGACCTTGTGCATCCACCACTTCCTTTGCTCCTCTATATGATGCTATCCCTTCACTTCTTTACTAACTTGTTTCTCAGAAATTTACTTTCTAAATCTTTTTTTTTCCATCCTCTCCTTTCAGTCCTCCTTAAATTCCATGTCAACCAATTTTTAATCATCCTCTTAGCATCATCTTTGTTTGACATCCATTATTCTTGCAATTTTTGTGAAGTGCTTTGAAGTAAAGAGCAGCATGTATGGTGCCAGTTTTAGTAAGTTCCAATGACTGTACAAAGTTTGAGAGATGTAAGTACAATTCCTAGCAAATACAGATGTACGGCTAAAGGCCAGTACTAATTGCCTCTAATTGACAGCTTTACTCAGAGGTCAAAAAGTTGCTAGTATGTGAAATAGAAAATATGTCTCATTGATGCTCTGGGAATTGTTTTTCACCGGCATATTGATTGGATGGAGTAGAATGAGCTTAATTCTGCATCTGTTTGTGATCTGGTTAAAAGCTGCAGTATGTTACATTGCCTATTAGAGTGGCATTGACTTATATTTTGCTGTTGTAGTGATGGCTAAAACATCAACGTCCACTGTCATCTGGTGTAACTGACAGAAAGTTATGGTGTCTGTACATGAACTGGTAACTCTAAAAATCCTGATGTTGCTGTCTGCCCTTCTACGGATGTACTGTTGAAGTCCTTGTAGGTAGAATTTCATGTGACATTACTTCTGTTGCCTTGCTGTTTGGAAGTCAGGTGGATAGGGATAATGAATTGGAAAAGGCTGCTTTTGATTCAGTAAACCTCACTGCCTGTGATGGAGACACCTGAGGTCCCTTGTTCGAGTGAAGTACTTAGGCAAGTGTCAATGTTTAGATCATCGTTGTTACCACAAGATTGCAAGAAAAAATTAACATCATGAGCCTCACAGTTCCCACCAAGGTCATTCCTGGTCAGAGAGGAATCACCAGTTTCTTAACCTTCAGCCACCAGGAGCCACAGTGTACCCATAGTATTGGTCAAGCCTAATATCTAGCATAACAATGCATCTGAAGATGTCCTTGGTGTCTCTACCAGGAAACATTTGACTAGTTGTTAAAACAAACAGTTAAGACAAAAAAGCCTAAGCAAGCATAAACACAAAGCCATCACAGCTCAAGAAGAAAATAGTAATCCTGACAGTAGCTGTAAAAATGAGAACTAAAGTATGAATTCAGTGACATAAAGAACAAAATGGCTGGTTCAGAAGGTTATGGGGGATCCAACAAGCTGCTACACTAACAATATGTGAATTTTTATTCAGTGGTGTCATGATAATCAAGGGTGGTATGGCGATACAGTGGTTAGCACTGCTGCCTCATACCACCAGGGACCCTGGTTCGATTCTAGTCTTGGGTGATTGTTTTTGTCAAGTTTGCATGTTCTCCCCATGGCTCCCATGGTTTCTGCTGGGTGTGCTGGTTTCGTCCCACATTCCAAATGTTTGCTGGTCAGGTGGATTGGCCTTACTAAATTGCCCCACAGTGTCCAGGGATATTTAGGCTAGGTGGACAAGCTATGGTAAATGTTGGTTTACAAAGATAGGGTGTGTCTGGATAGGATGCTCTTGAGAGGGTTCAGTGCAGACTCAATGGGCTGAATGACCTCTTTCTGCACTGTAGGGATTCTGTGATGGTTTATGGTGCAAACACTCAACGACCCATCCTTTTAAGAATCAAGCAGGGAATAGGGAGATGGTCAATGAGGAGAACATTTTAATTAATTCCTTAAATAAGATCTGTCTTTGATTTCAATATCCTCAACTGAACTTCTAAATACCAGTCCATCTCAGTTGGCACTACTGTGGACGGATTTGAAATTGAAAAGGCCATTTAAAAAACAAAGCACATGGAGTAGATTGAATTCCAGTTGAAATTCTGAAACAGATTGGTGATATACTGACACTGCTGTACAACCTTATGACCCTATTTAGAAGAAGCAGGCAGATTATGGATCTCTCTCTGAATATAATAGTTCACAACATTCCAATAAGGGAAACAAATGCAGTTACATTAACTACTAAGGAGTGTTCTTCCTATTTTATTCAGGGAAGATCATTGCAAGGATCTTTCTGAATCACCACTTCTCAGTGGCTGTAGAACTCCTTGGATTTCACTTCTTAAGGACATCATAGACATTATCTTGATTCCATGACAAATTTGGGAAAAGAGGAAGGAACTGCACTAATCATTTTACTTGGGCTTTTTTTGACCACACAAACCTTGCCTGTTATTTCCTGGCTTGTTGATCAGAGAATTCTGTTGTGTGTTTGGCTGATTAATTTGTTTCTGGATGGTAAAGTTCCCTTATTAAATGGCCCCAGAATGAAATTAACATTGAGAAATATGAAATTCACACCATTGTGGACAGCTTCCTTCAAAGTCAACTGCAAGCTCAGTAATTTCATTGTTGACTGCAAAATCCAGGCCATTTTTTATGCTTTAATTCCAATTGCAGAAATATTCAGTTGAAATGCAGATACCATGAACCAAATACAATTGCATACACAGGCATTATACTTGCAGCATACCAGATTTCATTGTTTTAATAGGTATTATTAAACGACCTGTTTAATACATTTGCACACAGAAGATTGAGTTCTCTTTTACTGTAAATATTTCTGCAGCTTTTTCACCATAGCTCAGACTAAACTAAGGATTGGATTAAAATGCTTAGGCTCTGAAGTACATACAAAGTAAACTATTCTGCACTTGATACTGAAAAGGATATAAATGTATATCGCACAAAAAAGTTACTCAATTTCATTACTCATTATCTTCAGTATGATCATCATCAGGAAAATTTATGAATGTTATAAGCTAGCAGTCGCCATAATTCTCAGGTAATGCCATTTGACAACAAAGCAGTAAAATTTCCATCTCTTGAAAAAATCCATCTATTTGCTTGTGAATATGAATCATAAATTGCTTGTTATGAGATGCTGCATCCTATTTCTGTCTCTTCTTCTCTTTCACTTTCTTTCCTCCCCCACCCCCTCCAACTGCCACTACCCATTCCAAGCAAATAAAGAATTCAAATTGCTGTTTATTGATCAAAAGATACTTAACATGCACCAATCCATTGCCATGAGGTACATATTACTACTTCTGTCATTTGGAGACTGCACATTGATTTGCAGTACCACAAAATACAGTGAATGTAAGCTCTGCAGTGACTAATTCGTAGGAATGGCTGGGAGAGGGGAGGCAGACAGTTGAAGGCTATTCGTGATGTGCATATCTGGCTTTGTTTTTATTCCCCAGCACCAAGGTCAGGTCAGTAACAATGTATGACAAGTGGAACAAGCTGTTAAGTAAGATATCCCACCCACGATGTTAACAGCAATATTTTGAAGAGCATTTAACAAGACATAAATGTAGCAGTATGACAACTGCACAATAAATGGTTTCCTGGCATCAGGGTTTATGTAACGATTGTATTAGCATTCAACTGTTAAAGGAATATGAAACATCTGTCTTTGCTATATATGTCATAGTGAAAAGTAACCATTGTGTTTTTGAATAGTTTAGTGATTTTTAAAAAATAAGAACTATTCTTTTTCTTGAAGATTTAATTTAAGAAGGATTTAATGTTACATTGATATTTAGCATTTTATTTGGAAAAAACTCAGTTTTTTGCTTGCAAATTAAAATTTAAGGATGATTTCACTGGAAGTGAAACTGAAGAATTTTTAGTGTCCATTTTCCTCCCTGCCTTGTTTTCACTCCGTCACCAGGCACAAAGAATAATGGAGAAAAGGTCTATAATCTTTGGCTATTATCTTCTTTACATTGCACTGCTCTTGCATACTCCCATGTGTGTACTCAGCACAGAAATACCAAAACAAGTTAGTAATCAGTTTTGCGCCTGGCCTCTTCAAACCCGAGGAACACTAAGGCAAGGAAACAAGGCATATGAGACCTTAAAGAGTAAATATGCTCCTACTTTTCCAGCACCTTCCGAGTAACTGGACGCCTTCTGGTTTCTATCAAATCAATTGTGCTTCAGCAATTGAATTTTGTGTCCTGGACATGAAAGTGACATGAACCTAATAATATGAATGGTTATAGAACAGGTAAAGTACTATACTTTATTAGCGCTTAAGCAGAGCAGGGGAGGAAAATCAGCCCTTAAAACCCAATTATGGTGTGTCATTGAGGCTAATTGTAGAAGAGCATGAAGTACAGCCTTAAGTTGGAATACTGAAACTAAACACAATAGACAGCATTATGAATAGTTACTTTCACTTTTAAGGTGTGAAATGAAGATTAAACTATAACAGCTTGAAGTATGCACAGTTATATTTGTCTAAACGTTAATAGTGTTATGCCTAAAGCTAGTACACTGTCATTGTAGTCACACCACCACATGGGCTATAGCAGAGTAAAGCATACCTTTTTCCAGTTACCAAAGGTAAAGCCTCAGACATTCTGGATTCTTTTGCTGTGATGATCTGGTATGCATGGTCAAATTACTAATCATACACAGTTGTCTCTAAAGTCTTGCAGATGCAGCTTATTCAGGAAATATATATTCAGATGTTCTTTCAAACATGCTTCCAAAATAACAAATACATTTTATCCTGAACTGATGTAGAGGATTTTCTGTTCAGAGTTGGGATAGGCCAGCTGGGCAACTTGCTTAGTGCAGTTTTTCTCCCAAGTTCGTTTGACTTCAGCAAGCTTTGCACCAGCTCAGTTGGTTGTTAGCAGGTAGTCCTCCAGTTGAGCCAGATAAAACAAGAACCTCTCCAAGCCAGTCATTGCTCAAAAATCTGCTTCAGCAGGATCTACAGCAAAGCAAGCAATTATCATTGGTCATGTGATTTTTAGGCAAGATTGTTTTAAAACTGTCTTTAATATCCATAATGAACTTTCAATGATTACTGTTAAATAAGTCGCAAATTTGAAATAAGTACCTTTTTTCCACAATCATTCAAAACTTAAATCCTCCAAGCAAGATTAAATATAAAGCACCTTTGTAAGTATAGAAATGTACATTGCTAAAAACACGCAACAGATCGATTAGGAACTCAATGAAATTTCTTGCTCCATTCCTCACAGCTATAAATTCTTTGCATGTTCACCTACTCTATTTGAAAAGATTACATCTGCATTTCTTATTTTTCCTTGTTTTCAAGGAGTGGTGCAGTAATCCAAAGATCAGTAGTAGTGGTGCTGCCAAGTCATTCATGTTGGTGGACATTGAAGACTCTCAACAAAGTACATTCTGCGTTTTTGCCATGCCGTGCTCACTTCAAGTGCTGTTCAACATGGAGGAATACTGATTTATCAGATCAGGGGGCAGTATGTAATAGTCAGCAGGGGGTTTTCTTGCTCAAGATTGACTTGATCATCTTCTAAATTTTTATCATTAGAGCAGAGACCCAGAGTAGTCTATCTTCCCTCATTTGTCATTCTTTAAGTTCTGTGATGACCAGGCAGCCATTCACTGTAACTGATCCAATGACTGAATTTTTTTTATAAATAGAGAGACAAGATACAGTGTCCCCGCTACCAACTATAGTAATATTAACTTCTCAGTCTCAGGACTTGCATGCTGATTTTCCTTCTTGATATCCTGGCAATGTTGGGCACATAGTTTTAATTACCTTTCCGCTAAAACATCGAAAGACCACCATCAAAAGTATCCCACTTAGAACAATCCTCATCAACCAACTTCCTGCCAAGCTCATAATCTTACATTTTCTCATATTAAGTTGCACCTGCCATTTTCTTTGACCAAGCTTCACAAGATCCTTTTGAATTTTTTTTCAGAATAAATAAAAACAACATTTTTAATAATGATTCAATAATACAATCCAATAATACAGCACATGAACAGACCCTTCAGCTCACCAAGCCTGTGTCAATTCCGAGTCCTTATTTAGACCCACTACTTGTTGCCCATATGTGGTTTCTATCCCTCTGCTTTCCTCCCATTCATGTGTCTGTCAAGATACACTTTAAATGTGCCTGCTTCCACCACCTCTACTCGTGGTGCATTTCAGACACCCACCACCATCCATGTGAAAAACTTTACCTGCGCTTCCACCCTCTTACCTTGACCCTGTGCCCTCTTGTAGTTGACCTTTCCACTCTAGGGGAAAAAAGCCTCTGACTTTCCACTCTATCTGTGCCTTTCATAATTTTATAGACTCTGTCAGGTAGCCTCTCAGCCTCCATTGTTCCAATGAAAACTGCCCAAGTTTATGCAATCTCTCCTCCTAACCAAAGCCTTCAAGATCAGACGGCATTCTGGAAAATGTTCTCTGACCCTCTCCGAAGCATCCACGCCCTTCTGATAATGTGGCAACCAGAACTGCACTCAATATTCCAAATGTTGCCTAACTAAAATTTTATGCAGCTATAACATAACTTGTCAACTTTTACATTCACTGCCCCAACCGATGAAGATGAACGTGCTCCACGTCTTAATTGACCAATTATCCACTTGTGTTGCCACTTTCAGTGATCTATGGACTGTAAGCCCAAATTCCTCTATGTCAGTGTTCCTAAGGGTTCTGCCATTTATGGTATAATTCGCACCAAAATGCATCATCTCACATTTGTCCAGATTAAACTCCAACTGCCATTTCTCTGCCCACATCTACAATCTATCTATATTATGCTGTGTCTTTTAACAATCCTTCTCATTATCTGCAACTCCACCAATTTTTGTGTCATCTGCAAACTTTCTAATCACGCCACCCACATCTTCATCCAGATCATTTGAGCAACAAGTTGGTTGCTGCATATAAGCAACAAAGGTCCCCACACTGATCCCTGCAGAATCACTAGTTAACAATCTCCATTCCGAAAACCATCGTTCCACCACTAGTCTCTGTTTTTCATGACTAAGGCAGTTCTGTGTCCATCTAGCCAGGATTCCATGAGCTTGTACCAGCCTGCCATGACTTATCTTATGAAATGCCTTAAAGTCTATGTCGACAATATCCACTCTCCTATCATCTTCAGTCATTGTTGTCACCTCCTCGAAAAAGCTCAATCAGGTTAGTGAGGCATGACCTTCCCCACATTAACCCATATTACCCATCGCCAATAAGTCCATTAGTTTCCAAATGATATTAAGTCCTGTCTCTCAGTATCTTCTCCAACAGCTTCCCCACCAGTGGCATCAAGCTCACTGGCCTGTAATTATCTGGATTAGCTCAGTTTTCCTCATTAAAGAAAGCAACAACATTGGCCATTCTCCAGTCCTCGCCTGAGGACAAAGAGGATACAAAGATATCTGTTAAGGCCCCAACTATTTCGTCTCACATTATCCTGCAGTAGATCCCTCTGGCCCTGGGTCTTGTCTATTATAATGTATTTCAAGATAACAACACTTCCTCCTTCATTACGTTGACCTGCCCGAAAGTATTTGCATACCTTTCCCTAACCTCAACATCCCTTCTGTCCCTCTGTTGGGTGAATACCGATGTAAAGTACTCATTAAGGATCTCATCCATTTCCTGTGGCTCCACACATAATCTAACTTCTTTATCTCTGAGTGTGCCTACTATTTCCCTAGTTTCTGCCTTGCTCCTAATAAGTATATATGAAATTAGATTAGATTCCCTAAGTATGGAAACAGGCCCTTCAGCCTAACAAGTACACACTGACCCGCCGAAGAGTAAGCCACCCAGAAACATTCCCCCACCTTTTATTTATCCCCGACTAATGCATCTAACACTATGGGCAACTTAGCATGGCCAATTCACCTGATCTGCAGATCTTTGGATTGCGGGAGGAAACCGAAGCACCCGGAGGAAACCCACGTAGACACGGGGGGAATGTGCAAACTCTACATAGACAGTCGCCCAAGGTGGGAATGGAACCCAGGTCCCTGGCACTGTGAGGCAGCAGTGCTAACCACTGAACCACCGTGCTACCCTTTCATTAGACCCGTAATTCCAGATTTTTTTTGTGAATTCAAATGCTATCATCTGCCATGGTGGGATTCAAACTGGGTTTCCCAGAGCATAAAATGAGTCTCTAGATTAGCAGTCCTCTTTCCCCCCCCCCCCCCCCCACCCCCCCACCCCCCCACCCCCACCCTCTCCAAATGCCTCGGGATTCTCCTTAAACCTTGCTGGCCGAGGATATTTTATGGCCCCGTATAGCCCTCCTAACTCCCCATTTGACCTGTTTCCTACTTTCTCTATATTCTTCAAGGACGTCATTGGCTTTTAATAGTCTAGACCTTTTGTATGCTTCCTTTTGTTTGACTAAGCTGATAATTTCCCCTGTCATCCAAGGTTCCCAAATCCTGCCTGTCCTGCACTCTGATCAACTGATCTTTAAAAACTCCCAAGTGTCAGATGTGGATTTGCTCTCAAATAGCCACTCCTAATCCACATTCTTCAAATCTTGCCTAATTCACTTATAGTTGGCGTTCCCCTAATTTAAGACCTGCATCTTATGTCCATTCTTGTTCTTATCCATAAATATCCAAAAACGTACGGAATTATGGTCAGTATTCCCAAAAAGCCTCCCCACTGAAATGTAGATCACCTGGCTGGGCTCATTTCCCAGTGAGAGGTTCAGTAAGCTCCCCCCCCCCCCCCCCCCCCCAACCATGTTGGATTAAACACATACTGTTTCAAATAAAAAAAACCCTCCTGGGCACACCTAACAAATTGTTCCCCATCCAAACCCCAGCACTAAGTTAGTACAGAGGAAGTTAAAATCACCCACCACAACCCTGCTATTTTCACATCTTTTCAGAATCTGACTACATAACTCTTCTTCGTTCTCATGGTGGCAGCTGGGAGGATCTTAATATAATCCCAGCATTGCAATTGCACCCTTCCTATTCCTGAGCCCCATCCATAATGCCTCACTATAAGACCCGTCCAGGGTGTGCTCCTTCAACGTAACTGTGATATGCTCTCTAACCAGTAATGCAACTTCCTCCAACTCCTCTGGTTTCTCTTCTGAATCGTGTGAAACATTAATATTCTAGAATGTTAAGCTGCCAAATTCTGTCCATTTTTCAAACATTACTCTCTGATAGCAGCAACACCATAATTTCATGCATTAATTCAGGCTCTTAAGTTCATCTGTTTTACCTTTTGAATTATCTTCCTATTGGTGATAGGGTAATTAAAATCATGCTTGTTTCAAACTGCCATTTTTAATGTGGTTAATGTTATGGTTAGATTTGTGATTATATAACTACATTTTTACTTAACTCTCATCCAATTTTCAGAACCACTATTAGATTACGGGAACAAAACTAAAGGTGATGTTGGACTAGTGATGTTGGTGTTACAGATGTTTATAGTATGAGTTGTAAACATTTATTGAAAGCAGTATTTGTTTAATGTCATAGTGACAACTTCAGTCAGAACAAGAGTACACACAAATCTTCAATTTAACTGATACTGACAGCCAGTAAGATAGTATATCCAAATACACTGTCAGTCATCCATTAGTCATGTAGCTAGGTCTTATAGTAGATGAATCCATTCCTTTAGAAATTAAAACATCTCAGCTTCATTACATAATGTTAGAAAGCATTTATGTTGAATAAGACCGTGAAATATGATTTGTGAAATCGTTTTCAATGCTGTTGAAAAAGTGTTGTCAAGAGTTGAATTTAATACTATTTAATTAGGTAGAAAATATTTAATGCTGGGATTACTTGCACAATACAAATTAGAATTAAAAGAGGGAACATCAGTTATTAACTTCTACCTTTTCCCCCTTTTGTTTAAGTTTCTGTTTATAATGAAGGTTAGAATTTATTAATGTAACACAGGCTTTGAAAAATGGGTTCTGATTAAATCAGATGTCAAAAACATAAGTGCTTATTGATTTATTCATAAGGACCTTAGCAAAATAATATACAGATCTTCCTCCAGGTACTTTTTCTTTTTGGAGATCTTTACAAGTCATTTGGCTTGATTACAAAATTGGAAATTCCTCTGAAGTATACATTATGAAATTGAACAATATCTTATTTCATTTAATTTTTCTGGACAAAAGGACACTATTCAGTTCTGTAACTTTGGTTCTTTGAAAACTATACAGATTAGTAGCACTATTAGTTTTTTGCTCATAATCTAGTAAATTAACTTTTTCAAATATGTCCAGTTGCTTTTCGAAAATTGTGGATATTTATCTTGTTTTTATGTTAAATTAGTTAAAATCCATAACCACTGGTTACTTATTTGCCAGAAAAGCAAGTTTCTCTGTACTTTCTCTACCAAGTCCTACTATACCTGAATACCTCTATTGGTTCTCCTCTTTAACTTATTTGGTCTAAGGAAAAAAAAGCTTCTCATCTTTTTACATAAGTCAAGCCCCTCATTCATGATATCATCACAGCATTCCATTTTTGTACTCACTTCATGTGAGTACTAATAGATGATGCCCAGAATTATACATAAACCAGCTGAGGCCTAACTAGTGATTTGATCAGCTTTGAAGAAATATATTGTTCACTGAAGCCTAACAACATCAAACATTCCAGAAGTGAAATACAATTAGTTCTAATATAACACATTTCTTCTTCATGAGTTTGCTTAATGCAATTGAAGAATTTAGACAATTATTGGTAGAAAATGAACTTTCCTTACCTGTATTGGCTATACCGCGATTCCAGTCCTATTAGTTTAAATGGCGCTGCTATTGTGCGATTTTCTTGTAATACAAACTAGGCAACATCCTAGTAAATCTCCTCAGAGCCCTTTCCAAAGCTTCCACATCCTTCCTATAATGTGGCAACTAAAACTGTACGCAATACTCCAAGTGCGGCTGCAACAGAGTGTTGTACATCTGCAGCATGATCTCCTGGTTCCGAAACTCAATCCCTCTATCAATAAAGGCTAACGCACAATATGCCTTCTTAACAACTCTATGTAACCTGGGTGGCAACTTTCAGGGATCTATGTACCTGGCCACTGAGATTTCTCTGCTCATCCATACTACCAAGAATCTTACCATTAGCCCAGGACTCTGCATTCCTGTTACTCCTTCCAAAGTAAATCACCTCTCACTTTTCTGCATGAAACTCCATTTGCCACCTCTCAGCCCAACTCTGCAGCTTATCTATGTCCCACTGTAACCTGCAACATACTTTTTTACTATCTACAACTCTACCAACATTAGTGTCATCTGCAAATTTACTAACCCATCCTTCTATGCCCTCATCCAGGTCATTTATATAAATGACAAACAGCTGTGGACCTAAAACAGATCCTTGCAGTACACCACTAGTAACTGAACTCCAGGATGAATATTTCCCATCAACCACCACTTTGTCTTCTTTCAGCTAACCAATTTCTGATCCAAACCACTAAATCTCTCTCAATCCCATACCTCTATATTTTGTGCTAAAGCCTACTGTGGGGAACCTTATCAAACACCTTACTGAAATCCATATATACCACATCAACCGCTTTACCCTCATCCACCTGTTTGGGTCCTCCTCAAAGAATTCAAAGAAGGTTTGCGAGGCATGACCGACCCTTCACAAAACTGTGTTGACTATCCCTAAACAACTTATTCCTTTCTAAATGATTATAAATCCTATCTCTTATAACCCTTTCCAACACTTTACCCACAACTGAAGTAAGGCTCACTGGTCTGTAATTACCAGGGTTGTGTCTACTTCCCTTCTTGAACAAGGGAACAATGTTTTCTATCCAACAGTATTCTGGCACTATTCCTGTAGACAATGATGACATAAAGATCAAAGCCAAAGCTCGACAATCTCTACCCTGGCTTCCCAGAGACCCCTCGGATAAATCCCATCTGGTCCAGGGGACTTATCTATTTTTACACTTTGCAGAATTGCTAATATTTCCTCCTTGTGAACCTCAATCCCATCTAGTCTAGTAGACTGTATCTCAGTATTCTCCTCAATAACATTGTCTTTTCTAGTGTGAATACTGATAAAAGTATTAATTTAGCGCTTTCCCTATCTTCTCTCACACCAAGCACAACTTAATTGCCCCTATTCTTATTCTAGTCATTCTTTTATTACTGATATAGCTTTAGAAAGCATTAGGGTTTTCCTTGGTCCTATCCACCAGCAACTTCTCATGTTCCCTCCTGGCTCCTCTTAGTTCTCTCTTTAAGTACTTCCTGGCTAACTTTTAATTCTCAAGTGCCCTAACTGAGCCATCACACTTTATCCTAACGTAAGCTTTCTTCTTTCTGTTGACAAGAGATTCAACTTCCTTAGTAAACCACGGTTCCCGTGCTTGACAACTTTGTCCCTGCCTGATCAGTGGACTTAGAGAGCTAAATATTCCCTCTGCATCTCCATGGCAACCATTTACCTGTGGCTTCTCTTCTTCCTTTATTGCCAGGGTTGGAGGGGTTTGAGCTACAAGGAGAGGCTGAATAGCTGGATCTTTGGATGCTGAGGGGGGTGACCTTATGGAGGTTTATAAAATCTCGAGGTGGCATGGATAAGGTGAATAGACAAGGTCTTTTCCCTGGAGTGGGGGAATCCAGAACTAGAGGACAGAGGTTTTTACGGTGAGAGGGGAAAGATATAAAAGGGACCTAAGGGGCAACTTCTTCATTGCAGAGGGTGGTACGTGTATGGAATGAGCTGCCAGAGGAAGTGATGAAGCCTGGTACAATTGCAGAATTTAAGACACATCTGGATGGGTATTTAAATAGGAAGGGTTTCGAGGGATATGGGCCAAGTGCTGGCAAATGGGACGAGATTAGGTTGGAATATCTGGTCGGCATGGACGAGTTGGACCGAAGGGTCTGTTTCTGTGCTGTACATCTCTATAACTCTATGACTATGACTCTATGACATACTTATCAAGGATCTGCAGTAGCTGTTCCTTGAACAAGCTCCACATTTCAATTGTGCCCATCCCCTGCAGTTTATTTCCCCAAACCATGCATCCTAAATCGTTCCTAATCACATCATCATTGCCTTTCCCCCAGCTATAACTCTTGCCCTGTGGTATATACCTAACCCTTTCCATTACTAAACGAAATGTAACCAAATTGTGGTCACTATCATCAAAGTGCTCACTTACCTCCAAATCTAACACCTGGCTGGATCCATTTCCCAGTAGCAGATCTAATGTGCCCTAGCACCTTGTTGGCCTGTCTACACACTGTCAGGAAACCTTCCTGCACACATTGGACAAAAACTGATCCATCTAAAGTACTTGAACTATAGTATTCCCAGTCAATATTTGGAAAGTTAAAGTCCCCCAGAACAACTACCCTGTCACTCTCGCTCCTATCGAGGATAATCTTTGCTATCCTTTTCCGTATATCTCTGGAACTATTTGGAGGCCTATATAAAACTCCCAACAGGGTGACCTCCTTTCTTGTTTCTAACTTCGGCCCACAATATCTCAGTGGACGTGTCCTCAAAAGTCCTTTCTGCAACCGTAATACTGTCCTTGAATAGCAATGCCACACCACCCCCTCTTTTACCATTTTCTCTGTTCTTACTGAAACATCTAAATCCCAGAAACTGCAACAACCATTTCTGATCCTGCTCTACCCATGTCTCCGAACATCGAAATCCTAGGTACTAACCCATACTTCAAGTTCACCCACCTTATTCCAGGTGCTACTGGCATTGAAGTAGACCCATTTCAAACAACTTCTTGCTTGCTGGTGCCTTCTTGCAACCTTGAATCCTTACTTCTGACTTCACTACTCTCAACCTCCTGTATACTCGAACAACAATTTAGGTTCCCATCCCCCTGCTGAATTAGTTTGAACCCACCCGAAGAGCATTAGCAAATTCCCCCCTCAGGATATTGGTACCCCTCTGGTTCAGGTAAAGACTGTCCTGTTTGTAGAGGTTCCATCTCCTGCCCCAGAAAGAGCCCTAATTATCCAGGAATCCAAACCTTCCCTTCTGCAACCTCCTTGGAGCCATGTATTCAACTCGTCTCTCACCCTATTCCTCGCCTCGCTAGCACATGGCATAGGCACCACACCAGAGATAACTACTCTGTTCTAGCTTTAAGCTTTCACTTGAGTTCCCTGAATTTCTGCCTTAAATCCCCATCTCTCTTCCTACCTATGTCATTGGTGCCTATGTGGACCACGACTTGGGACGATTTTCCCCTCCCCTTCAAGGATCCCGAAAGCACAATCAGAGATATTGCGAATCCTGGCACCTGGGAGGCAACACACCAAACGTGAGTCTCTCTCATTCCCACAGAACGTCCTATCTGTCCCCGTAAACTATGGAGTTCCCAGTGACTAATGCTCTGCTCCTCTTGCCTCTTCCCTTCTGAGCAACAGGGACAGACTCTGTGCCAGAGACCTGTGCGCCATTGCTTACCCCCGGCAAGTCATCCTCCCCTCAACAATATCTAAAACGGTATACTTGTTGTTAAGGGGAACAGCCACAGAGGATCTCTGCACTGTCTGCCAGTTCCCTTTCCGTACCCTGATGGTAATCCATCTACCTACTTTTTCCTGAGGTGTGACTATCTCCCTGTAACTCCTCTCAATAATCCCTTCTGCCTCCCAAATGATCCGAAGTGCATCCAGCTCCAGCTCCAGTTCCCTAACGCAGTTTTGGAGGAGTTGGAGTTGGGTGCACTTACCGCAGATGTGGTCAGCAGGGACACTAGTGGTGACCATTACCTCCCACATTCTGCAGGAGAAACATTCAACTGCCCTAACCTCCATTTCCACTATTCTAAATTCCCAATGAGACGACTGAAAACCAAAAAAAAACTAGTCATCTTCCCAATCTGGTGCACAGGACCTATGTTTTTGGTTAGAGGAAGAGGATGGAAGGGAGACACTACCCGAATAGTGTTTCAGTTAAAGCACCCACCAAAATGTAAAGCCTCACTTACCCAGTAGTCCCATGTCCACTCCTGCTCAGTGTGCTCTCTCCTTTTACACGAGGTAAGATTTTATATTTTAAACGTACTGTCCTGTTGTGCCTCTGGTCCTCACTGTTGCTCCTCCCACTCTCACTGCCGCCAATAAAATGAAGAATACTGAACTCTTGAGGTAAGTTTTTATATTTTAAATTTACCTTCCCATCGGGCCTCTGGTCACTCCTCCCACTCCAATTGCCGCTAAAAAAATGAATTATTGGAGACAGGGTTTTCAGTGAACCTAAGCATCTTCATCCAGTTTCACAAGTTAAAACTGTTTGCTGACAATTCCATTTTCAGCTTCAGTTGCAGCTTCTCCAGTGATGAATCGGTCCTGTGCTGACCTGCAGCAGATCTTAGATTGCAAGGTGACATGCAAATAAATGACCATTTCCTACAGGAAGTCCACCACTGTGTGCTGACATCAGTGCATTGAGCATTGTTGAGTCCATCATATCTAACATATTGAGTTCGCCACTGACCAAAAACTTAATTGAACTAATTCAATCATTACTGTGCCACAAAAACTGCACACCAGGTTATAGTCCAACTGGTTTATTTGGAAGCACTAGCTTTTGGAGCACTGCTCCTTCATCAGGTAATTGTGGGATGAAGGAGCAGTGCTCAGAGAGGTAGTGCTTCCGAATAAACCTGTTGGACTAGAACCTGGTGTGTTATTTTTAACTTTGTTCACCCCAGTCCAACACCAGCTCCTCCACACCACAACAACTGGACAGATGCCAATCACCCTTCACTTCCAGAACTTGTCATGCAAAATGTTAAACTGCCATAGAACAGCATTTCAAATGGTCATTTCATATATAGTTTCTGGCATAAATACCTACAGTAAAATTTATGGTACCATTGAAAGAAAAGTGATCCGTTGATGAGTTTTATTTGGAATAATTAATTATAATTCCCAGGTACTCAACAAAAGGTTTTTAAAAAAAGGTAAAGGATCTCTGAATCCTGAAAGAGAAGTAACTTTATTTGATTCAAAGTAAAGCTTATAAAGTGAAAACTAATAATCTTATAATGCAAATGCAGCTAAGAACATTTTTCGAATGTCCTGCAATCTATTGAATTTAATAATTGTTAATGAATCTATACACACTTCCAATTGATTTTGGCTAGCAATTGATCAATGACCTTTTGCTTAAAATGGACAATATAATTATGACAGAACAAAGACTTTAAAAAAATCGCTCAGTTAAGCAGTCATCAGTTAGCATTGTTTTATAGTACAGTTGCTACACAAAATGTGTTGTCCAAAATATAACGCATTTGGGTAGGAAGTTGTCTAGCGCAGATAGTTCAGCACTGAATTTGGAAGAATTACTAACATTTACGAAGAAAAATTGTATAGAGTTTTTTTTAATGTCACTTGTCAGAGGATCTGCTCATTGTGTCAAAGTGGATGTCGAGCTGAAGATACAATACATTATTTAAAAAATCCAAACATTTATCCAGGTTTCAGTTTTAATTTGAAATGAGTTCTTGGCAGGAAAGAATTGTACAATTAATTAGTGATAAGATGAAGAATTTTAAGGGCTTCACAAAGTCACCTGCAATGGCTTCATTTGTAAATTATGTTTAAATCAGGTCTTCAAATTACACAGCAAACACCTGACTGTTCGGGTGTTAGGCCGCATGGTATTGGGGGCAAAGTACTAACTTGGATTGAAAGTTGGTTGGCTGATAGAAACAAAGAGTAGTGATAAACTGCTCCATTTCGGAATGGCAGGCAGTGACCAGTGGGGTACCGCAGGGATCAGTACTGGGACCGCAGCCTTTTACAATATATGTTAATGATATAGAAGATGGTATTAGTAATAACATTAGCAAATTTGCTGATGATACTAAGCTGGGTGGCAGGGTGAAATGTGAGGAGGATGTTAGGAGATTACAGGGTGACCTGGACAAGTTAGGTGAGTGGTCAGATGCATGGCAGATGCAGTTTAATATGGATAAATGTATGGTTATCCACTTTGGTGGCAAGAACAGGAAGGCAGATTACTACCTAAATGGAATCAATTTAGGTAAAGGGGCAGTACAGAGAGATCTGGGTGTTCTTGTCCACCAGTCAATGAAGGTACGCATGCAGGTACAGCAGGTAGTGAAGAAAGCTAATAGCATGCTGGCCTTCATAACAAGAGGGATTGAGTGTAGAAGCAAAGGGGTTCTTCTGCAGCTGTACAGGGCCCTGGTGAGACCACACCTGGAGTACTGTGTGCAGTTCTGGTCTCCAAATTTGAGGTAAGACATTCTGGCTATTGAGGGAGTGCAGTGTAGGTTCACGAGGTCAATTCCTGGAATGGCGGGACTACCTTACACTGAAAGACTGGAGCGACTGGGCTTGTATACCCTTGAGTTTAGAAGACTGAGAGGGGATCTGATTGAGACATATAAGATTATGAAAGGATTGGACACTCTGGAGGCAGGAAACATGTTTCCGCTGATGGGTGAGCGCCGAACCAGAGGACACAGCTTAAAAATACGGGGTAGACCATTTAGGACAGAGAAGAGGAGAAACTTCTTCACCCAGAGAGTGGTGGCTGTGTGGAATGCTCCGCCCCAGAGGGCAGTGGAGGCCCAGTCTCTGGATTAATTTAAGAAAGAGTTGTGGAATCAAGGGTTATGGAGATAAGGCAGGAACAGGATACTGATTAAGGATAATCAACCATGATCATATTGAATGGTGGTGCAGGCTCGAAGGGCAGAATGGCCTACTCCTGCACCTATTGTCTATTGTCTGTTCGCGTTCTGATTAGTGCCCACTTCTTAGTTGGAGGTAGCATTGGTAATTGTACATGTTGCCTGTTCAAGTGTTTGGTTTTCTCATTCCTGTTTTCTGTGTTGACGGTTTCTTTCTTTCAGTGTTATGTTGTGCTCTTATTCAAAGTCAATTCTTTTCATCTATGTGGAGCTGGAACTAACAGAAATTGATCACCCGGTGACCTTTATTTCTCTGTAAATACAAAAAGCAACAATCACAGAATTGTTGGAATGATTTAGTTGGAAAACTGATAGCTGCTTATGATAGCTTACACACACAAATGTTCAGTACCTTTCCAGCTCTTATTTTATGTCCTCTAAAATGATTTAAAATTGCCACCATCACTGGTACCATTCTATCAACAATGTTCTAGTCCCAGAAATGTCAATACATTGGACTTGTTGTTTTCACGAGAGCTGATATAATCTCTCGAATTTTTTGAGCTGATATAATCTGTAGACATTTTTGTGTTCACTCGTTCTGTCTAAGACATCATTGCTTGTCAAGGTATTTTGCCATGTTCTGTTTTTAGCTAAATGCCAAGTAACCTTTTGGATTTTTGAAACAACAAATCATTGCAATTTTTCTTTAATTACTTCTCATTTGAATTACATGAACCTTCTATGGATTGCACTATGCATTTTATTTTATTTTATTTCTTGATCAAATTCTGCACTCCTACCTCCATTAATTTTTTTTTCAAGAAATAAATTGTATGAACAGCTAATAGATGTTCCATTTGCATATTTTAAAGTGAATAGATGTCTGTCATCTTCCTCCATGTCCGATGTGGAATGCTAGTTGTCAAGATACTCTCCATTCTAAAAGATGTATTCAGTCTTAAGTGTCAGGTAGATTTTGAATAGAAATAAACAATGTACAACAGTAAAAAATCAAAATGTTACAGAAGCTTTTAATCTTAAATAAAAATAAAAAATGCTGGAAAACTCAGGTCAGGCAACATCTCGGAAGAGAAATAGAGCCAGCAGGTAGAATTTATAGTCTCTGTTGTGCGGTGATTGGAGGCAGGGACAGCATTTAATTAGACAGAACAGTGCCTGAAACTCACTGCCTTTCCGACTCTACCAGACTTAAGTTGAGGCTAGAAGGCTGACGGTCAGACTTCTGCCAATTGGAGCCCGTTAGTGCTCTTAACCCATTGGTGGGTGGGCCTGAACACAGCAGTAAAACTGTGCAGCCTGCTTTGGGTCTTTGGAGGAGTCCCTCTTTCAAGGCAGTCTGCCTGATCAAAAGGTACAACAGCAGAAAAAAGAAAGAGCCAATCCCCTGAGTGAATCCATGTGGAAAGGCATCATCACCCTCATCTACAAGCAGAAGGAGGAGAGGGAGGAAATCAGAAATTGGGAGACCAATCTCACTGTTAAATGTGGATTAAAAAATCTTGTCAAAGGTCATTGCAAACCAGATCAGGTCTGCTCTGGGATCGGTGATTCACCCTGACCAAACCTGTGTTGTACTGGGCAGGAAGATCGCTGAGAGTCTCGCATTCCTCAGGGATATGATCACTTTTGTGCAGGACAGGGGGTGGACACCTGTCTCATCAGCCTGGACCAGGAGAAAGCCTTTGACAGGACATCGCATACGTATATGAGAGATGTTCTCTTCAAAATGCAATTGGATCATACTGCTCTACACCAACATTGTCAGTGCAGTCTCAATCAATGGGTGGGAATCAGACAGCTTCCCAGTCAGATCTGGAGTTAGGCAGGGCTGCCCTCTCTCTCCTGCCTTGTTCGTGTGCTGCTCAGAGCCATTTGCCAAGTCCATTAGGAAGGATGCGAGCCTGAGAGGGGTGATTATTCCTGGTAGCGGGGGCCTACAGGTTAAGGCCTCCCTGTACATGGATGACGTTGCCGTTTTCGCTTGGATCCGCTGTCCGTGCATAGACTCATGTGCGTATGTGACCAGTTTGAACGTGCCTCGGGGGCTAAGGTAAACCGAGACAAGAACAAGGCCATGCTGTTCGGGAACTGGGCCGACCACTCCTCCATCCCCTTCACCGTCAGAACTGACCACCTGAAGGTGCTGGGTATTTGGTTCGGAGGGTATGGGGCGTGCGCCAAGTCTTGGGAGGAGTGTATCAGTAAAGTGAGGCAGAAACTAGGCAGATATGAGAAACGGTCGCTCTCCATCGTGGGTAAAAACCTGGTCATCAGGTATGAGGTACTGTCATTGTTGTTATATGAGGCACAGGTCTGGCCTATTCCCAGAACCTGTGCCACTGCAGTCACCCAGGCCGTCTTCCACTTCATGTGGAGATCAAAGATGGACCGGGTCCCAGGGACACCATATAAAGATCTGGGCAATGGGGGAGAAAACACACCCGATGCCACCTTCACCCTGATGCCACCTTTGTGTTTGGCTGCATCAAGCTGTGCATGGATCCCCGGTACGCAAACACCAAGTGTCACTACGTACTGAGGTTCTACCTGTCCCAGGTGTTGCAAAGGATGGGCCTGCCCTCGCTGTCATGGAACGCTCCAAGTAGTTCGACCGTTCCGTATCACCTGTCCTTCGTGGAGAAATTTATGAAGAAAAACACCTTTGACCACAAGTCCATCAGGAAGTGGGCATCACATAGTGTCCTTGAGACCCTTCGGGAAAAGGAGAGGGTGGATCCTGTTGAGCAGTTCCCTGGGCAGACTGTCAAAGTCATTTGGCAGAATGCCTCATTGCAAGAACTTTACAACAAGCACCAAGACTTGGCTTGTTGGTGGTGAGAAGGGCTCTGCCAGTGAGATCCTTCATGCACGCCCAGACTCTCTGCCCCACCGCACGCTGCCCTCGAAGTGGCTGTGGAGGGGACGAGACTGTCACACACCTCCTTCTGGAATGTGCCTATGCAAAGGAAGTCTGGAGAGGAATGCAGTGGGGTTTGTCGAGGTTCGCTCCATGCAGCTCCGTGACACGAGACTCCATGCTCTATGGTCTGTTCCCTGGGGGACACACCAAGACGAACCTCAACTGTGCCTGGGGGATCATCAACTCTGTGAAAGCAGCACTTTGGTCTGCCTGAAACCTGTTGATCTTCCAGCTGAAGGAGTTGACCCCGACTGAGTTTTGCAGACTGGCACATTCCAAGGTCCAGGACTACGTGTTGAGGGACGCGCTGAAGCTTGGGGCAGCTGCCGCCAAGGCGCAATGGGAAAAGACCACCATGTAGTATCTGCCTGCCTAAGAAGAACAGGGGGCCCATCCAGTAATTTGGCTCCGCTGATGCCTCAAAGAAACATCTGGATGGTCAACATACAGACATATATATACGAATGATTAATTCCAATCTCTGTATGTAAAGAAATGCAATGTATACATATGAATGGCATCACCAATTGTATAGATATCAAAATATTTTTATGAATAAAGTATATTTTTGAAATTAAAAAAAGAGCCAATCCCCTGCTCTTCCCTTTGGTACTACCCCAAAAAATCAATTTCTTATGACATCTATTCTCAAAAGCCTTCCTGTTGTTACATACCAGTGGCCTGGATCACTACTCAGTCCCAGGCATCCAGAAGATCTTACTCCAGCAACAGCCATGGTCTCTCAAGTGATGGTTTTTATACAGCTATCTGAAAGTAACATGAAGAAATAAAGAAACAAATCTAGACTAATCCAGGAAAAAAGATAGAAGATGAAGATAGCTGTTTGAATCTAATGTTGTTAAAATCGAGAATGCTGAACATAACTTAAGATGTTGTCTCTTGCCCTGGATTAGTTTGGTCTTGTTTTTTTTCTTCCTTCATATTATACCAAACAGCATATCAGCAGCAAACAGGAGAAAAACAACCTGTATTTGGAGGAAGAGCAAGATAAAGGGTAAATCAGACAGTGAAGGAGTCACTGTGGGAGCAAGACCCAGAGACATTGAGGTCCAGGGGCTAAAGCTGGGAAGGCCAGGCTCTAGGTGTGAGAGGTGGAGAGACCAAGGTCTGGGAATGAATTGCCATTTTGTTGAGGCCAGGAGGAAGAGCCACAGTGGGGAGCAACCTTTCAATCAATGCCTGGAAGGGAAGCAGACAGCATCTCTGTTGCCCTCAGGGTTAGAGTTGGGATGAAGAGGAAGGTTGTAAGGGGACTGGGGAAAGGGGGGAGGAATAGAGGGCCACAAGAGAGCTGGTTGGGAAGTGTTGCAAGGGAGATAGGGAAGACAGGGATAAAGGGGTGGTGACAGAGGTTTCTGAAGTGTATTAAAGGCATTAGGGAAAAGGTTGTTGGTAGATGGTGCTGTAAGGACCTGGAGGAAGAATAGAAGCTTCATGGGGTAGTAGGGGATGCAAAGGAGGCTGGACCAAATGGAAGGCTTCAACAGAGCTGGGAGAAGGAGAGAAGCTGCAGAGGGGCTCGGAAAGAGAGTTGCTATATGGATATATGGGGAAGAGAGAGGGAAGCCATGGCTGGTAGAAAGGTGGAAGAGAGAGGGAGACTTCAAAGGATGGGTGGTAGGAGAGAGACAGACAGTAAATGAGGGGAAGAGAGGAAGTAACTGCTAAGAATCAAGATTAGCTTCAAACCTGTCAACAAAGGAATACTCAGCTAAGAATTTTTTAAATCGCTGAAGTAATGAATTGCTTACAAATGTATGTGGTATCTGTGTTCAGGCCATCCATGTTACTGTAAGTACCTACATAATTATAAAATTTAAATCTGACATCCAAGACGCAGAGGAAAGGGTAATTACTGCCTTTTTCAGGATATTCCACCTTTGTGAATATGCAGAACATATGTTTAGGATGGTTGTTTTTTATGTGTGGAAGTTTATGTCAGTTGTTTTGAAAACACTTGTGTTAACTTATGTCTTGTGCCAATTTGTGTGATTTCTAAGCAATTAATGTTTTCCTGTGTGTAATGATGATGATTGAGGATGTTGATGAATTCATTTAATTTTGCATCTGTGTGCAATTCCACATACCCTATCAAACAATAGTCCCTGAAAACTAAAAGGTAGCCTTTGAAAATCTAAAGGGAGTAGTGGAGGATACCACTATTCAATTACAAATCTGAGCCAATGACAATACCATGTTAAGTCGGTAGCCACACACACACAACACACATACTTTGGTTACCTAAGTATTTTTGGGCAGTAACCAGAAGTGGGAACTTGAACTGATGTTTGCAGTGCTAAGGCTGTTTGCAAATTTCTGGACCATGTGACCTGCATGACTAGCCTGCCGCCTGCATTAACCAACTAAGCTATAAGAAAAGACTGATCAGTGCCATTTCCCTTTGATACTTTGAGGTCCTTTAGTGCATAGTCAGAGTTCCTTGGAAAATATTTGAAAGTTTCTTGGCATGGGCTTAATATTTCCAGATGAAAAGGCAATTTTTAAAAATCATTTCTACCTCCCTAACCCTCTCACTGGACTCATCCAACCTTTCTCAGAGATTTGGTGCATGTGTGCGTTTAGGACAAAAGTGTCTATTGAAATTACTCCAACAATTACCTGTGCTGATTTGATCTCATAAATATAATAATAGTCTTTTGCATCTATGATATATTTGGTAAAGTGTCCAGAGAACATGATTTGTTGCTGCCTGAGACTGATAAATTCTCCTAAATAATGGGTATTTGCATTTTTAATTTAATTACCCATTCACCTTATCAGCTTGTAAGCCCAACAAAAAATGGTAGGACATTAAATATGACAAGTGGATTCCAGTGACAAACAGCTTGAAAAGTCTATTACTGGATATGTTTTCATTTTTGTTATGACATACAGCACAGGAAGGTTATAATATGTGTGTAATTTATTATGTACATCCTTTTAAAATTGAAATCTTTTACAAAACTTATGGAATGGAAGTGAAATTGGCAAGCTTAGCATTATTGTTCGTCCCCTCCTTTTCCTTTCAAACAAAATAGATTTTTAAAAAGCCAGCAATTCTTATCATCAGTAAAAACTAATCTGCAAATAAAATGTTTTTAAAAAATCAACCTCTTCTTTCTTTCAGTAGATTTGGTACAGTCTAGTTTCTTTCATAGACTGAATTAATATTCCAGGCAAAGTATGGCATTTGGAGTCAGCATTCAGTATTGGAAGAGGAGTCATTGCTTATTGTTTCCATGCTGTCAATCAGGTTTAAACCAAGTCAGTTTTTACCTTTCTGTCTCTATCTCCCTGCCCAGGGTCACCCATGATGCTATGGACTTGACTTCCATTGCAATCCCTGGGAGGTTGTCCCCACAACAGTATGCAGAACAGTGTACTTGTTAGAGAGAAGTCAGTTACAAGGGACTGCCACACTACCTACCTTCTGCCTGGCGGTCATCCAGGCCTTTTCTGACTGTTCGTGTGACCACTTCATTGAATATACTGTCTATCTTAGTAAGTACTCCATATTGAGTTTACCTACACTCTAGCTTTAAAATGTAGTTAGCCGGTAGCTGGAGCTGGCACACTTCCTGCATATGTGGCTGCCAGAGACACTAGAAGTGTCCATGACTTCCCGCAAAATGCAGGAAGAGCATATCAAAGATGCATGCTCTGCTGCCAAGAATTCCCTTTTGATTAAGCTTATTAGTTACTCCCTTTAAAAAATGCTAATTATTGCTAGAGAACTTATTTCACCCCAAAAACTCTGTTGCAATGCAAGTCCTTCCCTTAAGTTCGGGAGACCTTACTTCCAATTCTTTACTTCCCTTATGTTACTTTTATTACCTTTATTGTATTGACCCTAACATTTTCAGTTAAATCCAAATATAGCTACTCGTTTAAAAATATAACAAGTTTGGGTATTACTGAAATAAAAGAATAAGGAACCAAAAATAAATGTTACCATAATGAAAGATAAAGTCAGTGTTAACAGTTGTTGAACACATCAGTTTTGTATGATATTCTGATCTGCTATTTTGACATTTACTCATCAAAATGATTATTAACTCTTACTCTTAAAATATCAGCATAAACATGTTAAATGTTGAACTTGATCTGATTAAGATCACATGTAATCAAGCAGATAATTAGAGTTAAGTATTTAATTGACTTGGTAGATACAAAGGTCAGACTGGTGTTTAGAAGGTGCTGTAAAATTTGCTAAATTTTCTGTATAACCTCAGCCTAATAAATGCCCATCTCTCTGCATAAATAGCACTCAAGCATTCAGAGATATTGGAACTAATTGTCGTTCATTCCCAAGCTGGGGGATGTAATTAATAAACTCCGTGTCCATAAATTTATCCTAGTTTGGACTGTGTTATGGACTGTTTGGATCAGGAATGATATTGGTAGCTGAGGATGTTTATCAGAAGGAGAAGATTGGAAACTAGGAGTTCTGTTCAGACAGAAGATTGTAATGAGAGGTTTTTGGAGAAGAATGGTTGAAACCAAGTGCTAAGTGTCAGGAGATGACTCCTATCAGAGTTTAGTGAAGCTCAACCTTCCAGTTAATGAAAAAGTGAAATGAATATGTGAACATAGGTTATGTCTTTAACAAGTTGTGGCTTCAGCACACACTCTTCCAACTAGAACCAGCATCCAGTATAAAGTATTCTCAGAGCTGGAACACCTAGAATACGAAGGAAGGTTTGGAAAATATGTTATTATTTATGAATACTTTTTAAAAATGACTTATTAAATGCATATGAGGCGTGGTCAGAGTTGATCAATTTAGAAAGCAGGATGGATACTCGAGAGAAAAATATACAATTGAATTTAATATACTTTATGCAATATTGCAAAAATTCTACTTGAAATTCCTGTTTCAGTGCATTCAATTGTTTAAATTGTTCTAATGTGTTGAACATGGATAGACTTCGTATTAATTGTAATTAGGTTTTCAGAAATAAATAATTTTGGAATAGATGTCAGAAGCCTTTTAAAAAAAAAACCTGGAAAAAGATTAATTCCCAGCCTCTTCCAGGGTTCAAATGGGACTTTTAGAAGCAACACAGAAGGTGGAGGATCCAATGGGAGCATCATTATGAGACACCAGATACAAGCCAAAAATGCAATTGTTACGTGGTGTGTGGCCATTGCAACAAGGCCAGAAATTAGTTGGCATTCCTAATTTCCCTTGTACTAAATGGTTTGAGGGCACTTAAGTGTCACCTAAAATGTGCTGTGGGTTTGGAATCATACATAGGTCATACAAGGTAAGGAGAGCAGATTTCCTTTCCTAAAGAATATGAATGAACAGCTGAGTGGAGTGTGTAAAATTAATTAATTCATAATAGATTAGACATTTCACAAAATCCTTTTACAACCAAGTTGTAAATTCACATCTATTCTGGCTTGGGCAATCTATGCAGAGGTCTCGCTGCAAATGATTGAAACTACAATTCTTATCAGTTGGGTTTTGGGACTGATCCAAACCTTCCTTCAATGATAAATGATTATCTGGCTTGGGAAGGAGTTACAATTAGTTCCAATTTTTCTGAACACTTGAGTGTAATGTATACACGAGATGGACAATCATCAGGCTGAGGTTTTAGAGAAAATTCGACAAGCTTTATAGTGTTGCATAATGCTATCAGAAGTAAATTTTAGTCTAGGGAACATGGTATTTTGCAATAAAGGAGCAAAAAGAGTGGAAAGGTGCATGTACAGTAGTTTTACAGTCTGGAAATGAACTGCTAAGGTGCTTTCCTCTCAATTAATTGGTATTAGCAGAATCTGAACAAGTTAGGTGATGAGATGTCATGCATTTTCTATATATGTAATTGGATCAAATTATGAGATCCATGTTATAACTTACTAAATATGGATGAAGTGATATTGCAATGAAGCTCTTTGCACCAGAACATAACAACCAAAAGAAATGTATGCTGAGTAATGGAGATACCAAAGTAACATACACACAAGTGAGAATTGTCACTATTACCATGAGAACAGAAAACCACTAGCAAATACGTGTAGGTTGACTAAATATGCAAGATGAGGAAGATAAAATAAGATTCATTGATTAACATAGTGAGGTAAAATAGTGGAAGGTGAGAAAATCTAGCGCAATTTTTGGATGTGGATCTGGAAGTGAACATAAACTTAGGAAAAGAACACAAACTTGTGAAAGGAATTTGATGAAAGGAGGGAGAGAGCTTGTAGTAATCCCAGTCGAGAGAGGAGGGTGAGTAGTCATTATCATTTGACAATAGCAAGGAAAATGGAACTACTGGGAGTGTGATGAGAAGTAGAAGCTCATATGATCAAGAAGTTTTAGTGGCTACAAACAAATCAGAAGATAAATTAATAAAGAATTCCAAACAAAAAAAGTTGGAGAGCTGGAAAGAATTCAGTATTTACACAAAGGTGATAGATAGAACACAGCTAGGCTTATCATGCACTAAAAATTAATAGAGAACTGTGGATGCTGGAAATATGAAACAAGAACAGAAATTGCTGGAAAAACTCAGCAGATCTAGTAGCATCTGTGGAGAGAAAACAAAGTCAACATTTTGGATCAAGATCTGAAGAAGGGTCACTCGACTCAAAACATTAATTCTGTTTTCTCTTCTCCATATATGCTGCCAGATCTCCTGAGTTTCCCTAGAAATTTCTGATTTGGTTTCTTTATCATACAGATGGATATGCACAGGTAAAATACTCACTGATTGATGTGAATATAAGGTTAACATCAGACTAATGTTTGGAATTTCAAAATGAAATGTTATGATCAAGATTTTAGACTAATTGCCCTATTATCTCATTTGGAGGTGCCGATGTTGGACTGGCACGTACAACGTTAAAAATCACACACCAGGTTAAAGTCCAACAGGTCTATTTGGAAGCACTAGCTTTTGGAGCACTATTACAGGAGAGGTGACATTGAAGACATTCTTAGCTTTTTTAGCTGTATACTGCTGGGAGTGTAAGTCATATTTATTATAAAAGCTGTATTTCTGCAAGGTAAACTTTCAAAGGGAAGTACATTTGAAGACGCTTTAAAAAGTAGGTGATCTCAAAGGGAAGCTGTGGAAATTGAACATTTCATGCAGCGGGAGTTTGCTTTTTCTCAGTTAGGTCTATCTTGCTGAAAGTGCATTTCTTTCAGTTTAAACCAAATGAGGGCAATGTTCTATCAGTATCACAGAGAATCTGGCAGGCATCTTTATAACATATGTTGATGATGTTTTGTAGCAAAGTGCTCAAATTCTGTAGAAATGTGAAAAAAGAAGATTTAAAGGGAATTTAAGATTGGAAGTCTGGCTTTGGGGTTCTTTGGGATTAGACATTAAGCAGAATAGATGAGGAGGAACTTTGGATCAACAATCCTACTTGGAAATGTTAATTATATCCTAATAAATCAAGCCAAGTGCTTCATAGAAAAATGATTATGCACCCAGGAATTAAACAAAAACATTGAGAAGTTTGCTTGGACATTTAAACTGATTTTACACTCAGGCTAGCTCCAGTGGTAGATATAACAAGTTGGAACTGAATGCAGCAAACTTTTTATTAATCAGAACCTATGGGATCAGGAATGTGCTGGTTGATAAAGTATTCCAGTTGTTCAAGAGTAATAGAAACATAAAGCAGGGGGTATACCCATCACTGTTATACTTTATTTATAGCTGACGCCCTTCTCATGTACGCCCTAAACTGACTACTTGGATGTCATGGAGATTGCGATAGTACAGTAAACTTCCAGTATTTGATGTATTTTGTTTTTGCCAGTTTTTTTCAAGACTGCCAGTTCATAAGGTACTGTTTAAAACAAAGTTTGTTGTACTGTGATGAAACATGTTACTGTTCAAGAAGTCATGAGAGAAAATAAAAATTTTAAAAATTAAATTCACAAAAATGCAAGTTTCCTGCCTGCAACAACCCAGGAGGTATGAAGCTAATTTTATTTATCGCATTGCTTCACATTGTCCGTCATTTGGATGGCTATTTGAGTATGATGGAGTTTATCATATACTTGTTGGTAAAGTATAATAACCATTGCTGAAAGATGAGAAGCTGAAGATTTTCATCTTGCACTTATCAGAACTACCAAGCAAGAAATAAAATGGTATCCCTTTGATCAAGTTTATACAGAATGAGAAGTGAGTGCTGATTGGTTGGGCTATCTTTGGCACGAGACAATAAAAACAGTTTACTGTCGACCTTAATTCTCAGACTAGGCAGGTAGATTCTGATTGGTTAAAGTTTTACCACAAGGATAAGGCACAATTTTTTTTAATCCTTGAAAAAGATACAAGATATGAACAAATTCCTTTTGCCTACACAAAACGGGGTTCCTGAGTATCTACGAGCATAGCTTCCAGCGCATGCAAAAGCATTGTATTGTGAGCCCAACTGATGATCTTAAATTATTTTCAAGCGTAACTCTTAGCACAGTCTGTGTTATTTAATAAAATGATTTCCAATGGCAGAGTTCCCTCTAATGATGGATATATTTTTCCATTATTAGATACAATACTTATCCACCATTAGATGTGATTTTAGCTCTACTAGATATGCTGGGTAGTTGTAGCATTTTCTGTTTGTATTTCAGATTTCTGGAAAATCCAATATTTTGGTTTTGTAAACAAGTAGCTGATTCAATGTGTTGCATAGATTAGTAATTTGTATCCCTGCTTTTCAGGAAACCTATTATGATCATGTTAAGTACCAATTTTTACAGAAATAGCTAGACCAAATTGTTAATATGCGTCTTAGAAATTTTGATAAAAATGAATTATTTCTGAGTGATTAAATTCCTTGAACCTTTCAGGGGCAGTAGAGGTCTAATACTTTTAAGGCAAAATCAATTGGTTATGTTGCCGGTATGTTTAAAAAAAGTTTTAAGTAGGCTATTTATGCTATACAGGAGTGAATAGCATGTTGAAGTTAATTTGACTGATTCTTAAGCTGAAGGTACAACTGTCACTATGCTTTATGCCACTAAATTGCCTCAATTTATAAAACAATAACAATAGCTATGAGTCCAACTGCATATAGTGTGTAGTTGTTGTGCAGATTTAATGTGTTTTTCCATAATATAAAACTCAAAATAAATGATGTATGCTACAATAATCAAACTCATTTGCCTTGTTGCACAGAGCTTTCTGTTCTCTGCTATACACCTAAGGGTGTTGTTAACAGCTACAACAATTTTTAATTTCTAGCTTCTTCTGTCTGTGACAATGATTTTTTTCCCTAATCTTAACCAATAGCTTAAATTAATTTGCCACTACACATTCTGAATTTCTAATATAACATAAAAGTGATAAGATTTTTGAATGTTATGCTATTTTCCCCAAAACCTGCTGTACAATTTGTAGGTATTTTTAAGTACTGCACACTTAAACAATAACTTCACTTTTAAAATGAAATTCACAATATTCTCTTTTAGACATTTCTGTATTGCTAACAAGGAGGACAGAATGATTCGGCTTATTTGGAGCAAGAATATACGATGAGGTTTCAAAACATCAAATTGTATATTCATGCTGACCTATTGAAAGATTCACTGAATGTTAGATGCGTGGGCCTCAGTATCCAGGCTGCAGCTGGTAGTTGGACATCTGACAAAATTGGACACTAGAAGTGTATCGTACACCAGGAGAGGAGTTAACATCAGAAGGAGATTTGACATTAGAAGAAATGACAGCAGGAAGGGTTTGTAGGGTGGGGGAGAGAGGAAGTGGTATTGAGTATTGAAAATGGAAAATCTATTTGACAGTGAAAGCCAATATTGTAAGGTTTGGAAGGGTGGGGTGCAGACAGCAGAGGAGTTGTAAACATTGATAGAATATTTTCACTATCAGGAAACAAAACATTGGAAGGAGATTTGGACTATTGAAGGAGACTCTGTATCAAGCAGGGAGTGGACATCAGGAAAGAAACTAAAATTAGGAAGGGCTCCATTCTTTGCTTGAGATCAGATACCGGGAAAGTGAACATCTTGAGAAAGAGTAGACAGTGAGAGGAGAATGTACATCAAAAATGATTTGAACAAGGAGTGGAAATGGTCGTGGGAGAAGATCACATGCAGAACACAAAGTGTTGGAAACATTACCTTCTCCTTTCAACTCATGTCTCCTCTCTGCAGTTGCTGTGTTCACCTGGGGATCTGTGTTAAATGTAAAATAGATCATAAATATGATTCATGCAAGTTCAACAAAATACTGGAAATTGAACCAGTTTCTGGATAACACATCAATTGCCCACTCAAACCTATCTAGTTGGCATGTTGAACTGTGTTTCTAATTTTTAAAAATATGTTTTAAATTCCGAACCCTAAATCCAAGGCATCAAATTTTAGAAGTGACGTAAAAATCCTTGGTAAGAATACAGGACAGATTTATAGAATCATACCAGTGATAAGTGGCTTGTTATGTGGAAAAACTGAAGAACTGGGGTTGTTTGCTTTAGAGCAGCAGAATGTTATGGTGAGATTTAATAAAGGTATTGAAAATGATAAAGTGTTATGATTGAGTGAAATAAGGAAAAGCAGGCAAAAGAACCAGAAGGGATACCAGGAGAATGTTTTCTTACACAAGAAATTATGATTATCTGGAATTATTGCCTGAAAGAATAATGGAAGCAGATTCAATGGTAATTATTTAAAAGTTTGATTTTCAAACTATATTTGCACTTTTACTTGAAAAGGAAAATAATTTAGAGCTATGGGAAAACAGTAGGAGAGCAGGACTGAATGAATAGCTATTTCAAAGTGCTAGCACAAACAAGATAGGCCCAATAAACACCTCCAGTGCTGTATAATTCTTCATTTTTATGTTAGATACTTCACAGGTTAGACCATAAGACATAGGAATGGAAGCAAGGCCAGTCAGCCCATTGAGTTCACTCTGCCATTTAATCATGGTTGATGGGTGTTTCAATTCCACTTACCCGCACTCTCCCCATAGCCCTTAATTCCTAGCAAGATCAAGAATTTATCAATCTCTGACTTGAAGACACCCAATGTCCTGGCCTCCTGCGCTCCATGGCAATGAATTCCACAGGCCCACCACTCTCTGGCTGAAGAAATGTCTCCTCATTTTTGTTCTAAATTATCCCCTTTAATTTTAAGGCTGTGCTCACAGGTCCTAGTCTCCCTGCCTAATGGAAACCTCTTCCCAGCGTCCACCCTTTTTAAGCCATGCACTATTTTGTACATTTCTATTAGATCTCCCCTAAATCTTCTAAACTGAAATGAATACAATCCCAGGGACCTCAGTCGCGTATCTTACGTTAGGTCTACCATTCCAGGGATCATCAGTGTGAATCTCCACTGGACACGCTCTGCAGTGCCAGTATGTCCATCCTGAGGTGTGGGGCCCAAAATTGAACACAGCATTTCAAATGGGGCCTAACCAGAGCTTTATGAATTCTCAGAAGCATGTCACTGCTTTTATATTCAACCCTCTTGAGATAAATGATAACATTTGCTTTCTTAACCACGACTCAACCTGCAAATCAACCTTTCAAGAATCCTGGACTAGTACTCCCAGATTCCTTTGTACTTTGGTTTTGTGTATTTTCTCACCATTAAAAAAAAGTCCATGCTTGTATTGTTTTTTCTAAAGTTCAAGACCTCGCACTTGCTCATGTTGAAAAAAAACCGGTTCACTTGTTTCGTCACAAAGATTTATGGAATGAGAGGAGGAGTAACCAGATGATATACTAAATCAGTACATGTTCTTTCATCTCTCAGATGTGGATCTGAATTTCACCCAGATTGATTAAGAATGAAGTTCTCTTTTCTTAGAAGCAGTTAAAACTGAAGTATAGAAGTAGGGCAAAATAGTGATAGTCTTATACGTAGTTCACCATCTCTGGAGTTCTTTAAAATATGCAAAAAGAGCCTCAGTGGACCAGAGTTTTCAGTTGTTGGTAGTGCTTGTGACTCTGAGGAGATGTATTTCTTTTCAGTTCACTCCTACTGGCACCTACCTGATAATGTAGAAGATTGCCTGCCTATGTCCTTCCCACAAATAAGCAGAACAAAGTTAACCTGACCAGTTACCAATCTCTAACAAACCAAAACTGAAATTGCTTTAGAAACTCAGCAGGTTTGGCACCATCTGTGGTATGAAAACAGAGTTAACATTTTGCATCCATTGACTCTTCATCAGAACTGATAGTAGTAGGAAGCATAGTATTTATGCTGACATTGGGGGTGCAGGGGGGAAAGAGAGGTGAATGGATGGTGGAGACAGAGCCCAGAGCAAGACATGAAAAGAGTAGGTAAACGAGAAGATTATGGATAGAAGAAAATCTGAATAAGTGATCATGAAGACTAGGAGTGAGAAAATGGGTTAGCTGTTCTAAATGCAACCCAAATGATGTGATAATGTGCCTAGGAGTACATGGGAATGTATGACTGTGCTAAAAACAACCCATGTCATAACTGGACTGGGTGTGGAGTGGGTTAAAAAAGAACATGAAAAAACGGAATCTACAGTTATTGAACTTGATGTTGAGTCCTAGAGGTTGCAGGGACACAAGCAAGAAATGAATTGCTATTCTTTAAGCTGGCAGTGAGGCTCACTGAAATACTACAACAGGCTCCAACAGAAATGTTGCCATGGAAACATGGTGGTGTGTTGAAGTGGCAGGCAATTGAAAGCTCAGGATCATGTTTGCAGACAGAGTGTAGGTGTCCTGCAAAGTGGTCACCCAACCTATGTTTCATCTCTCCAGTGTAGAGGAGACCACATTGTACACAGTGAATACAGTAGATTAAATTGAATGAAGTACAGGTAAATAGTTTCCTCGGGAAGGTGTATCTGGGGCCTTGGATGGGAGGAGGGAGGAGGTAAACAGGCAAGTATTAAACCTTTTGCAAATGCATGGCAAGGTGCGTGGAGGTGTGAGGAAATGTTGGGAATGGAGGAGGCGCTACCCAGAGTGTCCCAGAGAGAATGGTCCCTGAAGAATGCTAATGAGTTGAGAGGGGAATGTGTGTCTGGTTATCACATTACAGGTGACAAAAATGGTGGCTTATGATTCTTTGGGTCCTTCCAGCCCACACTTATCAGCCTCTGCATCCAATCATTGTTGAGGGAGGGAAGGAAAGTTGGGAGAGCAAAAGTGTGGGAGATGGGTGGAAAATGGCTAAAAGCCCCATTGACCACGGTAGTGGGACATTGAGGGAAAAGGTGCACATTTCTGAGGCCTCTGCTGTGGATGGTGGCGTGATGTGATGGAGATAGAGAAATTGGGAGAAGCAAACTGAGTCCTTACAGGAAGCAGGGAGAGAGGATGTATAGTAGAGGTAACTGTGGGAGTTGTTGGGCTTCCAGTGTACATCGATGGCCAGTCTTTCCCTCTAAGTGGAAACAGCTGTCGAGGAAGGGAAGAGAGGAATCAGAGATGGACCAGGTAAAGGTGAAAGCAGGGTGGAAATTGCAAGTGAAATTGATAAATTTTTCCAATTCTGAACAAAAGAAGGAAGCAGCACCGATTATGTCATTAATGTACTGGAGAAAGAATTGTGGGAAGCAACCTGAGTTAGATTGGAATAAGGAATGTTCCACGTACCCCACAAAGGAACAGGCATAACTGGAGCCCATATGGGGACCCACAGCCACACTATGGACCTGAGGAAACTGAGAGGAGTTCAAGAGGAAGTTGTTCAAAGTGAGGATGAACTCTGCTAACTGGGGTAGGGTGTTGTGGTGTATGGATTGGTTTAGGCTGTCTTTCCAGGAAGAAGCTGACCATCCTGATGGGGATGGATGTGTAAAGGGATTGCATGTCCATGGTGAAGAAGAGGCAGCTGCTGCCTGCAAACTGGAAATATTGAAACTGACGTAAAGTGCATGCATATAAATGGGGAGGGACTGTACAAGGAGAGAAGAAATAGGGTCGATGTTGGATGAAATAACTTCAGCGGGGTAGGAACAGGCAGAAACAGTATGTATGACCAGGCAATCCTGTTTGTGGATTTTGGGGAGAAGGTAGAAGTGGGCTGTATGGGGTTGGGGGTCTGTGAACAGTGAGTCTGTCGAATCGGGGGAGATCCCCAAGTGAGATGAGGTTAGTGACAGTCACGAACATAATGGTCTCATGCTCAGGTGGGACCATGGTCTAGGGGTGATAGGAGGAGGTGTCCAAAAGCTGGTGTTCAGCCTGCACAATGTAGAGGTCAGACAACAACAGCCCCACCCCAGCCGATAGCCTGATGATAAAATCAGGGTTGGATCTCAGAGCATGGAGTGCAGTCAGTTCAGAAGGAGATAGTTTCAAATGGCTAAGGGGGTGGGTAGAGAAATTAAAGTGACTGATGTCACATTGACAATTCTCAATGATCAGGTTAAGTGCAGTTGTTTCATTTTATTAGTCGCTTTTATTCCTTTGAAAATCTGTAAACTGATTACATCATTCTTACCCTCAAGTTACTGAATTAGCAGTACCTACCTCACAGCTGCCCTATTTAGGTTCCATCAGTTATCTCATCACAGTCTTGATCCAAACATTAACAAAAGGTGTAACTATTAGAGGAGAAATGATTTACAACCCACAATATCAGTGCAACAAGGAGCCCCAGCAAAATTTAGCTTATTGGAGATCCAAGGGAAAACCCTCTAGTATCTGAAGTTATATCTGACATAAGATTGTGGGAGAGATTTATAGCTGTAAAGAGAGAAAACTCAACCATTTCCATCATTGTTTTATAGCACACTTTCAGTATCCCATGAAAGGACAGTGTCACAAATCCGAGAGGGAATATAGAAGGAAAAAGTGTGGAGGGGATTTGTTAGAGGGGTGCTTTTAAACATTCTTAAAAAAGTCTGTTGACATTGCTGATATCAAGAATATCCAGTATTAAAGACTGTCTCTGTCTCTGAATTGCAGCTGCAGCTGTGTCACTGGGGAGGTGTGAAATGAAGGCCAGCAACTCCCGATAGAGAGGGAGAGAAAACTGGAGAGAGAACCGCATCTTCATTTGTAAATACAGAGGAGTATTGGGGTCAGGTCATCCGTTCATGGCTTGGAATGTTCTATAAAACACAGAAATCAAACTGGTCCAGGGTAGAAAGTTACATAAAAGGAAAAATCTTACCCTTCAATTGTCTTTTTCAGGTGTACCTTAGAATATTTAGTAAAGATAGCATTGCCAGATCCAGTGATATTAGTTATTTGCATCTTAGGGCATGGTTTGGGATACAGGGATGAAAAGTTTAAAATAGTTTTACTGTGGTAGCCTTTATTCAGCAGTACACTAAGAAAATCTCTTCTGGAGTCCCACTCCAGGCATTTGTCTACATTTTTGGATTGATTCTTCAGTTTAGTACCAAGGGGCAACACTATAGGAGGAGGGAGGTGGTGGCACGGTCATAAGGTAACTGGACTCTCAATCTAGAGTACCAGACTAATGTTCTTAGGACATGGCAGATAAAATTTGAATTCTGTGAGACCTGAAATGAAAAGCTAACCTAATGCCTGTAATGTAGCCATTGTCGGTCATAATAAAAATCCATATGACTCATGATTGCCTTTTTAGGAAGAAAGTCTGCCTATTATCTCTGGCCTACATGTAACTCCAGTTCCACAGCAATATGGTTGACTCTTAACTGCTATCTGAAGTGGCTTGACAAGCTACTGGTATCAAATTGCTACAAACCAAAAACAGAAAGGAAACTAGACTAACTGCCCAGCTTCTCCCCAAGCACCAGAAACCACAAACTCTGTCCCATTCATTCTGCAAAGTCCTGTGTACTAACATCTGGAGGCTTCTTCAAACATGGGAGTGCTGTCCCACAGACTAGTGAAGCAACAGCCTGAATATCATACTCACCGTGTTAAACCTTTACAGACAGTGTTCCAGACACCATCATCCATGGATATGTCCTGTTCCACTGACCGCCTGAATTGCCATTTTCAGTGGTATACAGTCAGCAGGAAATTGGCCTAAGAACCTCCTAAGAGGCATTTAGTAACACAATTGACTGAGCTGACTAGGTGCTAAAGGGCATAACATCTAGACTAATTCTACAACAAGTGGTGAAGAAAAGTCTGTCTTGATTTAATTCTCACCAATCTAGCTGTCATGAGTGTCTATCCATGACAATATTGGTAGGATTCATTATGGAGACAAAGTCCAGTCTTCACACTGAAAATGCACTCAATTTTGTGTGGTACTATCACCATGCTAAATGATAGAAGTTTTGAACATTCTAGCAACTTGTGACTCAGAATCTATGAGATGGTGTGGGCAATCAGCAGCAGAGTAGTATTCAACCAGAATTTCTAATCTCTTAGCCTGGCAAATCCAGACCAAAGAAGAAGAATGCCTGTAGCACCAGGCATACTGAAAGAGGAGGTGTCAATATGACAAAACTACTTGCATGCCTGAACCAAAAGAGCAGAATTGAGCCATTCGCCCAACAAGGCTGCTCCGCCACTTGATCATGGCTGATATGTTTCTCAACCCCATTCACCTGCCTTCTTCCCATAACCCTTGATCCCCTTATTAATCTGCCTAACATACGATGAACGACTGAGGATCCTGGGATTGTATTCATTAGAGTTTAGAAGGTTGAGGAGAGATCTAATAGAAACTTAAAAGTCTAATGCATGGCTTAGAAAGGGTAGATGCAAGGAATTTGTTTCCGTTAGGTGAGGATACTAGGACTCATGGGCGCCGCCTTCGAATTAGAGGGGGTCAATTTAGAATGGAAATGAGACATTTCTTCAGCCAGAGAGTGTGGGCCTGTGGAATCCATTGCCACGGAGCGCAGTGAAGGGTGGGACGTTAGATATCTTCAAGGCAGAGATTGATAAATACTTGATCTCGCAAGGAATTAAGGGATACGGGGAGAGTGCAGGTAAGTGGCATTGAAATGCCTATCAGCCATGATTAAATGATGGAGTGGACTTGATGGGCCGAATGTCCTTACTTCCACTTCTATGTTTTATGGTCTTTATCAAGAACCTATCTATGTCTGTTTAAATATGCTCACTGACTTGCTCTCCACAGCCCTTTTTGGCAATAAGTTCCACAGATTCACCAAACTCAGGCTAAAGAAATTTGTTTTCTTCATAGTTCTGAATGGTTTGCCTTCACTCTGATGCTGTGCTGTCATGTCCTATTATTTCCTACCAGAAGAAACATGTTCTCCATATCCATTCTACACAAGCCTCAGTATTATGTAAACTTCAATCAGCTTCCCCTTAACCTTCTAAACGCCATCGAGTACAGACCCATTGTCTTCAAGTGTTCCTCATATGACAAGCCCTTTATCCCAGGATCTCCTCTGGACCCCTGCTCCAATACCAGCACATCCTTCCATAGATACAGGGCCCAAAACCACCTTCAACATTCCAAATGCAATCTGACCAGAGCCTTATACAGCCTCAGCAGTAACACTTCTGTTCTTGTGTTCTAGCCCTCTTGAAATGAGTATTAGCGTTACATTTGCCTTGCTAACTGCCAACTGAACCTGCATATTAATGTTTAAACAAAGCTGAACTCGGGACTCCCAAGTCCCTTTGTGCTTCAGATTTCAGAAGCATTTCCCCATTTGGAAATTCGTCTGGGCCTCTATTCTTCCTACCAGAGTTCCATCTGCCACTTTTAGCCCACTCTCCAAGCCTGCCCAAGTCCTTCTGCAGCATCCTTGCTTCCTCAGCACTATCTGCCCCTCCACCTAGCTTTGTGTCATCTGCTAATTTAGCAACCATGCCCTCAGTTCCCTTTATCCAGCTCGTGAATGTACAATGTGAATAATTGTGGTCCCTGCTGAGCTCTAGTACTCACTAGCTGCCATCACAGGAAAGATCTCTTTATACTTACTCTGTGTCTTCTGCCAGTCAGCCAATCCTCTATCCATGCCAGTATGTTGCCCCTAGTTATAGGTGCTCTTATGCTATTCAGCAGCTTCAGTGCAACACTTTGTCAAAGGCCTTCTGGAAATTCAAATTGAACATATCCACTGATTGTCTTTTGTCTAATTTGCTCGTTACCTCCTCAAAGAATTCTAGCAAATCATACCAACGACTGAAACCCATTGAGTCTGCACCATTCATAGAACGTGGGCATCACTGGTCAGCTAGCATTTATTGCCTGTCCCTAGTTGCCCTTGCAAAGATAATGGTGAGCTGCCTTCCTGAGCCACTGCAGTTCATGTGCTGTAGGTTGACCCTCAGTGACCTTAGGGAGGAAATTCCAGGATCTTGACCCAGCAACGTTGAAGGAATATATATTTCCACGTCAGGATAGTGCACGGAATGGAGGAGAACTTCCTGGTCGCCCCATGTATCTGCAGCTCTTGGCTTTTTAAATGGATATGGTCATGTGTGTGAAAGATGCTGTCTGAGGATCTTTGGTTAATTTCTACAGTTTAGATAGTACACACTGCTGCTATGGAGCATTGGTGGTGGAGGGAGTAGATGTGGTGCAATCAAGCAGGCTGCTTTGTTCTGGCTGCTGTCAAATTTCTTGAATTTTGTTAGAATTGTGCTCGTTCAGGCAGGTGGTGACTATTCCATCACACTCCTGACTTGTGCCATGTAGATGATGGACAGGCTTTGATGAGTCAGAAGTGAGTTCCTTGCCAAAGCACTCCTATCCTCTGACCAGATGTTGTATCCACTAGTTATGTGGTGAGTCCAATTGAGTTTCCAGTCAATGGTAACCTCAACGATGTTGGTACATGGGGATGCAGTGATGATAACATCACTGAATATTAAGATTCCGGAGTTAAATTGCCTTTTAATGGAGTGGAAATTTGTCAAGATAAGTGGTGTGTGAAAGATTCATTACGAATGTGTTTTTAAAAAACGACCATCTGGAGAGATAACAGGTTGCAATATGATGAAATATACAATGGATTCCCAGAACATGCTCCAAAAAGGAGTAAAACAAGTGGAATCAAGGAAAGTAACAGCATAGGTGGAATGTTGGCTGACAGAGTAAATGACGTTACTTGAGCCAAAAAAGTGCATTTCAAGCATCACTACTATGCCCAACTTTTATTCTCAATGCTCATAAGTATTTATTCCATTTTCCAGCACTTTATTGCCTTGGCATCGCAAGTATACATCCAACTACTACTTAAATGTTCTGAGGGTTTCAGGTTCTAGTGTGTTTACAGACAGTGAATTCCAGATTCTCACCAACCTCTGAGTGAAAAGGTATCCTCCTCACATCCCCTCTAAACTTCCTCCTCCTTACTTTAAATCTATGCCTCTGGTCATTTATTTCTCCACCACAGGAAAAAGTTTCTTCCTGTCTTGCCTGTCTGTGCCCCTCAATTTTATGCATAACAATCATGATTCCCTCAGTCCTCCTCCAAAGAAAACAACTCCAGCCTAACCAAACTCTCTTCATAACTGAAACCCTCCAGCCCAGCCAACATTCTGACAAATCATCTCTGCGCCATTTCCGGTGCAATTGTAGCCCTCATGAAATGTGGATTCCAAAACTACACAAATATCCTACTATGGGAAAACCCAGCACATCAGCGTAAAGTGAAAGGCTGAAGCACTACAACCATAAATACTAAATGGATGATTCATTCCGTCTCCTGAAGTTTCTATCATCACAACTGACTGTATTACTTTTTGTATATCCAGAAGTAGTATCACACACAGCCAAAAATGGTCTTTGAGAACATTCTGGCTATAGTACTGAAGACTTGCATTTCAGAATAGCTATATGCCCCTTGCAAAGCTGGTCTAGTACAGCTACAACATGTACATCTACTGGTCAATGTGAGAAATTGTCCAAGTATATTCTATCTGCCTCTTCCCTTTAACGAGGGATTCCAATTCCTTGTTAAACCACGGCTCCCTCACACGACCCTTTCCCCCCTGCCTGACAGGTACATATTTATCAAGGATACTCAATAGTTGCTCCTTGAACAAGCTCCACATATCAATTGCGCCCTTGCCTTGAAGCCTACTTTTCCAAGCCATGCATCCTAAGTCGTGCCTCACCGCATCATAATTTCCCTGCCCCCAGCTATAACTCTTGCTCTGCAGTGCACACTTATCCCTCTCCATCACTAGAGTAAAAGTCACTGAATTGTGGTCACTGTCCCCAAAGTGCTCACCTTCCTCCAATTCTAACGCCTGGCCTGGTTCGTTACCCAGAACCAAATCCAGTATGGCTTCACCTTTTGTTGGCCTGTCTACATATTGTATCAGGAAACCCTCCTGCACACATTGGACAAACACCGACCCATCTAATGAACTCGAGCTATAGCTTTCCCAGTCAATATCAGGAAAGTTAAAGTCCCCCATAACAACCTCCCGATTACTTTCACTCTTCTCCTGAACCATCCTCGCAATCCTTTCTTCTACGTCTCTCGGACTATTAGGAGGCCTGTAGAAAATTCCTAACAGGGTGACCTCACCATTCCTATTCCTAACCTCAGCCCAAACTACCTCAGATGGCGAGTCTTCATCCATCGTGCTTTCCACCGCTGTAATACTATCTTTGACAAGCAATGCCACACCTCCCCTTCTTTTACCCCCACCTCTGACCCTACTAAAACATTTAAACCCTGGAACCTGCAACAGCCAATCCTGTCCCTGTTCTACCCATGTCTCCCATGTAATAGCCACAACATCAAAATCCCAGGTACCAACCCACACTGCAAGTTCACCTACCTTATTTTGTATACTTCTTGCATTGAAATATACACACTTCAAGCTACTTTCCTGTTTACAGGCACCCTCCTTTGAGATTGATGCCAAGTTCCTAACCTCCCTACACTCCAGATCCTGCACACCAGCTACAGTCCAGGTTCCCATGCCCCTGCAGAGTTAGTTTAAACCTCCCCCCAAGGATACTGGTGCCCCTCAGGTTCAGGTGTAGACCATCCTGTTTATAGAGGTCCCACCTTCCCCAGAAAGAACCCCAGTTATCAAGATACCGGAATCCCTCCCTCCTGCACCAACCCTGTAGCCACGCATTTAACTATCCCTTGACATTGAATGGCATTACCATTGCTAAATCATTCATTGTCAATATCCTGGGGACTACCATTGACAGGAAACTGATATAGGCCAGTCCTCAATACTAGAGGTTAGGAATTCTGCAGCAAATAACTCACTTTTTGTCCCCAAAAACCTGTCCACCATCCACAGGGCACAAGACAGGAGTCGTTCCAATAGCATTTACAAAGCTCATCACCATCCAGTACAAAACAATCCATTTGATTAGCACCCCATCCTTCACTTGTAGCATTCACTCCCTTCATCACCAATGCTCAGTAATTTAAGTGTGTACCATTGAAAAAATCCACTGCAGTAACTCACTAAGATTTATCTGATAGTACCATCCAAACCCAAAATGTTTGCCATTTAGAAAGACAAGGATAACATGAATATGGGAATGCCAACACCTGCAAGTTCTATTCCATTCATTCACTGTTGTCAAAATTCTGGAACTCCTTTTTAGTCCCTACATCCAAATGACTGCAATGTTTAAAGGAGTCAGCTCACCATCAAGGGTAATTAGAAATGGGGAACAAATGCTGGCCTAGCCAGTGACACCCATACCCCATTAACAATTTTTAAAATACTGCTCAAGTTCTCTTAAGACAAACCATTCATCTCTGAAAGTAATCTAGTAACCCGTGTCTGAACAGTCTCTAGTGCAATGACATCCCTCCTCAAAATTGCACTCAATACTGCAGGTATGATCTCTAATGTCTTGTACTGTTGCAGCAACACTTGTCTACTTTTATTCTATTTTCCTTTAGCAATAAATGTCTGTCTTATTACTGCTGTACTGGTATATTAGTTTTCTGCAATTTGTGCACCAAGCCACAGATTCCTCTGTACTGAAGCACCCTGAAATTTATCTACATTTGGATAATAAGTTACCTTTTTATTCTTCTGAGTTGAAAATGTTTTGCTGGAAAAGCGCAGCAGGTCAGGCAGTATCCAAGGAACAGGAGAATCGAGGTTTCGGGCATCAGCTCAGGAAGAAGATTGCAGGTTAGGAAGGCAGTGCTGAGTTTGAGGGATTTGACTGAGACAAGGTGGGGGGAGGGGAAATGAGGAAACTGAAGAAATCTGAGTTCATCCCTTGTGGTTGGAGGGTTCCCAGGCGGAAGATGAGGCGCTCTTCCTCCAACCATTGTGTTGCCATGGTCTGGCGATGGAGGAGTCCAAGGACCTGCATGTCCTTGGTGGAGTGGGAAGGGGAGTTGAAGTGTTGGGCTACGGGGTGGTTGGGTTGGTTCTTCCTGACCTCTCCGCCCCCACCCCACTCCGGCCTATCACCCTCACCTTGTCCTCCCTCCACCTATCGCATTCCCAACGCCCCTCCCCCAAGTCCTTCCCTACCTTTTATCTTAGCCTGCTGGACACACTTTCCTCATTCCTGAAGAAGGGCTCATGCCCGAAACGTCAATTCTCCTGTTCCTTGGATGCTGCCTGACCTGCTGTGCTTTTCCAGCAACACATTTTCAGCTCTGATCTCCAGCATCTGCAGTCCTCACTTCCTCCTCGAAGATTTTTATTCTTCTGACCAAAATAGATAACTTCACTTATCCACATTAAATTCCACCTGCCAATTTTGGCCCAAGAACCTAACCAATCCATATCTAATTGTACATTTTTTAATTTCTTTCTTGCAACTTACTTTCCCACCTATTTTAATGTCATCTGCAAATTTGACTCCAGTACTTTCCATTGCTGCATCCAAGTCATGAATATAAATTGCAAATATTTGGGGCCCATGGACCAATCCTGTGGCACACCTTGCCAACCAGGAAATGACCAATTAATCCAAATTCTTTTCATTCTGTCAGTAGGGTGTCCTCAATCAAAATTAATAAATTCCCCCAAACCTTAGTTCCTATTTTGTCTTCTATTTATAAGAGTCACACTTCTTCCTTACACTTAATCCCTTTTTCCTTCCTTAATTAGTTTTAATTTTACTCATGCTGCTATCGAAGAGGAGCATAAGAATTTAAGAAATAAGAGTCGGCTTTGCAGCTTCACGCGATGCAACAAAATCATGGCTAATCTGCCTAGGACTCAAATCCGTTTTCATGTCAACTTAGCACAGCTATCAATTTCCTGATATTTCAAAATATGTCTACCTCCATTTTAAATCTATCCTTCACAACTCTTTAAGGTAGATGAGGAACAGTAACTCATCTTCCACCTCATCTTACATCCATCAGGACTCAATACTGAGTTTAACAGTACATGAACAGCTTCCTCCATGTTAGTTACTTACTCCTAGATCCTGCTTTGAATGGGTTGCTCCCAACACAACTGACCCATTTTCAATCATTTACACTTCTTGTCAGCACCCTGCCCAGCATTTTTGTCTTTGTTTGCCTACTGTAGGGGTTGTAATGAGGTCAGCCAGTTAGACCCCATAGAATATGAGATTCCAGATTGGGGCAGTTAATCTGATCCAATCAGGGAGACTGAGCTGACATAATACGATAAATGTCAAGGATATTGGATTCCTGAATGCCTGACTCAGTGAGAGCACTGTTTTCAAAGGCTATGCATTTGTGAATAAAGTTTGATTGGTGATGGGATGCCAGCCTCTGAATTATTTCACCTGTCCCTTTTTCTCCTGTCTTTGGGCAGTGTCTCCTTGTACTCTATTCACCCAGCTCCTTCCATCAACATAAATACTAGCCTTTATAAACCATTTTCAGTTCTGATGAAGGCTCACTGGACTCAAAACATTATTTCTGTTTTTCTCTGTACAGATACTGCTAGATCTGCTGGGTTTCTCTCTCACTTTCCGTTATTGTATTTTTTTTAAAACATAGGGACCAAAACTGTGCACAGTATTCTAGATGCAGCCTCACCAACAACCTGTACAGTTGTAACAAGAATTCCCTGTTTTTAAACTCCAACTAGCTGGTAATAAAGGCCAAAATTCAATTGGCCTTGACAAAGCTTTGACAGAGGGTCAGTTAGACTAGAAACGTCACCTCTTTTCTCTCCTTACAGATGCTACCAGACCTGCTGAGATTTTCCAGCATTTTCTGTTTTGGTTCCAAAATTCCATTTGCCTGTTTACTGCATTGCATACTAACCTTTTTGTTTCATGAACAAGAATACCCAGATCCCTTTCTGCTATTCTTTTTTGGAGTCTCTCTCTGTTAAATAATTTTCTCCCTTTTGATTCTTCCTACCAAATGCAGTTTCCTACATTAAACTCCATATGCCAAGTTGTTACGCACTCATTCAGCTTATCCATATCCACTTTTAGGTTCCTTATGTAATCATCACAACATGTTTTATATCATTAGTAAATATGGATATATTGCAGTCTCTCTACTCTCCAAGTCATTAACATAGTAAATAATTGAGGTTCAGGGAGTTCTGGTGTGCTGGTCAACATTCTGCCCTCAACCAGTGCCACCACAAAAATTATTGCCTGTTACTTGTGACTCTTGTGCACGTTATATGACAGCTGTGTTTGGCTGTATTACAAAAATTGGCAACATAAACTGTGGTATGAAAGAAAGTTGTTACATCTAGCATATGATTTGGTAGAACACTTGCCAATTATCTTTTCTAATTTTCTCCCTATTCATTTCTGTTTCTGCTGCAGTGACAATAACATGCCAAGTCTTCATTCCAAAGGTTCTCAGAACACTTTTCTTTTAACATTGTCTCAGCTATCCATTTCCTGTGTGTAAACCATGACAGCAGTTGTTAGTTGCATAGTAAATTATGGAGAGCATTAGAGCTGAGCTCACTGTAATCTTCAACAGAATTTCAAGCAAGCTTATTTTGCCACCAGGCCAATCATCAGGCTGATGATCTTCACTTCCTGGCATAAAGACATTAATATCAATTGTAACATGTTAAAGACATTAACATCAATTGTAACATGACTAACACCATTCCACGTGACTGCACGAATCACTGGGGTTTTCTTAGTCTGTTGGCTCAGTACTACAGCATAATACGCATTACCAAGCATACAATTAAAATTTAAATTAAAATACATCAAAACTTGTTCAAATTCCAGCAACAATAAGTTTATGTGAAAATGATCTTGAAACAATAAAGTTTTCTAGGTAGATATCTTGTCATAGTCACCAAAATAGATTTGTCAATGTCTTCTTCATAGATTCTCCAATTGAGAGGCCTGGCCGGAGACGCAGCATGCCGGGGAACACTCCCGAGGATAACCCCACCGTGGAACCACCCACTTCTACATCCTTTCGTGTGACGGTAAAACTGTTTAAAAATTTAACGACTAGGTTAAGACTATTTGTTTGAATTTCTATCATTTGAAATATTTAATTTCCCTGGTCCTATCTCACTTATATGTGCCCCGGGCCATTTTTAACTCCCCAGCTTTAAACTTAACCCCTGCCTGAGTCCAGTATCAATGATGCAAGCTTGGTGGGTAAATGCAAGACAGTGCAGCCACGCACTCAGAAACAATTTACAGCAGTGGGTTAAGAAGGTGGGACAGCTTAGGGTAGAGCAGAAAAGGACATTAAACAGTTCAATACAAAGTATGGAACCTTAGGGCTTTAGTTTTAGTTATTATACATTGGTTAAGAGTGCTCCACCTTCTTACTCGCTAGAAAATTATTTATTAAAAATTAACTTGTCTGCCCTCTTCTGGTCTGTTCCTCTTTCACATCTTGTGCTCTGCCAAATGAAATCACAAGACTTTAAAATATAGTCATAACCCACTGTTATTAAACACAAATTTGAATTTATGTTTTTTTTGAGGCTCTGTTTTGCTTAGTGCAAGACCAGCAAGGGTCAGGTGAAAGTTCCCTACAAGGATATGAAACACTTGCACGCTTTGTTCTCACCAGACACAATTCTTGCTGTCTTACTGTTTGACGTTTCTTCTATGTAAAATGCCATGAGATATTCATTTGCTATGTTATGTATCTGCAAATTCCTGTTGTTACCTTGATTTATGAAATAGCCATTAGATCCACTCTGACTTACCCGTGCAATCTCACATTTATCCATTTTCTAAATAATTTGGACACAAATAGTAATTCTTGTGATGGATTATAATGCAAGTTTAGAAGGATAAAGACCCAAGAGTGGTGAAATATCTATGCATGAAATGTTATGTCTTCTTCTTCAAATTAAAGCCCAGAACTGGAAAAAAAACAAAATGAACTACCTGATTGAAATATAGGCCCGGATTTTCCACTGACTGGATGGTCATTATTCTCGTGTAGGTAGGAGCTAAGCATCGGGACTTCCAATCACAGCAAACTCCAAAGGAATTAGAGTGACTGAGTTATAGGATGTTACAGGATGGAAAGAGGCCCTTTGGCTTGTTATATTCATGCCAGTCATCAAACATTCATCTATTCTAATCCCATTTTCGAGCACTTGGTCCATTGTGTTGCATGCTATGGCATTTCAAGTGTTCGTCTAAATCATTCTTAAATGCCTTGAGGATTCCTGCCTTTATTATCCTTTCAGGCTTTGAGTTCCAAATATCCACAATTCTCTGGGTGAAAATATTTCTCAACTCCTCTATAAACCTCCCACTTCTTACCTTAGAACTGTACCCATGATTATTGACCCCTCCGGTAAGGGTAAAAGCTTCTCTTTGTCTACCCTGTCTGTGCCCTCAGAACTTCATAAACCTCCATCTGATTTTATCTAAGGCTTCTCAACTTTAATTAAATCAACCCCAGTCTATCTAGTTTCTTTTCATAGCTAAATTGCTCCAGCCCAGGCAACATCATAGTGAATCTCCTCTTCACCTTCCCAAGTACAAATGTATCCATCCTGCAGTGCAATGACCAGAACCACATACAGTACTCCAACTAATTTCCTGGGAAATTGTATTTTCTGTTGGCCAATTCCATTGCACCTGGAGCCCTCCACAAGGCCCTATTTAAGTCAAAGATTTCAGAGTTCCAGTGAAATTAATTAAAACAATTACAGGAAATGTTGGACTATTAAATGTTGCCCACTGCCTTATAAATATAAAACTGATTCCACAGTTAAGTGTCTTACTCCCAACAACATCTCCTCCCTGATTTCAACCTGAACCTCTGCTGCAGGACCTGACACCAGCCCCCCGCTTCCTGTAGTGGACCCAACCTGAAACCCCAGTCCCTCCCAACAGACCCAACATAATTTCTCGCAGCCACCCCAATCTACCTGAAACACCTGCATCCCTTGCCTTTCCACCTTGCACTCTGAAAACCTATCCAACTGGCTCCCTACCCACCTGCAGCCTACCTATTTGGCAACCTACCCCCTATTCATCTGGCATTTTAGCATTGGCACTCTACTTAACTGGCACCTGGCCCACATGGTATCCTATTACCTAACATCCTACCCCTATCCATGTGCTGTCCACTCAGATGGCACCCTACTTACCTCATACCCCATCCAGCTGGCATTCTGACCTGGTACCCTACTCGCTTTTCTTCTGGCATCATATCCCAGCATCCTGTACCCTCCCCAGCTGGTACCTGACCCTGACCCCAGTATTCTTCTGGTACCCTACACTACCACCAGTTTAACATCACATTTACCTTAAGAACTTACGGTTTGACAGCAGCTGTCAGGGTGACCGTTTGGACCCTTAAATTTCTGAATATAAAAGCTGACTGCTGTGAGAAGGTGGCATGCTTTGCTTTCCAGTCACAACTCTGTGCTGAAAAAGAACTGTCAGAATGGAAGTACAGCAGTACATTTCTTAGGGAGCTTCGAGTGCAATCTTCTCTCAGAAAGGGAGGACCCTGCTTTCATTAAAAAATAATCAATGGCCAGCCCCTAGGTGTAGTCACAACAGGGTTATATTCCAAACTGACATTTCCATCTGGAATGTGACCCATTGTAAAGTGCCCATTTTTAAGAATCATTGTATAAGGCTGCTAAGTTCCAGAAATTAACTTTAGTCAGATTGAACATAGAAGTTAATCATGAAATCCATAACATACAGGTCTGAAAAAAAAATTGGCTTTATTTAATTCATAATAAGCACCAACACGCTTTTTTAAAAGAAGAAATAATACTCTAGTAAGGGTATAAAATAGAACAAGATATTAAAACCAACTTTTAATCTCTTGGAATACTTCGAGAATTGTGTTATAAAAAGAACTTTCACATGACTTTACCTAAAAAAAAAACTAAGTAAACCTCGACCAGAAGTGATTAATTTTTTGCGTTTGTCTCAAATCAGATGGATGTTGACTTATCAATAAAGGTTATCTATCATAAAACCCTTCTTGCTTGTGCTATCTTAGAACTTAAAGCCATAACCAACTCAAAATGCAAATCCCATCAAAACCATCTATTTCAAAACTAGAAATAAAGTAGTTTATGTGGCTACAAATTTGACACAGTCTCTTGCTAGTAAATTACATTTTATTGAGGTACTCGGTTTTATACTTAAACAAAAGTCATAGAATCATAGAGTGAGAGGGACTGAAGGGGGTTTCTGCAGCAACAGGCGGGATTTGAGGATGGTGTGTTGCCTTCCTCGTGCCGGGATCCAGGATGTCACGGACAGAGTGCAGGGAATCCTCAATGGGCAAAGGTGAAGAGCCAGAGGTGGTGGTGCATGTCGGCACAAATGACGTCAGGAAGAAAAGGAGGGACATTCTACAGCGGGACTCCAGAGAACTCGGAAGAAGGCTGAAAAGCAGGACTTCCAGGGTGGTTATCTCCAGTTTGCTTCCAGTTCCTCGGGCTGGTGAGGGCAGGAACAGGGAGATAATGGATTTGAATGTGTGGCTGAGGAAATGGTGCAGGAAGCAAGGATTTAACTTCTTGGATCACTGGGGTATGTTTTGCGGTAAGGATACATTATACAAGAGGGACGGGTTGCACCCTAATAGGTGAGGGACCAGCATTCTGGCAGGCAGCACAAACTTGAAATTCAAAAAGGAAGGTATAGGGAAAGTGAGAATAAGAGAAGTTAAGAAAGACAACAGAATCAACAGAGCAGAAAACTCAAGAAGGGATCATACAATATGATCAAGTGAAATAGGGATTGATAGGATGGGTGAGAGGGGAGTACCAAATTAAAAATATTATGTATGAATGCACGAAGCATAGATATAAGGTGGATGAGCTTGAGGCTCAGTTGGAAATAGGCAGGTATGATGATGTGGGGATAACTGAGACATGGCTTCAAGTGGACAGGGCCTGGAAGATGAATATTCAAGTCTATACGTGCTATTGAAAGGACAGACTGATGGGCAGAGGGGGTGGGTTGGCCCTGTTGGTGAGGAATAATATTCAGTCCCTTGTGAGGTAGGACATAGAATCAGGAGATGTAGAGTCTGTATGGATAGAGCTGAGAAATTCCTAGGGTAGAAAGACCCTAATGGGCGTTATCTACAGGCCCCTAAACAGTAGTCTGGATGTAGGGTGAAAATTGAATAAGGAGTTGAAATTGGCCTGTCGCAAAGGTATTACTACAGTTGTTCTGGGGGATTTCAAAATGCAGGTAGACTGGGGGAATCAGAATGGTATGGACTCCAAGAAAGGGAGTTTGTGGAGTGCCTCAGAGATGGATTCTTAGAACAGCTTGTACTGGAGCCTACAAGGGAGAAGGCAATTCTGGTTCTGGTATTGTGCAATGAACTGGATTTGATCAGGTACCTTAAAGTAAAGGAGCCATTAGGAGGTAGTGACCATAATAAGTTATAGTCTGCAATTTGAGAGGGAGAAGGGAGAATTGGAAGTGTCAGTATTGCAGTTGAACAAAGGGAATTATGGAGCTATGAGGGAGGAGCTGGCCAAAGTTTAATACCCTAGCAGCGATGGCAGTGGAACAACAATGGCAGGTATTTCTGGGTATAATGCAGAAGGTGCAGGATCAGTTCATTCCAAAGAGGAAGAAAGATCCTAAGGGGAGGCAGGGGCAGCTGTGGCTGATAAGGGAAGTTAAGGACTATATAAAGATAAAAGAGAAGTATGGCATAGCAAAGATAAGCAGGAAGCTGGAGGACTGGGAAACTTTTAAAAAGCAATGGGCGATAACCTGGTGAGACCGCACTTGGAGTATTGTGTGCAGTTTTGGTCTCCAAATTTGAGGAAGGACATTCTGGCTATTGAGGGAGTGCAGTGTAGGTTCACGAGGTCAATTCCTGGAATGGCAGGACTGTCATATGTTGAAAGATTGGAGCGACAGGGCTTGTACGGACTTGAGTTTAGAACCGAGTTGAGCAGAAACGTCTTCACATAGAGAGTAGTGGATATATGGAATGCTGTGCTCCAGAAGGCAGTGGAGGCCAAATCTTTGACTACTTTCAAGAAAGAGATTGATAGAGCTCTTAAAGATAGTGGAATCAAGGGTTATTGGGAAAAGGCAGGAACAGGATACTGATTGCAGATGATCAGCCATGATCACAATGAATGGTGGTGCTGGTTCAAAGGGCCGAATGGCCTACTCCTGTACCTATTGTCTATAGACATGTACACCACGGAAACACATCCTTTGATCCAACTAGTCCATGCCAGCCAGATATTGTAACCCATCTAGTCCCAATTGCCAGCACTTGGCCATATCCCTCTAAACCCTTCCTATTCATATACCCATTCAGATGCCTTTTAAATGTTGTAATTGTATCAGCCTCCACTACTTCCTGTGGCAGCTCATATGCACACTACCCTCTACGTGAAAAAGTTACCCCTTAGGTCCCTTTTAAATTTTTCCCCTCTTACCCTAAACCTGTGCCCTCTAGTTGTGGACTCTCCCACCCCGGGGAAAATACTTTGTCTATTTTCCTTATCCATGCCCCTCATGATTTTAAAAACCTCTATAAAGTCACCCCTCAGCCTCTGACACACCAGGGAAAACAGCCCCAGCCTATTCAGCCTCTCCCAATAGTTCAAATCTTCCAACCCTGGCAACATCCTTGTAAATCTTTGCTGAACCCTTTCAAGTTTCACAACATCCTTCCGATAGGAAGGAGACCAGAATTGCACGCAATATTCCAACAGTGGCCGAACCAATGTCCTGTACAAACGCAACATGACCTCCCAACTCCGGTACTGCATACTCTATCCAGTAAAGGAAAGCATACCAAACGCCGCCTTCACTATCCTATCTACCTGCGACTCCACTTTTAATTAACTATGAACCTGCACTGCACGATCTCTTTGTACAGCAACGCTCCCTAGGACCTTACTATTAGGTATATAAGTCCTGCTGTGATTTGCCTTTCCAAAATGCAGCACCTGGCATTTATCTGAATTAAACTCCATCTGCCACTCCTCAGCCCATTGGCCCATCTGATCAAGATTCCATTGTAATCTGAGGTAACCTTCTTCGCTGTCCGCTACACCTCCAATTTTGGTGTCTGTTTTCATGGACATCAGAAGAGTTCTAATTTTGTACATTTGACAATATCTTCTGGCAGGTGTATTTAGATTGTGAATGAATGTGCATGCCAGATATATAGAATATCTCAATGTATGTGTAATCGGCAAATTTCTTGTGTTGAAAACCAGTAGGATCTATGGAAAACTTCAGAAGCTGGAAATCTGAAATGGAAACAGCAGGTCAAGCAAGAGAGAAACCGTTTCACAAATGTTGGCAGGCATGCTGAGTATTTCCAGCGTTCTCCTATCATTTCAGATTCATGTAAATTTTAATGCATTCCTCACTACATGTTGGTTTCTGTAAAATAGAGACAAGTTTTTTTTAACAGTATCATTAAAATGATTATTGAATTCAGAATAGGCTTGCTGAGTTGAGCTCAAATCTTTTAAGTGTTTATTGTCTTTTGAAGTACTCCTAAAGTGAAATTTCTCTTCGTGATGCACATTCATGATCACACAGACCCTTAAATCACAAGCCAGTATAAAGTAACCTTCATTAAAGCTGAAAAATAAATGGCCGTTCCAACATTATGCTATCATTTGTATCCAGATCAGATGCTTGCAATCTTTAGTTCATAGCACCTGATTGAATAGTTAAAATAAATGTATAATCATATCAACACACCCTGTTGAAATAACTTGGTTTACTGCCACATGCATTCTCCTTAGAAAGAAGATAGCTCTATAAAGTGTTTTGTCTAGTTATATCTTACAAACAACTCCTTTGTCACTAATAACACAGTGAAACAGTGTAACAATATCAACTAGATTATCTTGTTGGATAGTATCTGATCTATAATATTGATGGCAAGGAGATTGTCTGTTGAAGGTATTTTTCCAGTCTCTCTTTAGTACTTACTGTAATAAAAAGGAGACATTCATTGGTAATAAGTATGTGTACATGAGAAAATACTAATAGATTCACTGAATGACATTGCTTCTGGCTCAACCTGTGGTGTTGAGCCATGGATGGATTTATGGAGTACTTAGAGACCAAAAAAAGGCTGCAGATAATGGAATCCAAGGTAGACAAGCAGGAGGCTGGAATAATACAAAAGGCCGGGCAGCATTAGGATCGTTCCCTTCGCCAATCCTTGGTTCATGCCACTCTCCCCACTAAATCCCTCCCCCACCCCCCCGACCCCCGGTTACCTTCCCCTGCAACTGGAAAATATGCAAAACCTGCTGGTATACCACCCACCTCATCTCCATCCAAGGCCCCAAACAGTCCTTCCAAGCCTCTCCTCCAACCTAGTTTACTGTATCCGATGCTCCCAATGTGGTCTTCTCTACATTGGGGAGACCAAACATAAACTAAGGGAATATTTTGCTGAGCATCTCAGCCAGGCCCACAGGGGCCAACCGGACCTCCCAGTCATCATTCATTTTAATTCCCCTTCCCACTCCCTTTCCAACATGACCATCCTTGGCTGTCTCCTTTGCCACAACAAATCAAACCACAAGTTGGAGGAACAAAACCTCATCTTCCATCTGGCAGCCGATAGCCCAGAGCACTCAACATTGACTTCTCCAATTTCAAATAACCTCCTTTCCCTTCTCCCTTCCCAGCCCCTTCCCCTCCCTTCCATTCCTCTTAGCCACCAACCGGATTCATTCCTCCCATCAGCCATTCAGGTCATACCCTGTACCCGTGTTCACCTGTCCCCACCTCACCACCCTTGCCCCCAAGTCTCTTTATCTGCAGCTCCCCTTACACCCACCTCCAGTTCTGAAGAAGGGTTACAACTGAAATGTTAACTTCTCCACCTCGTGATGCTGCCTGGCTTTTTGTGTTCTTCCAGCTTCCTTTATGGAATAGTTAGCAAGGTAATGGCAGCCAGTAATTATTAATACTCTACAGTTATTGAAAAACTGATACACAAACCAATCAGAGCTGATAAATGTGTTGCTGGAAAAGCGCAGCAGGTCAGGCAGCATCCAAGGAGCAGGAGAATCGACGTTTCGGGCATAAGCCCTTCTTCAGGAATGAGGAGGGTGTGCCAAGCAGGCTAAGATAAAAGGGAGGGACTTGGGAGGGGTGTTGGGAATGTGATAGGTGGAATGAGGTTAAGGTGAGGGTGATAGGCCGGAGAGGGGGTGAGGGAGGAGAGGTCGGGAAGAAGATTGCAGGTCAAGAAGGCGGTGTTGAGTCTGAGGGTTGGGACTGAGAAAAGGTGGGGGGAGGGGAAATGAGGAAGCTGGAGAAATCTGCATTCATCCCTTGTGGTTGGAGGGTTCCTAGGTGGAAGATGAGGCGCTCTTCCTCCAAGTGTTGTGTTGCCGTGGTCTGGCGATGGAGGAGGCCAAGGACCTGGATGTCTTTGGCAGAGTGGGAGGGGGAGTTAAAGTGTTCAGCCTCAGGGCAGTTGGGTTGGTTGGTACGGGTGTCCCAGAGGTGTTCTCTGAAACGTTCCACAAGTAGGCGGCCTGCCTTCCTAACCTGCAATCTTCTTCCCGACCTCTCTGCCCCCACCCCCTCTCTGGCCTATCATCCTCACCTTAACCTCCTTCCACGTATCACATTCCCAACGTTCCTCCCCCAAGTCCCTCCTCGCTATCTTTTTAACTTAGCCTGCTTGGCACACCTTCTTCATTCCTGAAGAAGGGCTTATGCCCGAAACGTCGATTCTCCTGCTCCTTGGATGCTGCCTGACCTGCTGCGCTTTTCCAGCAACACATTTTTCAGCTCTGATCTCCAGTATCTGCAGTCCTCACTTTCTCCTACACGAACCAATCAACCTGACTGCTGTAGCCATGATATCTACAAAAGATATATGCATAGACCATTCTTGCAGAAGGTGGTACGTGAATGGAATGAGCTGGCAGAGGAATTGGTGGAGACTAGTACAATTGCAACATTTAAAAGGCATTTGGATGGGTATATGAATAGGAAGGGTTTGGAGGGATATGGGCCGGATGCTGGCAGGTGGGACTAGATTGGGTTGGGATATCTGGTTGGCATGGACAGATTGGACCGACGGGTCTGTTTCCATGCTGTACATCTCTATGACCTGCTTTATCCATACAAAACTTATCTAGAGTTTGAAGTGACCCAAAACACTAATTGCTGTTAGATTTAAATTTAAATCTGATATTGCAATAAAGGACACTAGCAATAAATTTACAGAATGGGCATATCGTTGACAAATCCATTTTGAAAGCAATTGTAAGGTGTAAAATTTGGTAGGAAGGTTAATGAGCTCATATCTGCTTGGATGATTAATCTAAACGGGAACAATGAGCAAAGGAATTTAGGGACATAGACTCACAAATACTAAAAATAGAAATGAAGGTTAATAAGGCTGAAAAGAAAAGCAAGCTATGCATAGGAGGTCACTTCTAGAGAATTGAAAGAAATGAAAATCTTGTTGGACTGCAATGTGAGTACTGTGCTGACGTCTGATTTCCATATTATTGGAAAGAATTAGAAATAATGGAGATGAGGCAAAATCAATTTACAAAATTGATACCAGAAGGGAGAGGATATATTTATCAGGAAAGGTGTACAGGCTGAGCTCTTTCCTTTTGAGACCTTTTCAGATTATGACTAGATTTGATAAGATAAAAGATAAAGATGTTTCTACATGTGGAAGAGATCAAAATTAAGAGTTATATTTAAAGTTACTTACCACTACATCCAAAATAAAATTCGGGAGAAATACCTTTACCAAGAGAGTGATAGAAATGTGTAACTTGGTATCCTATGATTAATTGAGGCAAACAGCATAAATGTGTTTTAAATGGGCATCTGGATATAACAATAGAGAGAAAGGAATATATGAAAATTCTGACAAGTTTAGAAAAAGATGGGCGGCTGGAGGCTCATGTAGAACATAGATCAGTGGGGCTGAATGGTCTGTTTATGCATTAAGCTGCCAATTTATGCAATTATTGTTATCTGAATAACTCAAGGGAAATATGTTAAATAAAGCTGCCACATTACTTGGTTGGCCAGCTTGTACATCATCTACTCCATAAGTGGAAATACTTTATTCTTGAGCAAAATCTTTTGTAATTTGAAAGATCTGTTATATTTGATGGATAACCCTTCAGCCTTATCTTTACAAGTGAAAGAACACCAAGCCTGTTTGTAACTTCAGTTCTGAAATCATCTGTGTAAGCTATTGCAATAAAAGTAAAGACACCATAATCCTACTGTCACAGGCTGTTCTCTCATTAGTGAGTGACAACCAGTGGTTTAACTTGAGGGTCACCACACTTCAGGCTAGGGGAGAGTTTGAGAAAAGACTCCTTCATGGTAATCTCAGTCTTAATCTCAGTTTGAATTTGTGACGGAATAGAAGCGGGAATATTGCCAAATTTGAAGCCAGTGTCAGAATTTGCAGTGGTTCTCATAGTCTTGTGGCATAGCAACTGATAAATGAGCTTGGAAGCAATGAAAAGTAAACAGAATAAGGGATTGAAGCCTCCAAAGTCAAGCAATGGTAAATGAAAAGTTTTACCTCAAACGTTTTTTTAGAATGAACATGTACTTTATTCATACAATATTATGTATAATTACATACACAAAGGTTTGCGTTTTGTTCTGTACAATCTATCTGATGAAAAGAAAGAAACACCAACAATACACTGGAATTTTACTGACTTTACAAAGCTACCATGAAGTTGCAAATAATGGCCGTTTTTAACTCTTATAAAAAGAAAATATTCCCACCTATCAAATGATTAGCTCTAGGGACACTATACTTCTGCGCCTGTCCATCTGCTCCATCATTATCTCATTTTTACTTTTGATGCACTCACTTACTTTAAATCGCTCATTCTCTCCTACTCTACTTATTCCTTTTCTATGCAAAGGAAAGAGCGAGTTGTCAAATACGTGGCAGATGTAGCACAATGTGGACAAATGTAAGGTCGTTCATTTAGGTAGCAAAAACAGGAAGGTAGGTTATTGCCTGAATGGCAATGAATTGGGAAAGGAGGACGTGCAAGAAGACCTGAGTCTACATTGTCGTTGAAAGTAAGCTTTTTTTTTATTCATTCATGGGAGTGGGTGTCACTGGCTGGCCAGTATGTATTGCTTATCCCAGTTTGCCCTTGTGAAGATGATGGTGAGCTGCCTCCTTGAACTGCTATTGTCCATGTGCTCTGGGTCACCCATGGTGCTGTTTGTTGGGAGAGGGTGGCCTGATTTGCACTATTTTGACCCTCAACAGTAATGGAACAGCAGGGTGCTGAAGGAAAATGTTATGTTGACTTTCATTGCAGGAAGATTTGAGTACAGGAGCAAGGATAATTTGCTGCAGTTGTAAAGGGCCTTGGTAAGACCACACTTGGAGTATTGTGTGCAGTTTTGGTCTCATCTGAGGAGGGAGCTTCTGACTCTTCAGGGAGTGCAACAAAGATTTACCAGACTGATTCCTGGAGTGATGTGACTGATGTGAAGAGAGGCTTGATCAGTTAGTACTATATTGTTTCGAGTTTAGAATAATGAGGTGGGGGTGCTCTCATTAGAAGTCAATAAACTTGGAAGAGGAAGAGATGTGTATGCAGGAAGGATGTTTCCAATGACCAGAGAGTCCGAAACTTGGGGTCACAGTCTAAGGACACAGGATAGGCCATTTAGGACTGAGATGAAGAGAAATTTCTTCACCCAGTGAGTAGTCAGTCTATGAAATTCTCAGCAACAGAAAGTGAATGAGGTCAAAACATTGAATATCTCCAAGAAGGAGTTAGATATAGTTCTTAGTACTAAAGGGATTAAATGGTATGGGGAGAAGGCAGAAACAGAGTACTGAGTTGGATGACCAGCTGTGATCATATGACCATATTAAAAGACAGAACAGACACAAACGGCTGAATGGCCAATTTCTGCTATTTTCTCTCTTTCTATCCTTTCTCTCACTATCTACTGAGCTTAAGCTGCCCTCCCTGTAACTTGGACATTAACTCAAACTCTTCTATTCACCACCATTCCCTAACTGTGCTCATTTGATACATGAGACCCAACTTCTGCTCTCCTAATCCCATTCCCACTAAACTGCTGACCAGCACATCCTCCTCTCCTGGTTTTTGTGAAATGAAATTGTAGATGGCTCCTTCTCCCCAGATACCATTTCCCTCCTTTTTAAAAGCTATTGTCGTCATCACCTTTATTACAGAAAAAACAGCTTCTGCTTCAATTGTCCTTGAAATAATTCCACAGAGCCCAGCATCCCATCACCAAGTCACCCTTTATTTACACATGGAAAGTCTGCACACTGAACCAGCTCCCTCAGAGCAAGCTCTGTGCATCATTTCTGACATTTCTGTTCTATCCCTCAGCCAGGACTCCTGATTAGACCAGATTAACAGCCCCAATCAGGGAATTTATTCTGAGGTCCACTTGGTTAATCTCATTATGATCACTATCCCTTCTGAATCCAAGGACATAGGCCAGTAGGTCTTCCTGGTTGCTGAAACATTCAGGTCACATTCCTCCAACTCTGCCTTGGATACAGTGTGTAATGCATATCTTGGGCCTGGTGCATCTTGGAAGAAATTCATTGTCTTCTTCAGGCAGCAAAGGTATCGAGGGATCAATATCTGCCGTGTCCATCTCAGAATCTGATGCCTGTTCAACGCTTGGTGGAAAGGGAGAACTCATGGGTTCAGACAGCATTTCTGACTGTTCTGACAAGTCAGGCACATTTTGCATCTGCCCTGTTTGTGAGTTTGCAGCTTTTGTACGATCCATGTGCTTAATCAGGACCGTCACACCTACCTGAACTGGACCTCACCTTGCATTGACCATGCGTCTCACCCATGCAGGGCCATTCCCATAGTTCTGACAGCAGACTTTGTCCCCTGAAGTAATCTGTCTCACTCACCTAGTGGAGACTTGTGTCTGGCATTGGGTTCCTTCTGCTGTTTCACCTTTCCACCTAGATCTGGGAAGATCAGATTTAACCTAGTGTGGAATCTTCTCCCCATTAGTAACTATGCTGGAACTGTCCCTGTAGTTACATGAGGGTTGGTCCTATAATCAAATAGGAGCCGGGACATTTGGTATGAAGTAAAGCTGCAGGTCATTTCTTTAAACCTGCCTTCAAGGTTTGCATTGCTGTTTATGCCAGACCATTGGATGATGGATTGTATGGAGCTGTCCTTACATGTTGAATGCCATTCAACTTTAAGGAGTACTCAAATTTAACAGCTGGTAAACATGGCCTGTAATCTGTGACCAACACCTCAGGGAGTCTGTGTATAGCAAAAGATGTGCACAGTCTTTCCATCATCATCTGTGTTTGATGAATGAACTCTATGCATCTTCAGCCACTTTGAGTGGATGTCCAGGAACTAGGAAGTTTAGAATAATGAAGTGGAAGAATTAATGAATAATTCAAAGAATTATGTATCTGAATCCCTAGGTCTCTGTTCTACAACAGTACCCAGGGCCCTACCATTAATTGTATGGCCTGACCTTGTTTCTTTTACAAAAATGCAATACCTTATGTTTATCCAAATTAATCTCCATCTGCCACTACCCAATTGATCAAGATCTCATTGTAATCTTAAATAACCTTCTTCACTGTCCGACCTTGTTGATCCTTAAGGGGCCCTATTTTGTCTCTAGTTGGTCTTTTGCTCTTAATGTACTTGTAGAATCTCTTTGGATTATCCTTAACTTTATCTGCCAAGGCCATTTCATATCCCCTCTTTATCTTCCTGATTTCCTTCTTAAGAATTCCCTGATATTCTTTCCTCATTTGTTCCTAGTTGTTTATGTCTCATATAGGTTTCTTTTTAATTCTTGACAAGAACCTCAGTGTCTTTTATTCATCCATTGTTCCCTAATCAGCCCTGCATTATTTCCCAAGAGAAGCTCATATTTTCCTCTTCCTCTACTTGGAACATTTATGTATTGATAAAATTTTCTTGAACACAACAAATTCCTCGCCATCCAAACCTTTGACTGGAACTGATCTAGTGTTAATGTTTGGAGAAATAAAATCCCCTGCTATTTCAACCTAGTATTCTTACATATATCTGAGATCTCTCTGTATATTTGCTCATCAATTTTCCTCTGACTGTTGGTGGCCTATAGTGCAATCGCATCAAGATGGTTATCCCTTTATTATTTCTAACTTCAACCCATATATTTTCACTGGACGATCCCTCAGAAATATCCTCTCTAATTACAGTAGTAATGTCCTTAATCAAAAATACCTCTTCCCCTCCTCTATTCTCTCCCTTGCCATTCTTCCTATAGCATTAAAACCCAGAACATTGAGCTGCCAGTCCTGTCTTTCCCTTAGCCAAGTTTCTTTAATAGCAATGACATTCCAGTCCCATGTTCCAATACATGCCCTGAGTTCATCAACCTTACTTGTAAGACCCCTTGCATTGAAATAAATGCGGTAAATTCTTCAGATTTACCTTGTTCTCTCACTTGCTCTTGTCTGATTTTTCTAATTAACTTGTTTTTTTCTGATTCAGAGCCATCGTCATCTATCTATTTTCACTGCTACTTAGGAAAGTCATTCCCTTTAATAGTTTACAGGCTTCCAAAATGGAACTAGCAAATCTCCCGTCAGGATTTTTAGTTCCGGTGAAACCCATTCCTTTTGGACATATCTTTGCTACCCCAGGAGAGATCCAAGAGTCTGAATCCTTGCACGTTGCACCACCTCTTCAACCATTGATGTGTCTTCTCTTTTACCTTTTTATTGCTTCCCTCATTAGAACGTGGCACTAGGAATAAACCAGCGATTACTACTTTTGAAGTTCTGTTTTTTAACTTTCTACCTAACTTCTTACATTCACTCTGCAAAGCCTTAACCCTTTCCCTAACTATGTAATTCCTACCAATATGTTCAAAACACCTGTCTTCTCACTCTCCCCTTTGACAGTATGCTTCAAACGTGGTGAGATGCTCTGGATCCTGGCACCAGGAAGGAAACATACTATCCTAGATTCATGTTCACTGCCACAGAATCTCCTTTCTGTACCCATGACAGGAGAGTCCCCTATAACAATTATTCTTGTAAATCTTTACAAACTCCACTTAACATAGGATTCATTCTTAGTGTCAGGGTCTGTCGACCACTTTTATTGTCCTCTGAGAGACTATCACCTTCAATAGTACCCAAACAGAATATCTGTTTGAGAGGAATAGCTACAGGTGACTTCTGAACTACCTTCTTCCCTTTCCTGACAGTTACCTAGCTACCTGACTTATTGTGCAGTGTAATCACTTCTCTAAATCTACTAGTCATCACACTGTGTCTCTTGAATGCCATCAGTGACATTAAGCCTAAAACAAAGAAGTTCTCAATAGCACCTTATATATAAAAATAAATTGCCCTTCCTTAACCACAAATTTTCATCTTAATCATGCAAGAGATTAAAAAAAACCTTTAAAAAAAATCAAACAATTAACTGAAACAGTGAAAAAAAAACCTCCTTTCAAGTCCTTCAATTGTCAGCTTTCAATCTCTGGATAAAAAAAATCTCTCCAGAGCCATCCACGTACAGTCCTCTCCACAAGCTCCATACGTCAAACAATCTTTCCTTCACATAGATTTTTTCGTGTAAATTTTTTAAGTGTTAAGTTTCAATCATTTTTTTAAAATCCTTCTCCAGGACGAAATTAAACAAATACTTGGAGGCCTCTCCCACACAAACTCCTTTTGAATAAAGTACTCTCCTTCGTAATGTAATTCATTCTCTCCTTAATGTTTTTGCATATATTTTTGAAGTATAAAAGTTTGAAACAGAAAAAAGAATCCCCCCCAGATTGACACTCAACATGCCAACATTTGGGGAAAAAAAGAAATCTCTCCTTTGCATTGTTTTTTTACGTATTCTTTATGGACTATAAAAATTCCAAAATTGATTTCAAAGTAAAATGTCTTATGTTTCTGATATATAATAACCACAAGAAATCTACAAGAGAGCCCACAAATCAGGAGCAGCTGCAAGATCCACGTTACTCTCAGTCCACCGTTTTTGTTTGTAATATTTCTTAACTAAATCTGTCAACTCTTCAAAGATTTTAGTATCTGGTGCTCCAAATAACTGTCAAAGTTCTGGGTCCATAAGCTCTTCATCTGCCCCAGTGTCTTTGGTGGAAGCAATGCTGCATTCTTTCCACATACTAGACCCAGTCTTCATGGTTTAACAAGTCAAATTTGCCAAATAGCGACATAATGCCAGAAATGCTTACCTCATCTCAAAGACGACTATTATGAGTGAATTTCTTCAGGAACATGCTTTATTCTTGTCACCACTTAAATCTTTCCACAGAAGTCAGTATTGTGTCACCAAGTCACCAGCTCTCAGTGTGATAGGGTATCTGACACTCCTATTCTTATCTGTCAGACAGGGCACCCTGATTGGGTCTGTTAATCTGGTCCAGTTAAAGAACTCATGAGGTCCACCTGTCTGACTTTGTTGCAATCACTACAATCCTTGTACACTACCATCAATCTCCAAGCTTTATTCCTCTCCAAAGTCTTGGAATGTGTTGACTTGTTCTGAATCTGTGCTAATCCTTTGACCAACTCTGTGTTTGTACCTATCACCAGATTTCCACAGAACATCCAGTGCGCTGAAATAGTCTTAATTTTGGTCACAACTAACATAGTTTCCAACCATGGCCATTGCCCACCATAGTATTCACATGCCTGTCTTTCCTATCTGGCTAAGGAAAATGGCTAATGCTCCCTACCATTCTTTCCTATTCATTTGCAACCACAATATCTCTGAAAATGGCTTCTTCCCAGCTGAGTTGGTATCTGTTAAATGCTTGCGATAGGAAAGCTACTTGCAGATGTAATTATCATTTGCATTGCACATTGTAATGCACATATCTAGAAGGAATTATTGTTTTCTGATATTCATTTCTGAATTTAAGAAAATACAGTAATTTTTAAAATTAATATTGGGACCCAAAACTATAAACTTTGGAATACAACATCCTAAAAACAAGAACACTGAAATAAGGGAAGAGTATTGCTCCCATACGAAGACTAATCACAGCTGCATAATTTTAAACTGAAATTGTCAATACAAAGCGTTGCATTCAGTCAAATGTTACCACATTACAATACTTATGATTTGGGGTCTAATTGTGATGTAATGGTAATTTCACTGAACTGGTCATTCAGAAGCCAAGTTTGTTTATTTTACTGCTCTGGGGTCATTGAGTCAAATTCCTCCATTGTAGCTCACGGAATTTTAATTCCAGTTTATTCATTGAATTTTAAACCAGTGTCAGTATTGATGACCGTGACAGCTATCGTCAATTGTTGTAAAAAAAACATGTCTGGCTCATTAACATCATTTAGAAAAAGAAATCTGTCATTTTTATCTGGCTTAGTTTACGTGAGGCTTAAGATCCTCAACATTGCAGTTGACTCTTAATCACCTTCTGAATTGATCTAGCAAGCCACTCAATTCAAGTACAATTAAAGTTGGGCAACAAATGCTGCCCTTCTCAGGGACATCCATTTCTCATGAAGTTTAAAAAAAAGTTTACAAAAAAAGGTATGTAAAACATGTCATGCAGAAAACCCTGAACCAGAATACTATAGCATCAAATTGTATTCTGGATCCCACAGACTTACTCATTCATAAAAGAAGGCTTGGCCATTAAAACATGATTTTCAATAAATTAATTCAATTATTATTATTTCAATTAAAATATGTTTAGATTATACAACCAGTTTTATGATTTCAAAACTTAAGTCTGAAGTAACTTTGTCAATTGTAAATATTTTGTGATTGTAACACATTTGTGTGGCTTCTTTTATTTTCCAGTCAAATTCACTTTATCTTAAATAGCAAACAATTTCACTCTTGCGTTTAATAATTTATTGCAAGACACATTATTCTTTTGGGATCTATTGATTAACACAAGTCTGGTCAAAATTTGAAGTGATTACTTATGCACTTATATTACTTGGTTTCATCAATGTGAATAAATCTTGAATTAAAATCAGAATAGTTGAGCACATAACAGTGCGCCCATAATGTAGATGGCCTATTCTTCAGGTAATTTGTTTAGACTCCCTATGTACTTGCAAGATTTATTAGCACAACTGAAATTCTGATATCTAGTGTGCCTTCTGGTATAAGCAGAGTTCTGTGAATGCTGTAGTTGGATTAGCAACCATGTCAGCTAATTTATTTTAGAGACTGTTCAGAGTGGCCTTTTTGTTTATTAAGTAATTTATTTTAATATTACCAACTTAACTACAGCTCTATCAGAAACAGCATTACAAACATTTCTAGTTGTTGTGCAGTGGCTTTAGAATTTGTTCAGATACTTTTAATAATTTTTTGAAAACACTGATTGACCACACTCTCCGGGCTCAATGTAGTGGAATCCAACAGTGCACTAGAATCAGGCAAGAGTACTCTGACTAGACACCACCCAATGGGAAAACTTGTCCTAGTCCAGGCTTTTCTTTTATTCATTCATGGAACTTGGTGTCGCTGGCAGGCCAGCTTTTATTGCCAATCCATAGTTGCCCTTGAGAAGGTTGTGTTGAGTTGTAGGACTCTGGCTGCTGGCAGCAGGAAGGTAATTCGACATATTAATGAATTCCTTGACTGAAATCATCCCTGATCCGACTGGAATTTAGTGATGCCGCAAAGATTGTCCCTACTGAGATAGTTGAATTTGTGTCATTGCTGCATGAGAGATCTTGCTGTGTGTGAGTGATTTTTTTTTTACAAAATTACTCACGATATTTCAGTCATAATTAAATGACAGTGATGTCAAGCTTCCAACATTTTGGTTAGGAGGTACTTTCATGAGATTATTATTAAGTTTACCAATGGATATAGAATAAATTGGAGCATACCAGTATTTTTAGAACGTATTGTCCATGTTTTATTCTGTGAACGTTTCACAAACACCAAGTCCCCACCTAGACAACAGAGAGATGGCATTCAGCTAGCACCCATTCACTGATATTTCTTAATGGCTGCCAAGAGGAGTGCATTAGCAGTCTTGAATAAATCAATGCATGGTCCACTGGTCCAGCTTGTTTTGGAGTGATGAACTACGGTACAAACCTTTAATTTAACCTGACTGCACCAGAAGAAACTTTGGACCATGCCTCTCCTACAAAATGCCTATGTTACATTGCAGAACACATTACCCACTCTGCTGGTTACATACCCCAGTCGCTACTTTTATCGAATTCATGCATGCATGCATGAGATAGGCACATGCTTTTCTAAATCTATAGCAACTCAAAATTCTAAAAGCATTGTCTAGTGTGCAGAAATGTATGTTCATGGTTATACTATTGAAATTTAAGCTAATCTACAACACTGTCAGGTTCACCAGTTCTTCTTTAATTAATCTGTAATTAAACTTTTTTGCATTTCCAATTTTGCAAAGGTTAATTCTTGTACATTTCTTTATTAGTCAGCAAATGTGAGTAGATCTAAATACTGTAATTAACACACACACTGATTTCTGTATTGTTCCAGTGGTTAACTTCTATGTTTCAGTTTTATTATTTGGTTCACTGGAACGAATCATCTTTCTGCATTGAAAACAAAAAGAAGTGTATATCAAGAAAGTGTCATAGACATATATTTTTAAGAAGTTCCACCCTGTGGGTATATGCAGATTTTTCAGAGTCATTTGCTTTATTACATTTCTTTGTAACTAACTCCAAGCTGAATCTGCCAAAAAGAATTTGATAAAAGCGCGGAGTTTGTAAATTGAGGCAAAATGGTAATCAGAGTGTGCCAGACAGAGTTATGTTGTCATTTAATGTTTTTGAATCTATTCACACTTTTCTGACATTGATTTCCTTTAGGATTCCCTTTTTGGTCAGTAACTGTTATTCAGTGAACTTTCTTGATAGACATGCACAATGACAATTATAATTTCCAATCTTTCCATTCTCCCAATTATATCTGTCCAAAGTTTATTTTTAGTTCTCTACATGATGGGCATACATTTTTTTTCATGTTACTGCAGCAGATGCCTTTAGGCATTATAAAATGTTTGCACCCTTTCATTAGAATTTTATACGTAGGAATAAAGAACACATTTTAAAATATTTTTAGACAGTTACTATTGGTAGCATGTTAAATATTTCAAGCCTAAAAATTGAGGAAGCTATTATGAATCTTTATAAAACCTTGGTATCGTATCCAATTCTGGGTAACACACTTCAGAAAGGATATGATGGTATTAAGGAGGGTAAAAAAGATTTATACAAGTAGTTCTAATGATGCTGGATATCGGTTACACAGACATACTGAAGAAGCTGGAGCTTCTTAGAGAAGGCCGAGAGGAGATTTGATGAAGATGTTCAAAATCTCGATGGTCTGGACAGACAAGAGAGGGAAAAAATAATTCCGTTGTCAAAAGATTCAAAAACATTGATTAAATATGAATGGCAAAATAATCAATTGTAATACAGGAGAAAACTTTTAAGTGAAGAATGACTAGGATTTGTAGTGCATTGCCAATGGTCAGGACAATCCTGGCTTTCTAAATGGAATTTCATAAGCATTGGAAAAGAGAAAATTTGCTGGGTCATGTACCAGCTGACGTGCTGTTGCAGAGAGCCAGCACAATCATTGTTTAGAATGACTCCTAGCTGTGTGGTAACCATTTTATGACTCTTTTAAAAAAAACACTAACTTTATAATGAAATGACTGAATTTTATTTGTATTTTGCAATGAGGGTTGGAAAGCAATTTAATTTACCAAAAAAAAGCAACTAGCAAAAGAGAAATTCCTAAAGTTCCATATATAAATATTTTGATATTCAGTAGTTAAATTACCTGCATTGTATAATTTCACCATTTCACTAGTTACATTGAAATTTTTGTCAATTTAAGTTTATACAATTTAATCAAATGCTTTTAATGCAAGTTAGATTTTAACAGTTGGCATGGGAGGTGAGTGGGGGAATTGTTTCTGAAGTGTGGGACATTTACAGGATAAAATTAATAATAACAGGGACAAATATGACTTAAGGAGAACCAGCATAAAATTGTGAAGGGGAAATCATGCCCAAGTAACTTGAGATGTAGTTACTAAGTTTACAGATGACACCAAAATTGGAGGTGTAGTGGACAGCGAAGAAGGTTACCTCAGAGTACAAATGGGATCTTGACCAGATGGGCCAGTGGGATGAGGATGGGCAGATGGAGTTTAATTTGGATAAATGCGAGCTGCTGCATTTTGGAAAAGCAAATCTGAGCAGGACTTATACACTTAATGGTAAGGTCCTGGGGCGTATTGCTGAACAATGAGACCTTGGAATGCAGGTTCATAGCTCCTTGAAAGTAGAGTCGCTGGTAGATAGGATAGTGAAGAAGGCATTTGATATGCTTTCCTTTATTGGTCAGAGTATTGAGTATAAGAGTAGGGAGGTCATGTTGCAGCTGTTTAGGACATTGGTTAGGCCATCTTTGGAATACAATTCTGGTCTCCTTCCTATTGGGAGGATGTTGTGAAATTTGGAAAGGTTCAGAAAAGATTGACAAGGATGTTGCCTGGGTTGGAGGATTTGAGCTACAGGGAGAGGGTGAATATGCTGGGGCAGATTTCCCAGAGCATCAGAGGCTGAGGGGTGACCTTATAGAGGTTTATAAAATCATGAGGGGCATGGATAGGATAAATAGGCAAAGTCTTTTCCTTACTGTTGGGGAGTCCAGCACTAGAGGGTATATGTTTAGGGTGAGAGGGGAAAGACATAAAAGGGCCCTAAGGGATAACTTTTTCCACACACAGGGTAGTGCGTGAATGCAATGAACTGCCAGAGGAAGTGGTGGAGGCTAGTACAATTGCAGCATTTAAAAGACATCTGGATGGGTATATGAATGGGAAGGGTTTGGAGAGATATGGGCCAAATGCTGGCAAATGGGACTAAATTAAGTTAGGATACCTGGTCAGCATGGACGAGTTGGACCAAAGGGTCCTTTTCCATGCTGTACATCTCTGTGACTCTATACCTTCTGGAGTTCTTTGAAGAGGTAACAGAAATGCTTCAAGAGGATGATGCTGCTAATGTTGTGTATTCAAACCTCCAAAAGGCATTTGGTACGATGTCTCACAACAGATATTAGAAAATGTTTAGCTGTTTAGCTCATGGGAAAAAAGGAACAGTAGCAATGTTGGTACACAATTATTCGTGTGATAGAAACAGAAAGAAATGGTTAATTGATCATTTTCAGGCTGAAGGATAGTTTGTAGTGGAGTTTTCCATGGGTCATTATTGGCACCCTTTTTCCTATTTTATACTAGTGATCCTGATCTTGGTATGCAGAGGACATTTTCAAAATTCCAGATGATACAAAACTTGGAAGTAATGTGAACTGTAAGGAGTATAGTAAAGATCCAGAAGGACTTTGACAATACGGTGGAGTGGACAGATATGTGGTAGATGAATTTCACTGCAGAGAAGTGTGAGGTGATGAGGTGACACATTTTGGTAGAAAGAACAGAGAGACAGTTTTATGTAAAGGGTGTTAACCAAAGGATGTGTCGGAGCAGAGACTTGAGTGCATAACGTGGATAGTCAGAGTCTTTTTCTTAGAGTGAGAGTGACAAATATGAAGGGGCATAGGTTTAAGGTGAGGGGGAAAGTTTAAGGGAAATGTGCATACAATTTTTTTTACGCAGAGGATAGGTGCCTAGAACGGACTATCAGGGGAGGTGATAGAAGCAGCTATGGCAGCAAAGTTTAAGAGGCTTAACAGGCAGAGAATATAATGATACGGACCATGTGCAGGCAGATGAGATTAATTTAGATAGCAGCAAGATTGTCCCAGACATGGTGAGCCAAAGGGCCAGGCCCTGTGCTGTATTTTCTATGTTCTAAACGTGCATAGATCATTAATTATAGGAAGACAGGTAGAAAGTGCAGTTAATATAGCATACAATTTCCGAGAATTGTTTAATCATGACAGAGTATACTAACAGGGAGGTTATGCTGAACCTGTGAGGCACTAGATATACCTTAGCTGGAATATTGTGTACAATCTGTTAGTTACGCTTCAGGAAGGAGGTGAATGTTCTGAATATATTGTAGAAGAGGTTTACAGGGATGAGAACCTTAAGTTATGAAGATAGATTGAAGATGTTGAGACTTATTTTTAAAGGGAAGTGTAAGAAGCGATTTGATTGGAATATTCACAATTATATGAAGGCTGGACAGATTATCATAGAATCCCTAGAGTGTGGAAGCAGGCCATTCAGCCCATCGGGTCCACTTCAAAGACCATCCCTCTTCGGACTCCTCCTCCTTGCCACGCCCCCCACCCCCAACCTGCATTTCCCATGGTTAAGCCACCTAGCCTGTGCATCTGTGGGAGGAAACCGGAGCACCTGGCGGAAATATACACGCACATGCACACAGATCAGCCACCTCAACGAAGTCATGTGCAAATGTCAGTTACTGGTTTATTTGTAGTGAGTGTTTTCTCATCTGTCACTGAGTGGACTGCTGAGCCTTGAATGCAATGGATTCTGATTAACTCCTACCTTTTGTGGGAGTGAAAATCAACAACTTGGAAACTCTTCATAGGGTCCCTAGAGTGTGGAAGCAGGTTATTCGGCCCATCTAGTCCACACTGACCCTCATCCCATAATGCTGAATTTCCCATGGCTAACCCACAACCCTGGACACTATGTACAGTTTAGCAAGGCCAATCCCACCTAACATGCACATCTTTGGACTGCAGGACAAAACCAGAGCACCTGTAGGAAATCCACACAGACACTTGGAGAGAATATGCAAACTGAGGGTGGATTCAAACCTGGATCACTGGTGCCGTGAGGCAGCAGTGCTAATCACTGAGTCACCATTCATCTGGTGGTGCCAGGGGACTGGAGAGTGGCGAATGTTGTGCCACTGTTCAAAAAAGGGAATAGGGATAACCCCGGGAATTACAGGCCAGTTAGTCTTACTTCGGTGGTAGGCAAAGTAATGGAAAGGGTACTGAGGGATAGGATTTATGAGAATCTGGAAAGACACTGCTTGAACGGATTTGTGAGGGGTAGGTCTTGCCTTACAAGTCTTACTGAATTCTTTGAGGAGGTGACCAAGCATGTGGATGAGGGTAGAGCAGTGGATGTAGTGTACATGGATTTTAGTAAGGCATTTGATAAGGTTCCCCATGGTAGGCTTATGCGGAAAGTCAGGAGGCATGGGATAGTGGGAGGTTTGGCCAGTTGGATAGAGAACTGGCTAACCGGTCAAAGTCAGAGAGTGGTGATAGATGGTAAGTATTCAGCTTGGAGCCCAGTTACAAGTGGAGTTCCGTAGGGATCAGTTCTGGGTCCTCTGCTGTTTGTAATTTTTATTAATGATTTGGAAGAGGGAGTCAAAGGATGGGTCAGTAAATTTGCAGATGATACGAAGATTGGTGGAGTTGTGGATAGTGAGGAGAGCTCTTGTCGGCTGCAAAGGGACTTAGATATGATGCAGAGCTGGGCTGAGGAGTGGCAGATGGAGTTCAACCCTGTCAAGTTTGAGGTTGTCCATTTTGGAAGGACAAATAAGAATGCGGAATACAGGGTTAACTGTAGGGTTCTTAGTAAGGTGGAGGAGCAGAGGGATCTTGGCATCTATGTTCATGGATCTTTGAAAGTTGCCACTCAGGTGGATAGAGCTTGTAAGAAGGCCTATGGTGTATTAGCGTTCATTAGCAGAGGGATTGAATTCAAGAGTCGTGAGGTGATGTTGCAGCTGTACAGGACCTTGGTAAGGCCACATTTGCAGTACTGTTTGCAGTTCTGGTCACCTCATTTTAGGAAAGATGTGGAAGCTTTGGAGAGGGTGCAGAGGAGATTTACCAGGATGTTGCCTGGGATGGAGAATAGGTCGTACGAGGATAGGTTGAGAGTGCTAGGCCTTTTCTCATTGGAACGGCGAAGGATGAGGGGTGACTTGATAGAAATTTATAAGATGATCGGGGAATAGATAGAGTAGACAGTCAGAGACTTTTTCCCCGGGTACAACAGAAATTTAAGGTGAAGGGTGGAAGGTATAGGGGGGATGTCAGGGGTAGGTTCTTTACTCAGAGAGTGGTGGGGGCATAGAATGTGCTGCCTGTGGGAGTGGCAGAGTCAGAATCATTGGTGACCTTTAAGCAGCAATTGGATAGGTACATGGATGGGTGCTTAAGCTAGGACAAATGTTCGGCACAACATCATGGGCCGAAGGGCATGTTCTGCGCTGTATTGTTCTATGTTCTATCCCCTCTAGATTAGGCAGCGAGAAACTGTTCTGCTTGTGAAAGGATCAAAAATGAGCGGTCACAAACTGAAGATGATTTGTAAAAGAAGTAAATGAAACGTGAGAAGGAATGTTTCCATGCTGCAAGTGGTTTGGGTCAGAAATGAACTGGCTGGAAGTGTGGTGGAGACAGGTTCAATCAAGCCATTTAGGGGGTCATTAGATGATATTTAAATATAAATAATATGCCAGGTTACTGGAAAAGCAGTCAATGATAGCCCTAAGCCATGATGCTTATTTGGAAAGCTAAAATATAAATAACAGGCGGAATGGCGTTTATCTACCCAATAAAAATTTTGTGCTACGTGATATAAAAATGTACTGAATTCCAAGTTTGAGATCTGCTGAGAACAAAGATACACCAGAGCATAATTCTGATTGAGTGATGCCATATTTGTCATCTGGCCAAGAAAATGGAGTCTAGTCAGCACCTTGCATTTCAGTTTAGTTTCAAGATTAGAACCTGACATAACAAAAAAGATAAAAAGCAATGTATAAAAATTTCTTGGAGATCTCCTTATTCTGGTGATAAATAAATCATGGCCGAGAAACGGCTCCAAATCTCCTCCCTAAATTTAATTTGAGAGACTTCATATTCAAATTACAGTAAACTGTTTTGGCTAATGTAGAGCTGACACCAGCTTTTGTTAACACTGACTGTGCAGTCTGCTTGGTCTATTATGTAGTCAAATCAATGTAACAGTTCAAAAGGGCACTTCTTTTTAATTTAAATTACTATTCGTTGCAAACACGTCACAATTTAGATCTGTTAACAATCATTATTTTTGGGAAATTGTCACTGTGGATAGAGAGTGCCACCTAATGGTTAGCTATTTCAATTCTCTCTACTTTCTGTTGGCTGGAGATGCATAGTTTGACATATATAGTTTGTGGGGCTTGGGGTAGGTTTGATTGCAACCTTAGCATTGTTTAAGACCTATTAAACTTATGTTTTAAAATGTTCCTTCATTCACCCCATGGCTCATGACACTTCTGAGGGTTGTGAAGTACAAGTTCTTTAAAAATCTGGTTCGACTTGATGAAAATTGCAGGAGACTTAGGCTGTGGTCAATGGATTAGTGGTGCTGGAAGAGCACAGCAGTTCAGGCAGCATCCAACGAGCAGCGAAATCGACGTTTCGGGCATAAGTCAGCCCAGTTAGGAGTGAAGAATATGATCACCCGAAACAGTGTGTGTATTAAGCAGCACCAGTGAAAATCAGAAACTTGCAATAGGGTCAAGAGTCCTAAAATTGGGTATCAGCTGCTGTTTTAAAATCTTTGTGGAATCTCCCCTGTTGCATGAAAATCTAGCCCAGGGTGTTGGAACCTAATATGAGCACGTGGGCAGACAGTGCTTGAAACAATGCAGCACTCCCTCAGTACTTCACTTAAATGTCAATCTCTTATATGCTTATATGCTAGAGTGAAGTTTGTATTCAACATTACGTCAGCAAGGTGTTTAGACAATGTTCCGCATGGTAGACTGGTTAGCAAGGTTAGATCCAGGGAGAGCTAGAATCTTGGATACAAAATTGGCTTGAAGATAGGAGACAGAGGATGGTGGTGGAGGGTTGTTTTTCAGGCTGGAGGCCTGGATCAATGGTGTGTCGCAAGGATCGGTGTTAGATCCGCTGTTTTTTGTCATATATACAAATGATTTGGATGTGAATAATAGAGGTTTGCATTTTATGGTGTAGTGCACAGCAAAGGAGGTTATGTCAGAATAAAACAGGATCTTGATCAGCTGGGCCGATGGACTGAAAAGTGGCAGGTGGAGTTTAATTTCGATAAATGTGAGGGGCTGTATATTGGAAAGGCAAATCAGGGCAGGGCTTATACACTTACTGGTAAGGTCCTGGGAATGTTGCTGAACAAAGAGACCTTGGAGTGCAGATTCATTGTTCCTTGCAAGTGGAGTCACAGGTAGAAGAAGGTATTTGGTACACTTACCTTCATTAGCCAGTGCATTAAGTATAGGAGTTGGGAGGTCATGTTGCAGTTGTGTAGGACATTGGTTCAGCCACTTGTGGAATATGGCATTCAGTTCTGGTCTCCCTACTATAGGAAAGATGTTGTGAAACTTGAAAGGGTTCAGAAAAGATTTACAAGGCTGTTGCCAGGGTTGGAGGGTTTGAGCTATAGGGAAAGGCTGGATAAGCTGGGGCTATTTCCCCTGGAGCATTGGAGGCTGAGGGGTGACCTTATAGAGGTTTGTAAAATCATGAGGGGCATGGATAGGGTGAATAGCCAAGATCTTTTCCCCAGGATTGAGGAGTCCTAAGCTAGAGGTTTCATAGGTTTCAGATGAGTGGTGAAAAGGGACCAAAAGGGCAACTTTTTCCATGCAGAGAGTGGTGTGTGTATTGAATGAACTGCCAAATGAACTGGAGGCTGGTACAATTATAACATTTAAAAAGGCATTTGGATGGGTATATGAATAGAAAGGGTTTAGAGGGATATGGGCCAAATGCTGGCAAACGGGAGTAGATTAATTAATGATATCTGGTCGGCATGGATGAGTTGGACTGAAGTGTCTGTTTCCATGCTGTACAACTCTATGACTCTATATATACTTATGAATATATTAATTGGAAGCATGTACACAAAAAATATTAAGAAACTTGTTAAACCTTATCAGAAAAGTCTCTGACTTAGTTGGGTTTGAGTTCATGGTGACATTACTTACTTTTGAGTAATGATTATTCATGGCCTCTTGAACATAATTGTCATCTTTTAAATGTTAATCAGGTTCAACTGTGTAAATCTGAGTCCAGAGTGAACATTCCAAACACTAGTTAAATGTTAGCGCAGACTGTTTTAATCTCAAGATTTGTGAATTTTATTTGATAACCTTGGAAAATTAGGAGAACAGAAATATCTAAACATCTATGATGTGATATATGGTATATCCTGTTAGCTCCTTAGAAAGGACAGCGTATAAAACTGGTTAATGCTTCTGAAAAGTAGCAGTCATGGAAATGCCTGAATGAATAGGAAAACAAATATCTATTAATATTGCCAAGAATAATTCCTAACCTTAAGTGACCCTCCAAATCTACAGATTGCTGAGATGTCTTAGAACTGATTCCGTCGTTATAGAAAATGATTGTAATCCAAGGATGTTATGCTTCAAACAAAATACTGACAGTTGATTTGTTTCTGAAAGAGCAAGTGTGGATTTGTATTGCGGAATACTGCTATGAATAGTTTTGCGTTATGCCAAGTTGCTTGTACCCTGGGAATGTTATGCTGCTGATATACCAAAATTGATTTATGAACAACAATGGTATTGGAAAAAGGATTGAACATTTGTGGTTGTGGAATCATCCATGATCATCTCCAATGTATGTAAATAATCTATATTACTAAACAATGGATAAAAACATTTTTTTAAAAATCAGTCAGTTGATGTCAGTTCAACCAATAATTAACAAATGATCAGTTCCAATTTGCAAATACTCAATTCCAATTCATTTCCAGTTTCCAATATCCAGTATGCAAATGAAATTTTAATGGTCAGTCTGAAATTAAATTGATGCTCATAAAATAGATTAACTTTGCTTTCATGTAGAAAATGTAGTTATTGCATTGACACATGGAAATATAGAATAAATTGGGAGTAAGCTTGAAGATTTTATTACATTATGTATTGGGAAGATTAATGCAACAGCATATAAACCAGTAATTGCAGATCCTGGAATTCGAGGAAATTACCTCCAACACCTAAAATACCTCAAAAAAGGAGCAGCTGTTCCAGCCAAAACTTTTTCCCATCCTCATAAGAGGTATAGTTAGTAAGTTTGCAGATGACACCAAAATTGGAGGTGTAGTGGACAGCGCAGAAGGTTACCTCAAATTACAATGGGATCTTGATCAGATTGGTCAGTGGACTGAGAAGTGGCAGATGGAGTTTAATTTAGATAAATGTGAGATGCTGGATTTTGGGAAAGCAAGTCTTAGCAGGACTTATACACTTAATGGGAAGGTCGTAAGGAGTGTTGCTGAACAAAGAGACCTTGGAGTGCAGGTTCATAGCTCCTTGAAACTGGAGTCACAGGTTGATAGGATAGTGAAGAAGGCTTTCCTTTATTGGTCAGATTATTGAGTACAGGAGTTGGGAGGTCATGTTGCAGCTGTAACAGGATATTGCTTAGGCCACTGTTGGAATATTGCATGCAATTCTGGTCTCCTTCCTGTTGGAAAGATGTTGTGAAACTTGAAAGGGTTCAGATAAGATTTATAAGGATGTTGCAAGGGTTGGAGGATTTGAGGTATAGGGAGAGGCTGAATAGGCCGGGGCTGTTTTCCCTGGAGCTTCGAAGGCTGAGGGGTGACCAATATAGAGGTTTACAAAATTATGAGGGGCATGGATAGGGTAAATAGGCAAAGTCTTTTCCCTGGGGTCAGGGAGTCTAGAACTCTAGAGCATAGGTTTAGGGTGAAAGGGGAAAGATATAAAAGAGACCTAAGGGACAACTTTCTCACGCAGAGAGTGGTACGTGTATGAAATGAGCTGCCAGAGGAAGTGGTGGAGGCTGGTACAATTGCAACATGTAAAAGGCATCTGGATGGGTATATGAATAGGAAGGGTTTGGAGGGATATAGACCAGGTGCTGGCAGATGGGACGAGATTGAATGGGATATCTGGTCGGCATGGACAAGTTGGACCGAAGGGTCTGTTTCCGTGCTGTACATCTCTGACTCTATGACGATTAAGCAATCAAGTTTACTGCACTTTAAGATAACAATATGACAAAGTATATTAATGAACTCAACTGACCAACATAATACTATGATACATTCCTTCCAAAAGGGCAACCAGAACTACAAGGCTTAGCAGTCATTGTTACTAATCAAAAGACCTGGCAAACTATTGTTGCATTGCTGCAAAGTCCTACAGGAAATGTGAGTTAATAACCTAAACATCAGTGACAAATTTAATGGCCTATTCAGATTTGATTGTAATACATCAACACAGTGGATTGTATTCTATGTGGCAACTATTTCATGAGGCATTTAATGGACTATAGCTTACTCAAAGTTCTAATTTGTAGGTTAGTGAGTCCTGATTCTCTCATGTATAAATTGAAATATATTTAGGAACTCGCCCAGTATGTTATTACACAAGGATATAAATGGATAATGATAAGACAGAATTTTCAAAAAATTGAAATAATCTACAATGATATTCACTTTTAATGTATTTAAATATAATTTTAGCTATCTAATTTTTCTAATGAATCCGAACATATGTATAATTGAATAACATTCAAAATTGTTTTTCCTTTCTTCTGTTAAACATGTGATTATCAGTTACATGATTAGAAAGTATCAATCAAATTGAAAAATCAAATTGTAAGTAAATGGAAAAAGTACTGATAATAATTTGTTAAATCTTGGAGCGCTAAACAAGGCCAGTCAACAAATTGTGCTGTTGTGAAAATAACCCAACTGGTGGCAAAATAGTTGCAGTTCCTCCATAGCTCTGCAAATTTTTCTTTATTTTCAAGTATATATATCCAATTCCCCTTTGAAAATTTGTATAGATTCTTCTAAAGCCCAGCAATGTATGCAGGGTCTTCCAGATCGTCAGAAGTCACTATATTATGAAGAAAATTATTCTCACTGAATTTGGCTGTTTTACTAGTTGTTATCTCAACACTGAAGGGGGAGGTGGGTGAGAATTCCACCCTTGATTGTTCACTTGTTTGTTTGTAACAATATATATCTCAGTTTTCAACAAAGTTTGGTATTCATTTGGCATGTCCTAAAGAAGGACTGATCAGTTTCTTGATGAAGATGTAGATATAGACTTGGGATTTTTAAAGGGTTCAAAGTTTGTGAGAAGATTTGTAGCTCGGGTGCTTGTTGTTGTGGTTCTGTTCGCCGAGCTGGGAATTTGTGTTGCAGACGTTTCGTCCCCTGTCTAGGTGACATTCTCAGTGCTTGGGAGCCTCCTATGAAGCACTTCTGTGTTGTTTCCTCTGGCATTTATAGTGGTTTGTCTCTGCCGCTTCCGGTTGTCAGTTCCAGCCGTCCGCTGCAGTGGCCGGTACATTGGGTCTCATTCGATGTAACGGCACTGTTCACCTCTATCAACAAACCCTAGCCAGAGAAACAATAGCCAACCTGCTGGACATACAGAACAGACAACAAGATGGGGAACCTATCAACAAAGACTGCATACTCAAACTACTGGACCTGTACCTCACAACACACTTCACATTCAACAACCAAATATATGAACAAATCAACGGCACACCCATGGGCTCACCCATCTCTGAATTCATAGCAGAAGCTGCAATGCAAAGATTAGAACAAACAGTCTTACCGCAAATTCAACCCAAACTCTGGGTCAGATATGTGGATGACACCTTTGTAATCATTAAAAACACAGAAATAGAGAACACACACCGGATCATCAACGCCACACTCACAGGAATCCGATTCACTCGGGAGGAAGAAAAGGACAACCAACTCCTATTCCTAGATGTGATGGCACAGAGAATACCTAACGGAGAATTCACCACAAAGGTATACAGGAAAGCCACACTCACAGACCAAGGCCTGAACTACAAAAACAACCACCCCAACACACACAAAAGAAGTTGCATCAAGACACTGTTCAAAAGGGCCACAACACACTGCAGCGTACCCGAACTGCAAAAAGAGGAAGAAGAACACCTATATAATGTATTCGCCAAAAACGGATACCCCCACAATTTCATCACCCGATACCTAAGGGAAAGACAACAGAATGAGGACATGCCACAACCCAAAGGACTAGCGACATTACCATACATCAAGAACATTCGTGGGCGGCACGGCGGCACAGTGGTTAGCACTGCTGCCTCACAGCGCCAGAGATCCAGGTTCAATTCCCGCCTCAGGCGACTCTCTGTGTGGAGTTTGCACGTTCTCCCTGTGTCTGCGTGGGTTTCCTCCAGGTGCTCCGGTTTCCTCCCACACTCCAAAGATGTACAGGTCAGGTGAATTGGCCATGCTAAATTGCCCGTAGTGTTAGGTAAGGTGTAGATGTAGGGGTATGGGTGGGTTGCGCTTCGGCGGGTGCGGTGTGGACTTGTTGGGCCGAAGGGCCTGTTTCCACACTGTAAGTAATCTAATCTAATCTAATCTAATTTCTGAACTGACAGCCAGACTACTACGACCACTAGCACACAAACCAACAGCCACTCTCAGACAACAACTCACCAGGACGAAGGACCCGATACCCAGCATGAGCAAAACCAACGTAGTGTACAAAATCCCATGCAAGGACTGCACAAAACACTACATAGGACAAACAGGAAGACAGCTAACGATCTGTATCCATGAACACCAACTAGCCACGAAACGACACGACCAGCTATCCTCAGTAGCCACACACACAGATGACAGCAACATGAGTTCGACTGGGACAATACTACTATTATAGGAGAAGCCAAACAGAGAACAGCCAGGGAATTCCTAGAGGCATGGCACTCATCCACAAATTCTATCAACAAACACATTGACCTGGAACAGTTGGAGCGGACAACCGGAAGCGGCAGAGACAAACCACTATAAATGCCGGAGGAAAGATCACAGAAGCGCTTCACAGGAGGCTCCCAAGCACTGAGGATGTCACCTAGACAGGGGACGAAACGCCTGCAACACAATTTCCCAGCTCGGCGAACAGAACCACAACATTTTTAAAGGGTTTGTTGATAATGGAAGATGAAACTACTTGCCTTTTGTTTTAGCCTGCTGTGGGTTGGTCTTAGCCATTTTTTTTAATAAGTTGAGCTTTTTGTAACCCACAGAAAAGGGCGGTAAGAATCCAGAAGAAGATTGCAGTTCAAAAGAAAACATCCATTCCCGCAGAAGGGCAATGTCGCTTTTGTCAGTCTCCAGGTCATAAGGGCTGGAAAGAATTATTATGCTGTTTTAGCAGTCCTTTATTTTTCTCGGAGTTCTGTGAGAAAACTCAGTGAGTTTGCCTGTGTTGGTTTGTCTCTGGGAGAGACAGTCATGGAGAAAATCATATTTGGTGAATATGAAGAAATCACCAAAAAGGAAATGCTTGCAATCTTATCAGATGAATAAGAAATTAAAGAGTGAAGATAGGATTGATATCGCTGGGAAACAGAGTTGGGTCTGTTTGCTGTTTATGTTAAGATCTTTGCAAATTATATGGAACTTGGTACATTTTCTGTTTTTGCATAATAAATTCGATTTTTCTATGAATGAAATATTGGCATTCTCCTATGAATATGTTCAGTGACTGACCATCACAGTAACTTTAAAAAAAGGAAAGAGGCATTGGTAGGAATAGTGTACAGATTTCCAAACAGTAACCACTCTGTAGAAAAGGCTATAATCACAGGAACAAGTAAAAAGAATAGGGCAATATTTACAGGTGACTTTAATCTTGTTGATTGGGTTAATCAAATTGGAAAGGGTAGCAACAACAACAGATTCATAGAATATATTAGGGATGGTTTCGAGAGCAATATGTCATAGAGTCAACCAGGGAGCAGGCTATCTTGGATCCGGCAATGAGACATGAGGAGAGATCAAATTGAGATATTCAGGATGATAAAAGATATGGATAAAATAGATGTGGAGCATTCTAGGACAAGAGGTCACAGTTTTAGATTAGATTAGATTACCTACAGCGTGGAAACAGGCCCTTCAGCCCAACCAGTCCACACTGACCCTCCGAAGAGTAATCCACCCAGACCCATTTCCCTCCGACTAATGCACCTCACACTACGGGCAATTTAGCATGGCCAATTCACCTGACCCGCACATCTTTGGACTGTGGGAGGAAATCGGAGCATCCCGGAGGAAACCCACACAGACACTGGGAGAATGTGCAAACTCCACATAGACAGTCACCTGAGGCTGGAATCGAACCTAGGACCTTGGTGCTGTGAGGCAGCAGTGCTAACCACTGAGCCACCGTGTTGCCCTAAGGATAAGGGGTAACATTTAAAACAGAGTTGAGGAGAAACTACTTCTCCTAAAGGGTTGTGAATCTGTGGAATTTGCTATCCCAAAGTGCATTGGATGCTGGGACAGTGAGTGAAATTAAGGAGGAGTTAGACAGATTTTTAATTGATAATGGGTTAGAGGGTTATGGGGAGAAGGCAGGAAAATGGAGGTGAGAAGCATATCACCCATGATCGAATGACGGAGCAGACTCGATGGGTCAAATGGCCTAATTCTGCTCCTATATCGTTTCAACTTATGTTTAATAAATGACCTCAGAGTAAAAGATTCCCAAGGAAATAGTGATCATAGAATTTAAAACTCCGTTTCAAGAGTGAGAAACTTGTTTTAACTTAAATAAAAGGAATGAGCATAGAGTTAGCTCAACTGAACTCGGTGGAGAGATTAGCAGGAATGACAATATGGCAGACAGTTAAGGAGGGAAGTCATCACTCTCAGCAAAAATATAGGATTCTAAGAAAGGGATTCACTGACCGTGGCTAACAGAGTTTTAAGTTGAAAGAGAAAGCAAATATAAGGAAGCAAAAGTCAGTGATAGCCTGAGATAAATTCAGAATCCAGCAACGAAGGACAAAAAAAGATAATAAAGGCAGAAAATAAACTGAGGGAAATCTCGCTAGAAAAATAAAACTAACAATAAGAGTTTCATATATATATATATATATATAATAAAAAAGTGAGAAGTCAAAGTTAATATAGGTCCCTCAGAAAATGAATCGGAGATTGATGGTGAACAAAGGAATGACAGAGGAGTTAAACAGATATTTTGCATTTCTCTTTACAATGGATGATAATCCAAATATCCCATTAATTTTAAATGATATGGGGAGGAATTAACTACCATCACCATCACGAGCGAAGTAATATTAGACCATCTAATGGGCCTAAAGGCAGATAGGTCACTTGACCCTGATGGTTTGCATCCTAGGATCCTAAAAAGGTCACTAAAGAGAGAGTGGATACATTCGCTGAAATTTTCCCAAAAAATCCTTGAATTCTGGAGAAGTACCAGAGGTTTGAAAAACTGTCAATGTGGCAGACAAGACTTTGTGGGTTTTACATTTTAAGTGAAGTGTAGTTTGTGAATAACAGTTTGCCTATGAAGGTTGATTCTAATTATCAAGCCTCATTACCATTTGATTAACAACACAACATATTTTCAAAATCCATAAATTAGTACTTAAGACTTTTAAAATGCAAAAGGAAAAGCTGTTTTCTAGTTCAAATTTGCATATGCAATTTGGGTCATAAATGGTCTAATTCATATTATGAAGTAATCTAATGCAGATATTATCCACATGCTCTTGTGATAAGACTTGATTCTTAATAATAGCCAGTTGCTCCCTGATTCGTATTTTGTGTTGATTCATTATCTGTAACTATAAATTTTAAATGCCCAACTTTAAAGTGGAAAATTAATCATTTTTAATGTGGAATAGATGCAACAATGTGCTTTCAAACTTAATTTACTGTTTTAGAAATTATGACACTGGTGCGTAACTAGATCAAAGAGAGATATGATGACCATTAAGGAGCAATGTGCCATTTTATTAGCATTAATTTAGTTGATACAATAGTATAACAGAACGTTTGCCTATATCAGTGCAGAAACCATTTTAATTACAATATTAAAATAAGCTAAACATTTTCTGTCCAGTGTACTACTTCATTGTTAAGATTTCCTAAACTTTTGTATATGATTTCAAGCCAGTAACAAGAGGTGTTTACATTTTGAAGACCTTTTGTGTATTCTAGAGATTAGCAGGAATGCAAGTAACAACAGCATTATGTAAAGAGCACTTATCACAGTAAAGTCTCCTCCTGCATATTATGTTGTACAATTATTAGAATATCTATGGATTGTGATAACCTGCCAAATTGACAGAAAACAGCAACAGAAGGTTCAAGAATGGATAGTCATCATTTAGATTCACCAAACCATTTTAAAATCTTTTTTTAAAGCCTGTTGGCTTTTGACCATATTTGTCTGTGGGATGTCATTGTAAGCCAAGTTGCAATATTTATACTCGTGCTACCCTGGTTTTGCCTCACTGCCTATCAGTATTAATTTTACTTCCATATTAGGCAATTTGGAAAATATGTGTATCATTTTCATACATACATTACTTCCAACAGTAGTTTAAAATTCAGCCTAGATTTTATCTCCCAAGATTTAGATAGTGGTGTTAAAACTAAAAATAGTCAGCAATTCTGGCAGTATCTGTAGAGAGAACGAGAGAGACTGAGCACCTCAGCAACCAAATTACAAGAACAAAAACTTATGATTCATTAGGCCATGTTTCACTCTGAAATCTGACTTGTCCAGTATTACCTCCAGATGGGATCATAGCATCAGTAAGGAAATAAATGAAGTTAACATATTTTCTTTTAAAGAATGGGACCAAGACTTGAACCTGAGTATTACCATATAAGTTAGCAATCCCAATAATCCTTCCATGGAAAACCCAGGGAGGGGTTTTTGTTTCTATCCTACCTGACTATTGGTTCTGAAATGTTTTTTTTAAGAGGGGCTTCAGAACAAATCAGTAACATTGTATCATCGAGCTGGGAGTGTTGACAACTCGGAAGGAGTACTGAAACTTTTAAATTGCTAGCATTAAATAGTGCATAGGAATCCCAATTACAGCATATCAGTTGAGATCCCAAATACATTCAGATTTGCATCAATTTTTACTTGGAGTACAGAAAGTTTTTATAGAATGCTTTAGGCAAAAAAGAGAAAGAAATAACTGTCAAAAAATATTATTGCTTTGTTGAAATGCAGCTACAGAGCAGCACTGACAGACGGTGAAGTTAGGAGCCCAAGATATCCTTTGTCTATCAAATATTGAGCGTGGTTGCAGAAAAGCTACAATAAAATATACTGACATAACTTTAATTATAACTTTAGTGTAGAATATAAATAGGTCAGGGTCAAAATAAATTACCTGTCAGAACATTGTGAACATCCTATTATAATCTAATATGGATTGTTCTTCCACTGAATCACTCTTGCTGGCATAGCTTCCATTAGTGTACTGAAATCATTTGGTACAAAGTGAAGTAAAGTTGTTCACATAACAGAATGGCCATACTGTTAGAGTAAATTAGATTCAGTGCTTGATTTAGGAATATTTAATAAAAATGTAACATAACTTGCATTACATAGCTTTAACTACAGCAATAATGTTGGTACAGTTTATAATCCAAAACTGCTACTGGAAATATTTGTTTAATGAGGATTTAGTATAATTCAGAATGCTTGTCTGAATTGCTCAAGTCTATTTACTATGAAGGGTAACTTTCTTATTTTTCAGATGTGGTTGTTACTGTTAAGTTTGACATTTGTTTGCTCACCCCTCAGTTATCCTGAGAAGGTGGTGATGGGCCTCTTTGTTCTATTAATAGCAATTCAATACAGTGTCACACAACAGACTTCCTCAAAGTTTTGGAATAAAAGGGACAGTTGCAACATGGATTTTAAAAAATGCTGGCTCACGGACAGGAAACAAATTAATGGTTAGTGGATTTTTTTTTGAGCTGGAGGGACTTTGAATTGGAGTTTCCCAGGGTTCAATATTGGAACAATTGCTTCTGTTGATATATTTTTGACCTAGATTTTGGAATGCAGGGGACAGTTTCAAAGTTTGTGGAGAATTGTAGTCTGTGAGGAGGACAATTTAGAACTTCCCAAGGACATTGAGAGGTTAGTGGATTGGGAAAATAAATGACAGATAAAGTTTAATACAGAGAATTGTGAGGAGATGCATTTTGTTATGAGGAACATGGAAAAACACCATAAAAATAATTTGGAACAGTGAACTGAAGACAGACTTTCCAAGAAATCATGTGATCAAAATGCCTAGCGAGTTACTGGACAGATAATTAGCGAAGTAACATAGCAGATACTATTCTTAAGGATGTGCAGGAGCAGAAGGATATGGATATATTGCATTAGTCATTAAAGGTGGCGGACCAAGTAGGGAGAGTTGTTAATAGAGCATACAGTATTCTGAGCTTTGTTAATAAGGGCATAGAGTATACGAGGAGGAAGATCATGATGAACTTGCATAGAACACTAGTTAGACATCAGCTAGAGTATTGTGTACTTATGGGAAGCATGTAAATGCATTTGACAGACACAGAGCAAGTTTATATGAATAGTTCCAATGATGAGAAACTTTAGTTAGGATGATAGATTGGAGAAGTTGGCACTGTTTTCCTTGGTGAGAAGGCAGACAGGTGATTTGATAGATATTTTTAAAATCATGAAGACACTGGAAGGAACAGATAGAGCTCATAGAAGGATTGAGAACCAGAGGGCCGAGTGTTGGTGTTTTGCAAAATGATGAAATGTAAGGGAAATGGTTAGGGTCTGCAATACCCAACTGGAGATATGAGGAAGGCAGGTTGAAATGAAGTACTTGAGAGGCCAGTAAATGATTGTTTAAATAAAAATGATGTGCAGCATTATGGGGAAAAGGCAGGACACTCTGAGAGACAGTACAGACCAAATGGATTGAATGGCCTCTTTCTGAGCTGTAAGAATTCCTTGATTCTGTGATTAGATGCTGCTTAGCAGTTTATGAAATGAAAGACCAGCTCAGAGTGAACTACCCTGGACTGCACTCAAAGGCTAAACATGGCTTCATGGCACTTCTGTTAATCCAGCTTTTTATTCTAGACCTTTACACAAACCTCAACTCATATTCTCAATCTGTTGTGATGGGATTTGAACTTGTTTAGTAGCAAATATCTTGAGATTATTACTCGAGTGATGTAATCACAATGTTTTTGTACCTTTGTACATACATAGTGTGGTGTAGGGTGACTGAATAATGGATTTATGAAAAATAACTCATGCTTTACAAATCTGCTGAAATTTTAAGATGTAACTAGTAGAAAGCCAGTGGATGTGATTTCTCTTGGATTTTCAGAAGGTTTCTAATAAGATCCCATGTAAGAGATTAGTACGTAATATTAAAAGGCAAGGGATTGGGGATAGTGTACTGACATGGATAGAGAATTAGCTGGCAGACAGAAAACAAAGAAAAGGAATAAATATGTCTTTTTTGCACTGGCAGGCAGTGACTAGTGGTGAACCAAGGGGTCAATGCTTGGACCCTGGCTTTTCACAATATATATTTATAATGATTTAGATGAGGGGACTAAATATGATATCTCCATGTTTGTGGGTCATGCAAGGGATGATGAGCTATAAGGAAAATGCAGAGTTGCTTCAGTTTGATTTGGATGAGTTGAGTGAGTGAGCAGGAAGGGATGCAAAGAGATCTGTGTGTCTATGTACACCAACTGCTAAAAGAAACATGCAGATGCAACAGTTGGATGAAAAAAGCTGGAATGTTGGCCTTCATATCAAGAAGATTCTAATACTGGAGTAGGGTTGTCTTGCAGTAGTTCTACAGGGCATTAGTAAGACCACATCTGGAAGATTGTGTGCAGTTTTGTTTTCTTTATCGAAGGAAAGGAGTTCTGCCTACGGAGAAATGTAGCAAAGGTTTACCAGACTTATTCCTAGGATAACAGGATTGACATGCGAAGAGAACTGGGTCAGTTAGAATTATATTCATTGGAGTTCAGAAAAACAAGTGGGTGGGGGGGGAATCTCATTGAAACATAGATTAGACAGGGTAAATGCAGGAGAGACCTTCCTGATGACTGCAAGTCCAGAACCAGATATTGTAGTCAAAGATATAGGGTAGGCTATTTAAGACTGGGACGAAGTGAAATTTCTTCAGATAGTGGTGAGACTGTAGAATTTTCTGCCACAAAGCGCTGAAAACCAAAATATTGAAAGTTTTCAAGGAGTTAGATATAATTCTTAGAGCTAAACATTTCAAAGGGTATGGGGAGAAAGCAGGAATGCAGTGCTGAATTGCAGTCATCATATTGAATGGTGAGGCAAAGCCTACTCCTTTTAATGTTTTCTGTTTGTATGAGGTAGGGAGGCCTGAGAGAAATTGATTAGGGGGTGAATGACTTTGCATTAACACACATCATCAGATTTACAAGCCAGTTATGGTGCATCACTGTCTTAGAGGGGATGTTTCCTTGATATCTTTAAGTTTTCTTTTTGTTACTAATTCTAAGTTAATTTGTTCCCTTTGTTCAATTTCTTGATTAGAATATGGAGTTACACTGGATTACATAAGGGCAGCACTTTTAAAACTCAAATCTCAGAGATATGGAGGGGCTAAACTATCTTGATTGACTCCCACAATCCAAAATTGCAGCTTAAGTTCCTGATTTCTGAGGTTATGTTTCTCCCTAAGAACAGCAGGGAATGAAAGCCTCAGCATTCTTTGCACTGCTTCATGTGACACTAATGTGAGATGTATAATGATTAGTGCCTTTCAAGGTAGTCAACAAGGAAAACAGTAGTTTTTTTTTGTCATTTCTACCATATAAAACTGATACAGTAAAAACGAGGCAGCATTCCTCTAGGACCGAGGGTGCTATATGGATAGCACAAACTACACACTTGTATACGGCGTAAAGTGCACAAGAAGTGCAAAACCCACAAGTTACAGTGTAATAGAAGAATGATAAATTGTAGACATTATTCTAGCAGCAATTCAAAGTCTTGCGAAGAATTTCAGATGGGAAAGAGTCTAATCATACTGTGTTAAGGAGCCTGATGGCTATGAGGAAGAAACTGTTGCACAGTCTGGCCATGAGAGACCAAATGCTTCTGGTATCTTCTGCCAGATGGCAGGAGGAAGAAGAGTTTGTGTGAGGGGTGTATGGGGTATTCCAAAATGCACTTATCCATTTGGATGCAGCATGTGCTGTAAATGTCAGAAATGGAGGGAAGAGAGATCCCGATGATCTTCTCCGCTGTCCTCATTATCCGTTGTAGAGTCTTATGAAGCTTTAACAAATTGAAACAGAACACAGGACACTCATACAAACAGTGACATGTGTTAAGTATCAGATTGTACAGAACTTTACACTTGTGCACCCAAAGACCTGTCACTGTTCTTTTACCTTTGTCTCTCTACTCCTATGCATCGGTGCTACAATTGCTGCCTAGCTTGAGAAAGCCTGCTGACTGCTTTGCTGGCTTGCCTCAGATAACTTTAGCAGATGAGTGCGGACAGTCTGAAACTAGTGAACTCTGGACTGTGAGTGTCTCCTGAACACATGCAGATGCAACCTCCTAAGCCTGACCTGTTGGAAGTATTTGGGTCCCTGGTAGATGGAGGTGATGAACAGGACACAGTTGGAATATGACAGATGACAATCCTGGGTGCTTGTCTCAGCACCTCCTCCTTTTTGGTGTGTAATGGGATTTCCATCTCAACTTCGGCAGAGGGAAGTCAAAAGCCTTCGGTCTCTTTTATTGCTTAGTCGGTCAATGAATGCATCATGGTTCAAGCAATGGAATGAGGGTCCTAACATATATCCAGATATTAATTGTCCTGCTAGACCTTGTTTTACATGATGCCTACCACTTGGTCTTTGGAGGTAGTCGCATGCTTAGACACAGAAGCCACAACATCTGAAAGAAATTTGCAGATTCCTGTCTTTCAATCCAATCTGTGTGAGATATCTGGCACTCCTGTACTGCCAACAGTTCCTTAGTGGTTGAATCCAGAGGCTCATCATTTTTATTAGGCGCAGTTGTGCAAAGAATGCTGTGATATGGGTGTTGCTTGAAACGTGATCAAATGGAAAAATCCCACAGGAAAATAGTAGTGAACCTTTATCAATAATTGGTTAGGCCTGAACTGGAGTATTGTGAGCAATTCTGGGAAACAGTCTTGAAAAAAGGATATTAAAGCCTGCGAGACCAATGCAAAGGAGATTTATTGTAAAGATACCAAGGAATGGGAGAATTTAATTAGTTGGAAGAAATTAAGAAGCTGAGATTGTTAAAGCTGGAACTGATATGATGAAATTGAATGCTTTCTCTGCACTATATTTTTGTGCTTGTGCTAATTTAACAGAAAAAAAACGAATAAAGTAGAAGGCATCCTGACCTTCCTAAAGTACAATTTTGCAAATATAAGTATTTTAGTTGGCATATATCAAATTGTCTATCAGTGACTACAAAAGGTTGATTGTTACTTTCTTTTAAAGATCCATATGAATTCATTTCTGTAATGAATTCAAAGTATTGCATGGAATTATTTAGTGTTTACAGCACAGGACCACTGTTATACTCTACTCAAGGCTCTTCACAATCTGTAATTACCTGTACCACCTTGCTTTATTACCTCATGTGCATCAGTACTTTCCTTAAAATTCATAAATGCTATAATTGCTTCAAACACTTGAAGTTTTTATGAATCCATTGAATCTGGGCACCACTGGTGAGATGACCATTTGATGCCCTTCTTTAATTGCTTTCAGCAGGTTGGCTGGCTAGCTCCGAATGTAGTTACGAGTTAACCACATTAATGTGTAACCTGAAGTGATATATAGATAAAGGCAGTAGATTACATCTCTAGGGATTACATTCCCCAAAGTACATTATTTACAATAGTGCTTGTAGATAACCATGAGATTGGTTTTTAATTTTATTTGTTGTTATTGAATTCAATGATTCTGGGCTCTGGATTGCTAGTCCAGTGACATTGCTACATAGGGAGAAGTGAGTTTTGAGATGATTTATGGCTCAGGTTGAGGTTCTGGATATGGGTTTGGTCGCTGAGCTGGAAAGTTCATTTCCAGACGTTTCGTCACCTTACTAGGTAACATCTTCAGTGGGCCTCTGGGTGAAGCACTGTTGATAATTCCTGATTTCTATTTATACGTTTGGGTTGGTGGTGTCATTTCCTGTGGCAACATCATTTTCTGTGGTGATGGCATTTCCTGTTCTTTTTCTCAGGGGGTGGTAGATGGTGTCTAACTCTAAGTGTTTGTTGATAGAGTTCCGGTTGGAATGCTATGCTTCTAGGAATTTTCGTGCATGACTCAGGTTGTGTTGTCTTAGAATGGATGTGTTATCCCAGTCAAAGCTGTGTCCTTTCTCATCTGTATGTAAGGACACTAGTGAGAGAGGGTCATGTTGTTTTGTGGCTAGTTAATGTTCATGTATTCGTGTAGGAAGCAGGAATTATCAACAGTGCTTCGCCCAGAAGCCCACTGAACATGTAACCCAGTAGGGTGACAAAACGTGTGGAAATGAACCTTCCAGCTCATCGAGCAAACCTACACCCATAGGCAGAAGTGGTGAATGGAGTAGTAAAGTCCTATTTTTAATTCGATTAGTTAGTAGCTATTGCATTAATGTCCTTTGATCTGAACTTATCCACAGGTGAAAATAATTTCTGTATATTTATCCCGTCAAATGCTTAATAATTTAAACCCTTTTTATTTCCAATTTTAAAATGACCTCTCTGCCTTTACATTCTATTCCTCTAGGAATAAACCCCACTATTTTTCTTGCATTAATTAATAGCCTTCTCAACTGATGTTACTACTTTTAGCAATTTACATACTTGTATTCTCAGTTCTTTTTGGCGCTCTAACTCATTTAGTTTCTTGCCTTACAAGGAATAAGTGATCTCTTTATTCTTCCTACTAAAGGAATCACCTAGCACTTTCCATTTTGAGGTCCATTTACCTGCCTACCTACAAATGACTTGCTGCATTTTTGTATCATGCTCCACATGATTACTGTGACAATACTATTGCTTTAAGAGATTATCTTGATTTCTTTTTTTAAAAAGGCAGAGGTTTTAAGGCAGAGATGATGAGTAGTCTCCACAGAACCATTGGAGTAAATTGTTTGTGAGGTCTTACAGATTTTGTTTTAATGTTGGAACAATAGACGCAGTCCAAATGAGTGTCATCAAGCACTCTAGAACCAGGATTTTTAGTTTCTTAGTTTTTCAATCGTAGTTGCTGCTGAGCTTTTGAAAAAGAGGATGTTATTTTTCCCTTTCTCGTTTACAGCTAAAAGCTGGGGTTATCTTCCTGCTGCTGGGATTACATGTGAGATAATCTGTTTTTCTGAATTTGCCTTTTGCCAAGGTTGTGTTTGAGATGTTACAATATTCAAACAGTTTATTAAAAATAGTTACTGTATTTTTTTAAGCTTTCTAATAGAGTGACAGTTAAGCCAATTCTTTGGTTTTTTTTTCTTTTGTAGTGTTCTAACCAGAGTGCATGAATGAAGTGTGTTTTGCTTCAAATCTGGTAATTTGACTAATTGTATTGTACCTTACAGTTACCTTTTAAAATAAGACAAAGATAGGGTTTAGGCTACCTTAATATATTTTAAGGGGGTCTGATCTGGTCCTGTACCCCAAAGTTGCTAACATCTCTAAATTTCACTCCAAATTTCCAATTTCTAATTGTAAATAATTTACCTAAAGCTGAACAATAATGTAGCATTACTTCCCATTTTTATGGCAGTGTAGGAAACCCTTCCTTAATTCCTAAACTCTGGTCTCTGGTTTATAGCCATCTTTCAATCCATTCTGCTGCCTTCACATGCTTTGACATTTGCTAGGTAACTCTTATGTGGCATATCAAAGGCCTTCTGAAAGACCATGAATAATACATCCACTGGATTGCGCTTACTGAATTATTTGAAGAAAGGTTGCTTCTCTATGACCTTTTGTTTACAAATCCATACCTTATATCTATAACACACACACACACACACCTTTTACATTATATACATAACTTTAGGTTTTTTTAAATCTGATACCTTAGCAAAGATTCTAGTATCCATCCTACTACCAATAGTAACTAGCTGACCTAGAGGTATGTCATCCAGTTCTACTTCACTTTTTGAAGATGGGAATTACATTTGCCATGAACACAAATCGTTTTTCTATAAAAATCTAATTTGTAGCTACTTATGCCCTGGCTGTTTCCTGCTTGTAATATCCTCAAATTTGTTTACTGCCTCATTTCTTAACTGTTACAGTAATGCCCTTGATGATTTCTCCTATTGTAATTTCTTCTTTGGTTTTTGTCTTATGGAAAATTGATGCCCAGTAACTATTCAGCATTCACCTTCTGAGATGATCACATCTAATTTTAGCTCATCTCACAATGGCTCTCACCCCATCTTAATTCTCTATGTTACTTATGTGCTGACAACTTTTAAATCCTTTTGTATTAATGATTCTGTTTAATTGTCTTTTAAAAAGCCCCTTTGCTAAACTCAGCCTATTAAGTTTTACCATTGTATCCTTTATTGTTTGTGCTTTGCATGCATGTACATTGATGTTCTTTTAATATATTACTTATTATTATTTTACTACTTTGCACTGTATACACAAAATCCTGCAAATCCACTGGCAGGTTAGAAGTACCAATGTGAACATCTTCTCTCAGGTCAATGTCCCTGGTAGCGAGACACTGGTCATACCCAACCAGCTGCGATGGGTGAGACACATCGCCCACACATGATTCCCTAACCAAGTGCTATACTCTGAGTTCCGCTATGGACAAGGACACCCTGAAAGCCTCCCTAAACAAATGACACATAGGAGTTGCTTGCCCTGGACCTCAAACTGGAGAAGAAGCAACTGCAAAGGCAGCAAACATTTTGAATGTCACCAAGTGGAACATGTGGAAGCCAAGTGTAAGCAGCAGAAAGAACATGCAAGATCCAGAGTGTTTCATCCACCAGCCTCAAACACCACCTGTGTCACCAATGACAGAGCCTGCAACTCCAGAGCTGGACTATGCAGTCAACGTGGAATCCACTTCCCAATGGGATTGTCAATGAAAGGAGAATAGGCTACTCATTATTGTACTACTTTGCCAGCAATTTTCTCAATTTTAGTTCTCCTAAATTCTATCCTCATTCCTTTTTTTACCCTTTGCCCCTATCTGTATTTGGAGAAAGTGAGGTCTGCAGATACTGGAGATCAGAGTCAAGAGTGTGGTCTGGAAAAGCACAGCCGGGCAGGCAGTATCCGAGGAGCAGGAGCGTCGACATTTCTGGCATAAACACTTCATCAGGAATGAGGCTGAAGCCTCGTTCCTGATGAAGAGCTTATGCCCGAAATGTCAACTCTTCTGCTCCTCAGATGCTGCCTGACCCCGTCTGTGCTTTTTCAGCACTACACTCTTCGACCACTGTCGGCATTTGTTTTTGCATCCTGACCTTTGTTCTCATCCATTTTACTTATTTTTAAATTGCAATTGTATTCACTCAAATCCTCTCATCTGTCCCTCTCCCCAGATTTTGTTAGTTGAAGCAAGTTAAAAGACTTGCATTTAAGTAGCACACCTTTCCTGACCTCAAAATATCCCAATTGCTTTATAGCCAGTTAAACACTTGAGAAGTGCAGTTGCTGATGTTGTAAGAGTGGCCCTTTCTTTTCAATCACATTTATGCTTTCTACTCTGACCTCAGTCTCAGTCAAGTTCAGATGTAACTCGTCTCAGTGGCACAAGACTATTGTCACATAAACTGAAAATCTTGCTACCCACACTCGTTTTTTTCTTCATACACTGATGTGTTGGTCTGTTTCTCCCGAAGTTATTATCACATTGCTCAACTCTAATCTGGAAATTACTACCCTTGGGGGTCCTTTTTATTTTTGTTTATGGCTGCTTTTATTCCAGAAGTAGGACTTCGTTCCTATTCTTTGTTGTTTTGAGATAAACCATGGTAATTGGTTCATCTCTATCATCTTCCAAATTCCTTCCAGCCATTTTGATATCTCATTTTCCTTTGTCATGAAGTAAGTAATGAACCCTCCTTGACTCCAGATTGCAGAACGCATTGATTATTCACAAGTTCATTCTGAAATCAGTTCACTCTACACACACCTTTTGATAAATTATTATTATTAGATGATTCATTGTGAGTTGCTAACATCTATCTTTTAATAGTATAATGAAGACAAAAAGAGTATGACTCTTTTGGGGATCATTCAATAATTCAACAGCCAGTACTAAGTTTGAGAATTGAATTCACAGCCACTTTCTTTCATAAGTAATTTCATAGCGGTTCATTATCACTTTAAGCTAGTGCAACTGAACACAATGAAATACCTATTATCTACTCAATACTTCATCTGTCCTGCTGCCAGTAGTGAAGGTAGTTGAAATGTTTAGTACGCAATAGAGAAAGCAAGAGGCAATATTAATGTACAATGTGATACACTAGGCCTTTTCCTTAGGCCTCAACATCTCATTAGAGTTTTAAAGTAATTTGGTTTTCTCCTTGTGATAAAGAAACAACTGAGATGCTAAGTACACCAAATCTCAGCAATCTCAATATTGAAGACTTGTACTTTAGAGTTAGCACACCCTTACCCAAGCTGCTCAGTATGGCCAAAACACAGGTATTTATTCAACAATGGAAAATTGTCCATGTCTTTCCTGCCAATAAAGAACTGGACAAATTCAATCCAACCAAATAACACTTTCAACATCAGCAAAGTGATGGAAGGTGTAACAGTGCTATCAAGCAGCATTTAATCTGCTTACTGATGCTCAATTTGTATTCCTCAGGGCCCTAATGTTATTAAAATCCTTTTGCAAACATGAACAAAGGAGCTGAATTCAACAGGAGTTGAGTGACTGTGTTTGACATCAAGTCAACATTTGACAGAATATGGAAACAAGGACTCCCTATCATGTTTGAAGTCGGTGGTAATCAGGGAAAACTCCCAATTGATTGGAGTCGTACCGAACATGAAAAAGATGTTTGTGCAGGAAACCAATCATCTCAGCTCTAGGATGTCACTGCAGGTGTTCCTTGTGTTAATGTTTTAGGCCCAAGCATCTTCAACTGCATGAATCAATTATCTTCTCACCATCATTAGTTCAGAAATGGGGATGCTGACTGATGCTTGTTCAGTAACAGTCATAGTGGTTCAGATCAAAAGCAGACTGAATCTATGTGCAACATAACCTGAGTGATAGTCAAACTTTGGCTGATATGTGTACATAACATTCATATTATACAAGTGTCAGACAATGACCATCTCCAACAAGAGAGAATCTAACCAGGAGACAGTAAGGACTGCAGATGCTGGAACTCAGAGTTGTTAATTGCAAAGCTGGGAGGATAAGGCAGATCAGACAGCATCTGAGGAGCAGGAAAGTCAACACTTCAGACCAAACCCCTTCATTAGGACTAGGCAGGAGGAGGGAGCCCAGACATGTAGAACGAGGGGATGTGTGGTGGTAGGGCTGGGGGAAGATTTGGGGGAATGGTGATAGGTGGATGCAGGTAGGGGGTTATTGTGATTGGTCAGTGGGAATGATGGAGTGGATAGGTGAGTAGGAAGGTGGACAATTTAGAGCAGGTCAGGGAGTGGAGGAGAAGGGGTGGGGCTAACATGGAATAAGGCTGGGTGTCGAGGGACTTTGAAGCTGGTGTAGTTGATGTTGAGGAGATTGGGCTGTAAACTTCCCAGCTGCTGTTGTTCCTCCAATTTGTGTTTGGCCTCACTTTGACAGTGGAGGAGGCCAAGGATGGACATGTCACCAGGGGAATTAAAGTGGATAGCTGCTGGTAGGTCAGGTTGGTTAATGCATGCAGAGCACAGATGCTCAGTGAACCAGTCCCTGAATCTGTGTTTGGTCTCCCTGATATACAGGAGACCACATGGGGAGCAACAGATGAGGTTGGATAACATGCAGGTGAATCTTTGTCAAATCTGGAAGGATTGTTTAGGGCTTTGGACAGAGGTGAGAAGGAGATATGGGGAAAGGTGTTACACCTCTTGCAGTTGCAGGGAAAGGTACTGGGTGTAGTGGAGAAGTTGGTGTTGAGTGTAGAGTTGATGAGGGATTTGCGGTGTTAGCAGTTCCTGTGGAAAGTGGACAGGGGCAAGGAAATATGGTTTTGGTGGTGGGGTCTGATTGTAGGTGGCGGAAATGTCAGAGGTTGATGCATTGAATGTGGTGATTGACTGGACTCCATCTCTGGAAACTGACACACACTGATCTCCATTTCAAACCCACTGACGCCCACAGCTACCTTGACTACGTCTCTCACCCACTCTTCTGCAAAACTGCTATTCCCATACTTCCAGGCAATAATGCAGAGACTCGAACAACAACTTTGCCAACCATCCAAACCAAACTTTGGGTCTGCTACGTGGATGACACCTTTGTCGTCACTAAATGAAACAAAATAGAGGAACCTTCAATAATATCCTTATTGGCATAAAATTCACTAAAGAGGAGGAAACAACAAAAAAAAACTGCCTTTCTGAGATGTCACAGTAGAGTGAACAGCCAACGGGGAACTTCAAACCAGCATCTACAACAAAACTACACATATGGAACCAAATATTGAACTACAGGAGTAATCATCCCAACATCCACAAATGAAGGTGCATCAGACCATCATTTCAATGAGCCACCACACACTGCAGCACAGAGGAACTACGCAGAGCAAAGGGAAATCACTTATACCGTGTATTCAAAAAGAACGGTTACCCAATGAACACAGTCTGCCAATTTCTCAGCAACAAACCCAAACAAGCAGACAAAACACATCCAGAAACCCTAGCCACTCTCCCCGACATCAAAGCCATCTCAGAAATGACTGCCAGAGTATTCAGACCCCTTGGCATCATGGTAGCTCACAAACCCATCAACACACTAAAACAGCAGCTAATGAACTTAAAAGACTAATAACAAACAAAATGAATGTCATTTACAAAATACCTTGCAAGAACTGTAACGAACACTGCATTGGACAAACAGGCAGAAAACTAACCACCAGGATACATGAACATCAAGTAGCCACAAAAAGACATGACCCATTCTCACTAGTATCCTGACAGACAGATGAGGAAGGACACCACTTTGACTGGGACAACACATCCATCCTCTGACAAACCAAAAAGAGAAACGCACAGGAAGTCCTCGAAGCATGGCATTCCAACTGGAACACTATCAACAAACACATCAACTTGGACCCCATTTACGACCCTCTGAGAAAAAGAACAGAAAATGGCATCAACCACCCAGGGGAACCTAAACACAAATAGAAAGCGGATCATAATACTAGCACTTCACCAGAGGCTCACTGATGATGTTACCCAGTATGGTGACGAAACATCTGAAAATCAACTTTCCACCTCAGCAAGCAAACTTACATCCATTGTTAAATGTTTCTAAAAGCTAAAGCTTACTACTTAAACACAGTATAGTGGTGACTAGACAGTCTCATTTAAAATGCTATCACTTCCTGTGTAAACTAGAAAAATCTTATTAATCCAAAGACCTGTAATTATGTTTTCATGATTAAACATACACCTTTTTAAAAAACTATCATTGTAGTGTCTGGACAGTAAACCTTTAAATAGTTTATTCCCTTGTGTAACTGGATATCATTTTCCAGGTTAATGAAATGAAGAAGCAACTCATTTTGGCCAAACATTGAAACTAAACTTTGACTTTATTTCCAATTTTTCTGTAGCATTTAAATTAATAAGCCTACGTGTGTTGTGTTTCAACATTTGTATATCTGGTTTAAATCGTTATTGTGCTCTTAATTTCATGGACAATTTAGCATTTTATCTATAGCTTACTGATGCTTAAAAATTCTTGTACTTAAGCAGAAATACTGATTGTACCCAGAAATACTACTTAATCTTCAGTTTTAGAAACAAAAAAATTTTATGGTTTGCATGGTAATACTGAACCCATTTTAAAATTATGTCCCAATGTGAAGGCACTTAGTTTAAGGTCACTCTCTCACCACATATTTGAAGGGGAGTTAAGAATAATTTGTTGTTAGCCCAATAAAATGCAATTTATTCTCGCTTTGCAACGCTGAGAGAAATTTGTGTAACATTGAGCTGCTACGTGTGAATATTTTCTTACAAGTGGTACATGCTACGTAAAAGTAACAGATATTGTCCTAACTAACGCAGGAATTGTAACAACCTCAACAGTGGGTAAATGTTAGTATTGTAGTTTTTTTTAAATGCAGAAAAGTTTCTCAGGTGCTGAGAATCCTTCGCTTTTTCTCTCTCTCTCTCACACACACAAGGCGGAGACGGTTATTCTGAGAGTTAGTGGTCGCTAAGGCAACCAGAAGGAGTATGCAGTGAATGCTGCCGCTTCCCACTGTTCCCAGCTGTGGGATGTGCTCTGGCGCTGACGATGCGCGCTGCTCGCAGCAAAGGCTGTACCGGCCAGTCACAGACTTTCACTCGGACGGAAGTGCCTCAACAGTCTCTCCTCTTGTCATTTGCCAACAGGGGTTCCTGAGCCGTCGGCTGAAAGGTTCCATCAAAAGGACAAAGAGCCAGCCCAAGCTCGACAGGAACAGCAGTTTCCGGCACATTTTACCTGGATTTAGGAGCGTGGAGAATGAAAGGTAAAGAGCGTCTCCGATGTCTTTCCTTCCTCCGTATCTTTTACTGCCGTCACAGTCCAAATATCTTTGCATTAACAAATGTCTTCTTTGTAGCGGACGTGTTGCCCAATTACTGGCTTCCTTAGCGATGGTGTAATGATTTTAAACAGCTGCCGAGGATTCAGCCCAAATATTAATCCAGCGGAATTCGAAAGATCTTTTCCCAGCGTAATTGTTCCCACATTTGCTTCCTGTGAAACGAGACGTGCCTTTATGGTGGCGATTTGTACTATTCCATTGTGATGTGTCGCTTTTCTAGATTTTGGAAGAAATTAATTATTTAAACAAGTAGTTTATTTTTTACAGCTGCACTGTCTGCTATTTTTCGGAAGAATGTAAAAAAAACTGCTTGCCTGGCTATTGTTCTTTTTCAGCATATGCTTTGTTTTTTGAACATCTACGTTTGACTGTTGCAGTTAGGGATGGGTTGTGTGAAATGCAGCGCTAATCTGTTCTGTCTGTACCTTGGCCGCGAGTTCTTGTGAGATGGGTTACTGTGATTGAAGGATGTCTGAAATATCAGTCGACGTTTCCCCCTGCAAATCCAGGTACCTATGCATAGGCGAGGAAGAGTTGCTCAGTCTGTCACCTGTCCGTGAAATTGTGTTTTATTTAAGCGGAGGTGGGGGTATGGTCCTGAATCCGACAGTGTCTTCAGCCAACTATATTAATAGATTTGTAGCGATGAGGTACTTACTGCTCTTTCTCTAACGCCATCATAACGAATAGTGAGATACTGCCCATATTGGTGGGGTATTTATTATTCAATTATCTCGACGGTCTGTGATGTGGTCACTGTAATTGATCTACTCTGTCGCATCAATCAGCTCGGACCACACATTATGGGCCGCCAAACCAATCTGTCAATTTTGCAATTCCCTTTCAAAAGTAATAATAATTAGCCATCTGTTTTATTCAAACAGCATAGACCACCATATATACTAAGAAAAATTCAATCTATTTCTCGTTAACTCAGGGACAAAGTAGAAGTTAAATTATAAATAAGCCAGCCACATACAGTATTAAGATGGAATGGGATAACTGAAATATTTAAATTTGACATGTATTTTTCTGGTTGGAATAAGTATTGTATAGCTATGTACGAAGAATGCTGTGGTCTCAGGAGCCAATGGATACCTAATTATGTCCTTTTTCCATGGATATTCTTTGGATATTGCATGAGGATTTGTCATGGAAGCAATGTTTGCATCAGTTCTTCAGCAGAAAATTGATAATGAGTGCAGTACAAACTCATGTAAATCATGTATAAGTGAAATTGAATCTAATTATACCCCATCCAGTCTGCACATGCTCTGTCTGTTAAAATGACAAAAGGGGAAACAATTGCTGCACTGGCCTTTTGAAAGACACTTTAAATCCATTCTAAATTTGGTGACAGATGTTTCCTATTAATTTAGTTGCAATTATTGTTTACCATGAAACAAATTTTGGCCCCTTGCCTTTTACATAAACCTAAACTGCATTTTAATAGCCCAATAAAATGTGCACTATGGCATCAGTGCTACAGCAATAATACTTACTCTTAATATTTGTCATTTGTTATATGTCAGACTTTCAAACTTATTTAAATTTGAGTGTCTCAATTTAGTTGTAGTCATTTAACAACATGATACCTATTCGCATCCAGCAAAATATTGGAATTCCAAAAGAGAAAACCTAGCAATCAAATTTGATGGGAAAAATAATTCCTTTTGATATCTTGGTTATGTGTGACATTCCTAGTTTAGTATTTTAAGCATGTTCATCAACAGTTATTGCACTTATTTCTTTCAGTTATCCTCTCCCAATCCCCATCCCCAAAAACCCATCACCGTACAATAAAATGCTTATTTTGTTGAAATTCAAGCTTTAGTAGATGAATGGCTATTCACATGGGAACTTCTGTAAGTTTTTCTGCATGTTTGACCTTGAGGGATCTAAGAAGAAAAATAGAGGGTGTTTTCGATTTAAGTTGCTTTTGATCAGCGCTTTTAATACATTATACATTATTTTTCAGCATCGGTTTTCTTTCCTCCTGCTACACTGGTGTGGAAGTATGGGACCTGTATTTACTGAACCGTCATGCTGCCACCTGAGTAACTATTGTTTTTGGGTTTTTGTGGCGCATTGGTAATGCCCTACCACAGGGCCAGAAAGTCCAGGTTCAAGTCCTACCTGCCCTGGAAGTGTGGCAGAACATCTTGAATAGGCTGTTTTAAAAATATTGGTTTTCTTTTGTCCAACCAGTGAAATAATAGCAATTTATCAAGGGCATGAAAGCTGAGCCTGGTCAGTCTTAACCCTCTGTCCTCGTGTGCTTTCCAGCAGGTCTCATCAGAGAGACTGGTACAGTATTGCTACCTCAGCTGAGATTGAGCTATTCACCTTGAATCATGTGTTTAAACTTGAGACCTTCTGGTCTGTAAGGTTTCAATACACATTTTCTTTGTCAACAGGAGTTATTGAAGAATGATGTGTTCCTCAAAACACTACATCTAATTTTATTCTGATGGTGAAGATCTTCAATATCTAAATACTGTAATTGCAAGTTTCTTTCATCACCACACTGAATACAAGTATGCCATCTTTTTAGGATCCTGATTCTTTTATTGTTTAGTTCAATGTTAAAATTCTGATTAAATGCATAGTTTGCAAAGCAAATCCTGTTAAATTGATTTTTCAAGACTTCTTATGGGCCCTTCACTCACCTCTGCACAAATGGCTGCTTCCTCAATCCACTTGTTTCTGGCAGACAAAAAATAGTTCACATCTTTTGACAAAAAGCAATGGGAGTTCATTGCCACAGACCTGGCTACCCAAACTATTAATAAGGCTGTTGACAGTACATGGTAAGCTCAGGTCATTTACAGTGTATCTGGACAATTGCTAAGGATAAATGGTTACTGATATGTTTTCAAGTGTGGAGCATGTGGAATGCAATCATGTAAAGGTCAAGAAAAAAGTTATATAGACTTTAACTACAATCAATCATTCTTTTCTGCAAAATATTTTTACACCTGAAATACACTTGTATCATTGTTTTCTTTTTTTTTGTTTAAAGACCCATATGTGTTCAAACTAGATGACTAATACTATATAATTCTCACTGCTGTCCCTTCTTTCATCTGCTGTCATGGATGCTGCTTTAACAGAGTGGCTCCATCAGAAGGAAAGACCATTTACTCAACAATGATCTGTCAGTTGTCTTAAGTAAGTCAGTTGCTAGGTTAATTTAAGAAGGTTTTGGAAAGTCTATTTTATGGTACTTTGCCTGATCATTATTTTTTTTTTAAAAAGTAAAAATTAAACTACTCCTGCAAAAAGTAGGTCAATTCTAATGGCAAAAAAATGTTGAATACAATATGTAGTGTGCAACATGAAACAAACAAGCCTCTCTTGGTTTTAGATGTCATAAGAATCCTGTTGTTTTACTATCTTTGTATGCTTTCACGTAGATTCTATAACAATATTATGCAGCAGTGAATTCCAGCAGATGCTTCATCACAGCTACTGTGTAGCATTTGACCATGCTGTATCTATGGCTTGTCCATCTCCAGTCAGAAAGTGCTCATAAACATCTTCAAGTTTCTTTGATGAGTAAAGTACTATACCTGCTAATTGAAGATGGATTCAATCTCCCTTTGTTTTTGGAATTTATGCATACAGTAAGTTAAGATCTTACCTTGGTATGGTTTATATTTTGTTTTTACAGCTGTGATCTTGCAATTCTAATATAATTATAATATTTGCTGTTGGTGCAAGACTTGACTGTCTTGGAGAACAGCCAGAAAAATATTTGTCATTGTTGCGGTTGTGGAAGAAACAGACTTTCATTGTTTTCAGTGTTGGAGAAAATTAAAATAGCTTCATACCACATATTCCCAAATCATAATTTTAATAAGTTTACTTAGAACTAGAAAATTTGTAAGGCTGATAGATGCACCTAAAATTAGAAGCATGGATTGGGTGCTTTTGATTTAATTTTGAGGCAGAGAAAATTTGTCAATAAATTGGATTTGAAAAACCATCTTTGCTTAGACCACAGACAACAAGCACAGTGAATGTGATGAAGCAACAGTGTACTTAATATGGTGTATAAGAAGGAAGGTTTTAAAAGGTTGCTATAATGATTGTATTTCCAATGTGTGATCAGCATGGTTTTCTGATTCCTAGTTTATTGCTCCTAGTTGTTAAAAATTGGGTTTTCTGAAAAGATTATTTTGAAATAATAAATAATGGGTAGAGAATAAGGGTGTGCAGTTTAGATAATTTGCAAAGGAAGCAGAAGAAATAATGAAGAAAAACATTTTTGGGCAGCAGTTGGTTAGCATCTGATGCATACTGACTGAGTGTGGTGAAGGCCGATTCAATTATAAGTTCTCTTTGAAAACAGGATTAAATAATTATCAGCCAGGAAAATTTTACAAACCTGCATGAAAAGGGATGGACTCTGGGTGAATTGCTTCTTTGGAGAGGTAGCACCAGACACAATGGACCAAATTGCCAGCTTCTGTGCTGCACACATTCGAGGTGAAGTCTTCTACCTAGTTGGAAGGTAATAGTAGTGGGAACAATTTGAGGTACTGAGTTGTGGGCACTGCACATGAAGCTTATATCACACCACATTATCGATTATTAGTCTATTTTTTTCCAAAAATAATCTTGCAGTGATTCTGTATCTGATTGTAAACTGTCTGTTTGATTTTCCCCTATCTCCTCCAGCAACTGATTCCCATTTATGGAATCTGATGATCTATCAAATATAAATGAAGTAATCTCGATAATAGCCCATCTTTTTTGTCTGTCAGTTTTTTTTTTACCTTGTGTTTTATTAATACATGTAGCTACCTGTCTGTTCCAGGTTTGGAGACGTTTCTTCCACATTCCAGGCTTTACTTTTCCTGTACTTTAGGTTTTCCGTGGTTAGATTCAAATTATTTGAGGAAGTATATTTAGATTTCATATTTATTGAATCAATGATTGAAAGTGTAACAAATGAGTCTATAGATAATTTTTTACATACTTTAATTATTTGGATTGATTTTAAAATTCTATCTCCATTGGGCACTAACCTTTGTGCCATTCAGTAGATTCCAGGGAAAAATTAAGAGTTGCATTTCCAGAACTACAGCTTCATTTTTGTAAGGCAGCTTGTCTTATTCACCCAAGGCTAGTGGATAGGGGTGCAAGGTCAAACACATTGAAGTCAGTGGTAGAAATTGATTTGCTGCTAATTAAGCAAGGGAAGTATTTTCCCAGTGTGTTAGTTCTTAAAGACAATCTGTCAATAACGACTGCAAGGAAAAAAGAGACATTCACCCTAATTTCATTTGTTCTGACAAATCACATTTCCTCAAAATTGCAGTATCTCTGCTTCTTCTGTATCTGCTACTGAAATGTTGCTATGTCTCACAAAGCTGACAAAACCATTATGAAATTAATGCTTTTGAAACTGTTAGATCCTGTTTAATTTCAAATATGTGAATTGTGCCTCTGTCGAATTCTCCTCAAATCCAGTCCACTTTGGTATATTCAGTGCTGTTGCTTCAGCAAGTTGATAGGTTGTTTGTTTTAATGTTACAAAAGAGACATTTCCTTTGAATGTGGATATGAAGAAAAGCTTGAAGTTAATTTGAGTTTTTCTGGTAAGAATATATTGGTCCAGTGTGCAACTTACTGATTTTAAGTGTAGTTTTTGTTTTTACATTTTTTAGGCATTTGTAGGAATTAGACTGATGCTCTTCATTGATATGAAGTGTTTCACCTGAAATTCCATTATGTAAAACCAAGCTAATATTACAAGCAAATCTTTATCAAGCATCACCGAACTTGTGATTTTTAGTTTTGCTGATAGCATACTCTAAGAGCTTTCATGATTTTAAGGAAATAACGTCTTACATAAGCATTTCTGCTTTAGTGATAATACATCATAGGAACATAGAAGATAGGAGCAGGAGTAAACCATTCAGCCCCTCACCAGCTCTACCATTCAATATGATCATGGCTGATCATTGAGCTGAATACCCTAATCCTGTCCTGCCCTCCTCCATATCCCTTCATTCCTTTAGCTCAAGAGCTATATCTACATCCTTCTGCAAACTCATGATGTTTTAGCTTCAACCACTTTCTGTGATAGTGAATTCTACAGACTCACCACTTTCTGGGTGAAGAAATCATAAGAGAACTTCTGTCAGAGCCAATAGTCCTTTGTAAACTTCGTCTGTAGTGAATGAACAAGGGACTGCATATTTTAGTGACTTACTTGGGATTCGCAGTTGTATTTGACCAAGTTCAACTTAGCTCAGATGAAACTTTACAGAGGCCCTTGTTGGCTATGCCTATTTAGAAGAGTAATATTTCAACACCTGATTAATTTTAATTTGAAAATAAAAATCCAAGCCCCACTTAACCATTCTTTCTCCTCTTAATTTTGCCTGAAAATTAACTAGTGCTTTTATCTAATACTTAATACAATCTTCACTAAGCATTAATTCTCAATTAAACCAGGTTCAAGCATTATGCATCTTATCAACCAATCAACTTTTGCCTCACCTGTTGAGCTCATTCTCTTCTGGCTTATCAGTAATTGTTGTTGACTACACACATCTATATTAACAAATAGAATTTAATAAAAATTGAGCAACAAATGAAAGTGAGTTTCAAACAGGAGAAGCTGACAAGCTTATGCCCATGCTACTATCATAATTCAAAGCTCACCAGGAAAACCTAGTTTTGAAATACAAAGACAGATCATAGTATACTACTTGAGGATCCATAATCTAATGTAGAAGACGACAAATCCTAACCTATGATATATTTACAATGCTGGCCATATAAGGAAAAAGCTTGAATGTGTATATTACCATACTTGAAGGATGGCCTGCACTGCTTTACAATCAACTAATTTGATTCTGAAGTGCAGTCGTATCTCAGACAAAATGTTAATATTACAGAGAATTAAACAATCTTGGATACAAGCAAAGGGTAAAAACCGAGACTACTTCAGGTAAGGAGTCAGTGGTTAAACTAATTTTTTTTTTACTCCTAAAATCCTTCACTCTTTACCTCTGTCAGCAAGCACTTAGACCACTTCCCCATGCCCTAAGGCTTGACTTCTGAATTCTTGATATGTTCCTTGGCTTAAAGAAAGAAAAGAAAGAAATAATGTTTTATAAAGCACAGTCCATGATGTCAGGATATCACGGAATGCTGCACAGCCAGCAAACTACTTTCAGCATATTTTTGCACTCATTGTGAAGGGAAATGTGGCCAATTTTCAGGCAATTAGGTCCCATAAACAGTAATGAAATAAGTGGTGATTTACTGTTTTTTGAGTAATAAATGTTGGAAAGTTCATTGGGAGAATGCTACTCATCTCCAAATAGTGTGAAGGATATTTTAAAATATCTATTTGCAAGAAGGGGTACAACCTCAGTTAAACAGCTCATCAAAAAATGACAATCTCTGATAATGTAACACTGCTCTTTAGCCCACCTTAGCGTCAGTTTAGGCTATTTGTTCAAGATTGGCTTTAACCTAAGATCTTCTGATTCACCAAGACAATGATGCCACTGAGCTACAGCTGACATGATTCAACACTCCACAAATTTCAACTTAAAGTGCTGCTGCCCACACCTTTGCCCAGTGTCGTCTTCTACATTAGATTATGGATCCTCAACCATTCTTTCCCAGTTTTACTTTGTGCCCCCCTCAAGTTGATATTCTCATCTTCAGATCTCCTAGTTTCTTTCCTCCACTCTTCAATGTTGGTTTCTTTCTTTTGTGAACCTGACCAAACCTCCTCAAAATATATTGAGGAGTTAGTCTAGACTCTAATGTTTTCTTACTTTAAAGATAAGTGTAAGATGTTGTGCTCCGTATGCAATTTGATTGGCCAAACTACCAGAATGAACAAAATACATTTTTATTCATTTACTGTTATTAAAATACAAAGTAAAATAATTGGCTTGACTGTAACTCTATCAAAATGCCTATCAAAACAATATGTATTAACAATTACCAATTAACTGTTTCAATGTAGTAACATCCCATAAACACGCCCTTAGCAAAGGCAAATTCAGTAAAATAGACAGTCACACATGCAATTTTAGCAGCAGGAAGAGAACTCCAGCTTTTAGCTGTAACAGAGAGGGGACAAAGAGCTTCCACATCCAGCTTCACGATCCCAGCAATTGCTACTGAAAGCTTAAACTTTATTTAAAAAGTCCTAGTTCTGAGGGAGCTTGAACCTACCCATTCACGCTTTTTCCATTGTTCCAACTTGAAAAAGAGCTAAGTCCTCTCAAGCTGTTTACTTTATTGGCTTTGGAGCAGACTACACATGACTTCTAACTCAATTTTTCGTTACTTATTTTTAAAAAAGGGCAAAATACACCTCTTAAATCCATAGCGATTGTTCCACTTCGGTAGAGCATTTTTGCATTCTTGCATCTGCTAATTCAATTCCATGATTGATAGCCATTTTAAAACTGCTCTGTATCACTGCTAATCAGCCTTTTCCCTTTTTCAGCTTTTTTTTTGCAAAACCCTTCTGAATGACTCTGGCTGTTGATATGCTGCTTGTCCCATTTGTTTCCTCTTGCTTGATGTCTATTGTTTTGTCCTTGTGTGAAAAACAGAGTTTTTTTTCTGTGTGTAAAGAATACTGCAGAAATACAAATTGTTGTTTCCAAGCAGGAAATTGTGCAACATGCAGCAGTTGTAGAAGTCAGTGGAGGTTATGATGGTTTGTGATGTTGCAACAAGTGATGTGCCTTAGCATGTGTGGATCAGCAGTTGCAGAAATCTGTGCAAATGCCCTGAAAGATTTATGTTACAAATGTAGTTAGAGTGCTAAGAGGATGAGGGTCCCCCTTGAAATCTTCTAGTCTTCAGTCACTGCCACCTTCAATTCCCATGCCTCAGTTCCTTCAGTGTCCATCTGGTGATTGTGCTGATTCTCCTTTTACCTCCAGATTGTCTCGTATTGTTCCCAAGGGTCCCTGGCTGTGAACTCCTTACAGTGGTTTGCAACTTCGCAACCAGTGTTCAATTTAAAGGAGAATGCAACATTCATCAAAGTGCAAATGTTAAGGAGAATGAGGTCAGAAAGGCATAATTATATAAGATCATTTTTGTACCTTGACCAGTTCAGTCTCAATACTGTGGGAATATGTGAATGGGGTGGTGATAGCCTATTGGATTAACAGCACAGCGATTTCATGCCAGATCCCCAGATAATGTTTTGGGGATCTGAGTTCGAATCCTGCCATGGCAGATGATAGAATTTAAATGCAATAAAAATCTGGAATCGAGTCTAACAATGACAATGTATCCATTCTTGATTGTTAGCAAATACCATCTGGTCCACTAATGCTCTTTCGGGAAGGAAGCTGCCATCCTTCTCTCGTGTAGCCCACATGTGACTCCACACCCACAGCAATGGGGTTGACTCTTAACTACCCTCTGGGTTATGGGGGGTGGGCAATAAATGCTGCCCTAGCCAGCAACACCCTCATCTTGTGTCATGAATTTTTAAAAATTGGATATCAGAATAGAGGGTGTCAAATGTTGTGGGAGAGAGGACTGATGGGATCATAGTTGCAACAACAGCCAGAACAAAATGCAGGTTGGTGTTCAACAAATATTTGAGGAAGAATTATGAATTTTGAGGAGAATTGGTGATTTTGATCATGAAGAAAATGTGTTCTTTTTACGAAGGTAATTACAGTGAAGGTCTGTATGGTTGCTTTCATTTCCGAGGCAGATTTCTGACTCATGGCTTTAATTAAAAAAGGTAGGTGTAAACCACACTAAAAATCAAAAGGAAATGCAGGTTAAAGAGTATAAAAACAAAGGAGGCGGTTGAAAACAAATTAGGAAGAGAATTTTGGAAATATTCCAAAACAATTGAGGTGAGATTAACAGCAGGTCAAGGATGTTCATGTAGGATGCTCTGGTACAGAAATCAAAGAGAAGTAGGTACACCTGCATTATTATTGATAGTAATTTTAATTCAAGTTTAAAGTACATGCTGTTTAGTGCTATCCTGCATGAGTAGTGTTAACCCTTTCAGTTTCTAAATACCTCAGTATTTAAAAACAGAAATAAACTTCTAAAATGGTACCAATAAGATTCGACTGTCTGGAACCCATTGTCAGATTTCACGGCTGTAAGAGCAAAATTACCGCATATTAAAATGCAGTTCGCAGTGTTTCGTTCTCACTTCCACAACAACAGCTTTGGATAAACAATGATGCTTAATGTTGCCAACTTGTGAAATTGCTGGTTTAACAAATTCATGGAACAAACCAGCTGTTTACTCCTCACTTTCCTTTCAAGTAGAGGATCAATAAAAATCCTTTGTGCAATTACTGCATATTTAACCTTGTTACTTATGAAATTGCTTGCCTTGACACGTGTTGTCATGTTCTTTTTGCTTGAGTTTGGAATCAATGAGATCAAATCCATGCTAAGATAAAGGGGTGAACATTTAGAAATGTAACCACAGTTCCATTGCTTATTGCATACAAAAATTGCAATGAAAGGGGTCATCACTTTGATTAATTCCATGAAGCTGATTGAATCCAGACCACTCTTCCTATTTTTCATACGTAGTTTATTTATAAAGCAGCATATCCACATGAGCGCATATGTCCTTGAGGCAGTTTTTTATTATAAACCTTTTAATACAATTATTCATTATTAGTGCATTAGGATGTCACAAGTGAATAGTCTATTAAAAGTTGTTTTTTGGGCAGATGGTTCCATAGGAGTAAGTTACTAAATGTATTTTCTCTCTTCTAAGATTGAAAATTACTATTGCAAAAATATTGCTGCTGAAAGTGGAATTTAAAAACTATTTTCTCACAAAACACTTTAACTTTTCCAGTACTTTAATTACAAAGCATCAGTAAAATCAGATCAGTCTTTGTCCTAATATCTCCATAGTTCATGCTTTGAACACATTCCACAAGATAGTGTACAAATTATAGAAATATTTTTACAATAAAGATTACCAATTTTTTTAGCTACCATCAAACTTTATTAAACCCTTTTTAGTTTTATGTATAATACCATTAGAAAAAGGTGGATTAATAAAACCTAATTTGACTTTAAGTTGTGATGTTAACTGGGCATACATTATGATAAATTGAGTTTCACAAGGGATAAAATCCATGCATTTCCTTTATAAAATTCAGAACTTATTAGAAATTATTTTTTATTCAGTCAGTTCTTTTTGTAAAGATTTAATGCAGAAGTTACTTAAATCTTTTTTACCTGAACAGAATTTGAATAAAGCATATCCTCAAAAACTATTATTCAGAATTATCCAGAATAGTTTCTGTTGCTTCTACTTCATAAGGTTTGATCTAGGATTGTGAAATTTTACTTGTACTCTGTGCTTACAAGAAATACCTGAAGGATGACTCTGATTGGGGAATGTATGTAATTTGCTGACATTAATGAGGCAGAAGAACGATCTAGATCTGCTGCTATTGTGCCTGCTGGTGATATTTTTTGTTGATGTTACAATTTTTGTTAGTGTCAATGATATTTATCCTTGCTTTAAATGAAAAGACATGCCACCTGTTTAACTGTCAGTTTTTTTAGCAGTTTAATGATGCTCGATTTGATACCTGCAGCTATCATTAGTGATTCTTATGTGATAATGTCAGTCCAGTCTAAAAGAGAAAAAAAAAATGATTGTACAATTTAATACTTCATTAATATGTGAATTTACGTTAGCTTGTGTTTGGTGGTATTGCTGGTATTTCAAGCAAATTCGATCTTTGTCTTGTAATGTGGTGTAGGTTAAAGAAGAGGTCAGATCTCTTTCAATAGAGTAGAATATCCTTTATTGTCATGTATACTCCATTGGAGAAGTTCAGTGGCAAGCTTTTACAATATCTGCCTGTTATGGCACCACCGTCTTAGGTTCAAGTACCTAGGTACAAATCTTGGATACAAAGGAGGAATTAAAAAGTAGTTGCATTACTTTAAAAATTAAGTTAGAAATAAAACGTTGTTAAAGCATTGACATTATAGTCTGGTAAGAAAATTTCAAATAAACAACATTTTGTGGTAGCTCAGTGCAGAGCCTCTGCACGTGGTCTGACCGCCTGCGCCAAACCCCAGTCGACAAGCCACCCCTGCTTTGCTCCAAACCCCCAGTCTGCTCCATACCAGCTCTCAGCTGCTTCAAGGTAAGTTCCAGGACTGTCTCCCCTGTGCCAGTGTCCGCCCAGGACACTCTGCCTGTCTGCTGCTCTGGGTTGCTGCAGTTGTTTGGTTGGTGGGTGGGAGGGGGTGGGGGGTGGGGGGTGAGGGGTGAGGGGAGGGGTGTTTTTCTATCAAATAATCTAGCTCACTGATTCATACCTCCTAATGCCTTGTACACTAAGAGGGAGAGGGAGGCAATTTGTGGCTAAGAACTAGGTCATAATGCAGGCAAAAGTAAACAAGGGTGTGCAAATAAAAATGTGCTTACATTTTAACATGACATGTTCAGTGGACTTAAATGCACAACCTTTTGACTTGGGAAATAATGTTGCCTTTGAGCCACAGTTTTGGAACTGCAACCCTAAATCTCCACAAATTTGTTACCTGCCTTTTAATCTTAAAAGCTACTTAATTGATCAAACTTCTATCTGCCTCTCATTATAACTCCTCCATTGGCCAAATGTTGATTGTTTGCTGCCCCTGTGTTATGCCTTTGATAATTTTCCAGTGCTAAGGACATATTACAAATGCAGCAGTTGTACTTGATTGTATTTCGAGTGGTTTTGAGTGTGGTGTGTACAGTTTCTTTATGCTCCCAACACAGTTTTAGAAACTTTTTAATGGAATATTCATTTTTGCATTTCAATCTCAGAACAAGTATCCTGAAGAAAATGTGAATTCTGCTACTTTTTGCTTGCCAACTCTCAAATGAATTCCTGGAAAATTGATAATGTAATCAGTTTCCATGTGAAATTCTAATGATTGGAAGGTCATTGGGTGAAGGAAACGCACAAGTATTGGTTATAGATATAACACTGTATTTTTCTTGTAGGTTGCCAGCAGCACTATGCAGGAGATTCCTCTTCTATTCCTGAAGACTCTTGGATAATCCGATGGATTGGCAAATCTTTACTCTAAATTCTGCTGTCGTATCAGTCAAGCACTGCCATTTATTTACAGAGATAAACACAGATTGCAATGACTAAATCCAACTTTGTTTGCCAAATTCTCCTCCCACACATCAGCTTTCAGTTCTGTTCACTTAAAATGCACCCCCATGTTGGCATAGGAATTTGTTTCTGTCATTGTCATTAATTACAATTATGCTTGTAGCTTGATGAGCAAAACAGTACTATTTTCTAACAGCAATGTTGAATTATACTTTATCCTCAGTTTAACAGTAATTTGCATTTGTACTTATCGTCAATGGACATAATAGCCTGGAATTGTTCTGATTTCTGATGCATTGAATATCAGAGACCACATACAAAGTCTAGATCCATGTTCTTTTTCCTGTTAATATAGATTTCTTTTTCATTCCTTCCTAAGTTTAACACATTTGATCAATATTTTTGAGGAAGTCATGAGGAATGTTGATGTGAATGATACATTTGGTGAAGTCTACGTGGATTGCAAAATGGTTTTAAAAAAACCCAAGGTTTTTCATGAGGTCCCCCATGGTGGATTGGTCAAGAAAGTAAGAGCTTATAGGATCCAACTCAAAGTGACATGTTGGATCCAAAATTGCCTCAGAGGCAGGAAGCAGTAGGGGATTGTAAAGGGATGATACTGTGACCATTTCATGTGTGGTTCCACCGAAATCGGTGCTAAGACCCTAGCTACTTGTATACATTAGTGATTTGGGCTTAAGTGTAGGTGGCACCAAAAAAAATAGTAGGGTAATAATTAGTGAGGGGCTTAGCTGTAAACTGCAGGTAGATATCAACAGAATGGTCAGGTGGACAGAGCAGTGGCAAATGGAATTCAACCTGGAAAAGCATGAGGTAACAGACTTGGAGAGGACTAACCAGGCAAGGGATTGCACTGTGAATGTTAGGACATTTATAAAGTGCTGAACATCAGAGAAATTTGGCTGTGCATATTCATGGATCCCTGAAGATTGTGAGCAGATGGATAAAGTGGTTATGAATGCATATGAGCCACTTGCTTTTATTAGCTGAGGCATAGAATAAGGACGTTATCTTGGAACTATTTAAAGCTGGTTGGGTCACAACTGGAGTACTGCATGCGGTTCTGGTCACCACATTATGGGAAGGATGTGATTGCTGTAGAGAGAGTGTAGTTATAATGTACCAGGATACTATCTAAGCTGGAGAGGCTGAGTTATGAGAGAAGTCTGGATAGGTCTGGGTGGTTTTCTTGGAGCAGCAAAGTTTGAGAGTGGATCTCATAGAGATATACAAAATTTTGAAGGGCATAGATAGGGTTGATCAGAAGGCACTTCTATTACTAATAGAGGGGTCAGTAACCAAAGAACACCAATTTAAGCTAAGTGGTAAGAAACTAAGACAGGTCCTGAGGGTGGTGGCAGTCTGGTCAGAAACCTTCTTAACATGTTAAGCAATATTTAGAGATTCACTTTTGTGCCATAGCCTCCAAGAGTATAGATCAAGGCTGGAAAGTAGGGTTAATGTAGTTAGATTATGTTGACCAGTACAGACAGATGGGCCAAATAGTCTCCTGTGCTGTGTCTGGAGTTCAAGGAATTTGACCCAGGAGCAGTGAGTGAATGGCAGTATAGTTCCAAGCCAGATGATGTGTGGCTTAAAGCAGAATTTGTCTGTGATGATGCTCCTATACATTTGCTGCCCTTCTAGTTGGTAAAGGGTGCCTTTTTAGAAGGAACTTTCGCAGGAGACTTGTTGATTTGTTTCAGCATATCTTTATTGATGGTATTCAGTGCTGCCACTATGCATAGGTGTTGAAGAGATTGATTGATTGATTATTTAAGGTGGTGGATAACATGATCACGCAGATTGCTTTGACCTGGATTGTGTTAAATTTAGATTGTTATTGGAACTGCACTCATCTACACAAGTGGACTCTACTGCATCACCTGAACATGTCCTCACCAATCCCGTTGTTGCAAATGCATTTGTCAATGGCTTTGTTGGTAGGATTGACCATTGAGCAGTCATTGTAGATAAAAAGTCCCATTTTCACGTAATCCTCTATCATTTTCTATGGCGTTACCACAGTACTAAATTGGACAAGTTTTGGGCGGAACTAGTAACTCAGCTGGATATTCATAACATACTGTGGCCTGTAAGCAACAGTAGAATCGCATTCAGCATTGATCTGTATCTCATGATCTGGCATATTCCACGTTGTCCCTATTACAATCAAGCTGGGAAATTAACCCAAGTTCCATGAAGAGTACAGGAGCAGCCCAAGTCTACATAAAATTGAAGATACATGCTTGTATGCCATAGAGCAGATGCAGCATGCAATAAGCAAAGAGAGGTGATCCCACAAAAACTGATCAGATCTAAGCTCTGCAGCCTTGGCACACCCAGTTGTAAATGGTGGCAGATAAATAAACAATTAATAGGAGAGGAGGTTCTACATATATCTGCATCCTCAAGGATAGGAGATCCCAGCACAAGGGTGCAAAAGACAACACTGAAACATTTGGATCCATCTGCTGCCAGAGTGAGGTGGGCGATCATCTTTGCCTTCTGTTGAAGTCCCCAGCATTACGGATACCAGTCTTCAGCCAACTTGATTCATTTCATATATTTTTAAGAAACAGCTGAAGGCAATGGATACTGCAGAGTCAAGGAAATGAATTGAATTAAATTGAATTGAATTTATTGTCACTTGTACCGAGGCACAGTGAAAACCTTTGTCTTGCAAGCAATGTGGGCAGATTGCATAGTTAAGTAGCATAGATAAGTAAATAATAGGTAAACAGCAGCAAAAACAAAACAAAGGTACAGGTGAATGTTAAGAATTTGAGAGTCCATTCCGTATTCTCACAACAGTAGGGTAGAAACTGTTTTGAAACCAGCTGGTGCTTGTGTTCAGGCTTCTGTATCTTCTCCCCAATGGTGGAGATTGTAGAAAAACATTGCCAAGGTGGAATGGATCTTTGAGAATGCTGGCCCCCTTGACAGTGGGTCTGTTAGATGGATTCTGTAGATGGAGGTTGGCCTTTGTGATTGTCCGGACCAACTTCACCACTCTCTGTAACGGTCTCCGATCTTGAATGGTACAGTTGCCATACCAGGTAGTGATACGTTCAAACAGAATGCACGATGGTGCACCTAGGAAAGTTGGCAAGGGTCTTCACCATCATGCCAAATTTCCTCAGCTGCCTGGGGGAGAAGACATGCTGTTGGGCCTTTGTAACCATTGCATCCACATGAAGAGTCCAAGAAAGCTTGTAGATGACCACTTCCAGGAGCTTGACCCTCTCCAGTCGTTCTACCTCTGCTGTTAATGTGTTGGGGGGGCATGAGTAACATCCTGCCGAAAGTCAATAATTTCCTTCGTTTTGCCAGCATTGAGAGTTTGGTTGTTCTCAGTGCACCGTTTTTTCCAGGTCTTCCACCTCCCGTCTGTAGTCTGTTTCATCGCCATCTGAGATTCGACCGACTATGGTGATTTTGTAAATGGCATTAGTCTGGTATTTGGCGACACACTCATGGGTAAACAGTGAGTGTAGTAGTGGGCTGAGTAAACACCCTTGCGGGGGCTCCCGTGTTGAGTGTTAGTGAGGATGAAATATTGTCCCCAATCTTCACTGTGGCCTGTGGGTCAGGAAATTGAGGATCCAGTTGCAGAGAGTGGGGCTTAGTCTGAGATCACTAAGTTTAGTAATTAGTCTCGAGGGGATAATAGTATTGAAGGCTGAACTGTGGTCAATGAGAAGGATTCTTACATAGCTGTTCTTGGTGTTAAGACATTCTATAGGTTGTTCTGCTATAACACACATTTTGATAACACAAATTCATGATAATATGATTGACAAAATGGGGACACTGTTTCTAAAGCACGAAGTTTTAAAATATGTATTGTTTATAGCGGGATTCCAGCCCCGTTAGTTTAAATGGTGCTACTATTACACTATTTTCTTATAACACAGGATTACATGAGAACGGAAGTAGCATATTATAGGCAGAACTGACTCTTTTTTTTGGGATACAATCTAATAATCTCTTAACATTAAATGGCATTACTATCACTGAATCCCCCACTAATCATTTGAAGATGACAGATAAACAATGAGTTAGTCACTGCAGAGTTTCCAGCTGATGACCCCACTGTTTATTTAGCTTGTCCAGTTCTGTTTCTGGTCAACAAAAACCCTGAAAGGTGGTGTTAGTGGAAAATTCAGTGATGGTGATGTCATTACTGTCAAAAGGTGATGTTTAGATTTTCTCTTATTGGAGATGATCATTGCCTGGCACTTGTATGATGAATGTGTTACTTATCATTGAGCAAGTCCAACTTGAGTGTTTTCCAGGTCTTGCTGTAAATGGACATGATCTACTTCAGTGCCTGAGGAACTGTGAATGATAGTAAATGTTGTGTAATCATCAGTGAATATCCCACTACTGTACTTGTGATGGAGGGAAACTCATAAATGAAACAGCTAAAGATAGTTGGACCTAGCCCACTAAACTCCTGGGACTGAAGTGATACCAGGGTGAACCAGCTTCCTTTGTGCTAGGCATGATTCCAACTACAGGTTCTAACTTTCTGATCTGATTTAGGATTCATTCATCAATGGAATAACAATGCCAAAAACAATCCTTCCATAAGTTTCAGGCTTGCAAAATTTAACAGTGCAAACGATAATGGTCTGCATATCTCTACTTGATGTTTGAGGATGTATTGCACAATGTTAAAGGACAACGTTGTTCTAATTAATGGCGCACCAGTAAAAATATCATCAGAATCCAATCTGTTTAATTTATCACTTCATCACATTTCACCAAAATCGGAAGAGGTTTTCAACTGTATCGCTTTCAAATGTACAATTCTAGATGTCACTAAATGTTGGAGAAGAATGATTACAAAAGTGAAATGTTTTATGAAGTTGAAGAAACAAGGTAATAGCATAGTTGAACTAAAATATAACGACAATAGAGCGACAAAATAGCAGGTTGAGGAAGACATGTTGATATCCTGGATGTATTTCATTTGCTTTATTCTGTCTTTTAAAATAACAGCTGCAGTGATCAAAATTTCTAAACACAATAGCAGTAAGTTAGAAATCTATGAAATTATAGTGTCATAAATTACATGGGTTACAGGACATTAACACAATCCTTAGAACTATTCCATTCTAATTTCTGACACAACTGCAAGTTCTGCTGCTGTGACAAAACCAGCTTTCATAAGGAGATCTGAGTTTATGCCCTATTTCTGAAGGATATTTCACTGTTGTCAACAATGATGATTCCTCAATCAAAAAAGTCTCCTGTTAATGCAAACTAAAAGCTGTACAAGAAATGTGCTAGCTAACAGACTAAAATTATTATATACTTAGATAAATTCAGAAGCTGAATATCCTACTTTGACCTTTTGTACATTGTGAATGCGCCCTCCTCAAGTTTCCAAATTACTAATGAAAGCTGAGTAATAAAAGCAAGGCTTGACTAATTTTCTTTTCAAAATTTGAAGAAATGTATTAATTAGTTAAGGCTGTAAGACAGTAGCTTATTTTAAATCACTCCCAGGAAAGAAGTCAGTAAATTCGCCAATGTGCTAATGTGAGAGTTTCAGGGAACTGGCTGCAACTGAAGAGATTGTTCAGTGCACTAAGAATAAAGGAATGTGCATGCAGTGCTTCCAGTTTCTTTTCTTTATTCACGGCATTTCTTTATCTTATAATTGGCTGGGCAGTATTTTAAGCATCAGGTGTTATTTGGTCATATTAACTTCTTCCACTTTACCCCTCAGTTTTTCTATTATATTCTGTGCCTTTTCTGTCACCATCTATTAGACTTCCTTTATTTAGATGGTGTTTTACCCTCTGGTTTGCCAGCTATAAATTTATTCCTCTGGAGTTCTCAATAATCTTAATCTCTGTCAGGTTATATAATTTGTCATTGTTTTTGCCTCAGGTATTTGACCATTCATTTTTTGAGTAAATGCTAGCTGTTGGGTTAGAGGGCGAGGAGTCATTCTCTATTCAGACTATTGCTAGTTGCTCAAGTGCTAAGGAAAACTCGAGTGGCATCAGTTGGTCCTCTAATTTTTCTTCTACGTGGCATCTCCTTTGTAGCAACCAAGCTGAAATAGGGAACATAGTAGTGAGGCAGATTGAATCTGGGTACAGTTGTCGATTGTTCTGGCGTTATACTGTAATATAGGGTCACAGTCAGAGGGATTGCATAGATTGCAAATCAGGAGTTGGACATTAATATAAGCAAACTGGAATCTTTCTGTTCTTGTTTTTCTTTGGGCTAGTTACACTGTTTCCCTTTAAAAATCATATATGCATGTGCAGACCTAATTATATGGCATTAGTAGAGGGAAATACAGAACATTATTTTGTTGTGGGTTTGCTGGACTCCATATGGGTCAGGTATATTCAATGTCAGAAGAAGCTGAAGTAATGGGCACCAGAACTGCTGCATACTAATGGAAATGAAAATACATCACATTGATAAAATATTAAATAGAAGCCTGTTTTAATCGGTAGATGGTTCAGTATGCTTTAGTGATAAAGTTTAAAAATTATTTTAACACAAATCATGAGATTTCTATTACTCAGGTAATTGAAACTGCAAATCTTATTTGGATTCCTTTGCTATTCGTAGTTGTGATATGTTGCTCTTGCTTAAAAATGAACTGGGATTAAAGATGTTATTTAATATCACTCTTTAAATGATAAATTAATATTAAAAGCTACTTAGGTGTCTTGTGAATTTAATAATTTCAGTTGGGTTTAGCCATTTTGCGATATTCCTGCAGAACAGTGATATTCAAATATTAAGGTTTTTGCATTTGCTAAACCATTTCTGTGTAGGAACATAGAAACAGGAATTAGATGGTGCCATTTGTCCGTCATTTTATATTTTTAGTGTATACAAATTCAACAATGTTTGGGGATGTGCATTTTACTCATACCAAGTGGATTATGCCACTATTTTAATCATACATTAAAAACAGGTCTGAGCCATTAAACCAAACTGTGCAGCTGATTGTTCATTAAGCAAACTTCCCAAGGCACTATTGTGCTATTAATAATGAATCTACATGTATGTTTATTACTAAAATATAAAATAATTGTTCAGTGGGTAGCTCGACTCATGTCCAAGTCGAATCTTTATTTCCTGAGCATATAACATATGCTGATTGGACAAATAAGAGGTAGTAATAATCTATTGGTCTATTGATGCATTCAGTAAAATCATAGCTAATTTTATTTTGGTCTTAAATTGAGTTTCCTGCTTGTCCCATATACCTCCTAACTCTTATGACACTCATAAATCTGCTTGACTCAGGTTCATTGAATTTGTTCTGGATAGTCTTCCTTGCTCTCTCTGCAAGAGAATTCCAAACGTTTAATGACCCATTGAGAGAAAAGAATAATTCTCATCTCCATCTTAAGTGGAAGACCCTTTGTTTATGAAGTGTCTCCCCAGCCCAGTTCTGGATACCTCCTGAGAAAAAGACTTCACAGTATCTCCCCTGTCAAACCTCAAGATCACTACCTTGCATTTTCCTAAACTCCCAATGAATATAAGCACAAGCTGCTCAGTATTGTTTTCATAAGAAAATCCCTTCATCCTAGGAATCTGTTGATGAATCTTCTGACCTGCTTCCAATGCAAGTATATCCCTCCATAGGAAATAGGTCCAAAATTACACACTGCATTCTAGGTGTGATGTCATCAATGACCTATTCAGTTGCAGCAAGACTTCCCTACTTTCATACTCCATCCTGTTTCCAAGGAAGACCAACATTTATTTGCTTTTCTAATAACTTTATCTGCATGTTGACCTTTCTGATTCATGTACAAGTGCACACAGATCTCACTGTACTTAGCATTTTGCATTCTTTCTCCCTTTAAATAATGTTTTTTAAAAAATTCTTCTGGCTAAATCAGACTCCAATAGTTAGGATTTGCTGAAAATGACCCATCAAGTCGGCTAAAATTCAGGCCTGAATTTGGCACCCACCCCTACACAGGCAAGTTGAGTGACTGTATACCTAGGGACTGCTTCAATCTCATTTAGTTCTCAAGACCAACCAGATTCCTTCCCTCCCCCCATCCTGACTTCTCTTCCAATTATGGATTTTGTGTTTTCTGGAACAGCGAGAGAGAGAAGAAACCTTCAATTGGAGAAGCAGATGAGTGACACAGTTTCTAATCGGAGGAGCAGCTCCTTGCAGATTGTCTCCCACGTACAGGGATGACTTTTTTCTGACGGTCACCCCATGATTGATTTTTCCCAGATGGTTTGAGGGCATGTTCACCAGCACCCTCCCTCATGCAGATTGTTTGAAGAAATACACATCATCTGCTTTTGTCACAAAGGTCCTGTTGGATAAGACACTTCAAGTAGTCTGTGTTAATGGAGCATGGTAATTTATAAGTAAGTGCTGCTACATTTGGGTCTCTGCCAAGTACTAACCCAACCAAACAAGATCGGAGGCATAATAACACCAAATTTGCTTCAATTTCCTTATCCTTCAATTCTTCTACCTCTTGTAGCCACAAATGCTTGCCATCTGTGTCCTAACTTGGAAACTGAAAGTTTCCCAGCCAATTCATAAGATCTCTAATGTTGCTTTAATCTGCAATTTCCACATGCAGTTGTGTACCTGAAGAATAATACGTCATGACTCAACGAAAAGGTATCAACTATATGCAGTCACTTCAAAATTATCAGTTAAGTTCATTATCAGGTTCTTCGATTTGTAGGGGAGGAAAAAAAACACTATATTGTTACAAAGATGTGGGTGTACTGTACCTTTAGGAGAGTTTAAAAACTACCTGACAGCACCATGTTCTGAAAAAAGATACAATGCAACATGTTCCAGCTGCTAGGGTAGCTGGTTGCCTGGAAACGACTAAACAGATTTGGATTAGATCAATCAGTTTAAATTTTACCTCAAAAGTACCAAACTCCAATCCAGTTTGAATTTAGTATATTGACGTACTTTAAAAGCTAATGACACAATCCGATGCTTTGGGGGTAATAGACCAAGGAAAATTAAACCGTTGAGAGGAGAACTGCCAAGCGACCAGCATGTAAAGACTGTATGCAAAATAGCTCTCTTAAACAGTATCTTTATCAGTCGATAAGCTGTGAAGCAGAATCTTCAAAAAGAAGAAAAGATGACAGGAATACAGAGAAAACTGAAAGCTGCCTGGTTTTGAGATAAGACATTTTGTTTTATAAATCTTGATCGGGAGTTTTATTGGACTAGTATTATAGAAGGAGAGGTAAAAGATAGGGTAGAGAAGAGTTATTTTAAATAGTCTTGACCTCTCAAATTTCATAGATTACTGCACGGGATAAACCTTTCCTGTGTTGCTGGTTCATAGTAGACAGGAGAATTTACCCTGTGTCTTAACAATATTCTTTTCATTTTAAATCCTTTTGCAGGGTTGATCTGAAAATTATTCAATATGGAAACTAATAGATGAGTTTATTTATGGTGTGCCTCTAGTATGAACCAATTCTCTAACTGCCACAGGGCGTTGTCTTCTCACTATAATCCACTATGACATGTGTCACAGCACATATTTTAAGGTTGCTGATGTAAGATAACACATAAAGGGACAATTTTTTATCGTTTTGAAACTACATTTATAGAATCGTTATTTTGACATAATTCTGTCCAATGAGCCATCCGAGCTCAGCTGGAGAAATTTGCAAAAGACCCAAAAAGTAGTAAGATATTTTTTAATCAAGTGTACCAAACTTCCCAATCTTTCAAACCAATATTACTAACTTTATTACTACCTCACTAACGTTTTTACTTCTAGTGATCCTACAAATTTTACTTCTACTCCATGTTTAAAAAAAAATCGATGTCTGCTGCATGAGGTACTTACAAAGCCATTTTTACCTATAATATACTGACTGCACACTTCTGCTCTTTAGAATAATCATTATTGTATTTTAATGACTGAAAATCAAATGAAACAAATTTGAAAGACAGCAATATAAACTTTTTAAAACCTAATTTAACTCAAAATCATTGATGATAACTGTCCATGTTCTGCTTCGTAGTGTGTTTTGAATTTGACATCTAACTTGAGCGTGACGGCAGTGAATGTATATCGTATGTTAGCATTCATGTATTTCCCTCATGACAAGTTTGGTCTTAGCTATGGAATAGTTTACTGGGTGTTAATGTAATTCATGTAAGTGGTACAAGTAGCATCCTAAAGAAAATATGCTCAATATAGTTCTTATAAGATTGTTTTTATGGCACTGTGCATGATGGTGCATTGAGCTTCATTGGTATAATTAATGATGACAGGATTAACCTTTTTCCAGCTGATTCACTAAATCCTCATTAGCAGCATGCAACCAAGTGGATTTACTGGGGTGAATGCATGACTTGTCAAATGTGCAAATTAACATTAAAATTATATTAATTCCGGCGCTATATTGAAGTAATACAGTAAAATATTTTTTAGAAACAAGCTTAATAAATAATGCAACATGGTTTAATCTGACCATCGATTAATGTTACTGAAAATTGGCTAACAGTGCATAGTTTCAACATTTGAGTTCTCAATTATTCATAAACTCAACAATTATTGTTTACATTTACGTTAGCTTGTCTTTTTTATTTTTATTAGTATTTTGATTGAAATTCACTGTTCAAAGCTACCTCAAAAGCTCAAAGTTGAAGGATATTAATCTCTTGAAGGAGGCTGACAGACAGGAATATGATGTGTCTGGACACCTAAATGGTTCATAAACATTAGAGGATAGTTCAGACTTAATTTTTGTTCTCCCTTTCGCAATGCTGCCAAACCCTACTGGTATTGCTTTGGACTTCCCTTAAGCTCTTGAACTTCACAGCTCCTTCTTAATGATAGTAGAACTCCACTATTTATCGATAAAGATACTCTTTAAGAGAGCTATTTTTCATACCATCTTTACATGCTGGTCACTTAGCAGTTCTCCTCTCAACTGTTCAATTTTCCAAGAATACGCCTTTACCATGACTCAGCTTCCAGTTTTGAGATCCTGAGATCTTCCTCAAAGTACTGTAGACTTCTAAGGCATTATTTTCAGCTTCCAGTAGGCATTGGAGGAAAGAAGGTGGTAAAAATAGATCTGGTTTCCTGACTCTATCTTTTTGTTTTTTCACAGAATGCCAACATTGCTGGCACTTATTGCCCATCTCGAATTACCCTTGAAGTCATGATTTGAAGGAGCTAGTGTTGGACTGGTGTGGACAAAGTTAAAAAATCAAACAACACCAGGTTATAGTCCAACAGGTTTATTTGGAAGCACTAGCTTTTGAAGCACTGCTTCTTCTTCAGGTGGTTGTGGAGCAGGACCATAAGACACAGAATTTATAGCAAAATGTTACAGTGTCATGTGGCTGAAATATATTAAGCAAACTTAGATTAAGTCTTCCATCTTTTAAAATGGTTTTGCTAGTTTCTGTTCATTAATATGTAAATCCCAGAACTCCTTTTAAGTCACATTCTCAAGATAACTTCAGTTCAGACAATGCATTAAAGGTGTGAGTTTAAAGTCTGTCTGTGTCCCGGTCTTGAGTCAGACTGGTTCTATTTCTAAAATCTTACATGGATTGACTTTAGGTTATGCATTTTTTTTGAGTAAATTAAAATAAAAGCTAATGCTTCCAAATAAAGCTGTTGGACTCTAACCTGGTATTGTGTGGTTTTTAACTTTGCCCTTGAGAAGGTGGTGGTAAGCAGCCGCTACATACCAGGAAGTGTAGATGCACTGTCAAAGCTTTTGGGAAGGGAGTTCCATGATTGTGATCCTGATATGGTGAATGAACAATACTATAGTTCTAAGTTAGAATGATGTATGGCTGAGAGGGGAACTTGTCCAAGGTGTTGCCATGTATCTGTTGCCCTTGTCCTTCTACTTGACAGAAGTCCTGATTTATAAGGTGCTGTCAAAGGAGCCTTGAACCATTTGTTGCAGTGAATCTTTTAGATCAGCCTTGTACAAAAGATGGCAGTGGGAATGTGGCTGTCCAAGGAATCCTATCCGGCCTGTGTCCGGTGTTCCAAATACCATTAACTGCAGATTCTGCAAGGCGATTTTCTTCCATTCAGAAGCCAATTCTCTTCTGTCTTCTGCTGCTAAAGGCTGACCATTATTTAACAGTAAATCAGAGACTGAAATAACTTCGAATTATAAGAGTAGTGAGCAGACTGAATGTTCCTGCTTGAGAACGGTAGCTTGTCTGCTGGGCATATCAGAAGATAAGACAGTGGTTCAGGGTTAATACTTTATGTTGCAAAGCTAAACAGTCTAAAATATAGCGGTGTCCTTTGCAGCCTGTGCAATTTTGAAGAGCCATTGTGAATTGTGGCAGTTTTAAAGTCACCTGTGGTTATTTCTGCTTCATGGTGACTGAGTATGATCAGTTTGTAATGTTTAATGACATGGTCAAGATTGCTTGTGACCACTATTTGTATTCAAATTATGTTGTCACTGTACGGCATTTCACATTCAGAAGTTTATGATTACAGATATCTTAAACTTGTACTCTGTAAGCATCTGACTGAAAGAATTGCCTCTTGAAAGGCTTAACTATTGCTCACAAATAGAACCTGCATCTTGAGACAAAACAAACACTCACTCTGCCTGTTCCAGATGTGGTGGCAGTTGGTTTTAATTTCCTTTTGTGTATTTGCAATTTGGATAATGATGGAAGGCTGCACAGGTTGTGTTTCACAGAGAACGTCATTGACTCAGCCTGGTAATGTAGAGGATGACAACCAGTCTATGCCACCGAAGCCTTCATGTCCCCTTTTTTCAAGTGTATTTTCTTTCAATCTCATTAGTTTTGAACTTGCACACATTCCAATCCAACTCTTGCATTTAAGTCTTTGCTTGTCACCATCATCTGTTGAAGCCAAGGTGGTAGTGACCACTGATGACCGTCTCCCTTAATAACATATGTCATCAATGCATTATTATCTTACACCTTTATTTGACTTGCCCCATTGAATCCCAACATGCTGCACTCAGTCCCCACAATTGACATCCCCTGACCTGCCAATCACAGCTGTGATCCCTGATAATCCACCTTGACTGTGTCCAAGTTCCTGGCCTGAGAATGGACAATGCCTTTGACTGACTAGTGGGACCTTGACTGAATATTGTCACTTCTCCACATGCCTTCTGTTTTGACTAAGAACTCATCCCCCTAGACTTTGAGACATGGCCATTGGTTGATGCTCATGTAATGCGTTTGCCATGTAACGTGCTGGCACATTCCGTAGTTGTAGCATTGACATTGTACGGTGCCGTACAGCAATATGTCTGTTCACTTGAATGATCACCGCTGGAAACCATGGCAAGCTGTCTGGTTTTGTGTTAACACTAAAAGATAAGACAGGAGTACTGTGAATGTGTAAGTTCTGATCAATGTGGCAAAGTTCTAAAAGGCAAAGCAGGGTAGAGATGCAGTGATAATGTAAGTAACTGCAAAGTGAGTAAGTGCTGAGAGAGCCAACTAAGAGCCCTGACACGCACCCTAGTCCAGTGTGTGACACATGTCTGTTGTCATGCGTGCTTATTAGCCTGGCAGCAGCATTGCTGTGAAAACTATCAGCACGTTTCAAATTGCAATGCTAAAGTGGTGAACTGCACTTTGAGTGAGAGAAATACTTTATTAGTCTGTGTCTGATGCCACCCTCTAGGACTAAGGATGCAGATTGTAGCTACCTATGGAGTGAGCCATGAGATGTGGAACGTTGGCCAAGGTGGAGGCCTGGAGCAGCAAGCACTGGGCTGGCACCACCAGTTACCCACTTAGTCTTTCATGTCAAGAATTGTTGCCATCTAATTTCTTTTCACAGCCTGACAAAATAGCAGACTGCAAATAAATGAGGTTAGATTCAGTGATACAGATCCAGTAGCCTTTATCTGAAAATCTTGGAACCAGTTGTGTATTGAAATTCAGCTTTCAGATCAAGGATAGTCCGCGCTTACCTGAGAGAGTTTATTTGCCAGGTTTCATTGAGGAAAGTATGATCAGATGGACTGTAGATTTCAACAATCCAAAATTTTGTACAGTAATATTACACGAAGCAAACCTTCTTAGAGATTGCTTATTTTTGGCTTAAAATACAGAATGTACAGGAGACGATGCAACTAAAACTTTAATTAACCCTCCCTAAAACTGACAGTGAACATTGCCCCCAAAACCTCGAGACCAGCTACTGTATGTGAATGAAATAAATTGGCTGCAGGAACAGGTACATATAAAAACACTGAGTGTAGTTACCTGTGTAAACTAGCATGACATTGCTGTCAATTTAAAAAAAACTTTGCTTCTTAGGTTATTTTAATTTTTGGATGTGCAGTTAAAGGATACTCTGCCTGGAACAAGGTGTTAATGCATGCTGTGACCTTGGTTGGAAAATCAGCCTCTCTTCTGCCATCAAGAATCTCATTTTTTCAATCTCATCATATTTTCCGAACTGATTCAATATTGCCCACATTGTTGGAGGCTGAGCAGATTCTGCTGTATATCTCCATTCCTTCACTATCGCCAGATAAAAATCCTCAAAGTCCCTTCCAAAGAGGGCTATGGTGTCAATACACCCTAAGGACTTCAATGGTTCAAGAAGGCTGCTCACCACCAACTTCCCCAGGGCAATTATGGATGGACAATGGATGCTGGCCTAGCTAGCAAAGCCTGCATTCCTTGAGCAAATATGTAAGAATCAGAATAGAAAAGAAATTTCTTTTTGCAAGCATATTATGTTGATCTGAAAGCACCACCTGAAGGGATAATGGAAATGGATTCAACAGAATTAACTAACTTGCAAAAGAGAATTTGATGTATATACTTGATAAAAAGTGTACAGGACTGTGGAAGAGGTGAGCCATGCTCATGATCTCCTTGAAAGAGACAGCATAGAGATACAATGAGCTAAATTATCTATTCTATATGATTCTGAGAATTACTTCCATGATATGAAGGTAGATTAAGAGAAAATTGGCTGATGAGTTGATAACCAGAGGGGACAGATTTAAGGGAATTGGCAAAAGAACTGAAAGTAAAATTAGGAGAAACTTTTACATAATATGTAGATATGGTTTGTATGGAGTGCTTGATAGTTGGTGGAAATTGATTCATTAGTAGTTAGTATTTAATCAATAGTTTAAGGAGAAAATAATTGCAGAGATGTGGGAAAAAACTGGAGAACAGAATAAATGGATTGATTTTCAGAAGATTCTGGGTAATCCAAGATGGAGGATGGGAAAAATTTCTGGCTGTAACAGCTGCTCATTTTGAGGTATTTTAGGTGCTAGAGGTGATTTCCTTGAATTGCAGGAGCAACACTTACTGTTTCATATGCTGTTGCATTGCTTTGAAACTTTGGAAAAGAAAAGTCAAAACAGCAGCAGTTTTAAAAGAGAGAAGAACAGACAAAGGAAGCACATGGTGAGGTCATTCCAGGAGAGAGAGAGAACCTGCACAGTTACTGCCTTTGCTGTTGAATTCGTGCATCACTGGACATCGGAGTGCATCTGGGAAAATTATCAAACAGTGAATTCACAACTGATCTTGGAGGAACTGTTGCGCAAAGTTCACAGTGCAGAATCAGATAAGTTATTCGTTGTTTTAAGTGTGGCCTACAGAGAATTTGCAGTAGTGAATAGAATAGGTTCTTTTTTGATAATATGTTTTTAGAGATATGTCTCTTGATTAAACTTAAAATATAAGCCATAACTATTAATTTAACCTGGGGCAGTGTTTGTCGAGGAATAAGACAGTGTTATTTTCAGGGTCTGTAGATTGTAAAGGAGCAAAAATGGCCTTTAATAGAGTGATATGTGCTTCTTGTCAGATGTGGGAGTTTAACGAGAGTTTAAGGGTTACTGCGGATTATATCTGCTATAAATGCTGTTGGCTGCGAATCTTATCAGATCAAATGGATCGGTTGGAGAGACAGTTAGAAGCAATGAGGAATTTGCAACAGCAACAGTATGTGATGGATTGCAGTATAGGAAGGAGGGAAAGTCTCAGATACAATCACATAGATGGGTTAACTCCAGGAAAGGTAAGAGAGGTAGGCATCTAGTGCAGGAGTCTTTTGTGGATATACCCATTTCAAACAGGTATGCTGGTTTGGAAAAGGTAGGAGGTGATGGATTCTTGGAATGTAGCACAAACAGCCAGGTTTCTGGTATGGAGATTGGCTCTAACATAACGAAGGGTATGTCGGGTTCCAAGAGATCAATTGTGTTAGGGGATTCCCTAGTTCAAGGTACAGACGGATGTTTCTGTGGCCAGCAGCGAAAAATCAGCATGGTGTGTTGCTCCCCTGGTGCCAGGATCAAGGACGTCTCAGAGAGGGTGCAGAATGTTCTCAAGGGGGAGAGGCCAGCAAGCGGTCATTGTCCACATTGGAACCAACGACATAGGAAGGGAAAAGGTTGAGATTCTGAAAGAAGATTACAGAGTTAGGCAGAAATTTAAAAAGGAGGTCCTCGAGAGTAGTAATATCTGGATTACTCCCGGTGCTAAGAGCTAGTGAGGGTAGGAATAGGAGGATAGAGCAGATGAATGCATGGCTGAGGAGCTGGATCATTGGAATCTCTTTTGGGGTAGAAGTGACCTATACAAGGAGGACAGATTGCACCTACATTAGAAGGGGATTTGCTAGAGCTGCTTGGGAGGATTTAAACTAGTAAGGTGGGGGGAGTGGTGGGGGTGGGACCTAGGGAGATAGTGAGGAAAGAGATCAGTCTGAGACTGCTACAGTTGAGAACAGAAGCGAGTCAAACAGTCAGGACAGGCAGGGACAAGGTAGGACTAATAAATTTAAGCTGCATTTATTTCAATGCAACGGACCTAATCGGAAAAGCAGATGAACTCAGGGCATGGTTAGGAACATGGGACTGGGATATCATAGCAATTACAGAAACATGGCTCAGGGATGGGCAGGACTGGCAGCTTAATGGTCCAGGATATAAATGCAACAGGAAGGATAGAAAGGGAGGCAAGAGAGGAGGGGACAGGCATTTTTGATAAGGGATGGCATTACAGCTGTGCTGAGGGAGGATATTCCCGGAAATACATCCGGGGATGTTATTTGGGTGGAACTGAGAAATAAGAAAGGGATGATAACCTTATTGGGATTGTATTATAGACCCCCTAATAGTCAGAGGGAAATAGAGAAAAAAAACTTGTCAGGTGATGTCAGTTATCTGTAAGAATAATAGGGTGGTTATGGTAGGGGATTTTAACTTTTTAAACATCAACTGGGACTGCCACAGTGTTAAAGATTTAGATGGGGAGGAATTTCTTAAGTGTGTACAAGACAATTTTCTGATTCAGTATGTGGATGTACCTATGAGAGAAGGTGCAAAACTTGACCTACTCTTGGGAAATAAGGCAGGGCAGGTGACTGAGGTGTCAGTGGGGGCCAGCGACCATAATTCCATTAGTTTTAAAATAGTGATGGAAAAGGATAGACCAGATCTAAAAGTTGAAGTTCTAAATTGGAGAAAAGCCGATTTTGACGGTATTAGGCAAGAACTTTCGAAAGCTGATTGGGGACAGATGTTCGCAGGTAAAGGAACGCCTGGAAAATGGGAAGTCTTCAGAAGTGAGATAACGAGAATACAGAGAAAGTATATTCCTGTCAGGGTGAGAGGAAAGGCTGGTAGGAATAGGGAATGCTGGATGACTAAAGAAATTGAGGGTTTGGTTAAGAAAAAGAAGGAAGCATATGTCAGGTATAGACAGGATAGATTGAGTGAATCCGTAGAAGAGTATAAAGGAAGTAGGAGTATACTTAAGAGGGAAATCAGGTGGGCAAAAAGGGGACGTGAGATAGCTTTGGCAAATAGAATTAAGGAGAATCCAAAGAGTTTTCACAAATGCATTAAGGACAAAAGGGTAACTAGGGAGAGAATAGGGGCTGAAGAAGGACTTATGCCCGAAATGTCGATTCTCCTGCTCCTTTGATGCTGCTTGACCTGATGCGCTTTTCCACAACACATTTTTCAGCTCTGATCTCCAGCATCTGCAGTCGTCACTTTCTCCTAGAGAATAGGCCCCCTCAAAGATCAGAAGTGTGGCCTTTGAGTGGAGCCACAGAAAATTGAGAGACACTAAATAAGTATTTTGCATCAGTATTTACGGTGGAAAAGGATATGGAAGATATAGATTGTAGGTGAAATCTTGCAAAATGTCCATATTACAGAGGAGGAAGTGCTGGATGTCTCGAAACACATAAAAGTGGATAAATCCCCAGGACCTGATCAGGTGTACACTAGAACTCTGTGGAAAGCTAGAGAACTGACTGCTGGGCCTCTTGCTGAGATATTTGTATCATCGATAATCACAGGTGAGGTGCCGGAAGACTGGAAGTTGGCTAACGTAGTGCCACTGTTTAAAAAGGGTGGTAAGGACAACCCAGGGAACTATAGACTGGTGAGCCTGATGTCGGTGGTGGGCAATTTGTTGGAGGGAATCCTGAGGGACAGGATGTACATGTATATGGAAAGGCAAGGACTGATTAGGGATAGTCAACATGGTTTTGTGCATGGAAAGTCATGTCTCACAAACTTGATTGAGTTTTTTGAGCAAGTAACAAAGAGGACTGATGAGGGCAAAGCGGTAGATGTGATCTGCATGGAGTTCAGTAAGGCGTTAGACAAGGTTCCCCATGGGAGACTGATTAGCAAGGTTAGATCTCATGGAATACAGGGAGAACTAGCCATTTGGATACAGAACTGGCTCAAAGGTAGAAGACCTCCAGGAGGTCAGGCAAAGTGGGTGGTGGAGGTTGTTTTTCAGACTGGAGGCCTGTGACCAGTGGAGTGCCACAAGGATCGGTGCTGGGTCCTCGACTTTTTGTCATTTACATAAATGATTTGGATGCGAGCATAAGAGGTACAGTTAGTAAGTTTGCAGATGACGCCAAAATTGGAAGTGTAGTGGACAGCGAACCGAGTTACTTCAGATTACAACAGGATCTTGACCAGATGGGCCAATGGGCTGAGAAGTGGCAGATGGAGTTTAATTTGGATAAATGCGAGGTGCTGCAAATCTGAGCAGGACTTATACACTTAATAATAAGGTCCTAGGGAGTGTTGCTGAACAAAGAGACTTTGGAGTGCAGGTTCATAGCTCCTTGAAAGTGGAGTCACAGGTATATAGGATAGTGAAGAAGGCGTTTGGTATGCTTTCCTTTATTGGTCAGAGTATTGAGTTGGGAAGTCATGTTGCAGCTGTACAGGACATTGGTTCGGCCACTGTTGGAATATTGTGTGCAATGCTGGTCTCCTTCCTATTGGAAGGATGTTGGGAAACTTGAAAGGGTTCAGTAAAGATTTACAAGGATGTTGCCAGGGTTGGAGGATTTGAGCTGCAGGGAGAGGCTGAACAGGCTGGGGCTGTTTTTCCTGGAGCGTCAGAAGCTGAGGGGTGACCTATATAGAGGTTTATAAAATCATGAGGGGCATGGATAGGATAAATAGGCAAAATCTTTTTCTTGGGGTCGGGGAGTCCAGAACTAGAGGGCATAGGTTTAAGGTGAGAGGGGAAAGATATAAAAGAGACCTAAGGGGCAACGTTTTCACGCAGAGGATGGTACGTGTATGGAATGAGCTGCCAGAGGAAGTGGTGGAGGCTGGTACAATTGCAACATTGGCATTTGGATGGGTATATGAATAGGAAGGGCTTGGAGGGATATGGGCCGGGTGCTGGCAGGTGAGACTAGATTAGGTTGGGATATCTGGTCGGCATGGACAGGTTGAACCAAAGGGTTTGTTTCCATGCTGTACCTCTCTGTGACTCTATGAGAAGAACTTATGCAAACTCAGTGAGCCAAATGTTATCTTTTGTGCACTATCGAAAAGAACAGCACTAGTATTCATCTTTTTTAGACGCAGCTTTAGGTCCTTGTAAGAGTTCTTCAGAAATTTGGTCGTAGATATCAAGCTTTCACTTCCAAAAATGATCAATATTATGTTTTGCTCTGGCCTCAATGTTAAACTGCTACAAAATTCAACACAGCAGTGACTTGCATGCAATGAACTTGAAATGTAAAACAGTCTTTTATTTTGCACTTATTAAACCAACAATTTTTCATTGTTCACTTTAATAGAAATTGGGGAAACATAATGGACTACTGAATGCAGAAGGCAAAATCAGCTGTCTATCCTTTGAAATTAAAACTCATCCCTCGAGTAAAATGAAACAAATAATTCGCCAGTAGCAGCATTGGGAGTGAGCAAGCTTATATATTCTTAACAAAGAGATGGTCTTTGTTCAATTACTGTACTCTTTTATATTCAAGTATTTCTGTAGCCAGAATTTTCAGCATGACTAGGCTCAGTTTTTTTTTTAAAACAACTACCTTAGCATGTAATTCTAACTTTGTAATAATGCACGTAATATGCAAATAATATGGAATGCTTAACTACTTGAATGATAACTTTCATTATTAAACTATTTTAAAAATTAGTGTTTTTAAGAGTTTATCTCTGGTTCTTTAGTCAATTTTGGTTTTCTGGGTGGACTGCCATTTGAAGATGCAACAATTATTACTTACATGCAGAGATTTAGAAATGGCATAATTGAAAATATTTGTAAAGATGTCATCTACTGACAAGAGATCATCAGCAAGTTTATTTTCATGAGCCTGCAGAAAACTGTTTGTCTTTGAGTTATTCCCAATATTTTACCCATATTGTACATTTTTCTTTAAATAATGTACTGCATTGACACTCTAACTCAATTTTCTTCAAGACATTGAATTTTCTATACAGCTTAATAAAAAGTGCAATACAATTGCACTTCCATCCAACCTGCAATGCAACATAATATCAAGCCCTGGATAAAATGTGATAGCAGTCCGATAACCAAAGAGTAATAATTATCCTGGCAGTCAAAGTAAAATAAAAAGTTTCATAAATATGGACTTTAAAAACAGGATACATTTTCCAGATTTAAAGTCCTTTAGAGAGTGGTATTAGCCTTAGATGAAACTTGAATAGCATGCTGAGCAATTTTTCCATGTAATTTTAATGCAGTGCAATTGTTAATAGCATACATGAGATTAATAATTTAAAATTTATAACCACTGGAGATATTTGGGAAATATTACAGCCTATAGCACTCCTCTCTAATGTGGGAACTTACCAAAGCCGGGAGGATGAGACTTCTAGCTATTTACATCATGATTGCTGTCAATTGCAGTGAAAATATGATAGAACATTATTTAAGTTTTTTTTTCTTTTATACATCTTTGTTAATGTTTTTAATGGCAGTTTTTTATTTTTCTCTTCACTGTTTTTGCTAACTTTTCAATTGTACTGCATTGTATTGCACTTTGTGAAAGTATTGACACACTCTTAATGGTTTTTTTCATTATTGAAGTCCTTCTTAGTTCCAAAGTCATGTTGGAGGTTAGTTGTTAGTTACCTTTACATCAAATATTTTTCTCCTTAGCTGGATGAAAAATGGTAAAAAAAAAAGCAGTACTCTCATCTGTAGGACAATTGTAAAAACATTTACCATCGTAAATGTGCAAATAACAGGAAACATATCTTAAAATTAACTGCTGATTAATGGAATCACAGTTATTTTCGAGAATTGTAACAAAAACGTGGCCATTTGACCCATTAAGCTTATACTGGCTCTTTGAAAAGCAGGTCCAGCTTGTCCTGCTTCTCCACTCTTCTCCTTATCCCTGCATAGTTTTCACTTTCATGTATATTCCAATTACTTTATGTTGCTTAAGTCTGCTCGTCAAGCAGAAAGGAAAGATTAGTGAGCCATGTGAAAATGGCTCTTAATGCGTTTTCATTTTTTGGGGATGTTTCCATTGGATATTTAAGGTGATTAAATTGGACAACTTAGAGAGCTTGTAACACACTTTCACCCCTGGAGCAGCACTCCAGCAGTACGGAGACTGCTAGCTTGAAGGAGTTGGCCATTCCATGCAAAAAAATAAGAGGGATATGAGGAGGAAAAGCACCCTAAGCAAGTCTAACAGTGCATCTGCTGCATTTTCCCCTGTAATCTAAGGGTTCAGCCTTCTGAAGTCACCTTTGTTTTGAGGCTTTCTTGATATCTCCCACCTGTCATTCCCAGGGGGACAGACAAGGCTCTGATGCTGCTGGCTCTCAAACTGGGCTGTCAGCATCAGGAACCCAACCACCATCCTTAATTGAATTAAGTAGAGATTCTGGACCCCTTGTCCTGCTTGATCCAAGCATCAAGGTTATGTAATCTATGGTTAAAAAGAAACTGCCCACTGTTTCTGGCCAACTACCTTTCATCAGAACTGGAAGAAGTTAGAAGTAAAATTCTCACTAATAAATCACATAAGGAAATTGGAAGAAAACATTTTACTCAGTGGTTAGAATATAGAACTTTATGCAATGATTGGAGGAGAAAGCATCAAGTTTTGAGACCATGAGCTATGAAAGCAGAATTCGGCCATTTGGCCCATCAAGTCTGCTCGGCCATTCAAACAAGGCTGATAGGTTTCTTTACCCCATTATCTTGCCTTCTCCCCATAACCTTATCAATCAAGAACCTATCTATCTCAATCTTAAATACATCCAGTGACTTGAGCTCCACGGCCTTTCTGTGGCAGTGAGCTCCATGAATTCACCACCCTCTGGATAAAGAAATTCCTCTTCATCACAATTCTAAACGATTGTGCCTTCACTTTGAGGCTGTGCCCTCAGGTGTGTCTCCTACTAATGAAAATATCTTCTCCACATCCACTGTATCAAGGCCTTTCAGTAATCTGTAAGTTTCAGTCAGATACCCCTCTTCCTTCTTACCACCATCGAATAGAGACCCGGAGTTCTCAACTGTTCCTGGTATGACAGGCCCGTCATCGCTGGGAACATTTTTGTAAATCTTTCTGGATCCCCTCCAATGCAAGCACATCCTTTCTTAGAAATGGGTGCAAAACTGCTCACAATATTTCAAATGCTTTCTGACCAGACCCTTCTACAGCTTCAATATTACATTCCTACTGTTGTATTCTAACTCTCTCATATTGAACGCTTAAAAGAAACTTGAACTAGTCTCTTTGTGCTTCAGATTTCCAAAGCCTTTCTCCATTTAGAATATAGTCTACAGCTCTGTTCTTCTTACCGAAATGCATGACCTCTCATTTTTCCATATTGTATTCTATCTGCTATTTCTTTACCCACTGTCCTAGTCTGTCCAAGTCCTTCTGCAGCTTCCCTGCCTCCTCAACATTATCTGTCCCTCCACCTATTTTTGTCATTTGCAAACTTTGCAACAATGCCCTCAGTTTCTTCATCCAGATCATGAATGTATGCTGTAAATAGTCCCAACACTGACCACTAGAACTCCTTTAGTCAATAGCTGCCAATCAGCTAATCCGCTATCCGTGCCAGTACCTTGCCGCTAACTCCATGGGCTCTTATTGTATTTAGCGTTGTGCGTGGCACACTGTTAAAGATCTCCTGGAAATCCAAATAGATCATGTCCACTGGCTCTCCTTTGTCTATCTTGTTCATTACCTTCTCAAAGAATTCTAACCGACTTGTCAGGGATGGCCTCACTTTGACAAAACCATGCTGACTCAGCCCTACTTTATCATGCACTTCCAAGTATTCCACCATCTCATCTTAATAGTGAACTCTCAAAGCTTACCAGCAATCAAGGTCAAGTTAACCAGCCTAGAACTTCCTTTCTTTTGCCGCCCTCCCTCCCTTCTTAGGCAATGGTGTTACAATAACCATTCACCAGTCCTGCAGGACCCTCCCTAACTACAGTGATTCCTAAAAGATCACCACCATCAATGCCTCTACAGTCTCCTGTGTCCTTCAGAACTCTGGGGTGTAGTCTATCCACCTAGCTGATTTAGCCACCTTCAGACCTTTCAGCATCCCTAGCACTTTCTCCTAGAGTTACCTCTGCCCCGACACTCTTGAAGCTCTGTTGATAGCTTGAAATTAATTAATTAGAATGAGATTGAACTAAGTGAAGAACGTGAACATCGTTGTTATGGGCTAATTCGATGATTCATGCCGTACTTGCAATTACTTATTGACTGGATTCTTTCTGTTGATGGCATTAGTTTACTTCCAAAAAATACTTGTTAGCACAAGAAAAACTGTAGTTTCAGTTCAGTGATGCTGCACTTTTATGACATTACAATACTTGTATTTTAGTTTTGTGGGAAGAATAGAAGCCATGAAAAACAATGGATTTGACTACTATGATTGCCATAAGTGCATTGTTATGTCTGAAATCTAGTCTGAAGAAACGTTCCTGCCTTTTGCATGACAGTGTATTCTCATCCTATTCTGTCTACAAAGAGAACTAATAGCTGGAACTCCAAGCAGCCAGGACCATTTAACTTTCTCATAATATTGATCAGAATTATCGTGTCACAGCTTGGAACAAATTTTTTGTCTATCTTGCAATCAATTCACTCCTTTATTGTGTTCCAAGATACTGTGCTACTATTTCTAAACATGCTTTTTCTTTTAAACCAGTACATTTCTAATAGTCAGATACAACAAGCTTATCATGTGCACTTCACTTTTTCATAGCATAAGATATGATCAAATGGTTAGCTCTTGGTTATCTTGGGGATTTAAGGTTTTTGTTAAATCAAAATGATAAGTTCTGGAAGGTCATGCAAAGCTAGATGATTGCAGTAGTTCTCCGTTGATATGCAGTAAAGGCAAGGAAATGTGCATGTAGTCAGGAACGTTGCCACATGGGGAGGTCAGTCCTCACTTGGTTGTGTGCTACCTCCACCATATGCTCTCTAACGAGAGAATGAAATGTACTCGCACACTCTGAAATACAGAGCCTCGACGACCACTTTAAAGCATACATCAATGGTAAACTCAGATTTTTGCAAATAATTCCCTACTCTTGGCTGGCGGAGTCTAATGGAAAGAAGATCATGGGCACAGTCACCACCACAATCACTTGTAATGGAGTCCTTACTTCGATTTGAGGTTGTGGCTGCAACAGATGACAGGTGAGAATGCCTACAAAAGAGCAGGAAAAAATTAAATAAAATGTATGTGCAATCCACATTGTGTTACAGGCCTGATTTAACAGCCAAATTACTTTTACCATTGATCCTTTCAGTATGAGGCTATATGCTTCTTGTTTAAAATCTAAAATTTTAAAAGCTTGCCAGGAAAATATTTAAATTAAGGAGCCAATAAATTATTACGACTGCTGTCTTTTAAATTAAATTGCTTTATATACTGGTCGTTGTAATGTTGATTCTAAAACAAATAGTTTACACAAAATCTGCTTTCTTGACTTAATATTGCTTTTTGAACGTAATTAATTCTATCTCAAGTAATTATAATCATTTTTCAGAAATAGTAATTCATCACACTGAATGCAACTTTTTTGCCATATATGTGTGCTGGTTGCTTGTTTTAATTTTGTAATTATTACAAACTTGGTTGATATGGTATTAGATGTAAATTTTACAGTAAAGATTTTAATGACAACTTGTAATCAGATTATGTATCAGAGAGAGAGAGAGAGAGATAAATAGGTATTTTTTGCAATTGAAATTGTATAAATTATATTACTTGTTTACCGTACAAGAAAACCTCTTACAATGTTATTATTCTTGATCTGAGCCTTGAAGCCTCTCCAGTCATGGATTTTAATGACTATTGACATTATGTAATCAGTCCCAAGAATAAACATGGATAACTTCACACCTAAACATTGCATAAATAGATTTGCAAGCTTCATGTTAATTAATTGGTGTGATCTCATCAAATTTTCTTTTAAATGTGTTGAAATATGCAACTTCAAAGTTTTAATCCCAACAATTTGACTCGAGCAAGTAAAATCTTGTAGAACTTCTGTCCCAAATGCTTGCTTAGCTACATTTTTGTCTTGATTGTACTTTTAGAAAATAAGCACGATACAGCAGTGGGAAATAAAGCATGTCCTTATACCTGGTGTTCACATAAGGCAGCTGAAAATGTGTTGCTGGAAAAGCGCAGCAGGTCAGGCAGCATCTAAGGAACAGGAAAATCAACGTTTCGGGCATAAGCCCTTCTTCACATAAGGCACTCCTAGATTCAATACTTGATAGTAACTTAAAAATCTAAAGGTGCTATGTTCTGAGTGAAAATGTTTTTGAAGTAACAAACAGTCCCTGTGACAGCAATAGAGGCTAATCATGGAGCAAACCGATAGCATTAGATAGACATCACAGAATGTATAGTAAGCATTACACTACAGAATGACCATCTGGTGAACTGTCATCACACCACAAAAGCAAAGTTTTGTGAGAGTTGGCAATCTGTAAAGTAAAGAAAATTATGGAAGAAGTCAGCAAATTTGCAACATGTGTGCAGCGAAACAGAGTTAATGGCCCAGAAATTTCAGCCAGGTTAAAAAGAATCCTGTTTCTGATCCTAATCAGATTAAAAAATACCAACCTGCCTTCTGATGGGTTCTGCATTGGAGATTTCTGGTCAGCAGTTTCCTATTATAGACCAGCAATGGAGGAGTTCATTGTCAAAATTAGATCCCCTTTTTGTAGCACTGTATATTGTATGCTAAATGTTCAGACATTTTGTTAACTACTCTGAAAGAGTACATAAGAAAGTAAGATGGAATGGAAGGATATGGGGGATAAGTCTGTGGGGATAAGGTGTAAAATTGATGAGGGTTTAGGCTGTGCAGTGGTGATGGGGTAGGATATCAGGTGAGTGTGAAGGTATAGGGTACTTAAGTGATCTAGGGTTTGGTAGGATGATAGGAAAGCGGATGAGTGGTAGGAAATTTCAGGGCTGTGCTTAGGTCTGGCAGAGCCAGGGGCATCTGGTTTGGAATGTTATTTGTGGTTCATTGACAGAGTAATTGGGGGTGTACTTGCTGACTCCAGGGTAGACAATGGCCTGGTGGTATTATCACCAGATCATCAATCCAGAGACTCAGGTCATGTTCTGGGGACTTGGGTTTGAATTCTGTCATAGCAGATGGTGGAACTTGAATTCAGTAAGAATTTGGAAAGAATGGTCTAATGACCTTGAAATTATTGCTGATTGTCAGAAAAAAATTCCATCTGGTCTACTAAAGACCTATAAGGGAAGGAAATCTGCCATCTTTACCTGGTCTGGCCTATATGTGACTCCAGATCTACAGCTATATGGTTGACTCTTATTTACCCTCTGGGCAGTTAGGAATGGATAATAAGTTCTGGCTTAGCTAATGATGCCCATATCCCATGAATGATTTTTGTTTTTTCGAAATTCAGTTACACAGGAATTAGAGCAGGTTGTTAATCTCTAATTTTTTTTTCTTGGGTAACTATTGAGTTAAGTAAGTCAGAATTCTTTTAATTTTCTGAATTTAAGGGGCACTGCCTGGAAAATTGAAATCTCTGATAGCTATTTCCCTCCATACTTCTGCATGATTGTCTTCTGAGCACAGTCTCTGGCCATTGCTTCTGGTCTGTGACTTTTCATCAGAACTAGGGAAATTTGTTGGTGTAATAGGATTTGAGCAAGTGAAAGGTAGGTGTGTGGGAAGAACAGAGCTGAAAATGTGTTGCTGGAAAAGCGCAGCAAGTCAGGCAGCATCCAAGGAGCAGGAGAATCGACGTTTCGGGCATGAGCCCTTCTTCAGGAACGAGGAAAGAGTGTCCAGTAGGCTAAGATAAAATGTAGAGGAGGGACTTGGGGAGGGGCGTTGGAAATGCGATAGAAGGAAGGAGGTCAAGGTGAGGGTGATAGGCTGGAGTGGGGGTGAGGGCAGAGAGGTCAGGAAGAAGATTGCAGGTTAGGAAGGCAGTGCTGAGTTCGAGGGATTTGACTGAGACAAGGTGGGGGGAGGGCAAATGAGAAAACTGGAGAAATCTGAGTTCATCCCTTGTGGTTGGAGGGTTCCTAGGCGGAAGATGAGGCGCTCTTCCTCCAACTGTTGTGTTGCTATGGTGTGGGAAGAACAAGAAAACTGAAGATCTCTGGCAGGATGGAGGGCAGCAGAGATTAAATTGCAAAAGTTATCATTCTCTTAGCCTTGTGTCATTAACCCTTCTGTCAACTAATCTCTCCTGCCTCCAACTATCACAGATCTTCCTTTTTTGGGGGGTTCTTTCCTACCTCATGCCTTCTCGTGTTCAAATCTTAAATTCTAACTTTCTCCATTCTGATGAAAGGTTACAGATTTGAAACATTAACTCTGTGTTTCTGTATCCGTAGATTCTGTCAGAACTGATGAGTATTTCCAGCATTTTTTTATATTTGTGGTGAATTTTCTTCCCTGCCTCACCCTGACGATGGATGTACACATCCTACATGGACTGACAGGCAGGCAAAGAGCAGTTGGTGCCTTGTATCTACCATTGCTTGATGTTCAGAATATTGTGACTAAATGAAGGGAGATTGTGACTCTTATATCCTCCAGACAATTGTACACTCCAGAATTTCTGATAGACCACTGTACCACTTAAGTACCAGTTATAACACTTCAAGAGTAGAAATTTATAATACATCCTTTGGTGGCTGTATGAATTTTATAATTGGATCAGGGTCATTTTGGTGATTTGAGGCAAAATTTTATAAGATATAGCATGTAACTTTTCACAGATTTCTTGAAAATGTTCCCAGTATTTCTCGAGTGATACTGGCCGTCAATCTGGGCTGCACTCGAAGGTAAGCCATGGAAGGGAAGGATGATAAAAATGTTTGAAGAAATCAGAATTTTTTAGAAAAATGCTGTTGTTAAAATTTCAGTTGATCTTATCTCTGCTGATATTTATTTACATCAAGAAGAAATTGAATAATAGATTCAAAATCCTGATCTCTGACCTTTTTGGAAATAACTAGCGAAGGTTGAAATCTGAATAGTTACCTTCAGTACTGAAATAGTTCAAGTAATTTAAAACTCCATTGTCTAGGAATAAAAGTAATGTCTTTTAGTGAATGTAATTGTCCAAGAAACAAGAAAGTATTCTCAGTATTTCATTATTTCTGTTAAATATCCTTTTCAACAAGGTTTTTCATAATCTAGCCTTAACTATGGATTTAAGATTAGAATAAATTAAACATCCCAAAGCAATAAGTGTCTGTTTGTTCACTGTTCACTGTATTGATTAATGAAAACAATGATAAAAGGGATCCGATGATATAGCACCGCAAAAAGTATGTTTGACTTAATGCAACAAAGGTGCATGAAATACATGATATTCCAAATATATTGGTGCACAATGGCAATGTAGCATCAACACAATGCTTATAGATAAATGAAAAGAGTAATTAACTCTCACTACTGAGAGAAGAAAAGCAGAAAATTACATGTACCAAATGCACTTTCACAATTCCGGTTGGATTTATTTTGAAAGCACTGGAGGAGCAGACCTAGATGCCAGAGAATCCCATTAATACTTTTTATCTTAATCCTAAATGATATACAGTACATTATCGAATTGGAACTGCCCGTTTTCTACCATGTATAGCCACGTAAGAAGCTCAACAGACTTTCAGTGGATGTGGGAGACGTTTTGGAAACACTTTCTTTTAAGTATGATTGGAAACAGCTGTTTTATTTTAAACAATATATAAGGTTGACTGATTCATTATTAGTATACTTGAACTGGTTTCCTTATTTTCCACACTATAGGGATATGCCACTAAGGTTACAAGATAACACACAAGCTTTGTCTGCTGTCAGTGCACTTTTAGAATGATCAGAAAATTGTGCACATATTCAGATTTCCCATAAAATACTTCCTGTAGTACAAGACTCCCCATTGCAGCGCAGCCTCTCAGTATTTACCGCATCACATTCAGAATTGTGACAGTCGTAATGGTCTGTGGAGCATATCCTATTCCTGTTTCTTACTCTGTCAAGTTGAAAAATTAAGCTTTGATCTTGCCTGACTAGATTTTTTTTTGAGTGCTGTGATAAACATGATATTCTTGTGTATACTAAAAATTATAGTCAAACTTTTAATACAAACCTGTATACATTAAAACTGTTTATAAGGAGTTCACCTCACCTGAGGTTCTTCAATACACAATGGTATTTCCAACAGAACTTGGCTGATACATTAGTTACAATAGAAGATTTATAATTTTTACTGATAATGTACTGTATGTTCAGGTAGTTTTACCTTATTTTGAATTAGTTTAAATTGCTTTAAAATTGCTTATATTCAAACCTAAAACAGCAGCATGTGTATGTTTTTAAAATGCAGCAACATGAGTCTAGAGAACAGAACTAATCTTTCAAATATAAACCTGATGTTTGCTGATGTTCCATGGTGCTTTAATATCTCTCCCATAAATTTGTCAAGAAGATATCCTTTGAAAATGCCTGATTAAATCTAAGGAAGATACAAGTACAGATGAACCATGTGCTGAGCTTGAAGTCTCTGATCCAATGCAACAGAAGTAATAAATTAGAAACAATTTTGTGGACGTAGGGCAGTTACCAAGTCTAAAAGAGAAAATATGTACTTCTGACTAAAATTATTTGAGTGCAATCAAAGATTTTCAGGAATTATAGGTTAATATAGCAAGATTCAGCATTTCTGTTTGCAGGCATATGTCTTTGTTGATGGTTGATCGAGAAAGATTTTAATGGTACTCGTCCCTACCAGTTTTCCCACTTTCTTAACTAGTCTTTGCAAATAGAATAAACATGGTAACACAGATTTTTCCAAAGGGAGTAAAAGAAAATGCAGTTCAGATTTTATTTCATTCAGTAAGAGAATAATACAAATGTAAGAGGATTTTTACTGGAATTATATAATCTAGAGATTAAATTGAAATGCAATTGAAAAGGAAAATGTTGCTTGAAATGGTAGCCTTACTTGTAAGATGAAAGGCATGCAGTATGTATTTGTAATTTATTGAGAAGATATTTCCCTGGCAGGATAGAGATTTTGTGTTAGAACTAAGCTGTATAGAATATACGGGTGACACATTACCAATGGAACAATGTAAGTTGCAAGTTGAATACAAAAGTCCTGCTTAGCATTCAGTAATTGAAGATGGCACTTATCAGGCAAGCTTACGTTCTTTTAAAAAGCTTTCTGTTGATACTTACAATATTTGCTACAGTATATTTTTGAGTTTGCAGCAATCCTGGACTACTTTTCAAAGGTCACAGCTAAAATGCTGTTGTATTATGTATATCTTGGATCCTATTATCTGCCTTAGTATCGCCTAGGGTGCTAGACTTGTAAACTGTTGTGAAGTACTGTTGCCGACTGGGAGAATTGAAAATGTTGCAGCAAAGCTTGTCATCTGGTTACAAATGATGACTGGAAAAGAGAACTACTTTTTTTTACATATATTACAATCAACATGTGCCCACATTAATTTATTGTACTGCATAACTGAAAGTGATTATTCAGAAATGTACATTAAATAATATATATTTTAATAAGAAGCTCTGAAAAGTTAACTAAAAAATGTAACAAGATGTAGATTCATTATGCAACTCACAACCAGAGTCATTGGGCACTTGCAGAAGGTTAAAGTGACCTTCCCTTGCTGGCTGTGAATATTGAGACATTATGATCCCTGTGGATCACAAGAATCAAATTGACTGACTGATGCTCAAATGAAGAAATTGCCAAGTAAGGTTTCATCTTTTGTAACCTTTACTTGAACTCAAATCAGAATCAAGGTAATTTAAACATAAATTGGTAAGTATACATTACAGAGACAATTTTTGGGAGAGTTTTTAGGTGATCCACTCTATCAGTATAGCCAATATTTTCAACTACAAACTTCTATCATGGCTTGGATTTTCAGAGGGCAGAATTCCAAACTCTTCAGGGTCTTACTTCTGCATCTCTATGGACTGCATTGTCTGTGTAAATTGGGTTTTGGCTGCTTATAGCAGAGTACCTAGTTGATGCATAATGTAGTCACAATGTTAATCTAGTTTATTCAGGTAAACTTCACTTCAAAATATACACATATTGATAGGGCACAGCATTGGTGGTGGTATTGAAAGTTAGGCAGTGAAGGTTTATTTGAGATTTGTTTCCTGGCACTTAAATATGGCATGAAATATTTGGGCTCTTCCAACTCTAACCTAAAACATCTCTAATTTTAATCATTCCAGGATAATCAATCATACCTTCTTTCCCCCAAGCTTTGGAATTCCCTTCCTAAACCCCTGTGCCTCACTACACATCTCTTCTCTTAAAAAAATGTGTTTCTTTGATCAGGTTTTTGTTCAGTATCCTGATTTCTTCTCCAATGGCCTGATGTAAAATATGACAAAACTTACTTTATTGATATTGCTCGTTTTAAGCACCTTGAGTGGTTTTGTTAAATGCACTATACAAATATAATTTCTTGCTAATAATGATGCATACAAAGAAGATAATGATTACCAGTCATTTATCAGCCTAGGCATGACTATTATCCATGTCTTTCTCTTGAACCACATGGACTATTCATTAATATGATGAATTCAAATGGAGCTGAAATCTCCAGTGATCAGCCACTCCTCTGACTTTGAGGGAAGGAAAATCTTTGAAGCAGACAAAGATGTTGGATGAAGAGTGTTATTACCTGCTATCTTTTTTTAATATTTAGGGCAATGTAATCTTAAAGTGAGTAAGATTTTAATTGGTTGGTATTTACTTTCTAACCCTTAACTTTTAATAATTCTTTATACTGTGTGACCTTTTGCTGAGATGTCAAGCACGTAAGTTGCTGTCAAGCCTTTAACATTTGAGATGTGCAGAGACATTGTATCAATGGGTCGGTCATTATACTATCTCCTTTTCTGCCATTAAACATCAACCCTGATCTAAGTTTGTTCAGTTCAGGTTTTAGAGATTTGCTCTGTAGCTTTGCCATTTAGATCAGGAAGGTCCTGGATTTGTTTGATCTTTGGAACAGGTTAGTTGATATCAGGTGGGCAACATTAAAGCCATCATGGGTGTTTATAGAATGCATTGCCTGCCGATGAACTCCATCAGTATCCTCTTGCAGCCAGAAGCCACGATTCCAGAAATAAATATCAGTAGGAGTTCCTATACATAGATAAAACCATTCATATTATGTTAAGAAAGGGGATCAGTACAGGAAGAAAAAAGTAGTGGTACATTCAAAATGTAGTACACATTGGGCTCATTGAAGTCCTGCATTGGACATGAAGTGGGAGGTGGCACTGGGTAGGGTGACATTAAGCACACGGACACACAAGATGGCTGCTGAGCCATCAGTTGTCCACTTGACACATAAGATGGCCACCGGACCACAATATGGAGAGAGACAGCAGAGCAAATGCAGACACTGCCTGGAGCCGTCAGAATGCCAGCACAATGCACTCGCAACCTAGTTGATTAGTTTAAGGCAGGTGGGGAAGAGAATACACATGAGTAATGTACACTGCCCACTGAAGTGTCTGGGTCCAGCCAACACCTTTTAATAGAAATGCTAACAACTTGATGTGGAGTCAATACAAAGTGCTAATAGCCAGGGCTGCAGTAATCGCCTTCTCAGGAAGAGTGGTTAGCGCCCATTACTACAGCAATGGATTTCCACGCAGACATTGAAACTGACAATGTTTGCGCTGGAACTGACAATAACTGCATCGAAACTATCAATGATTCTTCAATGTTTGCAATAAACAAACCATGTTACAAAGACAATAATCTCATCACTGTCCTATTGTCTCACAAGATGCATAAAAGTATCTTGATGTGTGCTCTGGGTTGAGAGAAGAATCGCAGCTGACCACTGTGCTGTTGGTATCTTTCTCTCCCCAGAGCTCTGGTCTTTCCTTGTGCAATAAACTTTGTCATTGAACCCTGACTCTGACTCCTAGACTGATGATTTTCCCTATAACAGACAGAAACAAAGACTGTAAAACTGACTTCATATTGACAGTTGCATGATGGTGAAAATTCACTAAGTATGGTTGGCACTCCTGAAACAAGCCTGTCTTCTGGAAAGGACAGTAAACGGGGAAAGGAAATGACTGTAGTTCACTATAAAGCAGAAGCCAATGATCAACAGTGGTGCACTGATCATCTGGAGATTTAAAAATAATTAATTGCTTGGTAGAACAAAACTTTAAAAATTGCTTAAAAAAAGAACAGCTTCAACCATGTCTCTTTTTAGCAATTTTAAAAACAATTCCTGCTTCTATTTAATATCATCATCTTTGCCTTTCTTTTTGAGCACTTCAGACTCAATAGTGAGAAGGGAGCCATATTAAAAACATAATATCAACTTTTGCTGTTTTTAAAACAGGATACAATTTCTGGCAAATTGATCGCCATAGCTTTCCCCTGATAGTTGCATGTGAGAGAAAGATGTGCCTTGATGGCAACTGTCTAGTAAATCAGCCCATTGATGCCCCTGGACTTTGCATTGGACGAAATTGCAATATTTATAGTACGAAAGCGATTTGGCCCAAATGATCCATGCCATGTTTACAACACACAAGTATCTCCTAGCTGTCCTCCTTCACCCAATTACACCAACTTACCCTATTCCTTTCTCTCTCATATGCTTGTCTCATTTTCTCTTAAATCTGTCAAAACTGTTTGCTTCAATTGCTTGTTCTGGTAGTGAGTTCCACATTCTCACCACACTGGATAATCTTTCCATTGCATCAACTCTGCAGTCCAGTTTTATCTGACAGCTGTTTTCAGTTTGATATCCTAATGAGTAGCACAATCATGCATAAATGGGCTGTAAGTGCTATTTGGCAATTTTTTTAATTTAAAAGGGCATTTTATTTGATTGAAAATGATACCATGTTCCCCGATGGGCATGCACACTAAGCTCAGAGACAGAAGACTCCAAATTGTACAGGATTATGGATGGATAGAATAACACGAATTACCATAATTTTGTTTTGCTAAACATCAATTATAGTGTTCATTTCATAAGTAAAATAGAAGATTAGTGTTTCTACATTTGGTGTAGATAGGTAGTAATTTTATTGTAACTATTATAACAGGAGAATAAGTCCCTTCACTTTCTGAATTGACATAGCTGAACTGAGAGAAATTTACTGTTTTCTTTTGAAAAGAAGATACACTCAATAATAATGATACATCACCATTCATGATCTCTGGAACACCCCAAAGCGTTTTACAGCCAACGAGTTACATTTGCAGTGTAGTCAGTGCTGCAATGTAGAAAACACAACAACTAGTTTGCACATGTATGGTCCTTCAAGCAGCTAGTCAATGATTAGATCATTTGCTTTAGTGCTAGTGGTTGAAGGTTAGCACAGATCACTGTGCTTCAAATCATTGTTGTAATCGAACTTTTATGGTCCACCTGAGAGAACAGGCAAACCCCATTCAAACTGTGGTGACTTCAGCATTACTGTGGGAATATTACTTGGATTCAACATGACATGAATACTATTTTTGCTGGATGGGGAGTCTAAGACCTGAGGAAAACCTAAAAAGAGAAGCTACACCTTCCAGAAATTAAGAAAAATATTTACACACAAAGGGTGGTGGAATTTCAAACTTTCTTCTGCAAGCAGTAGTTGGAGCTAAATTAATGATTAATTTTAATTCTCAGATTTATCATTTTTTTATTGACAAAAAAATTGAAGGATAAGCAAAAAAGAGAATTAGGTGACAGAAGGTGGTGATGTCATTTGTGGTTCGAGGAACTAAGACATCCACTCCTATTCCTTTGTTGCTATAACTGTTACTTAACTATCGATGTTGATTCTCTGAACTTTTATATCTGTATTTATTGAGAGAATGGATGTTCAGTCTATTTACCGACTCCCTCACTGTCCTCTAGAAACCAGATTTTAGGAGACACTTGAGATAACCAGGTCTTTTCACAAGAATTTACTGCAGCTTCTGCTAGTTTCTTTCTCATACAGCATATCTTGAATAAGGGGTCACACATACATGTGTGATCCTTTAACCTTTATTCTTGGCTCTTCACCATTGCAGCGGTAATTTTTTACTGGGTAAAATTTCTGCCTTGTTTGCAAAATGTTTTCCCTTTTCCTGTTCTGTATTACTATTTCAAACATTATTGGAAACATCAGAATATATAGACCTTATGGAATTAGAAGCATACGAATATAAAATTAATACTCCTATCTATTTATTCAGTAATTTCCCTTAGGTCTTGTTTTAAACAGACTACTAGCCCATGAGCTTGGCAATAGTTGGGAGCTGGAAGGTAGAGCACTGTTTGATAACCAGTTCAGATATCATTGTGTTGTCATGGAAACAAAACCCACATGACATCTGCAGTGCCTAATTTGGACTAAAATTAAAGCTGTTGGCAGACGTATATAAAAGCTCCTGTATGAAAATTGCACATTAACAAATATCAAAAAGCACATTTACTGAACACAAGAGCCTATGGTACTATCATCTGTTTGTTCTGAGTTATGCCAACACCATGATGTCATCAGTGTTGCAATGTTCAACATGTAAAAACAAGCCAGGTACATCTGATAGTGTACATGAGTATCCCTCCTGCTTAAAACTGTGATGGGTGACCCTGATGGCAAAGGAAATTTGTGTCTGTGTGGAAAATAGTACAAAGCCATCTATTAGGAGTCTACATTTATGGTTTGATAATGCTGGGTGGCATCTAAAGGAGGCCAGATATCTTTTTCAAGCAAGAAAACTGAATCAGAAGCAGGTTGTGGTGTGTCATTCTCATGCAATTCCTAGTGCATTATCATAAAGTAACACTGGCTGAGTAATGTTTGGTAGAAATGTGTGACAGACTATTTCCAGTTTTGTCAGTTAAGGCCATTCTCAAATTGAAGAGAAAGAAAATATTGCTGAGAATTCTTTTTCAGAAGTTGCATGGTTAGATTTCGTTAATTTTATTCTGATAGCTACCTAATTTGTTTTGTTACCGCTGTCACAAGGAATTAAATTGCTGTACGGAAGTTAAATTCAGGGCAGTGTGAATAATAAGGCTGATGATTCAAGCTTAGAAATTTGGCTGCGTGCAGTACCCCAGCTTAAAATTGGCTTTGAGCCTATTGTGCATGGAAGGTAAGGGTCCTAATGTGTATTTGAGGCTCCAACTGTAAAATGAGTTCACCCTTACCCAGCCAGTATATGAGATCCTGGTCTAGAGGTATATATCTTGAATTTCTAAAGCCTGCCCTCGATATCTCAGAATGTTGACAGGAATCCTGGTTGTAAGAGTAGATAACTGACCCGTCTAATCCTGAAATTGTCTGTAAGGACCATTTGATTAAATGCCTACTGAATGACAAGGAAGAAAATGTGCAGGTTAGCTTCCTTTCTTCCTACTGACAAAAGGAAATATCTTTTGATACTTGTGGAATATTACAGCATTAATGCCAAGCTAATCTGCTGGCTGATGTAAGCCTGTATTTTATTTCTGGTATGTTTTTCGTACAATCTATATGGTTGTCAATCTGGGTGTGTGCTGTGAATTTTGTGTAAAATTAGCTCCCATTGTGAAACAGTTGGAATTGAGTGATTCCTTTACTGTCTGTTGTAATGGCAAACTGAATTTTGAAACCATCAAAAATGCTAGTAGGTAAATGTGGAACAGGATCAAGAGTTAATTATTGAAACAAAGAACGGCCACATGGTTAAGATGTTACTAATACCATGTTCACAGTGTTTTTGTCGGGTCACAGTAAAGGCTCAGTTGCTGCCTTGTGAAGGCCAGTCACCTGATAAATGCAGGACAAAGACTACACAGTCACCAGCTCTGACCCGCTGAAAGTTGCTGATTTTCTTTATCTTCTCATGCTGAATACTAGTGAGATATGGAAGGATTGGATTACACTGCGGGAGAAAAAAAGCCTGTACATCAGCTGAGCTTTGAGAGTGGAGCAACTATTAACTGCAGCGGAAACAGGATAGTCTGAGTTGGTGCCTGGAATGTATTGAAAACCTTGTGATGTGCCAGATGAACAATTTAAGAGTGGAATACATTACACTGGAAAGGCAAGTACATATTTATATTTATTTTGAGGAAGGAAAAATTGGAGTTTAAATTCCCCAGAAATCATTAGAAGTAGATTTTATTGAATCAGTTAACTTTGAGTTAATGGTGGTAGGCTAATGAAACAGCCAAACTTTACAGTGAGCCTGATTTTAATCAAGAGCTGGAAGCCATTCAGGAGCATTCTAAAAGTTTGACAGCTGAGGCTTTTGTCTTACCATTAATTCATAGTTGTTCGCATGTAAATCTCAACTCCTTTGGAAATGGAAAACATCTCTAGTGCTGAGACATGCTCTTTCATTGTATTTATGCAGCCTGAACACTCATTGCTTTTTTTCATTCTATTACAAAGAAGCGTATTTAGATTATGGCTTATAGCCATTTCTCTGAGTAGGCAGAATACATTGTGAAAAATGCTAGATTCTTGATTCATTCAGAGTCAGTTGGTCTAACATTTTGAGAGTTCATTTTGAATTCCTTTCTCTGCTTATTCTTTATTGTAATGTATGTTTTCTTGTTGTCTGCTCTTTGTACACTTGGACCAGTTCATGCATTAAAAAAAACCCAAGTGTTCTTGTCGGTGAGATGAACAAAGGGACACAGAATTCAGTTTGCAGTTCAACTCTATTTTATTAATAAAATATTCCTTATTAAAAACCACCATGTGAGAGGTTCCCAAATTCCCACCATATTTACTCTCTAGCTTTATCTGTCTGAAAAACGATATTACCTATAATGATCCACATGCTTGAGTTGGGCCATTTGGAGTCTCCTTCCTTTCCAACATAGGGCTGGCTCCCTTCCATGAAGATGGGTCTCACAGGTCAGGGTGGATCTTCTCCTGGTCTGGGGTTCCTCCACAATCTTCTGCCATGAGTCCTTGCTGAGCGTATGGCTTCCAGGTGTGTCCTTTTTATGCCCCCTTACTCCAGACTTCCCTGAATATTTTTTGACCTTTCGCCAATGGGTCATGAGTGGGTTCAAAACAGCCAATGGGATCACACCAACACCCTTCACTGTTGCTATGTCACAGAAGTGTAAAGTGCACATCCTCAGGTACTGGCTGGAAGTCGAGGTGCCAGAAAGTCTAATCAATATTCCTCAAATACACAACCCTCAGGTTGGTTGTAACAGGCTCCTCTGAACCTTTGTGACCTCTTTGATTTTTATTTCTATTGTTCTCTATAGTCAATAGCTGCTGGCTGTTTAATTTAGTATGACTAATTATCTGCAAGGAGAAAGTGAGGACTGCAGATGCTGGCGATCAGAGCTGAAAATGTGTTGCTGGAAAAGCGCAGCAGGTCAGGCAGCATCCAAGGGACAGGAGAATCGACGTTTCGGGCATAAGAAAGTCAATTCTCCTGTTCCTTGGATGCTGCCTGATCTGCGCTTTTCCAGCAACACATTTTCAGCTGTAATTATCTGCAAGCCCAATTTCTTTGACTATAGGTAATTTAAATCCAAATTCATTGGATTTAACATGTAACTTGAAGCAACTTTTGGAGATTCAAATTCTTTTGTTTTTACATTGTTTTGAATTGTGATTTGGCTGAAAAGCATTGAAATAATTGCTGCAGTATTGTACCATACTCAATAGGCAAACATCTAGTTATCTTCATCAATTTACTACTGTGCTAAGGCCCCTGAAATACAGCATTGCACAATGTCTAGGAAAGTAGTCAGTTAAGTTCCAGTGATGAGTTTAGAAGATATTGATGGAGTGATTGTTGTCTTTACACCGTACCGCTAACCACTCAATCTTCTTCCTGTATTCCGTCTCGTTATTGTTTGAGATCTGACCTATAACAATGGTGTCGTCAGCAAACTTATAAATTGAGTTGGAGCAGGCATTGGCCACACAATCATGAGTGTATAAGGAGCATAGTAGGGGGCTGAGTGTGCAGCCTTGTGGGGCACCGGTGTTGAGGATTATCATGGAGGGTGTGTTGTTGCCTGTTCTTACTGATTGTGGCCTGTGTGTCAGGAAGTCGGGGATCCAGTTAAATAGATGGGAGCTAAGATCTAGGTCTTGGAGTTTAGGAAAGTTTGTTTGGAATTATGGTGTTGAAGGTAGATCTGTAGTCAATAAATAGGAGCCTGATATATCTATCTTTGTTTTCCAGATATTCCAGATTTGAGTGTAGGGCCAGCGAGGTGGTGTCTGCTGTGGATCTGTTATGAAGGTAGACGAATTGCAAAGGATCAGGGCAATTTGGTAGGCTTGAGTTGATGGGAGTCATGACTCATGTCTCAAAGCACTTCATAATTATCAAGGTTAGAGCCACTGGGCAGTAGTTACTGAGGCATGCTGCATGATTTTTCTTTGGCACTGGGATGGTGGTGGTCTTCTTGAAGCAGGAGTCGGACTTCAACTTGTAGTAAGGATAGGTTAAAGATGTCTGCGAATACTCTCGTTATCTGATCCACACATGATCTGAGCGCACAGCCGGGGACTCCATCGGGGGCCAGTCACTTTCTCAGAATGCTGATCTAACATCTGTAGCAGTGATCATGGGTACAGGTGCATCTGAGGCTGTTGGGACAGGTGACATAGTTTCACTGATCGTCTTTTGAAAATGAGCTTGTAAGGTAGGGGTATACTGTTGCTGACAATTCTGTTCAACTTTGCTTTGTAGCCCATTTTGTTGTGTAAGCCTTGCCACAAACAATGGGTGTCAGTGTGGTTGGTCTGGGTCTCAAACTTAATTTGGCTGCATCTTGAAGCCAAATCTCTTATGAAGGTCGTACCTGGATTTCTTGTATTGGTTAGGATTGTCTGACTTGTATGCCTCAGACTTGGACTTCAGTAGAGAGTGGATCTCCTGGTTCATCCATGGTTACTGGTTGGGGAACATTCAGGTTAATATCTTCAGCACAGTTTTGAGACCTTGTTAGTTGTAGCCAGTGACTTCAACCAATCTCAAGACCTTGTAGCATTATATGCATTATATACTTCATTAAGTGCACTGTTCACTTCTGCACAGGGTGGGATGTAGACCACTGTCAGGATAATGGAAGTGAACCTGCATGGCAGGTAATGTTTGCTTAACACAGCTATAATCAAATACTTGTCAGCAAATTTCTACATTTGTTCAGTGTTGTTTTTTAGTTAATAGCTCATCATGAGACCCTTAAACAAAATGTTAACCCAACTCAATATGAATTCTTTAATGTCCTCTTCCATAGCCTTCTGTTTCTAGAGCATTGTATTGATGTGAAGCCATGCAGAACTTCTGTTCTTGTGTCATGACTGGAGACTGCTAAATTGTACTGCTGCTACTAACTTTTTTTCCTTTAATGGCCTGCTCTCTCTGAAAGAAAACTGTACACTCTTTAACTTTCTGGATGGTTCTGCTTTCTAAAAGAATTTATTTCTGCCTCTCTCATTGACTGTCTGCCTCAAGTAGTTTTTAGAGTTAATGGGATGGCAGGTCAGAAGAGTCAAATGGAATGTACATCCTACAGTATGTGTGAAGTCATGGATGTACCTAAACTGGATTTGAGTCCCACTCTACATCTCTGAACTGGTTGATTTAAAGTGTCTGTAAACTAGGTGGGTAAACCAATTGAGCACTGAAGCTATGGAGGATAAGTTTCTGGAGTGGGTTGAGGATGGCTTTCTGAAACGGCATGCTGAGGAGCCAATGAGGACATGCTATTTTTGATTTAGTTACTTTTTTTTATACATCATACTAATAATCTTGTTGTGAAAAAACCTTTAAGAATTAATGGCCACAGTATGGTGGAATTCTACATTTGTGTCTGAAAGCATTCATTCTGAAGCAAGGATATTACATTTGAATAAAGGGAATAAGGAAGACTAGGCAATTGGCTGAGGTGGATTGGGAAAATAGAGTGAAAGGTACATAATTCCTTAAAGACAGTCCATTGACTATGCCATGATTTGCAGTAACTAAATATTGCTACGAGGTGCAAAAACTCAAAAGTCAGTCAAACTTAGCTGACAAGGGAAATTCAAGATTACATAAGATTAAACAAAAAAAGTCTATGAAGTTGCTAGAAATTTCAGTAATTCTGAAGTTTAGGAGGGTTTTATAATTTAGCAAAGGAGAACCAAGAAACTGCTCAGGACAAATAAAATAGATTACAAGCACAATCTAGCAAAAATAGAAAAATGGACTAGTAACTTCTAAAGGTACGTTAGAAAGAAAATATTTGACTAAGATGAATGTGGGTCCATTGCAGCCAGAATCAGGAGAATTTCTAATAGGGAACAGAAATTTGGTAGAGAAGTCAAATGATTACTGTTAAGTCTGTTTTCACTGAGGAAGCTGCAAGAAATCTCCCAAAACTAAAGTAGCTGGGTGATTGATGCATTGAAGGAAATATCAACAGTAACAAGGTTGTATTGGAGAAATTAATAGGCTGAAAGTTGACAAATCCCTAGGACCTGATGAAGGAGGTGACTAGACTTTGCCAATGCGTTGGTGATTATCTTCCAAAATTCTATGTAGGTTCAAGGATAATTCATGCAGATTGGAAGGTAGCATGTCTTGCCTTCATGTTTAGGCAGGAAGCGAGAAAGCAAACTGGAAACCACTGACCTGTTAGCTTTATATTGGTAGTAGGAAAAATGTTAGCATTTATTATGAAGAACAGGATAAATAGATACTCAGTTGATAATCTGGGCATAGGTCAGCAAGGATTTGAGAATGGAAAATGGTGTTGGATGACCTTGTTGTAATTTGTTGAAGATCCAATCACATTTATTAAGGGGTTTTTGTTTTTTTTAACTCAAGGTTTGTGTAACTCCACTGTTAAGGGATGTGGAAGCTCATTCTTTACGAATCTTTAAGGTAGAGATTGATTGATAAATTTCTGATTACCAGTAGTGTAAAGGGTTTTGATGATGGAGCGGGTAAAAGGCATTGAAGTGTTCAATCATCCATGAATGATGGGGTAGATTCAATGGGCTGATTGCCTATTCCTATTCCTAAGTTTCGATTGTCTCAGGATACCTCAGCCCAATCTTTTTCATCTTTTCTGTATTTCTGTCTAATCTCTATTTCTGTCATAATTGGAATCAGGAATCTCATTGACTACAAGATTGTTCATTGGAGTTGTTAACAAGGACCAATCAGGAAAGCAGTAGCTGACCAATATAATTAGGGGATTGAGAATCTCCTCAGTCCAGGGGACCAACTTTGAGCTATATGGCCACAGCAAGTGTCTTGTGCATAAATAAATAAATAAATAAAAGGTGACTTGATGACAGGATACTGGTCTCTGTGCAGTTATTTTAATTTCAAAGTCATTGAATTCCTAAACTTGAAGACTTTAAAAGTCTTCCATTTAAATTTATGTAAACGTGTTCCCAGATAATCCTTCACCATGCTCAGAACTCAGAAGTAAAACTAAAACTAATGTCTCCACTTCTTAGTACATGTAGATGCATAATAAAGAATGTAGAAATACAGATCAAATTTAAAGCTATATGTGATTCTGTCCACTTTCGAACCCAAGTTTCCATATAAAAATGTATCATGAACCTTCATCTTAGTAAACTCAGCAGTGATGCTCTTCAAGGTCAAACTGCTCCTTGACAAGAATATTTGTGCCATAATATAGTGTTTGGTGAAAACTACAAAATAATCTAATTTCGTTGAGTGTTTTTAGTGATTTCTTTGAAACTCATTTATTAGCAAATACTGAGTTTCAGTTTACATCTTAATCTACTTGTATCTAAGTATTGTTTAATTTTTTGAGACCAATGCAGATGACAGCTTAAACATGGTTCATGAGTTCTGAGAAAGAGTTACTGAAATGTTAATTCTGATTTCTGTCCATATACGTTGCGAGACCTGCTGAACTTTTCTGGAAATTTCTGTTTTGTTTCTTAAACATGGGTTTTCATTCTGCCTCTAAATTGAACGCAGTACCAAATCAATAAATGGAACAACTTGCTCAAAGCACACTAAAGAATTTAAATTTTACTTTTGTGCTTTCCTGTGTGTTTCATTGAAATTAAGAAGCTATGTACAAATTAAGTGAATAGAAATCTTTAGCAGTAGAAATTGCAGTTGTATTCACAAATGATGATAATGCAGATTTTCCTGTGTGTAGTATGCGAAAATTACTAAAAACTGAAAGGAACGTGGATGCTATAAATCAGACAAAATTAGAAATTGCTGGAAACGCTCAGCAGATCTGGCAGCCTCTGGAGAGAAATCACAGGTAATGTTTCAGGTCAAGTAACGCTTTCTCAGAAGTGGTTCTGAGGAAGGGTCACTTGACCTGAAACATTAACTCTGACCTCTCTCTACAGAGGCTGCTGGACCTGCTGAATTTTTCCAGCAATTTCTATTTTTGTGTCTGTGAAAATTAGTAAATTGTGTGTTATGAGAATTCAGGATTTACTACCTTGACAATCCTTGATCATGAACCTTTTAATGATAAACAGTGTAATGCAGGTGTTTCCACTGACTTTGCTCACATAGACCTTTTACTCCAAGTTCTCAATTGCTTCCAGAATACGTTACCTGTTCACTGCAATCTCCTGCTGGTACAGCAGATTTCCTAAGCACATACGTTTTGCAAGATTCACAGCTGACACTAATTTAATCTTGGCAGCCAATTGAGCACTTGAATTTTCACCCACAGCATAAGGGAAACTGAACTGCACATGCTTAAAAGACCTGGATGCACTGCATAGATACATAGATTATTGTAGAGCCCACCATTGGTATCCTGTTACACTATTTCTGAAACAATGCAGCAGATGCAAATAGCATTAACTGCAAATATCTTGATGTCTGCTTGGCTCCAGTTCAATTCTGACACAATGGTATCAGAGGTCAAGAAGCCACCTTTCTAATTAACTCTCATTTTGGGCAACGTAGGACTGTATATGTTTGTGTTAAAATGAAAACATTTGGAGAGTTTCAGCCATTTCCCTACCCCCTACCCATCACAGGATGAGGGAGGAAGAAAATACACACAATGCAATCACAAACAACTATCTGCCACCTTTCTTAAGACTCAGTGATGTGTCTGTGTTTTCCTCTCAAGGCATAACACTAGATTCTGACAGTTTTTGGGCCAGAAGAAACCTCTGTGCTCTTCCTTAACTGCTTAGACAGAATTTTTGCTGCAGTCTCCTACCCCCATCCTCAAACCTGCAAAGCAAAGTCTTTTATTTCACAATCTCTCCTTCCACTTGCTGTTTCAAGCACCATCCCTCATACCTTTTTGTCCTGTCAGTCTGTCTGACTGCTGGGCAAGTAATTAAATGACAACAAGGCTCTGCCATTAACTTTGGGCTGAAGGGACTCTAACTCTTCAATGTCTGCAATGACCAATCCACACTAATCCCACTTTCCAGCACTTGGCCTTTTAAGTGCTCATCCACATACTTTTTTAAAGGTTGTGAGGTTTCTCACTTCTACCCTCCCAGGCAGAGCATTCCAGATTTCTACTGAAAGAACTCCATCGAAGTGGGTATCCCATCAACAAGTTACCTTTTATTTACACATGGAGAATGATCCAGCTCCCTCAGAGTCAACTTTGAATGAGCAAGATGTCTGACACTCCCTTTCTTTTTATTCAGGATGTCTGACGCTCCTGTTCTTTTTTTATGTTTTTTTCCTTCTTCCCCCACACTACCGTATAACTGCGGTGACACACACACATTCTTTTTTTTTCTATAGTGAACAGAACCTCTGACATTCCTGTGTAATTTTTTTTTTAAGAATGTCTGACATGCCTTTTTTTTTACCCCCACAAGACCGCCTAACTGCAGTAGTGCTTATTTTTCCCCAGCACCCATGGTGTGTGTGTGCAGGTGTGAGACACGGTGAGAGACACAAGGTGCATGAATCTTTATTCAATTTCCACAACCAGGAAGATAGGAAAACACCCGACTGGCCAGTGACAAGCAGTGCCCTTCACAAAAGGGCAATGCTGTGTGATCAAACAGTGAAGAGGAGGGCAGGGATTAAATCAAAATAGAGTTGGAGGGGGAAATAAGGCACTTCACTCCCTGCGGCGCCCACCTCTCCCTGAACAACTCTAGGGTGTTGGTGGACACCGCGTGCTCCTTCTCCAAGGACACTCTGGCTCTAACGTAACCACGGAAGAGGGGCAGGCAATCGGCCCTAACGACACTCCGATTCTTTTTTTTTCTTTTTTTTTTCTTTTTTTCCTGTTTATCATTATTTTTTTAAAACCCCCCACACTACCGCCTAACTGCGGTAGTGCTTATTTTTTCCCCAGCACCCATAGTGTGTGTGTGCGTAGGTGTGAGACACAGTGAAAAGACACAAAGTGCACGAATCTTTATTCAATTTCCACCACCAGGAAGATAGGAAAAACACCCGAGTGGCCAGTGACAAGCACTACCCTTCAAACCACAGGGCAATGCTGTGTGATCAGAACAGTGAAGAGGAGGGCAGGGATTAAATCAAAATAGAGTTGGAGGGGGAAATAAGGCACTTCACTCCCTGCGGCGCCCACCTCTCCCTGAACAACTCTAGGGTGTTGGTGGACACCGCGTGCTCCTTCTCCAAGGACACTCTGGCTCTAACGTAACCACGGAAGAGGGGCAGGCAGTCGGCCCTAACGACACTCCAATTCTTATCTGTATGCCAGGGCTCCCTGATTGGACCAGATTAAGAGTCTAATCAGGGAGCTCATATTCTGTCAGGTCCACCTGGCTAGCCTCCTAATAATCACTACATCCCTCCTCCTCTGCATCAGAGGACATAGGCTAGTTCTGTTTTGTTTCTTCCAACACTGCCTCTGATACATGAGTGTAATGCACAGTAGCTCGCTTTGAGCACCTTGGAACAAATTAATTCTCTTCTCCAGGTGGCAAAGACGTTGAGGCGACGACGTCCGCTGTGTCCATCTCAGATTCTGAGGGACTTCAAAGCTTGAAGGAGAAGGAGAACCCATGGGTTCTGGAGCACTTGCAAAAGCTGTTGAGTCGGGCAGTGTTTGCGAGTTTGCTTTTGTGTGGTCAACATGCTTGTTCAGGACTGTTGCACCTACCTGAACTTTATACATCACTGGACCCTAACCATGCATCAACCATGCCTCTTACCCATGCAGGGCCATTCCCATGGTTCCTACACCAAACTTCAATTGCTGAAGTAAAATCTTTCTTTTGCTTAGAGTCTTGTGTCTGGCATTGGTGTTCCTGATGCTGTTTCATCCTCCCACCCCAGGTCTGAAAGCATCAGGTTTAACTTAGTGCGAATCATCTTCCCATTTGCTACTTTGCTGGAGCTATCCTTGTAATTGCATGAGGGTAATACCATTCAACTTTAGGAAATGCTCAAATTCCCTGCTGGCAAACAATGGCCCTTCTGTGACCAACACTTCTGGGAGTCCGCGTATAGCAAACGATTCACACAGTTTTTCTATCATTATCCCCGCGTTTGTTGAATGAACCCTATGCACATCCAGCCACTTTGAGTGGGCGTCGACAATGACTAAGAACATTGAGCCCATGAAAGGACCTACATAACTGATATGTAACCGAGTCCAGGGTTTACCTAGCCATTTTCATGAATGTGGGGAAGCTGCTGGCAGCAGTTTTTATCCTTGTTGGCATTGCCTCACCTATGTCTGCATCCAGTCCTGACCACCAGGCATAACATTTCACCAACACTCTCATTTTGGAACCCCCTGGATGACCCTGGTGGAGGTCAGCCAGCATCTGGTGGCAACCTTTGCTCAGGAAATCGCTGTTGCTCCCATAATAGTCTGCTGTCCTGTACTGTGATCCAGTCTCTCTGGGTTCAAAGAGGTTTCAGTTCGGGTTGTCTCGGCCTTTGGTTTCCCCATCACCACCAGCTGTTTCAGTTTTGTCAGGATCAGATCTTTCCGCATCCAAAGTCTGATATTGTCATCAGTAACTTGCCGTGTGTCTAGAAAATTTAAAACTGTTACAGTGGTGGTACCACCGTGGTGTATCTGCCAGCGGGAGACGGCTCAATACATTTACATTCACTATTTGACCTTCTGGACAGTGTTCCAACTGTAATTACATGCACGAAGTATTAGAGCATGCTGCTGAATTTGGCCTGAAGCTGTGGGTGGCTCTGCATTGTCCTCTTTAAGCAGACCTGGCAGGGGTTTGTGGTCCATTATTATTATAAATTTACGTTTGCAAAGGTATTGGTGGATCTTTCTGACTCCAAAGATGACCATCAAACTTTCCTTCTCTTCTGGGCAAATTTATACTCTGCGTTAGCCAAAATCCTGGATGCATATGGTATTGGGCATTCCTCTCCATTGAGCCACCAATGAGCTAATACTACCCAGAAGCAGTACGGGAGACATAGCTGTCAATAACGGATCCCACTTGGTAAAATATTGTACCAATACATTAGAGGAATGATAGCTGTTTCTTCCCTTCCCTAAAAGCTGTGACTTGGCCACGTGACCATTCCCATGGCTGATTCAAAGGTACCAGGATGGAGGCAAGATTATGTATGAACTTTCCATAACAATTCACCTGCCCATGGAAAGACCTAAGCTCTGGTACAGACATGGGAGTCGGGGCACAATTGATGGCCCTCACTTTTATTTTCCAATGGGTGTAACCCAAACTTAGTGACTCAGTAGCCCAAGTAGGTCACTTGGGGCACTTTTCCCTTCTAAGGCATGCACCCACCTAAGAGAAAGGGCTACGTCCAAGTTCTCTAAATGCTCCTTACTGGTTTCCCTGTTATTAGCACGTCATATAGATAAATGGTAACCTGGGATACACCTTGTACAATGTTCTCCATTGAACACTGAAAAATTGTACTGGCTGACAATACCCCAATGGAAGTCCCGTACATTGGTACAAACTCTTATGGGTATTAATTGTAGCATACTTCTGGGAATCCTCATCTAACCACAATTGCAAGTATATGTAACTCTTTATGAAGGACAGCCCCCTCTGCCAGCTTTACATATACTCACTCACTCACATAGAGGATTTATATGTCCAGCTGAAAAACATGGTTTACTATTCATTTAAAATTCCCTCAAAAGTGAATCAACCCATCAGGCTTCACAATTGGTAGGACTGATGTTGCTCATTCCACAAACTGGACTGGTTTAATGATTCCTTCGCTTTCCTCCCTCCTGATTTCAGCCTCTTCTTTTGCTGTACAGGGATAGGCCTTGCAGCATCAAAGAATTGCTTCCTGATGAACATGCAAAGTTGACTTGGCTTCTTTGGTAGTGCCTAGACGTTCCTACAAAAAAGCTTCCATGCTTTTAATTAGGACTTCACTCAGGCAGCCATTTTCTAATTGAAAAATGTTGAGCTAATCTAGGTGAATCTTTCTCAACAAATTCCACCCCTTCAAGTTTGGGGGTGAGCCTTTTACTACAGTCAGTGGTAACTAGACCAGCTGCTTCTCATCAGGGACTGGAACTGAAGTTGTACCCTTATTCTCAGACAAGCTGAAGTCTTGCGCAAACTTAAGGATTGGAGTCCAGAGTGAATTTTGTTGAAGACTGTTTCCATGATCACTAAAACGGCCACACTAGTACCAAGCTCCATTAGAACTGGGTGACCATTTAACCAGGTGTGATTGATTCTGATTTGAATGTTGCTGAGCAGTTCAACCAGATATACGTGGATTTATCAGGATGTACAGTCTCCTGGATACCAGTGTATGAGTCCTCTTACTCAGTTTGGATCTAGTTGGACTCTTTTACTGTCTTGAGTCTGCATACTGGTAACAATTTCAATGGTTCACTGACCCGGATCCTGAAGAAAGTTCCAACTGTTCGGCTGAGGCTCAACTTTGTTTTGGGGTTTTGCTGTGGGCTGATCTAGGGTTCAGAATATGTCTTGAGTGTGGCTATGCAATTGCCTTCACTTAAGTTCCCCAAGCTCAGTCGGAATGATGAGGATGTTCCACTTCCATTGGAATACCCTGCAACGCACGTGCTCCACTTTCCACACCTTCCAATGGTATAAAGCAAATTGTAGTGCCTGTTTGAAGTCCATTTGGGCTTCAGCTAGTAGGTGTTTTTGTATGGTTACATCATTAATCCCACATATCAAGTGGGGTCTCAACATCTCATTAAGGGTTAAAGTCATATAAGTCACATGCCTCTGCCGGTTGTCTGATCTTTGTCAAAAATCCTGATACAGATTCCCCTGGTTTTCAAATTGCTGAATAAAACTGATAACATCTCAGAATTAGAAGAGACTTGGGGTCGTAACATTCCTTAACTAAGTCCGTCAACTCTTGAAAGATTTTAGTATTTGGTGCCTCGGAATGTTAGGGTCCTAATAACCAAAAAAGCTTGGCTCAACTAGCTGTCCAGAGAATTACTCATTGCTTGTCATCTGCTCCAATGTCCTTTTCCCTGAAAAATAATGCATTCATTCCACATACAGGGCCCTGTCTTTGGTCAAGCTTCCCAAATAACGACATGATGCCAGAAATGTTTATTGCAACTCAATGGCAACTGTTGCAAGTGAATTTCTTCAGGACCGTACTTTTCTCTCATTGCCACTGAAATAACACCACAGAAGGTGGTATCCCATCATCAAGTCACCTTTTATTTACATGTGGAGAGGTGTTGACACTGATCCAACTCCCTCCGTGCCAGCTCTGAGTGAACAGAACCTCTGACATTCCTGCTTATATCTGTCAGCCAGGGCTCCCTTATTGGTCAAAATGATCAGCCCCAATCAAGGAACTCATTTTCTATGAGGTGTACTGGCTGACCTTGTTACAGTCACTATACCTACCGTCCTCTGGGTGAAAATATTTTTCCTCAAATTCTCTCTTAACTCTCTCTTCACCTTAAAATTATACCCTTTCTGTTAGTGACCCTTCAACAAAAGGGACCAGCTGTTTCCTATCCACCACTCTATGTCCCTCATAATCCTATACACCTGAATTTAGCCTACCTCAGCCTTCTCTGCTCTGTTTTAAAAAAAAGTTTTGTATAGCTCCAACATAACGTCCCTGCTGTTATAATCTGTGCCACAGCTGGTAAAGCCAATTATCCTATATGCAGCTTTAACCATCCTTTTAACTTGACCTGCTCCTGTCAGGCATCTGTTAACAAGTGCCCCAAGTTTCCTTTGTACCTCTGAGGTACCTAGTGTCCTGCTGTTTATTGATTATTATCTTGTTTTATTATTTCTTCCAAAGTGCATCACCTCTCACGTTTCAGGGTTAAATTCCATCTGCCATGGCAGGGCCCCTGCTTTCCAGGAATTTCTGGGCTCAACCATGACTGTGGATCTACTCCCCGGTTGTACCCCTGTCAGTGGAGTAAATGTCAGAGTCATAGTGACTCTTGCTTGGAAATCAGATTACCAATCTAGTGATAACACTAATGAATGGAACCCATTTTCATATAGATCCTTCTACTGTAATAGGGATCCTCAACAGCCAAATATTTTCTATCAATGAAAGCTTTACTTCACTGAAATATAGTGACATTTGATGATACTGTTATGTTGTTGCTGTTCCCTTGGAAAGATGATGCAGACATTGGTCGAGATGAACTATGTGTCCCTGATGTTTGATAAAGTCATAGGCTGTAAATTCTCTGCTAGCACAGGTGTGCCATGACTTTGACTGAAATGAACTGGCAACATATTAGTTGAGGCCATTGTGACTGCCATTTCGAGTACTACTGGTTCTTTTGGACTTTGGCAACAGACCTCCTTGTAGAAATATTTTTTGTTTAGTTTTGTTTGGGGCTGATAGAGTTAAGAGAGACATGATGGTGGATGTAGCTACCTCACCTTGTTCCCTCTGAATTCTTACACCTCTTCATCTTCATCTTCATCCTCTTCCAATAAAACAAATGAGAGTAATCACCTTAGCTGGCAAGTGACTAAAAGCAAAAGGAGTGAACAAAAACTGCTTTAATTGATCAATTTTGAATGCAAATTAAATAAAAGTTCTTGTATTCATATCTTTCGAGTCTGAACTGAATTCTAAAGGATTATTGCCAGTAATTTTAGTTTTACGAAAGCAATTGCCATTTAACTGCACCACAGCATAGTGATGCACAAGTTTATGTTTACAATCTCCCATGATGCTACGTTTACATTAACCTTGACCTGTGCAGTGAGACATAGACACTTCATTATATGGAGAGGCTGTACTTCTCAATGGGTCATGCGAAGACCAAGACCTTCATGAACTTTTCTGAGGCCTGCTACAAATTATTCTGGGAAGTGTTCCTATCATGAGTATTCAAATATGAGATTATAGCCTTTTTTTCCAAAAAGCTTAACCAAATAAGTACTATAAAACTTGATTCATTGTATAATTTGTTTAATGTTCATTAATCAGTTTTAATTTGTTATTCAGTAACTGTAATATAACAGTTTAGTCTATCTTAAGTTTGAATAAATAAAAAATGCAAACAGTATTAAGTAAAGTTGGAATTTTTTTTAAACTGAGCATCATTGAGGAGGAGATTGATTAGCTTCATTTGAAAGTCAAATTCCTAAGTAGAGCACATTCTGCCAAATTTTAATACTATGTAATTTTTAAAATGAAATGCATATGCACAACTCTATTGAAATTTACTTGAGTATTTCATAATCAGTAACAGTTTTCAGAAAATTAAATTTTGCACTGTAGCAATTTTCAAAGTGAGTTGAATAAATGTTTTAATAAACCTTTTAGTATTTGGCAAATATGGAATATGAAGAAAGAGCCTGAATGTATTTCAATTTGTTATTGTTTGCTTTCCAACAAGCTCCAAAATATCATGCAACTATGAATTCTGCCATAATTACTAGATATAACAATTTCTCCCTCAGGACTTTTTTTTATATAGATGATTTTTGCTATATTAACAGCCAATTATGAGCTTGTGGAAGGATTAGCTTCTACAATGAAGTTAAACATCTCTTAGAAACCTACCAGAGTATGAACAAGAATTTTAGCTGAATTATTAATAATTATTACTGTTGTTGCTTGTGAAAAGTGTTCACAATAGTGCACGTTTGCACTGCAGCTTCCCAGCAACAGGATTTTTTTTAATACTTTAACCATATATGGCGATCATTGTTTTTGACTCATGGTACTTGGAGACTCCCATTTCCTGCTAACACAAAAACGAATACTTCTGTGGGAAAGACTAAAGCACATTTGAAAACTTTCTGAAACATTTTAAATACATTGATTTGTGGAAAAGTCTAAATAGCGATTTAATCCAGGCAATGTGACTGGTAAGTCTCTTTTTGGTCCAATCTAAAGGTATGATAATGACAGTTATATTCATATTATAGTTGAAGTGTTGTTTTGTGGGCAGGAAAATGTAATTTTTATTGTAATGTGCTCATTATAACAAAAAAGCCCTAAGATAATTCTAACTGACTGTGAACTGAGAGCGCAGTTCTATTTGACATCCTGTTGTTACTGAATGTGTAGTTAATTATTTTTACTTTTTAGGTATGAATGTGTGCCTGATGCCCAGGAAGAGGAATTCATTTTATATGTGTATAATAATTCTAGTAAAAGAGTTCTTTTAAAAAAGACACCAATCCAATTTGCAACAAAGGAAAGAGTAATTATTTAATGTTTTACCTTGTAACTATGGAGCAGGAGAAGTGTAACCCCAAGTGAACACCTTTTGTTGAGCTTAGAGCCTAAACTCCAGGAAGCCTGCTGTTCCTGTTGGAATTTTTCATTTTAAGCTACGTACTTGATTCTACCTTTATTGCACTGACTGTATTTTGAATGAAGAATATAATTTCTCAACTTGGCAGTGTGGGAGTCTGATTTTTTTTTAAATTGCAGCTGCACTATAGTGGAAAAGTCTGTGCTAGTTTGGAAAATGGTAGGCTGCCAAATCCTTAAATTGTAAAATCATCTTCTATAGCTAAATCAATTACCTCTTTTTTTTCACAGCCTACATTACTACATGAATTATACCACGAATAACTTTGGCTCCAGTGGTATTGTCTTTTTTTAAAAAATATTAAAAGGTTTTCTCATGTAGTGCATGAAATAGGAATGCCATTTTGAATTGCTAAAGTCTTGTTTTGCTTCCAGTTGCTGTTGTTAGTAACTTGCTATTATAGCATTGGTGATAGTTTTTCTATTTAGATAATTGTTTCAAAACAAAACAGCTAAATAATATAACAAGTGCAAGCTAAATGTTCATATGGGCCAGAGGGTAATAATGCAAAGGAACAGCAGACTCAATATTCCTGTTTTAAGCATTTCCTTGTTGAATCAACCAATTATTTTCCTCCTCTTCTCTCATGGTGTATTGGGCACAGGCATTTTCAGTTCAGGGAAATCCACTCCAGACTTATGAGATGTACGATTCCTGTATGTTCTAGCTGTAAGGCTCTGTGTGAAATTAATTTGAGAATTCTCAGTCCAGTTTCTAGCAGTGACAGACATACAGTTCAAAATTGCTCATAATCTCACTCAAGAGGCCACACGATGCAAAAATTGTCTGCTGGATTAGTATGGAGTGGTACTTAGGGTTGAGTTGAAATATGTCCGTGCAGACTGAAGGGAGGTTTACTCTTCTGTCAGCTGTGGTACACATGACCTGGGAGTGCTTATGATTGCCACCAAACAGGATGTGAAGATGCATATCACTGAGAGTTAGCCTTATCTTGGTGAACACAAATACAACAAAATACATGGTTTTGTTGTGAAATATAGAGTAATTATGCTTGTAAAGTTAATTTATACTTTTATATTTGAGTATCTTTAATGTTTTTAAGTAATTTTCCTTTCTTCCTGCTTTTCAACCCATGCGTTACCAGTTGTCCTCAGAAACATAACTAACCTGTCTCTTTATGGAGATATGTCTTTGCAAATCAAGCACCACCCCACGATAATATGGCTGAATGCAAGTATTCAGTGAAATGGAAAAATGAGCCTAGTTTGTTGATTACTTACAAGTGAAATGAAAATGCAATATTCTTGTTGTCAGTATGAAAATAGATAAGATACTGATGGCTTTGGGCATCATTCATATTTTAATCTTCTCAATTTCATAAATTTCAGAAGGTTTAATTAGCTTAAAGATGGAACAAGTTTAATCCTAACAGTACAAAATCAAAAGATTGCAAATTCTAGGCATCTAAAATAAAATTTGAAAATGCTAGAAATATCCAGTAAGTCAGGCAGCCTCTGTGGAGAGACACAGAGTTAACATTTCAAGTTCAATAACTCTTCCTAATCCTAAAGGTATCTCCGTTTCAGCAGATATATTTAAAATGTTCAGATGTGTTTTGATAATCATCAGTTCACATAATAGTTAGAAGAGTATTTCAGAATAATGTGTTTTTTAAAATCAATAAACATTGAGGTAACTGACCTTAAAATTGACAAGTAAAAACTAAATACTTTGGAGAAGAGGAAAGGTAAACAAAGTACTAGATGTGTAACCATGGCAAGACGAAAATTGTGCCATCTGTACTAAAATATATTTTTAAAATATTTGTCTTTTTTGTGAAATTTTATTCTTACAATTCTAGATTATACAAATTAAATTGATGGGACATATGAACTCGTTGAAGTTATTTTGTTTCAGGGTTCCTTCCTGTTTTTGTTGTTTTTTTTAAAAAAAAAGTGTTTGTCTCCCCTTTTTCCTGTCCCACCCTGCTACGCAATGTTCTGTATCCATGAAAACTCAGGCATGCTGCCAACAGTGCTTTAGAACCAGCCAGTATTGTGTGTTAGTGACACAGTTTAGAGGATAAAATATTTCTGGGGATATTTACATGGAATATTAAGTACTCTAATTTGAAATGCATTTTATATAATAGTGTCATAGGTCAAGCAGGTTTGCACAGAAGCTTGTCTTATTTCTGACCATTGCCCTCAATGTGCTTAGTTTTCTGTCAGACCCAAAGCTGATTGTCAGCTCTCATACATTTTAGCAAATCTCTGCTTGACTGAGTTGCATTATTAAATAGACCTGTCCACTTTGGAACCAGGCAAAGTTGTTATGTTTTATGCAAATCTCCCTTTTGCATTCAACCTTTTTTATTGCTTCTTCCTTACTACTCAATTATTATTAGCCGCAGTCAATGCCAACCCAGATGGCAGATGATTCAAGCAGGCTTGGTAACTTACTGTGTAGCAAATTGCAAGAGAAGACTGTAGAACAAACTATGTCACTTCATGTACCATTAGCACAATCATTCTAAAATTCTGTGTAGACTCAGACTTATTACTTATTATGTAAATTTGCATTGAATGTTACTTTTTTTCTTAGCCTTAGAATATGAAAAAATAATTGAATTTTAAAACTATTAATGAGCAATGGGAGGCCTTCAAGCAGGTGATAGACTGGGTACAGACTAGACATTCCCAAGAGGAATACATGAAATGCATTCACAACAAAGTTCTGTGAATGACTCAAGATATAGAGGTTAAAATGGGAAAAACATATAAAGAGCCTTATGATAACTCAGGCATATTATGCTTTTTTTCATTCCTTCTTTCTTTCATTCTTTTGTTCGGTCCTTCTCGCTCGCTCTCAACCAAATCTCGCAATTAGTTCCTTCATGTTTTCAATGAATGTACTATGTTTTAATCAAAAAGAAATTATCTTTGTCCCACACTCTCCTTCCCAAATTTATTGATATTTAAGACTATTTGTGTTTGAATATTTTTCTGTAGACTCCTGCCCATCATCTTATTAGTTTAAAACTTATTTACTCTTTACATTAGGTTCAACTCTCTTTCAACTGGAGTCTGCCACTTAGTACCTCCTTCCTTCTCAGTACTGATACCAGTATGCCACAACAGCCCTACTCATTTGCTTGACATCTCGGTCTCTATGTCAGTTGTCACATGACTCCAGTGGATTTTTATCTTTGTAGACTTGCTTCATTGTTTATTTCCTAACTTGTTGTTGATAAGAAGGACCCCAGCCCTCTGCTTATCTGTGTTGTTTGTTAGAATTAAAGCCCTCCCTTTCCAATTTCCATTCCAAGTACCTGGAACCATCCCTTATCATGGCAGTCTTCTCTGTTATAGACCAGTGCAACCTTACCAAAGTAAAGGCACCAAACTTAAAGGCTCTCCTGCTGGTTGGACAGGACCACCAAGCAACTCTTGGCAAAAAGAGCATTGTTGGCCATGAAGAAAAAGAATGCCACCTTCAACCAAAAACTATCTTTGGTGATGGACTTTCTGTCATAAGACAATAGTTTGAGCCTTAGTGGATAAGTCTCTGTTAGACATTGGCTGGTTTAATTCAAGAGCCTCATTCTGGCATGTCAGTCCCTGCCGTATTCACTGTAGTGGAAGACTGTGCTCTGTTTTTTCTGATCCCTTTTCTAAGCTTACTGAGCTTTTTGTTTATGCATACCTCTTTAAATGCCCTCTGAAATAGTCAGCCGTTGTTGGTCTTCGCCATTAGTAATTATCGCTTAATTATCAGTCTGAGTATTTGCCATCATCACATTTTGCTAACATGCGATGCCCTTATAGTAGTGGAATATATGTTCAGGCAGTTGTGATCCAGTAGCCAATTCATCTTATGGCAGCCTTGTGTACACAGCCATTTCCAGCTAATGAATGCGGCCAAGCCAATCCATGCCTGGTGTGTAAGTATAGAGTTCGAAGAGGGGCGAAGGTTTTGAATTGTATTTGGCAAATACAGGAATAATTTTTTAAAAATATATGGTAGTAAAATGAAAACGGTGCAAGCAGACAGGTGTGATTGTCTGAAGGTTAGCCAATAAACTGTTGTAGGCCGCAAAAGTTTTTTTGCCTTACAAAGAAGACGTTAAACTCATTTGATCTGGAAAGGAAATGCAAGGGAAAAATGTGACATTATTCACATTACTAATCAACCTGGTTGCTGAATAAACAGCTGTGTATCTTAATGTAATTAAATCTCAGAGGCCAAGGAGATGCATTCATGTACCCTTGAGGACATTGTAGGAATTCTGATACAAATCTTCCCAAAATCACTGAATACTGAAGAGGTGCCTGGGGACTGATGAAAGGCAGATGTTGCACCTATTTTTAAAAAAGGTAGCAAATGTGACCCAGAAAATTCCAGATAGTGGGATTACTTAATTGTGGGTAAAGTTATGAGGACTCTTATTGAATATAACATCCTGGAGCAGATGGATGAGAATAATACTGTCCATAAAAGATCACTACCTCATAATGCACATGCCAGAAATAAAGTTATTTATATATTCATGGCAATATCCAATTTTTGAGAAATCACACAGAATCACAGGGTCATAACTGCACAAAAGGAGAGCAGTCAGCTCCATGAATCCATGCCAGCTCTCTGGAGCTATCTCCCACTCTAACCCTCCAGTTTTATTTTCTTTAATTGCCTACCCGATTTCCATTTGCAATCATGATTGTCTCCACTTTCATCACCTTTGTGGACGGCAGATTCCTGGTTATTCTCACTTCCTTACATTCGAGCCTTTTATTGCTTATCTTAAATCTCTGTCCCATAGTCCTTGTATCACTGGCCGACTAACAAGATGACTTTTCTTTGTTTACCTTTTCTAAACGTGTTATAATTTTGTAAGATAGTTTCAAAGATCCATAGGGATCCTCTCATTAGAGAAAAATGATGGTCAGTGAGTTTAACCTAAGAATCACCACAACTCAGCTGATGGGTGAAGTCGAGAAGGTGGGGCTTTCATGGTGAGAATTGAAACCCTGCTGTTGGCAATACTTTGCATCATAAACCAGCCATCCAGCCTATGGAGTATCATTTGTATTCTTTAATCAGATCTCCCATCCATCATCTTTTTGTATCAAGGAGACCAGCTCTTTCACCCTAAGCTAGCCCTCAGTATTGGAACCATTGTAGTAAATTGTTTTGTACCTGATCAAAAACACATCACCAGGTTATAGTCCAACAGGTTTATTTGGAAGCACTAGATTTTTGGGGCGCTGATCCTTCAGGTGGTTGTGGAGTATAAGATCATTAAAGGCAGAATTTATAGCATAAGTTTACCCTGTTAAAGACAGATTTTAACCTCGCATCTTCAATGCATTATCTGACCTGACATGGTACCTATTGTTAAAGTTCACTTAAGAATGTAACTTTAAAAAAAAGTTTTGGGACTTACACGTGAAAGAACTGAAACCAACATGGTCATTCTAAAAGATGAGAGACTTAACAAACAGTCCAGGTCTTTTTCAATATATCATTTCAGTTGCATTACACTGTAAATCTTTGCTATAAATTCTGTGCCATACAATCTTATACTCCACAACCATCTGTTGAAGGCGCAGTCCGCCGAAAACTAGTGCTTCCAAATAAACCTGTTGGGCTATAACCTGGTGTTGTGTGATTTTTAATTTTGTAAACCTCAGTCCAACCCCAGCGACACCACTAACTGCCAGCTCAAAGTGGAGAGGATCTCCAAGAAGATCACTCATATCGACACAGACATCAAGTTTCTGCAGAAATGCATCAAAGCAGGAAAGATCTCAAAAGGATTACTAATCATGAACCCACGCAAGTCGACCTCAACACAAACTACGTGGAGAGATTTTGCCACGGCACCTCTTGCAAACCCCTCAACCATCTTGTGCACCAATTCTACAGCAGGCGCCACAACTTTGAAATTAAGATTGGAGTTCACACTTTCAGCCTGCACTCAGGATACAGCAGTACAGTTAAGTGTCAGTGCCAAATAGGCAAGGCAACAAAACTACACCATGTACGTACACACCAAGAACAAGAAACTGGAGAAACTTGGCATCACACCAACAGTAGCCAAGCCTGCCCTGGCACCGCAGTGGAAAATGTTATCACCACAGGGAAGTCGATCGTCAACTTATCGGACCATACATTTCAACCGGAAGAGATTGAAATTCTTTCCAAGGGGCTCAATTTCTGCCCCAGCATCAAAATGGACTCCATGGGTCTTGCAGCAGACACTGAAGAATTCATCAGACAAATGAGACTCTGGGAATTCTTTCAAGGTGCCAGCAGTGATCCCAATGACCCCACTGACTAACCTGAACAGTCGTCATAGGGATCTGTAGAGGGGTGACCAAAGAAGGAGTCAACTTGGACCCCACCGGAGGGCCGCTGCTTTGGCTTGACATGTATGCTCGAACCGTCAGGAAATATGTAAATGCTAGATTCATCAGCCACATCCACAAAGTAGAGCAAAACATCACCCGATCACAACGTAATGCCATCCATTCTCTCAAAACCAGTCACAACATTGTCGTCAAACCAACAGATAAAGAAGGAGCCATCGTCATTTAGAATAGAACAGTTTACTGCAAGGAAGTGTACCAACAACTGAACAACCAGGAGCACTACAGACAACTACCAGCCGATCCCACCAAAGAACAGGTCTGTGAACTAAAAACATTGATCAGGACTTTGGATCCAGTCCTTCAGATTTCCCTATGCGCCCTCATCCCACGTACTACTTGCGTAGGCGATTTCTACTACCTTCAGAAGATACACAAAGCCAACACACTATCATATCAGGCAATGGGACCCTTTGTGAGAACCTATGTTGAAGGCATCTTGAAACCCATTGTATAAGGACCCCCAGCATCTGTCGTGACACTACAGATTTCTTACAGAAATTCAGCGCCCACTGACCAGTTGAACCGGGAACATTCCTCGTAACGATAGACATTTCAGCACTCTACACAGCATCTCCCACAATGACAGCGTCACGGCAACAGCCTCAACTATTCAACACCAATAACTGCCAATCTCCAAGCACCGTCCTACAATTCATTCGCTTTATCCTTGGCCACAACATTTTCACCTTTGACAGTCAGTTCTTCATCCAGACACACTGAACAGCCATGGGGACCAAATTTGCACCCCAATATGCCAACAGTTTCATGCACAGGTTCGAACAAGACTTCTTTTCTAGGCAGAACCTCCAACCAACAATATACACCAGGTATATTGACGACATTTCCTTTCTCTGGACCCAAGGCAAGGAGTCACCGAAACAACTACACAGTGAGATCAGCAAGTCTCATCCCACCATCAGACTTACCATGGACTACTCTTTAGTATCTGACTCCTTCTTGGACACATGCATCTCCATCAAGGATGGGCATCTCAGCACCTCACTCTACTGCAAACCCTTGGATAACCTCACAACACTACACTTTTCCAGTTTCTACCCAGGACACATTAAAGCAACCATTCCCTATGGACTAGCCCTATGTATACACAGGACCTGCTCAGCTGAGGAGGAACGTGACAGGCACTTAGAAGTACTCAAGGATGCCCTCATAAGAGCAGGGTACAATGCTCAACTCATCAGCCACCAGTTCTGACGTGCCACAGTGAGAAACTGTAATGATCTCCTTAGGAGACTGACAAGAGCTGCAGCTACCCTTCATTGTTCAGTACTTCCCAGGAGCCAAAAAAACTACACCATGTTCTTCACAGCTTGCAACACATTATTAAGTAACGAACAATGTTAATGCACCAGCAACATGACCTGTGTGAAGTACTTACCTCACTCAGCAAATGGGTCGTCTTTGTCTTTTATTATATATTTGGAACTTTAACTGTTTCTTAAATTAAGTGGTTTCTCAAATGATTCTTAAATTAAAGAAGCAGGTGCAGTCTTAAGCTCTTTTGGCTTTTCTAACTAACTAATAGGCATTCGCTGAAATGAGGACATACACATGGTGGGATCATTATCAAATTCTAGTTCCATCTTAGCAAACCAAATCCTCATTGCCTTTAGCATTTACAGCAATAGAGTCAACTGCAGTACAGAATGCAATCTTGTTAAACATTTAATGAAATTAAGTTATTGAAAAAAAGGCATTGTTTTAGTATTCTCCAAGTTGTAGGAACTGGTCAGATGGTATTCCTTATTCTCCATGTAGCTGAGGTGTTCAAAACTAGTGGACATAAATAAGTTAATTTTAGATCAGTCATAATCTCATTGAATAGCGGAGCAGGCTCAATGGGCTTGCTGGCTGATTTCTTCTCCATCTCGTTAATCCAATAAGGAAGCAGAAATGTAGTGGTTGAGGAGAATAGATAAATAAATTTATGGGAAGTTGAATAAACACAAGAAAGAAATCTTAAAAGAATATGTTGTATGATGAGCTGAACATAGTAAGCAGCTTATGTGGAACATAAACACTAGCATAGGGCAGTTTAACCAAATGGCTTGTTTTGCTGTGGTATGTGAAGATAAAAATAAAGTGGAATTTATCACTGACACACATCCTTCTATCTGAGCTTTATTTTTTATCTGAAGACATGCTTTCAAAGATAGTTGATTCACAAAATCGCAATTATTATAGTGCAGAAGGAGGCCATTTGGCCCATCCCATCATTGTCTCTTTGTGCCCATCTTATGTTTTATTTTGTACTTTTTAGTATTTGCCAAATATTTTATATGGCCCAAAATCCAACACCTTCATGACCAAGGCTATAAGTTTAGATTTGCTAGATTTTGTAAATTTCATAGCTAAATTGAGTGAATAAGAGAGACATGGCACTGCTGTCTCAGTGTCATGCACACAGGTTTGATTCTAGCCTTGGTGATTGTGTGGAGTTTGCACGTTTGCCCTGTGTCTGCATGGATTTCTGTCAGGTGCTTGGTTTTCTCCCACATTCCAAAGATGTTCAGGTTTGGTGTATTGCTAAATTGCCTTGTGTCCAGGATGTGCAGGCTAGGTGGATTAACCATAGTAAATGTGGGGATAGGGAGAGAAGGTGCGTCTGAGTGGGATGCTGATCGGATGGTTGGTGCAGACTCGATGGGCCACATGGCCTCTTTCCACACTGTAAGGATCTTATGAAAGATAATTTTTCTTAAACTATGATAAAGATTGTATTAAAGCATATATGTAATGTTTGAAAAAAGGTTTTACTTTCTACTTAGCAAGTCTTCCTGTTAATTGCTTCCATATTAAAAGCATAGGATAATCACATGATAGGGTACAAGAGAACGAACAGTAAGTAGACAAGGGTCGGGTAGTTTGCACCAGGCGGAGGTGGGTTTGAGGGTCGTTCAAGTTGATTCAGACCATAGGAATTGGATCGGCAAACAACTGTAAACAAAGAAGCGCAGTCGGTGATTAGTTCAATATGCCACTGAGAAATAATGCCTAGCTGAGTTGTCTCAGTATCCAAAATATATTTAACAGAAAAACAAATGGAATATTTTCAAAAAATGTCTGGTTTCCAGACAGTCAAATTTAGGACATGCAACTAGTTGTAAATGAAAATAATGGGTGCTACACTCTGTTAAACTAATTTGAAATCTGAAATAGGTACTGCTGGTGTACCAAGAAGACTGTTGAATCCAACAATCCATTAACTGCATGTAGAGTAATTGGCAAATTGCAGGTTGCCCAGGGTGATTTATAGGAGACAGCTTCTGTATTGTAGGGAACAATATCTGCCGATGGAAAGCACTGTGAAATCACTTACAGAGAAAATGGTATTATTAAAAGCTCCAACTCTAACACCTGCTCTGTTAATATAACCAAATATTAGGCCCCATAACAGGACACAGAACAGATAACATCTGTTTGGGTCTACAGCCATGAGAAAAAAATCTGGATTGTTAAAAGTATGAGACATTTCATAAATGAAAAGGCTGACAATTTGTGTCAGTTTGAGAAAAATAAACAGCTGTGCTGGTGAAAAGGCTGGCCTGGTGACCACGCTAGGAATCATTTTTACTCAGGAGTGTTGCTGATTACTTGCAGCAGCAGCTTCATTTTGAAATGCTGGCAATTATTTCTGTCTATTTTCCATCCTGTTATTGAAGTTGAACATTAATTGGTTCTCTCGTGGATAAGTCATTTGATTCATTGTTCTACTTTTTTATTGGAAACCTAAACAGCTATATTCTTGGCTTTATAATTTGTGAATTTGGAGCCCTTCTGTCCTTCTTCATTGCAATATGCTATGACTTTAATCCACTGATTTCCTAATCTCTGAACTGCTTCACAAGTAATTCCCTGTGCAACAACCAAAACAATACCCTGCTATTATTGTACATCTTCTGGTAATGGGTTAAGGTGCATCTATGGCTCATTTTGACTGCAATCAAATTTACTAATTCATTGTACATTGCAGTGCAAAAGCCTTGAATTATTCTTGAGCTGCTTGAGGAGATGGTGGTGAGTTTCCCTCTGAACCACTGTCGTCCATGTGCTGTAGATAGGTCCACAATGCTTTGATTTCGACCTAGCGATTGTAGAGGAATATGATATATCTTTATCAGGCTGATGAATAGCTTAGATGACAACCTAAAGGTGGTGGTGTTCCTATGTATCTTACTTCTGTTGAAGTTGGTTGGTATTGGGTTTGGAAAGTACTGTCTAAGGAGCCTTGGTAAATTTCTGCAGTGCATCTTGCTTATGGTAGACAGTCCTGTTACTGAATGCCAGTGGAGCAGCGAGTGAATATTTGTGGATGTGATGCAGGACTGTGCAGGCACAGAACTGTGTGTGGGGTGCGGGTGATAGTTGGCAGGGGTGTCAACAAGATCTGTCAGACAGGTGCTAGCAGCTCTTGCACTCAACTTTACCATGGAGTTTATGACTGCTACTGGAAGAGCTCATGAGAATTCCAAGACCATGGTCAATTCAGGACTAATGTAACTGATATGTGGGAGAAGTGGGGAGAATGTGGGGCAGGATGCATTGCAGGTAAAATAAAAGTGAATGGCCCCCGGCACAGATGTCTAGACTTTTGATGAGGCTCTGATTGCCTTTGATCAATGGGGCCCTGGTCATTGCTTTACATTTGTGTAGCTCAAATGTTTCTTGCCACTTGCTAGTCAAAATTAGAATGTTGTCCAGATGTTGCTGCGTGTGGACACTGACTGCTCAACTTCAGAGGATATGGTGGTGAATGATGTTGAACATGGCGGTCATCAGCATAATGTCATTAAGTTTGATGCCATTGGACAAGTGAAACTTTGCAGCATTATTTATAAATATGTTCACATAAATACACTGAAACTTAAGGTTTCTGAATTTGGAAATGGTTATATTTAAAACAATGTCTTTAAAGGATCCTATCTAAACTGCAATTACATATTGTGTAATATCTACTCATGATGTGGTTACTCTGGTAACCATTTAATAGGTAGAATTACTGAACTTTTCTTGTATGGTTGGAATGGTATTTGTGGAGCATTGTTACAAGGTTAAACCTGTCGCAGCTGACCACGCACCACTCACCCAGGGCTATTAAACAGGATCCTCCAATTTGCATTGTAAGAAGTGAAGAATTTTTTTAAATGGCAAATATATAGATTATTCATGCATTAAGGATATCAGATATTTTTAAAGACACTGTAACAATTTTTCTTTGAAAGTAAAGCTAATTAAAAGACCTACAAGGAAGTTGTGAAGAGAGCAATATGGTACATTTGATTAATTTATTTCTACCTTTAAGGGAACCTGAAAGAAATGTTTCTTTAATGTTGTCAGCACTTCTACCAGTCCCTTTTGGCTCAGTAATTACATTGTTACAGAGCCAAGTCTTATTGGAGTTAAAGATATACTGGTGACATTTCCACCAAATTGATAATAAAAGGAAGCTTCTTGACTCATAAGAGTACTGTCAGCCCAATTTTTTTTAACCAGTTTAAAGGCCCAGATAAATTCAATAAAGTGATAAAACTTTACTATTTTTTATCATGTGCTGTTTTTCAGCTATTTTTCTAAGCTGTGTGCAACTGCAGTTTGACATTTCTATAATGCACAATTTTGCAAAATTATATGAACTAATGCATTCAGAGTGTTCTGTTCTCTGATGAAATTGGTCTAAGGTCATTATTTATGATATTCACAGATATTTTTAACATTCACTTCAGCACAAAGAGGATAATGATTTATTCTGTGCGTAGCAGATTCCATTGAATGCAACACAGATTTTACATGAGTAAAAAGATGTTCGTTCTTGGTGCCAGGAGCAGTTGAAAGATAATTAACATAGGTAAGTTGAATAAAGGTATTTAAAAACACCCATTTATGACAACAACCTTGGGAATAGCCTTCAGGAATCTTTTAAGAGGGGATCAGTTAGCTGAGTTGACTGGACAACTGGTTTGTGAAGCAGAATGATGCCAATGGTGTGGATTCAATTCCCACATTACATGAAGTTACCTTGAAAGATTCTCCTTCTCAATCCCTCCCCTCACTTGAGGTGTGGTGACCTTCGGGATAAACCACTAAGAGTCATCTCTCTCTAATGAGAGTGCAGCCCTTTAGTTTGATACGATGGTCAGTTAGCTGAGCTAATTGGATGACTGGTTTGCAATGCAGAATGATGCCAACAACATAGATTCAGTGTTCATGCTGGCTGGAGATACCATGAAGGTCCTAGCTTCTCAAACTCTCCCCTTGTCTGAGGTGTGAGGTTTCTTGGGTTAAACCACCGCTAGTTGCTTCACCCTCTAATTAGAGAGCAGCCTGTAGTCCTCTGGGACTATGGTGACTTTGCCTTACCTTTTTACCTTTACAGGCACAGCATTGTCAAATTCCTAAGTCGAATTTTAAAAACTGGCATCTGAGCATTTTGAACAGCCATCATATTGGTATACACATTTTAAAAAAATGGCAAACAGGGCCTCATCTGGTATAGGCATTTGACCTTTTGCATAAACAAGTAAGACTTCACCATCTGTTTGATTTTCCTTTCTCAAATTGATTGTCCTGAACTCAGGCCTTAATGATACCTGCTGATCATAATACCGGACAAGTCCGATCCAAAACAGAGAATTAGCTTGACAGATCATATTTTATTTTATTTTGGTTTTGATGAAGTGGACTCTCACTGAAACCTAAGCATGTAATGCTGTAGATTTTCTTTAACAGCACAGTGGCTCAGTGGTTAGCACTGTTGCCTCTCAGTGCCAGGGACTTGGGTTCGATTCCAGCCTCAGGCGACTGTCTGTGTGGAGTTTGCACATTCTCCCTGTGTCTGTGTGGGTTTCCTCCAGGTGCTCTGGTTTCCTCCCACAATCCAAAAAAAATGTGCAGTTTAGAAGAATTAGCTGTGCTAAATTGCCCATAATGTTAGGTGTATTAGTCAGGGGTCAGTGTAGGGTCATGAGTCTGGGTGGGTTACTCTTCGGAGGGTCGGTATGGACTTGTTGGGCCGAAGGGCCTGTTTCCACACTGTAGGGAATGTAATCTAATAAAAAGGAAGTTTATTGGAAAAGAAATGAAGATAAAATAGAGTAATCCAAATGTATATTACAAACTCAAAGATTTTTAAACACACTAAAAAATGTACTATTGTCCCAAAGCACGCCTTTTTCAGTTGGAAAAAAAATTGTATAATACCCAAAATGCCACCATTGGTACATTAGCCAAAACACTACTCATATAATTGTCACACCTGAGGCCCTATATCTAACACCTCAATAGGCTTAGATCACTTGTGATTTAACTTTTTAGACTTGAACTACAGATAGTTGTTTGCATTGTTATCACACCTGCTTAAATGTAAACAACTTTAAGTAATCTCTTCAGGGTTTTATCCAACACTTCTGGTCTGAGGCTAATACTAACTCTTGACCCGAGGTAAATTAATTCACTATATGTCCTTCCCTTCTCAGGAGCGTTGCTCTTTACAGCCATCCTTATTCCAAGGTCTTCACAGGACTGCCCACACAAAATTAAAAGTGTAATTAAAATCTCTCCCAGGTATGTGTGTTTCCCTTATGGTTAACAAAGAAAAGGTTCCAGAATGCCATAATAAACCTTGAGGATGCACTATTTACCTTGCAGGGTCACAATACAATCTAAATAATAAAGGTCCATTAGCAATGCACAAAACTCATTAGTTCTAAAGCCAGGCCTGAAAAAACATTTTTAAACGGAATCACCATGGCTGTAGAAATGCTTAAAACGTAACTATTAAACTCAGACACACAGAAAACCAACTAGTTACTAACGCAGAAACCAGAAATTCAACCTCTCAACAAATAACATTTAAAAATTGCATTTAAACTTCGCCACTTTTGTCAGAAACCAACCTTCATCCAGAGAAACCAAGTCTACATGCAGCCAAACAGTTGAAAGCTGCCACAAAATTGAGAGTTATTTTAAATTTCTGACTGAACCATGGATCATTACTGGCCAGTGTTCAACTATATGCCCCCAAATCTCAGTTCCTTCTCTCCCAGTCATTTACCATTTTGTTAGTCTGGTCCCTACAGATGACTTCTAGGAGAAAGTGAGGACTGCAGATGCTGGAGAGCAGAGCTGAAAATGTGTTGCTGGAAAAGCGCAGCAGGTCAGGCAGCATCCAAGGAGCAGGAGATTCGATGTTTCAGGCATGAGCCCTTCAGGAATGAGGAAAGTGTACCAAGCTGGCTAAGGTAAAAGGTAGGGAGGAGGGACTTGGGGGAGGGGCGTTGGGAATGCGATAGGTGGAAGGAGGTTAAGGTGAGGGTGATAGGCCAGAGTGGGGGTGGGGGCGGAGAGGTCAGGAAGAAGATTGCAGGTTAGGAAGGTGGTGCTGAGTTCGAGGGTTGGGACTGACTCCCTCCGTTCCAACCCCAACATCACTATCAAACCGGCAGACAAGGGAGGAGCGGTAGTAGTTTGGCGCACCGACCTTTACACTGCTGAGGCTAAACACCAGCTCGCGGACACCACCTCCTACTGCCCCCTTGACCATGACCCCACCTCCCACCACCAAACCATCATCTCCCAGACCATCCATAACCTCATCACCTCAGGGGATCTCCCATCCACCGCCTCCAGTCTCATAGTCCCACAACCCCGCACCGCCCGTTTCTACCTCCTGCCCAAAATCCACAAACCTGACTGCCCCGGCCGACCCATTGTCTCAGCCTGCTCCTGCCCCACTGAACTCATCTCTGCATACCTCGACACGGTCCTGTACCCCTTAGTCCAAGAACTCCCCATCTATGTTCAGGACACCACCCACGCGCTCCACCTTCTCCATGAGTTTCGCTTCCCCGGTCCCCAATGCCTTATCTTCACCATAGACATCCAGTCCCTATACACCTCCATTCCCCATCACAAAGAACTCAAAACCCTCCGCTCCTTCTTTTCCCGCCGTACCAACGAGTACCCTTCCACTGACACCCTCCTTCGACTGACTGAACTGGTCCGCACTCTCTACAACTTCTCTTTCCAATCCTCCCACTTCCTCAAAACCAAAGGAGCAGCCATGGGCCCCAGCTATGCCTGCCTCTTCGTAGGATATGTGGAAGATATGTAGGATATCTTCCGCAGCTACACTGGCACCAACCCCCACCTTTTCCTCCGCTACATCGATGACTGTATCGGGGCTGCCTCATGCTCCCACGAGGAGGTTGAACAGTTCATCCACTTTACCAGCACCTTCCACCCCGACCTCAAATTTACCTGGACCGCCTCAGACTCCTCCCTCCCCTTCCTAGACGTCTCCATTTCTATCTTGAGTGACCGAATCAACATGGACATTTACTATAAACCGACCGACTCCCACAGCTACCTAGACTACACCTCCTCCCACCCTGCCTCCTGTAAAAACGCCATCCCATATTCCCAATTCCTTCGTCTCCGCCGCATCTGCTCCCAGGAGGACCGGTTCCAATACCGAACAACCCAGATGGCCTCCTTCTTCAAAGACCGCAATTTAACCCCCAGACCTGATCGACGATGCTGTCCACTGCATCTCCTCCACTTCCCGCTCCTCGGCCCTTGAGCCCCGCCCCTCCAATCGCCACCAGGACAGAACCCCACTGGTCCTCACCTACCACCCCACCAACCTCCATATACAGCGTATCATCCGTCGTCGTTTCCGCCACGTCCAAACGGACCCCACCACCAGGGATAAATTTCCCCCCCCCTCCCCTCCCCTATCAGTGTTTCGAAAAGACCACTCCCTCCGTGACTCCCTCGTCAGGTCCACACCGCCCACCAACCCAACCTCCACTCCCGGCACCTTCCCCTGCAACCGCAAGAAATGCAAAGCTTGCACCCACACTTCCCTCCAAGGCCCCAAGGGATTAGATTAGATTAGATTAGATTAGATTACTTACAGTGTGGAAACAGGCCCTTCGGCCCAACAAGTCCACACCGCCCCGCCGAAGCGTAACCCACCCATATCCCTACATGTACATATACGTCTACATCTACCCCTTACCTAACACTACGGGCAATTTAGCATGGCCAATTCACCTGACCTGCACATCTTTGGACTATGGGAGGAAACCGGAGCACCCGGAGGAAACCCACGCAGACACGGGGAGAACATGCAAACTCCACACAGTCAGTCACCTGAGGCGGGAATTGAACCCAGGTCTCCGGCGCTGTGAGGCAGCAGTGCTAGCCACCGTGCCGCCCTTCCATATCCGCCACAAATTCACCTGCATTTGTGGAGACAGGCCACCTACTTGCAGAACGTTTCAGAGAACACCTCTGGGACACCCAGACCAACCAACCCAACCACCCCGTGGCTCAACACTTCAACTTCCCCTCCCACTCCACCAAGGACGTGCAGGTCCTTGGACTCCTCCATTGCCAGACCATAGCAACACGATGGCTGGAGGAAGAGTGCCTCATCTTCCGCCTAGGAACCCTCCAACCACAAGGGATGAACTCAGATTTCTCCAGTTTCCTCATTTCACCTCCCCCCACCTTGTCTCAGTCCCAACCCTCGAACTCAGCACCACCTTCCTAACCTGCAATCTTCTTCCTGGCCTCTCTGCCCCCACCCCCACTCCGGCCTATCACCCTCACCTTAATCTCCTTCCACCTATCGAATTTCCAACGCCCCTCTCCCAAGTCCCTCCTCCCTGCCTTTTATCTTAGCCTGCTTGGCACACTTTCCTCATTCCTGAAAAAGGGCTCATGCCCGAAACGTCGATTCTCCTGCTCCTTGGATGCTGCCCGACCTGCTGCGCTTTTCCAGCAACACATTTTCAGCCCTTCAGATGACTTCTCAATCTTGATTATTTTACCCCCACCCCTGTTTAAGAGACCTGCATTAAGGCAGATATGGCCTTTGCCAAAAGCTGTATTCCCACCCTCTCCCCTTACCCCTTTTAATAGCCTGTCCTACTCTGCAAAGCCTGATTTGTTTGTTTATTTTCTAAATCATAATGGATTTTCAAAAGGAATGGTTCCTAGTGCCCCTTTGTCTCAAAGCATCAAGCTGGTACTAAGCTTCAAAGTCAGCAGAAACTCCTGAGCACTTACTGTAGACAAATCTGAATGCTTAAACTTTCTCAGTTCCAATAACTTGTAGATTTCTATCGAAATTTTCCTAACCTGGAAGCTGACCATACCAAACATTTCTGCTACTATAACTAGCTACCCTGAACTCCCACTAAAATTTACTTCTGAGCTTTGGGCAGCACGATGGCTCAGTGGTTAGCACTGCTTCCTCACAGCACCAGGGTGCCAGGTTCGATTCTAGCCTTCGGTGACTGTCTGTGTGGAGTTTGCACATTCTCCCCGTGTCTGCGTGGGTTTCCTCTGGGTGTTCCAGTTTCCTCCCATAGTCCAAAGATGTGCAGGTCAGGTGAATTGGCCATGTTAAATTGCCCATAGTGTTAGGTGCTTTAGTCAGAGAGAAAATTGGTCTGGGTGGGTTTGTCTTCAGAGGGTCAGTGTGGACTTGTTGGGCCGAAGGGCCTGTTTCCACACTGTAGGTAATCTTATCTAAAAAAAACTCAACTCTGTGTTCTGAACTCCAGTGAGTTCTGTATTCTGAAGTGAAAACTAGTGGCTAATGGTTTTCCACAATGTGTCACAACCAGGACTTCAGTCGCATCCTTTCTGAACAATGCTGAGTTTAGGTCGCTGTTACAGAATTACTTGTTTTTTTTTCTTATTAAACGTAAACCTTCAGAGAACGGTATTAGAAATCACACAACACCAGGTTATAGTCCAACAGGTTTATTTGGAAGCATTAGCTTTCGGAGCGCCGTTCCTTCATTAGAACCACCTGATGAAGGAGCGGTGCTCCGAAAGCTAGTGCTTCCAAATAAACCTGTTGGATTATAACCTGGTGTGTGATTTCTAACTTTGTCTACCCAAGTTCAACACCAGCCACTCCAATTCGGAGAACTAGCATCAATCAGCCTATATTTTTAAAACCATCCAATTTCCAAAATTATCATGTATAACACACCTTTCATCAGTGCTGAGAAGATAATGGTAAAATGAATTAGAGTCAGCATGGATTTTTAAAATAACAAACGTTTGATAATTCTTTTGGAGTTTATTTGAGGATGTTGCTTCTAGCATGAGGAAAGTAGAACCAATGGGTGTAGTGCATTTAGATTTTCAGCAAGTTTTTGACAAGGTTTCACATGGAAAGCTAGTCATAAATTGAGGAATGCATTAGATTTGTGGTGATATACCAGTATGGGTTGAGAGGTTATTAATAGATAGTAAGCAATGAGTAGAAATAAATGGGTCATTTGCAGGATAGCAGGCTGTTACTAATGGGGTAGTACGAAGGTACTAGGGCCACAGCTATTTGCAGTCTATTGAAGTGATTTGGATGTGGGAATCAATTGTTATATCTTTAAATTTGCTGATGGTACTAAACTGCATTGGAGTGCAAGTAGGATGCAAGGAATCTTTAAGTGGACTTGGACCACTCTGTGAATGAGCTAGAATATGACAGATGGAATATAATGTGAATAAGTGTGAAGTTATCCACTTTGGTAGAAAAAAACAGGAAAACACTATTTCTTTGGTGCAGGATTGGAAGTGTTAGTGCCCAAACAGACCTGGGTGTTCTTGCTCATGTGTTACTAAAAGTTAGTATGCAAATACAGCAGTCAATGACTGAAGCAAATGGCATGTTGACCTTCATCACAAGGGAATGTCTTGCTACAGTTGTAAGCAACATTGGTGACACTGCGCATGGAGTACTGTCTATAGTTTTGACTGTATAAAGAAGATCATATTTGCCATAGACAGAGTGAAACAGCGGTTCACTAGAGTAATCCCTCGGATGGTGAGATGCTCTTGAGGGGAAATTCTGGAAATTAGACCTCTTGTCTAGAATTTCAAAGAATGGGAGGTGATCTCATTGATACTTATAGAAATAGTACAGCACATAACAAATTGGATGTAGATAGAATGTTTCCATTAGCTAGTGAATCTAGAACCAGGGACTTGGCTAAGAATAAGAGCTCATCCATTTAAGATTGTGATGTGGAATAATTTCTTTACTTGCAATTCTTTGGGATAGAGTGCTGTGATGAATACGTTCAGGACAGACATTGTTAGATTTCTGGAGACCATGACATCAAGGGATATGGAGCTAGCATGGGAAAGTAGCTTAGAGGCAGATGATCGATCATGATTTAATTGAATGGTGGAGCAGGCTTAACAGGCTGAATGGTCTCCTCTTCCTGTTCCTTTTTTTTGAGTTTTCTTTACAGCACCTAAGATACATTACTGATCTAAATTATATATGTAACTTATTTTTTTGCCAGATTTAGAGCACAGTTGTGATTTTGAGGAAAATATTTCCAATCAAATTTAAGAATATCGATAATCTCAATCCTTGTATAATTGATGAGCACATATTTCTTTTGAGGTATCACGAAAACAAAGTAACAAAAACAGAAAGTGAAACTATCCTTGATACTGGTAACACCAGCAATGACTGCTGCTCAGTTATTTACTCCAACTTTCAAGCAAAGTATATTGTACTTGCAGTTTTAACTGTTAAGTATTTATTCACAGGAAAGTATCAGATATAGAAAATGGTGTATATTTATACAGCCAAATCTAAAGGTAAAGTCACTGTAGTTCTACCAGATCATAGGGCTGCTCTTTCGAGCGATACAACTGCTGGTAATTTAACTTGAAGATCCCCATGCCTCAAATGAGGAGAGAGTTTGAAAGAGAATGCTTCATAGTAACCTCAGCCAGTGTGGGAATTGTTGGTGTCACTCTGCATTGCAAAGCAGCTGTCCAGCCAGCAGAGTTAACTGACCCCATAGCGAAATCTATAATGTATAAGTATACTTCAGAATATATTTTGATCTTGTTCATCAAGGTCATCTAACTTTTTTTCCTTTTCTCTTTTCCAATCACTTTTTCAAAGTGATTTGTCTAACTCACTTATCCTGGGAGGCTTAAAGTGACTTGAAGTGAAGTTGCTGTCAGAGAGTGGCTGGCTTTGGGCAACCTTCCTCTTGCACTGTCAGTGATTGCCTGTATTTCATGTGCAAGTTTTGAAATATAACTTTCTTTAGCCTAAATCATGAAACACCTTAATCTAAATATGTTTTGCTTATTTCTGAAAAATTGAGGTGGCTAATTAAAATGGGAGTTGAATGTACTTCTGTGGTATCTGTCTATCACTACACTGTACACGTGATATCCATATGTCACCAGAATGTAACTATGTGGTACCTACTTGCTGAAGAATAACTTTACAGAATACTTCGTGTATTTTCTGTATCTATTGAGGTTTATCTCAGAACTATGACATTTTGGGTGTTTGCTTTAATAATGTAGTCAAGTTATGTAAAATTGTTTTCTGACATTCATTTCCTCAAAATGATGCATGCTGCATAATTGTTTTGGCATGACTATTTCATTAATTTCTCGTTTGAACTAAATACACTGGAAAAGGCTCATGGACATGGTTAAATATTAGCTTTTTTGTTTAAGTTCAAGGAGCTTTCAAGCATCCTGCTAAAATTTGAAGACCTCATTGGGAGTACAGCCAAAAGACACTGAGCACAGTGTTTGTGTGATGGAAGCAGAAAGTAGTAATGTTCTTGAGCAAAGCTTTATAGCTTTAGTAATTTGCGATTATTGTTGACAAGCTAAAGTTTGTCTTTAATTTTAAATGTGATATATTATGGATATTTTTAAGATTCAAAGTTTTACAGTGTGAACATTAGGGTACAAAACACATGTTTGTGTTTTTGTGTGAAATTTGGTCATCCATTAAGTCAAAATGGCAGGCAACTCAGTAAAAATTGTGGACAAAGCAGTTTCAATGCATCTTATGTTAATATTTGCTTGGTGCTCTTCAGTAACTCTTGATGCAATGGTACAATTTCAGTGGTTTTGTTGTCATTTGATACGATGGCAACCAGCTTCACAACACAAAATGTATTTTGCAAAGTACTTTTTTACTTGTTGAGATAAACACGCAATTCAATGCATTGGATAGTGGTTTTAAAGAAGATTTAAATTGGTTTCAGACAGGGTATTGAGTTTGGCCAATATACTTCAATCAACATCTTAAAATAATTACCTGGCCTCCTTCAGATGCTTTTGGCAAAAAATTGTGTGAGTGAATTGGCTGCTATTGTACATTTCAGTAGCAACCAGATTTCAAAAAGTATTCAACTTTCTGTAGAACACATTGAGGTCATGAAAGATGCTGTATAAATGCAAAATGCTTTCTTGCAGGTACTTCCTTTTTATTCCAAGGGCTAAGGAAGATGAGCTAGTAAACTGCTGAGGCCAACTGGAATGGACAGTGACTAGCAGGTGGATTAGCTGCTTGAAAGTATATTTTTAAAACATTGTGCATTAGGGTGTTGCAGAGTCATATACTTGCATACAATGTTATGTATTTGGATTTTCAAAAAACCTTTGAAGGGGCATTACACCGAAGGCTTGTGGTGAAAGTTAGGGCTTAAGTCCAATCAGGAAATAAGGCACTATTTGTTATTGCAATTGACTTAAGACTGTGGAACTTGCTGCCACTAGAAGTGGTGGGTGCAATTGCCTTAGGTGCTTTCAAAAGGAAACTTTGAGGGAAGAGAATAGAAGAATGAAGTGAAAGGTTGACATAAGATCATTGGAATAGATAGATAGGCATGAAATGTAAACACCAATATGGACTTGTTAGGCTGAATGATGTGCTTCTGTACAGTACATTCATATAATTTTGTGTAATACCTCATTGCATGCTATTCTCGTCACAATTTTTTTCTAATTTTTAAATTTTACACTGAGAAATATTGTTTCTTTCTCCAGCATTCTCTGTTTGTTAATATCACAAGGGGAAGAGTTCCAATTTCTGACAAGAGATTTTGAAAAGGGTTCCTGATGAAGGGCTTATGTCAAAAACGTTGACTCTCCTGTTCTTTGGATGCTGCCTGACCTATTGTGCTTTTCCTGTGCCATGCTATTCAGCTCTGATTTCTCTAGCATCTACAGTCCTCACTTTCTCCCTTCCTTCAGTAATGCAAAGCTATACTAGTATGCTGATAGTTCTCTCATGTTACAGAACTGTCAATGGAAGGCAAATCATATGGTTTTTAACAGCAGTCAGCTGCTGTATTCTGGAATGTAAAGGTCCAGGTTAACAGGCAGCCACTTCGATGACTACTGTCAGACAGTAATTACCAAGTAAGGGTACTAGCAAGGCAAGGTACCAGATGGGTAGGGTGCCAAATAGGTGGGGTTCAGAGCCAGGTGGATGAAATGTCAAGGAAGTAGAATGCCAGAGGTGTCAGATGCCAAGTGGGTAGGCTGTTGGATGAGTACAGTAAAAGATGGATGGGAGATATTGGATTGGGGATCAGGGGGAGTATAGGAAGGTGTGTCAGTTCCGAGGTGGATAGGTGAGTTGCAGAGGCAGCTAAAGGCAGAACAGGTCAAGCAGAGAGGGGGAAGGAGGAGAGAGCATGGCCGGAGTGTCAGGTACCAGAGGGGGAGAGGGATCTAGAGTCTGTAGGTGGTGTAGATGAAGGTAGGTATAGAGTCAATTGAATGGTTATTTGGGAGTGTAGTCTAAATTTTCCTATGAAATTATTTACTTACTTTCAATAGAACCTTCCAAATGCTTTAATTTTAAATTGATACTTTCAGAGGTTCCAAGCTTAGAGGAATTGCTGGGCAATTTTTGTGAAATTTTTTCAGAGCCTGTTACAGCAGGATTCTGCAGAGAGCCCATGTGCGACTCCAATGTACACTAGAACAACAACTATCTGGCTATCAGGAAATCTGAACGATCATAACAGTCTATGAAGAAAGAAGCATCACCACTGTTGGCTATCTCTTAATTCAGGAAGAATGTCAACTCAGGGTTGTGATTTTCTGCCATGGATTTTCTTTTGACTAAACAGGCCTTTTTTTAATGGGGTAGGACATCTCACAAAATACTGTAACCCAGAGAGCAGTGTTTGCTTTCTGCAGCAGAAAGGATACAAGCCAACATTTGTACATAATGGAGAGGTATTTGTAAAGCAAACCCTGGAGACGGATGTGTTTATAATTAGCCCACTTTTTGAGACTGAATTACTTTGCAATTAATTGCCTGTCCTTTCCATCCTTCAAGGTGAAGGTGCCCGTATTACTTGGCTGGGGTGTTCGCTGGGGTTCAGGTGGATGCACGTGTGATTGCTATGGCTACTAGTAGCTGTTCTTTAACCAGTTTAATTGTACCTACAGTATAATTAATTGTACCTACAGTATAATTAATTGTAGATTTTAAAATTAATAATTATGTAACTGTATTGTCTAGGATTTGAAAGAACATTATAAGAGTTATCTATAGATGTTTATATAAATTGAAATGAATGAATCTCCCTGAGAAATACTACTGACTTAAAAGTCTTCCTGAACAACAATTAGGACTCCTAGAACAAACAGATATGATAATCATGATGTGTGCTGATTCAAAATAATGACACACTTTGCTGGATGACACTGAGCAGGTATCAGGTTGGTGCCTGTAGCCTTCAGAATATGTCTTAATCATAACAAGTAAATTATCTTGATCTCTGTTTTCATTTCGTTGTTTATACACGGTCTAATTTTTGATCTCAAATTAATTTTGTTAATGAATAGCAAAATTGGTCTTGCCAGAACAGTGTTGACTGGAAATAAGTTGAATGTTATGCAAACAGATTTCCCTGTATGTACAAGTGATACAATCAAATCATTCCGGGGCAAAAGTAGTTCCAGCGGTTTGTTATAATTAGATTTTGTGGCAAGTTCAGATGTATTCTAGTTCTCTATTGTTTATCTCTGGGCTATCACTGAGGGGCGTACATGAATTTTAATGTGCTCCCTGTGTTTAAATCTTGCAGTCCTTTTATCAATTGATAATTGTTCGAAATGAGCACATATGATGCTTTTGCTATAAAATAACCAAATGAGAAAACTGTAAAAAAAAAATTTGAAGAATGTTAAATATTTCTGTTAAATCACTGTCGAGTTAACTGATAAGGGTATATTGCATTATCAAAATGCGCAAGGAGATAGCAGAATGTTGAAGGGTGCACAGCAAAGATGAAGATTTGCTGAAAACTGTAATCGGGTTGTTATGAAATTACCTACAGAGTTAACTATTGTGACTTAATGCCTTATTTCCAAACTCTGTTTATAAGGAGCAGCAATTCTTTGATGGTACTTGCTTTTAAATTAGAACATGACTTCAGGATACTCTTCAATGTACAGTATTTTGCTCTTTGATTTCTCGTTTATTAAACATCTGAATCGTGCTCATACATCGTCCACTTCACAAATAGTAATAGTTGTTGTTGGAGCCTGTCCCATGCCATCTGGAAACTTAAATAAAAGCATTTGTTCTTTGCTTTATCCTAGTGGTGATATTTAATTAACTCTTGTGTTTCCAGCATTTTCTATTATTTCAAGTCTCCATAGTTTACAACTTTTCTTTGTTTTCTGTGCTGCTGCTATTCAGCTCGCAGAATGTTCAGTTGGAATAATAAGAGTAAGATACCACTTTCTTATTGACTGTTTTAATTGGATTCTGGCAGACAGGCATTTGTGAACTTTGCTAAATTTGCATGTACCTTGCAAGTCTCGTTCTTTTATGCCACTGGCAAACTTGTATAACTATAATGAACTGAAGCGACAAGTCCCTGGTGGAATTGAGGGAATCAGGTTTAGTGTCTAAACTTGAGAAATCTGCTTTTCAACACTGGATTCTAAATAACAGCACTGGAAAAATGTAATAATGTCACTTTTTGCTCTCTACGGAGGAAATGTATTTAACTTGCGTCAGTGGGCCATTTAAGTACCAATTATGCTTTGAAACCCCCAAGACGAAATTCAGCTTGTTGTAATGACCCTAACTCTGAAATGCCTCTTTTCACACCATATCCCTTCCCCAGAGTTTTCAAAGAGGTTGCTCCAAGCCAGCTCATGAACAAGAGGCGTTAAATGTAATTTAATTACTGTTCAGCATGCAGGCTGACTTTTAATTTACAGTTTAAATCTGGTGGAAATTTGAATGAAGCGCTTATGGAAGTGACATTCAAACCACCTGCCTTGCACTCTGATACAAAGTCTGTGGGAGTTTCTATCTAAAATCAGAACTCATTAAGTAGCTCCTTTTTTGTGAACTGAATGCAGTTGTGCTGGAATTTCTCTATAACTTTAATTTTCTTATTAGCAGTTCACCTTGAAAATGCTCATAGTTTTAGTCACTGAGGCTTGTATTCCACATATATTTCTTTTTTGCGTTTTCAAAATTAGCATTGCCACTAGATGCTTCATCAATCTTGACGAAGTACTATGTTTTCCTTTGGGATAGGTATGAGGTACTCTCTGAGGTAGCTTTCAGGTTGCTAAGCCTGAGGTCAGTCACTGATTCTCTTCCCTCTACAGCTGTCTCCTAGAAACACAATTTTTTTTTCAACTTGTCCTGTAGGCAAAGTGATGAGCATATATTGAATGTTGTTATCAAGAGCATTGCAACAGACCTAAAACAGATGGTATTCACAAAACCTGCCTTATTCCAAAATTCTAAAATTGTGAATAACATTTTCACAGTTGAGAAAAATTACATTATTGTACACTAACTACAAAATGGATTTATTTTTAATATACAGACAGGACTGGATCACTTGTAGCCATGCCTATTGTGCATGAAATCTTGGGTGAGGTGGTGAGAGTTTTGGAACCATAATATTTCTAAAAGATTAGCTTCTGCTGCATCTAAGGTTTTATATGATGCTGTTTAATGCTGATACGTAGACCATTGCAGCTTTGGAAAACAAGAGAATGCCCCTTCATTTCCTATTTTGTAAGTAGGAATTTAAGGAAATGGAAAGAAAACAGATTTCTTGCGGACTCTACTGGAAACATCAGTACCAATGTTGATGTACTGACAGCAAATTTTCATGTCGAAGCATAACTAATCTTTCATATTTGATTAACTTGTCACTAAGATTTGAAAGGCATTTGCTTTTACTGAAATAAGGATGTCTGTACAGAAAATGTATCTAAATTATAATTTCCAACTCTTGCTTTTTCTGTGAAGCAATTATTTCAGCTGTTGTGCCGACATGGAGGGAGTTACTGTGAGCATTACTGTAGCAAAAGTAAAATAAATTTTTACAAAATCCATGTTATAAGTACATATTCTAAATCAAGTTTATCATTTGAGCAAAATACTTTCATTTCATTTAGATTTCATACTGAATTGCATATCTGCTGTACATTGGCAGCATCATGTACCATCTACAATCCACAGGAACGCACCAAGACATCTTCCACACTTATTCCTTGAGTAATAGATTTCATAAGGGCAGCAGAGATAGAAGAGTTCCGCCTGCAAGTTCCCTGCCATGTTGCAAAGTATCCTGATTTGGAACACTTTGTACCTTTGGACAGTTGTAGCATATCTCCTTACCCTACTTTTTAACACAGACAGGAAGCCAGTTATCATGCTTGCCAGCACTGGACAGTCAAGTGGGCAAACACAGTGTATGGCACTATGTGCTCTAAATGTCAAATATACATCATGTGCCAATAGCTTACGTGACAAACACACTGCGTGCGCTTCAACATGGCCAAATGTTTTTAGTTTTATTTTAGAATGGAATCCTTAACAGAAGATCCGATTATTGACTGAATGTGGGACTGTGCATTGTTTGTCTTTGCTGTCCTTGGAAAGGACTACCTATTTCTTTAACATTCATGTCTGATTGTAGATGTAAATTGATCCATTCAAAGCTCTGTCATTTGGCTAGTTGGTCAATATCTGGCTGATGGAATTTAGCTTCTCTGAACTAAACAGGGCTGTTTGAGGTGGAATGCTGTGAGTAAAACCTATAACATACCTTCTCTCATATAGATTCTTCTCTAGGCTATTTTGAAGTGGGAGATGCTGCTAAAATTTAATTTGTTACAAGTTGCAAAGGTGTGCTGTAGTTGGTTTCACCTAAGCACATCACCAGATCTGTATGGCACCATGTTGGCCAACAGAATGTTATTGCAGTTTACTTTGAGTGCAGGAGCTACATATCAGTGAAATTCTCAATCAAAATGTAGTTAAGTCTTGTATATATTTGCACCATATCTTGAAAGGAAACTGGAGTTTCTTTTTATTATAATGTGGACATATGTGCTTTTTTATTTGTTCATGGAATTTGGGGGTCAATGATTATGCAAGGATTGTTTCAAATCCCTATTCACCCTTGAGCAGTCTTTTTGAACCATTGCAGTCCTTGGGCTGTCTTTGGTATGTCTCAGTGAGTATGTCTGTATACGTGTAAGAGACATGCTCATGATATCATGTTCATGACATGACCTGAGGTTAAAAACATAATATGCATATGAATGAAGACTGATTATACCCAACAGTTAGGCCTTGTTGATACTTTTCCTTTATTCATGTACATATAATGGTTAATACTCAGATGTACCTCAATATGTTTTCATGATACAGTATGTATCACCCAACTACACACACATTTCTGAACAAACAATACATATTATGCTTGCTGTCATTCTTTTGGAGGCCATATTGTAGAATTTTTAATTTGCAACAGCAAAAATGCCCCAATCTCCTGTTAAAGTTAGAAACGTGTTAGGTAACATGCTATAGATGCAACATACTTGGGAGCTTTCAGTTTCAACCTGTCAATCTGTTTAGGAGTTTTCCAAGCTGCTTCTACTTCGACTTCCAAGTTTCCCCATGGGAATTATCTCCCTGTGCCTCAAAAATTGCTGAAAATTACTGATTTTTTAATGAGATGCAATTAGGAACCCATAGTTAGGGCAGTTGAGAGACATTCTGTGAAATCTCCAACTGGGTGGGCCACATTTTTAATGTGGAGGAATCTTCCTTTTGCATCTAGTTATACTGTACCCAACCTGGCAAGTGCTTCATATTTGCATTGTGTATAATATGAAATGTTTCCCATTCTGCAGAACTTAAACCTCACCATGAGAACAAATCCAATAACCTGTTCTTTTTTCTGCCTTTGCTAATTTGAGATTTTCGTCCATTTGTTGTTCTGCTTGCATGAAGTGTGATTGCACACTACTTGGTGGAATAATGATTTTCACCAAAGAAAAAAAAAATAATACAGGTACACAATCATTTATCCAAAACGCTCAGGACCAGCTGGGTTTTGGAATTCGAAATTTTTCACATTTCTGAATATGTGACAGTTCAACGGTGAAATTTTTAAAAAGTCTTACCGAACAACAGATTCACTGAGTAATGGGCCCTGCGACAGAATTGAGGACTACCATTGCTGGGCCACACCCCCTCCAGACCCCATGTTGCATCTGAGTGATATGCATCGAGTGGTTGTGGAGTTGGGTTAACTGTTTGCAAGCCAAACAACCTTGTTAATGAGATAAAAACTTCACAAAAAAACCTTTGAATTTTGGAGCTTTCAGGATTTCAGATAAAGGGTTGTCCACCTGTAATATATATGTGTGACTTCTACCTTTACTGTTGGCAAACCATGTTCAATTAATTCAAAGGTGAAAAGTATTGCATGATTATTTTGATGCAAGGTAAATTAAATGGCTGAGCAGGAATGACAAGTTGAGGATTTTTCATTTGTATGAATCACTGTCATAACTCACTTTGTGGCTGTCGCGTTGAATTATTGATATTTCTCACTTTTTTTTTAGATTAGATTACCTACAGTGTGGAAACAGGCCCTTCAGCCCAAAAAGTCCACACCAACTCACCAAAGCACAACTCACCCATACACTTACCCCTTCACCTAACACTACGGGCAATTTAGCATGGCCAGTTCACCTGGCCTGCACATCTTTGTGACTGTGGGAGGAAACCGGAGCACCCGGAGGAAACCCACGCAGACACTGGGAGAATGTGCAAACTCCACACAGGCTCCACTCCTCCAGCCTGAGGCGGGATTTGAACCCGGGTCTCTAGCACTGCATGGCAGCAGTGCTAACCACTGTGCCACCGTGCCACCCAAAGATATTGGTATTAAAAGATACTAATAACTCACTGTCATCAGTGCAACACTATGTCCAATACTTATACACCTAATAAAGGGCTGTCTTCACTGAAGCCATATGCAAAGGTTTTTAAAAATGGACAAATAAGATATTCAGTTGTGCATAACCTGAATATAGTTATGTATAAACTGGATAAAACTAAACTCTTCCATAAGGTTAAATGAATGGAGCTCCTTACAAGACCCTAAGAGTTTGTCTCATTGAATTAATTAATTTGGCTAATTTAAGTATAACCTATAATAAACATAACGCTGTCAAAATCTATTCCAGCTTATTTTTCAAACAAAATCTATTTTGGCTGTTTTGTTTGGAAAAAAAAGAACTGATTGTAAGCAGTCTCATCTGTATCTAAGAAACCCAAACAAACAGATTCAAGACACGTCTAAAAGTAAATGCAGAAGTGCAGGAACCCCAACAACCACATCATCAGCCAGAATTGCTACTGTTTTGCCCATTGGCATGTTTTTAATTGAGTTCAAGGCAGAACTGTCCAACAGACTATTCTGGCTCCAGCACTGATTGCTTCTTGTGAAGAGGCCATGAGATACGCAAGTTTTCTCCCATGAATAATAATCTTCAATGACCAGGAAAAAGTAAGGCTGACTTATAGGCTCAACTGCAGATGAGAAAATTTAGGCATTTGCAAATATTTCTATAGATTCCTGTAAGCATATTTAGTTTTCTGTGTGAAGGTGAGTAATACTTTGCACAAGAATAACTCACCCAGTCTTTCCTTTTCAGTTTCACAGTGGATAGGCTATTCCATATTACAGAACTATTTATAAAATCATAACTCAAGACTGCACAAGTATCAATAACTAGTAGAAGGAGAGACAGTTATTTCTTCAAATTGAAAGTATGAACTACTTTAAGCACACTATGAAAAATGAATATAGTTCTGTATGTATTTAAATAAGTTTGCAAATGGTGCCACTTTAGTTGCACATAAACCTGCATCTTGTCATTAAGATCAGTCATGTCAATACTGGTAATTTTTGTACAATCAACAGATCAGACCTAAGCTTTGCAATCTGGTTTTCTGGTGTGAATCGCATTGGTCAATTAAACAACTAACAGTAGGAGGAAGTTCCATAAATTACCTCAACCCCACTGATAGGGAAAACAGCACATCAGAGCAAAAGATATAGTTGGTGTATTTGATCTGTCTTCAGCCAGAAGTACTGATACTCTACCTCAGCCTCCACCTGACATCTCTGGCATCACAGATGGCAATCTTAAATCAATTTGATTCACTCCATATAATATCAAAATAACAGCTAAAGGCACTCAATACTGCAAAGGACTGTGGCTACAAGGGCAAGTCAGTAGCTGGGAATCCTGTGGCAAGTAACTTACTACCAGTATTCCCTGTCATTTGTTTTTCTTTTGCGTGGATCTCCAAGGTCTGTGCATGGCAGTAACATCTGGAACTGGAAGTCAATGTTGCAGTCTGAGTCAGCACACTAATTGCTGTGCACGAATGTTGACTGGTGTGCAGTTTGAAAGAAAAGTTGCTCACCACCTGACTCCACAATCTACAATATACAAGGCAGATTTGTCTAGGAATACTCTTCTCGTGCCTGGGTGGGTGCAGCTCCATCAATACTCAAGAACTTCAACACCTTCAAGAACGAATCAGCCCATTTGAGTGGCACCTATGCATCATCTTTAATAGTCACTCCCTTCACTGACATATAGTGGCAGCAGAGTGCATCATCTAAAGTCTGTACCAACAGCACCTTCCAAACGTGGGACCTTCACCACCTAGGAGGTCAAGGAAAGCAGATGCATGCGAATGCATCACCACCACCTTTGCAAGTTCCCCTCCAAGCCACACAGCATCCTTACTTAGAACGATATCTACTTTCCTTCATTGTCGTTGGATCAAAATCGTGGAACTCTTTTCCCAACAATGCAAAGGATGTACCTACACCGCACGGACTGAAGCATTTCAAGAAGGCAGCTCACCACTACATTCTCAAGGGCACTTAGACGTGGGCAATAACTGCTGACTTAGCCAACTGTGCCTAGAGCCTGTAAATGAATAATTTTTAAAAAGACTATTTGGGAAAAATAACTATTACATGAATTATGAGCAATTCATTTACTCTCTTCTTGGCATAAAAATCAATAGGGCAATGAAGGCAGGGTCTGTTATTCACTGACTGCTAATTTTAAATTTGTTAACTTGGCCTTGCTTCAGCACTCCATTCTCCTTCTTGACTAACATCTTGTAATGTTTACATAAAACGTCAATCTAATAGTTTGTCAATTGGCATCCCATTCCTAAATAGATGGGGACTATTCTTTAATAGAATGGTAGTCATAAGTTTGTTAATATGTTGATGTTAGTTGAAATAGAATTTAAGTATGTAAATATTAATATTTTTAAAATGGGGCAATTTGTCACAAGTTGAAATTAAGGGATAATGTGTTTCAGAGATTCAAGCCATGTTTCTATAGTAGTTGCATACTTGAGTTAATGTTATGTTGGTGCTTCATAAGAAAGATACAGGTGGTGAAGTTCACTGCCCATCATAGAAAATCCATTGGAAAAGAACCTCTGCTATTTTCCAACAATAGAACCAGCTTAAATTGTTCCAAGTTGCTTTGTCTTCATAACCAATTACTCTAGTTCACATGTTGATTACTGTTTGGGTAAAGGAGTAATATCTTGACTTATATGACCTAAATCTGCCTGTGGAGAACTTGGGCTTTTGTTGCATTGCTTTATTGTCATTGGCTCAATTTTAAGCAGTTTTCCTAAAGTATCCTTTTCCGTAATGTACCTCATAGTGCTTTCCCGTCATAAATCATTGATTAGTATCTGACTGTTCTCTGCAACCTAGTTGTTGTCCAAGATGAAAACTGCTAACTCATAAATACCAGCAGAAAATCCATGAAATATACCACTGTTATTTCAAATAGAACTTATGTTGGCTTCAAGTGTAGAGCCACTTAACATATTCATCCACCGTGCCATTTTCCTGCTGTCCTTAATTGAAAATAATGAGTCATGATTTCCTAACATCTAATCTGCCTCTCTCATTCCCCAAATAATGCAGTGACAGTAATTCATAAAACTATGCAAGTTTCCAGATGTACTAGTCTCAACCTTAATGAATTGAGAAGAATTTTTTTTGCAGTTTAAAATATTCAATATAAATGGCTGAAAAAAGTACATGGAGGAGTGTTAACATGGAAGATTACAGCTTTCTTAAGGTGAATGGCTACATCTCAAACAAATATTCAGTAAAATATTTTAAAATCCATACACTGTACTAATATACCGTGGAGTAACTTCCACTTAGGTGACATTTAATGTGGTGAAACATCACAAGGGACATTGCCAGGAAGTGGGCATTGGAGCAGGAGTCAGAAATGTTGTGAAGTAGTGGAGTTATAAGACATTTGTGCAGGCTTTGAACAGGTCAGGTATTCTGCCAACACTACAGTGTCATGTTTTGACTGTAGCTTTCCTTCCACATAATCTCTGAATTTGAAACTTTGTTGGAATTCACCTTTAAGTCATTGTACTATGATCCAGTTCCAAGCTACATTTAAAGTTGCCTCAGAGATTTTCATTAAGTGGTTCATTAATCTGAAGTCTATTGCTATTTTTAATATGTTTGAAAATGGCTTTCTGATGATTTTTGTGAAGTTGAATTGACTGAGGAAGGAACCAAATATAATTTGTGACCAATCTGACCCAGTGAACATGATATTGTCTCATCGTCAGCTCACTGACTCTCATTAAGTGGGACTCAATATCACGATTAATTTAGCTACAAAGGAAGGAGAATTGTTTCGGCACCTTTCTCAACCTGAAATCTTCATCTGTCTGCAGATATCCTGAGAGTTTATGAATTTTGATGTGTGATTTATAATTGTTATTAAAGGTATCTCCCAGATTGGAGGATAAGAAGAATATATCTCAGATTGCCAATTCTATTTTGCATGACATCTTCATCTTCGCATTCTGCACTCACCCCACAACTCCATGGAGAAGAACCATTAATAAATATATTCAATGTTTTTGAATATTACATAAATGTCATAATGTGTAGGATTTGGTATTTACTCATTTTGAACATATAGGTTTTTCCACAGAATTCTACTGATCTCATTTTCTCACACAATTGAAGTGAGCTATGTGGCTTGGTGTGTATTGAGCAGAGGAGACTATCAATTTCCTTCTGAAGGAAAATTGCTGATAGTACCTTTTTAAAACAGTGTTATAGAGTCATAGAATCAGAGAGATGTACAGTGCGGAAACAGACCCTTCGGTCTAACTCATCCATGCCGACAAGATATCCCAACCTAATCTAGTTCCATTTGCCAGCACTTGGCCCATATCCCTCTAAACCCTTCCTATTCATACACCCATCTAGATTCCATTTCAGTGTTGCAATTGTACCAGCCTCCACCACTCCCTCTGGCAGCTCATTCCATATACGCACCACCCTCTGCATGAAAAGGTTGTCCCTTAGGTCTCTTTTATATCTTTCCCCTCTCACCTTAAACCTATGCCCTATAATTTTGGACTCCTCCACCCCAGGGAAAAGACTTTGCCAATTTATCTTATCCATACTCCTCATGATTTTATAAACCTCTATAAGGTCACCCCTCAGCCTTCGACGCTCCTGGGAAAACAGATCCAGCCTATTTAGCCTCCCAATAGCTCAAATCCTCCAACCCTGGCAGCGTCCTTGTAAATCTTTTTGAACCCTTTCAAGTTTCACAACATCCTTCTGATAGGAAGGAAGGAGATCAGAATTGCATGCAGTATTTCAAAAGTGGCCTAACCAACATCCTATACAGCCACAACATGACCTCCCAACTGCTGTACTCAGTGCTCTGACCAATAAAGGAAAGCGTACCAAACGCCGGCTTCACTATCCTATCAACCTGCGAATCTACTTTCAAGGAGCTATGAGCCAGCACTCCAAGGTCTCTTTGTTCAGCAACACTCCCTAGAACCTCAACATTAAGTATCTAGGTCTGCTAAGATTTGCTTTCCCAAAATGCAGCACCTCGCATTTATTGGAATTAAACTCCATCTGCCACTCCTCAGCCCATTGGCCCATTCCGTTGTAATCTGACGTAACCTCCTTCACTGTCCACTACACCTCCAATGTTGGTGTCATCTGTAAACTTACTAACTATACCTCCTATGTTCATATCTAAATCATTTATATAAATGATGAAAAGTAGTGGACCCAGCACCAATCCTTGTGGCATTCCAGTGGTCACAGGCCTTCAGTCTGAAAAAAACCCTCTGCCTTCTACCTTTGAGCCAGTTCTATATCCAAATGGCTAGTTCTCCATGAATTCTGTGAGACCTAACCTTGCTAACCAGTCTCCCATGGGGAACCTTGTTGAATATCTTACTGAAGTCCATATAGATCATGTCAACCACTCTGCCCTCATCAATCCTCTTTGTTATTTTTTCAAAAAGCTCAATCACTGTTGATAAATGGAAAAGATATGTATTTCATTCATTTAACTTTGATACAAGTTACAGGAACTATGCTGAGCCCTCTGAGGATATGTTTGGGATATTTCAATCCAATTACTTGACATATTTAAAAGCCTTAATTTTCATATTCAGATGTTAATTCGATTTTATGATTTTTCTTGGAACTGATAAACTCTCCTAGCCATATTTATAGTACTACTTTCCTTACTTGCTGATCTTTGTCTTTGAGAGCTTTTTATTCTCTTGTAGGACATGGGTGTCACTGGCTGGCCAGCATTCATTACTTGTCCGTGTTGCTCTTGAGAAGGTGGTGGTGAGCGACCTCCTTGAATCGCTGTAGTCCCTCTGTTGTAGGTAGACCCACAATGTCTTTAGGGAAGGAATTCCAGGACTTTGATCCAACAACAGTGAAGGAATATATTTCCAAGTTCGGAGGGTGAGTGGCTTGGAGGGGGACTTGCAGCTAGTGGCGGTCACAATTATCTGCTGCCCTTCCCCTTCTGAATGGAAGTGGTCATGGGCTTGGAAGGTACTGTCTAAAAGACTTTAGTGAAGTTCTACAGTGCATTTTGTAGGTAGTACACACCTACTACTGAGTGTCAATGGTGGAAGGCATGAAGGTTTGTGGATGTGGTGCCAATCAAGTGGCCTGTTTTGTCCTAGATGGTGTGAAACTACTTTGGTGTTGTTGAAGCTGTACTCATCAGAGCAAGTTTGGACAATTCCATCTGACTTGTGACTTGTATATGGTGGACAGGCTTTGGGGAGTCAGGAGGTGTGTTACTTGCTGCAGTGTTCCAAGCATCTGCCCTGCCCTTGTTGCTGCTGTATTTATATGGTGAGTCCAGTTGAGCTTCTGATGAATGCTAACCCCAGGATGATAGTGGGGGATTCAGTGATGGTAACTCCATTGAATTCAAGGGGCAGTGATTAGATTGTCTCTTTATTGGAAGTGGTCATTACCTAGTATTTCTGTGCCATGAGTGCTACTTAGTATTTTTCAGCCCAAGCCTGGATATTGTCCAAATCTTGTTACATTTGAACATGGACTGTGTCAGTATCTGAGGAGTCTTGAATGGTGCTGAATGTTATACAGTTCCACTTCTGACCTTATGTTGGAGTGAAGGCCATCAATGAAAGAGCTGAATATGGTTGAGCACAGGACACTACCCTGAGGAACTCCTGCAGCGATGTCCTGAAGCTGATATGACTGACGACCACAATCGTCCTCCAATATGCCAGGTGTGACTTGTAGGTATTTAGAGGAAGAGTTCAGACTGTTAAAGCTTCCCGAAGCTATTCCTTTAGATGCTGCCAAGCTTCATGATGAATTTGCATTTCTGTGTTTAAATTCTCCCAATCTGACCCATGCATTCTCTATGAAGAAAGCTATAATCTTCCATAGTACTACCTCCAACTTTTCTGCTGCCATATGTATTTATATCCTAAATTGTCAAAAACATTACCCTTAATTCTATTTGAAAATACATAATGCAGAAAGTTGCACACTCCTGTAGTCACTTGTCTCTGCATTGAGTAACAAGACTCACCATAACTGGAAGTACTTGTGTATATTTAATTAACCTTGCTATCAGATCAATGTTAGCTAATGGATATGGGTGTGCTTTTATTGAGTCACCATCTATGCAGAAATAAGATCAATAGACATCTATTTGACACCTTTGTAATAAAATATCCAACAAATGTAATTGGTCTAAAATTAACACAATTCCCACGGAGGTAATGTTAATATTTATGATTAAATAACCAGTAAAAGGTAGGTTTTATGGGGCATTTTAAAAGCCGAGCTTGAGGGTAGAATTCTGTACCTTAGAACTTTGACAACTGCGGGCATTACTAATAAGGGAGCAACCCTGGGAGTGGGAGATGCACAAGAGGCTGATGGGGAAGGATGGCAATGAACATGTTTTGTTAGTGAAGATTTGTGCTTTTTGTTGGTACGTTGCTAGTGTGAAGAGTATTTTTTCTATCCTTTTACCACTACTTTTAATTTTCCATAGAAATATTATTCTATTCCTTTGCTACCATCCTTGTTCTGTTACCAATTTTGCAGAACTGAGTGATTGCAAAACTTGTTGTTCCCTTTGGAGAAGCTTTGTTGCTTTTCCTTCCTGTCTGGAAGTGAATAGGCACTGACAATGTAGGGAATTGAATGTGTACAGCTGCTTCCTCCCTTTCCCAAATAAAATCTGTTCAAAATCTGTTATATATCATAAAGCACACATGGTCTCCATGAATGATATGGCTCATCTTTTCAGATGCACTAACAAGATGCAACATTGAATCAGACTTTATGAAAATAAAATCTCTCACCAAATTTTCAAATGTAAAATACCATAATTCTTCAAAGATTGCAATTAGTTTAAAGAAAATTGGATCTTGTTATGAAAATACTAACTGTAAAACCAAATAATGTTGTGCAATGAATTGTTTGTGAGAAATATCCAAATTAACACACCTTCAAATAGAACATGCATCATTTATTTGCCCCGAAGTGACACAAAATGGTTTTTAGTGTAAGATTGAAATTTAAGGGTAACTGATTCGATCTTTATGGAATGTTTTCTTTTCAAGAGAATCTTCAAAGAAATTAAATTAGTATAATGTTCTTCAAGGGAGGTGAAGGGGGTTGTGGGGATAAAAAATGATTAAAGTTGGGCAGCTGTAGCACATATTGGTCGCTGAAGAAATGTTCGCATTTGGACTGACTGGGACTGCCTGTCTGACTACAAAGAAGCCAATGGAAACATTATGCCTGTTCAGCTGTCAACCAAACTTTTGCTTTTACTGTTCAGTTCACTGCTTTCCAACTGTCCACTGTTTCAATCCTAAAGGTTGCACTCAGGGTTGCTAAGAAAGTATTAATTTTATACATAATACAAACAGTATTATAAACAGTTACTACCTCACAATTGCTAGACACCATAGCCAATTATTCTTTGTGCTTTGTTTTGGATTGTGATTGAACCACAGGCTGCTTGATGCTTTTATTTCAAGTATTTTTAACGACACTTTTTTAATGACAATACAGTATCAGAAATTAAATGGCTTTCAAGCTGTAGCCTGCAAGCAGATTTGAAACATCTATGTATTTCCTGTGATTATATGGGCAAACCCAGCTGTTATCAGATGTGAAATTTATGAACAGGATATTGTGTGTTCTCTTGGGAGTTGAAAAAGGAGGTAACTGCAGTACTGCATTCAAATAAGGCATTTTCAATTCTTAAACTGGGTTGGTAAGAGGTGACTGTTTTGTGCTGAGGAATAGCAATACCTTAAGGATTATTGAACAGAAGTTCAAGTTGGAATTTCTTTAATCCACAAAAAATACTTCAGGCTTGTATATTCAGTTCATTCTTCTATATGTTGTACTATTCAGTTGATTTATTGTGAAGCAAATGATACAGGAAGCGGCAACAATTTTATTTTTGCAATTCATTTTCTGCCAGAATTATGTTAAGTTTAAAATCACATGTAATCTTCCAGAAAGAACAAAAAAATGCATATTTCTTCTGTGGAGTTGTTCTCTGTGTAGGTAAACTTTTGAAGAATAATTCTGGAAAATTTTTTACAAACAAAAGAAGTCTGAGCTGAAATGTAATAGCCCATTTATTTGGGTGGTAACTATTTTGTTGACACACATAACAAAAGGTCAAGATCAGTGTAAATAAAACCATTTCAGGGATAATGACAGCTTTTGAAATTGAAGGAGCTGATTAACTTGCATTCTTACTTGAAGAGCATATACCTTTCTATGTGTTAAATAATGACACTTCTTCTGATATGTAATATAAAATGACACTTTATTCTGCATAGTCTTGATTTATGTTTTTCATAGAGCCCTTTTAACATTAGATTAGTAGTATGATTATTGCTGAGATTATAACAAGCTGTTTTGGCAAATCTGTCATTACTGCCAATTATGAAACATTACAATCAGTACAAGAAGACCTTCCCACCAGTTAATGTATTGGGGAGCTGAGACATTAATTTGCCTGAGTATTTCTGTGGGTGGAAAATCACTACTCTTCATTCCTATAAGAATTGAGCTCCGTTATAATGGTAGCACATCCATTAGGAGAAATAATTTATATCGGACCATGCAGTTAATTAATCTATGGGTAAGAAAAAGTACCATCACAGATTGCATTTCTTTGTGCCAAAAATCTTTGGGAAAAGTGGTTTAGAAAAATGAATGCAGTACAAAGAGGATTATCCTAGGTAGGAGTGCAATTAGTAAAATTCTTATTGAGCGAATGACTGTGCTATCACAGGTCTATTTTCTTAACATTTTCATGATTACACAGGCCATGATGTAATAGTGCCAGTTGAGTCTTATGAATCAAGACAATATGAAAAAGGAGGTACAGTTCTAATACTTGCAGTTTCTGATATGTACATGATTTTAAAAGATCATCGCTTTAATTACAATTGTTTTGTTAATTTTTGATTTGGTATTTGCTTATTCAGAATGGAATGCCACCCTACAAACATAGTGATGGAGTCCAATGTGAAGTCATGCTGAAACATAAGATTCACAACCCATTTTGTTAACATAGGAGTTTCTATCCATCCATATTGTTTCGTCAGCAATATGTTTCACAGCGTCTTTTTCATTTGTCTTCTCTTCATTGCTGTCTATGAAGGTTGAGAGATTGTGGAAATATCTTCAAATATATCAATAACTAAACACAGTTGGAGAGCTCACATGTCCATAATAGTATTGTCTATTTTTTTAAAAACGTTCTTGAATAACAACCCTTGTTTTATAATAATTCGTTGCTGTATATCTTTATTTACACACCCTTGTAAATGGAAGGTCCACAACTAAGACACCAAGTAGAATCTTCCTTCCAAAACTCTGCTGTTGTTTCCTTAGAGCCAGTATCTGAGAGAGAGTGAGACAAAAAAAAGTTGGAGAGCCTTATATTTGATTTTCTTTATCTCCCTTGAGAAAATAATAATCTTAGGCACTCCTTGGGCTTGAGGATGACTTATTTCAAATCCAGTTCATTATTTTCAGAAATGGCTGATAAGTCCAAAATGCAATCTTCAGATGGCCATATGCAGGGCACATGGTGCTTGAATGGTTGGATAGATAGGTTGTTCAGAGATTTGTGCAAGAAGTAGTAGGTTGTTTTGACAGGTGATAAGTGAAACTATCTGAAAAGGGAATAATCTTTGTTAAACATGTCCGTTAAAACGGTACAGTGGAGCCTTTTCACATTCTGATATGTACTTTAATGTTAAATCAAGTCTAACAAATTTTCCCAACTAAATTAGCTGTGACAATTAAGCTAAAGTACAAAATATTGAATACTGAGTATAGAAAGCTCAACCAGAAGATGGAGATGATGATTTTTTTCTTTCCAGTCAAGTATTCTATAGCAGAGACTGCTACACTTCATTATGTTTGGCAGAAGTTGGACTTCTGGGGGAAGAACAGTTTAATATAGATGCAGACATGATTTTCTTTTTGGTGATAACAAAATTATATCCATCACACTGCCATGAAAGTAACAATCTTTAACACATCTCAAATAGTAAATGTGATCAGAACCATTAACTGTATCTGTTATGCCAGGGGTTCCCAAACCACTGGTCGTGATCCTCAATGATGACACATCTGAAGTTGTAATCAGTCCCTTCTCTGAGGCAACAATAACAGCTGGGAGAGTCGACTGCTCAGCCTATAAGCCTGCACCCATTGAATCAGTATCATTACATAGCAAGGAAAGACAGTGAGATTGAAGCAGTCTTTGAACATCAGAAATAACCTTTGCGATAAGTTTGAATAGAACTGGGATGTTTCTGTACTGGTTGGTGCGAGCAGAGAGCAGCAAGTGAAACACTGAGTGTGGGGGAAAGGGGAGGGAGAGGGGCTGGTGAATGTGTCTGGGAGGGAATTTTGAAAGAGGCGCTGAGTGAATGTGTGAAGGAGGGGGATATGAAGAATGGAAAAAAGAGAATAGTGTATAGTTGCAGGGCAGGAAATCTGAGAAATGGGGCAAGTATCTGTATGATAGAGAGAAAGAGGGGCTAGATTCTTTTCAGGAAATATGGCAGAGTTCGCCTGAAACCTACATGGCTACATAAACCATTTTAACAGAGTATTTTTAAAACTCAGATTTTCAATTTATATGATGTGTTATTGCTCACTTTTTAAAAATTCACTCATGGGACATGGGTGTCTCTGGCTGACCAGCATTTATTGCTTTTAAGGAGGTGGTTGTGAGCTACCTTCTTGAACCACTGCTGTTCACGTACTGTAGATTGAACCACAATGCACACAGGGAAGACTTTGACCCATCAACAGTGAAGAAAGAGTGATACATTTCCAAGTCAGGATGGTGAATGCCTTGGAGGGGAACTTGCAGGTGGTGGTGTTCGCATGTGTCTGCTGCCCTTGTCCTTCTAGATGGAAGTGGCTGTGGGTTTGGAAGGTGCTGTTTAAGGATCTTAATACACAGACTATAATAATAATAATCTGAATGTTATTATACTAGTGTCTGGATTATGCTGATTATAAATGGTTAAAATGGGGTCCCATTGGAAAATAGTTTGGGAGGCAGTGTCACGCAATCATTTGCATTTGGTTGCATCTGTGCTGCTTTGTGTAGACCAGACTTCAAAGTATCAACTAAATTGTCCAGAATTTCAAAAAAGAACAGTGTTATATGAAAGGAGTATTACTTCAATAAAATGCCACAAGTATTCTTATTGTATACGATTATATATTCAGCAAATCTATGTGGCCACATCAAAGAAAAGGGGGTCAGACACCAGGCTACAATAGGCAGCAATGATTCTTTGCCCCTTCTCAACTTGGAACTTGGGCACAGAATCACTGCATCTACCCTGTATAGATTTGACCTAGTCTTGTAACAACTTCTAATTCGTACAATATGCAATTGTGTGATGTGTTATCTGATGAGGATTGTGTATAATGCTGCCTCATGAGGATCAGCCATTTCTTGTATTCTGTCATTTTCAATTATAGTTGCTTTCTGTTGAAAAAGTAGATAAAAATAATGTAACCTAGGAACACACCAGAATGGAATCCCAATTTGAACCCCATTAATTTCCTTTATCTTTCATTTCCCACATGAGTTTGATAAGATGTCCGATAATGAATCTCTGTATTCAGTGTTGAAACATTGTTGGATACTTCATTGGAAGTGGCTATCCAAACATTGAAAAGCTTGCCCAATCATTGTCAGATTTCTATTGACACTGGGAAATCACCGCAGCTGAACTTTGGTACTCTCCTCTCCTCCCTTACCATCTAATTGTAGCAGTGATCACCATGACCAGGAACAAAACTGAGCTAATTTTCTTAACCAACCAAAGTGGTACTGAAGTTATTTGTTAGTTAGCTCAATGCCTGTTGATTGCCTTGCTGATGTTCATCGCTTTGATCCAGCAGTCTGTACATGAATGTAACTCGTCCTGACTGTCTGTTTCAAAAGAACATTGTATCCCAACTGGACAACCAAGAATATCTCTAAATTTAATGATAAATGAAGTGATATACATTCAAGAAAACTGCATGCAAAACCTATTCTGATGATTTAACCTGTGCAACTATGTATTCACATCAGAAAGATTTGAAAGAGAGAGATTGCTTTTTGATCCTTCCTTGTTTGTGCTTTTTTTCAGATCACGTCTAATGCCGAGGTTGAAAGAATCGCGTTCTCACGAGTCTTTGCTCAGTCCTAGTAGTGCTGTGGAGGCATTGGATCTCAGTATGGAGGAAGAAGTCATGATTAAATCTGTTCACAGTAGTATCCTGGGACAAGATTACTGTTTCGAGGTAAGCAGAGAAGCACCAAAAATCAGTGTTTTCATCAACTAGTCATCAAGTCATTTTTCTGATTTGCACACCCGTAACTTGGTTCAACAATCCATTTGATAAACTAAATAATAGAACTCAGAACTTTCAACATCAAAGAACATCAGTGTTTTAGAGTGAAACTGTAAAGAAACAGTTTCTGAGCCACATTAGAAGAGTGGATTGAAAGGTTGATTTTTAAGTTGGCCTTTGAACCTACAAATCTAAGCAGATTGCTGAAGTGCTTTGGGCAGAGTGAAACTCTGGTGTCTGAAGGCCCTGTCACAAAGACTGGGGCAATGTACAACTTGCTGGAATAGGGAGAAAATGTATAGAAGGCCAAATTCTAAAGGATCTCAAAAGACTGAAGAGATTATGAAAGGATTTAAAGATGAAGTCAAGGCGTATATTAGTACCACAGTCTCAGTATTTTCTACTCAGTAATAGGCCTCATTTTTTAAACGTGGTTAAATTGCACTCCTCCCTTCACAAGTGGTGCTAAGTAGAGGATGTCTTTTTAATAATGCTAAGCTGTTTCATAAATTTCAAAACTCCAGTTCAGAGTTTTCACATGAATTAAAGTTGCCCACTACTGCTGCAAAGGAATGTTAAGTATCCAGAAGGCAGAGATCTTCTTATACAATCTTAACGATCTATTGTGGAACACCAAGCATTGCAGCAAAGTTATCAGGTGTAATTTTGCACCACTGATTTCTCAGTTTTGAACTTCACACGTATGAAGTAACAATCCTACAGTCAATGAAATTGACATCCAACCTTATTCAAAGGCACGTTATCACAGAAGACTGATTTCCAACTAATACTCGTTGCTTAATCTCTATTTCTGTAAGTTTTTATTGCAGCTGTACAAAGAGATTTGTTAAAAACATTTCAGCCTTGTGAAAGGTAAAGTATTTTTATCTATCTTTTCTAAATAATGTTTTTTGAGCTTACTTAGAATACTAAAAATATAAAGCTTTTTGCAGCTCTTATGCCAAACAGAAATTACTGTTGCATTGTTAACACTTGGAAATTCAATGGTTTAATGTCTCTGCTATTTCTGAAGGCTTTTAAATGTACTATTCCATCAAAAAATCATCAGACAGAGGAAATATGACAGCATTTTAAGCATTCATCCACTGATAGAAATAACAGTAACTTGTAAGTTTACATCTGGTGATGTAAGAAATCTACATATGGAAGTTCTTTTAGTTTTTAATAGTGATTAATTGTGTGAGAGCCTACTGGAAGTGCGGTTTTGGACAATTTGGAGTTTTTGAAGATTGGAGCTCCTAAGGGAATTGTTGGAGAATTTGAGTCTGGACAGTTTGTCATGGGTAGGTGATCCAATTTAAAGGTCAGCTCAGGGTTAAATAGGGAAAAAAGCAAAAGCATGGTTGACAAAATTGGCAATAGACGAACCAAGCCAGGACAGAGTCAAGCCATGTTACAAAGTTGGAAATGTGCACTTTTAATTTAGGAGATACAATTAGTAGTCTGAAACTCATCAGGGGTCAGATATGATACCAAAGTTAATTGTTTGATTCAATTTCAGGTAATTGCCAGGAACAGGAATGGAGTCAGTGTTGTCTAGGAAATTGTAGTATGGAACAAAGACAGTGGCTTTGGTCCATCCAGTATTTACTTGGAAGAATTTGTGAGACCATAATTCGTAGAAGCAGAAATTAGGTCATTCAGCCCTCAAGTCTGCTCTGCCATTCAATCATGACTGATAGGTTTTTCAAACCCACTTTCCAGCTTTCTCCCCATAACCTTTGATCCCCTTGGCAATCAAGAATATATCTAACTCTGTTTTAAATATGTTCAATGACCTATCCTTCACCACTACTCTCTGGTTCAAGAAGTTTCTCATTATCTCCATTCTAAAGGATCTTCCCTTTCCTCTAAGGCTGCACCTTCAGATCCTCGGCTCTCCTGTCAATGGAAGCATTTTCCCAATGTCCACTCTGTCCAGGCCGTTCAGTATTCGGTTCTGAGGAAGGGTGACTCGACCCGAAATGTTTAATCAAATTTCTTTCCACAGATACTGCTAGACCTGCTGAGGCTTTTCCAGCAACTTCTGTTTTTGTCTCTGATTTACAGGATACACATTATTTTGGTTTTTATTAAGATAATATCTTTCCTTTGTAAGAGTCACATTAGAAGCCATTTTTGACTTTGATATGAGCTGTCTGATACTGAGGTGGGGAAGACACCAGGTTGGAATGATGCAAGTATAGAGTTCAAGAGAAGATGGGCACAGTCATAGAGTTGTACAGTATGGAAACAGACTCCAAGGAGGTGACATGTACAAAAGCAGGAAAGGATGATTTGAAGTTTGGTGATAGTGTGTAGGGGGTTCAAATGTTTTTTTTCCTCAGGAGAAGATGGGTGATTAATGACAGCAGATTTGAAGATGGACAGCACCTCTGGTCAGTAAGCTGTTGAAAGTATCAGTTTGCTGAAGACCAGGAAAGGAAGTTGGGTAGTCAGCAGCTTAGGGATACAGTCAAAGGAACAGGAGCAGGGTCTCATTGTGTAAGAGGAGCTCAGAGCAAGCAGAAGAAATAAAAACAAGAGTCGATCAAAGAGCATCATGAGAAATAAGAGATTAACTGGAAGGAAATAGGAGAGAAACTACAGAAAGATACATTTTCGACGATTGGGCAATGGGAAGCCTTTAAGGAAGTTTGACCTTTAAAGGGCAAAGGGAGTGGAGGGATCTGACAGGCAGTTTATCAAGTGGTCTCAGGCTAATGACAAAGAGGCCCGTGAGTTGTTCACACTTATTTGGAGGTGAAGGAGCAGGAGATAGGTTTCAGTAGAGACAGTTAATGTTTTATTCAATTCAGGAATTATAGCAAAATTTTTTAAAAAGTCCCATTCTACTGTTTACGCTGAACATTATGGGAAGTAATTGCACAGAAAATTTTCTCCTACCTTAATAAAAGAGACTGTCTCACTGAAATGCTTTTTTTTCTCAATCTTTATTTCTCATTAATACCAAAATAGAGTTGTCCATTGATGAATTAAATGTGATATTTTATCATTTTTCTTTGCACGGTTTTCTATCTTCCTGGGAGTGTGCAGTCCAGACTCTAGACTTTTCCATAGCTGGCAACTGTCCCAGTCCTCCTGAAACTGTCGTAGGGCAATGTTAAAATATTTTTAATGCCTATATACAGTTGAATGATTTGATAACATCTGAAGCTCTATCCAGTAGTGGACTAATGATCAGGACAGAATAAAACAGTCCTACCAGCATGGATCCCTTACCTAACAACGTCAGGAAGTCAATCATTGTATAATTCGGGACTGGCACCCAACTGCATACCCTCCTTCATGTTGCAAGAAAAAACAAACTGGTGAAATTTTTTTTCATATTTTATCTATGTGATTCTTATGGTCTTACGCATGTGGAAAAAATAATAATCTTTCGTATGTGTTCATAGACAGTTGGAAAGAAGAGTTTCTATCAATACAGTAAAACAATTTAAGTAGTAAATAATATTGAATATGTATGTGTAGCAGTTGCATTTCTCATGCATACTATATTACATTTAAAAAATCTACACTTGAATGTAACCCATAATTCTAGTGATTTATCAATTCGTGTAAATATTTAATATCTCTTAAGCATATTACAATTTTCCTCAGACCTGTTCCAGTTGCCTAATTGCATATTCAAAAAACATTTTCTCTGCTACATTTATGTGTATACAGATGCTGGAGATTAGACTCGAGAGTGTCATGCTGGAAAAACAGGAGGTCATGTAGCATCTGAGGGGCAGGAGAATCAACGTTTCGAGCATAAGCCATTCATCAGGAATGAGGCTTCATTTCTGATGAAACGCTTGTGCCTGAAATGTCGATTCCCCTGCTCCTCAGATGCTGCCTGACCTGCTGTGCTTTTCCAGCACCACACTCTCGACACAGAATCATATAGTAGACTTAACATCAATACAAAGGAATTTTTAATTTATAGGTCTTTTGCTTGAAGGGTCAGACATATAATTTACACTAGATCTGGAGCACTTCTTAAGATGCACCATATTCTAGGTTTTGCAAGATTGATCGGTGTACATATTCCCAATTCAAAAAACTTTAGGTCTCTTACTGTGACTTATTAAAGTGTTTTTTTTCCAAATACTCCCTCAGGAGTACCTCAGGCATGATACTCTGATTCTTATTAGAAAGGCTAAGGTTTAATCACTATGTAACTTGAAATTTAAGCACATTGAAAGCCCAAAGATCATGAAGCAGAGATTCCTTATTCCACTGGCAGCAGGGCTTTACAAAGCGGGAGTGTGCTGGGCCCATAACCCAGAGGTCAATGGATTGAAACCATCCTCTGCTATGGACGGTATGGTGGCTTAGTGGTTAGCACTGCTGCCTCAGAGCCAGGGACCCAGGTTTAATTCTAGCCTAGGACAACTGTCTGTGCGGAGTTTGCACATTCTCCCCGTGCCTGTGTGGATTTCTTCCCACAGTCCAAAGATGTGCAGATTAGGTTAATTGGCCATGCTAAATAGCCTGTAGCATTCAGTGCATTAGTCAGGGGTGAATGTAGGGGAATCTGGGTGAGTTGGTCTTCGGAGGGTCGGTGTGGACTTGATGGGCCGAAGGGCCTGTTTCCACACTGTAGGGAATCTAATCATCATGAAGAAAAATTAGGATTTGAACATCTGGTTGTGTAAACCCTTTAACTGTCTGATCCTTTTCCCCAGCAGGTTACCCTCCCCAAAGATCCTTCCAAGAGGATCTTTTGACTGCCCCAGCTACCCTGCTTGGAGCATTCCCTTACTTTGACATTTGTTGCTGGACTTCCTCGTGCAGCTGCCCTGTTCACTGACCTTTCTCACCAATATCACTTGGAAGTTGTTTTACACACTTCCCTGTTTGAGAAATGCTGTCCTTGTAACTACATGTGGCTCACAATGACTGTTTGATAAGCAGGTTTGGTGTGCCATGGCAACTAGAATGTGATCATGGCAACTGATAACGGTTCGGCTGATATCCAGCATTTGCATTTGCTCGAGAGAAATTTCTCAGCCTCTCATCCTTCATGGCACCTTTCAAAAGATCCAGTCTCTGTGGCATATCACCCACATTGGGGTCTAGGTCAGTCAGCTTTCCCTGAAGCAGGTCATTAGCAGCACCTGTTTCTTCAGTTTTTGCCTCTGGGAAGGGTCTGCTTGCATGTTTTCCAGGCTTTCCCACACTGGATACACCCCTTGGATTCATGACACTCGCAGATCACTTCACAATCCTTGATCGCTGTCTGACACCACTCAAGCCATCTCGGAGTGGAGTCATATCGCATAGAAACAGGCTGTTTGCTCCACAATGTCTATGTCAGCTATCGAGCAACAGACTACACTAGTTCCCTTTTCCTGCACTTGGTCCATAGCCTACTGTGCCCTGCCATTTTAAATGCTCATCCAGATGCTTCTTAAACGTTACAGGAGTACCTGCCTCCACCACCGTCTTAGGTAGTTCCATATTTCTACCACCCGCTGGGTGACTTTCATTTTTCTCAGAAATCCTCCAAACCATTTACTTCTCTCTGTGAACTTATGCCCTTGGGTCTTGGACATATCTTCTGTGGGGAAAAGAATCTCTCTATCTCCCCTGTTTACGTTTCTCATAATTTTATATACCTCAATTAGATCCCCCCCTTAGCCTCTTCTGCTCCAAGAGAAACAAATCCAACCTATCCAATTTCTCCTCATAACTGAGACTTTTTATTGCAGGCAACATCCTAGTGAATCTCCTCTACACCCTCTCCAGTGCAGTCACATCCTTCAGATAGTGTGGTGACCAGAAACACAATATTCCATCAAGACCTAACCATGTTTTATAAAGTTGTAACAAATCTTCTTTGCTCCTATATTCTAAGTCCTGGCTGATGAAAGCAGGCATCCCATATACCTTCTTTACCATTCTAGCTACCTATGCTGACACCTTCAGGGATCTGTGAATTAAGGCCCCTTTGTTCCTCAGTACTCCCAAGGGATCTATCATTCATTGTGTATATCCTTCACTTATTAGACCCCTCAAAATGCATCACTGTGGATCTTGTTCTCAACGTTGTGCCTATGAAACCAATACGGAACACTGAAACAGACAAACTAGTCTTGTACTAATCCTCTGGCAAGAAGTGAAGGTTTTTGAACATGGGTGAGAATGGCCTGCATGAACTTGAAAACGTTTGAGAGTTCTATCACTACTGGATAAAATCCATTGCAAAGAATGTCTATACATTTCTTGATGACCAGCGATTCCATGCTGGGGAACTTGCTTCCCTGCTTCATCATCCATTAAGGCTGATGCCATTGAATGACGTCATCACCTCCAAGGGTACAGCGACCAGGTCCTTCACATTGCTTGTGCTCATAAAACCTGTCCAGTAGCTGCGTCGCTTACTGTTGTCCCCAAAATCCTTGTCAGCAGCTCAAAGATCCATAGCAGATGTTACTGAAAATCTGTATCTCTTCCCAATATTCCCCAATGGGCTTCCCCACAGAGATATTTCATCTTGAATGCAGCCTACTCATTTACGTTGAGGTCCTTGCATGTCATAACCAGCTTTGGGTCCTAAATCCATCTTTCAATCATTGGATCATTGTGTGTTTCCAGTCTTTCCTCAAATATATCCAGTTTTGTACTCTTTAACAATTAGGCATACTGTTTCCATCGTACATAGTATCAAGAAAATACATCGGTGGAGCCTCTCCCCAAGTTTGGCCTAAAGTTTCAATTTCTTGTGCTGATGCCTGGGTCTTAACTAATACCAGTGCGGTTTCAGCTTCCTTTGTGGAACATGCTGCTTTCAGTTCCTCTAGTATCAACTCCATCTTGACTAAGCATCTGTCAACTTCGTCTACCACACCTCTATGCTGTGGAATCCTGCTGATTATGCCAGAAATGTACCATGCAGTTTTAACACATGGCCAGCTGAAAGGTCATGAAGTAGGATTATTTATTCCATTGACATCCAGCCAATACAAACATGAAGGAAAATGTAAGATTCTACAAGGAACACGCAAGGAAACAGTATGTGCTGGATTCAAGCCTGTGGTTTACATCTGGTTGACAAAATCCTGTCTCTGTCTGATCCTTCTCCCCATCTAGCCTCCTTCCCCAAGACATCCTTTTCTCTAGGGGTCCATTCAACTCCCCTATCTGTCCTGATCAGTGCCCTCCATTCCTTCTGATGCTAGAGGTTCAGCTAAACCGAGTTTTTACTGTCTGTCAGCAAGAGTAGTGGTTTGGACTAATGGCCTAACACGTTTGAATAGTAGCTGGGGCATTTAAATTAAGTTAATTAAACAATTCTGGAATTATAAAGCTCATCACAGTACTGGTGACCATGTTATAAAAATGCAGCTGGTTCACTAATGTCCTTTATGAAGGAAATCTGCTTTCATTTTCCAGTCTGGCATATGTGCGATTCCAGATCCTCATTAATTTGGTTGACTCTGAACTGCTTTCTGAAATGGCCTTATGAAGATCCTCATTTGTATTAAAGAAGGTGACTCACCATTATTTTCTCAAGGGCAATTAGGGATGAGTAATAAATTATGGCCTTAGTAGTACACTACATTCCATGAATAAATGTAAAATAAAGTCAAGAGGCCCAATTCTTATTCGCAAAATGGGGCCTCTCCTCCATAATTTCAATAAGCTACGAGCATTCATTGAAACCTGCCAGGCAACTCCCAGAAATAAGCTAGAGCTTATTAAAAATAATGCTCGTTCAACAAGTTGGTAATTGTTAGGGCCCTTTCGTTTATTGCTAATCATACAATATTGCAGTACAATTCATAAGAAAACCAGAACTTCTCAAGGTGAGTATTGAATGAAGAATTGTATATGTGTACAAAATAAGTAATTAAGTTCACTAATACTTGCTAATATTGCAATCCTCTGAGGTTAGTCCACTTTTTAAGCACACGCATTTTTTGAGAAAAACATGTAAAGTACCCTGAGGGCAGACCTTAATTTCTTGCTTACACACTGTTGTTCAGTATGGATTATGTCTGTCAGACTATTTTAGTGCTCAGTTGACTATGATAATACTTTGTAACATTCTGTATGTATTAATAAGCATCCCAGGTCACCCATGTTATTACTTCCATGTTATTACTTCCATGTTATGGGAGTGGGTTAATTGTATTCTAAGAGTCTACACTTCAACCAAATCTTCTGCTGCATTTGTGTTATTGAGGTCAGTATGGATGTTTTTAAAAAAACTAAAGATCTCCAGACCATAGAATAACTGAAGCAAAACTATCAGTCTCCTCAAACAATGGTTTGTAGCACCTTTACAGTTTCATAGTTCAGAGGATGACAAGAATGGACTTTGGCTTGGTGCCATTCCTGCTTTGATGATGTGGCAGTTTGGATACAAAAGACCTATTTTTCATTATTTTGAACATGTTCTATGTGGAGTTATTAAATTCAAATATATTAACTGATTAACGTTGCATTATTTATTGTAATTCTAACTTGTGAATGTTTTGAAGACTACGCTACCTCCATTTTTAAATAACGTTTAGCAGTAATTTTGTGAAACTGCAGATCATTCAAATAAAATTCCATACATTTCAAATTTAATATTTGTATCTTAATAAGAAGGATGAGTCACTAATCAGCAACACCTACTATTTTATTGCATCATGACATCAAAGGATTTGTTTTCAAATAAAAATTCCCTCTATTTTGAAATCTAATTAATGCTTTTGTTGTCATTGTGAAATGACACCCTTGTTGTTGAAATGTGTCCATGTAACCAAAGTGACAGTTATTGTCTATTGAGCAAAATGCGGCACACTCAACCTGGGCAGTTTTTTATGAAATTGTTAAATACCTTCCAAGAATAACAACTTTGCCCAAGTTGAAATTATTCATCTATAAGTATATTTTTTGATCTCTGACATCTCAAGTAAACCTAAGTTTGTCCTTACCCAAAATGTGCATGCGCCCTATCAGAAGAAAAATTCCTCAGGAGGAGGAGGAACGTACACTATTTACTTCCCTAACAAAGTAATTCTACAACCAGATCTCCTCGATTCTGTTATTGCTGTCACTCTCAAATGAGATCTCGTAACTTAGTTACTGAATGAACTTGAATTCCTTTTGATTTATATGACAAAAAGGTATGGGCAGCTGATTGCCTATGTGTTTCACATTAGATGAAAACATTTTAATATTTCATAATGGGAGCTTACTGACAGATTATGTGGAAGACAAATTGAATTCAAATAATACTGGGAAATTAATTTATCATTAATGCAGGTGACAACTTCAACAGGCAGCAAATGCTTCTCATGTCGTTCAGTAGCAGAAAGGGATAAGTGGATGGAAAATCTACGCCGTGCAGTACAGCCAAATAAGGTAAAAAGAAAACTGACTACAAGGTTCAATGGTATTGTTGCTTGCCTTATAAATGAAAACAAAATGGTGCAGATGCTAGAAACTGGAAATACAAACATGAAGTGCTAGAGAAACTCATCAGATCTGACTATATCTATGGGAAGAAAGAAAATTAATGGTTGAAGTTCAATATGTCTCTTCTTAAAAACTGAAGAGAAAGTTAGAGAAGTGATGGATTTATGCCCATTTATATAAAACCCATCATTTGTTTAACTTTCTATAGTACAAAAGAACAGTCATTTTTGGACTTGCTGTGCTAACTATGTTTCTCTTTCCAGAGATTCTATTAGACCCGAGTTTCTCCACAACTTTCACTTTTTATTGCCGCCTTATAAAGTTCAATTTTGAGTATCAATTTGCAATTTTTCTTTTAAATGAGCTTTACACAGAGCAGTGTTTCAGACTTTCATAAAACTATCAAATGGATTTCCATGAAAGTTCCAGAAATGATTTTCTGTATTCTGTGACTCAGTTTAGTTGCCCTTTTGAACTAAGATATGGTACATCCTATTTGCCTGTATGCTGTCCTGCTTTGTGACCATATTACTTCTCAATCCATGAAGCCTTGGAGATCTTCTATGAGTGTGAATATTGCCATTATAATAATTAAATTGTTGCTTCTACAAGCAAAACACAGTTAGCACAAAACATTTTTAAAAACTCATCGTTTTAGACCTTCCACTTTAGTTCAGATGGTTGTAGAGTGACTAACAGCTGAGAGAAGCTGTACATGTTCTTGTACAGTCAGTTCTGATATAACACGATAGTTGCATTCTTGTGCGATCGCATGTTATAAGATAATCACGCAATAGCCATACCATTTAAACTAATGGAGCTGGAATCGTGTTATAGCCAATACAGGTAAGGAAAGTTCTCATTCTACAAATAATAGTCTAAATTCTTCAATCCTGTTAAAGCCAATTTGTGTTGAAGAAACACATGTTATAGTAGAACCAACTGTTGTCTGGTGACTAACATTTCATATTAGCCTGAATTCTGCATCAATTAGTGACTTTGAAACTGTCAATGTTAATCATTATTACCCTGTACAACTGATGCTGCTTCTGGAATCCACATGTTCAGTTATATGTGTAATCCTGAGGTTGCTATCCATGGTCATCATATTCTTCATAAGGTGCACTGTTGAGATTCCATGCAGAATGTAATTGTTTGGATGTCATTGAATTTCACAGTTATGCTTTTAAATATTTTAATCAACCTGTTGAGAGATATTATGACACACTTCTAAAGCAGGTGGGATGCAAACCTGGCTCTCTCGACTCAGAGATAAGGTTGCTACCACTAGACCCCCTCCCAGATGTAGATATTTTCTAACCAACCTAATCAGGGATGTGTGATAATATCTGTGGAGCAAGTGGAACTTGAACCTGGGTTTCCTGCCTTAGAGGTGGGGGATTACAGCTGCACCACAGGAGCTCTCAACGTACCTTTTGTTATGCTTTTAGGCTTTCTGTACCAATCCTTGTAAATATTATCCCTTGTTAACTATATATCTGGGTTTTAATGCCATGCTAAGTTTAAAGTTGTTGCTAACAGCCTCACAAATTTCATAAAGGTTTAGTATAATGTTTTTTTGTTTTTGTACTCAAAACTTCTATTTTTGAAGCCCACGATCCCACATGCTTTGATAGTTATTCTCTCAGTATGTGGATTCCAGAAGCAGCATCAGTATGTCCTTACACCTTCTATTCACATGAAGCTCCCAAGTTCCTCTATCCCAAGACACTACTTAGATCTTGGGCATTAGGTCAGATTGCTTCTCCCTCTGGTTAGATGCATCATTTCACACTCCTGCATATTCAATTTCATCTCATGTTCAGTAATTAGAAAGTAGACAGATACAAAAACACTGGTGCTGTGAATTATGGTGCAATATTTTCAGCCCCAGCGGAGCCTGGGATCAGAGCCAGATGAGAACTAAAATGTAGTCATGGTTCCTCCATTTTACCTCTGGGCTATTTTTAAAGAGATTGGGGGTCCTGGTGGAGGTGGAGAGGGTGCTATTGGTGGCAGGGCTACCCACCCGAATACATCTGGTATCCTATCCAGCTCCTTGAGCTCATGACCTCAAGGATCCTGCAAGTGGCGAAGCCAAGTTGGGTGTATGGAGGCAGTCTCCAATTAGGAGAGATTTTCTGTTCATGTTGTAAACTGCGGTGGCCTGACTGCAGAAACCATTTTTAAATTTGGATTTGGAAAAGCTGATGTGAGGGAGCCTCCATCTTGAAGTGTCCTCTGGATGACTTACTTAACCTTTCCTGCAGCCTGCTGCTTCAGTCAAGCTGGAAGGCCTCTTATTGGCCCTTACACTTTGTGAGAAAAGATGGCAAACAGTCCAGGCCAATAGAAGTCTGCTTCCTTGTAAACCATAGTGAGTGACTGTTTCGCCTGAGCACTGGGTAAAGGTCCCAAGCTGTTTCTCCCATGCCAGATAGGAAAATCCTGCATGGTTCCACTCGTGATGGTTTCAGTATACTCCAGCATCAATTTAGAACCTGACTGCTGAATAAGAAAGTAATGTATTTAATAAAAACAAAAATCTGCAAACCTTGGAAATTTGAAACAAACATAAACAAGGGTGTTTATGGGCTTTCCTCTTACTGAGTTATGTTGGTGTTCTTGCTTTGATGTAGGTCTAAACAGTTTCATGTCAGGACAAAAGCAGTTGAATTGACTGTTCTGTTAAATGGATTAAGTTCAAACAAACACATAATCAGCCCTGCAAAGCATCAGTCACACAACCGGTCATTAGTTGAGAGGATTAAGTCAGCTTGCATCTGACATTAATCTGCATTTCATTGCTGTATAGCTTTGGATTTTAAAATTGTTTTAGTTTTATAAAATAAGCAGATGACACCAACATTGGTGGTTTAGTGGATAGTGAAGAAGGTTATTTCAAAGTACAAGGGGGCCTTGATCAAATGGGGTGAGGCAGGTGGAGTTTAATTTGGATAAATGTGAGGTGTTGCGTTTTGGTAAGGACAATCATGGTAGGACTTATACAGTTAATGGGGAGTGTTTCTGCACTTGGGGTGCAGATTCATAGTTCCGTGAAGGTGGAGTCACAGGCAGTAGTACTTCAGCAATTCAATAAGGTTCCTTAAGCAGCATGTTCCTTAAATGGTAATGGATTTAAGGAATGCATGACCATTACTGTTCAGAAGGACAAGGGCAGCAGATAAACAGGAACAACACCACATGCAAGTTCCTCTCCAAGCCGCGCATCATCCTAACTTAGAAATTTTTAACTATTCTTTCAGTGTTGCTGGCATTAAAACCTTAGAACTCCCTCTCTAGTTATATTGTGGGATCTCCACCAAATAGACTGTAGCCATTCAAGGGCAATTAGGGGTGGGCAATAAATGCTGGCGTGGTGAGTGATGCCCACATCCTGTGAATGAAATTTAAAAATCTGATCAGCCATGGTCATTATGGCAAGCAGAGCTAGCTCAAGAGCCCCAGTGGTGTACTCCTGCTCAGATTTTGTAGGTTTGTACCAAGTATTTGGTCAATGTTAGAATATGTAAAGTAAAATATTGCTTTCAGTTGGACAGTTTAGCCACCTCAGCATTTACTGCACTGCAGACACAACAAAACTTGTGGCTGTAATGGCCTTACTACATTGCTTGAAACAAACTTCATTTGCAGTTTTGAAGTGGCAGTTCGCTCAGCAAAGTGATTTAGGTTGACCACTGCAAATTTCTATCAATATTTCTGTGAAGTTATAGTGGAACTCAACGTGAAGGAGTTGGCTTACTATTTGTTTGAAATCCCCTCTGAATTCTCATTGTAAGCTGTGAAAAAGCAGATTCTATATAAAAACAGGCCAGCTGCCAAAGAACAGCTTCATAATTTGAATACATTCCTAAGGCTGCAGCATGCAGAGCAAACCTGGACTGCAGTAGAAAGTGAAGGTATTTAGGTCTGAGCATAATCAGATACTCAGCATGTTAAATTGTACAAAGTAATTGGACCAGTATGTCCAACCTCCAGGGCTTTATTCCAAAAGTCAGAATTCCTTGCTTCCTTATAAGCAAACAGAACTAGTGATGAAACAGCCTATAAACCTGTACGAACCTATCACCAAAGCTTGAACTTTTTGCTATGTTAGAAACCAATTTTAAATGGCTTAACATTTCCTTCTTAACATCTTTTAAAATTTTCAAATGGCTCCAATTTAATGTGTTGATATATCTTGCAGATGGATGATCTGCAAATCTCAGAAACATGGCATGCACATCATGATATTATCAACTGTGATTTTAAAAAATTCATCATTAGGATGTCGGCTTCACTGCTCGGTCAACGGTTATTGCTGCTGTCTAAGTGCCCTGGATAAGGTTGCAGTGAGCTGCTGCCTTGGATTGCTGCAGACCATTTGTTATAGGTGCACCTACAATGTTCTATTCTCAATCATACAATGGCAGTCCAAACCCTGATTGATCTCTCTCTGATCCTTCAAATCAGAAATCAACTTAGATGTAATCCCAAAACCATCCTGTACAACTCTTTAGCACTGCACAACGTGTTTTAACCACTGTTTCAGAGATCCACTGGCTTCGCAAGTGGCCAAGTATTGATTTAAGTGGATAAAGCCGTAACAAGTGGGGACAACAGTAAACAATTTGGACTGTTATCTTAATATAGAAATTGCAAAATAGTAACAAGAGTGCACTTCAACAGATAAAAGTACTGCAGATCTTAACTTGCAGACAGTAGGGCTTTGTAAGTGCAGCGATAGTCTTCTGGTACCTCATTCAAGTGGCTGTTTATCATGTGAAATTTGACAGCCAATATGATTGTGGTGACACATTGTCAATGGCATAGTAATCAGCATCAAGGGTTCAGTGGAGATAAATGTATATTCTTAAGATATAACCTTGAGCTGAATTTATTCACCCTCTAAAATATTAAAAGCAAGAGTCCATTTGACAGTTCATGGGGTAATAAACAATTCTTTTAAAAGTTATATTTAATAACTAAAAACCATAAATTTCCAATTGATTTTCCACATTGGGGCCAGTTTATGCTGATAGTTAAATATAGGGAGTAATTCTGAGTGCATTCCAGAAGTAGGGGAGTGCTGTGCGTGTCAGCTCATTTTGCAGATTTGTCAGTAGCAGTTTCATAATGTTCCAATCTGTGCATTTCCATTTAAGCTCACTTCATTAGTAGGGATTTTGGGTAATAAAACTACACTTGATAGCACTGCTCCTGAATCCTTCTGCCATATGTTACTAATTGAGAAATGATTGGGCTCATTCCCCTTCTTTCACCACTCAACTGACCAAGATCTTTTCTTAGATCAGAAAAGAAGTTCAACTCCTGAGTGCTGTAACTGGGAAAGTAGTCAAATGACAGGTTTCTGGTTCAGTTTGAAAAGAAAGATTACAATTCAACACTCAAAAATATGCAAGATTACACCCACTCTTGCTCAGAGAAAAGATTGTGATTTTAAAAGAGGTAGCATTTATTTAGCTCTTGAAAATTCTTTGGTTGCACTGTTTTTCCCTGGAGTGAAGATTTGAAAACTGTGCAAGTTGGTCATCCTTTTGTTCCATTGAAGAAAAGAGTCTGGACTTTTTGGTAGATTGATATGCTGTGGTTTATTGTTTGTTTGCTTTGGTTTCTGATGACTGAGCCATTTTCCAACAATGGGATCTGGGCTTCGCCCATTCACATAATGCCATGATGGATAGATACCTTGCACACCCATTTTCTGGATTTCAACTTAGGCCTAAGTCTGCAAGCAGCATTGTGATTTTTTTTAATTAATAACTTGGAGAAGGGCAACCATTAAATTACAGGAAAATTATTTTCAAATTTAATCAGAAATATGTCCAGAAAGGTAATTTGCATTTTGATGATTTGTCCAGATATGAAGATTATCTCAGGGGTCTTGTTGTTCCTAGGGTATTAACAAGCAAGAAAAGTCAACTGACCCCTCAACTCCATTTTGCTTGAAAGTAATGTCCATTTTGAATTTATTGTGAGAGTGTCATGTATGGGCTGCACTAGCAGAATAGAAGAATATCTTGTCTTTTTTTTTCAACTGTTTCCCAATCAATTAAGTCTATATCTGATCAGTGTCTGATGTTCAGTGGTGCCAGCAGGCTGGTAGGATGCTACTATCCTGACACTACAAAGAATGTCAAAATAAAGCTTTTCACATAATAAGTGTATCAGAAGAACAAGCCTAAATAGAAATAAGTAATACCTGGAGATGAAATTTTAGAAATTGTTTGAGTTAGTTGATTCTGTGATTCTAGTATTAGCCAAACAATGATATAATATTTCCCTGTTTTTCTCTTGAGCACAAGCATAACCATTAAAAAGATTAACAATTTTTGTTGAAATTGTGAATTTCAAAACATACCCAATCATATTACACATTTCTCCATTTGTATCACTGACAGTTGTTTGCTAGACTATGGATCATTAAATAAAATCCATTTTTTTTATGAATTTACCTGATTTCCTGCTTTTGTTCCTCCATTTATTTTTGATGCATAGGCTTAAATATAATTTTGATGAGACAACTAACATTACTAGAACAAAATTGCTAATTTAACTTTTTATTTGAGTCAATCTGAAGAATGCAGTAGGGTCATGTTATGGTACTGGATCAGGAGCTAAGACATGATATGTTTCAATCTTACTGTCACAAGTTGTGAAATAATTTGAATATATCTGGTAATTTGTGGCTCCTGGGGAAAATGATCTTGTCATAAAAATCTAACTGGTTCGCTAATGTTCCTTGGGGAATCAATCCAAATCCAACCACTTTACTTGGTCTACGTTCTTGACATTTAATGCCTTTGAGGTGGCTTAGTGTGCTGTTCATTTTAGGGCTGAACAATAACTGTACACTCGGCAGTCCACATTGTGGAGACTGTTATGTTGATTTAAAAATAGCATCATAAGCTAATGGACTGACGCTAAACGTGGACACAACACTTGGGAATGTAAGTTGATTCCAGAGTTTAATTGTATTTCTCCAAGGATATGTTGACTCCAGGCAGGTAGTACCTCTTTAACAAGATATAGGAAATGGTCAACTGCTGGCTGCTATCAAATGCCCTTGAGTAAAGATTGCTTATCCACACACTCAGCAGTATGGAGGTTTGAGAACAAAAAAAAGGCATGATATCTGTACACAAATTACAGTATAAAGACACTTTTTTTATTTTCTTTCAGGAGTAAATTAAACACTTCATCCAGCCGTGTAAGTTAATGCTAGTTAACCAGATGATTAATCAAGAAATGAAAAATCTGCATGGTTCATTTTCTTCACTAATTAAGAGTAATGTTAGGAAGTAAACTGTTAATAAAAGTGGGAATTATTTTGATGTGTTGGGGATTATTACTGCTGAATATGGTGATGCAGTAGATGGTAGATCTCCAAAATTATGGTCATAACAGTACTAAGAGGAATCATAATCATGAAAACTTCTTATTATTGTAATTTTAAAAAAACGAAGAGCAGTTTATCAGAGGTTGAAATTAACTGTTACTGTTCCTTTCTTCTGTCTTAGGACAACAGCAGACGGGTAGAGAACCTGCTCAAACTATGGATTATTGAAGCCAAGGATCTGCCAGCCAAGAAAAAGTATTTCTGTGAACTCTGCCTTGATGATACACTGTATGCACGGACTACTTGCAAGCTGAAAACAGACAATGTTTTCTGGGGAGAGCACTTTGAGTTCAGTAACCTGCCCGCAGTCAGAAACATTACAGTGCACTTGTATAAAGAGACTGATAAAAAGAAAAAGAAAGATAAGAATAACTACGTGGGTCTGGTGAACATCCCAATAGCGACTGTGACAGGACGACAGTTTCTAGAGAAATGGTATCCTGTGAGCATGCCCAACCCCAGCAAGGGCAAATCAGTGGGGCCAATGATTAGAATCAAAGCTCGCTATCAGAGCATGAGCATTCTTCCAATGGAGCTGTACAAAGAATTTGCTGAGTACACTACTAATAACTATATGCTGTTGTGCTCAGTGTTGGAGCCTGTGTTGAGTGTCAAGAGCAAGGAGGAGATGGCTTGTGCATTAGTGCACATTCTGCAAAGTACTGGGAAGGCCAAGGTAAGCACAGAGGTTAAAATATTTTCAATTTTTAAGCATTCAACCATATTTTCCTGTTTCAGCAAAACATCCATGGGAGATTTAATATATTCGTTAATAAAGAGTTAAAAAGATGGCATTGGTTTGTGGTCTGGAACATATATTTATAAAGGTTCACGTGAAAGTAATCCATAATGATCCCACGGTTCAGTAGTTGCACAAATTGAGGTTTAGAATAGAAGGGATATATAGCTGAATTTATACTCTTTAAATCAATTGTCAATTTATGTCTAATGAGTGAGTAAAACAAAATAAAGGAAAGGATTAAAATCATCCAAAATTGAAAGATTAGAATTTGGTGAAACAAGTGACAGAAAAAAATATTCCTTTTATTTTGTGTTTTATTCAAATATAGTCAGTTCTGCTACAACATGATAGTTCTGTTCTTGTACAATCTCATGTTATCAGAAAACCACACAATAGCTGCTCCATTTAAACTAATGGGGCTGGAATCATGTTGTAGCCAATACAGGTAAGAAAGTTCACATTCTACAAATAACAGCCTAAATTTTTCTATCAGATTAAATCTATTTGTGTTGAAGAACCACGTGTTATAGCAGAACCAACTATATTCCCAAAAAATAGTTGCATTGTCTCTCTCTCTCTCTCTCTCTCTCTCTCTCTCTCTCTCTATTCCTGGCTCCCCCTCCACCCCAATTGGACCATAAGACATAGGAGCGGAAGTAAGGCCATTTGGCCCATTGAGTCCACTCCGCCATTCAATCATGGCTGATGGGCATTTCAACTCCACTTACCCGCATTCTCCCCGTAGCCCTTAATTCCTTGTGACATCAAGAATTTATCAATTTCTGCCTTGAAGACATTTAGCGTCCCAGTCTCCACTGCACTCTGTGGCAATGAATTCCACAGGCCCACCACTCTCTGGCTGAAGAAATGTCTCCGTATTTCTGTTCTGAATTTACCCCCTCTAATTCTAAGGCTGTGTCCACGGGTCCTAGTCTCCTCGCCTAACGGAAACAATTTCTAGCGTCCACCCTCTCCAAGCTATGTTATCTTGTAAGTTTCTATTAGATCTCCCCTTAATCTTCTAAACTCCAATTAATACAATCCCAGGATCCTCAGCCGTTCTTCATATGTTAGACCTACCATTCCAGGGATCATCCGTGTGAATCTCCGCTGGACACGTTCCAGTGCCAGTATGTCCTTCCTGAGGTGTGGGGACCAAAACTGGACACAGTACTCCAAATGGGGCCTAACCAGAGCTTTATAAAGTCTTAGTAGCACAACAGTGCTTTTATATTCCAACCCTCTTGAGATAATTGACAACATTGCATTCGCTTTCTTAATCACAGACTCAATCTGCATGTTTACCTTTAGAGAATCCTCAACTAGCACTAGTACTTGGCTTTACGAATTTTCTCACCGTTTAGAAAGTAGTCCATGCTTGTATTCTTTTTTCCAAAGTGCAAGACCTCGCATTTGCTCACATTGAAATCCATCAGCCATTTCCTGGACCACTCTTCCAAACTGTCTAGATCCTTCTGCAGCCTCCCCACTTGCTCAGTACTACCTGCCTGTCCACCTAACTTTGTATCATCGGCAAACTTCACTAGAATGCTCCTCGTCCCTTCATCCAGATCATTAATATATCATGTGAACAGCTGCGGTCCCAACACTGAACCCTGCGGGACACCGCTTGTCACCGGCTGCCATTCCGAAACAGAACCTTTTATCCCAACTCTCTGCCTTCTATCAGACAGCCAATCCTCAATCCATACCAGTAGCTCACCTCGAACACCATGGGCCCTCTCCTTGCTCAGCAGCCTCCCGTGAGGCACCTTATGGAAGTCTAGGTAGATACCATCCACTGGGTTTCCCTGGTCTAACCTACTTGTCACCTCTTCAAAGAACTCCAACAGATTTGTCAGGCACGACCTCCCTTACTAAATCCATGTTGACTTGTTCTAATCCGACCCTGCTCTTCCAAGAATTTAGAAACCTCATCCTTAATGATGGATTCTAGAATTTTACCAACAACCGAGGTTAGGCTAATTGGCCTATAATTTTCCATCTTTTGCCTTGATCCTTTTTTGAACAAGGGGGTTACAACAGTGATCTTCCAATCATCCGGGACTTTCCCTGACTCCAGTGACTTTTGAAAGATCTCAACCAATGCCTCCGCTATTTCCTCAGCCACCTCCCTCAGAACTCTAAGATGTAGCCCATCGGGGCCAGGAGATTTATCAATTTTAAGACCTTTTAGCTTTTCTAGCACTTTCTCTTTTGTAACGGCAACCATACTCAACTCAGCCCCCTGACTCCCTTTAATTGTTGGGATATTACTCCTGTCTTCCACTGTGAAAACTGATGCAAAGTACTTATTAAGTTCTCCTGCTATGTCCTTATCTCCTATCACTAGGCTTCCAGCATCAGTTTGAAGTGGCTCAATGTCTACTCTTGCCTGTCGTTTGTTTCTTATGTATTGAAAGAAACTTTTACTATTATTTGTAATATTACTGGCTAGCCTACCTTCATTTTTGATCCTCTCCTTCCTTATTTCTCTCTTTGTTATCCTCAGTTTGTTTTTGTAGCCTTTCCAATCTTCTGATTTCCCAGTGCTCTTGGCCACTTTATAGGATCTCTCTTTTTCTTTGATAGATTTCCTGACTTCCTTTGTCAGCCCTGGCTGTCTAATCCCTCCCCGGACAATCTTTCTCTTCTTGGGGATGAACCTCTGTACAGTGTCCTCAATTTTACCCACAAACTCCTGCCATTTTTGCTCTACTGTCTTCCCTGCTAGGCTCTGCTTCCAGTCTATTTTTGTCAGTTCCTCTCTCATGCCCTCATAATTTCCTTTATTTAACTGTAACACCATTACATCTGATTTTCCCTTCTCTCTTTCAAATGCAGACTGAACTCTACCATGTTATGATCGCTGCTTCCTAAGTGTTCCCTTACTTTAAGATCTTTTATAAAGTCTGGTTCATTACAAAGCACTAGGTCCAGAATACCTGCTCCCTTGTGGGCTCCATGACAAGCTGTCCCAAAAAGCTATCCTGTAAGCATTCCATGAACTCCCTTTCTTTGGATCCACTGGCAACATTATTTACCCAGTCCACCTGCATATTGAAGTCTCCCATGATCACCGTGACTTGCATTTCTGACATGCCTTCTCTATTTCCCGGTACATGTTGCGCCCCTGGTCCTGAGGAGGTCTGTATATAACTCCCACTATGGTTTTTTTGCCTTTGTGGTTCCTCAATTCCACCCACACAGACTCCACACCATCCGACGCTATGTCATTCAGTGCCATAGATTTAATTTTGTTCTTAACTAACAAAGCAACCCCGCCCCCTCTTCCCACCTCCCTGTCTTTTTGATAAGTTGAAAACCCTTGGATGTTTAACCGCCAGTCCTGACCCCCCTGTAACCAAGTCTCTGTGATGCCTACACATCATAATCATTCACAATGATCTGTGCCATTAGTTTGTCTGCTTTGTTACGAATGCTACGAGCATTCAGGTAAAGTGCCTTAATGCTAACTTTCTTATCATTAGAGATATTGGAAGTCATCAGATGTCCTAAGTTATCCTTCCTTTTTGCTGCATTCCCAGTCTGTCTCAAGTTTAAATCTGCCTGCACATATGCTATCTAGCCACTTATCTTTCCATTTAACTCCATACTCCCTGTCGCTTTCACTTTCCCTTCACCCCCACCCCCCCCCAACTCAGAAGGTTAAAGTCCTACCGATCACCCTATTTATCCTCTTCGCTAGAACATTGGTACCTGATCGGTTCAGGTGGAGACCGTCCGAACGGTACAGATCCCCCCAGTTCCAAAACTGATGCCAATGCCCCATGAAGTGGAATCCCTCTTTCCCACACCAGTCCCTTAGCCACGTGTTTACTTCCCTGATTTTCTTATCCCTATGCCAATTGGCACGTGGCTCGGGCAGTAATTCGGAGATTATGACACTTGAGGACCTGTACTTCAATTTCCTTCCTAGTGCTCGATAATCCCCAAACAGATCCTCCACCCTAGCTTTGCCTATGATGTTAGTCCCAACGTGAACCACAACAACTGGATCCTCCCCCTCCCGCTCCAATATCCTTTCAAGCTGGTCAGAGAGGTCCCAAACCCTGGCACCGGACAGGCAACACACCATGTGATACTCCCGATCCGGCTTGCAAAGGATACTATCTGTCCCCCTAATTATAGAATCCCCTATAACAACTACTTGTCTTTTTGCTGCCTCTCTTGAATGGCCTTCTGCACCATGGTGCCGTGGTCAGCTAGCTCATCCTGTCCAGAGCCCTTCTCCTCATCCGTACAGGGAGCAAGAATCTCATACCTGTTGGACAAAGTCAAGGGCTGAGGCTCCTGCACTCCTGAACTCAGGTCCCCCCTACCTGCCTCACTTACAGTCACACTTTGATGTCCCTGATCACTAACTGAATGTGAATTACTTAATCTCCCAGGCATGACTGCCTCCTGAAACAAAGCGTCCAGGTAACTCTCCCCCTCCCGGATGTGCTGCAGTGTTTGAAGCTCAGATTCCAGATCATCAAATCTGATCCGGAGTTCTTCCAGCAACCAACACTTGCTGCAGATGTGATCACAATGGGATCAGCCAGCTCCCACATCATTCAGCTACAGCACACCACCTGACCAGCCATCTCTGCTTAATTAATTACTTTATTACTTTGTACAGGTTTGAGTTAAAATACTTTCTGATACCTCTCTGCTATAATTTTTTTCTAAAAAACCAATTAATAGATAAGCAAAAACAAAGTAATTTTTTAAGCAGACACTGATAAAGAAATAGGAAATCCTTACCCTAAAATAACAATCAAACTGTCCCCTTATTCCTACTTGGTAATATTTATAATCGTATTGGCCTTATAGGCAAAGAAATTTCACCCATTTAAAATATCCTGCAATTTTTTCGATGGTGCAAAAGAAGAATACCTAAAGTGCCATTTTAATTTGCTTAGAAGATGGTCAGTTGAAAGGCAGACTGTAACAGAGCTCTCTTTCATCTATATGCATTGTAGACGTGTATGTAGAGATATTGGCCTGGATTTTCATCCCAGAGGTCAATAGCCAAAGTCAGAAAAATTTTTGACTTTGTCCACCCACCTCATGAGATGTCATAAAACAGCTCCAGAGACATGATTTTCACAGTCCATGAATGATGGCAGATGTGGGCTCCAGCAAGTAAACACATGAATTAGGAGCAGAACACTTGGTTCTGCAAGTGCACTCCACCATTCAATAAAATCATAACAATAGCTCCACATTCTCACTTGCCCCAATAACCAGCCAATCAACCCAGGAAAGAGGTCGGAGGCAGTGGCTGCTGGATGCCAAAGAAGTCTGTAAAGCCCTTTCCCAGTGCCAATAGACATCCTGGTTATAATGTGTCACACGTCACACACCTTCACCTTCACCCTCACGCACTTCTCATGCCCCGTCAATGCTAGCATATGTCAGTTGCCTACATTCCATGACCCCTCACACCCCTATGCCAAGATATGGCATTTCAATGACCGTTCACCCACTAATCACTATATAGAACCCTCTTGAGACAATAGACTGTGCTAAACATTTTCAAAGAAAGTAATTCATTTATTACTTTCCACGAGTGTCAATCACCACAGCCTTTAAGTATTAATATCAAAAACTTTTGACCTTATGCAAATAAATGTTGAGCTACTGACTATATTAACCAGAAATGCAGAGCTGTCAATCAAACGTGCTTTCCCTGGATCAGCTATTTGCACAGTCTAATGGATCACACAAATTTGCACCATTAAAAGGCACTCTGAAAAGACAAAAACTGTGGGAATGAGATCAGGAAAACATCAGGACCCGCCTGCCATTTTTAAAGAATTCCCTAATCCATCCTGAATTGGTGACAATCCAGACTATTACTACTGCTTAGTCACAGCTGTCAATCTTTGCCTTTATGTAGTTTTTATAAATTTTGAAAGTCAGTATCGCCCACTACCTGTAGGATAACATTGTGCTATGACATTCACTGAGATTTAAGTTAATGATGAGGAAAATAATAACCTAATTAATGCTCCAGTTCATTGTGTTTCCAGATCATAACTCTATGTTCCACAATGAATATTATGCATATCACTGGAAATATCGGTTGCATTATATTCAATGCAGATTTGAACATTTACTGTATTCTTAGAAATTGTGAGGTTAATGTGTAATTTGAGTGGATCTAACAAAAAGAATGAAATAACGGGGTGAAGAACAGAATGGAATATTGCTGAATCTTTTTTCATCTTGTACTCACCAGGAATTAATACAAGAATTAGTCAGGACTTTGGTAAGCCTTTAGTTCTTTCTCAGTGGCACCACCCTGGCTGGTCTGCGCTCTCTTCCTGTAGTATAAATCATTGTCATTTGAAATTTGGCATCCTTGCGTTTGTCCTGATGACTAGAAGACAGTTTTTGGCAACATATCTCTGTTTTCAACAATATTTAAGTTCTGTACTACCAAGTAGGCAGTTTTATTTTTGTGGAATGAATAATTGGTGCAATGTATGATTGTCATTCAAGCTGAAATTTGATTGATAATTACACGGAGAAATTTCTCTACACATTGTTGTAGCTACTGAAGGCTTGCATGAGTTTATAAAATATTCTAAAGCCATTGTTAATCTTAATAAAGAGATATGATTGATATATTGTACAATAACTAGTTTCCTTTTCTTACACTGCAAGACAGTTATTGTTTGATGATAATTTGGTTAACAACTGTCTGCAATATGAACTGAGAACTAACGAGGGCAATGCAGTGAAGTGGTGGAGAGTGAGTTTGGCTTTAATTACCTTTAAAACCCCTTATTCCCCAGCATATTACAACAAAACAGCTCACTAGTCTGTATTACCGCTGCTCATTATCTGAAATCTAAGATAGAGACTAACTGAACCAATGGAGCAGTTATTATCATTCTCTTGGATATAGGAAGCAATGAGTACCTATTGTCATTGGTTGCTTGTTCATTACTTGGATATAGATCTAATTGCTCTGTGATCACTCAAATAACATAACTTCCACAGTGATGAGCACTTCATTCTTAAACTGCACTGGGGAAAATATATTGACTAATTATAATTTGCACTAAGACAACTGATATTTAAGTGAATCATTCTGTATTATTCTCTGCTAAGATAATTATTGAATGTACTGGTACATCATTAATAATTTTAATTAAGCGGATATTTCCTGGATTAAGTTAATTGCTGTACTAATTATGCCGAAACAATCCTCTGCATGTTACAAGCACAAAGAAGTAGTACATTATTTTTGCAATATCTGACCAACCTTGCTCATATTGCTACAACAACTCTGCACTCACTTGTTCTATCACTCTGTATTCTAATCCTGCAAGTTTGATTGCAATTTGTCATTTCTACTGAGGCCATGCCACCTTGTAAAAGTGCAACTTTGGTCGTGACTTATTGCCCTGTATCTTGGATATGTTCTTTGCTGATTTTAAGATTATTGACCATGCAAATTATTTTACCATTTCTCATGACTCCTACATCTCTGCAGCTCTGCACCATCCAGGTTCCATTCCTATGTTATCTTCACTATTGAAATCACTTTATTTCTATTATTTTTCCAATGACTAGTGTTCCTCATGCTTCATCTTCAGTCCTATTTAACATATGAATGCTAACATTTTGTTGCATTATCCATAAATATAGGGTTAACTTGATACATTTATGATGGCACTCAACTTTATATGCCAATATTCACAGTTGATTTCAGAACTATCATAGTTCTAGCTGAATGACTGCTGTTAAATCCTGGGTCAGGTATTTATCCCAACTCAATGTAAATAGAACCAAAGCTGCCTTTTGGTTTCTGCCTACACATACAATCTTCTGGCACCACATCTGAAAACTTTCCCAGTTGTCCCCCTCAGTGAATTAAGATATAGTTTCTGCACTTTAAGACAAACTAACCTCTATGCGCCATCTGTAGTCAGTTTATAAAATTGCATTCATATATGAGGAGGTCCCTTGCTTTTCTCTCTTCATCACTGAAACATTAGTCTGTTTTAATCAAATATTAAGTACTCTTTTAAAGCAGTTCAAAGACGGTTTATTGAATCGTTCCTATGATGGTGGGACTATCTGATTTTAAAACAAAAATTGAACATGTTGGAATTGAGAAGAATGAAAGGTTATCTAATGGGAAGAAAAAAGGGCTTGAAGGCACTGGGTGGATACCAAGAATAGGTTTCCTTGTTGTACAGGAGACCAAAAAATGAAGAGGACTTAAAAATGAGTGACCTAATTTAAGACTAAGAGGCCCTTGTAAGACCGAAATGAGAATTTTTTTTTGAGGGTCATGAGAGTATTGAATTCTCTTCCCCAGAAGTTCATGGAGGCTATATTTTTGCATTTTCTTCAAGGCTAAATTGGATAGATTAGCTGATGTGGAGCTGAGATCACAACTACATCAGCCATAGTCTTTCAGAATAGTGGGACAGATTCAAAACACTAAATGGCTTGCTCCTGCTTCTAAACTCAACGTTCCTGTTAATCCGTGCCTTTGCCGCACCATGGATCCATTCTTGAATGCTTACCCTTCATAATCTCACCTTTTATGAGCTTACTGTTAGCTTCCCAAACTCATTTCCATGTGAGGCTGCAGTGATCATTTGGTTTTAACATCATTGTCCTTGTTTTGAAACTCTTCCATAGTTCAGCCATCCCTATCTAAGTGTACTCCTTCAGTTATCTGTCACACTATGCAACCTGCACTGCTTTTATCTCCACTGGTTTCATTCCAATGTTGGTGTGAATATAATTCCCCAAGATAATCTTTCAGTCGTGGTGAACATGCCCTGGAATTATCTGCCTAAATCACTTTACTACTACACTTCTCTCACTTGTTCAAAACTCTCTCTTCTTAAAACTTTCTTCTTTTATGCATTTAGTCTTCTACCCTCTCCTAATCTATTGTCCTCAATTTCTTTGAAACACTCCCTGATGTGAGTTAGATTAAACAACTAGAAAGAAAATTAAGAATTTATTAAATGTCAAAAGAAGTGGAAAAAAAACTGGAAGGGAAGAAACTAAATTAAGAATGTCTTAGAAGCGATTTCAAAATCAAAGAATCAGCTAGTTCCTCCAGTTGTTAAGAGTGAAATCCATTGTTTTTGAAGATGGTATTTAATGTTGGTTTTGAGTGTTCAGTGGAGGAATGTTGGTTTTGAGTGTTCATAACCTACAGAGGAGTAAACAGATCTATTGCAAGGTGAGGATGGATGGGTTGTAAATTTTCAATGATTAAGCTGTTGAAGATGACCACTGAAGGTCACTTGGCAGACTAACCTTTTAGTCAGAAAGCCTTTTTTGTGTAATTCTTCTGCTTAAGTTCCCATTCATTTATAGCAAAACAATATATTTTAAGGCCCTTTTTTAGAATGGAAATGATTGAGTCTTTAAGGGAATGCTATTAGCTATTCTTTATGATTTATTTCATTTATGAAGCTGGCAATAGGTAAGGGCATATGTTAACCATTAGGCAGCGGGGTTTCTGAAGGCAGTTTTTAATAAATGAAACCATTGCCTTTTTGGGAGGGTGGGGGGGATATACTCCTTGTTTCTTATATTTTACAATAACACTTTCAGTCTAAAAAACACCCCATTTTCAGAAAACTTATTGCAAGTGCAACTTACTTGATTTGTAGATATGTACAGCACATTTTCCGATGGAATGTGTATTATTTCAATTTGGTTAAGTCAGACCGTCAACAGAGAAAATAACAGAATATTTGATTGATCCATGTCGAGCTAGTAAGAGTAGAGATTTTGGATATTAACGTAATCCATTGCAGGAAATCCATAAATGAGTGAATGTGCTTTATGTCTATTTGTAATTCCAAATGTTCATACTAAAAGTTTTAGAATAGAAATTGATCATGTATGATGATGCAAAACAGTATTCAATTAATCCTCCTTTTATACAATATGCATGATATTGAGCCTTTTGACTGCAGTGGAACTGAATTTCTCATCCCACATTGTCTGAGCGATTGACTCAGTGCCATCTATTTTGCATCAATGCTTGCGCATTAGTATGTTTTGTAAAACATTGGAAATTTACAATATCCTAGCTGTTCAGCCGATCCTCCTTAAATCAAAAATCTGACGGCTACAATATCCCTGTACTTGTTGGCCTAGATTTGCTTCTGGCAAAACAAATCCTCGATTTTACATCTTCAAACTGGTTTTCAGTTCCCTTTGAGGCCTGATCCCTCCCTATCTCTCTAATCTCCAGTCCCACAATGTTTTAAGATATCCAAGTGTTATGGCCAAGTGAGGAGGGGTGATTTATACTTTTTTTAACTCCCCCTTTATCAGTCACTATAATTTGTTTTTTAGCATGTAGCTGTCATTTGGAGGTGCCGGTGTTGGACTGGGGTGGACAAAGTTAAAAATCGCACAACACCAGATTATAGTGCAACAGGTTTATTTGGAAACACTAGCTTTTGAAGCACTGCTTCTTCATCAGGTGGTTGTGGAGCAGAATCATAAAACACAGAATTTATAGCAACAGGATTGCAATGTCTTGGTTCTAATGTTAAACAAATTTAGCTGAAGACTTGAGACTTAATTGATTGCGCTGTATAAATGGAAGTCATTGTTGTGTAATTGCTGCACCTCAAATTTCTATGGAAACACAAACTTACCACATTGCAGTGTGTGGTCAGTCCCTTTTGCCTAGAGACTAGAGATTGAAACGGGAGATTGTAGCATTAGCCATCATCTCTTGAACAAGGCTGTTTGAATGTATGCTAATGTGTAAGTTGAAGAGAAAGCTCTAGGCTTGCACCTAGCTACTGCAGCAACAAATTATATGGACCTTTTGTGCTGCTGGCAACCAAGGAGCACAATTAGATGAGACATATGTCCTCATTATGGCAACCCGTGGTTTGCTATTACACTACCAAATGTGATATTTTTCTTAAATAGCTGCAGGGCTAATTCCTTATAGCTAGAGGTTAATCAAGCATTGTCATTTCTCTGATGAAAGTACTTGGAGTTGATTTCTGTGTTGCAAAGGCTTAGAATAATTGCAGGTGTTCTCAGTGACATAGCATCAAGCTGGGAAGTCTTTGTATCATAATTCTTTTCTATGAGAATATTGAGTTTGCCCTTCTGTGACATTAAGTGATTCACATTCAAAAATCACCATTATGGCCATGTGAACAGAAGAGCCTGATGGGAAGATTCAATTTTTAATGCTGTATCCCATTGCTACTGTTTTTATTAGTTGAAATAAGATAATGATCTAGTTCTTGCCTATTTTCCATGAAGTATGAAAATTTCACCTACTACTTTTCACTAAGCTGCATATAGAGGTAGATTCTTCTGCTCAGGGAGTTGACAAGCTTAGAAGAAGGAAGAGCCCTGAATTAGATAGGATAGTGTTGACCTTCTCGCCACACTACAAATTGAGACCTTAAGTGGCCAATTAAATACCACTCTCGTTGCAAGCAGCTCTTGTTGGAGGGACTTAAAGGGCCTTGATTCCAAGTCATTTCAACAAGATTCTACCTGGGTTTAACTATAATCTGAAAGGAAGTGTTGAGTCCAGTTTGGTTTATTCCTCAGTAACTTATTCCGATTCATACAGCATGGCAACAGACTCATTCATGCTGATCAGAAATCCTGAATTAATCTAGTCCCATTTGCCGGCATTTGGTCCATATCCCTATAAACCTTTCCTATTCACAAACCCATTCAGCTGCTTTTTAAATATTGTAATTGTACCAACCTTCACTACTACCTCTGGCAGTTTATTCCATACACGCACCACCCTCTGAATGAAAAGCTTGCCCCTTAGGTCCCTTCTAAATCTTTCCTCTCTCAACTTAAACCTATGCCCTCTAGTTTTGGATTCCCACACCCCAGTGAAAAGACCTTGTCTGTCTATTCACCCTATCCATGCCCATCATAGATTTATAAAGCTTTCTAAACCCTTCAGCCTCCGATGCTCCAGGGAAAATAGCCTCTCCCTATAGCTGAAACCCTCCAACCCTGGCAACATTGTTTTAAATCTTTTTTGAACTCTTTCAAGTTTCAAAACGTCATTCCTATAGCAAGGAAACCAGAGTTGTACACAATATTCCCAACAGAGGCCCAACCAATGTCCTGGACAGCTGCAACATGACCTCCCAAATCCTATACTCAGTGCATTGTCCAATAAAGGCAAGCATTCCAAACGCTGCCTTCACTATCCAGTCCACCTGTGAATCCACTTTGAAGGAACTATGAACCTGCACTCCAAGGTCTCTTTGCTCAGCAACACTCCCTAGAATTTCTTTTGAAGAATAGGTGTGAAATTATGGGTACGTATAAACGTGTTCATGCTGCAATTCTATCACTCATCAACAATTTGAAAAAAATTAATTAAAATCATCTCTTTTCTCTGGAACAGATACACTTAATACCTCTAGCAGATGTAAAATCTAGGAAATTTTGTAAATATAGAAAAAATCTTAACTTATGCAGGATAGTAATTTCCTTAGTGAAATTTAGATGCTGATAAACCTTTATTCAAAAATTGACCCTACACCTTCACATGCATGTTGTGTACACTAATATAAAGTGATCACTTTTCCATTTCTTCATGGCATTGGCAAAAGTGATTTCTATACTTCCCGAACAAAAACATATTTCTGGAAAATCTCAGCAGGTCTGGCAGCATCTGTGGAGAGAAAGCAGAATTAATGTTTCGGGGCTCAGTGTCTCTTCTTTCAGAACATCATTTTGACAAATGCAAACTAAGTTTGAATTTCCATGTTAAAAGTCAGTGAATATGTATACAGTAAGCTATTGGGCGAGCTGCTATAAATTTATGTAAAAGTCATGAGCATAAAGTATTGACCAGTTATGGTCAACATACACAATTGCCAAGTCAAAATGTATGTTTGCTCTAATATTAGTAGACCAATTCTTAATCTCCATTCTACCTTTATGTCAATAGAATTGGATATTAAACACAGTCCAGGAGGCTCACTTCAGTATAAGGAATATTAATTGAAGGTACTACAACCTTCACTTACCATTTAAGTTATATTTATAATAGGATCAAATAAATTAATTAACACTTATTTCTACAACCTTCAATCTTAACCTAAAAATTTGATCACATTTCTTTATTAGTCATAATATTATAAAATGTTATAAGTTTCTATTCATCTACCAATAGCTCATACTGCATAACAGTATTGCATAATTGTTACTCAAAAAACTATTGACATTCATAAGTAGATATTGCCCATCATTTTCAGGGTTAAATACATTAATTTAGCACCCAGGATTTTGACTGACCTACTGACATATGTCCCTGCTAGTAGCTGAGAGATGTGAATGAAAGCTTTAATTATTTTGGTATGTAACCTAGGGAAAAATCTAATTACAGGTTATCATGCTTACCCTCCTTCCATTTCTCACTGCTACTGCAAAATGTCAGTGAAATGGTCTTTTTTCATATCTCCATAAAATTATTCATTAATCTGCTTTGTGTGAATCTAACACTCTGGTTTGGAATGTTACATATTATGGGAGGATCAGATAATTTGATTTGAATGCCATGTGCTCAGTTCTATGTGTAGTTCATTTTTTGCCCTTGTAGGTATTCAGTCACTGTGCCATAAAATAATATGCTGTTCATCAGTAATTGTGATGTTCATCTAGTCTAGCAACTTATTAAGTTGATTCATAAAATCTTTCATGAAAAGACAACTGAAAAGATTATGGTAATGAAGTGGAGAGGAGAATATTGAAACGCAGAAATAGGTGTGGAGAGTGAAGTGTTGGAAAAGCACCGCTGATTAGGCAGCATCCGATGAGCAGGAGAATCGACGTTTCAGGCATAAGCCCTTCATCAGGAATGACGCTTGTGGGCCAAGGGGGCTGGGGGATAAATGGGAGGAGGGTGGGGCTGGGGTGAGGTAGCTGGGAATGCAATAGGTCGATGAAGGTGGGTGAAGTTGATAAGTCAGAGAGGAGGGTGGAGTGAATAGATGGGAAGGAAGATCAAGAGGACGGTGCCAGGTTGAAAGGTTGGATCTGGGATAAGGTGGAGGGAAGGGAAATGAGGAACCAGGTGAAATCCACATTGATCCTGTGTGGTTGGAGGGTCCAAAGGCGGACCTTCATTGACCTATCTCATTCCCAGCTTCCTTCCCTCCAGCCCCACGCCCCTTCCATTTATCTCTCAGCACCCTTGGCCCACAAGCCTCATTACTAATGAAGGGCTTATGCCTGAAATGTCAATTCTGCTCCTCGGATGCTGCCTGACCAGCTGCGCTTTTCCAGCGCCACACTCGACTCTGATCTCCAGCGTCTGCAATCCTCACTTTCTCCCATCAGAAATATGTATGTTTAGAAAGAGAAAACTGAGTCAGTTGCTGGTGCAGCCAGTTGCTGCTAACTAAAGGATATTGAGTATGTAAGCAGGTTTTGAAAGGCGAAAATTCAATGGAATCACAAGATTAAAGTATTAATATGCTGTCTGCTCCCCTTACCAGCTCGAATGCTAATTTACTCAGTCCTAATCTCACAATACTTGAGCATTAATTGCTCATAAGACATAGAAGTCGAGAGTGTGGTGCTGGAAAAGCACAGCAGGTCAGGCAACATCCAAGGAGCAGGCGAATCAATGTTTTGGGCAGAAGACCTTCAATAGGAACCTTATGCCCATAACGTCGATTCTTCTGCTCCTCGGATAATACCTGACCTGCTGTGCTATGCCAGTACCACATTCTTGATTCTGATCTTCAGCATCTGCAGTCCTCACTTTTTTTTCCATAAGATATAGAAGATGGAATGAGGCCATTTGGCCCATTGAGTCCACTCCACCAGTTGATCATTTCTAATATGGTTCTTGGCTCCATTCTCCCGCTTTCCTTCCATAACCCTTGATCCTCTTACCAATTAAGAACCTATCTATCACTGTCTTGAACATACTCAATGATTTGGTTTCCATACCCCTCTGTAGTAGTGGGTTCCGCAGATCAACCATTTAGCTGAAGACATTCCTCCTCACCTTAATTCTAAAGGGTTATTCCTTCTCTCTGAAGTTGTGCCCTCAGGTCCTAGTCTCTCCTGCTAGTGGAAACATTTCTCCACGTTCCACACTTTCAAGCCTATCAGTATTCTGTAAATTCAATCAGATTTCCCCCCTCAGCCTTCTAAAGTCCAAGTACAGACCCAGAGTCATCAACAGCTCCTCACGTAATAAGCCCTTCTTCCCTGGGATCATTCTTGTAAACCTCCTCTGGATGGCCTCCAATGCTAACACATCTTTCCTTAGATTTAAGCCCTAAATTCGCAATATTGACCAGTGCTCACAATAATCCAAACACAGTCTAACTAGACCCTTATAAAGCATCAGAAGCACATCTGTGCTCTTGTATTCTAGTCCTCTTGAAATGAATGCTAATATTGCATTTGCTTTTTGAATTGCCAACTGCAGCTGCATGTTAACCTTAAAAGAATCCTGAACAAGGATACCTAAAGCCCTCTGTGGTTCAGATTTCTGAAGCTTTCCCTGTTTAGAAAAAAATCTGTATTCTTCCTACCAAAGTGCATAAGCTCACACTTTCCCACATTGTATGCCATCTGCCAGTTCCTTGCCAACTCTCCTAGCATGTCCAAATCATTCTGTAGCTTCCCCACTTCCTCAGCATTACCTGTCCTTCTACTTATCTTTGTGTCATCTGCAAACATAGCAACAGTGCCCTCAGTTCCTTCATCCACATTGCTAATGTATAATGTGAATAGAGTAATAGAGATCTACAGCACAGAAACAGACCCTTCAGTCCAAATCGTCCATGCCAACCAGATATCCTAACCTTATCTATTCCCATTTGCCAGCACTTAGCCCATATCCCTCTAAACCTTTCCTATTCATATGCCCATCCAGATGTCTTTTATATGTTGTAACTGTACCAGCCTCCACCACTTCCTGTGGCAGCTCATTCCATACATGCACCACGCTCTGTGTGAAAAAGTTGCCCTTTATGTCCTTTTTTTATCTTTCCCCTCTCACCCTAAACCAATGCCTTCTAGTTCTGGACTCCCCCACCCAGGGAAAAGACTTTGTCTATTTATCCTATCCATGTCCCTCATGATTTTATAAACCTCTATAAGGTCACCCCTCATTCTCCAATGCTACAGGGAAAACAGTCCCAGCTTATTCAGTTTCTCTCCATAGCTCAAATCCTCCAACCCTGGCAACATCCTTGTAAATCTTTTCTGAACTCTTTCAAGAGACCAGAATTGGATGCAATATACTGAAAGTAGTTGTGGTCCCAGCACAGGCTATGCAGAAATCCATTAGTCACCGGGTGCTATCCTGAAAAAGACCTCTTTATCCTCATTCTTTGACTTCTGCCAATCCTCTATCCATGCCAGTGCCTTGCCCCAACACCACGGGCTCATGTCTTATTTAACAGTTTCCTGTGCGGCTTTGTCCAAGGCCTTCTGGAAATCCAAATAGATCGCATCCATGTGCTCTCCTTTGTCTAACGTGTTCAGCAGCATCTCATGGAATTCTAACAGATTTGTCAGACATGACCTCCCTTGTTGAGATCTACCATTTTATTGAAAAAAACCGTGGCGGTATAATTTTATCTTATAACAGCATCCAAATGAACATTATTGCAATATATTTATAATAAGCAGCAATATACGTAGAAAAGAAATATACAGTTATTACAAGGTTTCCAAAACCGCTTTATAGAACATGTACACCCTTTAAAGATGTAGACTTACTTGTGTCAATGCAAACTCATCTTTAAAATGGGCTGACTCTGCCAGCTCTTTTCCTCATATTAAGTAGTATAACAAAGCAATGAAAAAAATCACATGATACAGTTTTATGTAGTTAGTCTTGAGGAAATGTTAAATGTAACCATTCCTCCTCCAAAACTCACAGTAGTGATAGTAATGTTAATTCTGACAGAAATATTGCAGCAGCACCTGTATATATTTGAGTCTCATCAGGCCACATCCCATCCAAACAAACAAAAATGAAACATTAACCTTGATCACAAAGGAGCTGAAAAATAAGGGTAGCAAACTGAGCAGTAGTTATATAGGGTATTGGTTAGATCCTATCTGGAATACTGATTTCAGTTCTGAACATCACATCTCAAGAAGTATATGTTGTCTTTGGAGGCAGTGCACCCTAGAAATACCAAGCTGGTATTTAGAAACATGCCAACATACAAATTAGTTGCAAAAGTAGGCAATCCAATCCTTTGAGTCTGCTTTGGCATTCAATAACTTCATAGCTGATGTGTTTGGAATATCAAATCTGCACATGCACCTACTTTCATTCCATTTTTTAAACAATAATTTATATGCCTTTTCAAGATATTCCCAGACCCTGCTTTCACCTACTTTTCTAGAAAAGAGTTCCAAAGATATGAAAACTTTGGATACAAAAAAAATTTGCTTCATCTGTGTTTTAAATGGGTGACACCTGATTTTTTTTAAACGGTGACCCCCTAGTTCTAAGTTCTCCCATGTGAGGTAGCATCCTCTCCACATCTACTAAATCAAGACCACTTAGGACCTTAAATATTTCAATCAAATCACCTTCAATACATTTACATTCTTCCTTTTAAAAGGTGAGCAATATTGTGCACAGTATCGATGTCACCAGTGCCCTGTATAACTGAAGCATGACATTCTTTCTTTTGATGTGGAGGTGCCGGTATTTGACTGGGGTGTACAAAGTTAAAATTCACACACACCAGCTTATAGTCCAACGGGTTTATTTGGAAGCACTAACTTTTGGAGTGCTGCTCCTTCATCAGGTGGTTGTGGAATACTGATGGAAGGAGCAGCACTCTGAAAGCTAGTGCTTCCAAACAAACCTGTTGGATTATAACCTGGTGTTGCATGAATTTTAATTCTTTCTTTTGTATTTATTCCTCCTTGTGATATATGGTGACATTTCATCAGCTTTCCTAATCACATGCCATACCTGCATACTAACCTTCTTGCCATAAAGGCATGAGGACACTCAGATCCTTCTGACCCATTGAGCTCTGCAATCCTTCAACATTTAGATAATATGCTTTTTGATTCTTCATCCCAAAATGGACAGTTTCACATTTTATGTATTTATTCTCTATATGCCACATCTTTGTCCACGTGTTTAATCTATACATCCTTTTGAAACCTCCATGTGACCTCTCCCCAATTTATTTTCCTATCTTTCTTTGTTTCCTCATCAAATTTGGCAACCAAACCTTCCATTCTTTCATCAAAGTTATTTATATAAATTGTAAATAGTTGAGGTCCCAGCACTTAAGCTGTTTCACACCACTTGTTACATTTTGTAAACCTGAGAAAGACCTGTTTACGTCTACTTTCTGTTTTCTCTTGGCAAGCTAATCTATCCATGCTAATATGTTACCCCTGACACCGTGAGCTTCTATTTTCCACAAATACCTTTGTGGTTGTGACCCTATGAAATGTCTTCAGGAAATACATTGTACTATATCCAGTGGTTCCCCTTTATTCATAGTTTTTAAAAGAACTCTAATAGTTTAGTCAAAGATGAATTGCCTTTCAAAAAATCATGTTGAGTTACCTTACTTACCTTAAACTTACCTAACTATCCTACTTCAACCTCTTGTTCAATACCCTACAACAGGCATTGAACTAAGTGGCCTGTCTTTTCTCTTTTATGTCTTCCCTTTTTGAACCATGGAGCCACACTTGCTATCTTCCAATCTAATGGAACCATTCGTACATCAAGCCACTCCCTTTAAGACCCGAGGATGAAGTCCGTCAGGATCCAGGAATTTGCTCACTACTTCTCCGGAGAATGTGATTTTGCTGAGTTGTTCCATCCCTTTTCCTGATTTATTTCAGTTTCTGAGCATGTTACATATTTCCTCTATCATGAAGTCTGATTGAAAATACTTGTTCAATTATGCTGTCATTCCTCATTTTCCATTACTCATTCTCTGGTCTCATTTTGTATAGGTCCAATACTCACATTTTTAACTTTCATTTATAAGTATTTGCCAAAACTCTTACTGTCTCCTTATATATTTCTGACTGGTTTTCTCTTCTATTCTAATTTTTCTCTCATTGTTAATGTTTTCACAATTCCTTGATTTTATTTTAATATTTCATCCAATCTTCTGACGTGCAAGCCATCTTTGTATAATTATGTATTTTATTTTTAAAGTTTCACATTTCTAGTCAATGGTTGGTGGTTTGATCCCTTGGAACTTTCCCTAGTTGTTGTGATATATCCATTCTCTGAATTCTGAAATATACCCTTAAATGTCTATCGTTATATCTCTATTGACCTACCTTTTAACCTATTTTGCCAATTCATTTTCACCAGCTTAGCTTTCATGGCCTCATAATTTTCCATATCTAAATTCAAAAAGTAGTCTTGAACCCATTCAGACTGAACGTATAATTTGGTAAAATTGTGGTCACCATTATCTGGAGGTACTTTCATTACATATTATTTAATTAATTCTATCACATTGTACACTACTAGGTCTGTTATAGCCTACTCAAAATTCATGTTCAGAACATGTTGTTCTAAGAAACTATTCCAAAATATTCTGTGAACTCTTTTTACCTAGGCAACCTTTGACTAGCTAAAGATGCCTAGAGTTATAATACCTATGTATAGGTTAAAACTCATGATTATCACTGTCCTTGTGACAAGCTCTTATTATTTCTACCTGTATGTTTCACCTTACCGTGTGGTTACTGTTAGGAGGTAGGTACCAAGGAAATGGGAAAGACAAGGAAAGAAGTTCTGCTTAGACAATATGAGGAGCTATGCTCCAAATAGAAGAGCAAAACCAGATGTATAATAATCGCTCGATTACATGAGCCGTTCACCAGTTGGCACAGGGTGTTTAAGATTAGTGAAAAGAAGATGTAGCTCAAAGGCTGGTGCAGGGGAACTGAGTTCCCATTTGTAGGGCACTGGTATCAGTACTGGGAAAAAGTGGGGCTGTACCATTGGGGAAAGTCTGCATCTGAATCATGTAAATAGTATAACTAGAGAAATAGACCTTTAAACTAAACAATGGAAGTGAGGGATCAAGCAGTAAAATCAAGACAGGAGAGCAAGGTAGTAATTTGGAAAATGAAAGTCAAAGAATGACAGGAAGGGAAAGTGAGAATAAAACTAAGAATGGATCAACCATCAAGACTTGATGTTGTAAGGTTAACAAAATAGAAGATTCAATATCTGAGTAGGAATAGCATTCACAACAAAGTAAAATAAATAATAGCACACCCACAAGTAAATAAATATGATCTGATAGCCATTGTAGAGGTGTAGCTGCATGATTGCTAGAGTTTTTGTGTTGAATATTGAAGAGTATATGCTATCAAGGAAATATAAAAAGCTAGGTAAAGTTGGAAGGGTAGCATTGTTAATCATGGGTAGAATTGGAGCAATAATTAGTGATAGCTTGGTCTAGGAGATCAGGATGTAGATTTTCTTTCTGGAGGTAATAAATATTAGAGCAAAGAAGCCACAAGAAGGGATTGTCTATAGGCCCCCTACCAGTAACTACAGACTAGTATACAAAAGATTGTTTCTAAATCATCCTGTGGACAAATTTCACTTTGTAGGGCATTAATGTTTTACCAGAGGTTTGGGTCTGGAATGCATTTCCTGGAAAGTGAAGGCTGATTCAGTTGAGACATTCAAGAGAACTTTGTTTCTGTTTAAAAAGCCATCCAATGTACAAGGGTATGTGGAAAAGATAAGGTCATGGTATGAAGGCTTGATGCTAATCTGGAGAGCTGGTGCAGACACAATGGGTCAAATAACCCCCTGTGTTGTAATTACTAATCTTTGTTGTATTTGTAAAGCAGTATACTGTTAGTGTTTCAGAATCTCTCCACCCTGCAGGCACTCTGCCTCTATTCATGATGAAGGGCTTTTGCCCGAAACGTCAATTTTCCTGCTTCTCGGATGCTGCCTGAACTGCTGTGCTTGTCCAGCACCACTCTAATCCAGAATTAGGAGCCATAGCCCATTTTAGAGCACCTTTATATATTTAGCCATCCCTCTTGACATTTAAATTGGTCTGAAACCTACAGGCAATTAGGAAATCACACATTTTGGTAGGGGGAGCATCACAAATAAAAGTTACAGTTCTACAAGGGATGCAGGAGCAGAGGCACTGGAGTAATATGTTCTCAAATGATTGAAGGTGGCAGCGCAGTTATTAACTGTTTCAGAAGGTATATGGGATCTTGAACTCTCTGAATTGAGGCTTGGGTACTCAACCTAACAGGTTTTGAGGAACCTTTCTGCAACATGGTGTTCTCAACTGGAGTGGTGTGCCCAAATCTGAGAGATTACTGAAAAGATTATGCGAGTGGCTCCAGGGTGAGAAACTTTGGCTATGTAGGTAGAGCGAAGAAGCTGAAGATATCCTTCTTTGGCAGATGGTTGAAAGGGGATTTTGTAGAGATGTTTTAAAATCATGAGAGATGAGGGAAGAGTGCACTGGGAGAAACTGTCCCTTTTGGCAGAGTGGCCAAAAACCAAAGTACATCAATTTAAGGTGAAAGGCTAAAGAACATGTGGATTGCATTTTTATACAGAAAGCGGTGAGGATCTGGTTCTGTGCTGCCTTAGAGTGTGGTGGAGGGAGATTCTGTTGGAGGCTGACTTTCAGGAGGGAATTTACTAACTATCTGGAGATAATCTTATCTGCGGGCTAGGGAATAGGGGCATGGGAGTGGGATTAGCTAATCTGCTGTTGCAGAGAGTTGTGTGGGCATGAAAGGTAAATGGCTGCCTTCTCTGCTTTATCCCTTGTATGGTGCTTTCAAACGTATGTGGGCTGACAGTTTCAGCTGTCATTTATGGGAAGCACTGCAGTAGTGCTCTTAATCTAGTATTTCTACTGCTGAGCTGTTCAGCTCCCTTTAGGATTTTATTTGGCATTTTCTTATTCATTATTTTTTAAAATCTGGCTCTAACTGCCTGAAAGCACAAACATCCTTGGAGAGCAGTTTGGGCAGTTGTCAGTGTTTGTGCTGCCTCATGAATCATGAATCTAAGGCACGCTAGATTGAGACAAAGATGGATAAAGCTGCTAGTTTCAGCATTGTAGGTCAATTTATGAAATGCCAAGATTGTTGAAGAGGTTGACACTTTGGTCACCACTATGACGCTGTTTTATTCTGTAGCAATTTAGACTTTTCAGTATTGTTGCATCTGCCTCTTAAGAATTTGCTGTATTTCTATATTTCAGTGACGACTCAGTTAGTAGCTCCAATCTGAGGAGCTGCAGAGCAAAATATATGCAGAATTTTCTGATATACCTAGATTTTCTTCTGGCAATAGTTGTAGCCATTAAGGAAGTGCTATCGTGCAATACATTTAGAATAACTTAACTCTTCTTCAGGTATTCAATATTCAGCAGTGAATGTAGAAAAAATGTTAATTCCCATTATTATCCTGAAAGCTTAAATTTACTTTTGAAGTGAAGCATCACTGTTCCTTAGGTTTCCTGAGGTGCAAGTGAGGAGAACAAACACATTTGGACAGTCTGTTTAAATCATCTGTAGCAATTGTAAGCAAGTAGCTAAGAAGAAAAATGAGTAAAGCAGTTCAACAGTAGTTTATCCTCCCTCATTGTTGTACACTAACTTGTTTGTTGTGTAGTGGTCCCTGAAGACTAATAAATAAACTCAATGGCTTTTATTGATGTTACCTGTTGTCATTGTATCCAGGCTAACAGCTGAGTAATTGGTTATTAGGAATGTTTCAAAGACAGCAGGGGTGGGGGGGGGGGAATTACTTAGATAATGTCACTGCTTGCAGCACTATGTAAACTTACCTCCATTCCCTGGGAAGGTGGCAGTTCTGCATGCCCCTGTTAGAAAGTAGCAATATGCCTGATACATTTATAGCAAAATATCCTATTCATTTGAAATAGGAAGAGAATTTACATCCTGCTGAAAGTTTTAGTTTTGTTGAAATTTCATATGTTTTTCTTCTCCAGAAACCATAAAGACCACAAGAAATAGAAACAGGAGCAGGCTTTTTGGCTCCTCAAGCCTGTTCCACCATTAATAGGATTATGGTTGATTGGCCATTTCTCACATCTGTTTTCCTGCCCTTTCTCCATTACCCTTGATTTCCCAACAGATCAAGAATCTCTCTATTTCAGCATTAAATATCTCAACATTAATGACTCTGCCCTCACAGCTCTCTGGCAAGGACTTCCAAAGACACTCAACCATCTGAAAGAAGAAATCCCTCCTCATCTCAGTCTTAAATTGGTGCCCCTTTGTTTGGAGACTATGCTATCTGGTCCAAGACAGTATCTCCCTCTTAGAATGAAGGGCAAGGCTGGTTGGTATAGGGAATGTTGGTTTACTGGCAAAGTTGAGGTTTTGGTCAAGAAAAGAAGGAAACATGTATGTCAGGTATAGACAGCAAGGATCAAGTAAATCCCTGGAAGACTATAAAGGCAGTACAAGTATACTTAAGAGGGAATTCTGGAGGGCAGAAAAGGGACATAGCTTCGGCAAATAGGATTAAGGAGAATTCAAATGCATCCTACAAATACATTAAAGATGATAGGGAACTAGGGGGATAACAGGGCTTCTTAAAGATCAGCAAAACTGCCTATGTGTGGAACCACAGGACATGGGATAGATACTAAATAAGTATTTTGCATCAGTGTTCACTGTGGAGAAGGATATGGAAGCTAGAGAATGTGGGGAAATGCATGGTGATATCTTGAAAAATGTCCACATAACAGAGGAGGTGCTGGACGTCATAAAATGTATAAAGGTGTATAAATCATCAGGACCTGATCAGGTGTACCCTAGAACTTTCTGGGAAGTATGGGAAGTGATTACTGTGCCCTTTGCTGAGATACTTGTATCATCAATAGCCACAAATGAGATGCCAAAAGACTGGAGATTGGCTAACCTGGTGCCACTATTTAAGAAAAGAGGTAAGGAAAAGCCAGGGAACTATAAACCAATGAACCTAACATTTGTAGTGGGCAAGTTGTTGAAGAGATTCCTGAGGGACATGTTTACATGTATTTAAAAAGGCAAGGACTGATTAGAGATAGTCAGCATAGCTTTGTGCATTGGAAATGGTGTCTTACTAAATTAATTGAGTTTTTCTGAAAAAGAAACAAAGAGGGTTGATGAAAGCAGCTTGGTGGATGTGATCTATATGGACTTCAGTATGACATTTGACAAGGTTCCTCATGGTAGAATGGGTAGCAAGGTTAGATCACATGGAACACGGGGAAAACCAGCCATTCGGATACATAACTGGCTCAAGGTAGAAGACAGAGGGTGATGGTGGGCAGTTGCTTTTCAGACTGGAGGCCTGTGACCAGCAGTGTGCCACAAGGATTGGTGCTGGGTCCATTGTTTTTTGTCATTTATATAAATGATTTGGATGTGAACATAGAAGACATGGTTAGTAAGTTTGCAATGACACCAAAATTGGAGACGTAACGGACAGCCAAAGAAGGTTACCTCAAAGTACAAGGGGACTTTGATCAGATTAGCTGGTGGGCCAAGGAGTGGTAGATGGAATTTAATTTAATTGAGGTGCTGCATTTTGGAAAGGCAAATCAGAGCAGGATTTACACCTCACCGAAAGGTCCTAGTGAGTCTTGCTGAACACAGAGATCTTGGAGTGCAGGTTTATAGTTCCTTTAAGGTGGAGTTGCAGGTAGACAGGATAATGAGGAAGACATTTGGTATGTTTGCCTTTATTGGTCAGTGCATTGTCTATAGGATTTGGGAGATCATGTTGCAACTGTAAAGGACATTTGTGAAGCCACTTCTGGAATACTGCATGCAATACTGGTCTCCCTGCTAGAGGAAAAATGTTGTGAAAGGTTTAAAGGATGTCTCCAGAGTTGGAGGGTTTGGGCTATAGGGTGAGGGTGAATAGGTTGGGACTGTTTTTTCTGGAGTGTTGGAGGCTGAAGGGTTGATCTTTTCCAGGTTTGTAAAATCATGACAGGCACAGATAGGGTAAATAGCCAAGGTCTTTTTCCCGGGGGGGGGGCGCAAAGGTTTAAGGTGAGAGGGGAAAGATTTAAGAGGGCAAAGGTTTAAGGTGAGAGGGGAAAGATTTAAAACGGACCTAAGGGGCAACTTTTCCATGCAGAGGGTGCACGCATGCAATGGAATGAACTGCCAGAAGAAGTGGTGGAGGCTGGTACAATTACAACACTTAAACCTGGAATCTGGATGGGTATGTAAATAGGAAGGGTTTAGAGGAATATGGGCTAGATTAATTTAAGATATCTGGTCAGCATAGACAAGTTGGACCAAAGGATCTGTTTCCACGCTGAATTGTTCATTGCCTACCAAGCCTTGGCATCTTAAGTGCTCATCCATATGTTTCTTAAATGCTGCTGGAGTACTTGCATCCTCCACCCTCTCAGACAGCGAGTTTCATATTTCTATCAACCTCTGGGTCATTTTTCTTTCATGCAAAAAGTAGGAAAACTGATTTTCTCCTTCAAATCACTTACTCTTCACATGGCCTTTGGTCTTAGACAACATCTGTCATGGGGAAAAGATCCTCATGATCTACTCTGTCTGTGCTTCCAATAATTTTGTATACTTGAATTAGATCCCCCCTCAGCCTGTTCTGCTGCAAGATAAACAAACCCAGCCTATTCCGTCTCTCTTTTCATCCCAGGTAACATTCTGGTAAATCTCCTCTGCTCCCTCTCCAATGTAATCAAGTCCTTGTGTTAGCATGACAACCAGAATAGCATGCAGTATTCCACCTTTGACTTAACCAATGTTTTATAAAATTGTAAAGTTGCATGGGTTTCTGCCGGGTTCTCCGATTTCCTCCCACAGACCAAAGATGTGCAGGTTAGGTGGATTGGCCATGGTAAATTACCTCGTAATGACCAAAGCTGTGCAAGCTAGGCGGATTAGCCATAGGAAATGTGGAAATTGAGGCTGTACAGGACATTGACTAAGCCAGTTTTGGAATATTGCATGCATTTCTGGTCTCCTTCCTGTCAGAAGGATGTTATGAAACCTGAAAGGGTTCAAAAAAGATTTACAAGGATGTTGTCAGGGTTGGAGGATTTGAGCTATAGGGAGAGGCTAAATAGGCTGGGGTTGTCTTCCCTAGAGCATTGGAGGCTGAGGGGTGGCCTTGTAGAGGTTTATAAAATGATGAGTGAAATTGACAGGATAAATAGACAAGGTATTTTCTCTGGGGTGGGAGAATCCAGAACTAGAAGGCATAGGTTTAGGGTGAGTGGGGAAAGATATAAAAGGGATCTAAGGGGCAAAGTTTTCACGTGGAGGGTAGTGCATGTATGGAATGAGCTACCAGAGCAAGTGGTAGAAGCTGGTACAATTACAGCATTTAAAAGGCTATATGAATAGGGTGGGTTTAGAGGGATATGGGGCAAATGCTGGCAAATGGGACTAGATTAGGTTAGGATATCTGGTTGGCATGGACAAGTTGGACCAAAGGATCTGTTGTCATGCTGTACATCTTTGACTATTACGGGGATTGGTGGTGGCGGCGGTATGTCTAGGTGAGAGTTGGTGCAGACTTGATGGGCTGAATGGCCTTTATCTGCACTGTAAGAATTCTGTATGCCTCCTTCACCACCATGTCTACCTGTGCTGACACCTTCAGGGATCTATGGACCTGTCCACCAAAATCCCTTTATTCCTTAGTACTCCCTAGGGACCTTCCATTCATTGCATATGTCCTTCCCTTATTAGACCTTAAATGCATCACCTTGGGACTTATCTGTCCAGTTTACCAGCTGTTCAATGTCAGACTGTAGTTTTATAGCATCCTTCACACTTTCAACGACACAACCGATTTTTGTCATCTGCAAACTTATTAAACCTTCTAGACTCACATCCAAGTAATTAACATATGTAACAACAGCAAGTATTCCAGTACCAATCCCTGCTGTACACTGCTGGTCACAGCGATCCAATCACAAAACCATCCCTCCACCATCAGTCTTTGCCTCCTAGTTGTAATCCAGTTTGCCCACTTTCCTTTGATTTCACAGGTTCTTAGCTTTTAGACTAGCTTTCCATGTGGGACCTTGTCAAAGGCTTTACTGAAGCAGATATATACCATCAACTGCACTACCCATGTCAGTATATGTAGTCACCTTTTCAAGCATCAATTACATCAGTCAGGAAGAAACTCCCTTTAAAAAATCTGAGCTGACTATCCCTGATCAGTCCCTGCCTTTCCAAGTGTTGATTAATCCTGTCCTTCAGAAATTTCCCAATAATTTCCCTACTACTGATGTCAGACTTGCAGGTCTGTAATTAGGCCTATCCCTGCTGCCCTTCTTAAACAAAAGAACACATTAGCTATCCTCCAGACATCTGGCACATCACCTTTGGCCAATGAAGTATTAAATATCTCTGCCAGAGCCCCAGCAATGCCCTCCCTTTCTCCCATTGCAGCCTGGTGTACACCTCATCAGGTCCTGGGGACTTACTCCTTTGTTGGGAGGCCAACAAAATAATTGTCCTATTTTATTTCTAAGCTCTACCCAAAATGACGTAATTTGAAGAGCCTTCTAAGATATCCTCCCTCATTACTGCAGTGATGGTTTCCTTCACCAAAACCCCACCAACGGCAGAAAACCTCCCAGGAAGGATATTAAATCCATTCAGGTGCAATGTATCCAGCTTGTACATGTCCCACTTACCTCAGAGACTGGCCTAATAATCCAAAAATCTAAAACCCTCCCTCCTATACTATCTCTTTAGCCACACAGTCATCTGACCTACTTTCCTATTCCAGTACTCAGTAGGACATGGCATTGATAGTAATCTGAACCTTAATAGTGTGAATCTTCTACCTACTGTCTAATTTTCTGAATTCCTGTTGCAGGATCTCTTTTTTTTTCAGCCATGTTGTTCAACATGTATCAGAACTGCTGACTGTTCACCCTCCTCCTTCAGAATACTGTGTAGCTGCTCTGAGACATCTCTGACCCTGGCACAATAGAGGAAACATGCTATTCGAGAGTCTTAGTTGCTGCCACAGAACCACTTGCCAGCTCCCTTTACAGTCAAGACGTCTGTCCCTCTCCCAGTTTTTTCCTCCCCTGCTTTCCAGCAGAACCAAACAGGATGCCACAAACTTGATTGATTTTGCTTGCCCCTGAAAGACCATCCCCCCCCCCCCCCCCACCAACAGTATCCAACACAGTGTACCTGTTTGAGAGGCGGAAATGGCCATTACCTGTCCATGCTTACTGAACTTCTTGGTTGTTCCTCAACCTTTTTCTACCTGTATCGCTCTTACTTGTGGTGTGACCAGCTCGCTAAAAAAGGTCTCTGTGTTTATTTCAGTTTCCAGCATCTGCAGTATTTGATTTTATTATAGTTTCATCACTTCGTCTGGATAACCATTATGTTAGCTTATTAATGGGCTTTATGAACAGCTCCAGTTTTGTTTTAACTTTTCACTTGTGGGAAATAGGTGTCACTGGCTGGTCAGCATTTATTGCCCATTCCTAATTCCCTTAAGAAGGTCGTGTGAGCCACCTTGAACTGCTACAGTCCATGTACTGTAGAAAGACCTACAATGCCATTTGGGAAGGAATTTCAGGATTTGAGCCAGTGACAGAAAAGGGATGGCGATGTATTTCCAAATCCTTGTGGTGAGTGCTTAGAAGGGAAGTTGGTGTTTCCATGTATCTACTGCCATTTGTATTTTACAAGGGTCACCTTTTGTGTTTAATTTACTGGTAGAAGACAATTACAAGAACACGCTATATTGGCAAGCTCATATATTTACCTTTTTACTTTTCTTCTAACAGCTTCAGACATGTGTTTTTCAGAGGTGGGGAAAAATATTCTTTGACATTGCTTCAGTCTGTGTTTGACATTGCAGTAAGAAAAGTAAAACTATGAAGATCACTTGAGTGGCTTCTCAAGAGTTTTGATTTATGTTTGATTCTTCCTTTAGAATTTTTTTCAGTGTTTGTCAGAATCTGTGAAAATTCTGCCACTATTGTTTAGTCAGGTCAAAGAGGGGCTAAAGCTCCTTCGACTCAAAGGATTCATTAGGTCTAGATTGATAGATGCTGTGATTCCCTTCATAATTAAGTTCAAGGACCTCTTTCCCATTCCCAAAAGGCAAAACTAAGCTCAAAGCACAAAGAAAGCCTGCACTCTAATGCAGAATGCTCTGAGCTACCTCTAGGCTCGCATTATTTCTACTCTAATGCACACTTCTTCAAACAAAGGAGATATTTTTTACACTGTTGTTATTCTCTTAATAAGATACATTCCTTTTTAACCTCCTTCCTCCACACCCCACCCCCACCTTCCATTCCTGAAGGCACTGATTCTTGATGATTATTTTTCCACAAGTGGTTACCAACCTTGAGTCCCACACTCTAATGACCAGTTATGAGCCACAATCACCTGTCTTTCAGATGGGTGTCAAACTAAGGCCCTAGCTGCAATTCCAGGTGAATGTGAAACACCCCAAGTATTCTGTGGTTGAAGAGCAGGGGAGTTCTCCCTAGCTCCCTGGCCAATATTTATCCCTCAGTAAGTATTTTTTAAAAAGCTTATCCTTATCACATTGCTGTTTATGGGATCTTGCTGTGAACCAATTAGCTGTCTCATTCTCAATGTTACAACAGTGACTACACTTGAAAGGTTGGCTGTAAAACACCTTGAGACATCCTGTGGCCCTGAAGGGGCTATACAAATGTGTTGCTTTCAGTTTTACTGCCAAAATGTTGTTCATGGCACCAGAAAATATCTTAAGTGATGGTACTTATTCTGTTTCCTGTTTGAGCTAAACATATCCATTCTCTTAACAATCTGAAGAACTAAAGGAAACTGTTTGACTCAGTACAGTGTACATTTAGGCAAAGGAACTATGGCAATTCATGTGTTCATTTATTTTAATAATACTGGGTGGTTTGACAAGATGCACTTGATGCTGTTCTTTCACTGGCAGATTAAGATGATTTAGCACACATGAAAGGGAAATGTAGGTTTGTGTAATTTTGCAGAAATTCAACTGAAAAAAACATTAACGGAACAGAAAGACTTGCAACTACACCCGCCTGATCTTTTTTCTTGTTAGGCTTTATGCATTTCCAAAAATTTTTTTAACAGCAGCTTTTTTCCCCCAAGAGATTAATTAATTTGCTATTTCAAAAGCAAAAAAAACTGAGTTGCTTGACATCTAAAGGTCATCGACCTGAAATGTTAACTTGGCTGTTTAACTTGCTGAGTACTTTCAGCATTTTGTGTTATTCACAATGTACTATAATTGTCACAATGATTTAATATTATGACTGTACAGGACATTGGTTAGGCCACTGTTGGAATATTGTGTGCAGTTCTGGCCTCCTTCCTATCAGAAAGATATTGTGAAACATGAAAGGGTTCAGAAAAGATTTACAAGGATGTTGCCAGGGTTGGAGGATTTGAGCTATAAGGAGAGGTTAAATAGGCTGGGGCTGTTTTCCCTGGAGCATCGGAGGCTGAGGGGTGACCTCATAGAGGTTTATAAAATCATGAGGTGCATGGATAAGATAAATAGACAAAGTCTTTTCCCTGGGGTGGGAGAGTTCAGAATGAGAGGGCACAAGTTTAGAGTGAGAGGGGAAAGATATAAAAGCGACCTAAGGAGCAGCTTTTTCATGTTTAGGGTCAGGTGCTAGCAGGTGGGACTAGATTGGGTTGGAATATCTGGTTGGCATGGATGGGTTCGACCGAAGGGTCTGTTTCCATGCTGTGCATCTCTATGACTCTATGATTCTATAATAGAAATGTGCTTCCCTGTTGTTTTATATAATTACTTACACCATGAACTGAACAAATAAATGAAAATTCAAAAGCAAAATACTGTAGATGCTAGAATTCTGAAATAAATATCACTGCAAAGCATTTTTCTTGTATTCACCTTCAACTCTTTCTCAGGCTTTGTTTTCTGCTGAACTTGCAACTTTAAAAGACAGGATAAGACCTTTTCTCCTCCTGTGACTATTTAATTAATCAAGGTCTTTCACCTCGTATTGAACTTTTTTTGAACTGAATAGTGATTAACTCTGGTTCACATCATTAACATTCACATGATGTGGTTATTGTAAGCAAAAAACTGCCAGCAGTGTGGTTTGAAAATAAATTTAGTAATATGTTATATACATCGAAGCCCAATGCTGTGTAATGATGGAACCCAATCAGAATGCAAATTTAGCACAGATAACTAGATCTTCCGAAGACCTGTGAAACTCTGAAATTTAGTGCCATTTCAGGGTGATTGTAAACAATTGACCTGGCACTAATTTGAGTGAGGAGAAATTTGAAAGCATCATTTCTATCATTGCACTAAATCAAATGTGGTCTGTTTAAAAGCTGCACATCCATAGTAAAGGGAAAACGTTGCCTGAACTAACATTTAATTAAAATGATTTTGAAAAGGCAATTGATATGCTTCGCTATTCTATGGTCTCCACACTACTATCAGCCTCTCTTCTTTATTAGAAAAGTTATTTTCAATATTACAATGCATTTTGTTTTTTGAATATATAAAGGGTATGTCTTTTAAATATACATCATTATAGTTAAAATTAATATGACGAGCTGACTCCCAAGTACAAGTGTGAATGAATTTGCCTTTTATTCAGAGAGGTTCACTAGTTGGTTTACTGACTGGTATAAAATGTTAATTATCTTGGACATTGTCTCCGCTTGCCTTAACATGCAAGTACATTGAATGCCCTAACCACCTCTTTCCTGACTGAAGCATCTAAATGATGGTGAACCATGCCATTATTAAAATAAATGGGAAGGCTTATCACAGAATGATTTCACTCTTCTGATCATATTGTCTATGACCAAATGGTTTACATTTTGTAGCTGAATTTCTGAGTTGAATACAAGTTATTGTAGTCCAGCATTATGTTTGAGTAATATGGAAGTTACACAGAACTAATGCAATGACTATCATCTCACAGCAGGCTATTGTAGTAAAAGATTAGAAATATTTCATGTTTCTACTCCAGGAAAGAAGGTACGTATTTTTTCAATTTTGTGTAGTATTAGAATTAAATGAAATAAACCAAAAACTGTAGTTGCTGGAGTTTTGAAACAAACAAAAACAGAAATTGCTGGAGAAACAGCAATTCAAAACTGAAAAGGGGGCACTGGACTGAAAACATTAACTCTGTTTTCTCTGCACAGATGCTACAAGACATGCTGAATTTCTCCAGTAGTTTGTTGGTTGGTATTAGAATTGAGTGCTCTGGTTTGTTAATGATTACAAAGTAATTTGTTCTGCAATATCTGTAAAAATGGCATTTCATGTAGATTGATGGAAATACAAAACCTTTCTTTAAATAATGTTTGCCATGTCAAGCTTCACTTTTGAGTAGTTGATAGATTCTTCTGAACAGCCAGCTACTCAAAAGCACTAAGTACTAACTTGAGTATGGTTTCATCATCTAAACATATTAACAAATATTTCTGTGGTGTTTCAAAGTAAGTAGATATTTTGGTGATTATTTTGGAGATATACAATGAATACATCTTCATCTATTAGTCAACAATGTTGTGTTTTACTGTACCTGTTTTCCTACTTAACCTGTTCAGGGATGTTATTACCAGACCTCTGCAACAGATGGGACTTAAACCAGATTTCTTGGTTCAGGGGTAGGGACGCTACCTCTGTATCAGAAGAGGGCCCGCTAATTGATAGGACGGACTAATGCAGGTATTGGACAAACCTAAACCCACCGAGCATTTAATGAAGCAGCGACAAGAGTTATGTTGAATTCTTGTCAGAATGGAAAGATTTTATTTTCAAATAACTAGCATCACAAATAATAGTTTTAAGTTGTGGATGCCTCTGTCTGGTCAGCCAGTAAGAGTCAATGGTACACAAAATGGGAAACAACACTTAGAATCAAATATTGAGTCTTAATTAGAGGAATGAATCAAAAATCTCTGCTAATGGGAGATGTGTTTAGGGGATAGTCCATGGAATTTATACCAGCACTGTAACCATGACATCGGAGAACATACAAGCAAAAAATGACTGGCAGTAAAAACAAGGTTGGTCTGAGGCCTTGTGCTGCTAAAGAGCCTCTTATACAGCCAGTAGAAATCAGAAAATTACCGAAAATGTGCTTCTGATATGTACTAAATAGCTTGAAAAAATATTTTAGTATGTATGTCCTTAATAAAGCAAGTTTGTAAAGTGTGATACTGACTCGTGCTTCAGTCCTATTCTAACTTTTTATATTCAGGTATATTGGCAAATTTGTGAGTAATTGGTTGATTTTTTTTGTTTGCAGTAGCTGGAAATGTCTCCCTTTCTAAGTCGATTCAGTTTAAATGCTTAAATAATAAGACTGTCATAAGTAGATCAATCCTTAGTTCTACAGGTGTAACCGATACTACTTTGTTCAAATCTTTGTATGATTTGTATGAATGGTTTAACAATGGAAGAGATTCAAAACAAAATGACTGTCTTAAATTAGCAATATGGTCACCTCCTAAATTTGGGAGGCAAAGTACAGACTGAGCGACTGCTTTGTGGAACACCTATGTTCTGTCCACAAAAATGACTCCGAGCTTCAAGTTGCCTACAATTACAATACAGCGCCATGTTCCCTGTGTGTCTAGAGCCTGCTGCAGTACTTCAGCGAGGCCCAGCACAAACCAGAAGAACAGTATCTCATTTTCCACTTGGGGACCCTGCAGTCTTCAGGACTGAGTATCATGTTAAATAATTTTAGCCCCTCTTTCCATGTCCTTTACCCCCGCCCCATAAGTCCCAAGCCTTGTCATGACATGGGCTGCTTTCAGCACAACTAACCCGTTTTCACCTACCAATGGTCCCAATTATCAGCTTTCCTCTCTCCCTGGCTTACAATACTCCAGTCCTTCATCTGCCTATCTTTCTGTCCCTCTGGGCTCTGTTTCCACTATTGCATACTTGCTCTCCCCTCCCCACTCCCTTCAGCATAGCAAAAATCAGTTCTGAAGAAGGGTCACCTAACCCAAAATGTTAACTTTTTTTGTCTTTGTCTTTCTCTTCTCAAAATGCTGCCAGACCTCCTGGGTTTCTCCAACTATTTCTAGTATTGTTTCAGTTATTAAGTAACTTGGTTTTAATGTTCTCTTCCACAGGATTTCTTGACAGATTTAATGATGTCTGAAGTTGATCGTTGCGGTGACAATGAACATCTAATTTTTCGAGAAAACACCTTAGCAACCAAAGCAATAGAAGAGTATCTAAAGTTGGTTGGCCAGAAGTATCTTCAAGATGCACTTGGTATGCCAGGAGGAAGTTTGTAAAACAAACACTAAGCAATCAGAGTTGAGATTTACAATATGCTAAATTTTCTTTAATTGTGCCTTTTTAAGTATGTTAAAGCATTGCTATGTCAAAACAAATAAATTCATGAAATTTCAATTTCCAGTGATTCTTTATCTGTTAGTCCATAGGAAAATAGTCTGTTTTTTTGGAGGGCTCACTATAAGCATTCACCTTTCTACTCACCATTTTTAAATATACAAAATATTTTTAAATATTTTAATTTAAATATTACATTTTAAGGAAGGAAAGATGACCTCTTCACCTCTACTGTTTAATCTTGAAGGACGAGAATATGCAGCTATGGGGAGTAATTTGTAACTGTTGCAGATTGCAACTGAAATACCATTGTTAAATTTACTCATTTAACAAATTACAGAATTATTCAATACTAGTATGAAATAAAAAGAAAACTATTGCAGAATGTGTCTGTTTGCAGCCAAACCAATAAAAAAGTAATTGGTCTTATTCATACTTTTTTGGTGATGTGAAAATTATTGGACATTTTTATTTTCTTGTATCAGTAAGAATGAACAATGGAAGCAGAGAATTTTCAGCTAAATAGTTTAACTTTGATTCTAGCCTCAGGTAAAATTTAGGTATGCTTACTTTCTTCTCTGTGTTATTCTTCAGTTCTGTTTCTTCCCAACTTCAGTTTGGCTAATACCATCTACTTTTTGCAACTGGGAGAACAAGATCATGTAGTGCCCTCATTCTCTCATGATGAGACCAACCACTAGAAAATGTACGAGGACCTCCATTTGTTCTCTTCAGTTAAGCCTTCCTTTCTACGGAAGTGTGTTCTGCTGCTACAAGATTCCTTCTCACATAGGTTGACCAAGTTTATAAGTTTGCAATGTGTAGGATCACAAAAGTGAGCCTATATCCAGCACTTTTATAACACTTTGATCATCTGTTTATCATTGGTTTCCCTGGATCTTCACCCTGCTCCAAGAAAAAGTGTGATGCAATAGATTAATATGTCATCGCTGGAAAAATAATGAAAAGCCATCTAAACCAGATGTGCTGCATAGAGATGCATTTCCTGTTGTTTGATCAGAATCATATATCTTACCTTTACATCCAATTGTTATCTGTTGGCAGATGTTCCTTACAATGAGGGCACCCAACATCTGTGGGACAACATTGTAATGGAATGCATTGGTTTCAGAAGAAGCAAAATAAATAATGTGAAATTACAAGTTAATTTCTAGTCTACAGACATTTACTTCAAAGTTATATTTTCCAGAACCTCTGGTACAGTAACAGCTTGATGAGAGACATCAACACATCAAAAGAAAATTATTTGGGGAATATGTTTGCGTCAATAGTTGAACATAAAGTTTGTTTTAACATTTTTGTCTAGTCAGGAAAGACTAACTATTCCTCTAAATTGTATTTTGCCTTGGAATGTTTTCAGTTGCATTTTCAGGAATGTAGGAAATTGTTTTTGTCATGAATTCCTAGTAATGCTTTGCAACAATCTTTTGTTGAGAAAATGACAGATTTCTGATGCTGCTTATTTTTCTCAGTATTCCTATTGGTTTTAGTTCAGCTACCAGTAGTAATGCATTATACTCAAGTGTTTTAAATCCCTAACTGTAGATTGCATTTGAATACATTATTCAACTAATCATTATAGAAAATGTGAGAAGACACATTTTTTGCTTTTTACTGCCTTTAACTAAGTGCTGCCATGATCAAAGTTAAAGATTTCTTTTAAAAGAGAGAAGTGTTTAGCTGGCAATCATTTATTTCTGTTTTCAACAGGAGAATTCATCAAGGCTCTCTATGAATCAGATGAAAATTGTGAGGTGGATCCAAACAAATGCTCATCAGGAGACCTTGCTGAGCATCAGAGCAACCTGAAAATGTGCTGTGAGCTGGCATTCTGCAAGATCATTAACTCATACTGGTCAGTTATATTTCAGTGAAAATTTTCATTGATGTTTTTCTTTTATTAATCACTTGGTAAGTTCATGAACATAGTTAGGCCTTTGAAAGGAAAAAACAGCACATTGTTCAGTCTCTAAAAAAGGTAACATTCCCTGTCCTGATGAAGGGCTGCACCAGAAACCTTGCCCAATATTTCTGCTTTTCAGATGTAGATAGAACCATTAACAGTTTGAAATATCTTTTGTTTTAATCTTGAATTGTCACTTTATGATTTCATTTATTTTCGGACTTAAAGAGCAGATGTACATTTAGTCTGAAACACGTTGTATATTCATTACCAAGTATGTTTATTTATAAACAACAATTAATGTGTTTAAGCTTTATTTTGCTTCTATGACTCTAAATAGTTTTCATAGCAGTCATAAGGATTAAATACAAAACTTGTAATTAGTTTCCATCTGTGCAATGTTCCTTAATTTCTAAGAATTATAGATTTTAGATTTGAGCACGGAAAATCCAGTAGGTTATAATAAATTATTAATTATATTTAATTACTGTCAGCCCCAGAACAAATAATGAACACATGCATTATATCTATCCTTTTTATCTTATTTTTGTTGTACAATTCAAATAACAAACAACAAATATGAATCGCTACGTACAGCAGAAGCCTAAAGAACAAATTTAAAATTCCATCGTCTGACTCCTAAACTGCCTCACTGAATACCTATAATAATTTTTATAGTCTTCCTTGTAACTTTGACTGATCATTAATGCTCGGTAGCATTTCTTTTTAATTATTTCATGGGATGTGAACATTGAGGGCAAGGTCTGCATTTATTGTCCATGTCTAATTGCCCTTGACTAGATGGTAGTGAGCAATTTTCTTGAACTGCTGCAATCCATGGGGATAGTTACACCTACAAAGGTACACCCACAAGAGCCTTTAGGGAGGGAGGTTGGTGCTTATTGGAGAAATACATTGTAAATTAGCAGGGGTCCAGTTTGAATTTATAGCACTAGCAATATATTTTAATTTTATTAGGGGCCAGGGAAATCTAATGGTAATTTGAAACTTGAATGCATCTTGTCCACCTGTAGAAGAATGTGTATAATACTGTGAGGAAAGGTTTTCTAGGTAATTGTTTGGAATCATCACTTTTCCCTTAAATCTTCTGCAGGAGTTGTTCTAACATCTTGACAATTTTTTAACTAACGAATAAAACATTAGCAATGTCTCTATTCATTCTGATAGTAACCAGATGCTTAAAAATGTATACAAGGTTGGATTATTTTGCAATAGATGACTGTGATCATTATCACTCCAGTATTCAATAAGAAATATTTCTTTGGAAAGAGAAGCATTTTCCCTTAATGTATGTTTACGGACATTTTTGTCCAGCTCTTATCCCAAATAATTTTCCTCTTCACCTTTCAATCAGTCATGATAACAGTGGATTATCATGTGAAAATGAACTCAGATGGCATTATTATTATACAGCTTTAAAGTTGTTAGCAGTGATTTAATAATGAAAAAGGCTTTTATTTATACAGAGCCTTTACCACCGCCCAGTTCACTAGGTAGCTGCCGAGACATTTTCACCTGCAGCATCTTTTGAGCCTTTACTAGTTGGTATGCAGATGGGCAGATCTTTCACAGCCATGATAATTTTATCATGTAAAAAATATTGGGTGTTGTGATATTTTACATTGGCTATTTTTTAATATGCACAAATTTAGATTTAAAAAAGGTAAATGCATAATCAAAGACAACTGATTTTGGTTAAGGTCTTTAATCTGTGCAGTGCTGTAAAACTTACACAAAAGAATATTTTTCAAGCTCTTGTTAATCAGAATCAACTGATTACTGTTGCGTGCATGATATCTTACTGGCAAAAATTGATTTATCACAAAAATCAGGGTAATAACTGAGTATGTTAATTACTGTGTCAAAATGTTATTCATTCATATTCTTACACTGCACATTTGAGAGGATAGTTTAATTTTGGTTGTGTAGTGCATTAAATTTAATTAGTAACTCTATCATTATTAACTATTTATAAATCACATGGTTGAAAATCATATCACTATTAATGGAAACTTACTTACAATGCAGGCTAATATTTGAAGGTGCTTTTATCTTTGATATGTAGCCCTTAGGGAATAGGACTTAAATGGAGATGTATGACCTTTGTATGCTGTTGTCCTTGAAAATGTTATCTGCTACATCCCTCTACCAGTGAGAGACCTGTCAATGCTGGGAGCTCATAATTCCCTTTGATAAAACAGTAGCATTTAGCTGTGCACTTCAACTTTAAAATAGAGGAGACACAATACTAACTCCAATATAAAATGATAGGACCTTATTATATGAGTAAGATTTTATACTTATTTAACAGACATCTGTGGCTGCTTTTACAGCACACATACTAAAGTTGGAATGATACAGAGAAGATTAGCATGGCCCCTGCGCAAGGATAACACGCAAATTTGTGAAGCATTCCATATTTTTTGAAAAAAGTTAACTATCATTGGATGCACACTTCTCCGTAAAATAGTTTTTAAACAACGAATTGTAAAACTGTTCACAAAAAAATGTCACTTTGTTTACAAGTAAACTGGAGCATTACATATAAATTATTAACAATTTCAATATTAATCTGTTTTTATGTATAAATTGTTAAATATTTATTACAGACATGTATTATGAGTTTTGTCAATAATTATCATCAAAAAATCAATTGTGCAACTAATGCAACATAATTTCTTCAACAAAATGAAACTGAAAAGTACTGTCATGATTTATTGTGTGTTTTTAATGACTAGAGCCCTTATTTCTCCATTGGGTAAGTACATCACCATTACTATTAATCATGGAGGGCACAACAAAAGTTCAAACAACACTTATTCAGTAAAGAAAGAGTCTGTTCCTGTGCTACGCTGTTCTGTGTTCTAAATTCAGCTTTTTAATTGTGTAGAATCTCTGGAGTTTAGAAGAATGAGAATTCATTGCATAGAAACTTACAAATGTCTTAAAGAAATAGCCAGAGCGGACACAGAAAGTATGTTTCTCTTAGATGTGGGGTCTAGAACCAGAGGATACAGTCTCAGAATGAAAGTCAAGCCATTTAGAACCACGATAAGGAGGAAATTCTTCATTCAGATGGTGGTGAATCTTTGGAATTTTCACACCAGAGGACTGTGGAAGCTCAGTCATTAACTAGACAGAGATTGATAGATTTCTAGTTGCTAATGTTACTAAATGATATGGGGATGGTGTAGAAGTATGACAATGAGGATGATGATCACCCGTGATCTAGAATGATAGAGCAGACTTAAGGTATATTCCTGCACCTGAGTTAATATGATCCTAAAGGAGCTTTTTAACAATAAGAACATCTGGTATTTTTAGTAAACTTTTCTTGCATAAAACTGAGTTACCATAAATTTTATGCAACATGTTTTCATTTCTTTTGTTGTGTTGTGATTGACTTATAATATTTTTGTTATGTAATCATACAGTATTTCAAACTGAAGTAGAAATTTAGTTATTAAAATCTTAACATTTCTGATGATGAGCATGACTTTCACTAGCTTTAAAAGATATTTCTTTTCTGTTTAAGTACTGACAATATAAATGAAGGAAAATAACTTCACTTGACTACAACAAATTGTTCTACAGCGTATTTCCACGAGAACTGAAGGAAGTGTTTGCATCATGGAGACAGGAGTGTAGCAACCGTGGACGTCCTGACATCAGCGAGAGATTAATTAGTGCTTCCCTCTTCCTGCGGTTCCTCTGTCCGGCCATTATGTCCCCTTCTCTCTTCAACCTTCTGCAGGAATACCCAGATGACCGCACAGCCCGCACTTTGACTTTAATTGCCAAGGTTACTCAAAACTTAGCTAATTTTGCAAAGTAAGTATTTTTGTTGGCTTCAATTTAAATATTTCATCACATTAACTGAATCAAATGCCTTCATACTTTGCCTGAAATTAATCTATGAAGAAAACAGCAAATATAATGTGTGAGTGCACACACTAGAAACCTCACATAACTATATAGGCATGCAAATGTGTAACATGCTTTTTTCCATAGCTCTAGGTATCTCATCAGACAAGTTAAATTTATATATGCAGTTCATTCACTCTACCACTTGAAAGATAAAAGATTGCTGCAATAAATATTCTGTTATCCATGCTTTTGAACCAATGTAGTCAGTCAATCATACAGAGAAAACAAATGTACAATGACAGACCTCCCTGCTTCATGATGACTAGGACAGACCAAATCTCAGCAATTGAGTCTTATCTGAACCCACATAGGCAATGACGCTATACAGCTATAAATACAAGCTCAAATAGGTGACATTCTCATGTAATACAGTCATGGTTTAGATTTCATTTAATGTTTGAACTTTAGATTTGCTCCATTACAGAAACATTTGGTGTACATAGTAGGGTTGCTTTACAAGTTCCTCAATGTTACACAATCACATTTAAAGTTTTACTCACCTGAAATAATTAAATTTTTGATTTTGCTTCACCATATCCCTGAGGATAGTTTCTATGGTGTGGGGCAGAATGCAGATAGTTCGTCTGTATGTTTTTATTGTTCATGTCATTTTGCTATCTCTGTGTCTCATTGTCTTGGATTAAATGGTGTGCCAAGGGTTACGATTGTCTACTTCTGGAAATTGTTTCCTTCAGCTGTTGCCCTAAGCTGCTGATACACTATCTGTGCCTGCCATTAACTAACCTTTGAACAGCACCAGAAAGTATTGCCCAAAATTGATGAACTAGCCCTTTTCTTTAAAACAAACAAAAAAAGTTTTGCCATGAATCAAAGCAAAGTAAGAAAATCCATCAGTCAAAAAAAAAATCAGGAGAGCAACCAATCTGCTCTAAACTATTAAAACCCTAGACCAGCAATGTTAGGCTTCATTAGCAGATTCATCATTTGATAATTGTTATAATTGAGGAAGGCGGGGGAAGAAAAAAAAGACTCCATTTTGTTTCATGGCAATGCCGTATAAATATCTGAATTAATAAACCATTATCAAAAGTCCAGTTCCTTCTCCTTTTCACACTCCCACTCCCACTCCCACTCCCACTTTCAAATGCCCCCCTCTGTCACAACTCACCTGATGATCTCTTAGTTTCCCCTTTCTCTTCACATCTTTGTCACACCATTTCTCTCCATTTCCTCAAACTTGAGAACTGAATGCCCGATTCAGCTGTTTTCACCAATTGGTATTTAAGTTCTAAAGGCTGTTTCCTGATTGGTCTAATTGTATCAGTCACCACCTGTCTTTTCATGTCTACCAAACAAGTAGAAGCAAATCATTGAACCTGTGTTCCTTCCTATGTGTAAAAGGTCCATTACAACAATGGAAGGATCAGTTCTGAATAATAACCTGTAATCAAAATTGACTTTATTTACTTAAGGTGCTCCGTGAATTTGGTCAAATGTCTGTGTTTTGAACATGTTTAAGATCTGAAGCTGGAATGCACAAATTTTGTCTTGCGTTCCCGTTATGAATAATCTAATTCAGTACTGAGTCACTTTCGGTTTACAATAGTGCATGCAACAATAATATCCAAGAATGTCTTTGTTGATAGACTTATACAATGAGTTTTGTTGACATACCGATGTTATGAACAAAAAATAAAATTTTGATTTTCATATCTCAACCAATAGGTTTGGTAGCAAAGAAGAGTATATGTCTTTCATGAATCAGTTCCTTGAACATGAGTGGACCAACATGCAGCGATTCTTACTGGAAATTTCCAATCCAGAAACCATTTCAAATACAGCGGGATTTGAGGGTTACATTGATCTGGGCCGAGAACTCTCCACCCTACATTCACTGCTCTGGGAAGTGGTTTCGCAAATGGAGCAGGTGTACTTTCATGTCTTTAATTCAAATAATGGTATCTGCTGATTTAAGGTACAGATAACAACACATCAGAAGCATCCTAGGGAGTCCAAGATGGAGGACAGGAAAAATTTCTGGCTGTAAAAGGCTGCTGCTTTTTTTTTGAGGTATTTTAGGTGTTGGAGGTGGTTCCCTTGAATTCGAGGAGCAGCAATTACTATTTTATATATTGTTGCATTATTTTGGAACTTTGGGGAAAAAAAAGTCAAAACACCAAAACTTTTAAAAGGGAGAGAAACAGATAAAGGCAGCACATGGTGAGGTCAGTGCACTGTGTGTGTGTGTGTGTGTGTGTGTGGGGGGAGGAGGGGGGAGAGAGAGAGAGAGAGAGAGAAACCCACACTGCTAACTGACACAGCAGTGATTCCTGATGAAGGGCTTTTGCCCGAAACATCGATTTCGCTGCTCGTTAGATGCTGCCTGAACTGCTGTGCTCTTCCAGCACCACTAATCCAGTATTTGGTTTCCAGTATCTGCAGTTATTGTTTTTACCACAGCAGTGAACCTCCGCAGTTACTGTCATTGCAGTTTGAATTCATGTATCGCTGGACATTGGAGTGTGACTGGGAAAATTAACCAACATTAAAATTCACACCTAATGTTGGAGGAACCTGTTTGAGAGAGGTCACAGCACAAAAACAGACAAGTGAATAGTTTTAAGTGTGGCCTTACTGTAAGTCTGCGGTAGTGAGTAGAGTGTGGGTTCTTTCTTGATTATATGTTTTATTGAGATATGTCTCTTGATTAGACTTAAAAATGTAAGCCTAAGTATTAATTTAGCCTGGAGCAATGTTTTGTAGAGGAATAAGACCGTGCTATTTTCTGGGTCTGTAGGTTGGAAGAAGCAGAAATGGCCTTTAGAAGAGTGATATGGTCTTCTTGTCAGAAGTAGGAGTTTAGGGAGAGTTTATGGGTTACTGAAGATTATATCTGCAATAAATGCATTGGTTGTGAATCCTATCAGATCGAATGGATCGGTTGGAGACACAGAGAAAATGAGGCATTTACAAGAACAAGGGGATGTGATGGATGGCAGTTATAAGAAGGGAAAAAAGTTGCAGACACAGTCACATTGATGGGTTAACTCCAGGAAAAGTAAGAGAGGTAGGCAGGTAGTTTAGATTAGGTAAAAACAATGACTGTAGATGCTGGAAACCAGATTCTAGATTAGAGTGGTGCTGGAAAAGCACAGCAGTTCAGGCAGAATCTGAGGAGCAGGAGGAGGATTGGAAACAGGCCCTTCAGCCCAACGAGTCCACACTGACCCTCCAAAGACTAACCCACCCAGACCCATTTCCCTCTGACTAACACACCTAACTCTATGGACAATTTAGCATGGCCAATTCACCTGACCTGCACATCTTTGGAACGTGGGAGGAAACTGGAGCACCCAGAGGAAACCCACGCAGGACATTTCTGTGGCCAGCAGCAAAAAATCAAAATGGTGGGTTGCTTCCCTGGTGCCAGGATCAAGGATGTCTGAGTGTGCAGAATGTTCTCAAGGGGAAGATGGCACCTTGGAACCAACAACATAGGAAGGGAAAAGGTTGAGATTTTGAAGGGAGAACATAGAGAGTTAAGCAGGAATTTAAAAAGGAGATCCTCGAGAGTAATATCTGGATTATTCTCGGTGCTGTGAGCTAGTGAGGGTAGGAATAGGAAGATAGTGCAGATGAATACATGGCTGAGGAGCTGGTGTATGGGAGAAAGATTCACATTTCTAGATCATTTGCAATCTCTTCTAGGGTAGAAATGATGTGTACAAGAACAGCTGATTGCACCTGAATTGGAAGGGGACTAATACACTGGCAGGGAGATTTGCTAGAGCTGCTCAGGAGGATTTAAACTAGTAAGGTGGGGGGGTGGGACTCAGGGAGATAGTGAGGAAAGAGATCAATCTGAAACTGGTAGTTGAGAAAAGGAGTGAACCAAACAATCAGGGCATGCAGGTACAAAGCAGAGAACAAGGTAGGACTGATAAATTAAACTGCATTTATTTCCATGCAAGAGGCCTAACCAGGAGGTCAGATGAACACAGGGCATGGTTAGGAACATGGGACTGGGATATCACAGCAATGACAGAAATGTGGCTGAGGGATGGACAGGACTGGCAACTTAATGTTCCAGGATACAAGTGCAACAGGAAGAACAGAAAGGGAGGCAAGAGAGGAGGGGGTGTAGCATTTTTGATAAGGGATAATATTACAACTGTGCTGTGGGAGGATATTCCCAGAAATTCATTCAGGGAAGTTATTTGGGTTGAACTGAGAACTAAGAAAAGGATGATCACCTTATATTATAGTCAGAGGGAAATTGAGAAGCAGACTTATAAGGAGATCTCTGTTGTCTGTAAGAATAATAGGGTAGTTATGGTCGGGGATTTTAACTTTCCAAACATAAACTGGGACTGCCATAGTGTTAAGGGTTTAGATGGAGAGGAATTTGTTAAGTGTGTACAAGAAAATGTTCTGATTCAGTATGTGGATGTACCTACGAGAGAAGGTGCAAACGTGACGTACTCTTGGGGGAGAAAAGACAGGGCAAATGACTGAGGTGTCAGTGGGGGAGCAGTTTGGGGCCAGCAACCATAATTTTGTTAGTTTCAAAATAGTGATGGAAAAGGATAGACTGGATCTAAAAATTGAAGTTCTAAATGGATGAAGGCTAATTTTGATGTTATTAGGCAAGAACTTTCAAAAGTTGATCGGGGGGTGGATGTTCATAGTTAAAGGGATGGCTCGAAAATGGGAAGCCTTCAGAAATGAGATAACAAGAGTCGAGAGATAGTTTATTCCTGTTAGGGTGAAAGGAAAGGCTAGTAGGTGTAGGGAATGCTGGATGATGAAAGAAATTAAGGGTTTGGTTAAGAAAAAGAAGCATATGACAGGTATAAACAAGATAGCTCGAATGAATCCTTAGAAGAGTATAAAGGCAGTAGGAGTATGCTTAAGGGGGAAAAAGGGGACATGAGATAGCTTTGGCAAATAGAATTAAGGAGAATCCAAAGGGTTTTTACAAATACATTGAGGACAAACTGCTAACTAGGGAGAGAATAGGGCCCCTCAAAGATCAGCAAGGTGGCCTTTGTGTGGAGCCACAGGAGATAGGGGAGATACTGAACGAGTATTTGCATCAGTATTTACTGTGGAAAAAGACATGGAAGATATAGAATGTAGGGAAATAGATGGTGACTTCTTGAAAAATGTTCTTATTACAGAGGAAGAAGTGCTGGATGTCTTGAAACACACAAAAATGGATAAATCCCCAGGACCTGATCAGGTGTACCCTGGAACTCTGAGAGAAGCTAGGGACTCTTACTGAGATATTTGTATCCTCGATAGCCACACATGAGGTGCCAGAAGTCTGGATATTTGTATCCTCGATAGCCACACATGAGGTGCCAGAAGTCTGGAAGTTGGCTAACGTGGTGTCACCGTTTAGGAACGGTGGTAAGGACAAGGCAGGGAACTATAGACCAGTGAGCCTGACGTCGGTAGTTGGAGGGAATCCTGATGGACAGGATGTACCATGTATTTGGAAAGGCAAGGACTGATTCGGGATAGTCAACATGGCTTTGTGCATGGGAAATCATGTCTCACAAACTTGATTGAGTTTTTTGAGGAAGTAACAAAGAGGATTGATGAGGGCAGAGCAGTGGACATGATCTATATGGACTTTAGTAAGGTGTTCGACAAGGTTCTCCATGGGAGACTGGTGAGCAATGTCAGATCCCATGGAATACAGGGAGAATTAGCCATTTGGATACAGAACTGGCTCAAAGGTAGAAGACAGAGGGTGGTGATAGAGGGTTGTTTTTCAGACTGGAGGCCTGTGACCAGTGGAGTGCCACAAGGGTCGGAGCTGGGTCCACTACTTTTTGTCATTTATATAAATGATTTGGAGCATAAGAGGTATGCTTAATAAGGTTACAGATGACACCAAAATTGGAGGTGTAGTGCACAGTGAAGATGGTTACGACAGGATCTTGATCAGATGGGCCAATGAGCTAAGGAGTGGCAGTTGGAGTTTAATTTAGATAAATGTGAGGTGCTGCATTTTGGGAAAGTAAATCTTAGCAGGACTTATACACTTAATGGTAAGGTCTGAGGGAGTGATGCTGGACAAGGAGACCTTGGAATGCAGGTTCATAAGTCCTTGAAAGTGTAGTCCCAAGTAGATAGGGTAGTGAAGAAGATGTTTGGTATGCTTTCCTTTATTGGTCAGAGTATTGAGCACAGGAGTTGGGAGGTCATGTTGTGACTGTACAGGACATTGGTTAGGCCACTTTTGGAATATTGCATTCAATTCTGGTCTCTCTCCTACTGGAAGGATGTTGTGAAACCTGGAAGGGTTCAGAAAAGATTTCCAAGGATGTTGCCAGGGTTGGAGGATTTGAGCTATGGGGAGGGATTGAACAGGCTGGGGCTGTTTTCCCTGGAGCGTCGGAGGCTGAGCGGTGACCTTAGAGGTTTATAAAATCATGAGGGGCATGGATAGGATAAATAGACAAAGCCTCTTCCCTGGTGGAGGGAGTCCAGAACTAGAGGGCATAGGTTTAGGGTGAGAGAGGAAAGATATAAAAGAGACCGAAGGGGCAACTCTTTCACACAGAGGGTGGTACGTGTATTGAATGAGCTGCCAGAGGAAGTGATGGAGACTAGTTTGATTGCAGTATTCAAAAGGCATCTGGATGGGTATATGAATAGGAATAGTTTGGAGGGATATGGGCTGGATGCTGGCAGGTAGGACGAGATTGGGTTGGGATATCTGGTTGGCATCGACGAGTTGGACCGAAGGTTCTGTTTCCGTGCTGTACATCTCTATGACTCCATAATTGACATTGGATTTGATGATTAGTTCTATGCTTTGTATTGTGAGGTTTTGTTTACATGGCATCAGATACTCATTATGCTCTGTATTTGTCTTCAATAAATCAATATACTGTACAGTTTGTATTTAGATACTAATCCATCTCCAATTCCACTGGCGAGGACAGAAACTTGGATCAAATGTAAGGCGGACTGAGGAAGTGGTGGCTAATTGAAGAAGGATGTGCAGCTGTTTTGAAGTTTCCTATTTTAAAATCTTACAGTTGCGTTACAATATTGGATCTGGAACAGCCAGAGCTGAGATGCTGCAAAGCTTCTACTGGCAGGAGTGTGTCATTGTGTCATATGTTTAACAGCTAATTTTTATTATAAATTTGGAAGTGGAAACTTAGTTGGCAAGAAGGGCCCACAGACTTGATTTGTTAATGTGGTTTGAAAGGCATCACAAAGGTTTAGCTTAATAGTCGTGATCAGAAATCAGGCAAATTTAACTTTGAATTGTTGGGGCAATTTCCGTCAAAACATGGGGTACATATGGTTTACTCGTTTTTGAGATGTATCAAAACAATGGAAATTTCCATAAGAGATACAAAAAGTAACTCCACTAGGAATTTTGGTAAAGTTGAATGTAGAATTCAGTGAATGTATTTTAAAGTGGTTACTTTGTTTATAAGTTCTTCACTTTTAATTTCAATATTAACCTACTGCATTTTCTAAATTATTGTCAAATCATTAAAAACAAAACCTGCTACTCACTTGAATTAAAGATATAGGTAGTTCCCCAAGACTCCATTCTCTGCATATTTAACTTTCAAGCTTAATTTCCAAAAGAATTGCACGAGAGATGAGATTATAAAGGTAGAATAGAGAATTTCATATGCTAATGTTTCAAAGATTCAAGAAGAAATGAATAAGCAAAAATTTGTTGGAAAGGGAGGGTAGAAAGATATTGAAAAAGTATCTCCATTTACAGCAGAAAGAGATGCATATCATGTTTAGCCTTCACCAGATCTACATATTCAAATAGTCTGAAATGCACAATAAAAGGCAGCTAAAGATAATATTGCTAAGGAAAGCCTTAATGAAGATAAAAAAGAAATAGACATTTTACAGCAAGTTAGATATTAATAGAAGACTGCTGAGATAAATGAGGTGAGGTGATAAAGGCTAAAACTATCAACTAAATGCCACTTTTCCCCTGTTGAAAAAAATATAGAAACTGGATCCTCTTCAACAGGATGTCAACTTCTACCAAACCCAAACAGCAAACATTCTGCTATAGCTGCATGCTTCCCAAGATGTAATTGTTTGCCCTTACTCATATTAAAAAGGAAATCTGCCTTGTTTATCTAATCCTCAAGTCAGTCAGAACTTTGAATTCATGAGTTTAGAAAGGATTTCTGTTTCTCTGGTTTGTGTGTCCTTTCCTTAGAACACATATTCCCTTTTTGTATCATTCATTACTCAAATTATTGGTTTGGCAACCTCATGAACTTAATTCTTTTTCCACATTTCAATAAATCACTTGCACACATGTTTGTGTTCTATAAAGATGAATGTTTATTTCTACAGGCAACTTCAACAAAGCTTGGCCCCTTGCCTCGCATTTTAAGAGATGTCAACACTGTGCTGACCAACCCAGGAGCTGTACCTGTGCCAACGACCTCTGACCCATGCACCTCAACACCAAATCCCTCCAATAGCAGCATATCGTCAGGCCTGCAGAAGATGGTGATAGATAATGAATTTAGTGGGTAAGTGAAAACATAATTGCAGTTTATTGTAGCTGCCATTTTGTAGTTAATCTCAACAGTTCACTCTCAAACTATTAAAATAATGTAACAAAGATTGCTAGGAGAAATTTAGCTGAAACAATTTAAATTGATAATATGGCATTTGTACTTGTTATTCTTTCATTGCTTTTCTGTAGGAAAAACAGTAATAATGAGTTAGAAATTTATTTCAAGTATTACCTTAATGATTTAGCCTCTTGATTGTAAACTTAGAACCTTCAAACTGTTTGTTCGATTCTCCATTTTGTAGTTTTTGCTGATAATGATCCACCCTGTGTTTAAGAAAAAACTTCTTTTCAAAATGTCCTTTAAAATTGAGGCTGATATAGTGTGCAGTTCTGAGGTAGAAGTCCTTATTTTAAGTACAAAAAACCCAAATCAAGAAACACAAGAAAACCAAAAAACACAATCAACATTTATTTTAAATCAATTCTTATAGTCTAATAATAAATGCTTCAAAAATTCTAGGACTACTCAGCAGGTCCATCAACATTCCAAACAAGAATAGATTTGTTAACATTTCAGGTGCAGACCCATATTTTAATGTATTTTCGTTCTTTTTGCATGTGCTGATGTGAGCATTTGCTGTTTTTATTTCAGATTTTCTGCACTTGCTGTAACTTATGTTGATTTAAATATGGAAGCTACAGGATAAGAACTGTTTATGGCCTTGCACACTCCTGACAAGCCAAAGTTATCACTTAAATAAGTGGGAATTATAAGAGACTTCCCATCATCAGGAATCTTTCAAACAAATGGCTCTGCTGAGAAATAATTGCACATCAGGTTCATGCAACTGTAAACTGAATTCTCAGAAGGCAAGAGACATTTAAATTTAAATAAAATACTCGAAAACTGCATGAAATACACCTTAGAGAAGAGGGCACATGGAAAGAGAGGTGAAAAGCATTTCTGGAAGGAATTCCAAAGAAATGAGAAGAACTTTACAAATTCTGTTATTTAGCAATTAGCCTTTCTCTGTTGTTCCAACACAATGTGCAAGGTATGTTTTTTTCCTTCACAGTTGTCAGTGGGGAATGGAGAGAGAGGGTAAAATTGACAAATGTGCAATCAACCTTTAAGCTAACATTAGGCTTTCGCTCCATTTCTCTGCTTGGGTTTTTTTTTAAACGAGAAAGGTTCTTGACTGACCTATTCAAGTTTTTCTTCTCACTTCACAGACACATTTGCTGAGTGTGGATTCTAACGGTTACAAATAGAAGCCTTTGACAACACAATAAAGCAAGTGACTTTCCAGTCACAGTGACATTTTCAAATCAGGGTGCACTTTTTGAGTGCTTCTTAAAAACAATTTCTAAGACCTCTTGTTTTGTGGTGAGTGGTATTTGCGCGATTGCGGGCAGCTGGAATATGAATTTTAACCAATGGAATATTTTTCATAGGCTTACAGATCCTGCACTTTGCATTTTTTTTTCCTCATGTAAAACAACTGCTTTTTGATAATTAGTTGCTCACTTATTTTCATTAAAGGTAAGCCCATAAGTTAAAATGTAAACATCCTAACATCACATTAGGTGGTGGGGAAGGTTTCCATTAGTGTCAGCATTTAATGCCTCCATCATGAAGACAACATTCAAATTTTTAGTAGTTTGGCTTCTTTTGTATTGATTACCAAATGATCACATATTTTGTAATAATGGATTACTTTCGTTGGAATATTTTTTGACTTTTTACAAATTGAAGATAAAAATCAAACCATATTTCTTCCCTTCCCATTGGTTGGGTTCAAGTTTGAGATTGTAGCTGTCCTTGAGTAATCATGAAATGACACTGCAATTGGCCTGTGTGCATGTTGGTTAAGGAAGCTTCTTAATCCTGATCATCAGCCAATGAAAAGTATATGATAGAGCATCAGGTAAGGAGGGTTCAAGATTGAGTACAATACCACTCCTGGTTGAAAAACCTACCCTCAACCATTTTCTGAGCTTATGGATGAAATACAGTTACACAAATGAGATGGCAGAGGATGATTGCTTCCCATGGCACCTTATATCAATGAAGAACTTTGTACAAACATAGAAATTAAGAGCAGGGGTAGGCCATTAAGCCTGCTCTGACATTCAGTAAGATCATGGCTGATCTAATTGAAACCTGAAATCTACATTCTTGCATAACCATGACAAACTTTCACCATTCTGCTTGACATCTATCTACTTCTGCTTCAACTATATTTGCAGGAAGAGAGTTCCAAACACCTATGACCCTTGAAAGCATTTCATCTAATCTCCAATTTTAATGGGTGACTCCCTCTGCATCGCAGAGCTGTACAATTTACATCTCACCATTTATAATGTTACTTTATGCTTCTTACCAAATGGATAATTCCATTCTTTCCCACATTTTTCCACATCTCTGCCCATTTATTTCACCTATCTATATCTTTTTGTAACCCATGTCCTCTTCATGACCTACTGTCCTACCTTTCATTGGTTATCAGCAAATTTCACAACCACTACCTTCCATCCCTTCATCTAAATCATTTATATAAATTGTAAATAGTTGAAGTACCAGCACCAATCTCATTGGTGCACTATCTTTACATTTTCCTGCTCCTCGGATACTGCCTGACCTGCTGTGCTTTTCCAGCACCACTCTAATCTAGACTCTGATCTCCAGCATCTGCAGTCCTCACTTTTACCTATTCTTTACATTTTGCCAATTTGAAAAAGACTCATAGATACCTAGTCTCTGCTTCTGGTTAGCTAAGCTTCTGTCAATGCCAAATTCTACCCTCACCCCATGATATTCTATTTTCCAGAATAACCTTTGATGGGATACTTTATCAAATGATTTCTAGCTCACTGTTTTAGTTATCTCCTAAAAAAACTCTAATATATTAGTCAAATGTCATTTCCTTTAATAAAACCATGCTGACTCTACTTGATTACTTTGAACTTATCAAAGTGACCTGCTACCTTTTTAGTAATAGATTCTAACATTTTCCCTCTAACAGATGTTAAGCTAATTGGCCCACAGTTTCCTATTTTGTCTCCCTCTTTTTTTTGAAAAGTTCAGTTATATTTGTGATCTTCCTCAAATTCAGGGAGTTCTTGAAAATTAAACCCAATGTATCAAATATCTCACTAGCCACTTGTTTTAAGACTTCAAGATGTAGCCCTCCACTCCAATAACTTACTCAGTACCACTTCTTTGGTGATTGTGATTTTCCTGAGTTCCTGCCTCCCTTCCAGTTTTTGATTTATCACTGTTTCTGGGATATTACCTATATACACTCTAGTAAAGACTGGTACAAAGTACCTGTTGAATTATTCTGTCATTTCCTTATCTTCCATTATTAATTTTCTGAATTCACTTTTTGTAGGTCCAATGCTCACTTTGTTAACTCTTCAATACTTGTATTATTTCTTACAATCTGATTTTGTAAGTCTGATCAGACTTACAATCTATCTAGTTTTCTTGTGTTCTCCCCTTTTTCCTTCTTTATTAATCTTTGGTCATTCTTTGTAGTTTATACTCTGTCCAATATTCTGACTGCCATTTTTCTTAGCACCAAGCTAAAATTTTTAAAAATGTGTAATCAATAAAGTTTCTAGTTAGCCATGGATGGTGGTTCTGATTTGTTGTAATATATTTCTTCTGTGTATTCAGAAATGTCCCCTTAGAGTTACTGCCTCTCTACTGTCCTATCCTTTTACCGAATTTGTCAATTCATTTTTTTCCAGCTTTGCTTTCATGCCTTCATATTTCCCATACTTACATTTTTAAAAAGTCTCAAAACCCACTGCTGTCTCTATTGACTTAAATATAAAGTTCATTCATATTATGCTTGCCACTATGTAGAGGTGCCTTCACTATGACATCATTAATCAATCCTATTTCATTGCACAGTACCAGATATAGCATATCTATTCAGTGATTGGACATGCTGTTCTAAGAAGGTACTCTGAAAACACTCTATGAACTCACCAACTTTCTCGTCGATGTGCAGATTAAAGTCACCAATGATTATCATCATACCTCTATAGAACATAGAACATAGAACAATACAGCACAGAACAGGCCCTTCGGCCCACGATGTTGTGCCGAACTTCTATCCTAGATTAAGCACCCATCCATGTACCTATCCAAATGCCGCTTAAAGGTCGCCAATGATTCTGACTCCACCACTCCCACGGGCAGCGCATTCCATGCCCCCACCACTCTCTGGGTAAAGAACCCACCCCTGACATCTCCCCTATACCTTCCACCCTTCACCTTAAATTTATGTCCCCTTGTAACACTCTGTTGTACCCGGGGAAAAAGTTACTGACTGTCTACTCTATCTATTCCTCTGATCATCTTATAAACCTCTATCAAGTCACCCCTCATCCTTCGCCGTTCCAAACGTGAAAAGGCCGAGAACTCTCAACCTATCCTCAGACGACCTATTCTCCATTCCAGGCAACATCCTGGTAAATCTTCTCTGCACCCTCTTTGATAGGAAAGCTTCCACATCTTTCCTAAAGTGAGGCGACCAGAACTGCACACAGTACTCCAACTGTGGCCTAACCAAAGTCCTGTACAGCTGCAACATCACTTCACGACTCTTGAATTCAATCCCTCTGCTAATGAACGATAATACACCATAGGCCTTCTTACAAGCTCTATCCACCTGAGTGGCAACTTTCAAAGATCTATGTACATAGACCCCAAGATCCCTCTGTTCCTCCACCTGACTAAGAGCCTTACCATTAACCCTGTATTCCGCATTCTTATTTGTTCTTCCAAAATGGACAACCTCACACTTGGCAGGGTTGAACTCCATCTGCCACTCCTCAGCCCAGCTCTGCATCATATCTAAGTCCCTTTGCAAACGACAAATGCCCTCATCACTGTCCACAACTCCACCTATCTTCGTATCATCTGCAAATTTACTGACCCACCCTTCGACTCCCTCATCCAAGTCATTAATAAAAATTACAAACAGCAGAGGACCCAGAACTGATCCCTGCGGAACTCCACTTGTAACTGGGCTCCAGGCTGAATATTTACCATCTACCACTACTCTCTGACTTCGACCGGTTAGCCAGTTTTCTATCCAATTGGCCAAATTTCCCTCTATCCCATGCCTCCTGACTTTCCGCATAAGCCTACCATGGGGAACCTTATCAAATGCCTTACTAAAATCCATGTACACTACATCCACTGCTCTACCCTCATCCACCTCTCTTCCTTTATGCTCCACCTTACCATGTGGTTACTGACCTGGGGCCTGTATACCACGTCCACAGTGATTTCTTGCCTTCTTCACCTCTACCAAAATGGTTTCAACAATCTGAATTTGGCTTATCCCTCGATTATACTAATACCATCATTAACTAAGAGAGCCATGCTCCAACTTTTTCCTATTTTTCTTTCATTCTTAAATATTTTATACTGTCAAAATTCACATCCTAATCCATGTCATTCTGCAATCATGTTTCTGTAATCCTACGATCTTACTAATTCATTTCTATTTGCACTCTGTTTATCTGTTTTGTTTGAATGCTGTGTGCAGTCTTTAGCTTGATCCATTTCTGTCACAATCTGTTTATAATTTCCCATATTAATAAGACTTTGTATCTCTGAATCACCATATCTTCTCAAATTTGATTTCTTGCTTCAACTATGTAGTTTAAAAATCTACTCAATTTCCTTTGTTTTGCATTCAGCAACAACGCTGGCCACATTATGGTTCAGGCAGACATCCAGCATTGACACTCAGTAGCAGCAGTACCACTTACAAGATGCACTGCAGAAATTCACGAAGAGTCCTTGAACAGCAATTTCTAATATAATAAGCATTAGTTACTGACCAAATAACCTTTCTTCTCCTGTAACAGAGTAAGAATCAATCCCTTAGGCTGAAAACTGTTTAGGAAATGTTAAAAACAACAGAGTACTTGTCACATACTGCCTTTTCCTCTTAATCAGTTTACTTGGGCACCCTACTATAAGTTACACTCAAATGCAACATTGCACTAAGTCAGCCAATTTGTATTCTCCTAAGACAAAAGTCCATCTGAGTCACTTAATGAGGATCCAGTTTCAGCTGCTACTTAATTCTGTAGTTCTTCCACTGGAAGCCTTGTAAAACCTAGCTTAAGGTTGGCAACTAAGAATGTAAACTGTAGATTTCAGTTCAACATCAATAACAAGCTAAATTAGATTTTCTCAAAATAAAATCTTATTTTTTTTATCCAACAACTATATACACTTGGCAAAAGAACTGAGAAAATTTCCAAAAGAAAAATGAGTTCTAGCATATTTAGGTGTAATTGATTCTTAAAAATAGTTTAAAATCAATTACAGGAAACAACTTTTTTTAAAAATCGCTAGAAATCTAACATGTCATTTAACCATAAACCTTTGAAAGTAACAACAAGAAAGTGAAATGTGTGAAATTATTTTAAAAAATAGTTTTCACTGTTCCCAGATAAATAAATTGATGTTGAAAATTTAGCTTTCTGGTGGATACACAAGAATGTAAGTAAGATAGAAGTCATTTTTTCCAAAATTTTGTTCCTTTTTTTCTGTATGTTTTAAGCTAACTTTTTAAAAAATAAGTTAAGCAAAGTAATGTATATGGTTAATTAACTAATTCAACAAAAAAAATCAAAGAAACTCCATATGTTTTCTGATTTCTTCCCCTTTCAGTTTATTAGATTGTACAAGGTTACCGTCTCCTACCCCAGAAAACAAGGACTTGTTTTTTGTCACAAAGTCCTCTGCAGTACAGCCATCCCCTGCTCGCAGCTCAAGCTATTCCGAAGCCAATGAAGCAGAGCAACAAATGCCAAATGGTAACAAGAGCATATCAATGGTTGATTTGCAAGAGAACCGCAGTTTGGACAGTACAACAAGTGCTCCCAATACAGGTGATTCCCTAAATGACAGTCAAGGATCCAGTGGCCATTTACAGACAATGTGGCCTCCAAGACCCCCTCAAAATGCAGCGTCAACTGGGGTTGGGAATGTAGGACGTAAGCCTGGACAAACAGCAAGCACACCTAATGCAGATGGCACACCAGGAAGACCACAACTTCTGGCACCATTATCTTTCCAAAACCCAGTGTACCAGATGGCAGCAGGTATTCTAGTTTCACCACGTGGAGTGGCAGACTCAGGATCAGAATGCCTCAGCTCTATTAGCTCCCACAGCAATAATGAAGAACTGGCAGCCAACAAATCCACTTTTCTTAGCCATACAAGCACAGAAGACTTTACCAGGCGTTCTGGAGAATTCACAAGAAGACAGCTTTCCTTAACAGAGAAGGTTCCTCAGAGTGTAGTACCACGTCAGAACAGTGCAGGTCCACAACGCCGAATAGACCAACCTCCACCAACAGCTAGAGGCAGGACACCACCAGCTTTATTATTCAACCCCCCTCAGTATCCAAGGCCTTCTAGTGGAGGTATTACACCGTCCTCATCAGAATGGCCAAGCACTGGCACAAAGCTGCGGCAGCAATCATCATCATCTAAAGGGGACAGTCCTGAAATGAAACAACGCACAATACAAAAGCAGGTCAGTGGCTTTATCATCAATAAGCAACATATTTTGAGGAATGTAAATATAGGTTTAGAATTAAGTTGTTGTTGTTGTTGTGCTATATTAACATCTTAAAAACAATCAGTTTAAAGATGCAATGAAAGGAGTAGCTCCATAACACTTGTAATAAAGCACTGGCTTTCCAGTAAAAGCACGTTAGATCAAGGTTTGACCTTCACTGTCATTCTTACATTGCTCAAAGATTCTGTTATCTTTTGCTGAGCAATATTATCAACATTGATCTATATATGGATAAACATAAATTTGCATTATGTCACTTGCACGTGCATTACTGAAAAGAGAAACTGAAGGAGATATAATTCACCTTGCAAAGTCTACATTTTATAATATAGACATATTTATAGCCGTATGTATTTTGGCATTTATTTTGTAAGTTAAGTTGGTGAGATATATATTGATGAAACAAGCACTGCCATACAAACTGATAAGTCACAGGAAATGTATCAATGTTACAATCAACAGATTTATATTCCCTCTCGTTTTAAGACCATGGAGAATGTGTCCTTCATTCTGTTTGCTACACAGATCTAATAAAATGATCTGAAACACTGCATATAATACTTTTACTCTATTAACTACTTACAACTTAGAGGATGTTGTAAAATCCAGTTTCAACTAAACTATTGGTCATTTCTCTTAAAATGTCCTTTGGCTCAGTACTCATATTTTTACATTATACCTCTGCAAAGAGCTTAGGAACAGTTTCCCATGATAAATGTGCTGTGTAAATGCAGGCTGTCAACTTCAAGCTTTGGGCCTGAATGAGTCCACGGAAATGTGTGACACAAGATCTTCTGGCTGTTGGTTTAACAATTGAGGTTTGGCAATGAATTTGACTTTCATTGTAATTACATGAGTGAGGGTATCGATCAAGCTATTCACCAATGACATAGAAATCTAATTTGTAGCAAATCAATAGGTCGCAGTCCAGTCAGATAAAGTGAACATAATGCACCCGAATGTACCAAATAACCACAGCACCCTACATCTGAGATTGAAGAAACTCAAATAATATTTATAACGTGCAGGGGTTAAAGATTACAAATTGATAATTCACTAATGTTTCAGAAACAATGATGACTAAACAAAAGCCAAGTATTCTGGTTCTGTTGCTGGGATTATTGAAAGTAAAATCAAAGAACTGTATTTGGGGCATATCCTGCTTTGGTTCATTTACCTTTTAAGTATTGCTTCACTGTTTGACATCAGTCTGTGGTGAAAAGTGTGGCACTTGAAAAGCGCAGCAGGTCAAGCAGCATCCGAAGAGCAGGAGAATCAACATTTCAGACATAAGCCCTGAAGTCATTCCTGATGCAGGGCTTATGCGCGAAATGTTGGCTGTCCTGCTCTTCAGATGCTGCCTGACCTGTTGTGCTTTTCCAGCACCAGACTTTTCAACTCTGACCTCCAGCATCTGCAGTCTTCACTTTCTCCCACCCATCTGTGATGGCAAATATCTAGGTTCTAGAAAAGATACAGTATTCTTTGCAGCCTTAGAGAACAGAGTTGATTTTTTTTTGGGAAACACCGGGTTGACAGGGATATGATTGAGACATAGACCAGAATTTTGTGGGGCTAAGATGACCCTGTTCATTAGACAAATCCAGAGAATTGACAACTGTTCAGCCCTAGCAGTGACCCAGGACTGCCGATAAGTGAGTGAGTTCAGAGGTCACTGAAGTGAATCAAACAGGCCCTGACAGGGTAGGGTAGGAGGAAACTTGGGGGAATAGGGCATCTGTTGTGTTATCTGCACTGTATGATTGAATCTCTTAAGTATTAACAGGCCTTATTACCATTTTATTTTTAACTATAGTGGAGTGAAATGAAATAGTCATTGCTTGGAATGTGAACACATTCAACCAATATAAATCCCTGATGTACTGAAGCATTAATAATGCAGAATGCAAGATTTATTTCCAAAAGCGCTCAACCTGTTCTAAGTAATCACAGTTTGAGTTGTGATTTTTCAAATAATATAAATTTACTTCATAATTCTTCAATGAAGGAAAATTAAAGCAATTTCATCATTACTTACGTGAGACCTCATAATTTCAATGGAGCTGACAATTGACAAATTAATTTTTAAAACTTTCAGACGAATTAGTTTTCACTCAGAATGTACTATCCAAGTGAAAGAAACGCGACTGTTACAAATACATGTAAGACTAGAAAGTTGGATTAGCAATTACTAGGCTTATTTTCAGATTCAAATGTTATAACTCTCAACATTAATATGCTGCCTAATTATAACTGCTTCTACTCAGCATATCAAAAATTAATTGTCAAATGGAAAAATGACCCCATGAATTCTAAATATCACCATTTGCTCCTTCGGCGATGTTAAATAAAATCCTGAATTTCTGGTTAATTAAGGGCCTCTGTCAGATTCATTTTTACATTATAGTTGGTTCTATTATTCAGTGTGTTTCTTCAACACAAATAGTCTATAACGCAATTGAAGAATTTAGACCATTATTTGTAGAATGCAAATTTTCCTTACCTATTTTGGCTATAATATGATTCAGCCCATTGGTTTAAATAGTGCTGCTATTATGCAATTTTCTTGCAAAGCAGGATCACATGAAAATGGAACTATCGCATGAAATCAGACCAGACTGTGTATCCTTTTCCAGCATTCGTTCATAATTGGAAGTTCTTAAACCTTCTGACAGTATTTTATACAGTTCATCAAATTTGAACATTTAACCTAAAGTATTGTTAAAAACCGATCAATATTATTTAAAATTCAATTAAATAAAATGCTTGTTTCTAAAATAATGTGGTTTGTGCTTTGTTTTAATCCATTTAAAAATTAAGTTTTAAATCCTAATTTGTTTAAGTAGGAATTATGATGTACAGTATTTGAGAAGCACAGAGTCTTACTTCAGGCAATCTATGCAAACTCAATCTTAATACTATGCTGATCATGCATGCAGTTCAAGAATAGGTGACCTAACTGAACATTTGGGTTTCTGCAAGCTTGCTTGTTAAATCGCTGGTAATGCCTTGCCCACTGGCTATTTAGGGTATTAATATAATTTTTAGTATATCCCAGAATAAGTCAACTTGTTTCCATAAAGACAGTGTCCTGCTGCTGTCATTTTCAGCTTTCTTTTCCCTTTCAGACTGATCACGGATGTGGTTGTAGGATAATAATTATGCCTCATGTTCAAATGCATTTATTGCAAATGAAAAATTCAAATGAGATGGAACTTATTTCAAGTAAATGACTAGTATTTCAACCATAATACTGTCTGAATGAAACCAGAAGCTGTTAAATGCTAAGATTAACCTAATTTAACTTCATGTACAATATATTAAAGGTAGGAAATCAAAATTGTAATCTTTATTTGACTTCTAATTGTGATGAGAAGGAATTAAGTATAATCCCTAAAGTAGTCTAAAGTGTTCACCACAGACTTCACAGCCTCCTAATCAGAAGAAACACTTTATTACTACGTATTATTGTTTGTCTATAATTGTTAACCATCAAAAGCTTTCATAGAGTCATAGAGATGTACAGCACGGAAACAGACCCTTCTGTCCAACTCATCCATGCCGACCAGATATCCTAACCTAATCTAGTCCCGCCTGCCAGCACCTGACCCATATCCCTGTAAACACTTCCTATTCACATATCCATCCAGATACCTTTTATATGTTGCAATTATATCAGCCTCCACCACTTCCTCTGGCACCTCATTCCATACACGTACCACCTCTGCATGAAAAAGTTGTCCTTTAAGCCCCTTTTATATTTTGCCCCTCTCAACCTAAACCTATGCCCTCTAGTTCTGGACTCCACCACCCCAGGGAAAAGACTTTGTCTATTTGTCCTATCCATTCCCTTCATGATTTTATAAACCTCTATGAGGTCACCCCTCAGATGTCAACGCTCCAGGGAAAATAGCGCCAGCCTATTTAGCCTCTCCCTATAGCTCGAATCCTCCAACCCTGGCAACATCTTTGTAAATCTTTTGTGAAATTTTTCAAGTTTCACAACATCCAGCTGCAACATGACCTCCCAACTCCTATACTCTGAACAATAAAGGAAAGCATACCAAACACCTCCTTCACTATCCTATCTACCTGCGACTCCACTTTCAAGGAGCTATGAACCTGCACTCCAAGGTCTCTTTGTTCAGCAACACTCCCTAGGTCCTTACCATTTAAGTGTATAAGTCCTGCTAAGATTTGCTTTCCCAAAATGCATCACCTCACATTTATCTAAATTAAATGTCATCTGTCACTCCTCAGCCCAGTGGCCGATCTGATCAAGATCCCATTGGAATCTGAGGTAACCTTCTTCGCTGTCCACTACACCTCCAATTTTGGTGTCATCTGCAAACTTACTAACTATACCTGCTATGTTCACATCCAAGTCATTTCTATAAATGATGAAAAGCAGTGAATCCAGCACCGATCCTAGTGGCACTCTACTGGTCACAGGTCTCCCATCTGAAAAACAACCCTCCACCACCACCCTGTGTCTTCTACCTTTGAGCCAGTTCTGTATTCAAATGGCTAGTTCTCCCTGTATTCCATGAGATCTAACCTTGCTAATCAGTCTACCATGGGGAACCTTGTCGAACACCTTACTGAAGTCCATATAGATCACATCCACCATTCTGCCTCATCAAAATTGTTACCACTTTAAAGAAAATTCAATCAAGTTTGAGACATGATTTCCCACACACAAAGTAATGTTGACTATCCCTATCCCTAGTCCTTGCCTTTCCAAATATATGTACATCCTGTCCCTCAGGATTCCTTCCAACAACTTGCCCACCACTGACGTCAGGCTCACTGGTCTATAGTTCCCTAGCTTGTCCTTACCACCTTTCTTAAATAGCCTTACCACATTAGCCATTCTCCAATCTTCAGGCACCTGACCATGATACAAATATCTCAGCAAGAGGCCCAGCTTCCCACAGAGTTCTAGGGTACACCTGATCAGGTCCTGGGGATTTATCCACCTTTGTGTTTCAAGACATCCTCTGTAATATGGACATTTTTCAAGATGTCACCATCTATTTCCCTACATTCTATATCTTCCATGTCCTTTTCCACAGTAAACACTGATGCAAAATACTCATTTAGTATCTCCTGCGGCTCCACACAAAGGCTGCCTTGGTGATCTTTGAAAGCCCCACTCCCCCACCTTACTAGGTTAAATCCTTCCGAGCAGCTCTAGCAAATCTCCCTGCCAGTATATTAGTCTTTTCTAATTCAGGTGCAATCCAGCCTTCTTGTACAGTTCACTTCTACCCCAGAACAGATTCCAATGATCCAAAACTATGAATCCTTCTCCCATCCACCAGCTCCTCAGCCACACATTGATCTGCTCTCCCCTCGTATTCCCACCCTCCCTAGCTCATAGCACCAGGAGTAATCCAGATATTACAACCCTCAAGGGCCTCCTTTTTAAATTCCTGCCTAACTCTCATCCTACCTTCTTCCTATGTCATTAGTTCCAATGTGTACAAAAACTCCTGCTGGTCCCTCTCCCCTGTGAGAACATTCTGCACCCTCTCTGAGACATCCTTCATCTTGGCACCAGGGAAGCAACACATCATTCTGATATTTCACTGCTGGCTGCAGAAACATCTGTCTGTTCCTCTTACTGACTAGAGAGTCCTCTAACACAATCAATCGCTTGGAACTCAACATGCCCCCTCATGACATTAGAGCCAGTCTTGATACCAGAAACTTTGCTGTTCATACTTCATTCCCCTGAGAATACATCACCCCCTACATTTTCCAAAATAGCATACTTGTTTGAAATGGGGATAGCCACAGAAGACTCCTGTACTACCTGCCTATCCCTCCTACCTTTCCTGGAGTTAACCCCTCTGTGTGACTGTATCTGTTGCTTTTCTCCCATCTTATAACTGCCATCCATCACATCCCCTTGCTTTTGTAAATTCCTCATTGCCTCTAACTGTCGCTCCAGCTGATCCATTTGAACTATGGGATTCGCAACCATTGACATTTATTGCAGATATAATCCTCGGTAACACGTAATCTCTCTCGAAACTCCCACATCTGACAAGAAGAGTGTATCAGTCTACTAAAGGCCATTTTTGTTCTTTCCCATCCACAGATCGAGAAAATAGTACCATCTTATTGCTCTACAAGCACTGCTGCAGAGTAACTTAATACTTATGGGTTACTTTTAAAATGTAATAAAACATATAATCAAGAAAGAACTGACTCTATTCACTATTGTGGATTTACAGCAAGGCTACACTTTGAATATTGCACTTATGTGTTTCTGTGCTGTGACCTCTCCCAAATAATTTCCTCCAAAATTAGTTGTGAATTTCGCTGTTTGTTAAGTTTCCCTAGACACACTTCAATGTCCAGCAATACATGAATTAAAACAACAAAGGCAGTAACTGCGCAGATTCACTGCTGTGTCAGTTAACAGTGTAGATTTCTCTCGCTCTCCCTTCCACCCCACCCCTCGCCTTCACTGACTATGTACTGCCTATTGTATGTCCTTCTCCCTTTTAAATGGAACAACCATGTAAAATTTTAATTTTCACAAGGATAGCCGTGATGAGTTCATATAAATTGATTTGGGACAGTTTCTCAAAAGAATATTGATACATATGAAGTATAAAGTAAGCTCTTATGCAGTGGTGGTGTCTTTACCTCTGATCCAGGAGGCCCAGATTAAAGTCCCACATGTTCCAGAGGGGTGTCATAACATCTCTGAACAGATTTAGTAAAATTACCTACAAAGTATAAAGCTCACAAAGACCAAAAATAATAATTTGCCATTGAATCCGACAAAATGGAAGCTATCCAATTATTAATGGAATCATTGTAATTCTAATGGTATAGTTCTTGATTTAATGGCTCTTACAGAAGGTGATAAAATCTCATTGAAGGTTTTATGGGCTGAATAGAATATTGATCTGAACAGATAAACAAAAAGCAGTACATTTATGCACAAAGTATCCAAACAAATGCCCCTCAAATGTCTGCTATTGTAACAGTGATGACACAAATGATGATAACCGTTAAACTTGTTAAGATACTAATTATCAAATTAGAGGCAGCCTGGCATCATCAAAGAATTTCTATCCAATAAGCTGCAAATGACGAGAGCATGCTGAGCTAAAGGTTGCCTCTTGTGATGCCAAACTTCATCCAGAATCTAAGATTTGGTCAGAGACTCAATTATCAACTTTCCATCGTTCTGGTACAGAGGATGTTAATTGTGGCAGCCAAAGGTCAAGCTCAAGGACTCATCAAGTCATTGTTCTTGCTGCCCAAGGACATTTGAAGTCTGGTAATGGATTGCCTGCCAAGAACCTTTCTCAGGAAGCAGTAAGAGGAGACTTAAAAACTCTAGAAATATTTATGCTGACAATTGTTTAATTTAAGGGAGAAATATTTAATCTACATCCAGCTCATGCTTTTCAAGCAATCCTTCAGGGATTAATACAAAAATATCATTTTCTACTGCTAACAATATGTAAGTCTGATATTATTTACTTGTGTCACTGAAGTTAGTTTTCTAGGTTCATTAAAATATGTTTAAATGTTGAATACTAATTTAACGAATACAGCACAAAAGTAAGAATGAATTTGGCTTTAAATGTTAGTGTGGACTCAATTTGAATAGGGATCAGAAGTAGCAAGGGAATTAAGTCACCAGTCAAGTATTATAGATTACCTAACAATAGCTACACTGTAGGTCAGACTATAAATCAAGAAATAATGGAGGCTTGGAAGAACAACATTGCAACAGTGTGCAATTTTAATTTTCACAAGGATAGCCATGATGAGTTCATATAAATTGATTTGGGACAGTTTCTCAAAAGAATATTGATACATATGAAGTATAAAGTGAGCTGTTATGTAATGGTGGTGTCCTTACCTCTGGGGCAGCACAGTGGCTCAGTGGTTAGCACTGCTGCCTCACAGCACCAGGGACCTGGGTTTGATTCCCGTCTGTCTGTGTGGAGTTTGCACATTCTCTCCGTGTCTGCATGGGTTCCCTCCGGGTGCTCCAGTTTCCTCCCACAATCCAAAGATGTGCAGGTGAGGTGAATTGGCTATGCTAAATTGCCCATAGTGTTAGGTGCGTTAGTCAAGGGTAAAAAAGGGTAGGGGAATGAGTCTGGGTGGGTTTCTCTTTGGAGGGGCGGTATGGACTTGTTGGGCTGAAGGGCCTGTTTCCACACTGTAGAGAATCTAATCTAATCTAATCCAGGAGACCCAAATGCAAGTCCCACAGGTTCCAGAGGGGTATCATAACATCTCTGAACAGATTTACTAAAATTACCTATAAAGTATAAAGCTCACAAAGACCAAAAATAATAATTTGCCATTGAATCCTATAAAATGGAAGCTATCTAATAATTAATGGAATTATTTTAATGTAAATGAGATACTGATGGACATTTAAAGGTGAGACCATAGTTATGTTTTAAAACTATAATCTAATGAATGATAAAACTTGGGTAATTATTGGCTAATAATATAATATTTAATTAGATTCAAAATAATAGGCTGGTGCTCAAATTTGATAAGTGCGGTAGCATTCATTCCACATAGGTGATATTAGCATAAAGTTATTAGATCTGAATTTTTCAAAATGTTTTGAGAAAAATTCAGAAATAGGAAGACTCGGTTTTTTTTCTTATTAAAAAATCAATCTTGTCATTTCTAATTAAAGGAAGCGTGGTTGTGCTTTCTTATTAATTGTTGGGGGCTCTCTTGTGGTGCAATGGTAATGTCACTAACCCTGGACCAGGAGGCCCAAGTTCAAGACCCACCTGTTCCAGAGGTGTGCAATAACATCTCTAAGTAAGTTGATTAAAAAAGTAAGTTAATAAACAATTTATTTCCATCCAAGTCATAAGTAGGGGTATACCCAACTACCCCAGAATTGTTTATATGCAGAAGGAATAATCCCCTTACTGTCAAGTGAGATTGTTTAGACTGAGTCAGTATGAAGAAGCTGACTGGATTCAGTACTTTATTGTTTCGCTACATATTTAGCATACTGTTAAATTTTTCATTTTTGAACATTATAATCTGTACAATAAGTGTTCTTAATTTTGTCACAGAAAATTTAATTCTCTTCAAAGCTTCACGTGAATACTGGAGGAGATGAGTGGTAAGAATTAACTAGGTTGTTTGGGTTCCAAATCATAAATCAGTTGCTAGTATTGATATATTTGGCTCCACTTGTCTGCCAAAATTTATTTCTAAATATTCTAACTAGCTGAACATGGAGAGAAGCCACAATTATCAATTCTACAATTTGTATTCTACTTACAAATTGTAATTGAAGGGGTGGCAAATGAAAAGGAATTAAGAGGTAATTTCTGTTGTTGATAAACCAGCTGATAGCAACTTCTTCACTACTTTGTGAAAGTATGATAATAAAACAGGAATGTAAATCCCAGTCAGCCTTCACTGCTGTCAATTACAGTAAGAATCTATTCCTTAAATGTTGCAGTTAATAAAAGTGCTCCACTGTATTTTAGCCTTTATATTACAAATCTTTTACTCTGGCTTAAATTATAATAAATAGTTTCCTTAATTTCATTAGCTTTTCATTACAATCAATAGAGGAGGGTAAACTTTAGTGTGATTAATCTAAGGAATTAATACTGTAATGGAACCTTTTACATTGTATTTAGAAATTATTCATGATCAAGCAAATGACCTTACTTTGTAAAGGCTGCCTTCTAAAAATAATTTGTTACCGTTGATATGATCCTAGGCCTGAAAGTCAATGCTTCTTTATGCATATAACTTAGAAAACAATGAGATGGATATATAATGGAAGACTCTTCATGGGCTGAATTTTCCCTTTGTGGTCACTGGGAGTTGGTATTGTTTCTCAACTTTCTCCATAAAGGAAACGTGCTCTTTGGAACGTACATAGATCTGACTCCATAATAGGTATAGAGACATGTTCCCTATCAATTTAAGGACAGCAAGATGGAGGCTTCATCAGAGGTCTTCCAGAATGAAAGGAGCAACAGGCTGCAGTAGAAGGGATGTGAAAGAACACTCTCATTAATTTTTCAACTCTCTAAATAAAAAAGGTTATGGGTAGCAGGCAGAGGAGGGATGTCTCTAAAGGGTGGCTTTGGCTGTACTCGCAGGCAGAATGTGTACTCCCTAGAGGCTGATAGGGTAACCTCAAGTCAGCCTACAGTAACTACCGTTATCAATGAGCTTAATCCATCATCGCCGCAAGGATGAGCAGATCTGCCAGCCTTAAAACTGTCTTGGCAAAATGTGCTTGTGCAGGAGCAGCATCAAGAATCAGCAATAAGTAAATTGCTGGCGCTCAGTTTGGGTTCTATCAGCTCCAGTCAGTTCCTGACTTCATTACAGCCATGATCCAAAACAGACCAAAACATTCAACTCCAGAGGTGATAGTATTAAGGAGCCCTAACAAAACTGGGTTATGAGAATTTGCACGGATTGATATCACATCTAGAATAAAGGAAAATATTGTGGTCGTTGGAAGTCAATCATTCAAGTCTTTGGACATCTCTGCAAGGAGTTCCTCAGCATAGTGTCCTAGGCTGCTTCATCAATGACCTTCCCACCATGATAGGGCCAGAGGTTGAGTAGGCATCCAGGCTTAGGCTAACAGATGACAAATAACAATTGAGCATACAAGTGACAGGCAATGACCATCACCCAAAAGAGTAAACCTTTACATTCAAAAGGGTGGAGGTGCTGGTGTTGGACTGGGTAGGACAAGGTCAGAAGTCACACCACACTAGGTTACAGTCCAACAGGTTTACTGGAAATCACAAGCTTTCGGAGAGCTACTCCTTCACCAGGTGAAGTGGACTTGACCTGACAAAGGAGCAGCACTCTGAAAGCTTGTGATTTCAAATAAACCTGTTGGACTATGACCTCGTGTCATGTGACTTCTGAGTTTTTACATACAATGGTATTACCATAATTGAATACCCCTCAATCAACATCTTGGTGGGGGGGGGGGGGGGGGGTTACCATGTAACCATTGACCAAAAACCTGGATCAGTTGTACAAATACTATGACTATAAAAGTAGTTCAGAGGCTAGGAAACCCTAAAGTCCCTTGAGAGTTTATAAGCCACAGATCAGGAATGTGGTGGAATACTGTCCGCTTGCCTTGATGAGTCCAGCTCTGATAACATTAAAGAAGTTCAAAACCATCCAAACCAAAGCAGCCACATGACTGGCATCCAATTCACCACCTGAAACATTCACTCTCTCAATCACTGATGTGCAGTGGCTGCAAGTCTGTACCATATACCAGAATTACTGCAACAACACTGGAAAACTCCTTCAACAGGAGCTTCCAAATCTGTGACCTTTAGAGAAGACAAAAACAGTCAATGTGTGGGATACTGCCACAGACTATCCTGACTTGAATAACAATGTATTTCCTTACACTATCGCTTGCTCAAAATCCTGAAACTCCATTGTTAATAACATTGTGCACGTACCTACCCCATATTGGTGGCAGTGATTCAAAAGGCAGGCTGCCATCAACTTCAAGGGAATTAGACATTGCAAATAAATACAGCATAGCTGATATGCAGATCCTGTGAACAAATAATAAAATCTGGCACACTGACCAGTGCTGTTAACTTCAGGTCTCATTTGCCTCCATTCTCAACATTGCTGAGACATGAACCTTTATCCCCACAGCAAAGACAAAAATGGCATTTGACTTAAGTAACACAGAAGGGATCAACTTTATTTTCTATATATTTTCCTAACTATTGAAGCAGTGTCTAAACACATTTTAAATTTATTTTAAATGACAAGTCTCAGCGAATTATCAAACATGCTACAAGTACTCAGTAGGCCAGTTCAGATTTTGAAGGGAAAAAAAGGCAGACTATGATATATCAGCTGGTAGGTAGGCATTCTGAAATACCATATTCTATCATTTCTGCTCACTAATGCTGACTGATATGCTGTGTATGTCAGGGATTTTATTTTGGCAGATGAATTCCTTGAATGTTTTAATGATTTTTTTAAAAGATCAGTGTGCTGAGGTACCCATCAGGGAGCAAGCTATCCTAAAATTAGAATTTTACAATGAGAAGTGGTTAATTAATAACATTATATGAGGTATATTTGAGAATTGTGACCATAACATGACAACATTTTTAATTGGACTGTTACACTTTGCATCCTAATCCAAAACTAGGGTCTTAAATCTAAACTAAGCAACCTGCGAAGGTTAACTATAATATTGAGTAATCTCATTAAAAAGGCATGACCATGAATCGACAGTGATTAATATTAAAAGGAATTAATAAAAGCATTGCAACAGTTGCATTTCTGCAGCAGAAAGTTGTATTCAAACATGCAACAGGAAATGTGATCCAAACATGGCTAACAAAAATAAATTAAGGATAATGCTAGGTCCAAAGAGGAGTCACGTAAATTTGCTTGAAAATGTGGACAGGGACCACATTGAGGACAGGGACCGATTTAGAAATTGGCAAATTTGCGAAAAACGTTATGTAAAAAGAAAAAGATTAGTGAAGACCAAGTAGGTAGCTCAGTAGGTATAATTGTTGATGAAGATTCAGGAAATGGCAGAGCAATTGAGCAACTACTTTAGTTCTGTCTTTAAGGAAGAAGACACAGGTAACTTCACAGAAATGCTAGGGAAATGAAGAGTCTAGTGAAAAGAAGAATTGAAAAAAATTAGTATTAGTAAAACAAAAACAAAAGACTAGAGAAATTAATGGGACTGAAAGTTGTTAAATACCTGGAACATGATAATTCACACCCCTAGCAGATAGAAGGGTGGCAAATGTAACCCCACTATTTTAAGAAATAAGTGAGAGAGAACAGGGATTTACAGACTAGTCAGTCTAATATCAGAAGTGGGGAAAATGTTAGAATCAAATGTAAAGGATGTGATAACTGGGCACTCGAACATACCAATGAAATTAGACAACGTCAGGTGAACTAATGAAAGGAAAATCTTGATTGATAAACCTACTAGAGTTTGTTAAGGACTTGTGTATTCGAATAAGTAAGAGAGTACCAGCAGAGGTAAGTATTTAGATTTTCAGGAAACTTTTATTAAGTCCCACATAAGAGGGCATTCTGCTAAGTTAAAGAATATGATTGAGAATAATATACTGGTATGAATCAAGAATTGGTTAGCACACAGCAACAGTAGTAATAAGTGAGCCTTTTCAAGAATGCAAGGTAGTGACTAGTAAGATGTTGCAAGGATCTGTGCTTTGTTGCTATTTATTGTGAATATCTGAAACAAGTTAGATGAGTAAACCAATTGCAATATTTCCAAGTTTGCTGACGACACAAAACCAGGTTAGATTGTTAGTGGTGAAGAGGAGGTGAAAGGGCTTGTGGCAATTAACACAAGTTGAGTGTGAAGGCAAATACATGGCAGAATCGTTATCCACTTTAGTTCTCGAAATTATTATTAAAATGGTGATAGGTTCCAAAATACAATGAGACTTGGATATACCTGGGTCCTTGTACATGAGTAACTGAAAACAAGCTTGTAGGTGGAGCTAGCAGTTCAGAAAGCACAAAATGTGTCGGTCTTCAGTATATAAAAAATATTTGAACATAGGAGCAAGGATGTTTTAGGTTGGAAAAACTTTACTGGACCATCATGTACAATTACCACCTCTTTGCCCAGAATAAAGGATAACCCTGCTGTGGAGGGAGCACAGTGTAATTTCACCAGACTAATTCCTGGAATGGCAGGATTGGGATGTTAGGAAAATTTAGGTCTGTATTCACTGGAGTTAAGAAAAATGTGACAGCATCTCTTTGAAATGTTTTACATTTTGACATGCTGGCTGACTGAATACAGGGATGATGTTTCCCTGGTTGGGCTGTTGAAGAACATGTGGTCATGATCTCAGGATATGGGATAAGCCATTTTGAACTCAGATGATGGGAAATTTCTTCAGAGAATCATTTACGTTTGGAATTCTCTGTAACATAAAGCTAAGAAGGCTAAATTGCTGAAAATGTTTAGGGAAGGAATAATCAAATTTCTAGACACTAAAGACTTCAGGGATTTTGGAAGAAAGTGGCATTGAGCTATAAGGTCAGCAATAACTATAATGAATACAGGAGCAGTTTCAATGGGATGAATGGCCTATTCCTGCTCTTGTTTTCTATGTTCTGTTCAGATTTCATGCATTTGCCCTTTACGTTTTACTTTCTAGACAATCTTCCCTTCTGAACAAGCTGTTTTCCATATTTCAGACTCTTGTATAATAAATGTTTACACTAAAATGAACTATTTATACACAAAGGCAGACCAGTTCATATTTATATACAAACTGCTAATGTGATTTTAAAAACTGATCAAACTGTTCATCAATAGGTCATTGGAACTTGATGGATTAGATGTTTTCACTCATTTTCCAGCTTTTGATTGTAGCCCAGTAGTTGTTGATAATGGTACTATTTTACTGCCAAAAATTGCTTACTCAGATGTTTCAACTACAAGACTATCAAACCGGTTGATCTGCAAGCAGTTCATAAATGTGTAACTTGGAGATTTTTGACCAAAAAACATAAATCAGATACATCAAAGTTTTAAATATTTTAATGAATTAAAATGTGTAACTGATGTGCTTAGCAATTATTTTGTATTTGAACATATTTCAGCTAAAAACCATAGTGTACAGGAATAATTGTTTCATGTTTTTTTAAATTGTACCATGCAATATAGTTGTGAATTACCAGCTATTGACGAAAATTCTGTTACAATCTTCTCCCGGAACAAAAACAACAGTAGCCGGAATCTTAATTTTAGTTTATCCTTTATGATACATTGAAAATCTCACTTTTTAATCAACAAATCTGTCAACATGTTTATTAATCAAAATTTTCTAACAGTTGTTGAAATGAAAAGAAGGTCTCTAAGAAATTATGTGTTTTTCAGAAGGAGCTACAATTAAGTCAATTTTGTCTTACTTAATGCATACCAGCAGTGTTCAATAAACCGAACTCCATACTTTTCACCTTAAATTATCAAAGTAAATTCAATCTAGGTTTGTTGCTCATCTATGTATCTGTTGGAACAGTACTGCATTATGTCACATCCTCCTCATTTGGCCATTTGAACAGACTTGTATTACATTATCATTCCTCAAGGAGCTGATTAATTCATGATATGAAGGGACAGTTATTTAAACAATGTAAATCTTCCATATTTTCTAGTTTTACATCAAAATTGTCATAATAAAAATGAGCAACTTCTTTAGAAGAATATAATGAATTTTGTTCTGTAAGCATGTTGCATGATATTATTTGTAATATTAGTACTGTTTGAATGGAATACAACTTTCTTCCCATGGAATAGCATCAAGGAGCAGTACACACTAAACTCTGAAGTCAGGAGAAATATGCATCACTGATTGGAGAAAATGGCTAAAACATTTCATGGTTTACACAAATTCAAACTAATGCAAATGAGAGAAATCTGAAATAAATACAAAATGTTGCAAAATCTCAGCAGATCTCTCCTCGTGGAAGGTCGGCAATCTGTAATATGAACTTTTCCTGTATTAATTTTCTTAAAAAACAGGTTTCACTCTTTACAGGCACTGTCCAACTTGCTGAGAATTTTCAGCATTTTAATTCTTACTATAATTCTTAGTGTAATTTATTATTTATTTGCTTCTGTTTGGAATTTGTGGATTCATTCATGTAAACACTCTGGGAAAACAAGGATGAATGAATACAATGATGTCATAAATGACCTCCCACTAATGTCATGAAGTGTAATGGATGTGATTGAAAATAATGCTGGCATTACATTTTTTTGGGGGGTGTCATTTATACATCACATCTAGTTCTATTGAAATTGTTGATTAATGTGGCTTTCAAATTACTTTGCTGCCATTGACAATGTAATACTTTCTGCATGAATAAGTGCATTAGTATATTTTAGTACCACATACTGAAGCCCACTTAAAGATCAACTCTTGTTCACAATCCATTATTTATCAATTCAAGTGTGCAACTGCTCCTATTCTTTGCAATACAAAGTAGAATGTAGAAACACTTTCCATACTATCAAACTTCATTTAAACATAGTTAAGGTTTACTGGTCTTCCTTTATGAATTGCAGTGCAGTTATGACAGCCAAGTCAATGTCTAATTCATGGCATTGCGTCCCTGCAAGCAGGTTTTTAGTTCTTCACATTTCTTAGGTGTTTTAGTTTGGTTAAGTTGCCAAAACTTCATTTTCTCATGTTTTCCTCCTGTGAACTTAATATTGTGTTTGGAATTGGTGGCATTTTTGCTCACCTTCTTTCCTATTTACCTGCGACAAGAAGCTAGAACCTCTGTTTAGTCCACTCAGTCCCTCAAATGACGGACGCCATCTGAAGCAGGTCACAACAGTGAAAATTTGACAACAATGGGCAGAAGTGTTGAAGTTTCAAATCTAACACACGGTGGCACAGTGGTTAGCACTGCTGCCTCACAGCGCCAGAGACCCGGGTTCAATTCCCGACTCAGGTGACTGACTGTGTGGAGTTTGCACATTCTCCCCGTGTCTGCGTGGGTTTCCTCTGGGTGCTCCGGTTTCCTCCCACAGTCCAAAGATGTGCAGGTCAGGTGAATTGGCCATGCTAAATTGCCCATAGTGTTAGGTAATAAGGAGTAAATGTAGGGGTATGGGTGGGTTGCGCTTCGGTGGGTCGGTGTGGACTTGTTGGGCAGAAGGGCCTGTTTCCACACTGTAAGTAATCTAATCTAATCATAACTCAAAAGAATCAATGGATGGAATTTTCCTGGTACTTTAATGACATGGGCAGTGGCAAGTCAGTTGGGAAAACCTGGAGAGATCAAGAAAATGAGACTGGGCTTTTATTTCTCAACAATGACAATTTTGCACCCAAGGTTTGATCTGCATAACCACAATCTTGCTCATGATGAGAGACCCAATTGCATGTATTAACATCTCAATAATACCTATTCTCACCTCAGATGCAACATGTGAGTGAAGATAAAATTCCCAACTTCTATACTGATTGCTCTGGTTTGCTGTGTGCTGTTTTGGGCCTTTATCACTACCTCCAGGCTCTGTGGATAGTGATCACCTGATATTCCCTAAAGGAGATTGGCATCAGACAACCACCAGCCTTACCACATCATCACAGCATATATATGACTCACTTGGAAGACCGCTATCCACTTCAAAGCTGTATTTTGGAGCTCACCAATATGTTTCATTGTAATGTTACTGTCAGACTGCTTGGCAAACAAGGTCAGGCTCCCGTCTTATGGATGAGAGTATGATACACCTCAGGTCTCTTTGCTTGTGCTCTTAGAGCTCTCTCAATTCATGCCTATTTGTGGATACTCTTGCCTTTTCACCTTGCCAGACTTCACCATCTTGTTCAGAACTTATGTGCTTACAGTATTTCGGTCTTGTATGTCTTTTAGTGCAACCATAAAGCCAGACTATCGTGGCTATTGACAGTAATCAGTTAAAGGAGTGAACATATTGCTGTATGGCACCATGCAGCATCAATGTCACATCTGGAGTAGTTGCCAGTAGTTTTTATGGCAAACACACCACATGCTTCAAACAAATGGCCATGTCTTAAAATATAAAGGGATGTAGTCCTCCATGAAGTAGTCCTCCATGTAGCCTAACACCAGCAGTAATACTGGATTAGTGATGCTGGAAGAGCACAGCAGTTCAGGCAGCATCCAACGAGCAGCGAAATCAACGTTTCGGGCAAAAGTCCTTCATCAGGAATAAAGGCAGTGAGCCTGAAGCATGGAGAGATAAGCTAGAGGAGGGTGGGGGTGGGGAGAGAGATCCCCACCCCCACCCTCCTCTAGCTTATCTCTCCATGCTTCAGGCTCACTGCCTTTATTCCTGATGAAGGGCTTTTGCCCGAAACGTTGATTTCGCTGCTCGTTGGATGCTGCCTGAACTGCTGTGCTCTTCTAGCACCACTAATCCAGTATTTGGTTTTCAGCATCTGCAGTCATTGTTTTTACCAGCAGTAATACATAGAGTCTGAGCTCGGTCCAGGAGCTTGGATACAGGCAATCATCCTCTGGGGCAGCCAGGGTCAGAGATTCCATATCACTATGGTCTGATAAGTAGGCCATCAGTCCAACCCTCCTCTGTCACTCTTCTCGTTGGTGGAGACTGTTCTTTATGACCCAAAATGAGGAAAATTGCTCAACCTTTGCATCCAGGCTGGAACAACCTTCTGTACTTGAGCTGCAGTAAGCAGACAACACCTGCATGTGTGCTCAGAGGCCAAGCTAGAAACCATCATCACACATTAACTGAAGAAAATGGGCTTCAGACTAAACATCCAGAAAACAAAGGTTCCCTAGCAGTCCACTCCTGCAACATAATGACTCAATCATCAAAATCCACAACAAGTCCTTGAACAAAGTAGATAATTTCCCATACGTCAGGAGCCTTCTCCCAGTGTGAGTCGAGAGCTTGGTACTGGAAAAGCACAAAAGGTCAGGCAGCATCCAAGGAAGAGAATCGATGTTATAAGCATAAGCACTTCATCAGGAATGCATTTTTGATGAAGGGTTTATGACCGAAACGTCGATTCTCCTGCTCCTCGGATGCTGCCTGACCTGCTGTGCTTTTCCACCACCACAATCTACTCTGATCTCCAGCATTTGCAGTCCTCACTTTCTCCTCCCAGTGTGAGCAAAACGAGAGTTGATGGTGGATTTCATAGTCAACATACCAGTATAAATTTCAGATGCTCAATGGACAGTGTTTAAAGACAAACCCAACACCAAGCATTTATGGATCACCCCCCCCCCCCCCCCCCCCACCACCACCACCTCCTCAATGTATCAAGAATATAACCATGTACAATAGACACCTTAAGTCCCTGGCAAGTTATAACCAGCATTGCAAAGCCACTGACAATATAGGCATATCAACATAAGCATCCTGTCCCAGGCCAATATGCCCAAAATTGACACACTCATCCCACACGGCTAGCTGCAGTGGGTGGGCCACACTGTCTGTATGCTCAACACAACACTCCCTAAAAATGTTCTCAACTCTAAGCTCTATAATGATCAGTGATCGCTAGGAAGGCAGAGGAAATGCTACAAGGACACCCTGAAAGCCTCCCTAAATAAACCCAATATCCCCACTGATATGTGGGAATCAGTTACCCTAGAATGCACAAACTGGAGAAGCATCTGTGATGGCATCAAACACTTCGAGTGTCACCAAGTGGAGCACGTGGAGGCCACGGGCAAGGCGCAGAAAGAGCTTGCAGAATCCAGACTGTCTGACCCATTCAACCCCTCAAACACCACCTGCCCCATTTGCGGCAGAGTCTGCAGTTCCAGGATTGGACTATTGTTACTTTTTAAACTGGTTACACAATCCATACTTTTGAATTCCAAGACAGAGGAATTCAGGTTCTTAATGTCTTATTGCTAGAGTATACCAAGTAGTGCAGAAGGACAGTGTCATGATGATTAGAGATAGTTGATTGTTCTTCAACCAAAACGTTTAGCGGCCAAGAGTTTATCAGCAAGAGAAGAGGCAAAAGCACATTTTTATCGCAATTGTAATTAAAACATTATTGAATAGATACAAGAATTGATTTCACACTCATAGTCAAAGGAAAATGAATAGAATGTTCAATAAGTTAAAATAGATTCTTTGTCTTGTTCATTCATGAATGTGGACATCACTGACTGGGCAAGCATTTATTGCCAGTTGCCATTAAGCCGGTAGTGAGCTGTCTTCTCGAACCACTGCAGTCCAGATATTGTAGGTAGACCCACAATGCCTTGAGGGAGGGTGTTCCAGGATTTTAAGTGAGCAACACTGAAGGAATACTAGTATTTTCCCCATGTATCTGCTGCCCCTGTCCTAGATGATGGTGGTCATGGATGTAGAAGGTGCTGCGTATGGAGTCTTAGTGAATTTCTGCAGTGCATCTTGTAGATGGTGCACACTGCTGTTATTGGGTGTCAGTGGTGGTAGGAGTGGATTTTTGTGGATATGGTGACAGTCAAACAAGCCTGATTTTTCTTTGATAGTTTCAAATGTCTTGGGGGTTGTTCATGCAGGATTCCTAGCCCTGACCTCCTGTAGTCACAGCACACTTATAGCTATGACTCCTCCTCGAGACATTGGTTCATTCTGTTCCAGTAAATCCTTTTACCTTATAGAAATATTGCATGTGTACTAGCTGAACTAGTAGCACATAGCTGCAGAGTGTTTCATTATTATAAATCAAATCTTTTTAAGAAGCTAGATTAAAATCTTCTTTTCCTGTAAATCAAGAATTGATCTTAAAGCGGCTCCATTTGAACGTACTAAACGTTGAAAGGTCTCCATTGCTTCACTTCCTCTGCTTGATCTTTTTGTGTCACATTCAGATTCAAAGCTGAGCTTTATCATGCTTTTTTAGGCCCCCTCACCTGCAAATGCCTTGTCCTCAGTGGACCGTACTGCAGCATGGCTGATGAATATGAATATGCAATTCATAGATGACGAAACAGTGGACCCAGGCTCTAAGCGCAGGGATGATGTCAGACCTAAAGAGGAATTTAGCCAGATAGAGAAGGTAATGTCAGTTACCAGACAGCATTAAAAAGGTGCTGTTTTTCTGTTGCACAACCTGTTTGCTTTTTCTATTGCACATTAACTCGCATGTATATGATAATTTCAGGTATTTTAATTTGACTTTCAAAACTTCCAGTTCACAAAGGGTAGTTTGATCATTTTAAGTGATGAAATAATAGTGTCATATTATAAAAGTTAAAAAAAGGAATGAGATACTAAAAGCAGTTATTTATTTCAAATTGGCTGTTTAAAATTCTAATCTGTTTAGTGACAATGTATATGGTTTTGCTCATCTGTTTTGCAAGTTATGGTGAATGGGGAATTAGATTATAACATGAAATTACATATTTTTGCTACCATGTAATAAAGAAAGACTGTCATTTCTGCCAGCTTAAAGGGCATGTTAAGCTTTCATTAGAACCATGAGATTGCACTCAGGAATTTTGGTCTTCAGTACCAGTTGGAAAATAGAAACAAATCATGTGTCCCCCTCTATTTTAGCTAATCTACAGACTGAAATCAGGCAGCCGAATTGCCATTAGTACATCTGCTCCATTGAGCAGGAGTTTCCTTTTGTGGTTTTAGGCTGATCCCTACAGTGGCTTTACCGAAGCTATGGAAAAACAAAAGGAGACATCTTTACATTGGGCGGCACAATGGCTCAGTGGTTAGCACTGCTGCCTCATAGCACCAAGGTCCTAACTTCGATTCCAGCCTCAGGCAACTGTCTGTGTGGAGTTTGCACATTCTCCTCGTGACTGCGTGGGTTTCCTCCAGGTGCTCTGGTTTCCTCCCACAGTCCAAAGATGTGCAGGTTAGGTTAATTGGCCATGCTAAATTGCCCACTGGGGTAAGGTACATTAGTCAGGGGTAAATGTAGGGGAATGAGTCTGGGTGGGTTGCTCTTCGGAGGGTCGGTGTGGATTTCTTGGGCTGAAGGGCCTATTTCCACACTGTAGGGAATCTATTAAATCTCAGAACAATTTTGGAGACCCTGGAACAAACGAACTGGAGGGACTCATTTTGACTATTTCCACTGCTTGCACAGGAAAAAGAGTAGTCTGTTAAATCCCTCCAGTCTCCTCCATGAGTTGATTACATCATGCTGATGGCTGATTTATACTTTAAAACCATAGAAAGCCAAGTAAATAGAGCTGAAGTAGCTGCATACCCACAATAAATTTAATTGGTCATAGTTTCACATATTCACTTGGTCCCTCTTTATTCCCCTTCTTGAAGCAAAGACTTTCTGCTTCCATCTGTGTAATTATATGTTCCTTCCTAACTTACTGGCATCTTGATGGATTAGTCACTATTCCTTCGCCCAAGTCATCAACATACTTTTAAAAGGCGAGACCCCTAAACAAATCCTTTAGTAAACACCATTTAGTACATTCTACCAGAGGAAACACTGTTTATTCTATTCTCTCTCTTCCTCCCAACTAATTACTAACTCTGATCAAAAGGTTGCTGCCAATTCCATGACCTTTTGGAACTGAAACTAAGAAACACTTCTTCACCTGAAGAGCAGTAGAAGTTCAAAAGATTTGTTTGCAAATAGCAGTTGATGTTTGATCTTTGATCATTTTAGATTTGAGATAGATTTTTATTAACCATTGGTATTAAGGAATATGGGCAAACGCAGATACGTAAAATTAGATCAGATTCTCCATGATTTCAGTAAATGACAGAACATGCTTCAAACAGCTAAATAGTACATTCTTGCTTTTTTTTTCCCTCTGATTGTTTTTGAAAATAATTTATTTTATCAAACCTTATCGATAGCCTTGTGGAATAGAATAGAGGTACTTCTGTAGGCTCTTCCCTAGCCAACACATTACTGACCACCTCAAAATTAAATGCAGCTAGCTCAAATTGGACATAAGCTGTCTCCAATGATTGAGACATTCCAATGGTTTTCTGTATAAAGCAATTTAAACTGACGGGTCTGCAGTTATCAAGTTGTCCCAACCCCCCCCCCCCCCCCCTCCCCCCAGCTTAATGGAGTGAGATTTGTAATTTGGCAATCTAAACAACACTTTCCTAAATACTAGAGAGCATTATAAAATTATAAAGATCTCAAGAAATAGGAACAGGAATAGGCCAATCAGCTCAACAAATCTCTGCAGCCATTCACTAAGATTACAACAGTCCTGATTTCCATTCTTCTACCCACCCTCCATAAAACTGCTGGCTCCCTCAATCATCAAAACCCTGGACCATATTCAAATGAATAACCTTCAATGCTCACTGAGGGAAAGATTTCATAGACTACCTTAGAGAAAAAATTCCTTTTACTTTCCACTGTGAATGCGGGAGTATTCATATTTAAACTGTGTCCACTCGTTGTAGATTCCCCGACAAAGGGAAACATTCTCTTAGTATCAACCTCATCAAGCTCCCCACTCCCTAGTATCCATGTTTCAATAAGATTCTCATTCTTCTAAACTCAAATGAGTACAGATCCAAGCTTTTTGCGTAAGGGAACCATTTCATCTCAGAAATCAACCTGTTGAACGTCTCTGAATTGTTTTCAATGCAAGTAAAGCCATCACTAAATATGCCTCATTCATGCCTTTTGCACTTGCAATAGAACTTCACAGCCTTTACATACTATCTTTCTTGCAATAGATGTTACCATTCAATTTGCATCCCTTAATCCTCAATGCATCTGCATGCTAACATTGTAACATATGTAGAAGTATATACCTATCATTTTGTGCTGCAGCATTTTGTAGGCTCCCTCCATTTACATAATATTCTGTTTCTCATTTCTTCCTGCCAAACAGCCTGACACTTTTCCATATTCTGTTTGATCTGCCAAATTTTTGCAAGTGATCTTTGGATCATTAACAAATTTGTCTACAAAGTAGTTAGTCCCTTCATCCAAGTCATAAATATAGACCATAATTAGTTGAGGTGCCACCAATGATCCCTGTGGCTCTCTGCTAGTTACAATTTGCCAATCTGAAGTGACCCATTTATTCCAACTGTTTCCTGTTGATTGGGCAACTCCTACTCCGCTCTAATACATCACCCTAATATCACAAATCTTGTGTAGTAGCCTTTTATATGACACCTTATTGAATGTCTTTTGGATCTCCAAATCCATTACATCTTAATTCCCCTTTATCCACCATTTATTACATATTCAAAAGAATAGATCTGTCAAACTTGATTTTCCTTTCAGAAAACTGTATTCACTCTGCCTGATTGTATTTTAATGTTCTAACTGTCCAGCAAATGTCTCCTTAATAATAGTTTCCCAGTGTTTTTCAATGATATCAGACTAACTGATCTAAAAGTTCTGTGTTCTATATCCCTCCTTTCTTGGCTAAAGTTACTATATATACAGTTTTGTAATCCACTGGCATCTACCCCAAATCTGGGGAATTTCAAAAGGTTGCAACCAATATATTCGTTATCTCTGCCTTATATATATTTTTTATTTAACCTATTTTTCTAATCAACCTGTTCAGACATATCATTACACATCTCTAGAATAGGTTGGACCTGTATCTCAGCCTCCCGGTCCAAAGGGAGGGACATTGCCACTGCATGACAAGTGGGTCCCTGGGTCAGAGCTTGGGCTAGGCAGGCCATCAGAACAAGCTCCATGAGGAGATGAATTAGTGATTTCCCATTGGCCTTGTGTGAGTTATTACATTTAGCTATATTAAGTTTCACTTTTCCTTACATTTGTGCAAGCCTCTCTTTTAATTTAATACTATATATTTATTGGTTAAAATTTCCTAACTACACAATTAAAGGCTTTACAGTTTAGGGCTGCTTACTAGTTTTGCTTTCTACAGAATATTTGAATATTTCCCACTGTTTGTCCAGATGTTAAACAAAACACACAGTTGTCACTTTTCAATCCAGTTGAACTGGTGACTGGTACTGTAAAACATCAATTCCTGATCCCCTTGATTTTTTTAAAACCTTGATGACGCTCACCTTCTCAAACCTATTTGCAAATGTTCCCTTACTGTCAGATTGATAATTAATTGTGGTTCATTGCTCATCACTAAAATGTGATTCACTGTGAGGAGTCTGAATTAACGACTGAAAACTTAAGTAACACGCTTGTAAGTAAGCATCTTTGCTAAACAATTTTATTTTGGTAGAGACTGTGGTTATGGCACCACTTATAATGGTAGCTACTTCCTACAGAGTTGAATACTGCTGTTTAGTTTAAAAAATCCATTTAAACCTATCATTTCAAACACTTGCATCACTACATATTCTTAAAATGGCAGACTGCTGAACTAAAAGCTTATCTTTTACCTGCTTCTTATCTGAACATCGCCCATTACTGATGTACAGTCTGTTTTGCCTGGAAGGGTGAATGATGCATTTTGTATTCATAACAAACATTGAGAAACCACCAGTATAGTCATTAACCATGTTTCATACTATGAGCTGAGGGAATGAAGTAATCCCAAAAGCAAGAGGAAATGAAGTAATTTACTTTAGATGGACTTGAAGTTGGCTCTACAGTGAAGTGACAGGTATAAAGCGATTCTAGATTAGCAGCTTTTAAGTTTACTTACCAAAATTCACTGATCTATGCACCATGGTTTGCACTGTACGGTAGTCTTCCAAAATCACAACCCTTCAAGAAGCAGAATTTCTTATTTAGAAATAAAGAACAAAGAACAGGACAACACAGGAACAGGCCCTTCAGCCCAAGACTGCACTAACATATGATGCATTTCTACACTAAAAACCTTTTGCCTCCACGCAGTCTGTATCCTTCTTTTTCCTGCCTATTCATGTATTGGTTAAGATCCCTCTTAGACAGTGCTTTTGTATCTGCCTCCACCATCTTCTCTGGCAGCACATTCCAGGCACTCACCATCCTCGGTGTATAAAAGCTATCTCTTACATGTCCTTTAAATTTACCCTCATTTACCTTAAACCTATGTCCCCTACTAATTGATATTACTACCCTGGGAAAAAGACTCTGATTTTCCATTCAATCCACGCCACTCAATTTGGTAAACTTCTCAACCTTCAACGTTCACATGAAACCAAATTTGCCCAATCTCTTCTTATAGATAATACCCTCCAAACGAGGCGACATTCTGGTAAACCATTTCTGTACCCTCCATCTCCCTCTGGTAGTGTGGCAACCAGAACTGTACGCAATATCCCACAAGTGACTTAAATAAAGTACTACACAGCTGCAACATGACTTAGCAGTTTTTAAATTATACCCTCTGATTGATCATGGCAAGCATGCCATATGCCGCCTTGACCACCTTATCCATGTGTGTGGTGACTTTTAGGGAACTGTGGATCTGTACACTTAGATCCCTCTGTATGTTGGTTTTACTACGGGTTCTGCCAGTTACTATATACTTCCCTCCTGCATTAGATTTTTCAAAATGTCTCACCTCTCATTTATCCAGATTAAGATGCGCAGGTTAGGTGAATTGGTCATGCTAAATTGCCAATAGTGTTAGATACATTAGTTAGGGGGAATGGGTGTGGTTGCTCTTCGGAGGGTTGGTGTGGACTAGTTGAGCCGAAGGGCCTGTTTCCAGACTGTAGGGAATCTAATGTAATCTAAACTCCATCTGCTATTTCTCCGGTCAAGAATACTAAAAAGTCTAGTTTTTGAAAATAGCAAGTTTTGGATTTCTTGGCAATACTTTAATGACACTAAATGCAATCTCCCCTAAGCATGCCTCCTTTGCATCAGTATCAGCAGGAGATTGCCATACTTCAGGATAAACTGAGGGCCTCCAATCGGAAGCTGGAAGAATATGAGGTGCATTTAAAGAACCAAGAGGAGCATGCACAAAAGATGATGCTGGAATACCAAGCCAGACTGGAGGAGGGCGAGGAACGACTTCGCAGACAACAAGATGACAAGGAGGTGCAGATGAAAGGCATTATCAGCAGGTATGCAGCCAACCATCTGTTTTGCCTGGGGTGATGCAGAATTATGGAGAGTACACATTGTGAACTAAATGTTGATGTTGACAGAGTCCAATTACCAATGCATCATTTTGATATTCGAGGATTCTATTGAACAATTAGTCAAGTATTTCCAAGGGAATTGCATACCAAGCCAGTTTCATATTGTCATATTTGAAAGTATGTACCTGAAAGTCACAACAAACACAATCCTTGAGTTAGGATGGTGCTAGCAGAATCCATCAAGTTACAGAAGTTAGTTGGCACGATAGATGCCTGTTTGAAGTGTTTCAAGCTTTTTGATTAATTGTGCATTCTGGGATATTTACTTAATTGCTTACACGCACGTTTGGAATGAGCTAGAGAAGATTGGCTATAAACTATTTCATACACTAGCTGGATTTATTTCAGGCCATTTATACTGGTTTGTGTGCATGCACACGGGCATAAGTGGGTGGAAGATTTACTTATTACTAGTTGGGGTAGAATCCAAGCACCAGTGCAGGCAAGCCAGAGGTGACTGTGCTGAAGCTCCAAGCCCAGTTGAATAGGGAGAGTTAGTGGCAGGAAGGACAGTTGTAAGAGCATCCACAACTCTAAAAGGTTTAATGGATGATATACAATGCTGCTAATTTTATTTAATGTAAAGACTTAAGGTTTTGTGATGCACGTAGCAAATACGGAGGCTGTTATGAATATACTTCATACTTAAAAATTTCTGTGGATTTGGGTTAGATAAATTGTGGAGATGGGTTTACTTTTTCTAAAAAAAAATTCAATGAACAATGACATCACAAGACATAGAAGAGACATTGAAATTTTTTTTAAAGTTCCAGTGCCCTCAAGAATGTCATTTTACTGAGTATAGTGTCAAGGAGCCCTAGCAAAACTGGAATCAGTGGGAATCGGGGCCAAATTCCCCACTGGTTGAAATGCACAAAAGGAAAATGGTTGTGGTTGTTGTAGGTCAGTCATCTCTTCTCCCGCATATCTTTGCAGGAGTTCCTCAGGGTAGTGTCCAAGGCCCAGCTATCTTCAGGTGCTTCATCTATGGCCTTCCTCTATCATGAGGTCAGAAGTGGGGATGTTCACTAATGATTGGTGCTGAACTTTGCACACTTACGACTCCTCAGATACTGAAGCAATCCATGTTCCAATGTAACAAAACCTGGACAATATCTAGGCATGGGCTGAGAAATGGCAAATCACATTCACACCGCACAACTGCCTGGCAACAACCATCTCCAATAGCAGAAACAATCTAACCAACACCCTTTCATATCAATGATGTTACCATCACTGAGTCCTCCACTGTCAACATCCTGGGCTTTACCATTGACCAGAAATTGAACTTGACTTACCATATACTGTAGTGACAAGAACAGGTCAGAAGCTAGGAATACTGCACTGAATAACTCACCTCCTGAATCCCCATAGCCTGTCCACCACCTACAAGACACAAGTCAGGAGTATGAAGGAATATTCCCCACTTGTCTGGCTCCAACAACACTCAACAAGCTTGACACCATCCAGGACAAAGCAGCCCCCTTGACTGGCACCACATTCACAAGCATCCACTCCTTCCGCCACCAATACTCAGTAGCAGTAGTGTGAACCGTCTACAAAATACACTGGAAAAATTCACGAAAGGTCTTAGGCAGCACCTTTCAAACCATGACCACTTCTATCTAGAAGGACAAGGACAGCAGATACATGGGAATACCAGCACCTGCTAATTCCCCTCTAAGCTACACACTGACCTGACTTCGAAATATGTTGCCGTTCCTTCACTGTCTCTGGGTCACAAACTTGGAATTCCCTCCCCAACAGCATTGTGGGTTAATGGACATGGACCGAAGTTGAAAGTGGCAGCTCATCACCACCTTCAAGGGCAACTACAGGTGGGCACTAAATGCTGGCCCAGTCAGCGATGCATACGTCCCAAAAATGAATGAAAGGAAATTCATGCGAAACTGCATAATTCCCAATAAATTTCCCTACAGTTTGGAAACAGGCCCTTCAGCCCAACTAGTCCACACTGACCCAACGAAGAGTAATCAACCCAGATCCATTTCCCTGACTAATGCACCCAACTCTATGGTTGGACTGTGGGAGGAGACCAGAGCTCCCAGAGAAAACCCACGCAGACATAGGGAGAATGTGCAAACTCCACAAAGACAGTCGCCCAAGGCTGGAATCGAACCCAGGTCCCTGGTACTGTGAGGGAGCAATGCTAACCACTGAGCCACTGTGCACTCACTTCAGGGAATGCACCTCCGCTGTTTTGCATCTGGGGTTTCATGGCTATTTTGTTAGAACAATGTTTGCAGGCTGAGTTTGTTTTCCAATTTTCAGTCAGCTAAAGCCTGGTACAAAACAAGCTGTTCAGCTCACCTCTCCTGTTTCTGAAACTCCTTAATTAGAAGATCAGGGAGAAATCTGATGTTTTTTCAGTCACTCCTCCAGAAGAACAAATTGTCAATATTGCTTCTCCTGACCAACCTGTAACTGTTAAGACCAAGAGATAACCAAGTGTGATTAGTGACTTGACCACAGATGCAAGAACACCAGGTCAATAAACTTTGGAACTGCAAAGTTTCTGCATCTTACCTTTTTTGGGGGGGCTGTTAAGAATAACTATGCTTAAAAAGGAGAACACTTTGTGGCCAAAGTCAACCTCTGCATAGAGAAATCCTTATTTCCCTTCTCCCTGAAGAGAGAGACAGAGGGAATGAGTAAGCTGTCTGAGGCGGGTAAATATTTATTTGCATGTCATAAATTGTGTTAAACAAATCTGAATAATCTTGAATGGATTGTTTATAATGAATGATAATTTTGTGTTTATTTAAGAAATCTGGTTGACGATTTCATTCTAAGCTGAATATGATTGTCTATAATCAGCACTTGAGTGAAATATTTTCATTTTATGTTGCAAACCACGTACTAGTGCTTTTTCCCCTGTCAGTCACAGTATGGCACAACATTTATTTTGTGATAAAATGAAGAAGGGGTGATAGCAAAATCGGTGCCAAGTTGAGTCAGTCAAAGACATACCCATGAGACAAGGCTTAATTTTACTGGAAGTATGTGAAGAAAAGAGTGGTGCCACGACAGAAAATGTTAGTTTCCTTGCAACAAATGACAGTTCTAAATCTGATTAGCAGTTTGTCCTGGAAGCAGTATAACCATTTCTGAATAGTTATTAACTTCCAGGTAGTTTCACCTCTCTGCATTGTTATTAATTACTAGATGGCTAGAACATTACAGGTAAATTTAAGATATCACCTCCAGTTTTCCCTTCATTAGATTAGATTCCCCTACAGTGTGGAAAAAGGCCAATCAGCCCATCAAGTGCACACCAACCCTCTGAAGACTACCCCACCTAGACTAATGCACCTAACACTATGGGCAATTTAGCATGGCCAATCTATCTAACCTGCACAATGTGGAAGGAAACTGGAGCACCTGAATGAAACCCACACAAGACAGTCACCCGAGGCTGGAATTGAACCTCAAGTCCCTGGTGCTGTGAGGCTGCGGTGCCAACCACTGAGACACCGTGCCGCCCATCCTAGTGAATGTTTTGCATATGACTTCCATCAAAATTCAAAAATTATCAGTGTTGTATTCTGTATCCAAGGACTTCCTGAGAGCTAGTCAGTATCATTCTTAGTTACTTTTTTAAAGTACTTGCTGCTGTCCTCATGATTCACTCAATCAAATGAGCAGTAGGTTAACAAGATCCCAGATTTAGCTGATCTCCACCAAAATGGCAGAATAAAAGGTGATGTGGCCCAGGTTACAGTGCCACCTGTTGCAGAGTCATGTAATAACATCTCTGAACAAGTTAAGTAGAGAAAAAACAATTAAATGATTCTAAGGGTGTGGTGGTCATATCTTTTGAGCCAGAAGGTGCCAGTTCAAGTCTCATCTGATCCAGCGATGGTATAATAACATCTTTGAACAGGTTATTAAAAAATATCTCGAAAAAGGATCATTGAAGAAGGAAACTTCAGCTGGATTCTTGCTGTCCACTGTTAGTCAAGTGTGAATTTTGGGTCATAAGGCTTTGGATGTAATACTGCTTTGCTAACACCCACTGAAAATGTTCAAAAAATAAAATTCATGTGACTGAAGTACTGAAGGAGTACTTAAACAATACAAAACTGTAGGAGGGAGGGGAAAATTCTGACTTTCATGGGCCCAAGTTCAGTAAAACCTTCTCCCTTGCAATTAAACAGGATTGCTTCAATACATTACAGATTGTTGAATGTTAAAAGCGGTGTTGGTATCTTATTTACACAATGTAATGGACATTGCTTATCAGTGTGTTGATTTGTCTGATCTCTGCCCATGGCAGGATTGACTGAGCTTTAAAGTCTGTTTGATCAGTTAAACCGAACTAATTGAACCTGCTGTGTTGCTTATGTTTTCTCCTTATAGATTAATGGCTGTTGAAGATGAGCTGAAGAAAGATCATGCAGAGATGCAGGCAGCAGTAGACTCTAAGCAGAAGATCATTGAGGCACAGGTTAGATGCTGTTTCTCATCTTTTATACAACAAAGTTGGACGTAAACTGGGGATGCTACCCAACAATTAATGGAGGGTAAAAAGCAAGATACAAAAGTTACGTTGGAAGCCATTCAGCCCCTAAATAAGAAATGCGTGTGTGCTTCAGCAGGATGGTGTGCAAGCACAGTCTGAGCCATAAGGAAAGCTTGGATCTTTGCTTAATCGGAATTTAATAGCCTGGGCTGTAGCACCTCAAGTTCTACCTCTGAAGAAACTAGTTCAATAGATATCTGTGCTGCCTCTAGAAGTATTCACAATCAAAACTTCCAGATAGTATTTCTCCTGAGTCTGAAACAGATTATAGTAAAATCAATTTATAAAGACACTGAATGTTGGAATAGTCACATCATAGAAGTCCTTTCAATCCATTATGTCCATGTCAGTTCTCTGCAAGAATGACTTAGAATTTTCAGGGCTAAGGGGAAAATTCGATCTTTGAATTGTGGGATTATTGGTTAACAATCCCAGAATTGCTACAGCATAGGTGGTGGTCACTTAGCCCACCTTGTGTGCTTCATCTGTATTAGAGTGCCAACCTTCTAATTATATCCCCGTACATCATTTCTATCCAAATAATCATCCATTACCCTTTGAAGGCCTCAATTGAACCTGCTGCCACCACATTTTCAGGCAGCATAGTTTAACAACTCATTGTGTTTAAAAAAAAGTGAGTGTTCCTCACATCACCCTTATTTCATTTGCACAGCACTTCAAGTCTGTGGCCTCTTGTTCTTTTTTTCTTCTTTTCATGAGTGAGAACAGCTTCTCCCTGTTTAATCTATCCAAACTGCTTATGATTTTGAAAACCTCTACCAAATCTCCTCTCCGTCGTCTTCTCTCCAAGGAGACGGTCTCAACGTCTTCAAACTATCCTCAAAACTGGTTCCAAGAACATGAAACTTAATGCTTGTAAACTTTTTTAAAGACCTGATTGAATCTGCCTCCACCACATTCTCAGGCAGTACATCCCCACTCCTAATCACTTATTATGTAAAAGCATTTAACCCCCATGTTATCTTTATCTTTAAATCTGTGTCTGCTGATTCTCCACCCTGCTGCAAATGGAAATATGATGCCTTTTTAAACAACAAATCTTTTGCCTCTAAATGGTTTGAGTCCCTCTATTCTCTGCTTAATTATGTATCTGTCAAGTGCCTCTTAAATGTTGCTATTGTACCCACCTCCACCACCTCCTCTGACAGTGCATTTCAGACATTTACCGCCCTCTGTGTAAAAACGAATCTCTCACATCTCCTTTTACCTTAAACCTACATCCCTTAGTAATTGACATTTCTACACTGAGAAAAAAACTCAGATTATCCATACCCCTCATTATTTTGTAAACTTCTGTCATCTTGCTCAGTTTGCACTGTATGGTTTGAATCTTGCATTTTTATTTGGCCAGTGCCAGTTTTGATGTTGCAGTCACAATCAGTATCATCTGCTCATAAGGGGTGAGGAGGCAAATGACAAGCATGTTTTTCTTTCTGCTGCTATCGTGGTCTGTTTTGCTCCTGGAATGAATAGGGCACAGCTATTATGGAAGGTGAAAACTATGACTGTATAGTAGATGGTAGATTTCCTCAACAATTGAGCAGGTTGCAAAGAGGTCATGTAGGATGAGTTGTGATGGGTGGGTGTAGTGAAGAGATAGCAAAGAAAATTGGTGCATTCATACTGGCAGATTGGAGGAGGTCATTGGGTTTGGTAAGATTATGCAAGGCCAAGCCAGTTTTCTTGACCTGAGAATCATTCCAAATGCAACATGACTCCTGCTTCGCCAGAAAAATGAGAAGATTCTGCCAACTGGATCACATTTGTGACCTGTAAGCTCAGTATAAATCTAGTTACAAGAGATGTTTAATTACATAATATCATCCTCCCTGCATTAGTTTCCACAGTTTATTATTTGCATTTTTTCTGCAGAATCTGATTTATGTGAGTCAGATTTACTGCATTGCTCTCATGTTTTATAACAGGTCTTGTACTAAAATTGGTGCCTGTAATTCTGCTGCATTTGTTGAATTGATACAGGCTGACAGTGTAATTGCGTTGAATTTTGTCTCCAAACCATTTGTCATAAAAATTCTGACAATTGTTCAATTATATGACATGTGCTCCCAATGTTAATTAAAATAAATTACCCAAAATTTGAATTATTAATGGACTATTCTTGCTGTATTTGCCTTTGTTTCAATTGTTAAGCAATAAGTTTTAGAAACAGAATGACAACGCAGTCTTTGCTAATGTAAACTTAGAATAAAGGTGTTGCAAAACATGTGAGCAGCAGAACTGCTCTTACACATAACTTGCAAGTGGTTACGCATAGATATTGCCAGAGATCAAGGAGAAACATCCTTGAGTGGGAAATAGAATTCAGCGTTTAGAAAGAAAAATAGCCAAACTAGGGAGGGACAGGATGTGATCCTGTAAAGAAAAAAACTCTATGAAAAGATTAAAGTTAATAGTTAGCTTTCAGAGTGTCTTCATGTCTTTTGTGTAATTAATTGCAGACCTTAAATTTCAGACCTTACAATTCAGTCCAACCTCAGATATGTACATTAGCACAAACAAATATCAAAACAGAATAAATAAGAAATTTGCAAGAAGCCAAAGGCTTACAGAAATCTAAAGCACCTCTAATTCCCCAGCACGCGTGGTAACTCTTAGCTTCAGTTGATTGAATATTTGCCTCCATAAAGTTTTGGGAATTTTGGGAAACTCCAGAGAGGCAGCACAGGTCCCAACCTTCCCAGGGTTTTAAGCTTGAGCTTGATCCTGAAGCATTCCCTCCTGCTCGGTTTGTGGGATTTGAGTAGTGGGGTCTGTTCTAAGCAATGTAACAGTCTAGTGGCTTTGGAGATGCCACAGAGATTAACTTAATCTGTTTTCTTGTTAGAATGCTTCAAGGCTAGCTTTTGTTCAGGAGAATACTTCAGTTCAGGCTATACTTCAGGAGAAGTTAATTGAGAGCTCTTATGCTGAAATCTTCAAAAAATGATAGTCATTTTTATAAGTTTGTGTAACTTATGTTCTTTGTAAAACAATAACTGTATCTGACCCATTTAAACTGAAGGACACATTGTTTTCAACAGGAGAAACGCATTGTCTCACTAGATGCAGCTAATGCCCGACTGATGAGTGCCCTGTCACAGCTGAAGGAGCGATACAGCATGCAAAGCCGCAATGGCATCTCCCCGACCAATCCCACTAAACTACAAATCACTGAAAACGGGGAATTCAGAAATAGCAGCAATTGCTAGATTGATGATCCATAACTGCAAATGACATTAGTATGATGAGTGCTTACAACACAAGATGTGTTAAAGCACAGGCAACAGTTAGACTAACAGAGAAACGTGTGTCCAAATATCTTTTGATTAAGTTTGTTTGTTTATAAGAAGTTCCTTTACATGGTCACTTGGACAAAGAAGCATGTTAATCAGAAAAAAAAATGTAGTAAAAGCTTGGAAAGTTTCAGACCAACTTGTTGCACTGGAGTACCCCTGTAATGTTTAAGACGTGGGGCGTCAAATCTCAACTTAGCGTGCAGTCGGATTTCAAAGATGAAATTACCATAACCATAAAACAGTGCTGAAAAATTCTGTTTTACACTAATGCAGATTCTGTTTGATTACTCCTGGGCTTCACCATTTTTAATGCTCAACTATAATATCCTCAACGTCAAGTGGATCCACTGAACAGTTTACCTTGTGAAATGCCTCAGAGCAGAAACTGGGAAGTTTGGCTATTACTTTATTGCCACTATAATTAAGTGTACGGACCCTAATGAAACACCAGTTTTATAGAAGCTACAGTGCTTTATTCCCTCGTTATGTATCACTTAACTTACTGATAATTAGTATTTTCCAATTTTGAACTCCCATGTGCTTCAGCAGCTGCTTGTTGCTGTTGACAACTCTAGCTCAGTGTTTATAATCGCACTTTTACCATGCACATGAAGTTTTTTTGGGAATATGATTTTCTTATTTTTGAAGCCTTTTATAAGGAAACGCTACATCTTAAAGCTCATGGAAACATGCGGATTCACATATATTCACCTGGATTCTACTACTCAACATGTTCACCTAGGTAAAGCTATCCTCTAATTACAGAAGAATGCTTTGAGGGCTTGAAACTACAACAAGAAAGTTACTGAAGTGATATCAGAGTGAGGATTGCTCTGGGAGGTGCTGCATAGAAGTTACTTACTGAGAAAGCTTGATTACAATATGACTTTTTGACTGAATAATCGAAAGTGATACAAAATACAGCTCCTGAATCAAAGTGATATGTGAAAGAAGCAGATGGTAGGCTTGTACTCACCAAGTATGTGAATCACTACTTTTGGATGCATTTGATATTTATTTAATCTTGTCAATTATCTTCAGAAAACTTCTTAAGTTGGTTTTATTTTCGTTTATGCACCATTTTCTTTTAAAAAGTCCTTTAACTATAAAAGGCTTTTCTGTACAAATTGATGGTCTTGGTGCATTTTCCATATTCTGCTGTTCCCAGAGAAACAGATGGACACTGTTGTTTCAGAAACAATTCTGATTTTAAAACTAAACCTTTAAAATGATACAGTAAGATTAGTTCTATTAAAATTTATACTTTGTGTGTGTTTTGTGAGGGTATTTAAAAACCCAAGAGAAAGATTAACTTTCCTCCTGAAAATTTTTACTTTTAACTGTGTCAGTCAATTTTTGCATCAGTACTGTGTTAAAATTCTATGTATCTGAAAAACTGTATATAGTTAACATCTGTTTCTGGTACTGCTTGTTTCAAAGTCGCGGCAGAGTGACTGCATCTTTAACTGCTGTTTATGTTGTTAAAAATGTCTGAAATGCCAGTGGTGGCAAATTAAAACCACTTTATATAGGCAAACAAAATCACTGTGTGATTGCAATCTGTGGTTCTGTAGTTCAAGACCATTTGTTATACTTATTGACTTTTCAGATTTGCAGCATCTTAAGTTGCGTTTGTATTTAGCTACACTGACACATGACAAGTATCATGACTGCACCAGTGATTCGGTATAATAAGCCCACTAGCCAGTTCAGTGGTTTCACAGAGGGGGAAAAAGGGGGAATAATTCTGTGTACTGATTTAAGCACTGCTATGGAATGCTAGAAGCCAAAAGGGAAAAACAACATAACGTCCTGAAATTCTACACACTAGAATACATCCTACAAACAGCATAAAACAAGAAGTCAAATTTTTAAAATGCACTGCTAAAATCAGAACATTCCTAGCCATACCCATGTAGCAATTAAACAAAGATGGTCTTTCTTAGGATTTAAAAAATATTTTTTTGTAATTGCATTTAAAAAAGGTTATATAATTTTCAGTTTTTAAATGCATGTAAAATTCTCTGCATCTGTAAAAGACCATGTTTGTAATTTGAATTAAACTACAACTTGTTAATTTTATTTATTTTATAAACTGTGGAGGCCCTTTAAAAAGGTAAATGTGTAAAAGTCATAGGTATCATTTCTCAGTGTTTCGACTCCTGTGCAGTAAACGGAAAGCCACAGACCTTGAAGTGGTGCTTTCCCATGTAAATCACATTTTAATGCCTCAAACCAAAGTGAAAATTGATGGAGACAGAGAGAAACTTCTGGAAGAGTTAGAGGCTTGAGTATGTGGGAGTGTGTGGAGAAGAAATAGAGTCATAGAGATGTACTGCACGGAAACAGACCCTTCGGTCCAACTCATTCATGCCGACCAGGTATCCCAATCCAATCTAGTCCCAGTTGTCAGCACTTGGCATATATCCCTCTAAACCCATCTTATTCATATACCTATCTAGATGCCTTTTAAATGTTGCAATTATACTAGCTTCCACCACTTCCTCTGGCAGCTCTTTCCATACACGCACCACCCTGTGTGAAACATTGCCCCTTAGGTCTCTTTTATGTCTTTCCCCTCTCACCCTAAACCTATGCCCTCTAGTTCTGGCCTCCCCCATGCCGGGGAAAAGACCTTGTTCTGTTTATCCTATCCATGCCCCTCCTGATTTTATAAACCACTATAAGGTCACACCTCAGCCTCTAATCTCCAGGGAAAACAGCCCAGCCTAATCAGTCTCTCCTTATATCTTAAATCCTCCACCAATGGCAACATCCTTGTAAATCTTATCTGATCCCTTTCAAGTTTCACAACATTCTTCTGATAGGAAGGAGACCAGAATTGCATGCAGTATTCCAAAAGTGGCTGAACCAATGTCCTGTTCGGCCACAACATGATCTCCCAATCCCTATATTCAGTGCTTTGACCAATAAAGGAAAGCATACCAAATGCCACTAACCTATCTACCTACAGGTCTACTTTCAAGGAACTATCAACCTGCATTCCAAAGTCTCTTTGTTCAGCAACGTTCTCCAGGACCTTACCATTAAGTGTATAAGTCTTGCTCTGATTTGCTTTTCCATAATGCAGCACCTCACCTTTATCTAAATTAAACTCCATCTGCCACTTCTCAGCCCATTGGCCTATCTGATGAAGATCCTGTTATACTCTAAGGTAAACTACACCTCCAATTTTGGTGTCATCTGCAAATTTACTAACTGTACCTCTTATGTTCACATCTAAATCAATTTTTATAAATGATGAAAAGCAGTGGACACAGCACCGATCCTCGTGACACACTACTGGTCACAGTCCTCCAGTCCGAAAAACAACCCTCCACTACCACCACCCTCTGTCTTCTACCTTATGCCAGTTCTGTATCCAAATGACTTGTTCTCCCTGTATAATGTGAGATCTAACCTTGCTAATCAATCTCCCATAAGGAACCTTGTCGAACGCCTTACTGAAGTCCATATAGATCACGTCTACTGCTCTGCCCTCATCAATCCTCTTTGTTACTTCTTCAAAAAACTCAATCAAGTTTGTGAAACATGATTTCCCATGCAATAAGCTATGCTGACTGTCCCTAATCAGTCCTTGCCTTTCTAAATACATGTAAATCCTGTCCCTCAGGACTCCCTCTAACAACTTGCCCACCACCGATGTCAGGCTCGCTGGTCTATAGTTCCCTGGCTTGTCCTTACCACCTTTCTTAAATAATGGTACCACATTATCCAACCTCCAGTCTTCCAGCACCTCACCTGTGACAATTGATGATACAAATATCTCAGCAAGGGGTCCAGTAATCACTTCCCGAGCTTCCCACAGATTTCTAAAGTACACTTGATCAGGTCCAATGTTGGGTGGGAGGGGAGGTAATATTTGACTGAGGTGGGAGACTAACAAATTAAGCCACATCCACCAACAAAAAAAGATTGTGAACATTTAAAAAGTAAGCATACCACAGTACACACTGCAGTGTTACCACCACAGCTACAGAGTTAGTGACCCCAAAATCTTGTCCTGTGTCATCAAAGTGCAAATTTTTCACTGAAAAGAAAATGGACATATTTAGAAGATTCTGTAAAAGTCCTAAAGTGTTTTGAACAAGCTGCAGTAAGAGCTTTAACAGCACTACATTTCAAGATGCCAGTGGCCTGAAGGTCTGCAGATAGAAGCTTTCCAAAAAGGTGACTCTGCTCAGTCTCCTCAAACATAGCATCGTGCCAAAGATTTTGCATCTTTTGGCATCTTGGGATACTGCGAGTTTGTTATTTCTATGAGCAGTTCTTAGATTAAAATACAGAGTTATTCCCAGTCCATGAAAAATCCACAGACATCTACAATTTTTGTCTGTAATGTTGGAATGAAAAAAGATACAGGAACAGGTTAGTTCAAATAGTAATTGTTTTGTTTTGGAATTTCTAGCTTTTAAATGCTATGTTGAAAACAATAGCCATCATACTTTTTCTAGAACTGAATTTAAAATGCGATTGTACTATCACAGAATTTAAGGCACGTGTCTAGTACTTTAACTTGCTGCAGACAAAGAATTTAAAATAGTTCAAATTATTCTGTCCTTCGACGCAGTGTTAAAGGACATACCTCCATTAACTGGTGTTTACTGATACTTGTCCCTTGGAAAGCTGTTGTATGTTTTATATCCTTACACTTTTGTAAGTATGTTTAAAGTATTTGCTGGACTCACTTCAGCTTACTTAACCTGTAATAATGTACAAAGAAGTTGGTTGTGTTAAATATGTGGCTGTGCAATTTATGTACATTTGCAACTAGACTTATTAAAGTTTTATTTAGCTATTTTAACTGAATTTGTGTCATGTCATTGTTATAATGCATTTGATACTTGGAACATTATTGCTACAGACATTTCCACACAAATAAAATGAAGGCAAGACAAATTAGTATGGTTGATATTTGTGTAGTATGCATTGAGGAAGAAAACAGTTCAAGAGGATACAAACAAGCTGAAGGAAGATTTGGACACATGATATGCAATTCAATGCAGAAATAATGCACTGTGGAAGTAAGAATGAAAGGAAACTATACAAACACCAAATGTTCAGTTTTAATGCAGTGAGAGACAGGCAGACGTGGCAGGGGGCAGGACAGGAGGGCTGCAAAATACAGTACATGATCCGGGCCAGTCGGGTGCACATGGACAGGAGCTTGACTTGGTTCAAGTCAGGTGGTTGGAGCAATGTGTGGCCACTATACCCAGCACAGAATGAGTACTGTCTCCCCCAGAGTGGGGGAAGAATGATGGAGGAGCACTGTGTATGACAAAGAACAATCAACAAAGTAATCCAAGTTAAATCTGTATGTAAAAACTTGTTTCCTTAGAAATATCATTGTGAACACTTTAAGTGGAGCACTTTCAAGCATATTACGTAGTGGTCCATAACACAGCAATTTGTAAAAGGGATGCTTCAAGCTTAAACAATCGTACAGTGCCTACATGGAGTGCAAAATCAAAGGTGTCTACCATCTTTCTTTCTAAGACACTAGTTTGTCTCGGGCTGTTGTAATGTGTTTAATTCTGGGTCCTAAACTTTAGGAACAAATCAGAGAGGTTTAGACCGTAAGACACATTAGATTAGATTCTCTACAGTATGGAAACAGGCCATTTGGCCCAACAAGTCCACACCGATCCTCCAAAGAGTAACCCACCCAGCCATTTCCCTCTGATTAATGCACCTAACACTATGGGCAATTTCACCAAATCTGCACATCTTTGGATTATGGGAGGAAATGAGTACCTGGAGGAAACCCACACAGACACGGGGAGAATGTACAAACTCCACACAGACACGGGGAGAATGTGCAAACTCCACACAGACACGGGGAGAATGTGCAAACTCCACACAGACACGGGGAGAATGTGCAAACTCCACACAGACACGGGGAGAATGTGCAAACTCCACACAGACACGGGGAGAATGTGCAAACTCCACACAGACACGGGGAGAATGTGCAAACTCCACACAGACACGGGGAGAATGTGCAAACTCCACACAGACACGGGGAGAATGTGCAAACTCCACACAGACACGGGGAGAATGTGCAAACTCCACACAGACACGGGGAGAATGTGCAAACTCCACACAGTCTCCCTAAACTAGAATCCAACCCAAGTCCCTGGTGCTGTGAGGCAGCAGTACTTACCACTGAGCCACTATGCCAGTCCTGTAGACTATTTACTTTTCTGCAGTAAAATTGAACAGAGAGAAGATTTGATGAAGGCATTTAAATCTTGTCTCACTCTTCAGTTCTAAAGAAGCCCATTAGACTCTAAACATTAACTTGTTTTTTTTCTCCAAAGATGCTGCCAAACCTGCTGAACTTGATCTCACACAAAGTCAAAAGTAGCTTTCAAAAGGAAGTTACAGAAATACCTGAAATAAAAAAAATTGAAGGGATATGAGGAAGAGCAGGGACTTGGATGAACAAAGTGCTGAATGGTCTCCGATTTGATTTTAATTGCAATTTATGACCAATTTATGATGTCATGATGTTTATAAATTATGAATATAAAAGATTCAAGTTATGATATAAAATTCACAAATTTACATTTGAGATTAGAGAGGGAAAAAATCTCCACAAACTCACATGCCCATTTGGAATTTTTTTTAAAAACTGCATTGCAAACTAAGTAATTAAAATAGAGATGCAGGGCCAGGTGGTGCATTGGACCTCTGTGATATGGGAGCTGGTGGACCCTGGGAGCCAGTGTTGGTTGCTTGAGTTATCTCAGGAATGTGTCTTGAAAAATGTTCTGGGATTTACATATTAATTAATCATTTAGAGTGGGGTTGTAGGTTTTGATTAAAGAGTTAACAGTAATCTAGGTTTGTTCAATATGTCACATCACATGAATAACATTTTGATCTTGTACTATAAATCCTGTGTCCTATGCCCCAATAGCTACCTGATGAAGGAGCAGCACTTCCAAATAAACCTGCTGGGCTATAACCTGGTGTTGTGTGATTTTTTACTTTGTCCATCCCAGTCCAACAACGGCACCTCCACATCAATTAAGAAAATAATATTAGCACTTTTTGAAAATTATAATTTAAGTAACAAAGTGAAAAGGAAGTAGTGTCTAACTAATTTATTAAAATTTTGAGATGGTCTCAATCAGAATGGAGAGAGGGGTGCCAGTAGATGTGTTTTATTTGGACTTCCCAGGCATTCAACAAAGTACCACACAAAAGATTAAATCATCAGATAAGAATCTGCAATGTTGGAGGTAATATATTGACATGGATTGAGAACTGGCTCATCAACAAGAAACAGTGGGGTTCCGCAGGGATCAGTGCTAGGACCACAAGTATTTACAATATATTAAATGACTTGGAGCAAGGAAATGAATATACTGAAGACAGATTTACAGATGACAAAGTGGCAGAAAGGCGTGTTGGGATACGAATAGTACAAACAGACATTGATAGGTTCAGTGAGTGGGAAAATGTGGGAAGTTGGAGAATAAAAGAACATAATATTACTTAAAATTGAGAAAAATTGCCAGAACACTGAAACACAAACAGACTTGCAGGTACTTGTGCCCACAACACAGAAAACTAACACACACATGCATCAGGTAATAGAGTCATAGAAATGTATGCCCATGGTAACCAGATATCCTAAATTAATCCAGTCCCAGTAGCCAGCACTTGGCCCTTCTAAACCCATCCAGATGCCTTTTAAATGTTGTAATTGTACTAGAACTCCCCTTCCCTGGGGCAAATTCTTTGGTTATTCACCTGATCCATGCCCTTCGTGATTTTAAAAACTTCTATAAAGTTCACTCCTTAGCCTCAGACGCTCCAGGAAAAATAACTGCAGATTAGTCAGCCTCCCCCTGTAGCTCAAATCTGACAACATCCTTGTAATCTTTCACAAACCCTTTGAAGTTTCACGAAATCTTTCCTATAGAGGGAGACCAGAATTGCACAGAATATTCCAATTGTGGCCTAACCAATGTCCTGTACAACCGCAACATGGCCTCCCAACTCCTATACTCAATGCACCCACCAATAAAGGCAAACGTACCAAACACCTTCACTTACCTTCTCTACCTGCAACTCCACTTTCAAGGAACTATGACTCTGCACCCCAAGGTCTCTGACTGGCAATAATCAGGAAGGCTAATGGAAACGTAATCCTTTTATCCCCAGGGGGTTTGAAGTGAGAGTAATGATGTCTTACTGTAACTGTACAAGGTGCTAGTGAGACCACATCTGGAGTATTGTGACCAGTTTTGGTTCCCTCATTTTAGAACTTTTTTTTATTGGAGACAGTTCAGAGAAGGTTCACTGGAATGATCTCTGGTATGGAGGGATGGTCTTATGAATAAAGTCTTAACAGACTGAACTCATTGGAGTAAACAACGAGAGGTAATCTCATTACAGGATTAAGAGTTCTGACAGAGTAAATGCTGAGACAATGTTTCCTCTCATGGAAGCATCCAGGACCAGAGGGTGACTGAGGTGAGAAGAATTTCTTCTCTCAGAGTGTTGAGTGTCTTTGGAACACCTTGCGACAGAGAGCTGTGGGGACACAGTCTTATATGTTTAAGAGATAAAAACAATGACTCCAGATGCTGAAAACCAGATTCTGGATTAGTGGTGCTGGAAGAGCACAGCAGTTCAGGCAGCATTAACCCTACTGCGAATTCTCTTACAAGGATGCCTGCCTTGAAGAAGTTTTCCTCTCTCTACAAGAATTTCAGGGGTCCCTCTCCCACTGCAACTCTCTCTGCTACTTTCTCCCCACCCCCACCCTCCTCTAGCTTATCTCTCCACGCTTCAGGCTCACTGCCTTTATTTGTTTAAGGCTGAGATAAATTCTTGATCAGTAGCAGAATCAAGGGTTATGGGAAAAAAACAGGAAAGTAGATAGGGAATGCCAGATCCTATTGAATGACAGAGTAGGCTTAAAGGGGTGAATGGCCTACATCTGTTCCTATTTCTTAGGTCTTATCACCTTAGAGTAGGTAGTTGGCACAAAGTTCTAGAGTAGACACCATGGCAGTTAATTGTCTGACTTATACCTTTACTTGCATTGCTTTCTCTTGCTTTTAAGTCTCTCTCTCGCTCTTTTATCAGTCTCCCTCTTTCCTGTTTAGGAAGATCCTATATATGATAATGTTGCAGTTCATTGTCGACAGGTACCCAAGGGGCCTTCACTCTGGTCAGATAAAGAATGTTGTTGATCAGTCAGCCCTTGATGCTGACAGCTGATACACTCTGCCTCACTCAACTCAAGAGTGAAAAGCACAAGAACACATCCCTAAAGATGATAATATGAAAGTGTTTGTTTGAATAAAAGAGAGAACATTTTAGATATTTTAACAATCCCTTGGATTTCAAAGGTTGTGGTAAAATTCAAGGGGTGAAACCTGGTTGATACCAAATTGTGGACACAGATTTGGGGCAGCAGCTGTGTTCAGCTCCTCAGGCAGGCAAACTGTGCTCAAAATATGCGGCGTTGGAGAAGTACAGCCGATCAGACAGCATCCGAGGAGCAGGAGAGTCGACGTTTTGAGCATAAGTCCTTCATCAAGCTGATGCTCACAGCATCAACTTCCTTGCCCCTTGGATGCTGCCTGATCGGCTGTGCTTTTCCAGCACCACTCGCTTTGACTCTGATCTCCAGTGTCTGTAGCCCTCACTTTCTCCCAGGCAAACTGTACAACCAACTGCATTTTTGTTAGGAAACTTGCAACTCTGAATTTTTGCAATTGTCTCTCATAAAAAAAGAACAGAAAATATACTAATGTAAACTTGCTCCTTATATGCCCTCTAATCACTTTGAAATTTCTATCATATAGAATGGTCATTAACTGTGTTTTTAAATTAAAAGGTCAACTTCAACATTACACCTCTTTTAAATTTCCTATTCACTACTTTCCTGTTATCTACTAACTTGTTTGTCTATTTTTGTTACTATATGATTATTACATGTTTGCACATTTTTAACCGATTACTTTGGCAATTTGAATTTTGTAATGTAAAGTCAAACTGCATTTCAGCTTTCAGGCTGAGAGGGAGAGATTTCTGAATAGAATACCACTCTTAATTATTTTAATATGCAGCCCAGGGTAACCTATTCCATTGGTTGGCTGCACACAGACGATCTAATAGAATGCATAATACCTTCTAATTCTAACTAGCCCCCAGCTCCTAGAAGCTGCATTTCCCTCTTTAAAAATAATAGGATGCTGTGCCATTTCTTCATAGATTACGATTTTAGGAAAACTTGTATCATTGTTGCAGGTCAGCTGATAGCTAGCCAGGCCTGTGATTACCAGATTCTCCCACAGTGGGCACAAGTGAAGGTATAGCTGCTACTGGGACAATAGGATCGATCCCTCTTTCAATGCCAGTACTTCATTTGGTCTCATGGGTGTCTGTAATGCCCCGATATAACATCTCCTGGCATTACAATCCATGACCATCACTAGTGGGAAGCGTAGTACAATGCAACATAAAAAGTGAGACACTTCTTGAGGGAGTCCTTAATTTTTGCATGGAGCCACTCTGTTCCATTTACCAGTGGCCAGCTCTTTGGAAACCACATGATACTGGCAACAGGACACGCCCTACACAATTGGCTTTTGCACTAGGGGATGGCATTGATACTCTCAGTCCGTGTTTTCAATGTCTCTAACATGATCCTGCCACTGGGTCTTACCCACTAGAGAGACATACATTTTGGTAGTACAGGTCCCTGCCCCATATGGAAGGTGAGTGAGGACTATGGCTTTCTAGACTGAGCTTGGTTTGTGCTGCAAGACTGATTCAAAAGCAAACACTACGTTTCGCAAAAGCCTATTGTCGTCATGGACAAAGAAGTGGATAAATAAAAGGTGATGCTCCCAAATTAGGTAAATTGCTCAACAGTATTCAGCTCAGCTGATTCAATGGTGAAACTTGGTAGCCCAAACTCTTTCTGGGATGCAGATTCACCCAGGATTTCAGTTTTCTTTAAACTCGTCTTAAGATTTGTGCTGCCTTGGAAAACCATGTTCCTAAATATTGCAGGTCTGACTATGGACCAGGAATCAGCAAAAGGAAGTAAACGGATACATTTTTCACTGTCCACAAGAACCTGAAGATTCCCAAAATTCAAAGGACCCCCAGTCTGCAGACAAACTCTCCTCAAGGTCTTCTGTTGCCTGCTGCAGAGATCATGCAGACCAAGATCATGAAGGTGGACAGGGACAACAGGCGTCTCTGCTCCATGCTAATGGAAATGAAGAAATTCAAGAGCTCACTGATGTGCTGGACTTGTTCAAACTAATTTTCATGAAACTGCTTTATCGTAGCCAGGAACCTGGGTGGGAAATCCTGAAGACTTGGATGTCCAAAGTCCAATCCTGATCAGATGAATTGGCCCCAGAGAGAATACTTGTCCCTTCAGACCACCAACTAAGTTCTTGGTGAGAAGAGTCAAAAAGTGTGGCTGTGCTTTTCCAGTGTCAATCAGGCAGTATCTAAGGAGCAGGGGAGTTGACATTTCGAGCATAAGCTCATCAGAAATGTGGGGGAGGGGAGCCAAGGGGGCTATGGGGAAGGTAGCCAGGATTACAATAGGTAGATGAAGGTGGGGGGTGATGGTGATAGGTCGGTGGGGAGGGTGGAGTGGATAGGTGGGAAGGAAGATGGGAAGGTAAGACAGGCCAAGAGGGCAGTGCTGAGTTGGAGGGTTGGATCTAGGATAAGATGAGGAAACTGGTGAAATCAACATTGATGCAGTGTTTTTGGAGGTTCCCAAGGCAGATGATGAGGTGTTCTTCATCCAGGCGTCAGGTGGCTATGATTCGGCAGTGGAGGCGGCTGAGGACTTGCATTTCCTTGGTGGATTAGGAGGGGGAGTTGAAGTGTTCGGCCACAGGGGTGGGGTTGTTTGGTGCATGTGTCTCAGAGATGTTCTCTGAATCCCATCAACCCACCACCCACTACCGATAACTTCCTTTGCCACCACAAGAGATGTAAAACCAGTGCCCACACCTCCCCCCTCACCTTCAAATACAAGGATCTCTCGGTGCGAAGATCCATGGGGAACCAATAAAGGTCCTTAAGTTTAATTAACATAAAGACCTTGACCCACCACTAGCTTGATTAAGGATGGATGACCTACCTACTGGATTGGGGAGAGTCTATTTGCCCCAATCAGGGACAAGATTGGGGAGGAGGAGGGAAACAAGGTGTGGCCACAGAACTTCCCTTCAATCCCACCTGACCACCTGCCCCATGAATTCAAGACTCAAGAACAAAGCACTTCAGTTTTATCCCACAATGTCTAGTTCTCCAGCAATGATCACCATGACCCAGAAGCTTGGGCCTCTGATTGGCAAGCAGCTATTGGTGGGGAGAACATGTGTATCAAGGTACATGACTTATCACGAGTTAAGTTAACCTATGGAGCTACACTGAGTATTACATGACATGAACATCTTTTACTCAAAAAAAGACCTAAGGGGCAACTTTTTCACACAGAGGGTGGTATGTGTACGGAATGAGCTGCCAGAGGAAGTGATGGAGGCTGGTACAATTGCAACATTTAAGAGACATTTGGATGGGGATATAAATAGGAAGGGCTTGGAGGGATATGGGCCAGGTGCTGGCAGGTGGGACTAGATTGGGTTGGGATATCTGGTCAGCATGGACGAGTTGGACCGAGGGGTCTGTTTCCATGTTGTACATCTCTATTACTCTAATCAACACTGATATAAGATCATCAAACTACTTCTGGCACTGCTTTCAGGTCCTTGGGCCAAACTTCAGGCCTGTCTAACCACTTGTTCCCATTCATTAGAGGGCTGAGCTTGAGGGCATCCAAACAGCTCCCAGCAATGGAAATGTGCTCTTTGATTTAGAACAACATGCACTATGTGGCATAAGAGGTATCATTAGTAAGTTGGCTGATGACACCAAAATTGGAGGTGTAGTGATTACAGTGGGATCTTGATCAGATAGACCAATGGGCTGAGAAATGACAGATGGAGTTTGATTTAGATAAATGTGAGGTGCTGCATTTTGGGAAAGCAAATCTTAACAGGACTGATACACTTAATGGGAAGTTCCAAGGGAGTGTTGCTGAACAAAGAGACCTTGGAGTGTAGGTTCATACTTGAAAGTAGAGTCACAGGTAGATAGGACAGTGAAGAAGACGTTTGGTATGCTTTCCTTTATTGGTTAGAGTATTGAGTACAGGAGTCGGGAGGTCATGTTGCAGCTGTACAGGACATTGGTTAGGCCACTGTTGGAATATTGTGCGCAATTCTGGTCTCCTTTGTATCAGAAAAATGTTGTGAAACTTGAATGAGTTCACAAAAAATTTACAAAGACGTTGCCAGGTTGGAGGATTTGAGCTATAAGGAGAGGTTGAATAGGCTGGGGTTGTTTTCCCTGGAGAGTTGGAGGCTGAGGGGTGACCTTATAGATGTTTATTAAATCATGTGGGGCATGGATAGGGTCAATAGACAAAGTCTCTTCCCTGGGATGGGGGAGTCCAGAACTAGAGGGCATAGGCTTAGGGTGAGAGGGAAAGATATAAAAGAGACCTAAGGGGCAACTTTTTCACACAGAGGGTGGTACATGTTTGGACTGAGCTGCTAGAGGAAGTGGTGGGGACGGGTACGATTGCAACATTTAAAAGGCATTTGGATGGGTATATGAACAGGAAGGGTTTGGAGGGATATAGGCCGGGTGCTGGCAGGTGGGACTACATTGGGTTGGGATATCTGGTCGGCATGGAAGAGTTGGACCGAAGTGTCTGGTTCCATGCTGTACATCTATTTGACTCTAAGTCAGGATTGTCCACAATGTGCCTACTCATCCTGCTGCTCCTTATTGAGGTGGCCTCACCATCATTGGGTGGAGTATTTACAGATGTTGGAAATGTCTCATGCTTCCACTTGGAAACAGCCAGACTTTAAGTTCAATACCCTGTAACATTCAAGGCTACAATGAGTAGAAGTCTTCCTTCCCCTCCCCCCACCTCCTGTGTTCCATGGAATGGTCACTTTGCAGACACAGAATCTGCACCCACAGCCCTCTTGCAGAATTGGGTCACCAACTCTCTCTGACCCAAGTGTGTGTGACCGTTCACCACAAGACATCCAAAAACAAGCTGCAACACTTCAACTAACTTTAGTCAAAAGCACCCCTGCAACTTGGGACACCTGGCCCCTTTATTCTTCCATGGGATGTAGGCATTGATAGCCAAGCTAGCTATTGTTACCCATCCCCAGAGGCTCTTGAACTGAGTGGCTTGCTAGACCATTTGTCATTACATTGATCTGGATCACAGGTAGGACACACTGGGTAAGGAAAGTACATTTCCTTCCATGTTTGTGAAAACCAGACTGGTTTTCACAACAAGGTGACAGACAACCCAGGCTAACTGGGAGGGTGAGCTGCAAGGAGGATGCTGCAGTGTCATTTGGAGAAGTTGAGTGAGTGGGCAAATGCATGGCAGATGAAGTATAATGATGTATGGGAGGTTATGCAGTTTGATGGCAAAATCAGAAAGGCAGATTATCTGAATGGTGATAGATTGGCAAAGGGGGAAGAGGGGAGTGCAACCAGATCTGGGTGTCCTTGTACTCCAGTTGCTGAAAGGAAGCGTGTGAGGCAGTAGGTGAGGATGGAAAATGTTGGTCTTTGAGAGGATTCAAGTACAGGAGCAAGGATGCCATGCTGTAACTGCATAGGGCCTTAGCAAGACCATACCTGGAGTATTGTGCAGTTTTTGGCTCCTTAGCTGAACGAGGATATTCCGGCTATGGAGAGAGTATAACAAAGATGATTTACTAGACTGACTCCAGGGATGGCTGGGCTGATGTAGAAAGAGAGACCGGATCGGTTAGGACTAGGTATACAGTGTTTAGAAAAATCTGAAGGGTCGGTGAAAAATGGGGATCTCAGAAACATATAAAATTCTAACAGGACTAGTGCAGGAAGGTGGTTTCTGATGATCGGGGAGAGGGGGGGGTTCCTAGAATCAGGGGCCACAATCTAACGATAAGGAGTAGTCCTTTTACGACTGAGCTGAAGGGCAATTTCTTCACCTTCAGAGTGATGACCCTATGGAATTCCTGCCACAGGAAAGCAGCTGAGACCAAGACATTAAATGTTTTCAAGAAGAAGTTAGATATAGTTCCTAGAGTTAAAGGGATCAAAGAGCATGGGAAAAAGTGGCAGCAGGGTACAGAGTTCAATGATCAGCCATGATCATATTGAACAGTGGAGCAGACCAAAGGAGGGAGAGAGAGAGAGAGAGAGAGAGAGAGAGAGAATGATTAGCGCAGCATTCAAAAGGATGGGATGCCATATAACCATAGCCATTTTATCCCTCTCTAACCAAAAATTGTTACCCACAGTCAAGTAAGGTTAAACAAAATTGGAAAGAATTCCTCCAATTTGGGTTTCCCTCTCCCTCACTTACCTCAAAAAAAATGCCAACGACTACTTCTTTCAACTGGCATGTTTGCTATTTCCCTCCAATTTTGAAAGCCCACTATCTTTGAATTGGACAGCCATGCTACTCTTTAGGTACTAATGGTCAATTTAGGGAACATCAAGTTCCTGTTATCATCGCTGTGGTCCTGAAGACTGTCGGGTTTATTCCACTGAGTGATCAGAAGGTTAAAACTATGCAAGGTAGCTGGATAATTAGCAATGGAGGGATTTTGGCCAAACGTTAAAACATTGGACACTCAAAAATGTTGGAAGACTTGCTAGGGTGAGTGATGCTATTTGTGAAGGAAGAATAAGAAATCACTGAAGGCCACGTGACAATTTTGTTCCTAAAAGGTAATTTTTAAAAGGTGTACACTGCTGTTGGGGAATACTATCAAAGGAGGCTGTATCTCAGATTTTTGTTGGAATATGATTGTTGGACATCAAGATAGGGGTTCAAACATTGTGTATAAAGCTGAAAAGGAAGTTATAAATAGGAAAGTGAAAATCAAGTTAAACCAGTAATAACTTAAAGGTCATTATAGCCACAAATGTTATTATCAAGCTAGACTTCAATAGAACCAGGTTTCTAATCAGATACTTTTTGTAGACTAACCTTTGGAATGCGAGCCAAAATCTAGACATCAAAATGTTACACACAGATAACAAATCCCAAATCAGTCTCACAGTTAATTATGCTTTTGAACAAAAGTTTTTTTATTGCATCTAAATCACAGGAGACTGACACCAGGGGAAGTCCACCCTGCTGCCTAATTGGCTCAGATTGTTTGTTTATAGTTTCTGCATTCTGTGAAAGAAAAAAACTTTGTTTATAAGAATTACTGAATGAGGGGTAATTTGCAGATTCCAATGGTTCTTCCCAATCTCTATGATAAGTAATCATACATAATGGAGGCATCATGTTTAAAACCTATTCATAAAATTCACAACTTTGAATATTTTGCAGAAGAACAGCAAACTTGCTTTTGAATGCAATCAAATGGATTTGAAAGCAGGTATGCTAAAGTGACCGCTGATGTCGTGTAATCATACAATTCAGCACTTCAAAGAATAGTTTCAAAGTTAGTTACATTTTATATTTGCTGATAGTTTCAGATTTAGAATCAAAACTATACAGTATAAAAAAACGCCCTTCAGCCCATTGAGTCAACAAAAAGCTACACTAAATCTACACTAGTCCCACTTTCCAGTACTAGGTCCATAGCCATGAATGCTATGGCATTTCAAGTGCTCATCCAGATATTTTTTGAAGTTTGAGCATTCCCACATCTACTACCCTCCCATGCAATGCATTTCAGACCTGTCCCACCAATAAATCTTCTGCCCTTCACCTTAAAATTACAGCTGCTCTCTATCCACCCTGTCCAGTAACCTCAGTCATCCACCTTGTCCAGTAACCTCAGTCATCCACCCTGTCCAGTAACCTCAGTCATCCACCCTGTCCAGTAACCTCAGTCATCCACCCTGTCCAGGTGCCTCAGTCATCCACCCTGTCCAGTAACCTCAGTCATCCACCCTGTCCAGTAACCTCAGTCATCCACCCTGTCCAGGTGCCTCAGTCAGTTTCTCCCACCAAGTCAGCCTTCTCTGATCTCAAAGAAACAATCTAATCTTATCGAGCCCCTCTTCATTGTTAAAGTACTCCGTTCAGGAAACATCCTGGTGAATCTCCTCTGCACCCCCCTCCAGCGCAATCACATCCTTCCTATAGTTGGTGACCAGAACTGCACACAAAACGTATCTGTGGCCCAACATTATGTACATTTCTACCATAACCTCCTTGCTCTTATAAACTATTGCGCTGATTTGATATCACACAACTTAGAACATTGTTTTTAAAAAATTATTTTTGAAAACAATGCTGGTTAAAGTACAGGCTCACTCATCATCCAATTCATCACTGGATTAGTTTCTCTCATTCTCTTCTCTATTCATCCATAGGATGTGCATGTCACTGGCTGTTCTATTGCCTATCCCTAATCGCCCTGAAGATGATGTTGGTGAACTGGTGCCTTGAATAAATGCTGAAATGTTCGCTTCATAAAATATATAAATGTAATTAATAATGATCAAATTCTTCATCCTTATAGCAAAATAATATATATCAAATGGGAGAACAAACCAGTCATAAAACAGTATATCCCAGTTTTCTCAAACATAGAAGATATGGGTAAACACAAACACAGATACATGAACCTCCAAGACCTGTTATTGAAGTAATTGGAGTGATCGAGGAAAGATTCATTATTTACACATCTAGTCAACCTTTTCTAAAGAGCTAGGATGAGATATTACTCTGACCATAAAAAGGTCATCAAAGTCCATTGTTAGGACACTACCAAGATTACGTATATTCGCAATAATTTATAATACTTTAGATTAAAACACATCTCTTTGCATTGTCAGTGTCAATTTAACTATTCCAACACATCGACAGCTCTGCTCTGGGACTCCAACAGGACATCAGTGCACCAGTGAGCTCACCAGTCAGACTGACTGAAACAAAGACTGCAGTTCGCTAAAAACAACAAAACTGCTTCCTGCTATTAAGTGCATTTTCAGGCAGTCATATTAGGTACTTCTTGCCCACACTACAAACTATCTATAATTTTAATAGCACCATCTACCCAGTATCAAACAAATAGATCAAGTTAAAACCATGCTTTATCATGTGTAAAAAAAATGCTGGTTTGGTGAACTCTACTAATTTATACTGCATAATCTTGCAATAAATCCCTATTAAATGCCCTAGTTGTTTTGTTGATGAAAATAATGAGCCATGAATGACAGCAATTAAAACTAGGTGCTCATAACACTAAACTGCAACATAATTCATTCCGATGAGAACTGAAGTGTTATTAACACTGTTTTAACCCTTTGTGTCACTGCACTTAATTGCCTATTTGCAGAAATGCAAAGTGCCAGTCTGTTGTTGGTACACAGAGATTTAAGGAACATACCAATTTTGCAAGTGCAATTAATCAGTTGTCGACAGCTCCATGGAACAGCAGGAGAGAGCTGAGTTTTTAGGAATAGACAACTGTAAGATGATTTGTGGAAAATAAATCATGCAAAAAAGTGGTTAAAGTAGCAATGAAGCAAAGTTTTAAATAAAAACTTAAGGACCTAGAGGAAATCAATTTTGAATTAACAATTTTACCAATAGTGGTGAGAATGGAGAGCTTGCAACTGCAGAGGAGTGGCTGAGATGAACAGTATTTATGCATGAAGGGAAGGTTAGATCAATAAGAGAGAGAAATTAATGGATGGATATGTTAACAGAAGCCTCAGAATGGGTGGCATGGTGGCTCAGTGGTTAGCACTGCTGCCTCACAGTGCCAGGGATCCGGGTTTAATTCCAGCTTTGGGCGACTGTCTGTGAGGAGTTTGCACATTCTCTGCATAAGTTTCCTCTGGGTGCTCTGGTTTCCTCCCACAATCCAAAAATGTGCAAGTCAGATGAATTGGCCATGCTAAATTGCCCATAGTGTTAGGTGCATTAGTCAGGGGTAAATATAGGGTAGGGGAATGGATCTGGGCAGGTTACTCTTTGGAGGGTTGGTGTGGACTTGTTGGGCCAAATGTCCTGTTTCCACACTGTAGGGAAACTAATATAAAGGTGGCAGATCATGTGGAATATAACCAAGCATAGATCTGAGGGACAAAGTGACATGATTATATTCTGTACTTTTAATACATGTCTATAAAATTTGACATAGCCAATGAACATGCAAGTTACACTGCACATTTAACCAGTTTCCAGCGTTTTCACTTTTGGAGATTGGCAAAAATAGGATAAAAAGGAGTTGGTGAACAATTGTGTAGTTCACCAAGAAAAATTACAGTAATAAGAACACAGAAACTGAGCTACTCGGAAAATGTTTTAGACTCAATTCTTGGTCCATGCTGGTCTAAACCAGAGTAGGTTAGGTGAGCCAAGAGTTGCATCCAATATCCATCAGGAGTTGGAAAGCCTGATTGCTAAGCTCCATCCCCAGGTGTTAATGGATGTATTTCTGAGAGTAACATCTAGTTAGCTTTAATGGCTCGGGATGATTGAAGGCAAGAATTCTAGTCAAAACCTTATGGCTGTTAGGGACGCAGTTATATTTGCAATACGAGTGACCAGACTGTTTTTAAAACACTGGATGGAACAAATTTTACCTGTGAGATTGGGTCTAAATGCAAATAGCCTATGTTACGAATTAAGTTAAATGCAATCACTGGTTCAGTGGTAGTAATCTCCTTTGAATCAAAAGATTACAAGTTGAAATCCATCTTCTTGGTCTCGAGTATATAACTGAGGTCAACACCTCAAAGTAATCATGAATCTGGATGTGCTAATGGTATCTGCACTGCTAGACACATCGTTCAGGTGAGACACTAAACCAAGGCCCTCTCTTCTCTCTTACATGAAAAAAAAATCCATTGGCATCATTCCAAAGAGCAAAGACATCTTCCCTAAACCCTGCAAATATTTATCCTTCAACTAACCTCATGAAATACATTCTAATCATTATGTCAATGCTGTTTGAGAGAGCTTGCTGTGTGCAAAACGTTATAACAGAAGACTTCAAAACTACCTCTGCTTACAAACTCAGTTTGGGAAATATGAAAAGTGACATTAAAAGGTACTACAGAAATCATAGTTCTTTCTTGTGTCTGTTAATATTGGTACTGGAGAGAAAATGCAATTTTTAATGAGAGATTTCATACAGAGAAAATGTGTCATTTGGTACAACGGTTGCTAGTTAACTAAAAGGAGAACATTCAGTTGAGTGCAGGAGCATTCAGGGTGTGAATGGTTTCACAGATTCTCTTTGTGCAAGATGTTGCCATGGTAATGAAGCCGCATTCCAAAGCAGTTCTATTTCTATCCTTGAACATTTCATTTGCAAGGCCACAGAAGGCTGGAATGATTTGCTGGTTGGACATTTAAAAAAACTCCTGAAAGAAGAGCAATTTAGGAAGAGGATAAGAGCATAATATGGGAAAAAAGAACTACAAATCCAGGACAAACCACCTGAAGGTTTTTTTAATGTTTAGAGCAATGCGGCTGTAATACATTGAATTCATTATTGTTGTACAAGGATATTCAGGTCTGAGGAGAACAAGCTGTTGGGAGAACAAGCAGAGGATCTCAAAATAGTCCGACCTATGTGAGTTTGCATATTCTCCCCATGTCTGCGTGGGTTTCCTCCGGGTGCTCCATTTCCTCCCACAGACCAAAGATGTGCAGGTCAGGTGGATCAGCCATGCTAAATTGCCCATAGTGTCCAGGGATATGTAGTTCGCCCTGGGAAATGAGGAATTACAGAGATAGGGTAGGGGGTGTGTGTAGGTGGGAATGCACTTCAGAGGGTCAGTGTGAACTCAATGGGGTGAATGGTCTGCTTCTACACTGTAGGGATTCTATGAAATACCTAACATAAATCTCTGCAATAACTGTCCATTATATCAATGCAACTTGTACTCAGTTGCTAAAAGTTGCAATAAAACTACATCTTGTCTAAAGGGTTTTTCTCAATCACACCAGGCCCTGTAGTTTCCAATCCCAAAACTACACGGAAGCAGCAAACATTGCAATCAGCTTCATACACGAGACTGGTCAGCAGCTCATCACCACTTTCTCGAAGGCAATTTGTAATGGGCAAGACATGCTGGCTCAACCAAAGCCCAGCTTTCCCAACTCGGAAAACAAATTGATGGCAAACACTGCTCCTATTGTGCAGCATCACGGAGAGTGAATGTTGAAGGAGGTGCTAAGCAAACAGAATACTTCACCATGGATGGCACAGAGCTTCTCCTAGCAAGGAAAGCAAGGAGAATGTCATCACAGTCCATTTATAGATAATATGCAGCAACTGGAGGGGAGGGGGGGTGGGGGGTGGGGGAAGGTCAGGCAAGGAGCTACTCACAGCAGGATTCCTAGCCTGTCTGTGGTTACAAGAGCCGTTCACTTGCATGGCTTGCCCAATTTAGTTTTGATCAATGGTAACATTCTCTCTCTCTCTCTCTCTCTTTCCAGAGAACCTCTTCCAGTGACATGTTTGGATTGAGATGATTGATCTCCAATAACCACAATCATCTTCCTTTGTACTAGACTCAATCAGAGAGTTCTTCCTCTTGATTCCCATCAACTCCAGTCAAAGGGCAAGCACTGTCTCCTCACTAGTAGTGGAGCTACTGGGGTTGGACAAAGTCAAAAATCACATGACACCAGGCTATAGTCCAAAAGGTTTAACTGAAACCACAAGTTTTCAGAACCTTACTCCTTCTTCAGGTGCTAGTGAGAGAGGAAGACCTTAGACACAGAATTTATAACTAAAAGGCCAAAGGGTCACTCAACTGATGCAAATGAATTGAACACACCTAAGATGGCTGTTAAATCTTTAATCAGTTAGAATGGAAGTGCAGGTTTCAATTAATATGCAAATCCCAGAATTTCTTTCAAGGCACTATCCCAATATAACTTAAGGTTTTATCAGTATAAAAAGAGATGACATTCGTTCACACCAATTGTATGACCCTTTGATGTTTTATTTATAAATTGTGTGTCTAAGGTCTCCCTCTCTCACTAACACCTGAAGAAGGAGCGAGGCTCTGAAAGCTTCTGTTTTCAAATAAACCTGTTGGACTATAACCTGGTGTCATGTGATTTTTGACCTCACTTGTGTAGTTCAGCTACTCTGTCCACATTTAGACAAAGATTGTAATGACATCCGGAGCTGAGCAACTCTAAAATAACGTGTGTTGAATGCCAAGAAGAAGGTATTCCTTTGCATGTGCCACTTGATAGCATTGCCAGTTCCCCTCCCATCACAGCTGACAATAGAGAATAAGATGATAGGATGGTAATTGGCCAGGTTGGAATTTTTCTGCTTATCTCGATAGGGCCTACCTGCTGGTTCGGACATTGTCTGGTAGATGCCAGTGTTGTAACTGTGGAACAGCTGAACTAAGGGGATAGTAGCTTTGGAGCATTGTCTTCATTAGTATCAGTAGAATGTTGTCAAAGGCAATATCTAGTGCCTTCAGCCATTTATTATCACATGGAATGGACAGAGACCACATTCAGTCCTTCAACCACTGACACAGAGACAGCAGTGTATACCATCTATAAGGTGCACTTATAACAGTACCTTCCAAACCCTTGACTTCTACAACCCAGAAGGACAAGGATACCAGTCGCATGGAAACATCACCACCTGCTGGTCTTGCCAACAACACTCACTGGAATGAATAAATACACCTGGGGAGGAATTGGTGTCAAACTGTTTCAAACAGTGACTAGCTTTTAAAAAGCCATTTCTGTTGAGTTGCACAACATGGCCTCATGGTCCACTTTCTTTACAAGCTGACTGGACTCCCCACTTCAGAATTATACAAGCAGCTTGCAGCATTAGATGGTTTCCAGTTGTTTTCATGACAATCACAGTGACCTGACTGTTCATCTAAATCAGACTCATTGTACCTTGGGAGAGAAGTGGTCAGTGCTCAAAGCTTTGACAAAGGATCAGTTAGACTCGAAACGTCAGCTCTTTTTTCTCTCCTTACAGATGCTGCCAGACCTGCTGAGATTTTCCAGCATTTTCTCTTTTGGTTTCAGATTCCAGCATCTGCAGTAATTTGCTTTTATGGAGGGATATAGACCAAGGGCAAGCAAAAAGGATTAGTTTAATTTAGCATCATCGGTACAACATCAAGGGATGGAGGGCCATTGCAGAGCTGTTTTGTTCTATCTTCAGCTATCTCCCTGTTTGCTGAACAATTGGAACTTGTTTTACTGCCTCTCTAGGACATTGTGTACAGTACACAGTCTCAGTACCTCGTCATCCTAAAGGAAATATCTCAGTTGCATTAGCCATTGCCCCTCAGTGATCCCGCGATAACTTCACAGTGTACATGGAGGTAGGGGTTTGAGCATAGGCAAGGGATTTGGGAAACCAGCAGTTGATAAATGCCCATTACTCAGTGGCGAAGAAAATTGTACAGCAGTTTGCACCCAAAGCTGAGAAACGTGATCTTAAAATTAAAGCTAAAACAGTGCAGCACTTTGAGGTGGATCTGAAAAAATATTTTCCACAGTAAAAAAGATTAGTAGCAATGCAAAATTCTCTCCCACAAATGTCTGTGGATATTGGGATAATCAGAGCTTTTGATAAGATTAACATTTTTGCTCAGCCAGGATGCTAGAGAAATGGAGATAAGTTAGGTAAACAATAACAATAGATCAGTCATGCTCAAATTTAATTGTGGATCTGATTGATTTTCTCTGTTCTGATCTAAAATATCTTAATCTCAAATGCTTTTCCCTCGTTTTAAGTATATCCTGAGAAATGCACATCACATAATTATATGTGTTTAGATCAGAGTGGTGCTGAAAAAGCACAGCAGGTCAGGCAGCATCCGAGGAGCAGGAAAATCGAGTTTCGGGCAAAAGTCGTTCATCAGGAATTTCCTGCTCCTTGGATGCTGCCTGACCTGCTGTGCTTTTCCAGCACCACTCTGACTTCCAGCATCTGCAGTCCTCACTTTTGCCTAGTCAAGTAATTATATGTTGACAAATTGTGGCAAATCTTGATTCATATTCAACCCTATGAGGCCACAATTATTCTAATGCTCTCTGGAGCCATTCTCCGGTCTTCCACGATCAGTCAACCTGATCTCATCCAAATCTTTGCCATCTATATCCTTACTTGCACCAAATCCTTTTCAGCCACCACCCATACTGACTGACCTACACTGAGTTGGGGTCCCAAAAACCCCAATCTCAAATTTTTACCCTTGTTTTCAAGTCTCTCCAGGACCCCACCACTCCTCATCTCTGTAGGCCCCACAACCTCCAGGGATACCTGCATTCCTCCAACTGTAACATCACGTCTCCACCTACAACAACTCCAACATCACTGGCTGTACTTTCACATCTCTCGGATCAAAGATCTAGTATTTCCTGCTCAAACCTCCCCACTTCTCTCTCCAATACCTTCACATGCTCCTTGAAACCCACCTTCGGTGACCTGTATTTTCTCGTGTGGCTTGATGTAAAACTTTATTTGGTAATCACTTCTATAAAAGATGTTAGGGGTGTTTTACTATTAAATGTGGGTTGTTATCTTGTTCCTGCCCTTCTCACATTTTGAGAGATTTCTTTTAAACCATTCTTATAGTATATTAAGTTTAAATGAAAGCAAAATAGTTTAATATCAAAATCTCTTTGGAAGTTAAAGTCCTTCAAAATGTTATTTTTAATTTCCTTGTGGGTAGACCAACTGGAATCATTGTCAGTTTACTGCAGCTAAATAACACAACCATGGTATTTGTCTCATTAATCTAAGATTTCAAAATGCATGCTGTGCAGATGGCTTGGTTGTGAAGTGCAATCTATTACAAACCTGTCTCACTAGAAGCCAACACTATCCCAGCCAACAGCTAGAAGGTTGAATGTCACTGAACTCTTTCAATCTACATGGGAGCCAGGAACTAAACCACAAGGATATAAAGATGCCTCTAATGTCCCCCTGTACAAGTTGGGAAGGAACTTGCTGCCCTTCCCATAAGCAAAGCAAATTCACTTCTCTCAGACACCAGCACGATCTCCACCAAAAGCTTTCTGAAGCCCTTATTGCAACATCTTGACCAGGGCTTGCAGCCAAAGAGTTGGTGTAGCTTCAGAAAGATTACGGTGTTTGGAGTTAGACTGATCCTGAGAAATGCTACAGGAGAACATGGACTTGCACATCACCTTTGATGACACAGTTAAAGTCCAAGGTTATGGAGAAATTTCTCCATGGTTCAGTGACAGCCTGGATGATGGGCAATCCTCCTGATCCATTTCCAGTTAACCATTACTTAAGTAGGGCTCCAAACATCATCTAAGAGACGTTGGGATTTATGCTGAAAGAGCTGAAGTGAATCAGAGGTTGGGGAAGGGGAGGGGGAGATTTGGGGATTATTTTCTTGTCCATCTTCTTCTCTCCAGTCCTCATCCACCCTCACTCTTGGTGATCAGCATATAGGGTGGTACAGGTAGTTCTCCTATAACGTGGTATTGCATTCCTGTGCAACACTGTTCTAGAAAATTGCGCAATATAAAGATGGGAAAAACAGGGTCGGGGCAAAAGGAGAAAAATATCAGTAAAAAATCAAAGTAAAAATGGTAGTTAGCCTAACACAAACAATAGCACAGTCTAAATATATCTTAAATCATATATTTTAATGAAATAATACAGTAAATTTAACGCTAACACTAAAATCACTGAATACAGCACTGTACCTTTCACAAAGCTCTTCCCAGAAGGTGTGCAAGTTGACTGACCATGTGATGTTGATGTGGATGTCAAGTCGTCCTCAATATTTCAAACTGGGGGACAATAAAGATTTTTTTTAATGTAGACTACAATTCCCAGTTTCAAACAAAGTTTCATGACTTGCAGAGCTGGTTGCGTTCCTTTTTTAGCATTTTGCAGACAGAGGGTCCTGAGGCTGGGTTTTGCTGTTCAGCTAGTGCTGGGAATGGAATCGCGTAACAGTGAACTGGAGTTCGCTTTATAAAGAAAAGGTCTGCGATTCAACAATTGCATGACAACCAAATCTCATTTAATAAATGTACATTATAGGAGAACTACCTGTATTTATAAAGATGTGAATAGGGCCTTACAAAGACAAGATTGAAAGGACATTTCCTCATGTGGAGCAAACGAGAAAAAAAAGGCCATAACTTTAGGATAAGGATATCAGATTTAGGAAACAGAGGAGGAAAAAAATTACTTCTCTCATTTTAATGAGTCATGGGTTGAAAGGTTATGGAAAGTGGACAGCAAAGGGGAGTTGAGGCAGGTATGAAATTAGTCACAAATGTATCAAATTTGATTTGATTTATTATTGTCACATGTATCAAGATACAGTGAAGAGTATTGTTTTCTGTGTTATGCAGGCAAATCATACCTTACATAAGTAGATCAGGGTACTGGAAAGTGTTACAGCTCCTGAAAAGGTACAGAGAAAGAACAACTTCCATAAATTTGAAGTCCAATCATAAGTCTGATAACAGTGGGGAAGAACCAGTTCTTGAATCTGGTTGGTATGCGTTTTCAAACTCCTGTACCTTTTGCCCAATGGAAGAGGATGGGAGAGAGTATAACCAGGGTGGGAGGCCTCCCTTGATTGTGTTGGCCACTTTTCCAAGGCAGTAGGAAGTGAAGATGAAGTTAATGGAAGGCAGACAGGTTTGCATGATGAACTGGGCTGCAATCACAACTCTAATTTCTTGCAGTCTTGGGCAGATCAGTTGCCATACCACGTGTGATGCATTCTGATAGGATGCTTTCTATGGTGCATCTATAGAAATTGGCAAGGCATGCCAAACATGCCAAATTTCATTGGCCTTCTGAGAAGTAGAAGCATTGATGTGCTTTTATGATTGAGAGCCTGAATTGCCTCCTCCTAATTCTTATGTTATACTCTTACTTCCCAGCAGCTTTCAGATCTGATGGAAGGTATTGACGTTTGTGAACATTTTTGCCATTTGTTTGTGATGGACACTGGAGTCAAGATGGGCAGCACGGTGGCACAATGGTTAGCACTGCTGCCTCACAGTGCCAGAGACCAGGTTCAATTCCTGCCTCAGGTGACTGACTGTGTGGAGTTTGAACATTCTCCCCGTGTCTGCGTGGGTTTGCTCCGGTTTCCTCCCACAATCCAAAAATGTGCAGGTTAGGTGAATTGTTCATGATAAATTGCCCGTAGTGTTAGGTGAAGGGGTAAATGTAGGGGAATGGGTCTGGGTGGTTTGCACTTCGGTGGGTTGGTGTTGACTTGTTGGGCCGAAGGGCCTGTTTCCACACTGTAACTAATCTAATCTAAAAATACATCGATAAGCAAATGATGTTGTTACAACACTGCGGTGAATCCTTCTGTTAATTAAACCAAACACCCAGAAAAGCTCACCTTGCCTCATAATCTGTTAAAATATGAGTGACAGAGAACTCCCAAATTCCATTATTCAAAGAAAATAATATCAATTTGTTCTTTAACTCTAAAAGTAAACATTAAACAACAACTTTTCACAACTCTAAGCTCCCCTATGTCCAAACTGCCTTATTACCTGCCTCCAACTCTATAACAATATACTGCTCCAATAAAACAATTATTAAAATTACATCAACTTAATTTCAAAACTATATAGTGGCTGTCATCTCCAGTGAAGATCTCCCTGGGTCGTATTCTTTCTTTTACTGTGAAAATGCTTCATATGAAAAGTTATCTTTGATAGAGAGTGTTTCAAATGGCAGTTGTTCTGTCTGACTTTCAAACTGCCTGCCTTTTTTAATACCCCCAACATCGGATTGTCTCATTGGTTCAATGTTGGCAAAACAATAAATTCAAACTTGATTGGGTTTTAGTATCCTGGGGCATAATTTAAACTGATAGGCTAAATTTGAATTGTTGTCAAAATAGCAACCAACTCAGGTATCTATTTCACAGCCAAATGTTACATATTTGCAATTTTCCAGAACACTCAGACTGCTAGTTAATCAGATCACAGGTGCTTATAAGCTCTCAGTGCAAAACAGCATTCACTCTCTTAAAGGTACAGTACACACCTTCAACTTCATAACACCTCCCTCAAGAAAAAAAATAACCCTTCAAATTTTTTTTCTAATTCTTAATCCCATTACAATGAAATACATAGGACATTAATCTAAGTTCATATTAATTTCTGCACACACACACACGCGTATATAAAACATTGGTATCTGTTCAATCTTATCTATGCTTAATCCTTTAAATCCACGATAGCACGTCTGCTATCACATTTTTACAACTCGCAACATGTATAATTTGTAATTTAAAAATCTGTAACATAAGACTGCAAAGAAATCGTTTCATATTTTTGTCCAAGAATGTAAGAGGATTGTGATTCGTGTACACAACTGTCTCTGACACAACATTTTAATATTTACGTAACAAACAGTGTAAGGCCAGCACTAAATTCAATAATTATTTTTTGATCGTAGAGTATTTCCTCTGGTGGATATTGAGTTTCCTTGAAAAGTAGCCAATTGGCTGTTTGAATCCCATTATCATCCTCTTGTAGCAGTACACTAACATCGATTGCAACTTTGAAGGGTTTCAAAACATTTGTTGTAGCTAAAACTGGTGTGGGTGGCTAATATTGCTTTTAAATTCTCAAATGCCTCTTGGCATTGTTCTCTCCACCAAAACTTTGTGTTCTTCTTCAGTAAATCTGTTAGCAGTGTCACCAGACTCCTGAAGTTTGGAACAAACTCCCGGTAGAATCTGCTTAGTCCCAAACATCAAAGCACTTCTTTCTTTGAGGATGGTCGTGGAAATTCTTTAATGGCCTTCATCTTGGCAATCCTTGGAGTCAACCTTCTTTGAACGAAGTTATGTCCCAAGAGTGAGACCTCTGCCTTCGCGAATTCTGTTTTCTTTAAGTTTATTACCAGTTTTGCTTCTTGTAATTGTTCCAAGATATCGGCCAACTGTACCCTATGACGTTTCCATGACTTGCTAAAGATCACTATATCATCCAGATAAACTACACAGTTTGTTAACCCAGCCACAACTCTGTTCATGAGTCTTTGAAATGTGGCTGGTCTCTGGGTCTGATGCCACCTTTCCAAAGCTCCCTGGGATTCAGGATGGTATGTACTTGATTTAAAGTGCTGTATGCCTAAGCTTTCCATGACTTCCTAAAACAGCCGAGCAGTAAATTAGACCCTTGGTGGGACTGAATCTCTCTGGGTAGCCCATATACTGCATGAACAAAGTTACTAATTCATCTACCAACCTTTTTGCCTTAATATTCCATAATGGAATTACAGCGCAGTACAGACCTTTCGGCTCTCGATGAATTGCCTCTGGAAATCTGATATACACATCTATTATGGTTAGCAAGTAGTGGTTACCGCTTTTAGTTTTCAGGAGGAGACCTACACAATCAATCATAACCCTCGTGAAAGGTTCTTCAAATGTGGGAATTGGCAACAAATGTGCTGGTTTTATTACTGTCAGTGACTTACCTACCATTTGGCATAATGACATGTACAACAAAATTTAACCACATCCTTTTGCAATCCAGGCCAATAGAAATGCATTTTGGACCTTAGCCTGAGTCTTTCTCACACCTAGGTGACCTCCTCCAGGTAGTTCACGTGCTACCCATAACACCTCCTGTCTGTGTGCTACCAGCAACACAATTTGGTGTACTTTGGCCCATTTCTCCTCTGCACTAACCTGCCGTGGTCTCCATTTTCATCTTGGGATTCTATTTTTAAGATAACTACCTCTTACGAATACATTCTGATTCCTCTTCTGAGTATGCATCAATATATGTACTTTTTATTGTCTCGTCTTTCTGTTGTAAGTCCACTACCCTTTCAGGAGTAAACACTTCTGCCTTTTCAGGTTTTTCCTGCACCATTACATCAAAGAGGATATCCGCTAACTGAACCTCAACTCCTTCATCTTTCTCTTTAGTTTTTGCTTTGTGTTATGACTTATGATAGTGGGATCGTGTTACTACACAGTCTGGGAAAATTCCAGGATATTTTTCTTTTAATTCCTCTGTTCCCTGCTCTTCCTTGGGCTTCTCCACAACAAGGGGTGTCACTCCCACCTTGGACCCTGCCAAATCGTTCCCAAGAAGAAACTGTATTCCTGGATGTGACACTCTGTCAATCACTCCCACTGTTACTTCCCAAGTCTTGAGTTGGCACTCAAACCTGATCTTACATAGGGGAACGTTATATTTCTGTCCACCTATCACACAAATTACGAGTCTCTCAGGTAACAGGTCAGAAAGAGTGCAAATACGTTCATTTCTTACTATTGAAGACCGGTTAGATCCTGTATCTTGCAAAATTATAACTTCTTTCCCTTCTCCCCTGTTCTTTCTGAGTACACCTTACCCACAGAAGTGAAGTCTTTATAGAGATCAGGTATTAACTCTATACCCAGCCCTTGTGTAGGCTGTGAACTCTCCCTATAGCTCCTCGACTTTTCTTGGGGCTTCCTTTATTACTTTCACTAATGTCACTAGCTTAGCTTCTTTTACCATGTCTTTCCCACAGTGCCTTTCCTAACAACCAGCACTGTGACTTTACGTGTCCAACTTTATCACAGTGGAAACACCAGAGACCTATTACCTCCTTTTTATCCTCTTGGGCTTCTGTTTTAACTTGTAGTAAACAATTACTCTTTGTTTTGTACTTTGATCTCCCCTTCTCCCAATTTCTATCCCTCATAGGATGTAATTCTTGCTAGAAGCCAGACTTTACATCATGCACCAATGTATATTCAACTGCCATCTCTGCTGCTTTTCTCACTTCTTGAACTTTCTATTCATCCACATGAATTCTTATCATCTCTGGAAGTGAGCTTTTAAACTCATCTAGTTTAATAACCTCTCTCAGAGCCTCATAGGTCTTACCTATTCTTTAATGCCTGCACCCATTTCTCAAAATTACTCTGCTTAATTCTTTCATACTCAACATCAGTCTGACCTGGTTCCTTCTTTACATTTCTGAACCGCTGTCCATACGCTTCTGGTACTGATTCATAAGCACTCAAAATAGTCTGTTTCACATCTGCATAACCTCTTGACCACTTGTCTGACAGTGCTGCAAATACCTCACTGGCTCTGCCTATCAGCTTAGTCTGAACTATCATTACCCACAAGTTAGCTGACCATTCCATCTGCCTAGCTAATTTTTCAAATGAAATAAAGAAGGCTTTGACATCTTTCTCATCAAAATGTGGCAGAGTTTTAACATACTTATATACATCACTACCTTTTCTCCATTTCCATCTTGTTAACTTGACTTTCCTGAATAATTTTTGAAAAGCGTGGTGCTGGAAAAACACAGCAGGCCAGGCAGCATCCGAGGAGCAGGAGAATCGACGTTTCGGGCATAAGCCCTTCTTCAGGAAGGGCTCATGCCTGAAACGTCGATTCTCCTGCTCCTCAGATGCTGCCTGGCCTGCTGTGTTTTTCCAGCACCACGCTTTTCAACACTGGTCTCAAGCATCTGCAGTCCTCACTTTCTCCTTTCCTGAATAATTCACAATTTCTGAAGTTCAAATTCTCTCTCCCTCTCTCTTCCTTCTCTCTCTTTGTTCAGCTAAGAACCTTCTCTCCCTTTCTTTATTTTCTAACTCCATTTGCTTCAATTGTAATTTAACTTTTTCTAACTCTACTGCACCTTTTTGTTTCTCTGTCACACCGAAGTGCTTGACTAGCTCCTTTATAATTTCAGCTTTCCTTTGGTCCCTGGTTAGACCCAATTCTAACCTATTTGTTAATTCTAAAAGTATGGCCTTCCTCTGTCTTTCTAAACTTTCTTGGCAAATTTGAGTATCATTTTCAAACCCCAGAACCTCTTTAGCAATCTTAAGAGCCATTTCTCTCATTTTTATTTAACCAACCACCAGTAACCGAAATTAAACAAGTTGTCTCAGCTACATTTTATTTAAAGATCTAATTGGCAAGTGTTTAAATCTGTTGAGATCTTTTGTAACCCAAATCTGTTCAAATCTGTCCAAATCTCAGACTGGATCTGTCTAAACCAGTCCAATTCATGGACCCGAGCCCCTAAACTATTACAACATGGCAGTCAACCCTTCTGTTAATTAAACCAAACACCCAGAAAAGCTCACCTTGTCTCATAATCTGTTAAAATATGAGTGACAGAGAACTCCCAAATTCCACTATTTAAAGAAAATAATATCAATTTATTCTTTAACTCTAAAAGTGAACATTAAACAACAACTTTTAACAACTCTAAGCCCCCTCTCTCTTAAATGCTTATTACCTGCCTTCAACTCTATAACAATATGCTGTTCCAATAAAACACTTATTAAAATTATATCAATTTAATTTCAAATCCATATAGCGACTGTCATCTCCAGTGTCTTTCTTCTTTAAGCTAAAGATCTCCCTGGGCCATATTCTTTCTTTCATGGTGAAAATGTTTCATATGAAAAGTTATCTTTAATAGAGAGTGTTTCAAACGACAGTTGTTCTGTCTGACTTTCAAACTGTCTGCCTTTTTTTATACCCCCAACATGGGATTGTCTTATTGGTTCAATGTTGGCAAGAAAATATATTCAAACTTAATTGGGTTTTAGTATCCTGGGGATAATTTAAACTGATTGGCTAAATTTGAATTGCTGTCAAAATAGCAACCAACTCAGGTATCTATTTCATAGCCAAAATATTTCATATTTTCATTTTTCCAGTTCACTTCGAGACTGCTAGCTAATCATATCACAGATACTTCTCAGCTTTCCGTGCAAAATAGTATTCACTCTCTCTTAAAGTTACAGTACACACCTTCAACTTCATAACAATATCAAACAATTAAGGCATTTCTGTGGACCTACTCATGTAGGTTTACAGAAAGTTTGATTCAAATTAGATCAAAGGCAATTTTAAAAATATGGCTCATTGTTGTATGGACAATTTCAGAGAATACAGTTTATAATGCCATCTTTCAAAGGGCACTGAGGAAAATTCAAATGTGATGAGATGAATACAAATTGGGGCTTTCAAAAACAAATTGAATAAGAATGAAAAGTAAATATTTGGTAAGATATTGGAATGGGGCAAGAGAGGAATGATCGAAATGGTTACCCCTGCAAAGAACCAGCATGGATCAGAAAGGTGAATGGCTTCTTTGAGTTGCAATCATTCTATGATTATAATGTATGATAAATTCCATAGTGTTACAGAGAGGAGTCTTGGTTCATCCTGATCTTTGAGTCTCAGTTCCATATTATGCAAGAATTTATTTACTGAGTCAAGAGAACTCTAAAACACTAAGCAGCTATGGTTTAAACAGGAATGGGAATCATTTTACTGCAGTGGTGAAAGAGTCTTCTCAACAGACTCTCTTCATGAAACCTACTTGTAAATTAGATAGAGCCTGAGTGGAACTGCTGCTTAAGGCTAGAATTCAAATTCAGTTCCCCTGTTCAGACCTTAATACTTCAGCTTTTCACCAACTTGACTGCTAGCACCATGGCAAAGTTTCACACATGCTGCTCCTGTGCACAAGGACACACACTCTAGTTTCTTCTGATAGAAAATGTCAGAAGTCACATGAGATCAGGTTATAGTCCAATAGGTTTATTTGATATCACAAGCATTTGGATGTTTCGACATGGGGTAAACCACCCCTGCTAATTTAAACCAGCAACACAAAAAAATTTACTCCATGTGGTAATCTGTGAAAATTCGAGAGACCATGAACACTAAAGGTGACTAAAATTAACAACTTTATTTTTTAAAAGATTTAACAGAGAATAATTAACTAACAACTCCTTTCTCTAACCTATTTTTAAACTTTCCTTTCTATAACACTGGTCCGATAAAACCCCAATTAAGATTTACCAAAAAGTCCAAATTGCAAAACCAGCCAGCTGGCAAATATTCTCTTTGTATCTTTCTCAGTTTGCTTTTCTTCTTAGGGTTACTATTTCACAGGGCATTGATAGATAAAGGTACCTTTCAGAGAGCTATTCTGCATATGTTGGTGGCTTGGCAGTTCTCTTCCAACTGTTCAATTTTTTGGGGGTTTATACACCAAAGCATCAGATCGTTTCATTGTCAAAATACGAAAATCAAACTTAATTGGAGTTTCGTATCTTGGGGCATATTTTAAACTGATTGGCTGAATTTGCATTTGTTTTTGTCTCATAGCAACCCAGGTACTGCTAGCTGCTGGACCAAATGTTACATTGTAAATTCTCCAGCAATCTGTGTGCTTGCTAAGTTCATCAACTCGTTTAAAGGTACAGTATATCTCTACACCTTCATAACATGGAACACTGCCCCTTTGTCAGATGAAGCCTTCTGAAAGTATTGTAACCAGGATTCCTGGTCTGGTCAACTATATATGCATACATACTCACAAGTACGGCTTACGTATATTTTCTGTATATGTAAATTGTTGGGGTGGAGGGGTCAATTAAAGAAAGAAACATTAAACTTTCAGAAAATATTCCACTATTTTGAATTTGTTCCCTTATTGCTATTGAAGTCACCTGATGAAGGAACAGCACTCCAAAAGCTTGTGATTTCAAATAAATCTATTGGACTATAACCTGGTGTCGAATGACTTCAGACTTTGTCCACCCCAGTCCAACACCAGCACCTCCACCTCTGATAGAAAGGCATCAAGATTTCCAAAAATTGATCAGTGATAGCAAAAAAAGTTAATTATCTACAATATTGTATTTTGGACTGTTTCTATTTAGAAACCAACGTTGGAATGGAATGAAATTCTGCCGTTCTCAATTCAGCCTTCCTTGGCTGATAATCTGATAACAGTAGGAATCTATATACTTTAAAGAAGAACTGACTTCATCCAATTGCTCAGTTGGAACAGGCAACATGTAATTAAGTAATATAGCCTTGAGCCCAGACTCAATACTTTGGGCTGGATTTAGCTGATCTCAGAAAAGTGACAAAATTCACTTCAGTGCACAGGGAAAGTTCATCATGGTTCCCATTCTTGTTTGCTACTGAAACATACAAAGCTCTTAGGGAACTCTACAGGGTGGATCTGGAGAAGTTGTTTCTCTTTGTGCGACAGTCTACGACTGGAGAACATTCTTTACTTCAAAGGGAATGGGGTATGAAAGTAGGAAAGTTTTGATAAAATTTTACAAGGTGTATATCAGATCACAGCTGGAATACTGAACAGTTTTAGGTCCTTGATCCAAGGGAAGATTTACTGGTATTGCAGGCAGTCCAGAGAAGATTCACTCAGCTGAGCCCAGGAATGAAGGGACTGTCTTATGAGGCCAGGGCCTTTACTTGTTGGAAGTGAGAAGAATGAGAGGTGACCTGTTGAAACATACAAGACTCTTCAGGGACTTGACAGTAGGTGCAGAGAGGCTTTTTCCCTACGGGAGAGTCTAAGAACTGTATAGAGGGATAGTATGTTTAAGACAGATGAGGAGGGAGATTCTTCTCTCGGAAGGTGGTAAACCTGTGGGATTTGTTACCAGAGAGGGATGTAAACGTTGGGTTGTTATGTATATTCAAGGCTGAATGACAGATTTTAATCAGTAAGAGAATCAAGGATTATGGAGAAAAGGCATGAAAGGGGAGAGGAGGATTATCAGATTATTTTGATGTAATAGAATGAACAGGCAGACTCAATGGGCTGAATAGCCTACTGCTGCTCCTCCATTTTATGATCTTACAGAATTAATACCAATGCTAAAATGTATCATTTTGGGGACACCATGCAAGGTTCTGGTGTTTTAAACAGCTCCAAGTCTGAACCTCTTTCTCATCGTCACCTGTTGATGTTCTGTAATGATTAGAATTCTATAGCTTCCATTACAAATTCTTTACACTAGCCATACAGTTTTGATCACAATACAACTTTGTAGGATATACCTGACAATCCAGCACTGGAGCACTTTACTGTCACTCAGCATTTTTTGGTTCTTGAAATGTATCTTCTGAATACACCGTGGGGGGGGGGGGCACAGTGGCTCAGTGGTTAGCACTGCTGCCTCACAGCACCAGGATCCCAGGTTCAATTCCAGCCTTGGGTGACTGTCTGTGTGGAGTTTGCACATTCTCCCCGCATCTGTGTGCGTTTCCTCCAGGTGCTCTGGTTTCCTCCCACAGTCCAAAGGTGTGCAGCTCAGGTGAATTGGCCATGCTAAATTGTCCATAGTGTTAGGTACATTAATCAGAGGGAGATGGGTCTAGGTGGGTTATTCTTTGGAAGGTTGGTGAAGACTGTTGGGCTGAAGGGTCTGTTTCCACACTGCAGGGAACTTTTGAAAAAAAATTTTGTAACCAGGATTATTGGTTTAGTCAACTGTATATACATACATACTCATAAGAACTGTTTCCATATATTTTCTATATATGTATATCACTAGGAAGTGGTGGGGAGGAACAATTAAAAGGAAGAAACTAAAATTTCAGAGAGTAGTCCCCCAATTGTTCCTTTATTGCTAAATTGAAGAGGGTCCAATGGTATAGTGCTTACTGCACACAATGACTAATCCAAACATCTGTAGATTTATGATGGCATGAGTTCAAATCTGATTTTGACATGTAAGAAACTTAAATTCCAATTATGAAGTAAAGATCAGTATTGGTGAGCATGGAACTCCCTTTAGGAAGAATACTAACTCCCTTTAGGAAGAATATTTGCTGCCTTAACCAAGCCTGATGTACGGCCCCATTTGATGTGGTTGACTTTTGACAAAATAGTAGTGGGTCAGTCAGTCATCGAGAAAGTGACTCACCACCAGCTTTTCAACAGCAATTAACAATGGGGAAATAAATCCTGACCTCGCCAGCAACATCACATCCTTAAAATATAGCCATTCATGTGGTATTTTCTCAGATGACCACTCTTTACCTTGTGGTATTTGTCACCATTACTCAGCTATGTGGTATTGCTAAGGATTGTTTTGAGTTTGCTGTTACCAATCCTCCCTTGTCTTGGGCCCAAAGATTCATGGTATAGGATCCATCACTGTCCAGTATCTAAAAGGTACTGTCCTTGGATAACAAGGTCTATTGCATAATAACAATTAGTACAACCACATTTGGTGAGGCATAATTCCGAGGATATTGAGAAGCTTGTACAGATGCATCTCTCTCTCTCTCTCCAAAGAGACAGTACAAATGCACAGACTGATATCAGTAAAATGGGTGGAACTTTTAACATGAACATTAACCCCTTGAGAACCTTTACCATATATATTACCTCAAGGAATTTATTTAAATTGTTTTCACCTTTTGTTAAAATAGATTCATAAATTTACCTCAGTTATTTGCAGATGTTTATAAATCACTAAGCTGAAGCAGATCAAGTTCCAAATACTCTAAATGCTTGAATCAAATGAGGAGATTTAATATCTTCATTATGTCATGATCCCTAAAAGAGGAATTGTATTTGACATGGACATAACCAGTCAGGCAAAATGAAAACATTTGAAGCTCAAAAAAGCAATTTTGAGTTATATTCTAAATTCAGGGCTCATGTTGCACAGTAGTAGTGTCTGTACCTCTGGGCCGTGAGACCTAGGTTCAAGGCCCACCTGCTCCAGATGTGTGTCATAAGATCCCTGAACAGGTTGACCAGAAAATACTCTGTACTCTATGTTGAGACTCATGCTCAAACACAAGACCAGGCCTCTCCAAGAAAATATGTTTCCGGAAGTTAAAAATCAACCACAACTAATGTTGTGCCACTATTTAAGAAATGTGGTAAGAAAAAGCCAGGGAGCTATAGGTCAGTGAGCCTGACATCAGTGGTTGGTGAGTTGTTGGAGGGAATCCTGAGAGACAGGATTTACATTTATTTGGAAAGGCAAGGATGGATTAGGGATAATCAACATAGCTTTGTGTGTGGGAAGTTGTGTCTCGCTGACTTGATTGACTATTTTTTGAAGAAGTAATGAAGAGGATTGATGAGGGCAGAGTAGTGAATGTGATCTATTTGGACGTGAGTAAGGTGTTCAACATGGTTCCTCATGGTAGATTGTTGAGCAAAGTTAGATCACACTGTATAGAGAGAGGACAAGCCATTTGGATACAGAACTGGCTTGATGATAGAAGACAGAGGGTGATAGTGGAGGCTTGCTTTTCAGACTGGAGGCCTGTGACCAGCAGTGTACCATGAGGATCGGTGCTGGGTCCACTGCTTTTTATCATTTATATAACAAGGACTAACAGATGGAGTTTAACTTAGATAAATGTGGAGTGTTGAACTTTGGAAAGGCAAATCAGGGCAGGAATTGTACACCAAATGGTAGGGTCCTGGGAGTGTTAGTGAATAGAGAGATCTTGGAATGCAGGTTCATAGTTCCTTCAAAGTGGAGTTTCAGGTCGATAAGATTGTGAAGAAGGCATTTGGAATTCTTGTCTTTATTGGTCAGTGCATTGGTTAGGCCACTTTATTGGTCATGTTGTGGCTGTACAGGACATTGGTTAGGCCACTTTTGAAATATTGTGTGCAATTCTGGTTTCTCTCCGATAGGAAGGATGTTGTGAAACTTGAAAGGATTCAGAAAAGATTTACAAGAATGTTAAGAAGGTTGGAGGGTTTGAGCTATTGGGTGAATAGGCTGGGACTCTTTTTCCTGGAGCATTGGAGGCTGAGGGATGACCTTATAGAGATTCATGAGGGGTAAGCACAGTGTTAAATAGGTAAAGTCTTTTTTTGCCCAGAGTGGGGAGCCAAAAACTAGAGGGCATAGGTTTAAGGGGAGAGGGAAAAGATATAAAAATATCCTAACAAGCAACTTTTTCACACAGAGGGTGGTGTGTGTATGGAATGAGCTGCCAGAGGAAGTGATGAAGGCTGGGGTATATGAATAGGAAGGGTTTCGAAGGATATGGGCCAAATGCTGGCAAATGGCACTAAATTTATAAAGGATATCGGGTTGGCATGGACAAATTGGACCAAAGGGTCTGTTTCCATGCTGTATACCTCTATGACTCTGATGATGAACTTCACACCAAACAGATAATCATTTGGTGAATCATAATGATGTTAGTTTTAAATCTGTAATACTAGAAGATCAAAATGGATCCCAGTGATTTTACATCTTCAGTTTCCCTTGCTTTATATTGGCCATGATTGCTAACTTTCAATATTTCATCTGAAGTTTTATTTATATTGCAATTAATATTTTCACTGCAATTTACTATTAAATATACTTGTAACCCCCTTCAGTTATGTTTTGCAAATACAAAGTTTGACCCACTTGAATAATAATGTAGTAACTGTATCAGCATACAACTCTCACCCTTGTGAGAGAAGGATTTGGTCTCAACACCCACTCCAGAACTTGAAGACAAAAGTCAAGACGGGCAAACCAGTCCTGAGGAGTACTGCATTGCTAAAGATGCTCATTTTCAAATGGGAAGGACCTCACACTCTCAAGGGAAAAAGATCCTATGGCACTAATTTGAAATACAGGCGAGTAGATATTCCGCAATCAGCATCACAAGTACAGATTTTGGTCATTAGCATATTGTTGCTGGTGGGAATTTGCTTTGTGCTCATTAAGTACTCCGTTTCCTAGACCATAACAATGCCTCATTTCAAAAGTACAGCAGTAACTGTAAAGTGCCTCGACACATCCAGTGGTGATGAAAAACACTGCAGCAATACACAGAATTATTTCTTACCAGTGTGACATCAACATAAACTATTTTTCTTTACGAATGCAGACTTACCATCAAGCCCAGATTTAAATTGCAAATATTTTGTGCTGTTGGAAACTAACCCGCCCAGATTCACCTAGAAACCATGACAAAATTTGCTTAATGAGCACTCATACAAGCTATTACAGGAACTAAAACACACATCTGTACCCTCCTGATGGCTGATAGAAACCACCTGCTGGAACTCACTAATGGAGTATTTAATGTGCACACCTGCAGCCTCTTCATGCTCGCTTTCACACCCCCCGGGTTTGATCTAAACACCAATGTTACGGACTGTTACTATTCTCTTTCATTACAATCGTCTGATAGACTGAACAAGCAGGTGCATTTGCAACCTATATAAAAAAATGATTTTTTTCACACCACGACCTGGGTGATTCACATCTTTCATTCCCTTATTTTGATGTTAATTGCCTAGTCTCACTATTTCTTTCCTTGTGCCTGCGTTTCCACAGGTATAATTTTCCAAAATTGAAGCAACAAAAACCTCTTGTACAGATTGTTTAAAATTTGGTCAAATTTTAAAACACTCAGAAGTACTTAATAAATGAGGTAACTACAAATGCCTGTCAGACAATGGATTTTGCAATGTACAATATTTTGACATTTCATGTAAGCTGGAACTACAAACTGTCAACTAAACGTTTTTTCCCCCCTCTGGTATTATAAATATCTAAGAAACAACTGGAATTTTTATATCAGTCTAAAAGTACTTTAAATGTCTCCATCACATATGCTTCACATCAGCACACTCAGCTAGAAATTATAATTGGAAGAAACCCTTCTTTGTCTCTCAGCTGTTTGCTGATCTTTCCATCATTGGTTCCTTTCTTTGTATGACACTGCCATCTGGTTCACTGGATTGGCCAAAACTAGCAAAGGCACTGACCATTGATATTGATTGACCTGTTCTTTCACTCTGATGAGAGACAAAATTTCAGAAAATAATTTTAAGAAAGTACTTTACAGAAGAGGTAATTTGATTTGTAATATATTTTCACACAATTATCTAATTGTAAGTTCTTTTTACAAAATGAGGAGGAAGAAAACAGCATCATCTGGCCAGCTGTGAGGGGTATTGGGGGAAGCTGTCAGGCTGAGCAGCTGTGCTTTGAAGTCCCTGTGATTGCAGATATTTTTAAACAGCCTGTTCAGCCATATTATGACACACCTCTAGAGCAGATGGGACTTGAAGCCAGGCCTCCTGGCTTAGCGGTAGGTACACTACCACAGCATTTTGAAAGCCTACCCTGAGATTGTATCATGTCTGTTCCTACACAGGATGAAAAGTCCAACTTCTGTTCCCTCCTATTTTGTACCAAGGAAATGCTGTGAACTCCAAGTTTCTGAATACAGTGAGAATATAAACAAGAAGGAGACAACACCAACATTGAACATTTGAGTAAGTGGGAGTTTGTTATGCATCCTTGGTGGGGAGAACATGGCCTGGAGCAAACACAAGCAAAGAAAACTATGTAATGGAGGCAACTGTATTCTAACTTGATAGAAAAGTAAAATAATATGAATTCTGGAAATTTGAAGTAAAAAAACACAATGCTAAAAACAGCAGCTCTGGATTATCAGTGGAGAAGACACAAAGTTAATGTTTCAGAATTGTAACCTTTCATCAGAACTGAAAAGAGATGTAATAAATAGGATTTGTGTGAGTGAGTGAGGGTGGGGAGAAGAACAAAATGGAAGATCAGTGGTAGGGTGGAGTGTAGGAGAGATTAAATTATACGAAGTTTACAAAACCAAAGGGAATGGTAATACGTAGAGAAACAAAAGACGTATCTAGATGAGGTGTGAATTTTGGGATAGCCACTGTAAGTAAAGGATTTGAAAGTTTAAAAACAAATTTAAAAACAAACAAATGAATGGGGCCAGAGGTTATAATCTCAAAGAGTTAACCTCAATGTTGAGTCCCGAAGGTTGCGAAGTACCCACATGAAAGTTGAGGTATTATCCTTTGAGATTGTGTGTTAATCCTGATTGTCCTGCCGGAGTGTTTCAATGACAAAAGCTCTGAGCAGTAGCAAGGTGGAGAATTGAATGGAAAGCATCAAGAAATTAATTGTTCTGTTGACAAACTGAGTGGGGATGTTCTAAAAAACAGTTACCCAGTGTGTGTTTGGATGTCCTGCTGCAGAGCAAACAATCTTGTGAACACCCTATACAGGATACTAAATTGAAAGATTTATAAGCAAATCATAGTTTCACTTGGCAGGATTATCTGGGGCCTTGGAGAGTGAAGAGGGTAATCTTATATCTCCAGCATTTGTGTGAGAAGATAGCATAGGTACAATTGTTGTTGGTAATGGTGGAGTGGACCAAGCTATCAATAGAGGGAATAGTCCCTTCATAAAGAGAAGAGGTCAATGATATGTTTGGTAGTGAAACTACACTAGAAGTGGCAATAGCTAACCTAGCCTTGCATCTCAGTTTCCTCAAAGTCTTTTATGTTAATATCAAACACAATCACTCTGAAATCAGAGTATCTTGTGGGCTACAGTCTACAATGGGAAGTGATATCCTTCCATGAAAGAATTTCCTAGTCGATCCTCAGAGCTGCAGGCCTTATAGCTTTTGCTTTCAGAGACCAGGCGGGGAGGCACCTCAAACAGCTGGCATCATCTCAAGTAGCTGGCTTCTTTGGCCTGCAAAAATATCTGAATTTTCGTTCCTATTTTAAGATCAGGAGAGAACCAGTGCTTAAGAATATTGGTCAATGCATATCACCTAATCATGGTGATCTCGGTAGTTTTAGCTCAAATTCAGACAAGTGGATTTTAGAGTGGTGGGTCAGGGTTTGAAGAAGGTGTATCTTGTTAGTAGTAAGTATATTTGAACTCAAATCTAATCAGAACATTTCTTCAATCTGGGTATTAATACTAACACTCTCTTGCAGTGTTGTTCTGGTATGGGGCCCCATCCAAATGCTAGAGTGAATGCTGTGATGTAGAATGTGTGATTTATATATATTTTAATATCATTTGTTTGGATTTTTTGATTTTGAAGTATTGATGTATGGGTATTTTTCTATCTGTCTGAAGGAATTATTTATTATTTGACAATGTTTCTGTAGGCATGGTGACTTTAAAAAAACAGTTTGTGAGAGCTAGTTTTCAGAACTAATTGTTTTAATTTACCTCAGGAGGATTTACAACTTCACAAGGTAAACTTAACAATTGTGTCTCAAGGTTTCTGTTAGAAATTGCTGGACTGTTTAAGTTTAAAGGTAACATGCATAGCTAAGAATAAGACCTTTTTCAGTTTTGGGCAGTTCTGCAGATACTTCCATGTGTAAAGTTTCTCCTGAGAATGGGAGAGTATAATGTGATTTGTTAACACTAAGTTATTTGAAAGTAAGGAGTCAATGATAATTCCAGACCAGAAGTGTTTAGATAAAACCCTGACTATTCTAAATTAAGAATATTTAAAATCAGGTGTAGAATAGCTGCAGGGAGAGACTATCAGATTTTCCATACTGGGAATTGAAGTCAAACTAAATGTATTGAGTTTTTGGAATTTTCCGTATGAATAATGATATGGGATGTTTTTTGGTACGATACAGGAATGTCTTGGAATGTGTAAAAGAGTATTTTTGGGATGAGTGGGATTATATTTCATCATGTTTCAAAATCTTGAATTTTTGTTATGAGTGAATAATCTGGTTTATCTTCATTTCTTTTGCTTTTAATAAATTTGTTTTGTTGTTAAAAACAAATCTACAACATTGTGTTTATGTTTGAATGAGATGCCATCCATCATAAAACCAACACAAAATATCAAGTCAGGTTTCAGTCTGGGATCTAACTTGTCTAGTAGTAACATCATCTGGGATCATAAAGGTGTATAGTGCAATTCTTCTGGGAGATGGTACATGGACTCTTTAGTTTGACATCCCATGGGATATTAGTTCAGTGTGGCATTAAGTCAGGATAACAAAGATACTCAAGTGATACCTGGGCACTTCATAAACTCAACCAGAATTTATTGAAATGCATAAAGTGTGGGTGATCCTGTCTGTTTTCTCAATACTGTAATATTAACATCCAGACCCTGAATTTGACACATGAGCATACACCGTCTGTAATCTCTCCTGGATCTGAGTGCCATAGAAATCAGGTAATATTTTTAAAAAACACTGCCACTGTAAATACTTCCATCACAGTGTGCCCTTAATATTCTGAAAAAATTGTCAACTTCAGTGAATTCGCTTGCAGACACAATGCCCCATTGGAATATTAAATGATGTATGTATCTCTTGCGTCCTTGGTAATTGGCAGCTTTCCCTTTTCCTTCCCATATCTGTGTGCCAATGTTTGCAGAGATATTTATGAACCCTGACAGCATATTATTGTTCTTTATAAATGCGAATGAAACATTTTACAGTAGCCGGCTGGTGTAATTACAATTAAATATATTAGTTTGTTTGTTGCAAAGAGAATTGGTTTGAGAAAGACATGCTTCAGAAAATTAAATTACTGCAATTTGAATACAGTCTGGCGAACTATCGAATTATACTGATACACTATCTCATTCTCATACCTGTTTCTTTCTTTCATGCCCATTTTCTCTTCCTTTCACTTTTTCACTTTTTCTCTGTCTCTGTCTCTCTCTCTCTCTCACTCTCTCTCAACCACATGCATTGGCACATACATATTTTACAGTAAGTGCTCCTATTTATTATATACTGTATTTAAACAGTTATTTGGAGATTATCCATGAAGACCTTTTGGTTCAAAGCCTTGGTGAATTCAGAAAGGTAATTACATTTTCTTGAATCTTTTGAGTGTGCTTGATTTGGTTTTTCTTTTCCTTCCGATTTTGATAAATTACGATGTGCCATCTTTCACTGAAAAGGTATGTGAAAGGCAGTGATGCTGCTTTGTGCTGCTGCTGTGTAGTAATTGGTTAGCAATTCAACACTATCTCCAAGGATTAGAAGACCCATTTTGGGAATTCTTTGTAGAACCCATACTCTGCTGTCTCTGAGTCTAGTTTCACAAATGTATGAAGGTTAATAATTTGTAATTTTATGGTAATATGCAATAGGGTTCCCTAAAGCATCATTAAAATTCCTGGAACACCCTATTTAACAAACAAAATTTAAGGTATGCACTCAATGTGAAACTGTTAAGATAGCAGTATTCCCCCTCTGGAGGGAAAATCAAGCCTTTCTCCAGAAAAAGGAGTTACGTTCCCTTTCAACAAAAGTCCTGTATACTCCTTGTCTACCTTACACATTTGATTTACGAATGACAGAACTCACCTCTGGCCTTTTTTGTCATAATTAGAGCTACAAACTGGTCCATGGTGTCATCTTTTTGTGTTCCTTTCTTCTACTTAGTTTTACTAACTCCAATAAGCCCATTCCAAACACACATGGCCCGACCTATTACCATTTAAAAAAATTAACTTCTGAACTTCACCTCCACCCTCAGCAACTTTCTTCTTAATCTGACGAGTTCTTAGGGAAGTTCCTACTTTCCATTCTCTACCCTGGCTACCCGCTTTCTTTTCAGTTTCTCTCTTTTTTTATTCTTCTCAAATTTCTGGGAATTACCAAAAACTGGTTTACAGATGAGTTCATAATTGTCAGCTGTTATAGCTGTTGTTTTTCTGTTGCTACTGTCAGATCTTCTACTTGCATTCTGATTTCAGAAAGTAAGGAAATTTTAAATTCTTCTAAAACAATTATTTCTTTACCTTACACATTTGTAAATATTTTCAGTCTTTATTGTTTTCATCCACTTTTCAAAATTATTCTGTTTAATTCTCTCGAGTTTAATATAAAGTGCGTCCAGCTATTTCCTTAAACCTCAGCCTCTCCTCATAGAGACATACAGCATTGAAACAGATCCTTTGGTCCAACTGGTCTATGCCAATTATGTTTCCAGACTAAACTAGTCCCATCTGCCTATGTCTGGCCCATATCCCTCCAAACTTTTCCTATTCATGTACTTTTCCAAATGTCTTTTAGACATTGTAACTGTACCTGCATCCAGGACTTCCTCTGGTAGTTCATTCCACCTACTAGCCATTCTGTGTGTGTAAAAAAAAAAGTTGCCCCTCATGTCTTTTTTTAAATCTTTCTCCTATCACCTTAAAAATATCCCCCCTATTTTTGAACTCCGCCACTTTAGGGAAAAGACCTTTACTTTCCACTTTATCAATGCCCCATTATTTTAAAAACCTCTATGAGGTCACTCCTCAACCTCCTACACTCCAGTCAAAGAAAAGTCGCAGACTTTCCAGACTATGTTTTTATAACTCAAACTCTCCATATCTGCAACAACCTTGTAAATCTTTTTTGAGACCCCTCTAGGTTAATAATATACTTCCTATAACAGGGTTACCAGAACGATACACAGTACTCCAGAAGAGGTCTTACCAAAATCCTGTACAACCTCAACATCACATCTTAACCCCTGTACTCAAAGGTCTGAGCAATGAAGGCAAGCATGCTAAACACTTCCTTAACTACCCTGTTTACCTGTGATGCAAATTTCAAAGAACTATGTACCTAAACCCCTAGGTTTCTCTGTTCTATAACACTATCCAAGGTTCTATTATTAATTGTATAAGTCCTGCCCTTGGATGTTTTACAATGATGCAATATCCCACATTTATCCAAATTAAACGACATCTGCCACTCCTTGGCCCATTGACCCAATTGATCGAGATCTTTTTATAATCTTGGATAACCTTCTTCACTGTCCACTATACCACCAATTTTGGTGTTGTCTGTAAACTTACTATCAATGCCGTATCTATTCTCAATCAAATCATTAATGTAACTGACAAAGAAAAGTGGACCCATGACTGATCCTTGTAGAACACTGCTGGTCACAGGCCTCCAGTCCAAAAAAACCCTCCACAAGACTATAAAAATGTCTCGATCACTTGATTGGCACCACATCTACAAACATTCAATCCCTGTACCATCGACGCTCAGTAGCAGCAGTGTGTACTATCTACAAGGTGCACTGCAGAAATTCATCAAAGATTCTTAGACAGCACTTTCCAAAACTACAGCCACCTCCATCTAGAAAGATAAGGGCAGCAGGTACTTAGGAACACTACCACCTGCAAGCTCCCCTCCAAACCACTCACCATCCTGACTTGGAAGCATAGTGCTACTCCTTCACAGTTGTTGGGTCAAACTCCTGGAATTCCCTCTATACTGGCATTGTGGATCAACCCACAGAAAGTGGACTGCAGTGATTCAAGAAGGCAGCTCAAAACCACCTTCTCAAGGGCAAATAGGGATGGGCTATCAACGCTGGCCAACCAGTGATGCCCAAGTCCCACAAATGAATTTTTAAAAAAACTTACCTACCACCATTGTCATGCTGACAGGTCTATAGTTTCCAGGTTTCTCCTTACAGCCTTTCTTCAATAAAGGCACAACATTAACCATCCTCCATACCACACCCATAGTTTATAGATGATACAAATATTTCTGTTAGGGGCTCTGCAATTTCCTCCATAACTTCCCACAACACCCTGGGATATACTTGATCAGGTGTCGGAGAATTATCCACCTTTATTTTCTAAGACCTCCAGCTCTTCCTCTTCTGTCATGTGAACTGTTTTCAAAGCATCAATATTTATTTTTCTGAGTTCTCTTAACTCTATTTCTTTCTGTACAATAAAAACTCACAAAATATTCATTTACTATTTCTCCTACCTACAGAGGTTCATCACAAAGATGACCTCATTGATCTTTGAGGAGCCCTACTCTCTCTCTCTCTCCCTCTTGCTCTTTTGCCCTTAATGTACTTGTAGAATCTCTTTAGAATATCTTTAATCATATTTGCCAAGGCTCTCATATTCCTTCTTTGACTTCCTGATTTCCCTCTAAAGAATGCCTCTTCACTCTTTGTACAGTTGTCCCCCCTTTCCGCACCCCCCCCACCAAACCCATGAGGGATACATTCAAAGACCTACCATGGAAACCCAAAATCGTGGATAGGATCAAACCCATTCATTTAAAAGGGAAATTTACCTTCCCAGCAGCCCCCACTTCTGAGGTTCTATTTTGTTAACCTTCTACCTAACCTCCTCTTTTCACTCTGCAAAGCCTTAACTATTTCTCTAACTATTGTGTGCAACAATTTCTGGCTTCTCACTCACCCCTTTGACAATATGTTTCAAATGTTTGAAGAAGTCAGGAAAGCAACATACTCTCTAGATTCACGCTCACTGCTGCAGAATCTGTCTGTGCCTTTGACAGGAGAGTCCCCCATAACAATTATTCTTTTAAATCTTGACAAATTCCACTTAAATAAGATCCATTCTTAGTGCCCAAGATCTGACTGCCACTTCTATTTACCCCTGAGGGACCATCCCCTTCAACAGCACCTAAAATGGAATATCTGTTGGAAAGGGGAATAGCCACAGGTGACTTCTGAACTACCTTCTTTTTTTTCCTGACAGTTACCCATCTATCTGACTGATCCTGCTGTGTAATCACTTCTCTAGGTCTACTAGTCATCACACTGTGTCTCTTGAATGCCCTCACAACATTAAGCATAAAATGAAGAAGCACCTTGTATATAAAAGTAAACTACCCTTCTTTACCCACATTTTAATTGTAATCATCCACAAAAAATCTTTTTAAAAAATCAAGCACTTTTTTATACATTTTTTTAAAACAGAATCCCTAAAGTATGGAAACTAGCCAGCTATTTGGCCCATTGTGTTCACACTGGCCCTCCGAAGAGCATCCCACCCAGACTTATCCTCCCCAACCCTGTAATCCTACATTTCCCATGGCTAATCCACCTAGCCTGCACATCCCTGGACACTATGGGCAGTCAGGTATGGCCAATCCACCTAACCTACACATCTTTGGATTGTGGGAGGAAACCGGAGCACCCGGCAGAAGCCCACACAGACATGGGGAGAATGTACAAATGCCACACAGACAGTGGCCTGAGGGTGGAATCAAACTCTGGTCCCGAGTGTTGTGAGGTGGCAGTGCTAACCACTGAGCGACTGTGCCACCCACTTAGCTGAATCAGGTCAAAAAATGCCTCCTTCTCAAGTCCTCCAACTGTCAGCTTTCAATCTCTGAATCAAAAACAGTCTCTCTGTCCAGAGCCATTCACATGTAGGCCGCTCCACAAACTCTGTATGTAAAACAACCCCTCCTTCGGGTATTTATTTTTCACATGAATGTTTTTTGAAGTATAAAGTTTCAAACATAAAAATCCTTTTCCAGATCAAAGCTCGACAGACACTTGGTGACCTCTCTCATGCAAACTCCATTTAAGGATAAACCTCTCCTTCATTGAACAGTCTCTCCTTCACGTATTTTTATTGCATATAATTTTTGAAGCAAAAAAGTTGAAACAGGAAAAAAAATCCCTCTCCAGATCGACACTTGACAAACATATGGAGGCCTCTCCCATACAAATGCCTCATCAACACAAACTAATTCATACTGGGGAGTCTGTTCACCTTTTCTGAGTGTGGAAGGGATTCACTAATTCTTCCAAGCTGTGAATACACCAACAGGTTCACACTGAGTGTGAGAAGGGATATACTAATCCTTCAACCTACAGATAAACCAGTGTGTTCACACTAGCAAGAGACCACCCCACTCTTTTGGAACCAATGTGTTTTTGTGCTTAGAACAGCCATTTTTACCTCATCATAATGCCTAGAACGTTTCTCTGACAGGGATGTATAAATCATTTGTGCCTTATCAAATAATTTACTTTTGCATGGGCAAGGATCAATCTGCTCTTAGCCATCTCATTTGGGTTGCTAACTTCTCAGATAACATGAAAAGTGCTTCTATATTCTGCTCTTCAAATTTTGTAAAGGTAGCAGTAGTGTGCTTTTTATTAGATTAGTAGACACAATGATGAATGCTATTGGAAATTACATTGGTTATATTAAGGTTAACGAATTGAGTTTGCACTATTAGGCCATGTTGGATCTATTTTTGTTCATTCATCTGATATTATACTTTATGGCAGAGTTCTATACAATGTGGACAAGGGCAAAGATTATTGCAAGTGACAAGCCTGTTTTGAGAAAGTAGTTAGCAAAGCATGTGTGATCTTTGACTTCATAGAAAGGTATTGAGTATAAAGCTTTGAATTTTTGCTGTAGTTTTATAAGGCTGTGGTTAGACCATGAACTATAAGTATTGCACCCAGTTCTGGTCACAGCACACTGGGAAAGATGTGAGGATATTCTATGGGTTACTTATCAGAATAGTTCTAGGTTTAGGGATTTCAGCTAAAATGTTAGGTTTGATAAGTGGATTCAAATCTAATGGCCAAGTTCGAATATCACACAGAAGTTAGGGTATCTCCTATGATTGCAATCCGAGAAATATGATGTAATGCAATTTTGGTAGAAGTAACACGGAGCGACAGTTTCAATAGCACAACGTTGTGGGGAACACAGCAGCAGACAGACTCAGGGTACATGTGCATGGTTATCTAAAGGTGGAGAGGCAAGTTGAAACAATTGTTAAGAGGCTTATAGGATCCCTGGGTTTATAATTGGGGTGTAGAGTTTAAAAGCAAGGAAATGATGCTGTACTTCTACATATCACTGGTCAGACCACATTTGGAGTATTGTTTTCAGTTCTGGGCACCTTATTTAAGGAAGGACGTTAAAGCCCTGGAGAAAGTTCAAAGGAGATTTACGAGCATGATAGCAGGAATAAGGAGTTTTAGATGCAAAATAAGATTGGATTGGCTTATTCTTCTTGGAGCAGAGAAGAGGTGACCTTATTAAGATGTTTGAAATTATGAACAACTTTGACAGAGTTAAAAACTAATATTGTTTACATTAGTTGATATATCAGTAACTAGGTGGTCACTGTTTCAAGAGTATCAACCAGAGAGGTAGGAGTGAATGAAGAGAAATGTCTTTACGTGTTAGGATCTGGAATGCACTACCCGAGAGAGTGGTGGAGGTGGATTCCATAGGAGGTTTCAAAAGAGAGCTGGATATATATTTGAAAGTGATGAATAGTGGGCTTTGGAGATAGAGTTGGTGAATCGGACTGGCTGGGTGTCTCTTTCATGAGGCTGTACAGACATGAGAGGTTGAATAGCCTCCTCAGTACTGTAAAATTCTATGATTCTAACATCTGTCCTAATGAAGAGACTATACTCCAGCTTTTATATGTGGAACAACAACTGTTTTCAGCTATTAATACGTTGTCATCCCTAACCTGAAACAGGTTGAACGGTCCTTACCACTTGGAATATCTAAGTAACATTTCAGCCAATCCATTCCACAAATGTGCAGCCATTGTCCAACACAGCACAATTAAATGAATTTGCAGCCAGTACACTAGTTTCTATATGCTTCATATGAAGTTTCTTTGACCAGTAAAATGTCCTCAGACTGGTCATTATTTGCATCTTCTCCTTCTGAGCTTTCCACATCTTGTAACATCCCAAACACTTGTTTCACTGTAGATAGTTCATCACAATGATACTTGGAGTCACATTTGAAATAATTGTTGAAAATTACCCAGGCTTTCCTGGGGTATATTATTCTATGATTATTACTCAATTCCTGCTGTCTACCAGATCTGCCAAAAGGTCTTTATCCTCTTTAATTTTGTTTGTTCAGTTTACATATATCAGAATGGTCTTTAGAAGGTATGAGCACTAAATCTTCTGTATTTTGTGACATAACTGCATATCCAGTTTGTGTCTTGAAAACTGCTGCAAATCATAGAGTCTTGTTATTGTGAAGGAGGAGACCAGTTGGCCGATTTGTTTCTGTACCAGGTCTCCAAATGAGCACTTCACCTAATGCCATTCCCATGTACATCTGTCCTTTTGAGATAATTGCCTAACTCCTCCTTGAATGCTTCAATGTAACACGCTTCCATTACACGCAGGCAGTGCCCACCAGACTTTAATTACTCATTGTATGAAAGTTTGACCTCCTATCACTCTTGTTTGTTTTAATTATTTTAAATCCATGCCCCCTCATTCTTAATTCTTAGTGGGAACAGCTTCTCTGTCTACTCTGTCAAGATCCACCATTTTGAGCACCTCCATCAACTCTCCTTTAGTCTATTTTCCTCCAAGGAAAACACTTCCACTTTTCCAATCTGTCTATGTAACTGATGTTGTTAATCTGTGGAATAATTCTCATTAATCTTTCCTGCACCCTTTCTAATTTGTTCACATCCTTCTTAAAGGATTAGACACAATACACAAATGTATTGGGGAGGTAATGGCCAGTGGTATTATTGCTGGAATGTTCATCCAGAGACCTAGGTAATGTTCCAGAAACCTGGGTTCAAACCCAGCCATGGCAGATTGTGGAATTTGAATTCCATAAAAAACTTGAAATAAGAGTCCAACAATGATCATGAATCCATTGTTGCTTGTTAGAAAAACCCCTCTTGTTCATTACTATCCTTTTAGGTAAGGAAACTGCTATTTTTAGACTCACAACAATGTAGTTGATTCTTAGCTGTTGTCTGGGCAATTAGGGATGGGCAATAAATGCTGGCATGGTCCTCATCAAAGTGCTGCTCAGTAACAGGTACCAGATATTCTGAGGAAGATGTGTCACTGTTGCCCATTTATGTGGATGAAGAATCTAGGGAGGCAACAATTCCATTTAAAGTGAAGAGAAGGAAGATGGCAGACCATTTCTTAACAGGTACCCATTTGGTTAATTTAAATGAGTTTTGAAACGTTGAGTTTCTCGATTGGTCAAATGTTATTGGAAAGGGAGAGTTAATTGGAAAGGTTGTGACATTAATGACATTGAAATGATTGATTGCAAATAGGCTTTTAGCCACATGAAAGAAAAATTGATCTTGTCATCCAAAAATGTAATTGCAATATTTGAACTCGATGGCAAGAATCTAATCTTTAAACTCTTGATTCAGTCATTCTTGGTAATACAAGATGGGGGACAGAAAAAATTTCTGGCTGTGACAGGCTGCTCCTTTTTTTGAGGTATTATAGGTGTTGGAAGTGATTTCCACAAATTCCAGGAGCAGCAATTAGTGTTTTATATGCTGTTGCTGAACAAAACAATGGCACTTTTAAAAGGGACAGGAACAGACAAAGGCAGCACATGGTGAGGTCAGTCCAGGAGGAAGAGAGAGAGAGAAACCCACAGCAGTGAACCTGCGCAGTTACTGGATTCATGTATTACAGGAGTGGGAAAATTAACAAACAGTGAAATGCACAACTTCTGTTTGAGGAACCTTTTTGGGACAGGTCACAGCACAGAAACGGATAAGTGAATAGTTTTGAGTGTGGCCTTGCTTAAATCTGCAGTAGTGAGTAGAGTGGGTTCTTTCTTGATATTATGTTTTATTGAGATATGTCTCTTGATGAAATTTAAAAATATAAGACATAAGTATTAAGTTAGCCTGGAGCAGTGTTTTGTTGAGGAATAAGACAGTGCTATCTTCTGGGTTGGCAGATTGGAAGAAGCAAAAATGAACCTTAGTAGAGTGATAGGCTGTTTTTGTTGGATGTGGGAGTTTAGGGAGAGTTTACGTGTTACTGAGGATTATATCTGCAATAAATGCTGTTGGTTGTGAATCCTATCAGATTGAATTGATTGTTTGGAGTGACAGTTAGAGGCAATGAGAAATTTACAAGAGCAAAGGGGTGTGATGGATGGCAGTTATTGGAAGGGAGAAAAGTCACAGATACAGTCAGATAGATGGGTTATCTCCAGGAAAGGTAAGAGAAGTAGGCAGGTAGTACAGGAGTCTTCTGTGGCTATCCCCATTTCAAACAAGTATGCTGTTTTTGAAAATGTAAGGAGTGATGGATTCGCACGAACAGCCACATTTCTGGTATCGAGACTGGCTCTAATGCAATGAGGAGTATATCTGGTTCCAAGAGATCGATTGTGTTGGGGACTCTCTAGTCCAAGGCACAGACAGACGTTTCTGTAGCCAGCAGTGAAAAATCAGAATGGTGTGTTGCCTCCCTGGTGTTAAGATCAAAGATGTCTCACAGAGGGTGCAGAATGTTCTCAAGGGGGAGAGGGCCCAGCAGAAGGTCATTGTACACATTGGACCCAACAACACAGGAAGGGAAAAGGATGAGATTCTGAAGGGCGAATATAGAGTTAGGCAGGAATTTAAAAAGGAGGCCCTTGAGAGTAGTAATATCTGGATTACTCCTGGGGCTACAAGATGGTGAGGGTAGGAATGTGAGGATAGAGCAGATGAATGTGTGGCTGAGGAGCTGGTGTATGGGAGAAGGATTCACATTTTTTTGGATTATTGGAATCTCTTTTGGAGTAGAAGTGATCTGTACAAGAAGGACGGATTGCACCTGAATTGGTCGGGGACTTAAATACAGGCAATGAGATTTGCGAGAGCTGCTCGGGAGGATTTAAACTGGTATGGTATTGGGGGGATGGTAGTGTGGAGTGGGACCCAGAGGATAGTGAAGAAAGAGATCAATGTGAGACTGGTACAGGTGAGAAAAGAAGCGAATCAAACAGTCAGGGCAGGCAGGGACAGAGCAGAGAACAAGGTGGGACTGATAAATTAAACTGCATTTATTTCATTGCAAGAGGCCTAACAGGGAAGGCAGATGAACTCAGGCATGGGTTGGAACATGGGACTGGGATATCACAGCAATTACAGAAACGTGGCTCAGGGATGGGCAGGACTGGCAGCTTAATGTTCCAGGATACAAATGCTGCAGGAAGGATAGAAAGGGAGGCATGGGGTGGGGTGGGGGGGATGTTTTTGATAAGGGATAGCATTACAGCTGTGCTGAGGGAGGATATTCCTGGAAGTACATCCAGGGAAGTTATTTGGGTGGAACTGAGAAATAAGAAAGGGATGGTCACCTTATTGGGATTGTGTTATAAACCCCCTAATAGTCAGCGGGAAACTGAGAAACAAATTTGTACGGGGATCTCAATTATCTGCAAGAATAATAGGATGGTTCTGGTAGGGGATTTTAACTTTCCAAACATAGACTGGGACTGCCATAGTGTTAAGGGTTTAGATGGAGAGGAATTTGTTAAGTGTGAACAAGAAAATGTTCTTTTTCAGTATGTGGATATACCTATTAGAGAAGGTGCAAAACTTGACCCACTCTTGTGAAATAAAACAGGCCATGTGACTGAGGTGTCAGTGGAGGAGCACTTTGGGGCCAGCAACTATAATTCTATTAATTTTAAAATAATGATGGAAAAGGATAGACCAGATCTAAGAGGGAAATCAGGAGGGCAAAAAGTGGACATGAGATAGCTTTGGCAAATGGAATTAAGGAGAATCCAAAGGATTTTTACAAATAGACAAAAGAATAACTAGGGAGAGAATAGGGCCATTCATAGATCAGCATCGTGGCCTTTGTGTGGAGCTGCAGGAGATGGGGAGATACTAAATGAGTATTTTGCATCAGTGTTTACTGTGGAAGATTAGGTTCCCTACAGTTTGGAAACAGGCCCTTCGGCCCAACAAGTCCACACCAACCCTCCGAAGAGCAACTCACCCTTTCCCTCTGGAAAGGCAAGGACTGATTAGGGATAGTCAACATGGCTTTATGCATGGGAAATCATGTCTCACAAACTTGATTGAATTTTTTGTAGAACAAAGAGGATTGATGAGGGCAGAGTGATCTATATGGACTTCAGTAAGACGTTCAATAAGGTTCCCCATGGGAGACTGATTAGCAAGGTTAGATCTCATGAAATACAGGGAAAACTAGCCATTTGGATACAGAACTGGCTTGAAGGTAGAAGACAGAGGGTGGTGGTGGAGGGTTGCTTTTCAGACTGGAGTCCTGTGATCAGTGGAGTGCCACAAGGATCGGTGCTGGGTCCTCTACTTTTCATCATTTATATAAATGATTTGGATGTGAGCATAAGAGGTATAGTTAGTAAGTTTGCAGATGACACCAACATTGTAGGTGTAGTGGACAGCAAAAAAGATTACCTCAGATTACAATGGGATCAGCTGGGCCAATGGGCTGAGGAGTAGCAGATGGAGTTTCATTTCAATAAATGTGAGGTGATGCATTTTGGAAAAGCAAATCTGAGCAGGACTTAATGGTAGGGTCCTAGGGAGTGTTGCTGAACAAATAAACCTTGGAGTGCAGGTTCATAGCTTCTTGAAAGTAGAGTCACAGGTAGATAGGATAGTGAAGAAGGCATTTGGTATGTTTTCCTTTATTGGTCAGAGTATTGAGTACAGGAACTAGGAAGTCATGTTGTGCCTATATAGGATATCGGTTAGGCCACTGTTGGAATATTGTGTGCAATTCTAGTCTCCTTCCTATCTGAAGGATGTTGTGAAACTTGAAAGGGTTCAGAAATGATTTACAATGATGTTGCCAAGGTTGGAGGATTTGAGCTATAGGGAGAGGTTGAATAGGCTGGGGCTGTTTTCCCTGGAGCATCGGAGGCTGAAGGGTGACCTTATAGAGGTTTATAAAATCATGAAGGGCATGGATAGAATAAATAGACAAAGTCTTTTCCCTGCAGGGGTGGGGGACTCCAGAACTAGAGGGCATAGGTTTAGGGTGAGAGGGGAAAGATACAAAAGAGACCTAAGGGGCAACTTTTCATGCAGTGGGTAGTACGTGTATGGAATGAGCTGCCGAGGAAGTGGTGGAGGCTGGTACAATTGCAAATTTAAAAGGCATCTGGATGGGTATATGAATAGGAAGGGTTTGGAGGGATATGGGCTGAGTGCTGGCAGGTAGGACTAGATTGGGTTGGGATATCTGGTCGGCATGGACGAGCTGGTCCAAAGGGTCTGTTTCCATGCTGTACATCTCTGACTCTATGAATCTACTATTCCTGATACCTCAGGAAGAAGATGATTATGCCCTTCGTTTCCGATCTTCATATTTTGGCTTCCATCCACTGCTTGGATCCATGCCTGGTGGTGAACTGGGAACAAGGTGCAGCCCTCTTCCTTGAATGTAACCAAGAGTCACAGTCTAAGGTAGGTCATTTAGGATTGAGACGAGGAGAACTTTTGTTCACCCAATGAGTGTGAACTTGTGGAATTCTCTGCCACAGAGAGCTGTTGAAGCCAAAATATTGAATGTTTTCAATGAAGAGTTTGATATAGTTCTCAAGACTACAGGGATCAATCTGTAAGGGGTGAAAGCAGGAATAAGGTACTGAGTTGGACGATCAACCATGATTTTATTGAATAGCAGAGCAGGCTTGAGGGGCTGAATGGCCTTCCTCCTGCTCCTATTTTCTATGTTTATATGTTGCTATCATTAAAAGCATTAGAAAGTAAAATTAAACTTGCTTATTCAGCCTATGTATTGAAATAAATATTAATTGATTTATTAATCTTATTAGAAATGATGTAAGTTGTGTGACACATAACTAATAGCTTGTAGGTTCTGATCTATATTTGTGAGGAGGTTTAATGACTAACTTGTTCATGTTTCTGGATCTATGACTTTTTAAATTAGAAACTAGCACATGAGAGAGAGAGAGAGGGAGGGAAGGCTTCTGGCATGATAATAGGATTTATTTGCAACATTGAAAAGCATTAATTTGCTTTTAGTTTTGAAGAATCCAGTTTGTTTTTGTTCGAGGCTTGGGGGGAAGCTCACAGCTTGAAATGGTTTTGGTTGCAGTTCGCATAAATCCTGGTTGAAATTAGATGCAAGTGTAACAATTGCTGTTGAAGAGATTAAGATAGTTTAGAAGTAGTTATCTTGGAGTAAGGGCTTTAGCTTGCAAGTTCCACACCAATGTGTTTAGTTGGAACTCTGAAGGGGTTATTTGAAGCTGAGGAAGTCTTAGTAGGTTCTGTGAATAAGCAAGGAAGTGATTGACAAAGTCTGAAGATCAAATTTGAAAGAAATTGTTCAGTCATACCCATGGATGTGTTCGAAAAGTGAACTCTATCTGATATGAGTGATTTGCAAGGATGTTGCCAGGGTTGAAGGATTTGAGCTGCAGGGAGAGGTTAAATAAGCTAGGACTGTTTTCCCCCGATGAATGAATGGAAGCTGAAGTGTGACCTTATAGAGTTTTATAAAATCATGAGGGGCATGGGTAGGAGAAATAGACAAAGTCTTTTCCCTGGGGTGGGGGAAACCAGAACTAGAGGACATAGGTTTAGGGTGAGAGGGGAAAGATATAAAAGAGACCTAAGGGGCAACATTTTCATGCAGAGGGTGGTGCGTGTGTGGAATGGGCTGCCAGAGGAAGTGGTGGGGGCTGGTACAATTACAATATTTAAAAGGCATCTGAATGGGTACATGAATAGGAAGGGTTTGGAGGGATATGGGCTGAGTGCTGGCAGGTGGGACTAGATTGGGTTGGGATATCTGGTTGGCATGGATGGGTTGGACTGAAAGGTCTGTTTCTATGCTGTACATCTCTATGACTCTAATCTATCACAACATCATCAAATTATATTTTTACTGTATTTTGAAATCCTTTAATTTGTTCCACCTAAATAAATTGGTGTTCTATTTTATCTTCATTTCTTTGCAAAATAATCTTCTGTTTTTTTAATGTGAAAACCAAATCTGCTGAATTTGCTTGTGTGTCAGTGAAAGACTACCTTGTTAAATTTTTAAAAGGGGGTGGGGAGTCCAGAACTAGAGGGCATAGGTTTAGGATGAGAGGGGAAAGATATAAAAGAGACCTGAGGGGCAACGTTTTCACACAGAGGGTGGTACGTGTATGGAATGAGCTGCCAGAGGATGTGGTGGAGGCTGGTACAATTGCAACATTTAAGAGGCATTTGGATGGGTATATGAATAGGAAGGGTTTGGAGGGATATGGGCCGTGTGCTGGCAGGTGGGACTAGATTGGGTTACGATATCTGGTCGGCATGGACGGGTTGGACCGAAGGGTCTGTTTCCATGCTGTACATCTCTATGACTCTATGACTCTAAGATACATCAAGAAAGATTTCAGTCTAGGATTTAACTTGTTCCAATAATAACATGAGTTGGGATCATAAGTAACCTAATACAATTATATATTTTGCAACTGTGCATTGAGATGTAAAATCTTACAATTCATTCAAATATTTAAATAAAGTTTCTCCCACCTCCATCTATTCTCTCATACACAGATGCAAAACAAGCTGTCAAATATAGACAGTTATTGACATAGAGCTTGAAATTTACATGCAATTTATTGACTTCTAATTGGCCTAATGATTTACAATCCATTTCAATTATATGGATCCCTTTAGGGAGTGCTTGAACAAACATTTGACAGGACAAACCAAACATCACAACTATTCTTGAGATGATTTCCTCAGGGAGATACACCAGTTTTCAAAAAAAAATTGTGGATAGTTTCTGTAAAACGAGCTTAACCTTTTATTTCTTTGGGACTCGATAACTCAAAGCACTTAGTGGTCAGTTAAAATTTTGTGAGCTTTCACAGTTTTACGTTCTGTGCAAAAATTGTTTTGCTGCACTGTTTCAAGAATGAGTATTGCATCAGTTCAGTCTTGCTCAAATCTGTAATTTCGAATCAAATACAAACCCCCAAATTCACCATAGTTTCTAAGCAGGACTCTCCTTTGTACTTGTAAGAGCTGGTGAACCTCTGTGAACCTAACTGGTTTGCCTTGTTCAGGAAGCACACATGCCCGTGCCTCCCCTTCATTTGAAAGGAATTGTTTCAGGATTAATTTAATAAAATGGGAATCTGCGAGTGAGGCAGAAACACCTTGTGTTTCTGAATGAGGAAATTATTTCTCTGCAAACACCACACAACTCAAGAACATTGTTATTATGTTTAAAATCATGAATCACAGAATCCTTACAGTGTGGAAGCAGGCTATTCATCCCAGTGAGTTCACACTGACCCTCCAAAGACCATCCCACCCAGATCCAACCCCACCCCTGTAACCCTGCATTTCCCATGGCTAATCCATCTAACCTGTACACCTTTGGACTGTGGGAGGAAACTAAAGCACCTAAAGGAAACCCACTCAGACACAGGCAGAATGTGCAAACTCCACACAGACAGCCACCTGATGTTGGAATTAAACCCATAAGACAACAATGCTATCCATAGAGCCACCATGCCACCCATGCTTTAGCGAAAATATTAGATTGTTCTCTGTTGCTTTAGTGAAGTGGTTGAATTATCAGACCGAGAGGAACCCTGATTATTTCTTTCGACCTGCAGTTTGAATTTAATATATTTTAGATCTTCAGGAAGATGACCTAATATCAACAATGCAGAGAAGTGGCATGAGTTTGTTCATTTTGTGTCTACACATTTTTCTGTTCAAAACAGTGTGAAGTTGTGCAAGGTTGTGTGGACCAATTAACAGGCTACAATAGGAAAGTTCCTTCTACAGCCATAACCATAGTTTCATTTTGGTTTCTTTATCTATGTTAGGCTTTTTAGGCCCCCACAATTCAGGGGAGGAGGAAAGGAGAGCCACTCCCACCTCCAGAGAACTGAGTATCCTGTTGGAAACCAAGACAAAACTCAGTCTGAACTGATGTCCAACTTTCTAAATATCTTAATTGATCAGGAATCAAAAATTAATTTCTCTGAGCCAGGGAGCTGTAGATTAAATACCCAAATTTCATTACAGGGAACACAATTCATCGGTTGGAAATTATACAGCATGGAAAGGAATTAGCCACAGTGACTTTGGAAATTGCACTGCATGTGATTTAATGCCTCTGAGAGGAAAGAAGACACTTTACCAATGCAGTCAACTTTAGCTGTGATGAGATTTTCAGTAAGAAATATGGAAGAGTATACCATCAGCTTGTCAGGTAGCTGAGAAAACGTTGATATCAGCAAAGTAAGACTAGGAATGGGTCAACAGCCCATTAAATATGTATAAGCAAGAGTATACATATTCTAAGTATCTAGGAGGTCACAAGTTAGGGATCAAATTCTCTCATGTATTTATTAACATGACAGATACATCCATAATTGGGGGAAAAAAACTTACTTTGGACAACCTACTGGTCTGTAACTCATCCAGCCATCAATTTATGAATGTTAGGAGCTCCCTCTTTAATGTGTGCAAAGATCCTTAATTTTCTTCAAATTATATCCAACTTTCTCCTGCCTTCCCAATCTACACTGTTCTTCACTTGTGCAAGGAAATAGAAGAAAGAGTTGCCTCTATCTACAGATTACTATCAATGTAACTTCAAATAGTGTCATCAAAAGCATAGGAACTATGAAAAGAGGGATATTTTGGTGTGGGTGGGTAGTGTTGGCGGAACTCTTTTTGAGATGAAAATGAGGTATTTATTTCAGGAATAAGTCAGGAGATTTAACCATCCCTCCAGAGCATTTAGTCAGCTAATATAAAGACATGAGTATCAACCAGAACAAAAGGCCAGACAGCTTTATGATCACAAGCAATGAAGTTTTATCCAATATTTGAATAGAGGAGCTAATTAAAAATAAATAGATTATGCATTTTAAAAAGAAAATAAACTTTAATATTTCAGCTAATGTATTTTTGTTGTTTCAAATGTTGAATCGAGTGAACTTTGCTGTTAGTATTGATATCTTCTAATGTCACCTTCTGCAAATAGTTACCATCCTTGTCAGCTTATATCATTATGGGTTATCCCTGGTGAGTGATTAACAGATATACTGAGCTTCAGTTAATACTGAACTTCAAAATGGATGGGTCATAACTAATGTTAGAGGAGTTAAATTGACTTAATTGTTCAATTTACAAGAACATTTTGCTCACAATATTCAAATCTATTTTAAATCAATGTTTATTCGTGTTGTTTACTGCCTTTTAAAATAAAGGACCGCCAATAATGACATCACAAATAAAAGAATGTACCCTAATTGTACCAGGACTCACACCCGTGTACTTCTCCTGTATCTAATAAATTTATCAGTGATTAATAATGATGAATTCAATTGTGAAATAATAATTAGTGATCTGAAATCATTTTTAATGGTTTGTGGACCACCAGAGAGACAAAGTGTTTCCCTTGATATCTTAAAAGCTGCACTAATGAAAGCAACACTACTGCATTGCCACAATCCAGGCCAAAGCACAAGTCCCAGTGGAGCTGTTGTGATATATCATGATAGAAAAGAGACTCTTTCATCCAGGATAATGAACATAATTTAGTAAAATATTGCCTTAGTAAATAACCAAAATCCAAAAATAAACTGACCTTTTTCTCTCTAATGAATGCAGCATTGAGGAAAGCGGTTTTCAATTTCTATGAGGCAAAGTGATATTGTACATATTTTGCTGCAAAATCTATTATTAATTTAAGTTGGGAATAACACTGAAAAGTGGACCATTTTCTCTTAATTATCAAGCTACCAGTCAGATTAAATTATATTGTAACAACAGTTGTCTTTTCAGAGAGTTGTTGAGAGGCATATAGGCAACCATATTCATTTCTTAACTGCACAAAGAATAATCCCTGAGAACAATTAAAATATTTATAATCTAAAGTAAACAAAAGGATTTTCATCTCAGTATTCAAAATGTGGTAATCTGTGAAAAGCAATTAATTACAACAGACTTGAAATTAAGCTGTAAATTTTTTTATTCATGGGATGAGGGTGTGGTCAGCTGGCTAGGTCAGCATTTATTGCCCATCCCTTATTGTCCAAAGAGCAGTTAAGAGTCAAATACATTGCTGTGGGTCTGGAGTCACATGTAGGCCAGACTAGATAGGAATGGCAGTTTCCTTCCCTAAAGGACATTAATGGTGAACACTGCTGCCTCACAGCACCAGGGTCTTAGGTTTGATTCCAGCCTCAGGCGACTGACTGTGTGGAGTTTGCACGTTCCCCCCGTGTCTGCGTGGGTTTCCTCCGGGTGCTCCGGTTTCCTCCCACAGTCCAAAGATGTGCAAGTCAGGTGGATTGGCCATGCTAAATTGCCCATCGTGATAGGTGCATTAGTCAGAGGGAAAATGGATCTGGGGTTCGGAGGGTCAGTGTGGACTGGTTGGGCCGAAGGGCCTGTTTCCATACTGTAGGGAATCTAATCATCTAATCTTAATGAACCAGACCGGCTTTTCTGACATTTGACAATGGATTCATGGTCATCATTAGATTCTTAATTCCAGATGTTTATTGAATTAAAATTACACTTGACTTATTAAGTTTCTTTCTGTGCTTCATTAAAGTATACAGTAAATCCATTCAGAACGCTTCTGTTAAGATAGGAAATAAATCAATTTCACACAAATGTCCGAAGCAGCTGTATGACAATACTCACACAACATATTTTCAAGGGTAATGCAGGTTATAATTTATCAAAGGTGCCACGAGCTCGGCATGGACTTTCACAATGATGGGCAGTTGAGAAGCTGATGCACATTTCTTAGGTTTGCAATCTTTTTCTCAAGGCTAATACACAGACCAATCTGGATGTTGCCACTAGGCACTATACTGTTCATCTTACTCGCAAAGGGAATATAGGGCTAGGAGGAAGTTTCCTTACTTTAGCTCTTGGTGCACCTGAGAAGAAATACACAATCCAAAAGATGATAAGAAGATTAGAACAACACATAGAATAATCCTCGGATTTTAGAACAGTGATTACAGTATATTGTCATTTATTATAACACAATAACCATGGACTAAGTTACATTGCAGCTTTTAGAGGGTTTTCAGAGATATATAATAACTAGGTCACAAGAAAACATGTACTGTTACTATAGATTTTATGTCAAGGGAATAAAACTTACCCTTTGCATACCCATTGGGAAGCAAAATAATATTACTTTTTGCCTTAGTTTGTTTATTGGCTTTAAGATTAATTTTGGTTCACAAAGAAAAACATCAATAGATTAGCTAAAGTCTGCGGAATATTCCAAATTCTACTGTAAAGAAATAAGGAAATAATTGGCATTTATATAAATGTTTCATGACTTCCAGACGTCAGTGTTTTATTCACAGCCATTTTAAAATAATTGTCACATTATGGTAATACTTCAGTTTCCCATTTAAAATTAATAATTTGAATGGTTTTTGATGCATTGTATTTCAATACATTGACCTCTATTTATTGATGTAAAGCTATCGAGGGTTAATTTAGAAATGACATTAACAGAACTTAGCAACTGTGGATAAGGTTCAAGCAGTAACTGCACTCCATTGCACCACTGTATGCCTCCCTAAGGCATACGCACTAAATGTTACAACTGTTACTAAACTTAGACCATAAAAATTGCATATGCCCACTCTAACAGCTAAGGGCCCATCTGTTCACTGTAGCATTAAAAAGACAATATTGTGGATCCAGAAATGCTGCCTTTTTTGAGAGTGTTGAGAATAAGGTCAAGAAATACATCAGATCAATCAATCAAAAATGTCACCGCTGGGACAATGTAATGCAAAGCATGCTTAGAAATCAAGACACGTTGAAAGCAGAAGCTATCTTTGTGTTTATTCCCTATTTTGCTGTTCATGTGCACAGTGCATTGCCCTGCTTACTGAAAAGATGTGACAGCAATGTTAGTCTCATGTGCACAGGAATAAATTGGACCCTGTAGCAAAGTTCAATTTCAGAGCAAGAGTCCATTTTATGTTTTCAGATCTGTCAGCAGATACCCAAGTACTGAGCTGTGCTGTTTTGTTGACTTCATTTCTTTTTTTAACAGACATCACCCAAGACATGACAGTTTTGAAAAGGGTTTATTTTGTCTTCTATTTTAATGGAAAATATCAGGCACTTATCAAATGCTATAGTACATTTTTTTGTTCAATATTTATACAGTTTACATTTGTAATAGCAGCAGGAATAAAATTCTTAATGTCTTTTCTATATATAAATAATTCTAGGATTCTATGCTAAAGATAATCGATACTATATTAGATTTTTAAAAGTGACATTATATGAAGAAAATTGGAGAATATGAACTTGAGTGCTTAAACTATATAAATCTGGCTTAGATAATAATGTAGCAAAACATTTTAAAAGTTTTTTGTGTTTTATGCTGCAAGATCTGCATTCAATTGATCTCAGATGCATTAGATGTAAGGAGCATAGCATTGGAACCGTAATGAGAGCTCAAATCTTCAGAATTCTTGGTCCTGATCATTTCCATTGACTGCTGTAAAGAAGTGCACATACACGAAGAATGGGTGATGTTAACAGAGATTTGTAGCTAAGTAAGGAAAAGCTGCATGCGGCAATGGAAATAAACCCAAGAAGGAGTCAATCAGCAAAGGAGATTAAATCTATGAGGACGTTCACCATCATTCTGTGCTCACTCACTTACATTGACTCAAGCTCTGACAATTTCTTGATATCAAACTTTTCATTCATTTTCAAATCAATTTCCTAATTTACATTTATTTCTAAGGGGTTGCTTGAATTCTCTACAGTGAAGACCAATGCAAAATACCTGTTCAATTGATCAGCTATCTTTTTAATTTCCATTAATTCCCAGACTCATTTTCCATAGGAACAATGCTGACTTTGAAATGTTATGAAGATGTGGGTGTACTGTACCTTTAAGAGAGTTAAAAGCTAGCAGAACTACCTGACAGCACCAAGTGTTCTGAACAAGATCTAATGTAACACATGGTTCAGTAGCTAGGGTATCTAGTTGCCTGGAAATGACAAAACAGATTTAAATTAAGCCAATCAGTTTAAATTATACCCCAAAAAATACCAAACCCCAATCAAGTTTGAATTGAGTATACTGACAATCTTAAAAGCCAATGACATACTCTGATGCTTTGGGGTATAAGACAGGGGAAAATTTAACAGTTGAGAGAAGAACTGCCAAGCCAATGACATCTGCTGACTGCCCAGAGAATAGCTCTCTTAAAGGTACCTTTATCCATCGGTGACCTGTGAAGCATAATAAGAAGAGAGAAGAAGACCAAAATAGAAGATTTGACAGCTGCCTGGTTTAAAATTTGAAGTTTTTCAGTAAATCTTCATCAGGGGTTTTACCGAACTAGTATTATGGAAGGGAAAGTAAAAGATAGGTTAGAGGAAGGAATTGTTAGTTAATTATTCTCTTTTGATTAGATTAGATTACTTACAGTGTGGAAACAGGCCCTTCGGCCCAACAAGTCCACACTGACCCGCCAAAGTGCAACCCACCCAGACCCACTTATCCCCTTACCTGACACTATGGGCAATTTAGCATGGCCAATTCACCTAACCTGCACATTTTTGGACTGTGGGAGGAAACCGGAGCACCCGGAGGAAACCCACGCAGACACGAGGAGAATGTGCAAAATGAGATCTTTTAAGTTTAGCCAAGAGGGCAAAGAGGCACTGTTTAATTGTCAAATCAGAAATAAAAGCTCTTCTAACTACGTAGCATTCTCGGTTTGAAAACACATCTACTGCCGAGAAGTACTCTTTTACACTTTAAGAAATAAAGTTGTTAAGTTTTACTTTAAATAGATTTTGGCCTCTCAAACTTTCACAGATTACTGCACGGGATAAATCTTTTCTGTGTTGCTGGTTTAAATTAAGCAGCAGGGTTTACCCTGTGTTGTATCAGTTTGAGGGCCCAACATTGGGATTTGAACAGTTTAGACAGGTTTGAATAGACTTAGGGGTACGAAAAATCCCCGCAGATTTAAACACTTGCAGGTTAGTATCCTAGATCTTTAAATAAAATGTAGGTGAGACAATTCATTTAATTTTGGTAACTTGTGGTTGATTAAATTAAAAGTGAGAGAAATGGCTCTTAAAATTGCTAAAGAGGTTTTGGGATATGAAGATGATTCTCAAATTTGCCAAGAAAGCTTAGAAGGAAAGAAAAAGGCCATACTTTTAGAAGTGGCAAATACATTAGATTTGGGTTTAACTAAGGTCAAAAGTAAAGCTGAAATTGTGAGGGAATTACTCAAACACTTAAGTGTGTCACAGAAACAGACAAGTGCAGTAGAGGTAGAAAAAAGTAAATTACAATTGAGGAAAATGGAGTTAGAAGATGAGGAAAAAGAGAGAGAAGAGTGGGAGACAAAGAGAGAGAGAGAGAGAGAAAAGAGAGAAAGAAAGAACTTGGCTGAGCAAAGAGAGAGGGAGAGAGAGAAAATTTGAACTTGAGACATTGTCAGAAAGTGGGACACGTAAAGTCACAGTGCTAGTCATTAAAGAAAGGTACTATGGGAAAAGGTGTGGTAAAAGAAACTGAGCCAGTAGCATTAGTGAAAATAGTAAAGGAGACCCCAAGAAGAGCCGAGGAGCTGCAGGAGAGTGCACAGCCTAGACAGGGGCTGGGGATGGAATTAGTACCTGATCTCTACAAATAATTCGCTTCTGTGGGTAATATTTACTCAGAAAGAGCAGGGGGAGAAGGACAAGAAGTTATAATTTTGAGAGATACAGGATCTAACCAGTTGCTAATAGTAATGGATGAGCAAATATGCACTCTTTCTGAGTTGTTACCTGGGAGTGCGGTAACTTGTGGGATAGATGGACAGAAATTTAGCATTCCTCTATGTAAGATCAGGTTGGAGTGTCAACTCAAGACGGGGGAAGTTACAGTTGGAGTGATTAACAGAGTGTCAGTTCCAGGAATTCAGTTTGTTCTTGTGAATGATTTGGCAGGTTCCAAGGTGGAAGTGACGCCCCTTGTTGTCGAGAAGCCCAAGGAAGACCAATAAACTGAGGAGTTAAAACAGAAATATCCTGGTATTTTCCCAGACTGTGTGGTAACTAGATCCCACTATCATAAGTCACTGCACGAAGTGAAAAATAAGGAGAAAGATGGAGTTGAGGTTCATCTAGCGGATACCCTGTTTGACGTAATGGTGCAGGAGAAACCTGAACCGGCAGAGGGTCAGACAGAAACGTTTACTCCTGGAAGACTAAGAGACTTACAAACAGCAAGACAAGACAATAAAAAATATGTATGTGGATGCTTCCTCCGAAAAGGAGACAGAGAATATTCTAAAGGGTTATTATTTGAAAGATAGAATCCTAAGACGGAAATGGAGACCATGGCAGGTTAGTGCAGAGGAGAAATGAGCCAAAGTGTGCCAGATTGTGTTGCTGGTAGCATACAGACAGGAAGTGTTAAAGGTAGCTCATGAACTACCTGTAGGAGGTCACCTAGGGGTATGAAAGACTCAGGCTAAGGTACAAAAACATTTTTATTGGCCTGGAATGCATAAGGATGTGGTTAATTTTTGCCGCACATGTCATATATGCCAAATGGTAGGTAAGCCACAGGTGGTAATAAAACCAGCACATTTGTTGCCAATTCTCACATTTGAAGAACCATTCACATGGGTTATAATTGATTGTGTAGGTCCCCTCCTGTGACCTAAAAGTGGGAACCAGTACTTGTTAACCATAATGGATGTGCCTATCAGATTTCCAGAAGCAATTCCATCAAGGCAAAAGGGGTGGTAGAGGGAGTTAGTAGCTTTCTTCACACTGTATGGACTACCCAGAGAGATTCAATCAGACCAAAAGTCAAATTTTATTGCTAGGCTGTTTAAGGTAGTTATGGAAACCTTAGGTATACAGCACTTTAAATCCAGTGTGTATCATCCTGAATCCCAGAGAGCTTTAGAAAGGTGGCATCAGACCCTGAAGACCATGTTGAGAGCATACTGTCAGGATTACCCGAATGTTTGGGATAAAAGTATCCCATTCATATTGTTTGCCATTAGAGATGCCCCAAATGAATCTACTCAGTTCACTCCCTTTTAGTTAATATTCAGTCATGCAGCAAGAGGTCCTTTGAAATTAATTAAAGAAAAATTGACAGGACCAAATTTGGAGATCTCACACTTAAATTATGTATTGGAGTTGAGGGAGAAATTAAATTGAGTAGGTGAGTTAGCCAAACAGCACCTAAAGAGGGCATAGTATAGAATGAAGCAGGCGGCAGATAAAATCTCTGAGACTTTGACATTTTCCCGTGGGGATGATGTGTTAGTACTGTTACCAATGATAGAAGATCCCTTCAAAGCCAGGTTTAGTAGTTGCTATCAAATTGAGAATAAGTTGAGTCAGGTGAACTATCCAGTCAAGATGCCAGATAGAAAAAAAGTATCGGGTAGGTCATGTGAACATGTTGAAACTGTACTATACTAGAGAGAAAGAACTGGAGAAACAGGTGTTAGTTACTGCCACGCAGAGTGAGGAATCAAATCCAGATGATGTTGATTTTGATGTGCCTCAAAATAGATTATAGAATGAAGAAGTCCTTAAGGAGTGGGATAGGTTAGTAAGCTATCTGTCTCAGGAGCATAGAACACAGTTGAAAGATTTGTTACTGCAGTTTAAGGACATATGTAAGAATCAGATGGGGAGGACCAATGCTATTGTACATGAAGTAGATGATAAAACAACACCCCTATCGGTCTCAATCCTTTCAAAGCCAGACAGGTCCAAATGGAGGTGGAAGCCATGCTTGACGAGGGTATCATTGAACCGAGCCAGAGTGAATGCAATTTGTCAATCATTTAAATTCCCACACTGGATGGGACTCAACGATTCTGCGTGATTATTGGAAGGTCAACGCAGTTACAAAATCAGACTTGTATCCAATCCCTAGATTGGAGGACTGTCTCAAGAAAGTTGGACAAGCCAGTTTCATCACTAAGTTGGACTTAATTTGTGGTTAGTGGCAGGTACCTTTATCAGAGTTGGCGAAAGAAATTTATGTCTTTGTAACCCCAAATGAGCTATATCAGTTTAAAGTGATGCCCTTTGGAATGAAGTGTGCACCCGTCACATTCCAAAGACTCATGAACAGAGTCGTGGCTGGGTTAACAAACTGTGCAGTCCATTTGGACGATGTTGTGATTTTTAGTAAGTTCTGGAAAGATCACATGGTACCATTGTCAGAGCTCTTTGAACAACTACAGGAAGCAAAATTGGTGATAAACTTAAATAAAACTGAATTCGCGAAAACAGAGGTGACATTCTTGGGACATAACATCAGTCATGGAAGGTTGACCCCATGGAACGCAAAGACAAAAGCCATCAAGGAATTTCCACAACAACCTTTAAGAAAGAGGTGCTTCGTTTCTTAGGACTCAATGGATTGTATTGGAAGTTTGTTCCAAACTTCAGCAGTGTTGTCGCCCTGTTAACCAATTTGCTGAAAAAGAACACAAAGTTTCGATGGACAGAGTCATGCCAGGAAGCATTCGACCATTTCAAAGCAATATTAACCACCAAACAGTTTTAATGACACCAAACTTTTCAAAATCTTTTAAAGTTGCCTTCGACACCAGTGACATAGGAATTGGAGCTGTACTCCAACAGGAAGATGTTGATGGGATTGAACTGCCGGTTGGTTACTTTTCAAAATTCAATTTTTGCATAATTATGTACTTTGTCTTTCAGGTTTGATACTTTTTTAGTCAAACACAGTTTGGAATCCACAACTTGAAATTTTTCTTTCTTGTTGGAATATATCTTTTCTGTATGTTCTGAAATATTCCCTTAAACACAAACCACTGCACCTCTATTGACCTATCCTTAAATCTAATTTACCACTTCACTTTAGCCAGCTCTGTTTTTATACCCTCATAATTGCAATTCCTTACATTTTAAAATATTAGTCTTGGACCCACTCTGCTCTCCGTCAATCTGAATGTAAAAATAAATAATACAACTGTCGCTTGCTATCTAGGGGCACCTTCACAATGAAGTCATTAATTCCTCATATCTCATTGCACAACACCAAATCTAATATAGCTTGCTGTCTGGTTAGTGCCAGGATGTGCTGCTTTAAAATAAACTATTCCAAAATATTTTATGAACTGCTCATCTAAGCCACCTATTTTTGCCAGTTCACATGTAGACTAGAATACCCCATGACTGTCGCCATACATACCTGACATCTCTTATCATTTCTTCCATCCTACCATATAGCAACTTCTAGGAGGCTTATATATTGCTCCCACAAATAACTTATTGTCTTTACTGTTTCTAATCTCTACCAAAATAATTTCTATATCCTAATCATCCCTATTATGCTAATACCATCACTAATTATCAGAGTCATCTATAGAAGCTTCTTGTCATTTCTAAATGTCAAGTACATGTCAGTACCCAAAGTTATACCATCCTGCAGCCATATCTGAAAAGACTACAAGATCATACTTATTTATTGCTGTTTACACTCTCAGTTCATATGTTTCATTTCAAATACTACATGGGTGGCACAGTGGTTAGCACTGTTGCCTCACAGTGCCAGGGACTCAGGTTTAATTCCAGCCTCAGGCAACTGTCTCTGTGGAGTTTGCACATTCTACCTGTTTCTGCAGGGTGCTCCGGTTTCCTCCCACAGTCCAAAGATATGCAGGTCAGGTGGATTGGCCAAACTAAATAACCCATAGTGTTCAGGGATGAGCAGGTTGGGTGCATTGGCCATGGGAAATGCAAGGTTGCACAGAGGTCTGGGTAGGTTGCTCTTCGGAGAGTTGGTGTGAACTTGTTGGGTCGAATGGCCTGTTTCCACACTGTAGGGATTCTATTCTATGTGGAGCTTTAGTTCTGTCTTTCTATTAGTTTTGTAATTCCTTTGCCTAATAAGTTGATTTACTTTTAGAATTGTAGTTTTTATCCCTTCCTGTCATAGTCCATCATTTCCCACATGAAGATCTTTCTCTCTTGCCTTGTCTCTACTCTTTGATTTACCACATCAGCCCAAATTTGATTTCTTGTCCTCCATTATTTAATTTAAAGCCCTCTATACATCCCTAGTTATGATTTGTCCCAATGTAGTTCAGGTGTTGACTTTCACTGAAGAATAACCACGACTTCTGCAGCCAGTGGTCCTTAAACTGGAATTTACTACGTTTGCTCTAGTCTTTGAACTATGAATTCACTTCTCCAATTTATGTACCAATTTGCACTTGGTTTGGGTAATAGTCTGGAGATTATTACCTTTGAGGTTCTGTTCTTAACTTGGTTCTCACATTGAGCACCTTGTTCTTTGCCCTGTCCATGTGTTGGTCCCTACATGGACCACAAGAAATGGATCCTCCCCCTCCATTAGTAAGTTCCTCCTCATGCCTGAGCAATGTCCAAAATTCTGGCACTGGGCAAGCCACACAGTCGTGTGTTATGTTGTCCTTGTTTTTTTTTTCAGAGAAGTTATAAAGACACAGGTTTTGAAATGTCTGGGTTGATCTATTTAAGGAAGCTTTTGTGTTTTAAAAAAAGAACACTTGTACAATGAAAGGGGAATGGCCAGTTCTTCCAGCTCAGCTTTTCTCTGGCTTGGTTTGGTTTAGTTTTCACCGTCTGGCTGTTCAGAGCAAGCAGTCAGTTAGTTTGAGGCTGCTGGTCAAAGAAACAGTTGCATTAGCAAAGGTGTTTCATGCTGAATGTCTCTGCCATCTCCCTTACTCCTGTAAGACCCAGTGTATGATTTTACCTTTTTTGCCAAGGGATGTTTAAGGGAATTGTTGCAGGAATTTGGAACAGCATCATTAAGTTGGGACAGTCTGTTATGTTTTCAGATAGGTTAAGTTATTCTATATTTAGTTCTCTTTTGTTTGTGTTTCATTCGGTAATCTTGCAAATAAATTTTGTTTGATTTAAAACTAAGTGGTTGGGCCAGCTGCATCAGTCCTGGAGTATCCCCTCTATATACCTGCTTAAATCAACTTGCAATGTTATCACTCTGGTTACTTTCTTGAAATGTTTTGAAGGTGTCTGGCCTGGTGCTGAAATCTCGTGATCCTCAAGGTATCACTGCTGTCTGAGTCCTTCACTTGCCTGCTCCTCCAGCATGCCTTAAATGCTGATTATATTTCTTTAAAAAATATTTATTCGATCAAATTAAGATTGTATTTTATTGAGTAGTTCACAGATGTTAAGAGTTATAAATATTTATGGACCTTATGATTCTAAAACAGCAAAATCTATTTTTTTACTTTCAGAAGAGTTTAATTCATTTTCTCAACATTTATCTTTATTTTATATTAAATTAACAAAGGCAGTGAATGCATACAATCTTCTTTCATAAAAAATGAAAGAACTGTGGATGCAGGAAATCAGAAACAAAAAGAGAAATTGCTGCAAAAAAGCCTTCTGGATTTAATATCAAGTTCAAGAACTTTCGGGTTTGAGGCACCTTTCCCATGTCCTTACCCAACCTGCACATACCAGGCCTTGTTATTCACTTGATCTACTATTACATGCAACCCATTGTTAGCCACGAATTGTCTCCAATAGAAGCTATTTATTTTACCAAACTGATCATTAACCACTCCTTTATCTGACCTACTGCTCTTCTCTCTCTTTGGATTCCATCTCCACCTATCATTTTCCCCTTACCCCATCTTCAGCATTAAAAGTAACTTTTTCTTCGTTAACACCAGTTCTGAGGAAAGACATGAAATGTTATCTCTGATTTCTCTCCACAGATGTTGCCAGACCTGCTGAGCTTTTCCAGCATTTTCTGCTTTTGTTTCAATCTTCTTTCATATTTATTTGCTGCTGAGAAAAGTAAAGAACCTTAAATAAGCTGCATAGACGTTTCTTATTCTTGTGACAGCTGAGTTATTTTAAAGGAAGTGTTAGTTGCCTAACTTTATAAATCTCTCTGTTATAACCATTCCCTTCACTTTGATTTCTCCTATTTTTTATTTGCAAGCAATTCAACAGCCCAATTACCAAATTTGTTTAAAGCATCATTATTTACTGTTTTTCCCTCCATCAGTAGTCACTGCTGAACTCACAAATGACTTGGTGTGTTCAGCCAAGGAACTGCCCAAAACAGACTAAATTGTCCCGGGTATAACTCATAGCAAACTGATCTCCGTGAGATGGTGGAGGAAATGATAGTTGGTTTTCATCCTCAAAAGTGAGGGCATTACTTCTGATTGCTGTCCGATGATTCCTGTAGAGATAGGTGGATGCCAGTGATAGTAGATTGGTTGTCATGCTCTTGACAGTGGAATAGGCTGCCACTGTTCACTCCGATTTTTATACAGTAGCATGTCTGCTGTAAACCAGTTGAAGACTATGGTCAGTTTTAGTGAAGCCATCTCCACAAGAGGAGGAAGACCTTGTTAACCTTCACTGCTATCTCCAATTTTTGGATTATATCTGAAACAAATGATTCTTTTCTCACAGTTGGGATTTGCAAAAAAGAAATGAGATGTTTTAAAAATTGGCCCCGTAAGAGAAAATCCTGCAAGATGGATTTTAAGTACATTTTCCATCAAAGATTTCATTTAATTATACATTCCTGTTTTATATATTCCCACTTGCCAACTAATCCTCTGGTGGTTTAGGGAACAGGTAGCGGCATAGACAATAAATCAAACTGATGCTGCATTGCAAATCTAAATGTAGAGAGAGTGTCAGGTTTTCAGCATCTGGCGACTCAGCTAAAAAGTAAGAAAATTTTTTATGTATTAATGCTCTTAAACAATAGGTGCCCAGAACTGAATTTGAAATCAGTTGTTTTTAAGAAGCTCAGTTAAGGAAAGATTGTAATTATATGACTTTTTTCAAAACTTGAAGAAATCACAAAGTGCCTTACATTTCATTGGCTAGAATTTCTTTCCTTAGTATCCTAATCAATATTCATCACTCAACCAAAAACACCAGACCAGAATATTTGGTCAGTTCTCTTGTTGCTGCTTGTAGAATTTTATGCAAACTGCCTATGGAATTTCCAATATTATAACATTATACAGTACATCTAATTGACTTGGATGCTGTCTGGTTCATTTGAGGTTGTGAAATCTGCTATATAAATTCTCTCTCTTCTTTTTGGCATTTTTGAAAAGTGTAGTCACTATTGTAATATCGGAAATGGAGCAGCCAATTTGCACTAAATATCCCACAAACTGCAAGATAATCTAATTGTGTAATGTTGGTTGAGGAATGAATATTGACTAGACAACTGGAGAGAACTTGACTGATTTTCAAATAGTGTCATTGAGTCTTTTATATGCATCTGCGTTCTAATCTTAACAACTGTGTCAGTGGGTTGAGGAATGGTAGATGGAGTTTAATTCAGGTAAACGCAAGATATTGTATATTTTGGTCAGACAAACCAGTCCACAGCTAATGGTAGGACCCTGGGTGTGTTGTCAAACAGAGTGCCCAAGGGGCACAGGTACATAATTTTTTTTAAATGGCGGCACAATTAGACAGGGTGGTGGAGAAGGTATTTGGCACGCTTGCCTTCATCGGTCAGATTATTGAGTATAGGAGTTGGGAAGTCATGTTACAGCTGTACAAGATATTGGTAAGGCCACATTTGGAGTACTGTGCACAATTCTGGTCACCCTGCTATAGAAAGTTAAAAATCATCCAACACCAGGTTATATTCCAACAGGTTTAATTGGAAGCATACTAGCTTTCAGAGTGACGCTCCTTCATCGGGTAATTGTGGAGGGCTCGATCGTAACACAGAATTTATAACAAAAATTTACAGTTAGATTAGATTAGATTACTTACAGTGTGGAAACAGGCCCTTCGGCCCAACAAGTCCACACCGCCCCGCCGAAGCGCAACCCACCCATACCCCTACATTTACCCCTTACCTAACACTACCGGCAATTTAGCATGGCCAATTCACCTGACCTGCACATCTTTGGACTGTGGGAGGAAACCGGAGCACCCGGAGGAAACCCACGCAGACACGGGGAGAACGTGCAAACTCCACACAGTTAGTCGCCTGAGGTGGGAATTGAACCCGGATCTCTGGCGCTGTGAGGCAGCAGTGCTAACCACTGTGCCACCGTGCCGCCCGTACAGTGTGATGTAACTGAAATTGTACATTGAAAAATTAATTGTCTGTTAAGCCTTTCATCTGTTAGAATACAGTGATAGTTTCACTTCTTTCATGTGTAAATCACAAAACCTTTTTTTTAAAGTTGCATTCTCGGGTTAGCTGTTAACAATAGTGATAGCTAGACAATATGCTATAGAAAGGATGTTATTAAACTGGAAAGGATGCAAGAAAAATTTACAAGAATATTGCTGAGACTTGAAGGTTTGAGTTATAAGGCTGGATAGGTTGGGACTTTTTTTTCATGGAGCACAGGAGGCTGAGGTGTGACATTTTAGAGGTTTATAAAATCATAATGGGCAGAGATAAGGTCCAAAGTTGTCTTCCCAGGGTAGGGGAGTTCAAAACTAGGGGGCATAAGTTTAAGGTAAGATTTAAAAGAGACCTGAGAGGCAAATGTTTCATGCAGAGGGTGGTGTGTATGTGGAACAAGCTGCCAGAGGAAGTGGTAAAGTTGGCACAGTTACAACATTTTAAATACATATGGACAGGTACATGGATAGGAACGATTCAGAGAAATAGAGACTAAACTGATGCAAATGGAACTAGTTCAGTCTAAGAAACCTGGTCAGTATGGGCGAATTGGGCCAAGAGCTTGTTTCCATATATAAGTCCATGACTCTATCACTGAACTGAATTTGACAATGCAGCATTCCCACAATATTGGTCTGAATTTGATGTGCTTAAGTGTCCAAAGTAGGATTTAAACCCACAACCTCCTATCTCAGTGGGTATACAGCGACCATGAATCAAAGGCTGACTCTTTTAAAACTGTTTACAGTGCACCTCCAGTGGATTCTATCTGACATCTGATATTGCAGCCTTCATAAAGGAGTTTAATTCAGATAAATGTGAGGTGCTGCATTTTGGGAAAGCAAATCTTAGCAGGACTTTTACACTTAATGGTAAGGTCCTAGGGAATGTTGCTGAACAAAAAGACCTTGAAGTGCAGGTTCATAGCTCCTTGAAAGTGGAGTTGCAGGTAGATAGGATAGTGAAGGCAGCGTTTGGTATGCTTTCCTTTATTGGTCAGAGTATTGAGTACAGGAGTTGGGAGGTCATGTTGCGGCTGTACAGGACATTGGTTAGGCCACTGTTGGAATATTGCATGCAATTCTGGTCTCCTTCCCTATCGGAAAGATGTTGCCAGGGTTGGAGGATCTGAGCTACAGGGAGAGGCTGAACAGGCTGCCACTGTTTTTTCCTGGAGCATCAGAGGCTGAGAGGTGACCTAATAGAGGTTTACAAAATTATGAGGGGCATGGATAGGATAAATAGACAAAGTCTTTTCCCTGGGGTCGGGGAGTCCAGAACTAGAGGACATAGGTTGAGGGTGAGAGGGGAAAGATACAAAAGAGAGCTAAGGGGCAACCTTTTCACGCAGAGGGTGGTACGTGTATGGAATGAACTGCCAGAGGAAGTGGTGGAGGCTGGTACAATTGCAACATTTAAGAGGCATTTGAATAGGAAGGGTTTGGAGGGATATGGGCCGGGTGCTGGCAGGTGGGGCTAGATTGGGTTGGGATATCTGGTTGGCATGAATGGGTTGGACCGAAGGGTCTGTTTCCATGCTGTACATCTCTATGACTCTATAAACAGTGCCAGTCATAGGAGAATGCTATTCTATTTTGGTCAGGTGAGTCTATTCTCCCAGCAGGATGATGTATTTTCAGGAGGAAACATGAGTTAGGGGTAGAGTGAGTCTGTAGGGCAGAACTGCAGCTCAATGAATCTCCTTTACAATGTCCTTCAGCACTAATTCTTGGGAAATTATAAATTAACAAGTACAAAATAATCAAGTTCTAAACAGACAAATAATTCAATGAGATTGGTGGGTAGCAACTGATTTTTCAGGAAATATTGTATTTAAGTGACAGCTCTGGGAGGATTCAAACCCACATTCCTAGCTATGTATCTTTGTAAATTCTGAGAGCTTAGAGATAGTTCAGAGTGGATTATTGCTGAAAATGTGTTGCTGGAAAAGCGCAGCAGGTCAGGCAGCAACCAAGGAGCAGGAGAATCGACGTTTCGGGCATGAGCCCTTCTTCAGGAATAAGGAAAATGTGCCAAGCAGACTAAGATAAAAGGTAGGGAGGAGGGACTTGGGGGAGGGGTGTTGGAAATGCGATAGGTGGAAGGAGGTTAAGGTGAGGGTGATTAGGTGAGGGTGAAAGGCCGGAGTGGGGGTGGGGGCAGAGAGGTCAGGAAGAAGATTGCAGGTTAGGAAGGTGGTGCTGAGTTCGAGGGTTGGGACTGAGACAAGGTGGGGGGAGGGGATGCTGCCTGACCTGCTGCGCTTTTCCAGCAACACATTTTCAGCTCTGATCTCCAGCAACTGCAGTCCTCACTTTCTCCCAGAGTGGATTATTGTCTTTCAAAGCTCCTTACTCAGGCTGATGTGGATGTGAGTGTGGATATTACACACACTGCAGATTTAAGCAGTAGGATTTAGGGATCTTCAACCATATCTTAGTTTGAAGAATAATGGTAGAATAATAATTTTATTAATGATTCCAGAAGAATACTAACTCCAGATTCTATGCTTTTCACATATTTGAGCTGCTGCTTTGACTCTAAGATTTTCATATCCTAACAATATTTCAATCTCAACAAAACACTGCTGTTTGTATTGATCTGTCTAGATAATGTTACATTCAGGCCTATTGATATCTTCATGAGCAGTAACTTGTTTTAGTTGGTTATCCTGTGATGCATTCCTACATATAGTCTGTTTCTCTGTTATAGAATTCTAATTAGCCACATCAGATGTATTTTGGAGTTTAAGATCCACACAGAGCTCCTATTGTTTCATAACAGTATTTATAAATGTATTCTTTTATGACCTTGCTCCCTCCTGTATTTATCTAACATTTTAAAGGCATCTTATGCTCACACCAACTATGTGTTAGGGCTCTCCATCTATTTGCCAGTCTCTGAATGCCTTAGTGGATTTATTAGTGATTGTCTCATATTTACCATCCTTTGTTTTGACCTCCTCCACCAGCACAAACATATCAACTATATGTAATTTTTAAGAATTCATTTTGCAGGATGAAGACGTTGCTGGCTATAACAGCATTTATTGCCCATCTATAATTGTCCAGAGGGCAGTTAAGAGTCAACCACATTGCTGTGAGTCTGGAGTCACATGAAGGTCAGTCCAGGTAAGGATGGCAGTTTCCTTCCCTAAAGGACATTAGCAAACTGGATGGGCTTTTCATGACAATGGACAATGGAGTCATGGTCATCATTAGCCTCTGAATTCCAATTTTTTACTGAATTTAAATTCCTACCATGGCAGGATTTGAACCTGGATCCCCAGACCATTACTTGAGACTCTGTATTAACAGTTCAGCAAATAATACTGCAGGTCGTCACCTCCCTGTACATCTCAAACTTCTTCATAACTTTGAAATAACTTTGAAAGGACTCCATCTTTTTCAGATCTTCTTGAAAGGTAGGATGAGATGAGTTGTCTGGAGAACAGACCTCAATGTCACAGAGGCCGAACGCCAACTCTCTGACACCATGTCCTACCACCCCCTTGCACACGACCCCACCGTGACCCATCAGGCCAAAATCACCCACACTATCGGTGCTCTCAATGCATCCGGTGATCTCCCTCCACTGCCTCCAAACTCCGAGCACCCCAGCACTGTATTGCCCGGTTCTACCTGCTCCCCAAGATCCACATGCCCAACTACCCCTGCCAACCAATCATCTCGGCATGCCCCTGCCCCGAGAACACCTCTCATCCTACCTCGACTCCATCCTCTCCCCCTTAGTTCAGGCATGTCCCACCTTCATGCCTGAGACCAACCACACCCTCCAGCTCTTCAGGAACTCCCAGTAGCCAAGCCCACAGTGCTTTATCTTCATTATGGACATGCTGTCCTTATTCATGTCCGTACCCCACAAGGATGGTCTCCAGGCCCTCAGCTTCTTCCTCTCCAACAGACCCATCCAGTCCCCCTCCACCATGACCGTCCTCTGCCTCGCCAAACTGGTCCTCACCCTCAATAACTTTTCCTTTAACTCTTCCCATTTCCTCCAAATCAAGGGCGTACCCATGGGCACCTGGATGGGCCCCAGTTATGCATGCCACTTTATTGGCTATAGCAAACAGTCCCTCTTCAGTACCTACACAGGCACTGTGCTCCAACTCTTCTGCCATTAGATCGGTGACTGCATTGGTGCAGCGTCCTGCACCCAGACTGAACTGGAGCAGTTCATCGACTTCGCCCACAACTTCCACCCCGCCCTCAAATTCACTTGGTCCATCTCGGATACCTCGCTCCCTTTTCTTGACCTCACCATTTCCATCTCCGGTGACGGTCTCTTGACGGACGTTTATTACAAACCTACAGACTCTCATAACTACTTGGACTACACCTCCTCCCAACCAGTATCCTGCAAGAACTCCATCCCGTTCTCCCAATTCCCCACCACCACCACATCTGCTCAGATGAGGAGACATTCCACTTGTGAGCGTCCCAGATGTCGACCTATTTTGAACAATGTGCATTTCCTCCCCGCATACTCCAGACAGCTCTCTGCTGCTCCACCTCCATTCCCCGTTCCACTGCTCTAAACCACGCCCTCTCCCAATGCAATAAAGACAGAGTCCCTGTTGTCGTCCTCTACGCTCCTCCCCCCCCCCACCAGTCTCCACATCCAACACATAATCCTTAAACACTTTCAACAACTCCAACTAGACCTCACCACCAATAACATCTTCCCCTCCACACCACTCTGTGTTCCACAAGGACATTTGACAGTCCCTAGTTTGTGCCTCTCTCCCTACCGACCCCCAAACCCCTAGGTACCTTTCCCTGCAACTGGAAAAGATGCAAAACCTGCCAGTACACCACCCCCCCACCTCCATCCAGGGCCCTAAACAACCCTTCCAGGTAAGACAGACGTTCACCTGCCTCTCTTCCAACCTAGTTTACTACATCAGGTGCTCCCGATGTGGTTTTCTCTGTAACAGGGAGACCAAATGTAAACTTAAAGAACAGTTCGGCCAGCATTCAGCTGGGCCTGCAGAGGCCAACCGGACCTCCCAGTCACTGCCCAATTCAATTCCCCTGATCACTCCCTTTCTGGTATGACCATCCTTGGCCTCCTCCATTGTTGTTATGAACCAAACCGCAAATTAGAGGAACAACACCTATCTTCCGCCTGGGCAGCCTATAGCCAGGAGGACTCAATATTGAGTTCTCCAATTTCAAATAACCTCCCTTCCAATCCTCCAACTCCCTTCTCAGTCCCTTCCCCATCCCTTTCACTGCTCCCTGCAGCCAATTGGATTCATTCCTCCCATTGATCAACCAGATCGTACCCTCTGCCTGTCTTCACCTATCCCCACTTCACCACCCTGACCAACCATTCCCTTTATCTGCAGCTCCCCTTACATCCAACCCCAGTACTGAAGAAGGGTTACACCCGAAACGTCAACTTCTCCAACTCGTGATGCTGCCTGGCTCGCTGTGTTTTTCCAGCCTCCTGCCTGTCTACTTGGGATTCCAGCATCTGTAGTTTTTTTGTCTCTGAGGTGTACCATACTACACGAAGTTGTCTCTGTACCATACTACACGAAGCAGGCCCTTACATTCTACCAGGGAAGAAGATGGTGGCAGAAAATCTACCAGATGGGTCTTACACTCAGATGAGCTGTGGTTAGGATTCATCCGACAACGTTGTTAACCTCTGATGCTACTTTTAATGATTTGTGAGTCCCTAATCCTAAGTACCTTTGTGCCGATAAGCATAGATTGGAATTTTCAATTTTTTGACTAAATGTGGAAGAGTGTATCTTTAAGAGCAAGAGATCACCTCACCCCTAACAGTGAGAAAGCCAGCCAGATCAAGTGCCAGTCAGGTCCGAGAACATCTTGTCTGAAGCTGCTTCAGTAGCACACACAACTGAGACCAGCAAAAAGACATTTTTTGGGGGCGGAGTAGAATCGCAGGCTCAGGATTGCAGGAAGAAGGGGTCAGAGACAAGGACAGGGGTGGCTTTTAGCAGCGAAGCCCTCTTGAGCCCAGTCTGAGTCCTGATTGCTCCTAGACTGGGGCAAAAAGAGGTTATCCCTACCAGGCAGGCCAATCTGTTTCCTTGTTGGGAAAGCTAACTTTTCTCACTTATAGAATAAAGGCAATCTGGTTAGTGTCCAGTTGAAGTCTTTGTTAACTGATTACCTAATGATCATACAATCTCTGCAATACAGAAAGAGGCCTTTACGCACATCAAGGCCACACCAACGCTCCAAAGAGCATCCCACCCAGAGTCCATCCCCCCTCTCCATCACCAGATCTGGTTTTTACTCTGGCTAACCCACCCAATCTGCACATCCCTGGATGTTACAGGCAATTTCTTTTTTTAGCATGCTCAATTCAGCTAACCTGTGCACATCTTTGGACTTAAGGACCTTTTATCAGTGGTGGTTTAGCAGGGTTAGCTAAGGACGTTTGGGCCCAGAACTGGATTGCTAATGTGCCAGGAATCTTCCCAGTATCAATCTGCCTGATTATTTGCTCTTCCAGCTCCCATCTCCGCTACTTTAGCGAGGATAAAATGGCATCCTTATTTTCCAAAGAAAGAAGAAAGAACTTGCTTTTATATGGCACCATTTCCCACCTCAAGTTGTCCCAAAGTGTTTAACAGCCAATGAAGTGTTCTTAAATTGGTGTTACCATCTAGGAAAGGTGGCAGCCAATTTGATCACAGCAGGATCTCTCAAGCAGCTTTGAGATAAGTTATTGGCTATTCTATGTCTAGTTGAAGAATAACTATTGCCCCAGAGCACCAGGAAGAACTTTGTCCACTCTTCTTTTTGTAGAATGTTTTGTAGATGTTGTAGGTTGTTTTATACCAACAAGACAGCATTCCAGGGGCTTTGCTTAAACTAAATAATTGCTGGGCTGATGGGCCAAAGAGTGACAGATGGAGTTTAGTTTAGATAAATATGAAGTGTTTTATTTTTGTAAGGCAAATCAGGGCAGAACTTATACACTTAATATTAGGGTCTGGGGGAGTGTTACGAAACAAAGAGACATTGGGGTATAGGTACATAGTTTCTTGAAGATCGCAGGTAATGGGGTTATGTAGAAGGCATTTGGTACACTTGCCTTTATTGGTCAGTACTTTGAGGAAAGGACTTGGGATGTCTTGTTGCAGCTCTGCAGGACATTGGTTATGCCACTTATGGAATACTGCATTCAATGCTAGTCTTCCTCCTATGGGAAAGATGTTTTGAAACTAGAAAGGGTGCAGAAAAGGTTTACAAAGATGTTGCCAGGTTGGAGGATTTGAGGTGTAGGGAGAAGCTGAATAGGCTGGGGCTATTTTCCCTGGAGTGGTGGAGGCTAAGGGGAGTCCTTAGAGGTTTATAAAATCATAAGGGGCATGGATAGGGTAAATGTACAAGGACTTTTCCACAAGGAAGGGAAGTCCAAAACTAGAGGGCATAGTGTTAAGGTAGGAGGGAAAAGATTTAAAAGGGACCTAAAAGGTTACCTTTTCACACAGAGGGTGGTGCATGTATGGAATGAGCTGCCAGTGGAAGTGGTGGAGGCTTGTACAATTACAACATTTAGAAGGCATTTGGATGGGTACATGAATAGCAAGGCTATAGAGAGATATGGTCCAATGTCGGCAAATGGAACTAGATTCATTTAAGATATGGGTGGCACGGTGGCACAGTGGTTAGCACTGCTGCCTCACAGTGCCAGAGATGCGGGTTCAATTCCTGCGTCAGGCAACTGTCTGTGTGGAGTTTGCACATTCTCCCCGTGTCTGCGTGGGTTTCCTCCAGGTGCTCCGGTTTCCTCCCACAGTCCAAAGATGTGCAGGTTAGGTGAATTGGCCATGCTAAATTGCCCGTAGTGTTAGGTGAAGGCGTAAATGAATGGTTCTGGGTGGGTTGCTCTTCAGAGGGTCGGTGTGGACATGATGGGCTGAAGAGCCTGTTTCTACACTGTAAGTAATCTAATCATATCTGGTCAGCATGGACAAATTGAAACAAAGGGTCTGTTTCAGTGCTGTACAACTCTAAAAGATGGTACCTCTAACAATGCAGCAGTCCCTTAGTACTGACCCCAGAGGAAGTGGTCAGTCTGGATTATGAGGCATATATCTTTGAAATGGGGGCTTGAACCAATGACCTTCTATTTCAGACCCACAAATTCAGAACCACTGGTTCACTGGGGGAAAATTAAGATCACACTTTCCTTTTAACTCACTTAATGTGAGTCCTTCTTAATTATATTCCCAAGGTACACCACCTAACAGTGATATTGAAATTAATTTTCCATTTTCACACACATTCTGTAAGTTTTTTGATATTTTCTTGTATTTTGTAGATTTTGCTCATTAAAGTGACACCTAAAATTTGGTGTTGTCTGTAAATTGAGAAATAGTAGTCCCAATTCCTGAGTCCAAAATACTAATGTAAATTTTGAACAGTGATCCCAGCACCAATCTCTGTGGAGCACCACTTCCAACAGGCTGAGTCATGGATGTGGAACAAATCTTCATAATCTATGTTTTCTTATTTTAAAAGTCCAAAATTTAGTTTTAGTTGAGGGTTAGCCTGCAAAATATCAATTATTTGTTTTGTTTCACTCTCCAGTTAACATCTATGTCTATATTTGTTATGATATTCACTCAGATATTTTTCTCCTAAACGAAAAGTTGTGCACATTGAACACATGAATGCATGCATGCATTCCATTACTGTCACTGGAGGCAACATCAACATCATTCACCTTGTTGCACTTACTGCCACACAGTTACTAAGTGACATTCTAAGTTACTTTTCTCTTCTTGTATCTCAGTCTCACAGCAGAAGATACTACGAAAAGAGAGTAAAGCAAAACTACATATCCCTGCAGAAAAATACCATATGTACACATGTATATATTGATGTCATGTATAAGTAAACCCCTTATTTTTGGCCAAAAAATATTGTATTTTCTATATATCTCGTGTATAAGTCGACCCTAGTTCTTCACAGTTACAGATCAACATTTATGAGTCAGTATGTCTGATTGTTGGCCGTACCACTCTGTTCCGGGTCTTCTTGTCTGCCAGCCATCATGATCCGCTCATGGTTTTAGGAATTACTGTAATGATACGATAGTACAGGGCACCGCTGCACCTGCAGTGTTGGTTTCCACGGTTTCACTTACCCACGTTTTACCGCGGCCCGAACATATTATAGAGAACCGTCCAGACCTAGGGACCAGTGATGTGTGGGGAAGGTAAATTTCCCATTTGAATGAATGGGGTTTGCACCTATCCGCGGTAGGTCTGTGATCGTTCCCCCCCGTGGGTAAGGGAAGACTACTGAACCATTCTACCTTAGCAGGCAGAATGGAGACAGTTATTTTGTAGATAAATGTCCAATAATATCCATAATTCTTTTTGTTGTTCATTATTTTATACGGAGATTTTTGCATCTTCAATAACTGGTCAACCAAATCACTGGTATACATTGCACACAGCTGCATGCCTAGGACTGCACATGCTGGGGTCAGAATCAAAGAGTGTGGTGTTGGAAAAGCACAGCCGGTCAGGCAGTATCCAAGAAGCAGGAGAGTTAAATTTTGGAGCATAAGCTGTTCATCAGGAATGGGGAGGTGACCCAAGGGGGCTGAGAGATAAATCGGAGGGGGGGTGGGGCTGGGAGCAAGGTAGCTGGGAATGCGATAGGTAGACTACAGTCAGGATGAAGGTGATAGGTCAGAGAGGAGGTGGAGGATAGGTGGGATGAAAAATGGACAGGTAGAACAGTTCAAGAGGGTGGGGCCAAGTTGAAAGGTTGGATCTGGGATAAGGTGGGATGATGGGAAATGGGGAGACTGGTGAAATCCACATTGATCCCGTGTGGTTGGAGGGTCCCAAGGCAGAAGATGAGGCGTTCTTCCTTCCGGTGTCAGGTGGTTAGTGTTTGGCGGTGGAGGAGGCCCAGGACTTGCATGTCCTTGGCAGAGCAGGAGGGGGGAGTTAGAATATTCGGCCACAGGGCGGTGGGGGTGTTTAGTGCGTGTGTCCCAGAGATGTTCTCTGAAACGTTCCCCAAGTTGGCGTCCTGTGTCCCCCGTGTAAAGGAGACCATATTGCGAAGGACAGACACACTAGATGATGCAAGATTCAAACCCCTGCAATTGTCAGCAAAGTTTTGCTGAAGTTCTTGCAATGCCAGAAATGTACAAGGTTTACACGGACCTGATTCATGTGCCTTTTTCCTTTAAAAATGGGTGATTTTGTTATACCTGAATAATTTTACTATTAAAAGCAATTCCAGAAGTTCAGTAATGCAAGACATCCAACAATTTCTGGGTTTGTGAAACAATAAATCTGCAGTCATTATACACCATTGGGTTCTGTGTTAGGGCAGGGTGAGAGCCACAGAATCTGATAGTCCGCATTGTTTTTTCTGTGGATTATGAACTGGCACGTTCAACCACTTTATTTGTTTTAGGTTATGTGTAAAGGTTCATAAGTATAATTTCCCTTGTTTGCTAAAATAATTGTTTTTCTTCCCACCACCAGCCTTCCCCATTTTTCCATCATTGCATCTCATCATTCTCTCCCTCATACAGTTAGATTCATAGAGTCATAGAGACGTACAGCATGGAAACAGACACTTCAGTCCAACCCATCTGTGCCGACCAGGTATCCCACCCCAATCTAGTCCCACCTGCCAGTACCCGGCCCATATCCCTCCAAACCCTTCCTATTCATATACCCATCCAAATGCCTCTGAAATGTTGCAATTGTACCAGCATCCACCATTTCCTCTGGCAGCTCATTCCATACATGTACCACCCTCTGCGTGCAAAGGTTGCCCCTTAGGTCTCTTTTATATCTTTCCCCTCTCACCCTAACCCTATGCCCTCTAGTTCTGGACTCCCCTAGACAAGGGAAAAGACTTTGCCTATTTACCCTATCCATGCCCCTCATAATTTTGTAAACCTCTATAAGGTCACCACTTAGCCTCCGATGCTCCAGGGAAAACAACCCCAGCCTGTTCAGCCTCTCCCTACAGCTCAAATCCTCCAACCCTGGCAACATCCTTGTAAATCTTTTCTGAACCCTTTCAAGTTTCACAACATCTTTCCGATAGGAAGGAGACCAGAATTATGTGTCATATTCCAACAGTGGCCTAACCAATGTCCTGAACAGCTGTAACATGACCTCCCAACTCCTGTACTTAATACTCTGATCAATAAAGGAAAGCATACCAAACGCCGCCTTCACTATCCTATCTACCTGCGACTCCACTTGCAAGGAGCTATGAACCTGCACTCCAAGGTCTCTTTGTTCAGCAACACTCCCTAGGACCTTACCATTAAGTGTAAAAGTCCTGCTAAGATTTGCTTTCCCAAAATGCAGCACCTTGCATTTATCTGAATTAAACTCCATCTGCCACATCTCAGCCCATTGGCCTATCTGGTCAAGATCCTGTTTTAATCTGAGGTAGTCCTCTTTGCTGTCCATTACACTTCCAATTTTGGTGTCATCTGCAAACTTACTAACTGTACCTCTTATGCTCGCATCCAAATAATTTCTGTAAATGACAAAAAGTAGAGGACCCAGCACCGATCCTTGTGGCACTCCACTGGTCACAGGCCTCCAGTCTGAAAAACAACCCTCCACCACCACCTTTGAGCCAGTTCTGTATCCAAATGGCTAGCTCTCCCTGTATTCCGTGAAATCTAACCTTGCTAATCAGTCTCCCATGCGGAACTTTGTCAAATGCCGACTGAAGTCCATATAGGTCACATTGACCATTCTGCCCTCATCAATCCTTTGTTACTACTTCAAAAAACTCAATCAAATTTGTGAGACATGATTTCCCTCGCAAAAAGCAATGTTGACTATCTCTAATCTGTCCTTGCTTTTCCAAATACATGTGTATCCTGTCCTCAGGATTCACTGGTCTATAGTTCTCTGGCTTGTCCTTACCACCCTTCTTAAACAGTGGCACCACGTTTGCCAACTTCCAGTCTTCTGGCACCTCACCTGTGACTATAGGCCCAGCAATCACTTCTCTCGCTTCCCACAGAGTTCTCGGGTACACCAGATCAGGTCCTGGGGATTTATCCACCTTTATGCATTTCAAGATATCCAGCACTTCCTCCTCTGCATTGTTTGCCTCTGCTTGGATTATACCCTCCTGTTGATTCTGAAGCAGGAGAGATAGTGTTTGGAAAGAAATCAGTGGTCCATGCTGATGCTGAATGTACTATGGCAAGTTAGTTGCTGGGCTCTTTAAAACAATAAAACTGCATTTAATTGTGTAGATTTGTAATTTAGTTATTAAGAACCTGTTACATAAAGTGAAGCAATAATCACTTAATTACATTCTCAGAAAATGGGTGGCTGGATGCATCAGTAAGGAGTCCAAAGTAAGCTAGCACCTTTTCCAGCTTGCACCTCTTAAAGGGGAGCAGCACTGTGGCTGGATCGGGTGATGGGAATCATTGTGGAAAAGAATCTGGTGTGTGAAAAGAATAAGGAATGCTAGAGTGGTGTGATACAAAGTTTTTCAATTGTACATTAGAGGGCTGTGTAAGAATTGGAAAGTAAAAGAGGTGGTGGGGCATTCACAGGGTCAAAAATGTAAAGGAAAACTGGCCAGACATATAATAAAAGTTCAAGGAGATGGAAGCAGAGCCATAAGTTTAATAACCTCACAAGTGACCAAGGCCAGGAAATGTATCCTCTAATACCATAATCAACCAGTTGCAGTATTAGCCTCAGCCAAGTCTCAATTTCTAACACCCCCATTACTCATCTACCAATGATCTCTGATAATCAGGTCTCATAAGTGACATTCATGTACTTCACTACACCTTCAGACCCTTAGAACTACTGCAAACCACATTCATATCTCAGCTGCACTAACTGCTGTCAATACAACCATGATAGCCATGTCAGCCAAACAGATTAAATCATATTCGCTGAGAGGTCTACCCTCTGTTTTTCAGGACAAGCTCATACATTACTAGAGACAGCGGGAAATAATCAGTAGGAGTACCTGGCATGCATAATACACACTGCTGCCATTGTGCATTTTTGGTGTAAGGCCTGAATGTTGGTGGATGTGGTATCCATCGAATGGGCTACTTTGGTCCAGATGGTGTGAAGCTTCTTGAATGTTGTTGGAGCTGCACCCATCTAGGCAAATGAAGAGAATTCCATCACAATCCTGACTTTGTCCCTTGCTTTTGGGGAGTCAGGGAGTTACTTGCTGCAGGATTCCTAGCTTTTACCTGCTTGTGAAGTCAGTATTATATGGCCAGTTCAGGTCCTGGTCAATGTCAACACCTTAAGTGTTACCAGTAGGAGATTCAGTGATGGTAATGCCATTCAATATTAAGGGACAATAGTTAGATTCTTTCTCTTGTTGGAGATGATTATTGACTGTCACTTGTGTGATGCAAATATTATTTGCCACTTGTCAATCCAAATGTGGATATTGTCTAGATCTTGTTGCACTTGGACATGGACTGCTTCAGTATCTGAGGAATCATGAATGACACTTAACACCTGATATGTAGGGCGATAAGGTTATCGATTGTGTTAGAGCTCAGCTCTGATGATGCCAATGGCCCATAGTGCCTGATGGATACCATCTTGAGTTGCAAGATCTCTTCAAAATCTATTCCATTGAGCCAGGTAATAGTGCCACATAACATGATGCATGGTATCCTCATTGTGAAAACAGGATTTTGTCTCCACAGGGATAGTGAAACGTTCACTCTTATTGACAGTTATGGACAGGCACATCAGTGGTAAAAAGTTTGGTGAACATGAGGTCAAATATGTTTTTCTTTTTGGTTCCCTCACCATCTGATGCATACTCAGTCCAGCATCTGTGCCTTTAGGAGCTGACCAGGTCAGTCAGTTGTGCTGGTGAGCCACTCCTGATGGTAAACATTTAAGTTCCCCAGTCACAACACATTCAGCCCCCTTGCCACTCTGTGCTTCCTCCAAGTGGTGTTCAACATTGAAGAATACTTATTAACAGCCAAAGAATATGGGTATATAGTAATCAGCAAGAGATTTCCTTGTCCATGTTTGACCTGATGCTATGAGATTTTTATAGGATCTGGAGTGAATGTTAAAGTTCCCAGGGAAACTCCTATCCAATTGTGTATTATAGAGGTGCCACCTCTGCTGCGTCTGTTGTACTGGTGGGACAGGACATACCCAGGGATAATGATGGTACTGTGTGGGACATGATTTGTCAGTCACAACTTCCTGAGTATGAGTTCATTATGCTTGTTGAGACTTTGAGAAAGCTCTCCTAATTCTGGCACTGGCTCTCAGAAATTAGAAAAGACATAGTTCCTTGAAAGTCAAGGCGCAGGTGGATATGATAATGAAGAAGGCATTTGGTATGCTTTCCTTTATTAGTCAGAGTATTGAGAATGGGAGTTGGAAGGTCATGTTGCGGCTGGACAGGACATTGGTTCAACCACTTTTGAAATATTGTGTGCAATTCTGGTCTCCTTCCTATTGTTGTGAAATTTGAAAGGATTCAGAAAAGATTTACAAGGATGTTGCCAGGGTTGGAGGGCTTGAGCTATAGGGAGAGGTTGAATAGGCTGGGGCTGCTTTCCCTGGAGCGTCGGTGGCTGAGGGGTGACCATATAGAGGTTTATAAAATCATGAGGGATATGGATAGGATAAATAAACAAAGTTTTTTTTTCCCTGGGGCGGGGAGTCCATAACTAGAGGGCATAGGTTCAGGGTGAGAGGGGAAAGATATAAAAGGGACCTAAGGGGAAACTTTACCTCTGTGTGTAAATCAGTTCTGATCTCCTTCATAACAATTATCTCCATTCAGCCACTCATAGTTTTAAATGCTGACTATTGGACAGTGTTTAACATGATTTATAACTCATGTTATGGTAAAACTGAAATTAACAAGCTAAACCAGTTTTGGACAAGTGTCCACAGACTCAAAATTGAACATTCTAAGTTGACACGTCGCTGGAGAAATTGGACCTGTCAGAAAGTTTGCCAAACTAAATTAAACAGCAGCCAGCAGCTATTTGTCAAAGAGGTCACAAAAGTTCAGGGGACCCAGTTTCAACCAGCCTGAGGGGTGTGTATTTGAGTATTGATCAGACTTTCAGCCAGTGCCTGAGGATTTACCTTTTATACCTCTCTGGCATGGCAACAGGGAAGGGTATTAGTGTGACCCCACTAAATACTTTAAATCAACTCATGACCCCATTGGCCAAAGATCACAGAACATTCGGGAAAGTGCGGGCAAGGGGGAATAAAAATGCACATATGGAAGCCACCTTTCAGCCATGATTTTCAGCATGATTTGTGGCAGGAAACTGTATGGCAACCCAAGAAGACACAGGAGAAGATCTGCCTGATCTGTGATGGACAAGAATCAGTTCTACATTGGAGAGAAAGGAGAATCCAACGTTCCAGCTCAAACACAGGAATTATCTTTTCACAGACTAGTAGAGGAAGTAGAGAGTAAATATTGTGAGAATTTGGGAAATGCTGACATGGCGTTTTTAAAAAGGAACATTTTGTTAATAGGTTGAGTTGAACTGCAAACTGTGTCCTTTTGTCCGCCTCACTGACAAAAATGCTTGGACAAAGTGCTTTTAATACATAAACTGGTTGAAGTGTCCAAAGCACAGACATCAGGAACAGAAATATCAATAGAATGTAGGTTTAAGTAATATCCTTCCATGCTCAGACTTTGATACCATCCTCCTATGGTCATTCTGTGTAAATTTGGAAGCAATTCTTTGTAAAAACGCCATCAAATTGCTTCTCAAGCTAGATGATACTTCTCAATTTAGCATTCATAATTGCCTTTTGAAGGCAGAAGAACAAACTATTTAATAAGATAACAAAAACATCAAAGATTATCTGCAATCATTTTAATTGAAATGGAACCACATCCTGGCAAGAAAAAAGGTAAAAACATATTCAGCTGTCTATCAGATATTTTGGAGCATTCTAACTCAGAACCCAAAGCCTACACAACACCTTGACAATACTAGTGTCTCTTAGATAATGGAAGTGAGAAGAGGGTATAAAAGAGGACATAATAAAATCTCTGAAAGACTGTAAATTATTTTTAATCAACCTGTCCAGACAGGTTATGACACAACTTCATGGCAGGCGGTATGTGAACTTGGACCTTTTGGCCCAGATGTAGGAAACCAATACTGCACCACAAGAACTCCATGAAAAATCTGTGCAGTAAAAACAATGCTAAAAGCTGCCAAGTGCCAATATATAAAAATGTGCATTAACCACTATAATTCAGAGCAAAATAACATTCTATGCTATCCACAATCTGCGCTACAATATCTGACTTTAGTTTGGCTTTAACAATTCGATTAGATTCCCTATAGTGTGGAAACAGGCCCTTCGGCCCAACAAGTCCACACTGGCCCTCCAAAGAGTAACCCATCCAGACCCATTTCCCTACATTTACCTCTGACTAATGCACCTAACACTATGGGCAATTTAGCATGGCCAATTCACCTGACCTGTACATCTTTGTGACTGTGAGAGGAAACCCACACAGACATGGGAAGAATGTGCAAATTCCACACAGACAGTCGCCTGAGGCTGAAATTGAACCCAGGACCCTGGCGCTGAGAGGCAGCAGTACTAACCACTGAGCCATCGTGATATTAATATTTCTGTGCATGACAGAGGAATATCATCTAGGATTTCTGGTATCAATCAATACTCAGTGCCCTTTCTAATTTGCTGGTGGGTTTACACACCCATTAGTTCCTCTGAAGTAGCAGTACTAGAATTACATTGTGTCTGACGTACATCGTATAGTCCTATTTCACCATGGAGAGCTTGAGAGCTATCCTGTTCTCACCCACGATCCCTCTAGTGCACTTTTAAGCTGCTATCAAGAACTAGTGCTCTCGTGAAACCTTTCCCCCGAGGCCTCATTCCTTGTCCATCATTAACCCAACAGTCAAGGATGCTGTCACACCCAAAGCTGCTGTATTGGCTGAGGAATGAATTAACTCAGAACAGACTAGAATTAAATGCTTTGGACTTTTGGAAGACTTGATCGGTGAGCATCTTAATTACATGATATTTTAGAATTGTTATTAATTATATTTCTGTAGATGCAAAGGTTTTTCTTCAAAGTAACTTTAAATGGCCAGCCACAACTGTTGAAGTGTCATAGAATCATACAGCATAGAAACAGGCCCTTCAGCCCACCATGTCTAAACTGAGCAACAAACTACACTTGTCCCATTTATTTGCACTTGGTCCACAGCCTACTATGCCCTGGCATTTTAAGTTCTCATTCAGATGCTTTTAAATTTTTCAATGGTATCTGCTTCTACTACCCTCTCAGTTGGCACATTCCATTCATCTACCATCTTCAGGGTGCAAAAATGCTTTCTCATGTCTCTTATAAACCACTTGTGCCTCATCTTAAACTTAAGTCCTTTGATCTTAGACATGGGGAAGAGAGTCTCAAGATCTACTCTGTCTATATGTTTCATAATTCTGTGTACCTCTATAAGGAAACCATCTTGCCCCACCCCCAGCATTGTTCCAAGGAAAATAAACTCCCCCTATCCAGTCTTTCCTCATAACTGAGACTTTTCATCCCAAACAATACCCTAGTGAAGCTCCTCTGTATCCTCTCCAATGCAATCTGATTGTGTGATGACCAGAACTGTACACAAAATTCCATCTGTGGCCTAACAAATGTTTCATAAAGTTGTAACAAGACTTCCATGCTCCTACATTCTATGCTCAGCAAATGAAGGCAAGCATCCCATATGCCTTCTTCACCATCCTGTCTACCTGTGCAGATACGTTCAGGGATCTATGGACTTAACACCAAGGTCCTTTTGGTTTTCAGTACTCTCACTGGGACCTACCATTATTTGGGTATGAACTTCCCTTATTAGATCTCTCAAAATGCATTGCCTCACACTTATTGGGATTAAATTCCATCTGCTATTGCTCTCGCCAAATTACATATCTAATTTTCATGTCATCTGCAAACTTACTATTTGTACATTTACATCCAAGTCATTAATATAAATAACAAACAGCCGCAGTCCCAGCACTGAATCCTGTAGTACAGTACATTGCTGGTCATAAGCTTCCAATTACAAAACAACCTTTTACTATCACTCTTTGACTCCAAATTTTAAGCCAATTTTTGGATCCAGTTTGCTCATTTTCCTTGGATCCCATGGGCTTTTACTTGCTGGACCACCTTCCATGTGGAAGCTTGTCAAGTTACTGAATCCCATGTAAATCACATCAACTGCACTACCCTCATCAATATATGTATTCACCTTTTCAATTAAATTGGTCATACAGGCCCTCCCTCTAACAAATCTGTGCTGACTATCCCTGATCTATTGCTGCCTTTCCAATATTGATTAATCTTGTATTCACAATTTTTTCCAATAATTTTCCTACCACTAACATTAAACTTAACTGATTTGTAATAATTTGGCCAGTCCCTGCTGCCCATCTTGAACAGGAACCACATTAGCTATCCTCCAATCATCTGCCACTTCATCTGTGGTCAGCGAGATTTAAATACCTCTGCCAGAGTCACAGCAATCTCCTCCTTTGCCTCTCATAGCATCATGGAATAAATCTTATCAGGCCAAGGCGATTTATGTGCATGTAAGTCTGTCAAAACATCTAATACCTTCTCTTTATTAATTTTAATGTGTCCTAGAAATTCATGCCTACAAAGTCTGTCTCCTCTGTGTATATGAGTGAGAAGTATTCATTCAAAACCTAACCCATCCCCACTGGCTCCATGAACAGGTTGTCCCTTTGGTCTTTAATAGTTTCATCTTTTCTCCAGTCATCTTCTTACTCCTACAGTACTTATTAAAAGCCTGGGGGTTTTACTTGATCCCATCTGCCAAATGTATTTCGAGGCCCCTCTTTGTCTTCCCAATTTCCTTTTTAAGCAACATCCTTCCCTCTTTTTAATGCAATGCACCTGGCATATGCTTCCTTTTTCTTTACACAATTCTTGATATTCCTTTGACATCCAGCGTTCTCTGGACCTCCTGCCCTTGTCCTTTGCTCTTGTGATGCTGTTTATCCAGCAGCAGCACAATTCTAAAAATATAAAAGTTATTTATTTTGAAACCTGTACAGGTCGAGTATTGCTTTTATACTAAATTGTTCTGATCAAATATATGTCTCCTACACTGAAAATATCACAAAGGATCTTATTTTCATGTCACTAAATTGAGATCATTGCAACCATAAATGAAAGCTTGTTGTTCCAAGATGATAATAAAAGGAATATTACTTTCACTTTTCCAGCTATGTTTGTCTGAATTTAAACTCAACCCAAATAAGTCAGCACACTTCATCAATGCAAGTAAATTAATCATGTGTAATTTATGTAGGTCAGATGGACAGACATGCTAATTAGGTATTTAATAAATATTTTTAATGAATTGCAAATTTATAGAGTATTTACAGTACAGAGGCTTCAGCACCTTAATGCACTGCAATCAAAAACAAACAGAAGAAAATCCTTGACAGGCTTTATCTAGGTAAATTCATATGCATATTCTCACCTTGGTAAAACTGATCTAACTATTAAATCATTAAAAAAAAAATCAACCTAGAATAAGACATATAATGTATTCTAACACTTGTTTAATTTTGTATCTGGTTTTAATAAATGCTGTTGTACATAGTGAACACCTTACAGTATTTGTATATTGCAAAACTTAAAATTAAGCCAACAGATCAATATTAAATACAGCCACAGCAGTATGGATATCCTGATATGTATTCACAGGTTTTCATACCCAGCATCAGAAAAGAAGGCAGTAAAGTGCAAGTTTATACATGTATTGTGCTCACATTCTAAACTTCACAAGCAAAACTCCATTTCTATATTAGTTTACATTATCGTACTTATTGTGCAGTAATTAATGGAGGATTGCATTTCTTAGTTTGACAGATTTTTATTGATAAATACAATTGAATAAGATTGTGTATTTAATATTCCTCTCAGACTGCAAAATTTGTATTATCTCTGCCATGCACCAGCAATCAAAAATAGAAAGGTTTCTATCATGGAATCATGAATCTACAGCTCAAGGTCTATACAGATTTATATAAGATTCTGAAGTGTTAATAAATGTGCATGAATAAAAATACATGTATTTATTTTGCGTGCATCAATCAAAATGTCCCCCTGAAAAAGCATCACTAGTCAAATATGTCACTTGAAAGGATATTTCACATTTTCACCTGATAAACCTCAAAGTTATTCAGAAAACTTAAACAAATTTACTTTCAGTGAATAACATCTTTACAATTGAGGGAATCACTAGTAGAATGTCCTTTAATAATCTTCATATACCTACAAATTATTAGCTGCTGACTCACCTCAGGATGTTCTCGTAACACCAACAGACAGGTCAGATCAAACAAAGCTCTATTTAAATTGCAGAATACTACACTGTACCTTACATGCAACCCCTTTTAAGTTGCTTCAATGATTTGCCAGCTATGATTACATTTGGAAATCTGAAAAATAAGAAGATGCTGGAAATATTCCACAGGTCTGGCAACAACTGTGATGATGGAGATGCAATTAACTTTCAAATGAAATATGACTCAGAATGCTAGTACAAAAATGACGGTAAAGACAGATCTACAATCTCCAAACATATAACTTTCCTATTTTTCTTTTGCAAAATTACTAATAATTCTAATGGCGCTTGCTGCAAGGCCAAATATTTCTGCATCTTTCACACTATTAGCATTGAGGAGAAAGTGAGGACTGCAGATGTTGGAGATCAGAGTCGAGAGTGTGGTGCTGGAAAAGCACAGCAGGTCAGGCAACATCCAAGGAGAAGAATCGACATTTCGGGCATAAGGTCTTCATGTTCCTGATGAAGGGCTTATGCCCGAAACATCAATTCTCCTGCTCCTCGGATGCTGCCTGACACTACTGTCCTTTTCCAGCACCACACTCTCAACACTATTAGTGGCTATTATCACAACCACCAGAACAAAGGAGAGAATTCAGTGGTTGGCCCCTTAATTAAATGATGCTAGTTACAATATCTAAGAGAATGGGGTGGAAACTTACATGGGTCTGAGCATTATGGGCTATGACGAGATTTGTGCTATAATTGGTCAAGATGCACAGTAAAGCTGATCTCAATGTCAGGAGTATCTTGCGCCATCATTTATGCTTTTGACAAGCAGCAAGTGGAGATTTTCATTAGGCAGTGGCGAGTTGCCAATTAAGGGGGATTATTGCTTGTAACAGACAACTCATCATTGATATTTAACCTTATATCTTATCAAATATGTCAAACAAGTAAGACGAGAGAGCTTGACATGGAAGTCAAAGTGAGTGCTCGGTGAATTCAGCTCCCTGCTTGTTTAGAGGACCTACATGTTGGTTAATGGGCACCAACATCTCAGGGCAAGCGCTGGCGACTCACACCCCAAGTCCACAAACATTGGCATCTGATAGTGCCAGTTTTGAAGAACCCTTATGGTATATCTCCAGCCCATTTGCAAGGCCACTTCTGCATTTTAATGCTGCACCTCAGGGTTGCACCAACAACTACCACTCTAATGCTGCTGCAAGGACACTGTGTGCTCAGGAGGAGACACTCAGTTCATGGAGAGGACCAGGCTGCATCCTGAGATTCTTCACTCGCTATCATAGTGCTCACTCACTCAATGCTTCCCTGGATACTGACAGCATCTGTAGCTTGCATTGTTTTCTTTGGCTGCAGAGATACCAGACTTTTATTACATTACCTTGCCTCACTGTTCAGCATAGGCACAAATGCAGGAAGCTTGTCATAGTTGTAGCAGGCCTCAGTCAATTCAAGCCTTCACTCAGGGTTTTCTGCACAGTAGGTCAAGGGCAGCCTCCAATACCAGTCCAAAGACTTGGACATGATCACTCAGCCACTTGGACAAGCAGATTCAGGATCTTCTTCACTTTAAAGGGCAAGGAGCTGAATATCGGGCAGCCCACCATCCTTCCCGACTCTTTACGTCCCGTTGGAGTGTTCTCTTTCTGGAAAGAGAGGTCAGTTTTATGGAAGATGAAAGTATTTGGCACAGCAATAACAGATGCAAATGGAGACAGTGGATAAGGATTGCAGAGCTTTGTGATCGCATGGGTTGGGTAGGTGAGAGCAAATAAAGGAAGACGTTTCAGGGAATAGTGAGTGGCAGAACATGAGCCTCAGTGGGAAGTGAATACAAGATGATGGCACTTATGCTGGCAGAGTAGAGAGGGTAATTGTCCTTCTTCCTACAGTTCTGGGCATTTCTCCAGATGGCTGAGATTGTTTTAAACTTGTGGCAACCTCAGACCAGACTGGCATGGTGTGGTGTCATAGCCTTTATTGCTGTTCCTGGGAGAGTTCTACTTCTGCACCACTGCGTCCAACAAAACCTCTAGGTCTCAGTCTGTGGAGCAACAATGTCACTGTCTGCCACATCTGGGGTAATGTTAGTAATCATGTAGGGCAGCTCTGGATTGACAGTGCTTGTCCAGGTACACAAAGCCCTTTTAAAGATGCGTAAAGGTTGCCGGTAAATTCTAGGATATCCATTAAGTGGTGATTTATTTTGGGAATTGCATTTAATAAAATGGGATTAGAATCAGACAAAAACAACGTCAAGGAGCGGATAGATAGTTATGAGGTTAATTTGGTCAGATACAATGAAAAAAACATGGTAGGCCTTGTGGCAACAAACCCTCTGAAAAACCTGATACAATTCAGACTTTGTCAAAAGGATGTAAGATTCAATCCAATGTTGCTGTTCCATTTTGAGAATTTCATCGCTGTTTAATGGTAAACTACACAAATTGACACCAAGGACTAAAATAGTGTGGATGTGAAAAGATTAAACAAAAACAGAAAATACTGGAAATTCTGAGCAGGTCATGAGCCAGAGGTTAGTTTTTATATTAGAAACCATCAAACATTTTAAAGTGGGTATTTTAAATCTGGGTAAAAGGTTGAGATAGAAAAGTAATTGTTACAGTTAAGGTAAGGAATTAATTACTTTCTCATTGACCTAGGAATTTGCATGTCATTGATTTCAAAATCAATTTATGCAACTAAAATCTTACAAGTTTAAAGCAGCACAGTTATACCTTAGCAACAGAATAAGATACAGTGTATAATATGCAGTAGCTAGCAAAGATCCATAAAACATTTGTGGCGAATTTAGTATCTTGATTGTAAAAGTACTTACTTCCTATCTGAATAATAGTTTATACTTCCTATCCAATTTGTTTCATGCCTCCTCCTCTTCTCATTGCATTAATTCAGGACATACATATCCTTTTCCATATCCTCCTCCTTCTCAGCCTCCCTTTTCTCCATGCCATCTGTTTCTATTCTTTCAGGTTCACCCCCTATCCATTGTTCCCTTTTCTTTCCAAGTTACTCATCTTCCCTCCTCTTCCATGCTGCCACTTCCACCAGTGCTGGCCAAACTCATCCCTCAGATGCTGTCATCTTTTCTCCCACTTGCCTACTGCCATCACTATCCCGTTGGTCTTCTCTACATTGCTAACCTCACCTCCGATGCCATTGTCTTCATTCCAGTGTCATCTTCCATACAATATACCTGATCCCTGTGCTATTCTCCTCTCACCATCTTTTTAAATTCTGTTTCCCATTCTCATGTTGCCTTCTCATGAGATTTCCCCAAAATCATGCTGTCCTCCCTCCCATGCCCCTTTCCTCTTGTTCTGCATTTCTCTGCTGCTTCCCCGTGTTCCTCCTCTTGTTTCATGGATGCATAGACATTAACAGCACAAAATAAGGCCATTCAGCCAGTGTATTTGCACTGGTCAACAAAGATCTGACTATACCAATCCCATTTTCCAACTCAGCCCATAGTCCTGCAGGCCATGGCAACACAAGTGAATATCTATGTTTTGCTTAAGTATTACAACTTTCTGACTCAACCACTCTTTCAGGCAATTTCAGAGTTCCAGACTCCGTCTACTTTCTGTGTGGAAGCATTTCTTCTCAACTCTGCCCTTAGCTTTCCATCTCTTACCTTAAATCGATACCCCTAGTTTTTGACTACTCGACTATTGGAAAAAGTGCCTTCCTTTCCACCCTATTCATGTCCTCCTCATCTTATCATCAGTTTCTGTCTCAACATTTGCTGCTCCAAGGTAAACAACACTAATCCATCTTTCCTCATGTTCAGACCTTCCAGCACCGTAGTGAATTTCCTCTCTAGTACAATCATATCCTTTCTGTAATGCAGGAACCAAAACTGCGCACAGTACTCCAGTTCTGGCTTAAACCACATTTTATACAGTTCCAGCATAAAATTTCTAATCTTGTATTCCGCGCCTCAACTAATAAAGGCAAATATCCCATATGCCTTCTTAACCACCTTAGCATCTAGCCCTGTTACCTTCAGGGACCTGTGGATATGTACGCCAAGGTCCCTCTGATCTTCTGGACTTTCCATGCTCCTACCATTCGTAGTATAATCCTTTACCTTGTTAATCTTCCACAAGTACATTATCTCACACTTTTTAAGGTTGAATTCCATTTGCTAGAGCTCTACCCGCCTGATCAGTCCATTCCTATCCTTCTGCAGTTTATGGCTATTCTCTTCACTGTTTTCCACGCTAACAATTTTCATGTCATCCTTGAATTTCTTGATAATACCGCTACATTTAAATTGAAATTGTTAACATACATCATAAACAGCAAAGGTGCCAGCCTTGAGCCCCCCATCACCTTCTGCTTCCTACCTCTCACCCAATTTAAATCTAACATGCCACTTTGCGTTGGATCCCACGTGCTCTTACTTTCTTGACCAGCCTGTCATGAAAGATTCAATCAAAGACCTTGGTAAGGATTATGAAGACGACATCAAATACATTACACTGTCTTTACACATTGACATTTCCCTTCTCCCTAAGCTGTTTGGACTGAATTAAAATAGAAATAAAACTTTTATTACTGAATCTGATGTATTCTTATATTAGTGTTCTTGTAACAATTTCTTAACTCTTCTACAGAAACTATTGATAATAAACAACCTTCTCTAGTCTCAAAGGAAATTATATTAGGTCAAGTTAGATATCCTACCTAAACTAACATTTATAGAATAAATCCAGAACTTCAACATTATTATGCAAATACTTACTTTTACTGCAAAAATAAATTACTTTAGTATAGGATAGCCAATAAATCAACTAATTTATATAAAAAAGACATTGCTGGAAAACCTCAGCAGCTTTGGAAGTACCTGTGGACAGAAGTCAGAGTTAATGTTTCAGGTCCAGTGACCCTTCTTCAGAAGTAATTTTCATAGTTGGCGCACCTATTCCAGAATGTTGGGAGACTGGATGTATAACTCAAGATGCATGTCAGGACTCTGCAACAGTACCAACATGCTGATCTCCATAGGATTTGTACAGGAATTTTGGATATCAGATAGAAAATTCCTCTGCTCTGTGGAATTCTCTAACTAACTTAGAATTGGACACTGGACAGTTCCATGATACTAACTTGGATAGTTACCTAGGATATGTTAAAATAGAATAGAACCTCGTCGAACTTCTAGCTAATGACAGGATTGACCTACTTACTCATACTGACTCCCTGATGTCTTTTTTGACCCCATGTCAAACTTCTTGACCAAACCTGACAATCTCCTCACCACCCTCCAACACCCCAAATGCATCTAATCCTTTCTGACACTCTGACAAACCCACCAAACATTCACCCTGCTATTCTCCTGACCTGATCTGACTGACCCTGACCTCTTGACCAACTTTCCATGACAATATCCAACTACATTCACTCCTGGACACATAACTAGACTCACTGAGCAGACATGGTTATCCTCAACTACCCCACCTGACTAGTCCCTGACTTGGCTCCTTCTCTGGACTTGACCAGACTGTCTCCTGACCCTCACCATTTTCTCATCTCACCAAAATGCCACCCTACTCACTTAACATCTCCCCCAACTGCTATCCCACCATCGTACCCAATCATTCTTTCATCACTCACCCATTCACTAACATGTACAAGGGACATTTAAAATTCCATACTGCAACTAAACCATCAAAAAGAGGGTCTTTGTTTTGTCATTCCCCCCACTCCCCAAACTCTATTACAGTAAAATGGAACTCTCTGAGGAGTGCTATGCTCTGCATTCCTGGAGAAGACATGTTTGGAAGATCTAGCAAGAAATGCTGAGAAACATCGATTCAGAGAAAAGTTTGAGCAGCATTCTGATTAAGATTGCTGCTGTTTGGAAGGGCATGGTTTCTAAGGTGAGAAAAGTATTTAACCTGATAATATTCTGCATTTGTGCCATTACATTTTAAATAACAATGAATGTGCTACCACATTATATAATATCTGGAGATAACAGCACTTCCACAATTGCTCATTCTCAAAATTACTACAGGGTGGATAAGGATTTGCAATCTTCTGTTGAAATTAAAGCTAACTAGCATTCAATTAACTGTAGAGATTGGAAAGGTGTTAACTGGTTCTGTACTAAATGTACTTCAAGAAAGAAGTGCTCAAGTTAGATGCACATGTATCACAGCCACACATATTGAATATGCTAATAACAAATATCATCACTGTCTATCATCCTTAAAAGCAAGTTAACTCATCAAATTTATATAATAAGCAGAGGAGAATGAAACTTTAGAACAAAAACCCGCTTGCTATGTAACAAGGGTTAAAGCATCACTTTATCACTGACAGGTTTTAATCTTTATCTAGTAAATGGAGCAGATGGCTATTACAGGCTCAGAAAAATATCATTCTGAAGAGGCCAGTGAAATCTATAATGTTTCCAATAGAAACAACATTCCTCCACAAGGTTATAAGATGAAAGTAAACAGGAGTCACTTTTTAATTTCAGGTTTTACAATTATGAGATTTATAGATTATTATATTTTGGGATTGTGGCTTTAAATTTAGGGTAAATAAAGGAGGATGTCAAATGACCTGTTCTGAAATCTACCTCACAACTTGAGTGATTCGATGGTTAGAGATCAAGGGAAATTTAGAACTGTTTTTGCTAGGATGGTAGTGTAACGTATTTACTATTGGAGATAATAAGACCATAAGACATAGGAGTGGAAGTAAGGCCATTCGGCCCATCGAGTCCACTCCGCCATTCAATCATGGCTGATGCGCATTTCAGCTCCACTTGCCAGCGTTCTCCCCGTAGCCCTTAATTCCTCTAGACAACAAGAACCTATCAATCTCGGCCTTGAAGACATTTAGCGTCCCGGCTTCCACTGCACTCCATGGCAATGAATTCCACAGGCCCACCACTCTCTGGCTGAAGAAATGTCTCCGCATTTCCGTTCTGAAATGACCCCCTCTAATTCTAAGGCTGTGTCCACGGGTCCTAGTCTCCTCGCCTAACAGAAACAATTTTCTAGCATCCACCTTTTCAAAGCCATGTATTATTTTGTACGTCTCTATTAGATCTCCCCTTAATCTTCTAAACTCCAACGAATACAATCCCAGTATCCTCAGCCGTTCCTCATATGCTAGACCTGTCATTCCAGGGATCATCCGTGTGAATCTCCGCTGGACACGTTCCAGTGCCAGTATGTCCTTCCTGAGGTGTGGGGACCAAAACTGGACACAGTACTCCAAATGGGGCCTAACCAGAGCTTTATAAAGTCTTAGTAGTACATCTCTGCTTTTATATTCCAACCCTCTTGAGATAAGAGACAACATTGCATTCGCTTTCTTAATCACAGACTCAACCTGCATGTTTACCTTTAGAGAATCCTCGACTAGCACTCCCAGATCCCTTTGTGCTTTGGCTTTATTAAGTTTCTCACCATTTAGAAAGTAGTCCATTCCTATATTCTTTTTGCCAAAGTGCAAGACCTCGCACTTGCTCACGTTAAATTCCATCAGCCATTTCCTGGACCACTCTCCCAACCTGTCTAGATCCTTCTGTAGCCTCCCCACTTCCTCAGTACTACCTGCCTGTCCACCTAACTTTGTATCATCGGCAAACTTCGCGAGAATGCCCCCGGTTCCCTCATCCAAATCATTAATATATAATGCGAACAGCTGTGGCCCCAGCACCGAACCCTGCGGGACACCGCTCGTCTAGACTATAGGTCTCCCAAAATACCAGGAAGATGTAAAAGCTACAGAGTTGTAACACTTGTGCCATAAACTGTTTAGATCTGAGATGAAAATGAATCGGGACCAAAGTTGCTAATTAGCAATTCATCATGGATACACGATTATTATGTTGCACATTGCCACAGGGAAAAGGGAGCTATTATTGAGATTACAAGTTTCCCTACATGTCAATCAATAACAGAGCATGGTCAGGGGACATCAATCATTGGAACAAGTTTTACTACTGATGTTTGATTAAGGAACTCTCCAAAAACAGATAGTACTTGGCAAAGTGGGAATATTGAAACCCGAAGGAAACTGGCAGCAATTCTGGATTGTTTTTGGAAAGACTAACTCAATAGAAAGTATGAATTGTTTGTACTTTAAGGCATCATTTTGCCTAAAAAATGTTTAGCTAGTCATGCTTTTAGCTATTTATTACAGTAAGAATATATTAAAATGTGAGATCTTTCAGTTATCAACTAAAAATTATCAGAAGTCATATGTCTGTAAGAGGATTATAACACATATTGTCAATTATTACAATTCCAAACCCATTTCATTTGAAAAATAATTTTCAGGCTGAGTACCTTTGTACACATGGTATTATGAGAGAAGAAAAAAGCTATAAACTATTTTTGACATATGATGGATGAATCAGTGTTTGCTTTCTATCTTAATAGACTGGACCATAAAAATTGCTAGACAGTACCAGTAATAATCATTACTTGCCTTCCACCCATGAATCTCAATTACATATTTCAAGATAGCTTAAGTTATTTAAACTCTTACATCTCAGCACATCCACATTGTGCTACAGACTGGGGAAAACCACAGGTATGTCCTGAGTTAAATGATTTCAGCTGGTCAGGTGAGAGTCAGGAAGGGAAATGTGGGGGGAGAGTGGTGATGGTGATGGCTGGACAGAGTTTCTTGCTGCTAATTGCTATCCATATTTAGTTGTGATTAAAAATGTGAACAGAGTCATGTTTAACTGTGGTGAACGTTTTCCCTATGGGTTGAGGTATAGTTCACCTATGATGTTCTTGATGGTCAAAGATGGAGATAGATGTAGTGCACCAGAAAACTATAAAACTGAGTTAACCAGAGTCACTCGTAAAGAATTTGGTGTTATTGAACTATAACCAACCAACATGTCAATGTCATTAACATAAGAGATGGGACTGATGTGAAAAAAGACCAAATTTCAGGTAACTTTTATTTACATGAAGATGATGCTCCAATGCATATTATTGTGTTTATTCTTCAAATAAACAAATGGCATATTAAGTATTTATCATTGGCTCAATCACTACTTCTAATATATAGTTCTGCCTGATGATGACTGAAGCTTGTTAATGTCACTTTTCCAATGGATGAATTATTGAGCTTTATTTTCACAGCAAGTGAATAAAGAGCAGCATGTTCTCTGTCAGTTCTAATGCTGGGTAAGCGAGGGTTCGGACTAGTACTGACAACAAGAAAACAAGATGGAGCTTAACATCCTTTCTTGTTAGTGTGATTTTTAATGACCAGATAGCCTGCTACATTTACTGATGAAATTTGAAGTGAGTGGCATAGAAGCTGCTAGAGTTTGTTCATAACTTTAATTCTAAAGTTTTTTTTAAAAACCTTGCAATAAAATAGTTTTATTGTAGGAATGTGCATTCTTAACAATGCAATACACAATGCACATTTCCTGATTTATGCTGCATTGCTGGATGCATGACTGAATACAGCTGAATATCACAATATCATAAAAACTGTACTATAAACAAGAGAAATAAAGGAAAAATACAGGTTTAAATAATTGCTTCTAATAGATGAAGGCTTAATACATGTATTACATTCCTCCATCCACTACTTTGGCAAAGCTGTTAATCTATTTGATAGTGGATGGACAAATGCTATGGAGATGTATTCAGCATTTATCTACGATTATGACCAACAGTAAGTTCTAGCCCAATGAGTGTTAATTCACAGAAAATCTGATTACATAAATGAGGAGCTCATTTTGTGCCAGTGTGGTGATCCTGTGATGCTGATTTTAAAAAAAGTGAACTTAAAAAACACAGAACATCTGCCATATGATGTAATTGACAGAAGATTCAGGAACATGATAACAACATGTCAATAATAATTATAGAACAATCAGCAACTCAAAAGTAAGGGAAAACATCCACTATGAAATTTGTTTAATAAAATGATATAAATGGATTAGGGCTAGGAGGCAGGTGGTGGCTGGTTTTTCACATTAAACGCAAATTGTTTTGAATCTGGAGTTCCAAGGGACCTGAAAAGTGCTTGCTTCAATTTTTATTTAAATAAACCACACATGATTCTAAGTATGAAATACAGGGTTATAATCAATATGAAATGCAGGTATAATAACTCTACTTCAGCAGAATTGGCTTGAAATTATTTATCCTTTACTACTGTCCTAGGAGTGAAGAGCTAACTTCCCAGTGAGTGTGCAGGAGTGAGTCCTGGAGATTTAGGTTGAGGGGAACCGCCATTCGAAAGCTGGGCTGCTACATAAAGTATGACGTTACGGATGGACGCAAAATTTGTGTCAGCTTGAGCCGTTGAGAACGCACATCACTTAAACCAATCACAGAGCAGGATTGGTTGGCATTACGACAAAACCTGCAGCCCAGATTGTCCCATCCATTGGGACTGAAGGAAGCTGCTGGCGAGCAATCAGTTACTGTGGGCAAATGAAATAAATCATAATTAATGATTACTGTGTTAATAATAATCTGATAATAACCAAATAAAAATAGTATTCACAACCAATTAAACCTGGGATTATGCTAAGAGGTTCTTTCGAATTAACATCAACTTGTCACCATCCAGGACAAAACAGCCCACTTAATTGGCACCACATCCACAAGCACAAACTCCTTTCACCACCAACGCTCAATAGCAGCAGTGTGTACAATCTAAGATGCATGCAGAAATTCATCAAATATTCTTTGGCAGCGCCTTCCAAACCCATGACTTCCACCTTGATGGGCAAGGGCAGCAGATACATGAGACCACCACTACTTGCAAGTTCCCCTCTAAGCCGCTCACCATCTGATTGGAAATATATCAACATTCCTTCACTGTTGCTGGGTCAAGATTCTGTAATTCCCTCTCGAAGGGCATTGTGGATCTTCCTACAGCATGTAGAGTAGCGTGGTTCAAGAAGACAGCTCACTACCACCATCTCAAGGCAACTGGGTATGGACAATAAATGCTAGCCAGCCAGTGAATATTAAAAAAATCAAAGTTCATTGCTTAAACATGTTCTTACCAATGGCTATACCATCATTAGTAAGGGCAATTATGAACTGGGGGGACTTTTTATTCTTTCACAGATAATGGTGTCACTGGATAGGTCAGCATATATATCCCTAATTGGCCTTGAATGGGCATTAAGTTCTGCTCTAGCAAATTACGTCTCCTTACAATGTAAGAATATAAAACAAAAGCACAACCAGTATTAATTATTCACAAGTAGGTGGTGGCGAGAATTACCTTAACAGGATAATTAAAATGTTACAGTGAAGGTGTTAACATACATGTGGCTTTTAAGAAATACCTCGTGAACTCATTGAATTTACAAGCTGTTGATCCGCAGATGTAGGTAATGATGATGCCGGCAATCTATTGGACATGCTCATACGGTTTAATAAGTGCATGTGATTGGTAGCACCGGAGCGAGACCCTTCAGGCTGATACATAGTTAAGCTCAATCTTTGGTCTGTTGTTCCACGGCCATACAGAATGTGTTTGTCTTCCTGGACTTCCAGCTGATATTCACAAAAGTTGACCAGTGCCTCAACTTGCTCACGCAGAGGTGGAGTTTTATATCTCCTCTGTGCCAAGTGAAAGATGGCCTCCATAAATGCTTGAAAACACATACCTTATAAAGTACAGCACAATAAAATATTAGATATTCCATGTTATATTTTAATATTCTTCAAAACATCACTGAAATTGCTATATATATGTAGTGTAATATATTGGACCCCCATTTATGAATACTGAAGTTCATGGAAGTTGAAGTTCAGATCACATAAATCAAATGGAATTGAGGTTTTTTTGTCCAACAACTTATTATCTTTATGCACTAGAAGTCAATTTTCTGGGTCTAGAATTCCGCAAGAATTGAGGCTGTATCTCTAGGAAACCTGCAGGAAGTGGTTGTATAGGAATGGGTAGGAGTTCTGGATCTGAGGTAAAAGGAGGATTTAACCTGCTAGAAATATTCCCAATGTAATTTTCAAAATGGAAAATGAGTCTTTCTTACAATTCAAGGAAATATTATAAACTAATACAGAGAGAGCTAAAAAACTATCATTTTAGCCCAAAACAAAAATAGAGGTTGCTGGTAAAGCTCAGCACCTATGTAGAGAAATCAGAGTTAACGTTTCAGGTCTGGTGCCCCATCCTTAGAACTGTTTTTGTTTCTGACTTGCAGCATCCACAGTTCTTTCGGTTATTATTTTAGCCAAAGTGGAAGTGGACCTTTCATCATCTGGAATTGAGTTCCCACTGTATGTGAAATTAAATGAATGTATGACAATAAGGAAGTAGCTTACCCTGATTCCTCACAAACTAAACTCTTCGTCATGCAACTTGGAAATTGATACTATAGATCACCACGTGGAGAGTATAGAAAAATGATTAAAACAAAACGTGAAACGTAACATGAAGGCATATTTGCTCTGTGTATTTTAGGTAATGAAACCATAAATGTACTAAACAGGTTATGAATTTATCATGAGGAGAGCATTCCTCATACCTTATAAACAGGAAGGTAATCATTGTTTCAGGAGAAGTCTCTGATGTCAGTCAATAACATCAAATTGTTCTTGAATTTCAAATTCCACGACCAGATTTTAATAGTTGAGAGTGTGGTTTTGGAAAAGTGCAGCAGATCAAGCAGCATTTGAGGAGCGGGAGAATTGGCATTTTGGCATCCTTGAGGAATGATGAAGGGCTTATGCCTGAAAAATCAATTCTCCTGCTCCTTGGAAGCTGCCTGACCTGCTGTGGTTTTCTAGCACCACGCTCTCGACTTTGATGTCAAGCATCTGCAGTCCTCACTTTCTCCTACCTGACTTTAATACCTTAGCTGTCCATGGACTGAAACCATTTTAAAAAGAATAAACACTGACAAAACAGTGTTAGCATTCAGCTGACTGCATAGAATAGCCAAACATTGTGAAACTGAAATGGAATAAATAAGTTCACAGAATCATTACAACTAAAAGGTGGCTACTTGGCCCATCATGCCTGCACCAACCCTTCAAACGAATATCACTACTGAGTGCCAATCTCCTGCCTTTTCTACATCCCTCCACAACATTACTATCCAAAAAACTTCAACTGAACCTGTCTCCACTACATTTCCAAGCAGTGCATTCTATACCTTAATAACTGACTGTGTGAAAAAGTTTCATCCCACATCACCCTTGCTTCATCTACACATCACTTTAAATCCATGTCCTCTTGTTCTTGTGTCTTTTACAAGTAGCTTCACTCTACACACTTGGTCAAGGCCTCTCATGATTTTGAAAACTTCAATCCAATCTCCTCTCAGCCTTCTCTCCAGGGAAAATAGTTTCAACATCTTCCCTTTATCCTCATGAATTTCCTCATACCTGGAACCATTTTAAGATATCATTTTGAATTCTCTCCAATGCATTCGTATCTTTCCTATAATGTGGTGCCTACAACTGTACACAATACTCCAGCTGAGACCTAATAAGTGCCTTGTACAAGTTCAGAGTCACCTCCTTGCTCTTGTACTCAATACCCCTAATAATAAAGCCGAGAGCATTATATTTTATTTACTATTCTCTCTACATATCTTCAATGGTCTGTGCACATATACCCCCAGTCTCTCTGCTGCTGCACCTCCTTTAGAATTGTACCCCCTAATTTCTTTTTGTCTTGCATTGTTATTCTGACCACAGCATCACCTCACACTTTCTACATTAAACCTCATCTACCACCTATCTGCCTACTCCATCAACTTGTTAATCTCCTGTTGGGGTTCTTGCCTGAACTGAAAGTAACATGTTTTTTATGAAAAGACACTGAAACTAGTCCACGTAGTCAGTTGTGGAAAATATATCATCTATTTAGATTTACATCTGTGTGATGTTTCACATATTAGAGATGAAAGACATCACCTGCAATTAGCAAACTAGGATCCAATGAACTGAGACACGGAATTACACAAATGGTCTGTCCTTAAGGGAGCTGTTTGGAAGAATTGGGAGGTAGACTGGTGACTGGAATTAGTTGAATAAAGTGATCTCTCTTGACCTCTCATAAAGGGAAAGTGTCCGGTGACAGAACTGATTAAAACAAAACAATAGAATACCGAGAACGGGGGATCCAAGATGGCGGCGACCCAGCAAGTCTGAGTCTACAGTGCACCTCCCAAGACTTGGGTAAAGTGGGTCACCCACCCCCACCACACTCACCAAATCATTTAAAATAGCTGTTTAATTAGTTGCTTAGTATTAAATTTAAACAATCTAATCTTCAGTAAAAATGACCAAAGGGAAGGGAGCCCGCAGCTCTCAGCAAGCAGGACCCCCTCCCCCACCCTCTCCAGCTGCAGCTGAGGCGTCCACAGCCACCCGGGGGACTAACCTACGGTGGCGAGCCTCGTGGAAATCATCTCTAAGCTCGATGCGAAGATTGATGCTTTCATCAAAGAATCCCGAAGTCGATGGGACTTACTCTCGGCCGCGCTGCAAAAGCACGACTGAGACATTAAAGAAATCGAGCGCCGAGTCGGAGGGGCGGAGCTAAAGGCCGCGACCTCCGAAACACAGCACAATCGGCCGTGGATCAGGTCCGGACTCTCGAACAGCGAGTCCGGACCTTAGAGAATCATAATGATAACCTCGATAATCGAGGTCGTCGAAAAAATATTCATTTGCTGGGCCTTCCCGAACGGGAAGAGGAAGGCCAGCTTACAGCGTTCCTCGAGCAGTGGCTGCCACAGCTTTTAAATCTGGAAGCTGGATCAGGCCACATAAGGGTGGAATGGGCCTACCGGGTCGCAAAACGTGGGCCCGGCTCGAACTAGCGTCCCTGCCCGGTCCTGTTTCGGCTGCAGAGCTATAAGGAGAGGCAGATACTCCTAGAAGCTTCTAGAAAAGATTCCCAAGCCATGATCTATAAAGGATCCAAGATCATGTTATTCCAGGACTTTTCCCCAGCTCTGGTCTGAAAGAGGAAGGCATTCGATGAGGCGAAGAAGCGTTTAAGGGACTTAAATATTCAGTACTCCTTACGCTACCCAGCGACGCTATGGTTTAACCATGAAGAATCATGTATAACTTCAGATCGCCAGAAAAGGCTGAGGAATTTTTGGACTCTCTTAGATAAATTGTAAGAGATAATGGATGTTGGTTTGCCTTTCCCCCACTCCGGTTTATATCCACATCACTTTTTCTTTTTTCTTACCTTACCGTTTAATATTATCTTGGGGGGGTGGGGAGAGGGATTTATTTATTTGTTCTCTATTTAACGATTTTCTCACCCCCTTGGGGTTGTGTTTTTTTTAAGTATTCTATGTATTATGTGAGTATGTGTATATATATTAAAAGCCGGGGGGTTTAATTAATGTTGATGTGGGGGAGAGGTGGTTACCTTATTCTATTTTACCTCTGTCTCTAGGAGCGGGGTTGTTTTCCCTTGTTATTTTGTATTATTATATTTAATTATTATTTGTTGAGGTTGTAATTTTATAGTTATATATGTTTATACATGGTATTAACATTACTAAATATATCCAGGTGTTGGTGTGGGTGGGGGTAGGGTGCTTACTGTTAACTCTAGCTTTGTATTATATCTGAATTCTCCTCATTTTATTGAGGAGCGCCTGGGTCAAGGGTGGGGCATTGGTTGGGAGAGGATATGATGGACCTTTGGAAAGGAAGTGACACCCCCTGGGAACAAGGGGGAAAATCTCCATTTAAATACGTTTTATATTTTTTTTATTATTTAGAAATAGTTTTTTATTATACTGTTGTGAGTGTATTAGAGAGCCTTTATTTTTGTAAATTTTATATGCTCTATGCTCGGGATGTTCTGGATAGGATTTCCCCTCCTGAGGGGTCTCGGATTTGCCCAGATGATTATGGTTGATCAGTCGGTTAAGTGGTGCACCTGGAATGTCAAGGGGAGTAATTCGCCAGTCAAAAGGAAGAAAATATTATCAAATCTTAAGAAAAAAAGAGTTGATATAGCTCTCCTACAGGAGACACACCTGTCGGATAAAGAACACTTGAAATTACGACAGGGTGGATTTGATCAGGCCTTTTTTTTCTTCTTTTAGCTCAAAAAGTAGGGGAGTTGTTATCCTTGTTCGGAAGAATTTCCCTTTCAAAATCCTAAATCAGATAAAAGATGAATCTGGACGATATATTTTGATCAAAGCCCTTATAAATGGAGAGGAATATGAGATTTTAAATTTGTACTGCCCCCCCGGCACACCCCTTATAATGGAAGGCTTTTCAAAATTGATGGCTTTTGGTGCCCGTCATACAATTATAGGGGGAGACTTTAATTGTATTATGGATCCGGAAATAGATAGGATTCCCAAGAGTACTGCAGGAGTATCTCCCAGATCTAGACAATTGGTGGATCTGAATAAAGAATTAGGATTAGTAGATGGATGGAGATGTCTTCATCCACAGGGCAGAGATTTTTCTTTTTACTCCAATCCACATAAGTGTCATACCAGAGTTGATATGTTTTTTGCCCCCTCGATTTTTAAAAATTCCATATCATCCTGTAAAATAGGTAATATAGCAATTTCTGACCATGCTGCTGTATATATGGAAACCAAGGCGAGGAACAATGGGACATCCCCTCAGCATTGGCGTATGGACCCCTTCCTAATAAAAGATAGTAAATTTGTAAAGTACTTCTCTCAAGAATTTAAAACTTTTTTAGAAATTAATTTAGGTAAGGCTAACAACCCACCAATGATGTGGGAGACCAGCAAAGCTTATGCGCGAGGTTTGATCATCTCCTACTCAGCGACCCAGAAAAAAATTAAAGGGAGAACAACAGCGTCTGCTCGAAGCTCGCTTAAAAGCAGCTGAAACTGCATACGCTGATAGACCTTCTATTATTAAATTGCAAAGGATTGCGGCCCTGAAGGACAGCTCTAAACACTACGCTTACCCAAACGGCTAAGAGGGAAATATTATTTGCAAAACAAAGGTTATATGAATTTGGCGACAAACCGGGTAGATACTTAGCATTTCTTGCAAAGAAAAGAAAGGCCCCTCAAACTATTACGTCTATCAAGGAAAGTACGGGTATTTTGACTCATGATCATAAAAAGATTATTCTGATTTATATAAATCACAGGATTGTGAAGACAGGACTAGGAGGATGCAATCATTTTTTAAAAATTTGACCTTTCCGGGCCTAACTCCGTAACAGGTATCAGTCTTAAATGCTCCCCTAACAGTCCAAGAAGTACTTGACGCAAGCTGGCAACTTCAGAGCGGTAAGGCACCTGGCCCAGATGGTTTTCAAGCTGAATTCTATAAAGAATTTACAGAAATATTGGCTGGTCCACTTATGGACATGTATAACTATGCATATAGTCAGGGCTGTCTCCCGCCTTCGCTGAAAGAGGCAAATATCTCTCTTATCCTTAAAAAAGGAAAGGATCCAGAAGATTGTACGTCATACAGACCAATATCCTTGCTAAATGTAGATTTTAAAATCCTTTCTAAAACGTTAGCATTGAGACTAGAAAGGGTACTGCCACATATCATAAAACAGGATCAGACGGGGTTTATTAAGGGCCGTAGATCATCCAATAATATTAGAAGCGTTTTGAATATGATTCAAGCCTGCCATCAGGGAAAGATACCAGGAGTAGTAGTTTCATTAGACGCGGAAAAGGCATTCGATAGGGTTGAATGGTCATATTTGTTTTACACATTGGAAAGGGTTGGCATTGGAAAGGTGTTTACCAAATGGGTCTCAACATTGTATAGTGATCCCAAAGCAGTTGTGGTTACCAATGGATTAGGTTCGGATAGCTTCAGTGTGGGTAGGGGCTGTCGTCAGGGATGTCCTCTCTCGCCATTGTTATTTACGCTAATAATTGAACCTCTAGCAGAAGCTATACGGGCTGATCCTAATATAACGGCCCCGAGGATCGGTACAGGTAAACATAAAATCACCCTCTATGCAGATGATGTTCTTCTATTCCTCAGTAATCCTCTGATGTCCGTACCTCACTTAATCCAAGTTATTAATACATTTAACGCATTCTCAGGCTATAAAATTAATTTTTCAAAATCGGAGGCTATGCCTTGCTATGATACCCCACTTAGTGGACGGATCCCTTTTTCCCTTTCATTGGTCCCTGGAGGGTTTCTTATATTTAGGTATTTGGTCAGTTGTACAAGGCTAATTTTGTGCATTTACTGGAAAGGATAAGGCAGGACCTCCAACGATGGGGAGACCTTCCAATTTCCTGGCTGGGTTGAATAGCACTGATTAAAATGAATATCCTGTCTCCTATACCCTATGAGAATGCTTCCGGTGATGCTGCCAAGGCTAACACTACGTAAATTATATGGCTGGTTGGGTTCCTTTATCTGGAATCATAGATGGCCCCTCATTAAGCTGAAGAAGCTACAGCTTCCACAGGCAAGGGGAGGATTGAACTTCCCAGATTTTAGGAAATATCAGTTAAGTTCCCTATTAAGTTACATAGCTGATTGGGTCTTGTCAGATCCACAATCAATCTGGCTGGACATCGAGGACTCTCAAGTAAAATACCCACTTATTAACCTTTTATTTTCAGACAAGAGGAAAATCATTACGGATCACTGTAAAAACCCTATAATACTAAACACAAAGCTTGGAATATAATGCGGCAAAATGAGGGCAACTCACATAAAACGTCTCCCTATGCGCTGATAGTGGGAGCATAGGGATTCCGACCGGGGTTTACAGATGCCACTTTTAAACTCTCGAGATCCAGGGGTATCTCATGTCTAGGGGACCTATTTAAAGATGGGGTCTTGATGTCTTTTGAACAGCTGCGTAAGAAATTCGGATTACCTAATGGAGACCTCTTTCGATACTTCCAAATTCGAGACTATATACGGAAGAAGACTATGTTATTAGATAGTCTTTATAAATCAGATAGAGAGTGTAGAGTGCTACGACCAATGGGGGTATCTTCCGTCAGTACTATTTATCATTTACTACATGATGAAGTATCGGGAGATATGGACAATCTGCTTAAAACATGGGATCAGGATTTGGGACTAGAAATCTCTATAGAAATGTGGAATGATATTTGGGAAAACGCTAGAAGGATTACCATCTGTAACAGAACTCAGGCTGTCGAGCTGAAGATACTTCATAGGGCCCATATAGCACCGGATCGATTGGCAAAATTTAAGGCAGGAGCTTCTCCAATGTGTCCCAAATGCAAAATAGAGGTGGTCACTCTTGTACATTGCCTATGGACCTGTCATAAGATCCGTAGATATTGGATTAAAGTAGCAAGTACCCTGACAGAAATTCTAGGAACGGAAATTAAAGTGGACCCTGTATCTCTCCTTTTGGGCTTTTCGAACTTTCCCTCCCTGGACATGTACAGGAAGAGACTATTTTCTATTCTCTCTTTCTGTGCAAGGAAAAATATTTTGGTAAACTGGGTGGCTGAGGGCCCCCCTGGACTTTCAAATTGGCACAGATTAATTATGGAATGTATTCCCCTTGACTTCCTTACAAATATGGTGCACCGAAAGACCGAATTATCTTATAAAATATGGCAGCCCTTCTTGAATTACATAAATACAGATATTTCGGCTATCCTAACAAGGGCTTTATTTAATTGAGATTATGAACCTGATTGGTCTGGGGCCCCTTAGGAGAGGAATCCCGCACGAATATGGGTTTTGTTACATTTGATGTTAACACATTCCGAGCATGTATCTCACTACCCAATTTCTATGTTATCCGTTGTTTTGTTTTGTTTATTTTTTCTCTCTCTCTTATTTGAATAATGTAAGAGACTTAAATATACACTCTGGTTAGTTGTAGGTTAGATTAGTAGTTAATTGAGTTTTGTTTTTTTTTCTTTCTCGGTATTTTTTCTTTTGTTAAATTTTGGCTATTGTATATTTAAGATATAATTGTATATCAATGTTTGTACTTGAAAGTTTTGTTTATTTTTGTAAACTTGTAAAAATGTTAAATTTCTAATAAAAGTATCTATAAAAAAAAGAACACCGAGAACACGGTGAAGGGCAACTGAAATATTCACCACTGCAGAGGATATAAGAAATCAATTAAACATCAGGGGTCTTGGTTAAAGCTGCACATCTCAAAGACACTGTAAGGATTGTTAGTTGTACATTCCTTTTATTTCCCTTTTCTACTGGACACTTGCTCTTTTTAACTTTGTATCTGTATGTTTTTGGTGTCACAACTATTATTTTTCTTTGGCTTAGCAGATAATAATATTGCTCTTTCTTTTCGTCAAGATGGAGTAGAGGGGCTGAGCCCTGGGCTCATCTGCTCCTGTCATCTTTCTTTCTCTTTTTAAATTTATTTGTGTTGTTTTTCTTTTTTTCTTGTTTTGTTTTCTTTTAAGCTTGGAGAATGGCAGATGAAGGAGCAGGCCTCTGGTGGCAGCAATGGACACGGCTGCATCCCAGCTTGGTGACTGAAGAACAGGTCCCAGGCTAGCACCCTGGAGCAGACTTGCAAGCTAGGCCAAGGCTCCAGTCTTCCAGTGTTGTGGTTTTGACTCAGCATGGAGATCTTCTCCACCTTTGGTGTCCAGGTATTCCAGTGGTCCAGCAGGCAGTCTTGTCCAGTACTGGTGGTCTCGGCCTGGCATGGTGGTCTTCTTTGGTGGAGGCTTCCAACCCAGTATTCCAGCAGCCCAGCGTGGTAGTCTCATCCCAGCTGCATCTTCAGGGTATTCCATCGTTCCTTGAGTGGCTTTCCCTGACGCCAGGTGCTGTTAACTAAACTGTGATGAACTTTATCTTACCTTTAATTTTTTTTATTATGTGCAACTTCGTCATTGATGTAGGCATCTTATGGTGGGGTGACTTAAATAAAAGTACTGTGACAATACATTTCTATTCTATTCTCAAGAAAACTTTGTAATGGCTCATTACTGATACAACAGACATACAGTAATTACATTTTGATTAGAGCCAAGGTGTAGGCTTGTGCTAAAAACAACAAAGAATCTTGCTGTGGTCAAGTGTGGAGATTGAAAAGATAGGAACAGATCCACACATCCTCACCTTGTCAAACCAAACAATAAAGTGTAAAACAACAAATGCTGGAGATCACAGCAGGTCAGGCATCCATGGAGAGAAAGCAAGTAAACATTTCGAGTCCAAATTGAGGTTGGTGTGCTGGGGGAGAAAGAATGTTGATAGTTCAGATTTTGAGTGATCAGAATGTGAGAATGGCAGAACAAAATGTGTGTCTAACTGCCAGACTAGAAAGAACAGAGTCCCATTGGGGTGGGGAAAGGGGAATGAGAGTGACAAAGCAAAGCTAAAAGAAATGGAAGGAATGGGTTCACAATTTGAAGGTGTTGAACTCAATAATGAGCCTAGAAGGTTGTAAACTGCCTAGTTTGAAGATGGTATGTTGTTCCTACAGTTTGCACAGTGATTCATTGGAGCATTGCAGCATGTATGGGACTGCCCTTTGTTGTTTCTAAGCTTTACCATATAGATTCCACTTCATCAAGCTGATATCCTTCCATGCTATTAGATTAATGTCCTTTTTGACCGGTAATACTACCCCATCTCCTTTCCTTCTTTGTCTGTCCCACCTAAAAACTGAACATCTCTGGATAATCTGTTCCCATCCCTGGTCACTCTGCAGCCATGTCTCTGTAATTCCAACGACACCATTACTGTTTATATCTATTTGCGTCACTAATTCATCATCTTTATTGCAACTGCTCTGCGCAATTAACTCACAAGGCCATAAGGCTTGTCTTTTCAAGGCGTTGTGGGCAGAGTCTGGAAGTTATTCATGAGAGCACTCAGTTTGCATTCCGCAAGGATCAATCACATCCTGACCTCATTACAATCTTGGTTCAAATCTAGTTAGGAGAGCTTAATTCTGGAGGTAAGGTAAGACTATCCTTGACATCAATGTTACAATTGACTGAGAGTGGTATTAGGGAGCTCTAGCATAAACATATCAATGAGCATCAGGAGCAAAACTCTCTGTTGGTTGGAAACATATCTGGCAAAAAGGAAGGTCACTTTTGTTGTCGAAGGTCAGTAACCTCAGCTCCAGGATATCTGCGCAGAGGTTCCTATGGGTCATGACCTCGGCCCAACCATCTCAGCTGCTTTATTGATTACCTTATCTCCATCGTAATATCCGAGTGAGGATGTTTCTGATGACAATGTTCAACATTAATCATGACTGCTCAGATACAGCAGCAGTCCCACGTACAAATTCAGTAAGACCAAGTCAACATCCAAATTTGGGTTGATAAGTGGCAAGTAACATTCACACTACACAAGTGTCGGTAATGACCATTTCCAACAAGAGAGAATTTGACCACTGCCCACTGATATTTAATAACATTATCATTGCTGAATACTTCAATACCAACATCTTGATGTTCATCGTTGATCACAAATTGAATTGGATTAAAATTAGAATATCCTTTACTGTCATATGTACTCAAGTTCAGAAGTACAGGAGTACAATGAAATATTTTACAATGTTGCCTCTTATGGCGACATCTTAGGTACAAATACCTAGGTACAAACCTTAGATACAAAAGAGGAATTAAAAAAAGTAGTTGTATGACTTTACATTGTTTAGAGAATAAGTTAGAAATGAGACATAGTTAAAGTCTGACATAGTCTGACATTACAGTCAGATAAACAAATTACAAATAAACATTACACTGCAGTAATTCAGCGCAGGGGCTTCTACATGTGGTCTGGTCACCCGCGCCACACCCCAATCCAACAAATGTCCCTACTCTGCTCCAAGCTTTCAGTCTGCTCCACACTGGCTCTCAGCTGCTCCAAGTTTCCTCCAGGACTCGCTTTCCCACACCGGCCTCCAGCTGGAACTTGCTCCCCATGCTGGCCTCTGCCAGGGACTTGCTCCTCCTGCCAGCCACTACTCCGGACTGCTTCTTTGCGCAGGCTGCTGCTCCAGGACTGTTTGCCCCACGTGGGTCACTGCTCCAGGACTGTTTGCATTCCATGGGTCGTTGCTCCAGGTCTATTTGCCCTGCGCGAGTCATTGCTCCAGGTCTGGTTGCCATGCACGGGTCGCTGCTCCAGGTCTGGTTGCCCTGTGCAGGTAACTACTCCAGGTCTGTTTGTCCTGCACGGGTAACTGCTCCAGGACTGTTTGTCCTGCACGGGTAACTGCTCCAGGACTGTTTGTCCTGCACGAGTTGCAGCTCCAGGTCTATTTGCCCTGCGCGAGTCATTGCTCCAGGTCTGTTTGCCATGCATGGGTCGCTGCTCCAGGTCTGGTTGCCCTGTGCAGGTAACTACTCCAGGTCTGTTTGTCCTGCACGAGTTGCAGCTCCAGGTCTGTTTGTCCTGCACGGGTAACTGCTCCAAGACTGTTTGTCCTGCACGAGTTGCAGCTCCAGGTCTGTTTGCCCTGCGTGGGTAACTGCTCCAGGTCTGTTTCCCCTGCGTGGGTAACTGCTCCAGGTCTGTTTGTCCTGCATAGGTCACTGCTCCAGGTCTGTTTCCCCTGCGCGGGTAACTGCTCCAGGTCTGTTTGTCCTGCACAGGTCGCTGCTCCAGGTCTGTTTCCCCTGCGCGGGTAACTGCTCCAGGTCTGTTTGCCATGCGCGGGTCGCCGCTGAAGGTCTGTTTGCCCTGCGCAGGTTGCTGCTCCAGGTCTGGTTGCCCTACACAGGTCACTGCTCCAGGTCTGTTTGCCCTGCGTGGGTCGCTGTTCCAGGTCTGGTTGCTCTACACAGGTGGCCACTCCAGGTCTGTTTCCCCCACTCCAGCCTCTGCTCCAGGACTGTATCCTCATGCTCTGGGTCTGCTTTTCCACACCAGTGTCCTCTCTGGAGCTCCCCAGCTCCTCCACTCTCCTAACGCTGAAAGGAGAAACAAAAAAGGCAGAAAAAATAGAAAAAGAACAGGTAGAGCAGAGGAGCTCTGGTTGGACTGTCTGCTGGCATCTTGCACTAAAATAGAGAACTACGACTGCAGGTGAAAGGCTAGGAATCATAGGAATCATACAGTGAGTAACTCTCATCCTGACTCCCCAAAATCTATCCACAATCTACAAGGCACAAATCCAGATTCTGTTGGAATACCCAACACTTCCCTGGATGAATGCAGCTCCAACTCAAGAAGCCTGAAAACTTCCAGGACGAGGTAGCCTGCTTGATTGGCACCATATCCGTAAACATTCACCCCGTTCCACAACCAATGCATAATAATAGCAGTGTGTACCATCTATAATATACAGAAATTCACAAAGCTCCCTTTAGACATCACCTTCTAAACTCACGACCACTGCCATCTAAAAGGACAAGAGCAGTAGATACAAGGGAATACAACCACCTTCAAGTTCCCCTCCAAGCCACTCACTATCCAGACTTGGAAATATATTGCCATTCTTTCAGTTTTCTGGGTTAAAATCCTGGAACTCCCTCACTACCAGTACCATCGGTCTACCTACACTAAATTGACTGCTGTAGTTCAAAATGACAGCAGATCAGCATCTTCTAAGGGCAAGTAGGGATAGGCAAGAAATGCTGGCCCAGCTAGAGAAATCTATGTCTCATGAATAATTAAATAAAAACGAAGCTGAAAGCTTCGCATCCTTGATCCAAATTCAACTGCGCAATAATGAAACAAAATAGCTGCTGCCACATGTACAGCAGGCAGAATAAGTAACTGTTTTTCTTTTGGGAAGCAGAGTCTAATTCTTTGAATATGAAGTCCTGCTAGGGACAATTGCATTAATAATAAATCCGCCGATTCAGTAATGCCACTCATCAGGTGTGAAATTGCAATTCATTGGCAGGTCATTCTTTTTATCAGAATGAATATTAAAATTTATGGCATCAACTAGTCATGGCTATTACATAGTTTGCATTAATTGCCTCTTGCCATGCCAGATAAGCAAATTAATTCAGGCATTAATAATATCACAAGACATAGAAGCAAAAATTAGGCAACTTAGCCCATGAAATCTACTCTGTCATTCAATCATGGCTGATTAGTTTCACAATTCGATTCTCTAGCTTTCTCCCCATAACCCTTGATCTTCTTGATACTCAAGAACCTATCTATCTCAGTCTTAAATATACTCAATGACCTGGCCTCCACAGCCTTCCGTGGCAGTGAATTCCATGGATTCACCATTCTCTGGCTGAAGAAGTTTCTCCTTATCTCTGTTCTAAAAGCTCTTCCTTTTACTCGAGGGCTATGCCCTTGGGACCTAGTTTCTTCTATCAATGGAAACATCTTCCCAAAATCTACTCAGTCCAGGCTATTCAATATTCTGTATATTTCAATTAGATTCCCCCTCAACCTTCTAAACTCCGAGTATAAACCCAGAGTCCTCAAATGTTCCTCGTGCTAAGCCTTTAGTTCCAAGGACCATTCTCGTGAACCTTCTCTGAACACGCTCCATGGCCAATACATCCTTCATGAGATATGGGGTCCAAAACTGTGATCTGACCAGAATCTTACAGAGCCTCAGAAGTACCTCCCTGATTTTATATTCAAGTCCTCTCAAAATAAACACCACCATTGCATTTGTTGCCCTAACTATTGGCTCAGCCTGCAAGTTTACCTTGAGAGAATCCTGGAATAAAACTCCCAAGTCTCTGTATGCTTCATACTTCTGAATTTTCTCCCCATTTAGTAAATAGTCCACACCTCTATTCTTCCTACCAAAGTGCACGACCTCATATTTTCCCACATTGTACTGCAGCTGACACTTCTTTGCCCACTCTCCTAACCTGTCCAAATCCTTCTACAGTCTCCCCACCTCCTCATTGCTACCTGCCCCTCCACCTATCTTTGTTTTATCTGCAAACTTAGCCAGAGTGCCTTCAGGACCTTCAGCTCGATTGTTAACATATAAAGTGAAAAGTTGTGGTCCAACACAGCCTTGCAGAACACAACTTGCCAGCAGCTGCCATCCTGAACCTTTTATCCTCACTGTCTGACTTCTGCCAGACAGTTAAGTTTCTATCCATGCTAGCACCTTGCCTCTGACACCATGGGCCCTTATCTTACTCAGTAGCCTCCTGTGCGGCACCTTGTCAAAGGCCTCCTTGAAGTCCAGGTAGTTAGCATCCATTGGATCTCCTTGGTTAAACCTGCTTGTTACTTGCGATTTGGAACTCAGGTTGTAGGTTCACTCGCTGATCTGGTAGATTTGTTCTCAGGTGTTTTGTCATCATGCTAGGTAACATCATTAGTGAGCCTCTGGTGAACTGCCGGTGTTATGTCCCGTTTGCTATTTATTTGTGTTGGTCTGTTGTGGTGGGTGATATCACTTCTGGTTCTTTTTCTGAGAGTTTGGTAAATGGATTCCAAATCGATATGTTTGTTAGTTAGGTTCTGGTTTGAATGCCAGTCCTCTAGGAATTCCCATGCGTGTCTTTGTTTAGCCTGTCCCACAATGGATGTATTGTCCCAGTCGAACTGATGTCCCTCTTCATCTGTGTATATGGATACTAGTGTTAGTTGGTCATGTCTTTTGGTGACTTGTTGATGCACATGCATTCTGGTGGCTAGTTTCCTGCATATCTGTCCAATGTAATGTTTGTTGCAGTCCTTTTGTATATGATGTTTGTTCTGCTGGTTGTTGGTACGGGGTCCTTTAAATTAATCAGGAGCTCTTTCAATGTTATGGTAAGATTGTGGGCTACCATGATGCCTAGGGGCTGGAGTAGTCTGGTCGTGATCTCTGAGATTTCTTTAATGTATGGCAGGGTGGCTAGTGTTTCTGGGTGTGTTGTGTCTTCTTGTTTAGATCTGTTGTGTAGGAATCAGCACTCTGTGCTTATCAGGTACCATTGTTCCTTAATACATTGTACAGGTTTTTTCCTCAGCTTCTCTTTATTCCTGGATGCTGGAGTGTGTGTGGCTTGTTTAAATAATGTCCTGATGCAGCTCTGTTTGTGGGTGTTGGGATGATTGCTCCTGTAGTTGAATATCTGGTAGATGTGTATGGCTTTCTATAAACGCTGGTCTGCAGCTCTCCATTGGCTTTGCGTTCTACCGTGACAAATTGGAATGTGGATTCTGTTGTTGTTCACTTCCTCTTTGGTGAACTTTATACCAGTAAGGATGTTGTTTATGTGTTTGTGGATTTCTCCTAACTTGTTGCTACAGGAGCAAATCATTCCAACGCCCACAAATGGGGTTGTATCAGGACATTATTTAAACGAGCCACAACACACTCCAGCACCCAGGAACTAAGAGAAGCCGAGGAAAAACACCTGTGCAACATATTAAGGAACAATAGGTACCTGATATATGCAGGCGAAAGTGAGGGCTGCAGATGCTGGAGATTAGAGTCAAGATTAGAATGGTGCAGGACTCCTGCCCGAAACCCTGATGATTTTCCTGGTCCTTGAATGCTGCCTGACCTGCTGTGCTTTTCCAGCACCACTACAATTTTGACCCGATAAGTGCAGTCAGCTGATTCCTTCACAACAGACCTAAACAAGAAAACACAACACACCTAGAAACACTAGCCACCCTGCCATACTTTAAAGAAATCTCAGAGATCACGGCCAGACTACTCCGGCCCCTAGGCATCATGGTAGCCCACAATCTTACCACCACACTGAAAGAGCTCCTGATTAATTTAAAAGACCCCATACCAACAACCAGTAGAACAAACATCATTTACAAAATACCCTGCAAGGACTGCAACAAACATTACATTGGACAGACGGGCAGGAAACTAGAATACACGAGCGCCAACAAGCCACTAAAAGACATGACCAACTAATACTAGTATCCATACACACAGACAAAGAGGGACACCAGTTCGACTGGGACAATACATCCATCCTGGGACAGGCTAAACAAAGACATGCACAGGAATTCCTAGAGGCCTGGCATTCAAACCGGAACTCCATTAACAAATATATCGATTTGGAACCCATTTACCAAACTCTCAGAAAAAGAAATGATATCATCCACTACAACAGACCAACAGATAAATAGCAAGCAGGGCAGAACACCAGCGCTTCATAGCAAGATCACTGATGATGTTACCTAGCATGGTGATGAAATGTCTGAGAACAAATCTACCAGCTCAGCGAGCAAACGTACAACCTGCTCATTACCTCCTCAAAGAATTCCAACAGATTTGTCAGGCATGACCCCCCCTTGATAAAACCATGCTGTCTTTAACATAGAAGTCTCACCCAAGTTTGTTATTTCTGCATCACATTTCATACCTCATACTGCAAGAAAACGCTACGGAGTTGCCACGTTCGCACAGTTATCTGTAAATATGCATGGTCATGGTTTGTTCTATTCAAGGGTAGCTATTAAAATAGATCAATACCAATATTTTATTCTCCTAATGCATCTTTATAACTTTGGGTTTGCAATATGCATCTGGATAAGGTTATATTTCACAGGGATCTTTATCATTGCCTGACATTGACCTCTTTATGAAACCCTGATGAACCACAGTATAACACAATGCTCCAGAACGATTGAAGTGAAGGTTGAATAGTACCATTACTGATGTGCTGTTCTATTTCCAACATTCCCTACAGATTATTGGCTTATTCTGCTGAGGTAGAACTCCATTTCATTCTAATTATTTGTAGTTTTGGTGCAGGTGATAACAATAATGCAGGAAAGAACCATTACATTTGTGTCAGCAAGCCTAGCAAGAACAGCTAGGGCGCTGCTACTCTACAGGGAAAAGCAACAGTTGAAGAGCTCCTATGTCGGTGAAGGAGTCTGAACAGATCCTGGATTTAGTGATCTCATTGTTATTTTCTATAGATTTTATGAACTGGCTAAAGATGCCCTGGGCCATCATCACTGAACAATGTTATCTGCTGGAACAGAATTTTCACTTGGGAGGGATGGATGGCCATCCCAACCTGGCCACTGTCAAGTTAAAGCTGCTCTGAGGTTTTGTGTGGGAGGCTCACTTCAGAGGGTAATTGGGAACTTGTGTGGTATTTCCCAATCCTTAATCCAAAAATGTATATGGGATGTCATTCATACCAATATTTCCGGATTACAATAGACAATATACAATAAGTGCAGGAGTGGGCCATTCTGCCCTTCGAGCCTGCACCATCATTCAATATGATCATGGCTGATCATCCTTAATCAGTATCCTGTTCCTGCCTTATCTCCATAACCTTTGATTCCACTATCCTTGAGAGCTCTATCCAACTCTTTCTTAAATTAATCCAGAGACTGGGCCTCCACTGCCCTCTGGGGCAGAGCATTCCACACAGCCACCACTCTCTGGGTGAAGAGGTTTCTCCGGATCTCTGTCCTAAATGGTCTACCCTGTATTTTTAAGCTGTTTCCTCTGGTTCGGCACTCACCCATCAGCGGAAACATGTTTCCTGCCTCCAGAGTGTCCAATCCTTTAATAATCTTATATGTCTCAATCAGATCCCCTCTCAGTCTTCTAAACTCAAGGATATACAAGCCCATTCGCTCCAGTCTATCAGCGTGAGGTAGTCCTGCCATTCCAGGAATTGACCTCGTGAACTATAGCCAGAATGTCTTTCCTCAAATTTGGAGACCAGAACTGCACACAGTACTTCAGGTGTGGTCTCAGCAGGGCCCTGAACAGCTGCAGAAGAACCTCTTCACTTCTATACTCAATCCCTCTTGTTATGAAGGCCAGCATGCTATTAGCCTTCTTCACTACCTGTTGTACCTGCATGCTTACCTTCATTGACTGGTGTACAAGAACACCCAGATCTCTTTGTACTGCCCCTTTACCTAAATTGATTCCATTTAGGGAGTAAATTTTCGCAGCAGAGAGCGGCGGGAGCTGGGCGGAAGTAAAGTCAGAGCACAAAACCGTTCGGGAAGGTAAGTGATTGTTATTTAAGAACTTACCTCGACGCCAATGGGATTTTCGCCGCAGAGAGAGGCGGGAGCTGGGCGGAAGTAAAGTTGGAGCACAAAGCTGTTCGGGAAGGTAAATGATTGTTATTTGAGTGGGTGTGTTCTAGACCCCAGCTCCTACAAAGTAGGGCCTCCCTCCCACCCTCCTCCTCTAACCTAAATTAAAAGTCCACAGACTTGCCCCAAAAAGAGGGTCCAAGGAAGTTCCTGTGGATTGAAGAGTGAGGCTTTAGCTCAGGAGTCTTTGACAAGGAGGTTGAGTGAAGTGATTACGCCACAGTTGAAGAGGGTGAAGACATGACTGCCAAGCTGGTTCAATGTGCTACGTGCTTGATGTGGGAGGTTAACCACTCTGATGTGTCTGGCTCGTATAAGTGTAGAAAGTGTGTGCACATTCAGCTACTGACAGAGCATATTACAGTACTGATGAAAGAACTCGAGGACCTCAGGCTCATCCGCAAGAACGAGATCTTTCTGGACAAGACCTTCAGCGAGGTTATTACACCGACCATACCAGAAGAGAGCAAAAGAGAGCAGATGATGAGGAAGGCAGAGAGGAGACAGGTGCAAGAGACCCCGGGGGGAAGTACCTGTCAGGAACAAGTTGAATCTTTAGGAAACAGTAGAGATAGATGACACTGCCAGTCCGCGTGGCGGCCAGGTCTCTCAATCAAAGGTTGGCGTGGAGGCAGAGCGGAAGAGTCGGACATTGCAGAGAGCCGTGGTAATAGTGAGAGGAACTGACCGGGGTTTTTGTGGCAGCAGCGGGACTTAAGGATGCCTTCCTGATGCCAGGGTTAAAGACATCACAGACAGAGTGCAGGAAATCCTCAAGGACAAAGGTGAAGAGCCAGAGGTGATGGTACATGTCGGCACAAATTATGTCAGGAAGAAGAGGAGGAACATACTACAGCGGGACTTCGGAGAACTAGGAAGAAGGCTGAAAAGCAGGACGTCCAAGGTGGTTATCTCCGGTTTGCTTCCAGTTCCTCGGGCTGGTGAGGCCAGAAACATGGAGATAATGGACTTGAACGTGTGGCTGGGGAACTGGTGCAGGAAGCAAGGATTTATATTCTTGGACACTGGGGTATGTTTTGTGGAAAACATAAATTCTACAAGAGAGACGGTTTGCACCTTAATAGGTTAGGGACCAGCATTCTGGCAGGCAGGTTTGCTACTGCAACACAGCTCCATTTAAACTAAGTAGCGGGGGGGAGGGGACAAACTGGATGTTTAAGAAGGAAATTGAAGGGAAAGTTAGAACAAGGGAAGTCAAGAAAGACAACTGTATCAATGAGGCAGAAAACTCATTGTAAGGTTGAGTGAAATAGGAGTTGATGGGAAGGGTGAGGGCAGTAACAAATTAAAAATACTATACATGAATGCACGAAGCATTAGAAATAAGATGGATGAGCTTGAGGCTCTTTTGGAAATTGGCAGATACGATATTGTGGGGATAACTGAGATGTGGCTTTAAGTGGACAGGGTCTGGGAAATGAATATTCAAGGCTACATGTGCTTTCATAAGGACAGACTGACCGGCAGAGGGGGTGGGATGGCCATGTTGGCAAGGGATGATATTCAGTCCCTTGCATAGGGTGACCTCGAATCAGGGGATGTCGAGGCAGTGTGGATACAGCTGAGAAATTCTAAGGGTAAAAAGACCCTCTTGGGAATTATCTACAGGCCCCCAAACAGTAGTCTGGATGTTGGATATAAGTTGAATCAGGAGCTGAAATTGCCTGTTGCAAAGATGTTACTACAGTTGTTATAGGGGATTTCAATATGCAGGTAGACTGGGGGAATCAGGATGGTATTGGACCTCAAGAAAGAGACTTTGTGGAGTGCCTCCAAGATGGATTCTTAGAACAGCTGGTGCTGGAGCCTACCAGGGAGAAGGCAATTCTGGATCTGGTATTGTGCAACGAACCAGAATTGATCAGGGACCTCGAAGTGAAGGAGCCATTGGGAAGTAGTGACCATAATACAATAAGCTTCAATCTGCAATTTGAGAGGGAGAGGTTACAATCGGAAGTGACAATATTTCTGTTGAATAAAGGGAACTATGGAGCTATGAGGGAAGAGCTGGCCAAAGTTCAATGATGCAATACCTTAGCAGGGATGACAGTGGAGGAACAATGGCGGATATTTCTGTGTATAATGCAGAAGATGCAGGATCAGTTCATTCCAAAAAGGAAGAAAGATCCTAGGAGGAGGCATGGGATGCCTTGGCTGACGAGGGAAGTTAAGAAACATATAAAGTTAAAAGAGAAAAAGTATGGGAAAACGGAGGACTGGGAAGTTTTTAAACAACAACAGAGGATTACTAAGAAGGAAATACGCAGAGAGAAAATGAGGTACGAAGGTAAACTGGCCAAAAATATAAAGGAGGCTAGTAAAAACTTTTTTAGGTATGTGAAAGGCAAAAAAATGGTTAAGACTAAAATTGGACCCTTGAAGACAGAAACAGGGGAATATATTACGGGGAACAAAGAAATGGCAGAAGAATCGAATTGTTACTTCAGATCTGTGTTCACTGGGGAAGACACAAGCAATCTCTCTGAGGTAACAGTGGCTGAAGGACCTGCACTTAAGGAAATTTATATTTGCCAGGAATTGGCGTTGGAGAGACTTTTAGGTCTGAAGGTTGATAAGTCGCCGTCTATATCCCAGGGTACTGAAGGAGGTGGCTTGAGAAATCGTGAAAATAATTGGTGATTATTTTCCAGAGTTTAATAGATTTGGGATCAGTTCCTGTGGATTGGAGGGTGGCTAATGTTGTACCACTTTTTAAAAAAGGTGGGAGAGAGAAAGCAGGAAATTATAGACCAGTTAGTCTGACCTCAGTAGTGGGAAAGATGCTGGAGTCTATTATAAAGGATGAAATTACGACACATCTGGATAGTAGTAACAGGATAGGTCAGAGTCAGCATGGATTTATGAAGGGGAAATCATGCTTGACTAATCTTCTGGAATGTTTTGAGGATGTAACTCTAAAGATGAACGAGGGAGATCCGGTAGATGTAGTGTACCTGGACTTTCAGAAAGCTTTTGATAAAGTCCCACATAGGAGATTAGTGAGCAAAATTAGGGCGCATGGTACTGGGGGCAAAGTACTAACTTGGATTGAAAGTTGGTTGGCTGATAGGAAACAAAGAGTAGTGATAAACGGCTCCATTTCGGAATGGCAGGCAGTGACCAGTGGGGTACCGCAGGGATCAGTGCTGGGACCGCAGCTTTTTACAATATATGTTAATGATATAGAAGATGGCATTAGTAATAACATTAGCAAATTTGCTCATGATACTAAGCTGGGTAGCAGGGTGAAATGTGAGGAGGATGTTAGGAGATTACAGGGTGACCTGGACAGGTTAGGTGAGTGATCAGATGCATGGCAGATGCAGTTTAATGTGGATAAATGTATGGTTATCCACTTTGGTGGCAAGAACAGGAAGGCAGATTACACCAGTTTATATCCACCTCCTGTGATGAGGAAGATCAAGCAGTTCAGGAGGTTGGATTCTCCAACATTGCTATGTTCCCCCAGGTACAGAGTGCTGTAGCCTGCACCCTGTTGCTTTGAAAATGCCCCACCATGTACCTAAGGAGGTCTCTGGAGAAAAGGCTTCTATTCCATCAATGTTCAGCTTATCTGTGACCGTTGGTGCCAGATTTTGGAGGTGTGCGTCAGATATCCTAGATGCAGCCACGATGTACGAGAAAATTCACAGGCTCTAGGTTTTTGAACGGTACAGAGATGGCTTCAAGGAGACAAGGGCTATTACCTTCAAACATGGCTGATGGCATTCAATGATGCCTTTACATAATCCTCAGGTTAAAAAAAGGTCCATGCGTTAACCAGGGCCATACATAAGCAAAAGATGAGGTTTTGAGGCCTAGAATTGGGGTCTGGTGCGGTATTGCAGTTTAGCTAAGAAGACTTCCAGCATCACTGTGGCATGCCGTGCTCTTCACAACTGTAACCAATAAAAGGGGGATGTTCTGAATGCACAGAAAATGGGGGATCAGCAGCAATCTTCTGAAAATGAGCCTCTGGACATTTACTGGGAGGGACATCTAAGCAAGTATGATACAGCTATGCACCATGGAGTGTGAGAAGCCAGACCTAATTCAAGCCAACTGCCCGAATGAATGAGCTGGATTTAGACTTCCTTTCTTTCTGTAACTTTCTTTTATTTGGCAAGGAGCCTCGGTCAGTTGAAAGTGCATGTGAAATTCATTATTTTTGTAATCCTTAAACTTTTCTGGGCTGAATAAATGTCCGCTCATCCATATGATTGTATGCTTAGTATCGTCGGGTGACCCCAATTTCAGGTATCTACACTTTACAAGTCTACTCATCATTAGAGAGAAAGCAGCAGTCAGTTAAACGGGGCGCTCACATTGTGTGCTGCTAAAGTTAGATTGCTTTTAAGGCTTCAGCAGATGAGATCTACGTGTTCTAAATCATAGAAGTCTATAGCATAGAAAAAGGCCTTTAGACCATCAAGTCTGCACTGGTCAAACACAAACACTTAACTATTCTAATTCCATTTACCAAGACGTTTTAAAAGTTTCTGCCTCTATCATCCTTACAGGCAGTGAGTTCCAGATTCCTACCACCCTCTTGGTGAAAATATTTTTCCTCACATCTCTTCCAAAACTCCTTTTCCTTCTGTTAAAATCGAATCCCTTGGACATTGATCCCTCTATCACAGAGAAATGTTTCTTCCTATTTATCCTGTCTAAGTGCCTCATAGTTTTTTACATCCCAATGAGGCTCACCTCGATCTCTCTGCTACAAGGAATGTGGAGTGAAGTTTCATGACAGGAGTAATCCTGAAAAACGTCCTTTTTACCATTCCATTATCAGTTAGCCTTCAAGGTTTTAGAGTTTGAGTAGACTTTAAAGTTTCCCTGAAATGATTCAGCATCCTGCAGGAAAGTGCTTAACCTGAGAAAGGCAGTACTTTGTGCAGCTTCTGTCAACAAGCCAATGTGCTATGAGGGGCAGAAGACAGATGAACTTCTAATTATTCAACCTCAAGCCTTGAATGAGAATGTTTTCCTTAAGAATCTAAATGAATAGAATTAACCTTTTCTCCCAGAGATGTGTGGAATTATTACTGATCCTGTAACCTCACTCATAAGGTAAGTATACGTTGAATGTTGTCCATGTTAAGTGTAATTCCATGGCTGCATGAATGCATTCCAAGACTCATGACACTTAATGCTACCTGAAGTGAAATTCTTGCTTGGTTGTAAGAATTGGGAAATGCTTGGCCATTACAACTTCTTTCATCCTTGACATGTCTAAAAAGGCTACTCATCCCTCAAATTGACGCAAATTCACCAGGTCCGGTAGCGCCAAAGACACTATAGCAGACATCGTAAATAAACAGATATCTATAAAATTGTAGGCTATTTATAATTATGTGTGGCCCTGCTCCCTACTGTTGGCCTGTTGACACCATCCTCTCTCCCTGAGAAGAAGGAGCATTGGAGTGAGGATTTTTATAATTTATTCATAGGATATGGGCTGGGCTGGGTTAACAGTTCTTTATGCAGCTTAGAGGAAACATTAGCTGAGACCAGGAAATCATGTTCTGCCTGGGATTGTGTGGGTGCTTGGTCTCCAGCGATCCTATGTTATAGACCTGGGACATTTCTTTCTTGGTCAGCTACAGGGGTGCGTCAACGATACACTCACCAGATTGTGCTGTTGAGTCTAACCTAGATACAGAACCCTCTGAAGTGCAAGTCTCTGAGCTGGTGGAGGATGCAATGGAAGTATGCTGTTATCTCATTCTTGTCCAACCAATCAAGCACTTTCTCTTCATATGGTGTGAGAGACCTTATGCCTGCTACCTTGCCTCAGATCCTTCTTGGCCAATGAGACATTTTTTCACGTAATGAGGCAAAAGGAAGTTGGAGAGGCAATGGCCTAGTGGAATTATCAGTGGACTGTTAATTTAGAAACCCAGGTAATGTTCTCGGGATCCATGTTCAAATTCCATTAAGACAGATGGTGGAATTTGAATTCAATAAATATCTGGAATTAAGAGTCTAATGATGACCGTGAATCCATTGCTGATTGTCAGGAAATGCCCCTATGATTAACTAATGCCCTTTTGGAAGGAAACTGTCATCCTTACTTAGTCTTGTCTACATGTGACTCCAGACCCACAGTAATGTGGGTTGACTCTTAACTACTCTCTGGGCAATTAGGGATGCTAGTCTAGCTGGCGATGCTCTCATCTCATGAACTAATGAAAAAAGGTGTGAGTATGGATGGGATAAGTGGATTGGAGAGCTGTTAGTGGTGATGCAGGTGCAGGAGAAGTGTTCACAGTGAATTGGAAGAGCAAGGACAGGATGAATTAGTAGTTTGGGGGGATGAAGTGGATGACAGACATTAAGTGGACATATTGATTGAACTAGTAACAGTCGTCATCCATAAGCCTTGTTGAGATGTATGTGTAGTGGGAAACATATATTGTATGGGGATCTAGGAGTAGACGTAGCAGAAAGAAATGGTGGCACTTACAGTTGCAGAGTAAAGAAGATCATTCATTCTTCTTCCTGCATTGCTCTACATTCCATTTCACCAAAACACTACATTGATCCAGGCCACCATCTCAGTCTAGGCTGGCTGAACCGAATGGCTTGGCCTCCTTTGGTGGTCAGCCTTTGACCCCTCCTTTCCACCACCTCAGCACCTTGTCTCTGTCCTCAACACAAGGATTTAACTTCCCTTCAGAACTATTTTCTTTGGGATAATGCGAGAACACCATAGTGTCAGAGGTAGTTCTTGGCTTAGACGGTCTGCATGGTGAGTGGGCAATGTTTAAATATGGTGCTAGTGGCATAAATGTCACAAAATCCTGGCACTTCCACCTTTCCTGCTGCACAATTCCATCAGACAGATGGAAAAGAGGTCAATTCCTTAATTAATGAGTTGGAGATTGGAAAATTACATGACAAAAGTTGCGATGGGTCACGGCAAATTGGCTGCCATGAATCTCATTCAAACATATGCTTTGCATAAATATTAGAAATTTTAACCCAAGTCTCCTCACTGCCAACCCACTACCACCGTGGCAGCACGGTGGCTGTGGTTACCACTGCTGCCTCACAGACCTGGGTTCAATTCCAGCCTCGGGCAACTGTCTGTGTGGAATCTGCATGGGATTCCCCCAGGTGCTCAATCCAAAGATGTGCAGGTTATGTGAATTGGCCATGCTAAATATACCACAGAGTTCAGGGATATATAGGGTAGGTGCATTGGTCAGGGGTAAATATAGGATAATAGGGTAGGGAATGGGTCTGGGTGGGTTACTGTTCAGAGGGTTGGTGTGGACTTGTTGGGCTAAAGGGCCTGCTTCCATACCGTAGGGATTCTATGAATCTATCCTACCTTAGACTTCCATCTTGATATTTTAACATTTCTCTCACTGATGCAACCTAATCCATTGACTAATTGCAGCATTTTCTGTTTTTATTTAATTTTTTTCTAAGTTGTTGATCAAAGTTCTTATCGGAGTCTTTTGCAGTGAACCCCATGCATTACTTTACTTTCTGGTGAGTTGGCACCTGTACTAGACTTGCCTTCTGTCCTGAACATAAGAAATTGTGTCTGGTGTATGGTTGTGTACATATTTTTCTTCTAACCTATCTTCTATGAGATATGCATTGGTAATATCTTGGACTGGTGTCTGAGAGTGTAAAATCAAGTGATGGGGTTATTTAAATCTTCATCAACTGCCTGGACTTGTTGCATCTCTTGGATCGCTGAAAGGAAAAATGATGTAAGGGTAAGATGGGCATGAGGGGAGGGTCTGAAAATTGGAGATGCATACTTAGATCATTAGAATCAGAAAGGATTGTGGGATGAAGAGAAAGTAAGATGTGAGGAGGAGGATTAGGTTTAAAGATAATTGTTGCTCGCCACAGCTGTTCCACAAATGGCGAGCACGTTCTCCTTCATGCGGACAATTGGACACAGTGCACCTATCCTCTTCCAGTTAGTTCCTGCTGCCTCTGGTTGTGTGCCACCTTGCCCTGCAAGAGAGGAAGTGTGTTGATAAATGTGGTGTAATCTGTCTGCATAACATGGCTGCCATGTTTGAAAAACTGGCAGTTTGTCCCATGTGCGAGATATGGGTGTGAGGCTTGCAGCCATGCTAAGATTGAGAGGAGTTCAAAAATATGAAAAGTGGTAATGAAGCCTGATTAATAGAGGTTTTCCTTAGGCATGTAATGGGAGATGTGATGTACCGAGCAATACATCAGGCCAATGTACAGTTGGCAGTTTAAAATATTTGAAGATGCATTTGTTGACCTTAATCACTTGTATGAAGTCTCTGAAATTCTTTGAATCCTATGATCAGGTTCTCAGAATTTGATTCTAGGCATTGATCTTAACAACTATTCTCTGTAATTTCCTTTTGACCATGGACGAAAATTGTTCCTGCTCCCCTACGGAAGAGAATAGTTTGCCTTCTTTACATGACCTCCATTTAAGTCTCCAATGCAATGTCCAAACATCTTTGAGCACATTATGTGGTTTCTCATTGCTTCCCAGCACAAATTCATTTTCCTGCATAATTCCCAAAATCTACTTTAAATCATCCTCTTCAAGATATGCAGGTGAGCCTTAACCATTGTCAGCTGGCTTTAAGTGGTGTAAGGAACTTGTTTCTGAGTTCACTCTGGGTGTTTGCTAGATGTAAGGAGAAGTCATTATAATGAGCAGGCAGCAACAAGTTTACAAGCTGTCTGCATTTCAAGCAATAACCACAAGTTAGTTGTGCAACACAATTCCTGTGCCAGTTTTCAGTTCCCTTTGACTGCCAAGACTATTTTTAAAAAATCAAATGCCACGCCACCTAAGCTTTCCAACTGGATATTTTAGCACTCATTGTTTAAACTTAAATAGTTTGTGTTGAATTGAATTGAATAAATCAACATTGTACCAGGTTAATTGATTATTTGAGTTGAATCAGTTTTCTCCTGCCCATTTCTATCTGTGGTGATTTTCCAATCTCAACTGAATAAGAAAAAAGGACAGTAAGTGAGACAAGGTACGAATTCACATGCAGAGATCTAAGTGCTAGATGTGAAAATGAATTAATATCCACTTTTCAGCAAAGCAACAGGATGTAAAACATTCCAGCTAACAGGTCAGAGATTAACATTTTTAATCAATAATTCCTTTGTGGTCTAAAGTCCTGTCCCAAAAGTACTGGGCTTTCATAAATGCCACAAAATATAAATGCTATTTGTTTACTTAAATGCATATTTATCTGACATTTTTCAGTTACAAGCTGTGAAGTTGGCTTCAACTCTTCTGGAGTTTACATGCTTTCATTTCTAGTGGTCTGAACATTTATTTAACTTTAAACTGACATGTGGTACAGGTTATAAAGAATCAAAGTAGTTTAAAATCTCTTATTGCAATGCATTAAAAAGAATACTCACATGAACTAAGATGGGAGAGGCTTCAGTTTAATTAACATTCATATAACCTTTCAAGATGCCTGAGGAAACTGTCAAAAATTTTGTGCCGTCAACAGATCACAAATTTTTGAACATATTAAAGATTAATCTTCTAATCTTTAATGAGCTGTTTTATTTGAACAGAAAACATATCTGACAACTTCAGTTTTTCAGTTCTGCTTCTCTGACATCCAGGTTTGATGTTTATGAGGTTCCAATCCTTGACGAAAGATTGAAAGAATCATGCATACATTTAATCCCTTAAGAATTCCTATGTATACTTCAGCAACATGTATTCTCTATAAATATATAAAAGAAAAGAGGATTCCATTTCTGATGCAAGTTTTATGCTTTTAATTGGTATGATTTTGTTTTAACCACAATTTCAACTTGTGGATAGACCAAAGTTCTGTCTCAAAAAAAAATCAGCTGTGTGAAAAATAAATAGGCATCACATTCAATCATTAAGAATAAATAACCAATTAGTTATTCAGTCAGAAATGCAAGAAAGAATAGCAGAAAACATTTAGTTACCAGATTCTCCTCTGTCCCCACGAATGATATTCCATCTTCGCGCAATATCAATGTATAAAATATCAACAGATGCCATTGACAGGTTACTGTTGCTGAGTTTACAGGTCCTACAATGTAAAATCAAAAAGCATTGGGAATATAAAAGCCATAAATGCAGTATATAACATTTTAATTAAGAAATGTATTGTAGATTGATACTGTAGGATAAACAGCAATCAATGATGAAGATTAAACAATATCTCAAACATTAATTTCTTGATGTTTGAAAAACATTTGGGAAGTTAATACATAGTCAGTCCCACTGCTTAGAGGATAAAAGTGAATACAGGTTGAAACATTACTGTAGGTGGAAAATAACTTATTAATCATAGCTAAGATGAGATATGGGGAAAAGTATTCCAAAACCCATCAAAAAGTGTTTGTTAAAAATAACAAATAGCCACCAAAGTAAAGTACATTTTATCAAGATGTCGTAAGTTATACATAATGTAGGTTTGACTCCATAAGAACAATGACTTACTAGGGGAGACTGCGAGCAAAGCGTCAACGGGGCTTCTCTTACTTAGATAGTGGAACAGTGAAATAGATTAAAGAAAAATGAATATCGATTCTCATTAATTATTTAAAATAACATATTTAGTTCATTCATTTTAAATCAGCTTTCCTGTTCCACTAAAACCCTATTTTTGTTTTTTTGATAAAACATTTAATTGAACTGCACAGGTGCATAATCAGACAATAGTGGAACTTCAGTTGCTATGAAGCGAGAGAAGTTTAAAGAGTGAATACCAGAGGTCATGTTTGAGACAGCTGATGACTCAATTCCCAACAGTGCAGTAAAGGAATTTGGAGGCTCACAAAAAACCAAGCTTGATGGATTTGACAGTTCTCAGTGAGCTGGAGGTTATTAATAAACAGGAACAGCTTGGACATATAACAGCCAACATATAAATAAAAACTTAAAACAACAACGATCTTTAGCACCATCAACATTTGCATTAGTATTACATTAATTTATTTTTATTTGTACCAAAATGTAGGTGCCACTGGCAAGGTCAGAATTTATTGCCCATCACTAGTTGGCAGAGAATGTTTCAATACAAGTGAATGACTTGCTTGGTGACTTCACAGCTTGATGTGTATATGGGACTGAAAATACATTTGAGCCTAACCAAGTCAGCATAATCAATTTTCTTCCCTAAAGAACACTAACCCACCAATGGAAATAGTAAATGCGGCAATAAAGAAACAAAAGATAGGTCTCGAGAAGGTGTAAACAGCAATGGCTGAAACATTTTTAAAATTTATTCATGGGATGGGGCATCACTGGCTAGGCCAACATTTATTGCCCATCTCTAATTGCCCAAAGGGCAGCTAAGAGTCAACCACATTGCTGTGGGTTTGGGGTCACATAGGGAAGGAAACTGCCATCCTTACCTGCCAGATCAGGTAAGGATGGCAGTTTCCTACCCTAAAGAACATTTGTGAACCAGATGGGTTTTCAAATAATCGACAACAGTCATCATTAGACACTTAATTCCAGAATTTTATTGAATTCAAATTCCACCATCTTCTATGGTGGGATTTGATACTGGGTCTCCAGAAATTTATTTGGGTCTCTGGATTAGTGGTCTAGTGTTAATATCGCGAAAGTGTCACCTCCCCAAAATTACCAGCATATGTCTGAGAAAATGGGGACAGTAGTTATGATCTGAAGGGTTGAGGCTAGGTGGTTTAAGAAGTATCTTTTAGAAAGATTAGGTTCTAATCCTTAAGCTTGCGCCACCTGATTACTTGTTTATAAATTGTTAGATCTCACTTCTTCCAATTCCAATGGGTCATCGGCCTAAAACCCTAGCACATTTTCTCTTCCTTAACATATTGTCTGACTCTAATTTCTGCATTTTCTGTTTTTTTTTTAACTTGCAGAAGCCACATAATTTTAGTCTTACATAAATGCAGATTGTTGTGCCACAGCACTTTTATATATAGAGTCATAGAGGCATACAGCATGGAAACAGTCACTTCAGTCCAAACAATCTATGTTCCCAAACTAAACTAATCCCACTTGCTTGCATTTGGCCCATATTCCTCCAATGCTTTCCTGTTCATGTATCTAACCAAATGTCTTTTAAATGTTGCAACTTTTACCTGCATTCATAAGACAGATGTTAAGCTAACTGGCCTCTAGTTTCTTGCCTTCTGCCTCCCTCCCATTTTGAATGAAGAGATTACATTAATTATTTTCCAATCTGAAGGAATCTTCCCCAAGTCTAGCAAATTTTGGAAAATGAAAAACTAACACATGAACTATTTCACTAGCTACTTCTTTTAAGATGAGATAAGAATGAAATCCATCAGGACCCAGAGATTTGTTCAACTTGCAGTTCCAACAACGTAACTCACTAATTTCCTGGGAATTGTGACTTTCTTGGTTTCTCCCTGTTAATTCTTGATCTATAATTAGTTCTGAGATGGTACTCATGTCCTCTTCAGTGAAATCTTATGCAAAATATCTGTCCACTCATCTGTGATCTATTTGTCCTCACTTTTAGTTAGTACGTCCAACGTTTTGTTAACTTTTTAAACATTTTTTTCCTGTTTGTACTTATATTTTTAGCTAATTTTCTCTCATTCTCTATTCCCCCTCCTTATTAGTAGTCCAATAATACTTTGTTTTTTAAATATATTCTGTCCAATCTTCTGATTTGCCAATTGTCTTTGCACAATCATGTGTCTTTTCTTTGAGTTTGATACTAACTGACTTTTAAAATTATTCATGGATGGTGGGTCCGTCCCTAAGAACTTTTCTTATTTGCTGGAATGTGTCTATTGTCCCCTTTCTGGAATATCCCTTAAATATTTGCCACTGCATTGCTGTATCTTAACCAAAATTACCAGTTCAGTTTTGTAGCTCTGCTTTCATGGCCACATTGCCCTTGTTTAAACATAAATCTTTAGTTTTGGACCACATTTCTCTCCCTTAAACTATGTGTAAAATCCAGATATGATAACCTTTGAGGTTCTGCTTCTTAATTTGGTCTCTAGCTCCTCTTACGGACTGTGCAGAACCTCTTTCCTTGTTCTACCAATGTCATTGGTGCCTACATGGGCTACAACAACTTTTCCCTTCCCCCTTCCATTGTAAGTTCTTCTCCACCCAAGAGCTGATTTCCTGAAACCTAGCACCAGCCAGACAACACACCTTGCTGCAGAGAACAGTGTCAATACCACACAATACCACCCCCCCACCCATGCTGTTCCCTACCAGCACTAGAATTTGTTTAGTTCCCCCACTGCTTGTAGGGGTTTCTGTGCAACGGTACCATAGTCATTTAGCTCATTCATCCCACAGCCCCTGTCCTCTTCCAAACAAGCTGAATGATCCTCAAACCTATTGGATAATTGTAGAGGATGACACTAATACACACCTTTCCTCTGTGGTCATAGCCTCCTGTCCCTAACCACTGATTATATCAGAACACCCTATCCTAGGAGGTGTGACTGCCAGGTAATGTCTTCACTTCCTGATGCATCACAGTGTCTATAATTCAACACACAGCTCATAAACTCTCAGCCAAAGTTGCTCAAACTTCAAACATGGTGCAGATATGTTTGTCCTCAATTACAATGGTATCCTTAAGCTCCTACATACTTCAGCTTCATACATCACCTGTAATGCCATTTTTAATGATTTAAAAAATGAATTTAATTATATTTATTGTTATATTATTAATTTATTTATGTTGATTTTCAAATATTGTATTAGTATACACATTGGTGGTAAAACTTTGCTAAAACTTGAAAATAAGATTGACCACTACCACTATCTACCAATCAGCTCTTACTTTTATGTTGATATTCCTTGTGTCAGCCATTTCAAATTCTGGCAGAATTTCTTTCAGGGTTTAGCTGCTGCTCCAACTGAGCTCAATCTGAGATGCCTTCCTTAGGCTTTTATCGCAACTTTCCACTGCCAGCTTTACTCCACTCCCACATAGCAACAGTTTCTTCATTTGAAGTAAAGACTTGTACTGCCTCATTTGTGAATGAAAAGTCACAAACTCAATTGTGAAACCAAGCTTGCTTTTCAGATCAACTCACTGAGGCCAACTTTCCAAATGAGGGGCTAAAGGACAAACACCTCTGAATTAGTGTGAAATTGATGAGTTAGAATGGGACCAAATTTACATTTTAAGTATTTACATTTTACATATTACCACCTAAATGTGATACCTGCACTAGTTACAGGTCATTGTTTTTCAAGAATGCTTGGTTTAAAATTCTGTAAAATAGAATTATTTGGTAAAATGCATTCACTATGGAACTAAAATTACTAACGAGTTATTCAGGCTCTTGTATGACACTGCCTAAAGAAACACATCAAAGTGGAATTGTTTATATCCTAACAGAAGTGAAAATGTTATGTGTATTTTTATGCATAGTATATCCAAAAAATTACAGAGTATTTGTTGGTTATGCTTTTATTGTTAGTTTTGAATTTAACTTGACAGTGGTACAGATAGCAAATCTGGTTTACTGATCAAATCAATTGCTATGCATGTTTGACACTATGATATACTATAAATCATATTTCATTTGCTGTATTTTATTGCATGGAAATTTTATTTCCCACAGCATGTGATAGATTATGAAGATATTGTGAATAAGCAACAGAAATTGGGGGCTAAATATTTTGTAAGCGAACAAATGACCTCTTTTTAATTCTGATATACATCCCAGGAAATCAAATTTGATGCTAAAGACTATAATAGTGTGAATTCACTGACCTGATGAAAGTCCGAAATCCTGTTGGACCAAGTTTCATACTTCCTTTAATGCCCAGGAATCTGATAAACAGTAGAGCAATACGGTCCACAATCAGCAGGTAACTGAATTGTCTAGAATATTTGGGAAAGACTTGTTTCAAGCAGAGGGACGACCAGTTCTGCTCTTTGCTAGAGGGAGTCCCATTCATGTCGTGTAGTTCAGCTTCAATTGTCTCCTCTTTGTCACTATCTGCTGCACCGTCAGTGAGGCATGATCTATAAATGGAAAGATATTGAAGTATAGTCAGTTCAGAACTTTTATTGCCTTTCTTTAGCACTAAGTTTGTAGTTTAACAGATCAATTCAAGCTTTATACAGTCAACCTATGCAACTCCGAGTTCGAGAAAATCATGCTTTAGAAACACTGCTTAAAGTGTTAGTGTTGTAATTGCGTTACAGCAAGTTCATGTTGACAAACGTGTGTTATAACAAAATGACCTGTATTGCATTTCTTGATGTCATATGTAAACCTAATGAGAGATAAAAAGTTTTCTTATTATCCAATGTGATGTAACTTGGACAAAGGCTCCAAAATGATTTCAGCAATTGTGCAGGCAGGAGAAGGGAGGAATTTCAGATGGTTTTTTGTATGGAATAGAATTTGACTATTTTTCCAGACCAATCCCTGCCTGAATATCAGCTTGATTTTCAGATTTGACTTACCATCAGGCAGAAAACACACGAGAGTAAAACTTGGTTGAACTTGCAGCTGGCCTCTGAACAATGACCTTAAATTTTCTTTCTATGCTGCCTGCTACTTGCAGGTAGGCAATTGTTCTGCCCTAAACCAGCCTCCGAAAAATGGCCTGGGGATGGAATGGTGCTGGTAATACAGCATGTCAGCCTGAAATTATGCACTGACTGCATTCATTCTGATTGCAAATTGGGACAGAAGTTCTGTGAATGGAGAGTGCCAAGTCACAGTATTTGTTGCAATAGCACTTTTAGAAAATCTATTGAGCGAGTAACCAAGATATAGAACATTAGCAGCTGTTGCCACTCTGACTTGCAGCATGTAATGAAAGGGTGTAGCTATGTCTTCCTGAAACAATTATTTCTGAACTTTTATTGATTTTGAGGAGCCAGAATTAAACTGGGGTGGACAAAGTTTAAAAAATCACAACTTCAGGTTCATTCTAAGCTTTTGTCACAAAGCTGCCTGCAGAGTAATCCTATACCAGAATTTCAAATTAACAGAACCTGAAATGCCATTTGTGGGCGGCACGGTGGTTAGCACTGCTGCCTCACAGCGCCAGAAACCCGGGTTCAATTCCCGCCTCAGACGACTGACTGTGTGGAGTTTGTACATTCTCCCTGTGTGTGCGTGGGTTTCCTCTGGGTGCTCCGGTTTCCTCCTACAGTCCAAAGGTGTGCAGGTCAGGTGAATTGGCTATGCTAAATTGCCCTTTAATGTTAGGTAAGGGGTAAATGTAGGGGTATGGGTGGGTTGCGCTTCGGTGGGTCGGTGTGGACTTGTTGGGCCGAAGGGCCTGTTTCCACACTGTAAGTAATCTAATCTAATCTAATCTAAAAGCATTAACTAGTCCAGGGATAAGTATGGTAAATTTGTGTATGTAAACACAAAACCTCAAAATGGTGATAACTGCTGGGTTTAGTTAGACAACAGGAAGACTGCAATGTAAATTTGAAACTGAAGATCATAGGAAAAGCCTCAGCCAAGAACTGGAAGTTGTACAGAAGTTGTGTGTGCCTTGAAATCCATGGAGGCAAAATCACACCACAAACAGCAATGGTTGACAGTAAGTACAAGATTTGTGAACTGGTCAGATAGGTGGTTTGTGTGAGCAGCAGTCAGTTTCAAAATGGGTTGTAGGAAGCTTCAGGGCTTTGAAATGCCATTCAAAGGGTTCATTTCTGTCATTTTTGTGTTAAAGGAAACAAAGTAGAAACAGGAAAAAACCCTAGTTCGCAGCGAAAAACAGTAAAGAAATGTAGCACGGCATTTAGTGGTAGGTGACGATGGTTAGAAAACAGGGGGTCTTGAATTGTCTTTTGCAAGAAAAAGACCTTATGGAGAATGGAAGATACAGCCTCAACAAAGGATTTCCTCAACATTTCCTCAAGGTGAATTCCAAGGTTTTTCCGATGTAAATACTCTGTTTTCATAGTTTAACCTTAATTTCCCTGCATGCTTGTAAAGATCTGATGCCAGTGGAATAGAGAAGTGCTGATTCATGATCTTGGTTTAAATTGTATGTTATGAAAGGAAACAAAAAACACTGCAATTGCGATGTTGAATCTCCCTGTGGAGTAGCAAGTCTATACATCCCCTACACATTGACAGTATTTATAAATAATAGAGGCATCAGGAAAATGATTACCAAATTCCCCAGCATGAACTGGAAGGTAAAAGATGTCCTGCCCAAATTAGGCATTTTAAAGAACGGATGGAGCTTTTTTTTGAGATTTAGCTACAATGAAAATAAATATCAATTTCAAATGAGGAACTGCATACAGTCAACACTTTGGGCTTTCCTCATTAAGATCAGAAAGACCCTAATATTATGGAACATGCCGGAGGCTCAGCTTCATCTTCGGAATTTACCATTGGAGCTGATGTTTCTCAGACAACAGCCTCAAAAATCAAATGATCAGTTTATCAGCGTGTGTTGCAACAAAGGGAAGGGCTGTGATTTCTTGGAAACTGAGTTGCCTTAGCAGCTAATAGAGCTGATTGTATCTTTAACTCCAACTGGAACTTTCAAAAATGGTTTCTTAGCGAAAATGATAGATTATTTGAAGCAACTGTAGCCAGCCAACAACATCTGCAAGCATTAGGTGCAGCTAGAGTATTGGTGTAGCAGTCAGGTTGCTGAAAATAAGCAAGCTGTGTGGGAGATATGGTTTACTGAACCCAGCAAAAAGACATCCTGAATTCCAAGGTCTTTGCAAGTCATGTGGTGTAAAAGAACATTTTATAAATAATCTGATTCCAGAGACACTAACAGAGACTTCAATAAGATGCAACCAAACAAAAACCATTGGCAACATTGTCGCTCCAACAACAGGGAGTACATGGCAATTATGCATAAGTACAAGTACATACACGAGGTTCACAGAAAGACCGATTAGGAAGAAGATTCAGAATGAATGAGATTTCAATCAGAATGTGACTAAGCTTTCCACATTGTGAATGTGACGTAGAGTGGAATTTACTTTAACTATGGAGACAGGTAGAAAAGTGAGAGAGGCTTCTGTTCGGGATTGGATGTGTTATCCCATGCAAATATGCTCTTCTCAACTCATTACATAGTCAAGGATGGATAAAATGCCAAACCTTAATAGCAGATGAGCAGTACATTCTGTCCCCTGCTAGGACATCTTGGTTCAACGTTTAGGTGCCATATTTAAAAGCCACCTAGACTGCAATTCACACTCTGCAACCCAGGAACATGTGTGAGTGGATGAATAATCTGCACTCCAGCAGGTTATGTTCCACTATGTACTCAAATTTTCATGCTTCTAGGAGTTTTGTGTGGATAGTGGCTCAGTGGTTAGTACTGGTGCTTCACAGGGATCCAGGTTCGATTCCACCCTCAGGTGACTGTGTGAAGTTTGCCCTTTCTCCCTCTGTGTGCGTTTCCTTGGGTACTCCAGTTTCCTCCTGTGACAATGCCGTCACCTTAGAAAGGTTATTTTGTTGTGGTTTTTTTCTGAAGAGAGGTATAAAAGCAGAGGTTCCAAAGTGGCTACAGGAAATGGCTTAAGTCAACAATCAGAGGAACTCTTTAGATTTGTTTAAGAACAGTTGTAACAATGGAAAGGGAGTGGCTACTTCTCACAGATCAAGCTTTCTAGTTCTTTTAGTTGTCGCAGTCAGGAGCTGTTTGGGTCCCAGAAGAGTTGGAGCTTCAGTAGAATGATTTTTAGCTGCTATATTCTCTGAAATCTCTCTCGGTGTTGCTTCCTCCTGGATTGGAGAATTGCCTGTAAGAACCTGTGTCTGAATTTACCTTTTTGCCAAGGGATTCGTTTATGGGGTGTTGCTATATTGAAACAGTCAATTAGTAATGGGTACTGCATCTATTATTCAATTTAAGTTTTCCAATAGTTGTTATTCTAAATTCTTCTTTTTTTGATTGTGTTTAACTATAGTGTTTAAATAAACTGTTTTGCTTAACCTCGAGTGGTTTGACTAGTTGCGTCACATCTGGAACACACATTTCACAGCTACCTTTAAATAAGAAAAGTTAGGGTCTCAGCTACCTTCTTAAAAATATTTTGAGGGGATCTGATTGGGCCATAACATTCCCACAGTCCAAAGATGTACAGGTTGGGTAGATTGGCCATGCTGAATTGCTGATTAGTGTCCAGAGATGCACAGACTGGGTGGATTAGACATGGGAAATGCAGGGTTACAGGGATAGGGTAAGGGGTGGGTCTGGGTGGGATGTTCTTCAGAGGGTCAAATAGCTTGATGGGCCAAATAGCTTGCTTCCACACTACAGGATTGTATCATTCTATTCTATCATTCTATGAGTATGAGTTAGCATTGTAATTTTGCAGACAATATTCACACATGCAACTGGCTGCCAGGCATCTCCATCAGATGCTTCATGAGAAATTAATGTCTGTTACTTCATAGCAACTATCAGTGTAGCATAGCTGAGGCCATATTACCTCTCACACGTATGCCAGTGTTGACATTTAAAACATAAATGGAACTGTAACACTCAGCAGCACACACACTAACTAGTCACTTACTTTCCATTGCAACAATGACAGCATATGCATTTGATAGCTTTTCACCAAAGTTTACATAGCAGAAGGACACACCACCAAAATACGGCCTTTTAAGTTGAGCTCCTTTTTGAGTTAAGACCCTTGCCAGTCTTGCCAGTCCAAGTCACATTTACTGGCAACAGGCAACGTGGCTTGGAAATATGTGCAGGTTCAGAAAGGCAAAAGTATGACTGAAACTTCTGATAAACTGAACAACATCAAGAAGCTTAAAAAACCTTTTCATTTCATAAATATCAGTCAGTCTAAATTTTAGTAGCTAGTGTGTAGGAGTGTAGCTGTGATTTCTTGAAACAATAATTACTAAAATCCTGTAACAAATCTGCCTGCTGAGCAATCCTCAATTGAACAAAACATATCTTGTTACCAGTCCTAATGCAAGATTGGTACATTTTTGTCAGTAAGTGCAAAATCACAGTCCACTAAACAATCAGGAAAAGTTAAGAGCAGTATATTCAGGTGTAAATGAATTATTAATAGTGATAAATATTAATTACTGTGAATTAACTGTTTTAGCATAGAAGATTTATTTTTGCTTATGTACAATTCCATTCTTTCAGATTTTAATTATTGGAAATTTAATTTAAAACAACTTGCTATTTCATTTTTAGCTCTCCTTTAATCCAGCTTTCCTTATATTGCTTCATATTTTGTTCTGCATAAAACTTTACATCAAAATTATATAATCTAATAATACTTCCTGGTTTAGACTGTGGGCTGAATTTCTTGTAAATTTTGGCAATCCGATATAAGATGCAAATGAGTTAATAATAGGGAACAGGGCACAGGGAAAGGCATATAATATAAAGTAATATTTTGTATCGGTCCTCACAATGTCGGACACTATAAATATTGTAAATGTACCAGATAAGAAGGGTGCCAAGAGGAGGTAAGATCTTGGAATGATTTGTATCACAAAGAATAAAGTATTTGACAAATGAATGGGAGTAAAGGCTGATAAGTTGCCAGGACGTGATGGCCTGGATTCAAGTGCTTTAAAAGAAGTGGGAGCAGAGATATTGGAAGCATTGGTAGAAATAATCCAGATCTCACTGGATTCTGGGAGGGTTCCTGCAGATTAGCAGTCTTCCAATGTGAAATCCTGTTCAAGATGGAAGAGACACATAAAGCAGGGAAGTATAGGCAAGTTGCCTAACATCTATTATTGGGAAAATGAATGACTCCATTATTAAGGAACAAATAATAGAAAATTTAGAGAAGCTTAATACAATCAGAGTCAGTATGGTTTAATGAAGAGGAAATCATGTTTAACAAATTTGCTAGAGTTCTTTGAAGGTATAACAAGTAGGGTGGATAAAGGGGAACCAGTAGATGTGATATATTTGGATTTTCAGAAAGCATTTGATAATGTTAAAAGGTTATTGCACAAGATAGGGGTTCACGGTATTGGAAGTATAGTTGGTTCCACTATAATGCGTGTTTCTTCAACACGAATTGGCTTTAGCGTGATTGAAGAATTCAGACCATTTTTTGTTCAACATGAACTTTCCTTATCTGTATTGGGTATAACATGATTCTAGCCAGTTAGTTTAAATGGCATGGCTATTGCGCCATTTTGTGGGATTGCACGAGAATGGAACTATCACGTTATGTCAGAACCAACTGTAATATGTCAACATAATTTGATGATTGTCTTCTGTGGGTTAATCAGAGTTGTGATTAATGTGTTTTATTTGTTTGGAAAGACTTAATTAGTAGAAGGCCAGAAAGATCAATCTTAGGACCTTTTATTTACTACCTTGGAGGAGGGAGCAGAGTGTAATATATCCAAATTTGCTGATGATACAAAAGTTGGTAGGACGGCATGTTGTGACGAGAACATAGGTATCTCAAAGGGGATACAAATAAGTTGATTGAGATGGATGGGGTTTAACATAGGAAAATGTGAAGTCATACAATTTGGTAGAAAGAATAAAAAAACAGACTATTATTTATTTTTTACAACTGTGTAGAGTTTTGATGAGGACTTACTTGGACTACTGTGTAGTTTTGTTCTTTGTATTTAAGAAAGGATGGTTTGGAATTGGAGACAGCTCAAAAGAGATTCATGTGGGCGATTCCTGAGATGAAGAGGTTGACTTATCAAGAACAGCTAAATAGTTTAGGCCTTTCTCATCAGAGTTTAGAATAATGAGCAGTGATGGTTTTAAAACATGCAATGTTCTGAGGGACTTGGCGGGGTAGATATTGAGAAGATGTTTCTTCTTGTGGAGGAATCTTGTCTAGAGGACATAGTTACAGAATAAGAGGTTATTTATTCTCCACTGAAATGAGAAAGAATTTCTTCTCTCAGAGAATACAGTTTGCCTGGAATTCTCTACCCCAGAGAAATGTCAAGGATGGATTACTTGAAGCATTTGAGGAGATAGATAGGTTTTCGAAGTATTGGGATTTGAGGGCTACGATGAGTTAACATGAGGAGTGGTTGAGGTCTGGGGAGGTCAGCCATAATTTGTTGAATGGCAGGGCAAAAGTCTAATCCTGCTCCATGTTCTTATCAGGGCTAATTCTGGTTCCTGAGCTTGTTTTCATAGCACATCCACAACTTTACTGGAGATGGCCAATTATCAGGATACTTCTGCTTCAGCTGGCCTATTGGGGAGGAACTTAGGACAGTATAGCCATTGCAAGGGAAGCTGGCTATCCCTATATTATGACTAGTGGGAAGTCTATTGAGACTCGAGCAGAAGTGATGGCTAGAAAGTTAAGTGAGCACTGCAGATGCTGGAGATCAGAGTCGAGATTTGATGCTGGAAAAGCACATCAGGTCAGGCAGCATCTGAGGAGCAGGAGAATCGGCTTATGCCCGAAACGTCGATTCTCATACTCCTCAGATGCTGCCTGACCTGCTGTGCTTTTCCAGCACCATGCTCTCGACCTAGAAAGTACCAGTATCAAGCGAGCAGCCGAGATAACACAAGGTTCCTGATGATTGGTGACATCAGTCATAATGAGTTTGACAAGGCTGAGAGATGAAACCATAGCGTTCTCATTTTTTGCTGGCATCATTTGACTTTCATTCACATTCAATACAGCTGCCTTCTCTTTATCAGAGTGTGGACACAATGGCAAGTCCTTACAATGCTGGCAATATAACAGTCTGCTCACAAAATGCTTTCTAGGTACCTCAATAATTGGCTTCATGATTTGCTCACCATACTTCAGCTTGATGCTGGTACATTCCTCCCTCCAGGAAAAGCACGGGCAAGCATGAACTTGTTGTGGAGCTGACCAAACACTTCAAATTAGAAAATTCCAACTGTCTGACTCCAAAGCTTTCTCCCTAGGACTGAGAAAATTCTGGCCTGTCTCTGTGTGGATTTTTCAATCTAATTGGTTGTGGGGTCGCACTGATGTTTGTCCTGCTCACAGGTTCCTGAGCCCCATTAGAGGTTATTATTCTGATGTATATTTCTAATTAGCATAAGTTCCCAATCAAAAATCCATGACACATCTGTGGGCAGCTATAGTGTAATGAATGTTGACTACTGTTTCCTCATTGTCAACTGCACAACCTTCCTGTTCATCAACAATGTGTGATTCCTGACAGGATAGCACATGCAAAAGATGCATGTTATAGTCAAGATTTTTAATATATAATTCATAGCACTAGACATTTTAAATAAAATACATAATAGAGTTGAGCAGGTTTTGCAAATATAATTAAGTACAAAGTTTCCCATGTGGACCTTCACACTAATGCTGTGTCTCTCATTCTTCTATATTTAAGTTGAATTGTGCTCAATTATCAATACTAGCAAACTGGATATTAAAAGGTCTAAGATAGAAAAGTTCTTCCTTCATTATCTCTTCTCTTTCTTTATAAGAAAGACTTGCTTTTAGCTCTTCTGTGAGCTTCCAACCTATGGCACTGCCAAGATTGTAAAGCTTGCCTATGGGGAACATGCATCCCACCACTCCAGAATAAAGGAGAAAGGCAGTAACAACTCCTGAGATAATGTAATAGCTGATCTTTGACAAATTTTCATTATTCTTGTTCCAGAAGCAAAGTGATTTTTCTTTTAAACTAGCTTTCTACTGCATATGATGACAGGAAAGTGCAGAATGTAAAAATCTATTTCTATTAGGGATTGTTTTATGCATGAAAGCCAGTGATAAGTTACTATATATCTTACAAGTCAGGTGTGGAGTAAAATACTTACCATAGATTTTTAAACAGTATCTGTAAAAGCCTCAAATCCTGATATTGTTAACTGGAACGCAGCATGAAGACTTAATAATTGGAGATATAAATCACAAATTCTGCTTGTGGTTGGAAAGCTGTCTGGCATAACTAAGAAATCCCACTGGTATGTTGCTAGGCAACAATGATTCCAGTTGAATCCTGATTTTTAAAATCAAAGAATACAAAGATGCCTTTATTTCTTCCTCTACCTATTTTCTTCCCTTGCATTTTTCTGAAGCTAGTTATCAAGAAATATGTCAGTGTGTGAAGCAGGAAAGTGAGAACTTCATGTTTGCCAATGGTAGAATGTGATGTATCTTTCTCAAATCATTTTTAATCATTACATAACAAAAAAGACCTGCTTATTTGTGCATAAATAAAATATAAAATAATCATTTCTGTGGGGCGTTTATCAGGATAGTTTAAACTAAGTATACCATAACAGTTACAAAGACTATATGAAAATTATATGGACTATTTAATCCACTATATAATCTAACATATCATGCATCCAAACTACAAGATTTACCACAGCATCTTGATTAAAGATTAAAGTACAACATTTCTGCACCATGCAGTTTACTGAAGTGGAAAGAAATCTCAAAGCAACTGTTTGTTCAGGGAATTATTTGCTCAAAGTAGTCCAAAACTAGGGCAGATGTTGCTACATTTCTGGAAAACAGCTAACTAAAGATCTATCCTATATTTTAATTAATATCCTCAAACAGTTTTACATTATTTGTGTTTAAAGTAATCGTAGATCAAATATTCCGTATGCTTTGAAAAACTGCAGAACCAGGCTATAAAGAAAATTCTCTTCAGGATTTTGGACATTAAGCATTTTATCTTTCAAATAAAATGATCCACTGTATTCTGTTTCATCTGCAAGATATTTTCCCCAAACAACCAAACCAATGATCAACAACTTCATGAGCTTTTGGTAGTCAGTTACTAACTGCATTAAAAAGACACATTATCATTTGGTGTAGTCATATCTATTTTTATGGCATTCCAAAGAATGCATGGCACAAACCTCATTAACGGCATGCTACCTTTTACAGCAGCAAACACCTCTGTCTTTCTCAAAGCATTCCTCTTTAAAAAGTAATGATTACGAAGTAATCATATGTTTGTAATGATATTTTAATTTACATTTTGGAAGATTTATTGACGATGAACCAAAACTCAGAGCTTACACTGTTAAATGTGGTCATATCGGAAGAGTCATGAACCATACACATCTGAATCTAATAGCATGCCATCTAGGTGAGGAAGCCAAGTTTGCCTGTTTAAGCAGAAATCTAGACTAAGGGTATGCTATTTGAAGCCTCAAACCTATTCTGCCATTCAATAAGGTCATTGCTGATCTGTGACCTACCTGCATGCACCCATTGCCCCGTTTCCTTCAGTTAATTAAAAATATATCAATCTCAGATTTAACTGACCTAGCATTCATTACTGTTCATGAAATAAAGTTTCAAATTTCTACCTTTCAGTGAAGAAGTGTTCCCTAATTTCATTGCTGAAAGGTTAGACTCTAAATTATCGAATAGTTTTGGATTCTCCAACCAGTGTTTGACAGTTGATCTCACAGCCTGCCCACATCCCTTGCCATGCAGGTTTCCCAATTGTGCACATCTCTGAAGTTGATCACATTGTTCGCCAGTGTTCCCTCAGTGTCTGCACATCTATCATTATGTCATTGCATGATTTGAACTTCCAGAAGCTGCACAACTAGAGAAAAGTACACACCATAACAGGCTTTGCTACTTGTTGCATCGTGTAGCAGTTTAGTCCTGATGGTCTTTGTAGGGTGAAGTAAACTTTGCGGTGGCAATGCAAACAAATGAATAAGAAATATTTTATGAATTGATAAGTGAAGCCAGTATGTTACAGTACGAGGAACACAGGAGATTTTTCAGCCCACTATGTACATATGGACCCACTGCAAGAGCAGCTCAACTAGTCCTGCTCCTCTATCCATTCTCTGCTGATATTTTTTCTTCAGCTACTCGTAAAATAGATCCGTCAAGGACACAAAATAATTATGGAGAATACTGCTGCACCTCACATCTAATATCCAAGTAATGCAAGTTGAACAGAAACCCTGTAAACAAATCACAATCACAAAAATGATCTTCACTGCCTCCGCACTCTGGATGTTTCCAAGGCATACCTGTAGAAGTCTACCTGAAATATGACCAGTAGCAGAGTAATGTCATGAACTACAAGGTGAAACAACGATGATGAGTGAACCTAGACCAACTAAAAAGAAACCAAAAATGTGCAAATTCCACATGGAATAGGAAAATGAATTTCTGTTCATAACAGTAAAAGGTAAGAGTTTTTGCTTTACATGGTGCCAAAGTAAAATATAAATATAGAAGGCAATTTTGAACAACACCACAATGATGCACAGTAATTAAAGTACAATTTTCCATTCAAAGACATGCTTCAGACAAAGAAATTTGATGAGCAGAAGGCTGTTTTTCTAAACCAGTAACAAATGTTAAGGCATGTATTGAAGAATCATTTTATGTTTGATATCTTCTTGAAAAGCATAAGAAGTAATTCACAGATGGCAAAGTAATTAAAGAAGCAGTGATCATGGTGGTCAACTGGAATAGACTTTAAGAACAAAAATAATTCTCCACAGTAACAAGACAAATGAAATATTTGTCCAAAGTTGTCTCTAAGCAATTAAGGAAGGACCAGAGGATTATGAATGTTTCTCATTGCAATCCAATCAAATTAATGATATCACCAACATAGCACAGCTGATTGTTTTTCTGTGAATGGCTTTTAAGTATACAGTTACTAAGTAGGATCTTCTCACCCTTTGGGGTGAGGATATCTACATCAAATTCAAAAAGTATGTGCTTGGCTCAAAAGTGGACTTTGTTGCATTTTGGAGAGATAATCATGGTTTCCCCTTTTTTTTGTCAATTATCACTAAATTATCCACCAGCAAACATTAGCTAGTAAAGTTGTAGACTTGTGGAATGAAAACTGTTAAGATTGTAAACTCAATTCTTACTGAGCTCGATGCTGCCTAAGGTGAACTAGTCCTCCTTGCTGAATGTGATTAGCTTAAGTCAAAGGAAAACCCCACAAAGAATTTTACATCTGATGTCTGAAATCATCACTTTTCTTTAAATCAAAAAGTGAGGTATGCATTTAGTTGACAGACACTACGTGGTTGCTTGACTTCAGATTCCTTACAGACATAATGTCAAAACTAAATGAATGGAACTGTGAACTGTAGGGAAAAGATAGAGATTTAGTACTTGTGAATGATCCTTCCAATTTAAAAACATAAAATGCTGCAACCGTCTGGAGAAAATAATACAAGAAAAAAAATCAGAGCCAAAGAAAAATGGTTCCACTCAGGAAACTTCTGTGCATACCTAAAGAAGTTAGCAGATGAATTCAGTAGGTGATTTCAGGAATTACATGTGATGGAAAGAATAGGCATGTTTGTCTCATTTATTCCTTCAAATAGACATTGGCCACAAATTCCTTCAGGTGTTTGACTGATAAAGTAGCACTGTTGATATTCATAGATTCACATTTCCCCCCTACATTTTCATCTATATGAATGAATATCTAGAAAAAAATAAACAATAAGGATTCCAGTACTGATCTTTATGGAACGGACAGAGATACTGTTGCCAAATTAGCTGATGACACGAAGATACGTACGAAAGTAACTTGTGAAGAGGACATAAAGAAACTTCATAAAGATATTGATGTTTACGTGAGTGGACAAAGATCTGTCAAATGGAGCACACTGTAAGAAAATGTGAAATTATCAATTTAGGCAGTGAGAATTTTTTTAAAAAGTGTATTATCTTAGCGACTTTTGAGAATTATCTAACTATTATCTAAATGGTGAGAGATTTGCAGAACTCTTCATAGCACCCCTGCAATGTAGAAAGAGTCTGTTTTGCCCATCAACTCTTCACTGACCCTCCAAACAGCACTCCAGTTCCTCACCCAATCCCCGTAACCCCACATTTACCATGGCTAATCCCATCCCATGTCATTATGTCATTTGCACATCCCATGTCATTATGTAGAGTTTAGCACGGTCAATCCATTTAACCTGCTCATCTTTTGGACTGTGGGAGGAAACTGGAGCATCTGGCAGAAACCCATTCAGACACTGGCACAATCACCTGAGGCTGCAATCAAACCTGCGTTCCTAGTGCTGTGAGGCAGCAGTTCTAACCACTGAGCCACTGTGCTTTGAGATGCAGTTATCTGGGTGTCACTGTCTGTGAATCACAAAGGCTAGTGTTCAAATACAGCAAATAATTAGTAAAGGCAAACTAATAAAATGTTATCGATTATTCAGAGGAGAACAGAATATAAAAGTAGAGCTTCACTTATGCAGTACAGACCACATCGGGAATATTATGTACAATATCAGTCATCTTATTTAAGGAATGATATAAGTGAAATGGAAACATTTCAAAGAAAGTTTCAGATTAATATATGGAAGGGGTAGGTTTTCTTATGAAGAAAGATTAGACAAGACAGGCTTGCATCCACTAGAGTTTTAGGAGAATGCCAAGTAACTTGATTGAAAGATACAAAATCTAGGGGGGGTGGGGTTGTGATGGGTTGGATGGCAGAATCAAGAACTAGGAATCATTGTTTAAAAATAAGGGTTTACCTATTTAAAACAGATGACGCAACATATTTTTCATGCAGATGATCATAAGTTTATGGGGACTCTTATCCTGAAAAGATGGTAGAAGTAGTCTTTGAATATTAAAATACACAGGGGAGAGATGCTTGGTAAGCAAGCAGGGGAAGATGATCATAGGTAGGCAGGAATGTGGAATTGAGGTTAGTCAGATTAGTCATGGTCTTACTGAATTGCAGAGCAATTCTAACTTTATGATAGAGGGAAGGTCATTGATAAAGCAGCTGAACACAGTTGGACCCTGGCCATTGCTTGAGAAGTTGCTCATGAAAATGTTCTGGGATTAAGATGACTGGCCACCAATAACCACAACAACCTTTCTGCTGTCTACTAGGGGTCACTCCGACCAGCAGAATCCTTTTACCCCTGCATGTCAAACTATCCAATATTTCATTTGTTTGATGTTCTTGTAGTTTGCTGTTATATGTCATTTTTAAAAAGTACAAAATGCTGTATTAATTTCTAATTTGCTGCTGTGTTAAATTCTTAAGACGAGAATATTTAAAGTTACACTCAGAATAAAACCTAAAGGTAAAGAACAAGATTGCATCATGTGTATAAATTGTGGTGATTGCTGACAATGTGAATACTTTAATTTTAATAGTTATGAGCTGAACATTTAAGTTTTGCCATCCAAGATAGTAATGATGATACACATCTTGCACTTACATAATACTTTTAGAAACAGAAATTATTGGGTGAAAAAGTATCAAGGTCTTTATAATTCATTTTCTACAATAGTGGAAACTGCACAATACACCAATTAGGCAGCTGGTAATTTAACATGCAATCTCTATCAATTAGACCACAATAGACTGAGTTATCAGGAGCAGAAAACTCCAGTGATTGCAGTTTTAAGAACAATTTGGTCCAAATTCATCTGTGCTTCCCAAATATCTTCCATGTTTAATAAAGAAAAACATTTCAATATATTTCAGAGTCACAGCCAATGAAAAATAGACAATAAGCCAAATGTCAAAGCATTAGAAACATTGACTTAAAGCTTGCTGAATAAAATAGTCTTTTAGGGTGGCATGGTGGCTCAGTGGTTAGCACTGCTGACTCACAGCACCAGGATCCCAGGTTCGATTCCAGCCTTGGAGGACTGACTGTGTGGAGTTTGCACATTCTCCCTGTGTCTGCATGGGTTTCCTCCGGGTACTCCGGTTTCCTCCCACATTCCAAAGATGCGCAGGTTAGGTGAATTGGTCATGTTAAATTGTCCATAGTTGTTAGGTGCATTAGTCAGAGTGGGGTGAGTTACTCTTCGGAGGGTCAGTGTGGACTTGTTGGGCTGAAGGGCCTGTTTCCACACTGTAGGGAATCTAATCTAAATTAAGGTTATAAGGTTTTAAGTGAGTAAACGGAAGTGAAGAAATGGAATGGTTTTGGTAGGGAAATCCAGAACATGGGATCTAAACATTTAACAGTACACCTATCAATGGAGGGACAAAAGGAGGTGGAAGCATCAGAAATCCGAGAAACAGAGTTGTAGTGTGTGGCAGGATGTTGCAAATATAGGGATGGGTATGACAATGGAGTGAACTGAACAGAGTATAGAAAATTTAAAATTATTATGTTGGGGGATTTGAATGTTGAAAAGAGTCAAAATTGGCACAATTTTGGTGATGTACAGGATACGAGATCAGAAATTCAGCTTGAGGCAGCATTGGATACTGAAGTTGCAGTTCATCCAATGCAGTCATAAGTGTTAACTGCTTTCCAGTTCAAATTTATTTGGTTAATTAAAACATCAGAATACATAAACATTCGATGTAATGACTATAAAATTTGGACTTTAGTGAGCTCAGATTGCACAATTCAGCATGAACTCTTTCAGGAAAGTCATACTATGCAATTTGTGATGAAGCTGCTCCTTTAACAAGAGCATACTGTCCTTGGCTTTTTCTTTCAGGGAAGTTGTAAAAGCAGCAATTCTGAAAAATCTGGGTTTAAGTACTTGAGAATGCTTTCAAGGATTTTTTTTTAAAAACTTGTACAATGAAAGGAGAGTGGCCTGTTCTCCCAGCTCAGTTTTGCTCTGGTTTGGTTTGGTTTTAGCAGTCTGGCTGTTCCTGAAAACAGGCAGTCAGTCCTGTATCCAAGTTTGCTTTGGAAGGTTGGTTTTCAGATGTTCCGTCACCATATTAAGTCATCAATAAGCCTCTGGTGAAGCACTGGTATTATGACCTGCTTTCTATTTGTGTTTTAGGTTTCCTTGGTTTGGTGGTGTCATTTCCTGTTAGTGATGCAATTCCTGTGTTGATGGCATTTCCTGTTCTTTTTCTCAGAGGGTGGTCAATGGGGTCTAAATAAATGTGTTTATTGATAGAGTTCCAGTTGGAATGCCATGATTCTAGGAATTCTCGTGCGTGAACCTATTTGGCTTGTCCCAGGATGTATGTGTTATCCTAGTCAAAGTGGTGTCCTTCCTCATCTGTATGTAAGGATAGTGGGTCATGTCTTTTTGTGGCTACTTGATGTTCATGGATCCTGGTAGCTGGTTTTCTGCCTGTTTGTCCAATGCAGTGTTTGTTACAGTTCTTACAGGTATTGTTTTGTTTGTTGTCTGTATAGGGTCTTTTAAGTTCATTAGCTGCTGTTTTAGTGTGTTGGTGGGTTTGTGGGCTACCATGATGCCAAGAGGTCTAAGTAGTCTGCAGCCATTTCCAAAAAAAACCAAGAAATAACATCACCAACTCAAGAAAGCCTAAACACATAAACAAAAAAAGGGACATAACACCAGCGCTTCACCGGAGGTGCACTGATGTTACCTAGTATGGTGATGAAATGTCTGAAAACGAACCTTCCAGCTCAGCGAAAGCATTTACATCCAGAACCTCAACCTGAGCTACAAGTCTTCTCAACTCACTAACCAGCAGTCAGTTTTGCCTGAGAAACAGCTACATGGAAGGTGGTGTTCCATGCTGAATGTCTCTGCCATCTCTGTCTCCTGTAGGACCATGTGTTTGATTTTACCTTTTTTGCCAAGGGGTATTTATGGGGATTGTTGCAGGAATTTGGAACAGCATCATTAAGTTGGGATAGTCTGTTGGGTTTTCAGAAAGATTAAGTTATTCTATATTCTGTTCTCTTTTATTTGTGTTTCTTTTGGTAATCTTGCAAATAATTTCCGTTTTGTTTTAAATTAAGTGGTTGGGCCAGCTACATCACTCCTAGAATATCTGTGTTACACCTGCTTAAGACAACTAGTAAAGTTAGGGTCCGGGCTGTTTCTTAACATGTTTTGAGGGGGTCCAGCCTAGTCCAGTACAGAATGGGGGGCTCTTTGCAGAACTTGCTCTACAGTTCCAAATTGGCTTTAGAGTTGTTGGACTCTGCAAGTGGCAGGCGTTAGTGTCTTTTGTTCTGGGTGTCGATTTGGTTGGTTTGAACAGTGTTTCTGGTAGCATGGGTCCTTCAGTCACCAAGACTTTTCTGGGGGTGGAAGAAGCGACTTTGGGGGTTTTACAAAAGGTGATTAAGGCCAAGCTGCTGGAATTAGCAGACAAGCTGGGGTTTGAGCTGCTTCCTTCCATAATAAAAGGAGAGATAATTACAGCAATAACTCAGCATTTAGATTTGCTGGAAATGGCACCCGAACTTTTTACAGATGACTAAAATTCAATTGAGCTTGAGTTAGCAGCAAAAGACAAGGAAATGACAACAGAAATGAATTATGATTAAACACAGAGAAAAGGGAAAAAGAATGAAAAAGGAAAAGAGAGAGAGAAAAGGGGAGGGAGAAAGGAAGATAAAGGGAGTTTGAACTTCAGAAATTGGCACTTAGACAGGAAAGTCAGCTTAAAAGGATGTAGATGAAGGCTGAAGATAAGCTGAGTGAGGATGAGCAAAGGCCTGGTGAGAAACTGTTCAAGTATATTCAAGCATTGCCTAAATTTGATGAGAAGGATGTGGAAGCCTTTTTCATCTCATTTGAAAGGGTGGCTAAATAATATTTGTTGATCCAAGGATAACTTGTAGGTAGAATTAGTGAAGTATTTGCACCACTATCAGAGAAGGTATCTGGAGGTGTATGAGGAGGTAAAGAAAGTTATTATCAGTGCATATGAGATTGTTTGTAGGCTTCTGACACAATGTTTCAGGAATCTAAAGCAGGACCCTGGTAAAACCTGCATTAAGTTTGAGAGGATCAAACAGGTAAATTTGGTATCTGGATAAGGGCATTAAAAATAGAGCAAACCTACGATGCTCTTAGAGAGACGATTATTTTGGTGGAGTTCAAAATTCACTGCCTGAAGTAGTGAAAACTAGTGGAAGAACAGAGTGTTAAAATGGCAAGATTAGCAACTGAAATGGCTGATTGAGTTGGTCCATAAATCAAAGGCTGGCTTCCAAAATCAATTTCAATCCGTGAGAGATAGAAACTGGGGAAAAGAGAAATCCTCATGTGGAAAGGGAAAGATGTATCTCAGTGAAGATCATAAGGATAATTTATCACAGGGTAAAAAGAAAACCCTTGAAGGTAAAGAGAAGTTTAAAAAGCTCCAGTGTTTTCACTGCAATAAAGTAGGGCACATGAAATCAGTGTTGGTGGGTTAGTAAAAGTACTGGGAAGCCAGATGTAGGAACATAGGATAAGCCAGTGAATTTTGTTGGTGTGGTTATGGAAAGCACAGTGGAGGCTTAAAACTGCACTAGAATGTACAACCTGGTCGGAAATTGTTAAGGAGGAAGTGCCAGATCTTCTTAAACCATATACCTGTAAAGGTAGAGTTTACTCGCATAGGCCAAGAGCTGCAAGTAAAGACGTTACAATATTAAGAGGTACTAGATCCTCTCAATCTGTGATGTTGAAAGATGAGGAGATATGTACTTCTGAAGGACTATTGCCAGAAAAGGTACCAGTAACAGGAATTCACATTGAGACAAGAAGTGTGCAATTATGTAGAGTGAGGTTAGAGTGTCCAGTGAAGAGTGGAGAAGTCATGGTAGGAGTACTGGACATACTCTTAGTCCAGGAATACAATTTATCCTTGCTAACGATATAGCTGCTTCAAAAGTAGATGTGCTGCCTACTGTGGTTGAAAAGCCAGTGGAAACTCAGGCAACTGAATTTTTGCAGGGCACAATCTGGGATTTTTCTGGACTGTGTGGTAATGAGGTCACAAAATCAACAGTTGAAACAGAAGAGATCAAAGAGTACAGCTAAGAAAGTTGAAGTGGAATCAGCAGAGATCCGGTTTTATCAGATGGCTGAAACAAACTAGAAGTAGACAGATGATAAAGCAGACATCTTTACTTCAGAGAAATTAACTGAATTACAGCAGAAAGATGACAATTTAAAATGATTGTATCAGAAGGCATCCAGGGAAAAAGAATCCGAATGTATCTGTGAATGCTACTATCTTAAAAATGATGTCTTAGTGAGGAAATACAGACCATCTCATATTCAGGCAGATGTTTATCAAGTCGTATTGCCAGTGGACTGTAGAACGGAGGTATTGTGACTGCTGCATGAACTACCAGTAGGGGGTCATTTTAGGGGTGAGAAAAACTCAAGCTAAAATACAAAAACATTTTTTACTCGCCTGGACTGCTCAAGGATGTAGTTTAATTTTGCAAGCTATGCCAGACATGTCAGGTAATTGGAAAACCACTGGCAGTAAAAAACTCTAGTCCAGAACTAGACATCTGGATGGGTATATGAATAGGAAGGGTTTAGAGGGATATGGGCCAAATGCTGGCAAATGGACCACATTAGATTAGGATATCTGGTTGGCATGGACAAGTTGGACCGAAGGGACTGTTTCTGTGCTGTATGTCTCTATGACTCAATGGCTCTAAATTTAAAACGACTGTAGACCTTTCTTGAGCTCACAGTTTATATTGAGAACTTAGGTATATCACCCTCTATCACTGAGTATGACCAGGAAACCCAGTGGTTTATTCCAAACTCTTACCAAGTCTAATTTTGATCTCTATTTCATGCACACTACTATTAAATTGTAACAGATCAAGACACCTATAAATCACCTTTCAAATTCCAGAATGATTGGCGAATCATAAATACAGGGTATAATTGTCAGAATTCAATGCCTTGGAACAGCAGAACTATTAGCAGATAAGGAATCTGAATGGCAAATGAACAGATTTTCATTGAACCAAATTAATATCCCGCATGATGCCTCCATTCTGTCAAAGGAAGGATTTCACATTGAAGGGACCATGACATGGGTTACAAGGACTCAACAGCACTTGAAATTTTGGAGTTGCAGCAACACAGCAATGGACAAGAAACCAGGAAGCTTGCTCTGCAGGCCTCTCATTTTTACCTGAAAGTCACGCTATAGGAACTGAAACTGCAGTGAGGCAAACACTCTCTCCCAAGGACATGAGGGAGAAGATAGCCTCCCCAAACCAAGAGGAGATTTGTTGTTCCTTAAAGATGGAGACTTGGTATGCCAGGTTTCTGGTCGGGGCAATGGATCCTGGGTTTAAGTCCTGGGCAGATAGGGGAGTCTTTTGCTTGGGTGACCTGTTTGAAGAGGAAATGTTAATTTAATTTGATCAAATAACTCGTAAGTATGGATTATCACGTAGGGACCTCTTCCTTTTTTCTCAGATCAGAGATTTTATCCAAAAAGAGACTACACCTCTGACTGTACGTTATAGATCTGATACGTAAAAGAGGGTTCTTCAGGCTAACAGTACTCTTTTTCAGTAAGTACTCTCTACCATTTGTTGGGGGGGGGGGGTTCCTCGGGTGACATTGAGCGATTAGGGGATTCTGGGAAAGAGAGTTAGGGATGGAGATCACTCCAGAAACTTGGAAGGACATTTGTGAGAATGCGAGGAAGACTTTCAATATGTAATAGGACCCATGCTATGCAGTTAAAGATTCTTCATAGGGCTCATCTGGCCCCAGATCATCTTGCAAAATTTAAGCAGGGTTTGTCTTCAATGTGCCCCAAATGTAAAAGAAATACAGGTACCCTCACTCATTGTTTGCGGTCCTGCTAGAGGCTCCATATGTACTGGAGCACTGTGACAGGAGTAATAGAGGGGGTACTGGGGACCGAAGTCGAGGTGAACCCGGTTTCTCCTCTTCTGGGTTTGACGAATTTATCTCCCTTAGATGTACATAGGAAAAAGCTTTTCAGCATCCTCACTTTTTGTGTGAGGAAGAACATTCTGATGTGTTGGGTGTCTGAGAACCCTTTGGGTCTGTTGGGGTGGCATAAGTTAATTATCAAACACATTCCTTTGGACTTTCTTACAAACATGGTGCACCAGAAAACGGATAATTTTTATAAGACGTAGCAGCCCTTTTTAAATTATTTGGAAGCAGATGTGTCTGCCACTTTAATCAGGACATTTGTCTAGCCATGGTGGTTTGGTTGAATAAGCCTAATGTCCTGAGAGGCGTGGATTTAATAATTGATGCTCTCGAAGGTTGAGAGCTGAGGTTTTGTTACACTGAGCGATGTTATTTATTTACTTTATTTATTGATTGTAATGAGTGTAGTTGTTAGTTCTTTTGTAGAGTAGTATAGTAGTTGGTTTATTGTTTATTTGATAAGACTAGATTCCCTACAGTGTGGAAACAGGCCACTCAGCCCAACAAGTCCACACCAACTCTCCAAAGAGTAACCCACCCAGACCCATTTCCCTCTGACTAATGCACCTAACACTATGGGCAATTTATCTGGCAAATTCATCTGACCTGCACATCTTTGGATTCTGGGAGGAAACCAGAGCACCCGGAGGAAACCCACGCAGACACAGGGAGAATGTGCAAAGTCGCCTGAGTCTGGAATCGCACCCGGGTCGCTGGCACTGTGAGGCAGCAATGCTAACCACTGAGCCACTGTGCGGCCTAGTTGATTTTGTTATTTTCATATTTTTATAGTTTTATTTTGTAAAGAAAACTTTGTTTCAATCAAAATATTTAAAAACAAATGGAGACTTCATATCAATAGGATCCAAAAGCTCAAGAGGGTATGACAGGACGTAACATTTTTAGGTGTTCACCATATTCTGACTTTCACAATATTCTTCTGCACTGCATCTCTTGCCTAATACATCTTGGATCTTCAGTCATTCATTCTGATCCCTGCAGACACATGACATCTCCTTCTGAGCAGTAATAACCATAGGCTAAAACTACTGTTGAAGGGCATTTAATATATTTAAAAGTCAAGTTGACTTTTCCAAGAGTTCCCTGCTTGCTGATTTAATATGGAATCTGGTGGATTCCTTACCGCCAAGAGTTTCAGCTGTTTGAACCTGTTGCCCCAATAGGAACCCATCATCTTGGCAGACTGAGATTCTTTGCTACGTGTTTGAAAACTGTAGAATTAGAATTTAGAATTATAGAATCCCTAAATTCTGGAAACCGGCCCTTCGGCCCAACATTAAAATGATTAATTAAAGTAGTTCACGCAAATCTACCTTGATAATAGGAAAAACCAATCCACAAAGCAAATAAAGTTAATTTTTTTGTGTGGAACTTCAACTTTGTCAATTGAAACATTGGACTATTGAGTGAAACCTAGTTTTGCCTAATAAAAACAGTGCATTTTACACCATATTTAAGATCATGTAGAATTAACTTGAATGGCCGGATCCCTCCATGGCCATGCTGTGCAGTCTTCTGCTTTTTCCAGCTCCGTGATTAAATATATGCTGACAGTTGATGATGAAATGAGTTCATTGCTGTCACATAGGCTTTAATCCAGTTTAGATGAATGTGATGAAGCAGCTCTAGTGTAATGAGTTTGGACAGTCTGAGTGCAATCCCTTGCAGGTGAGGTCCAACAGCACAAAATTACCCCGACTACTATTATTAAGCATGAAGTATTAACAACTGGCTGATTCAATGGCAAAGAAAAAGATGAATTGGTAAACTTGGTATTGCATTCCTTTGATCACATGCAATGTTAGCTTTCCAGTTGTCTGGTTTGTCATTTAGTTGACAACGTTACCATCTTATTATAAGATGGTCCTAATAGGTAGAAATGTCTGTAAGAATCATGTCTTGTATTACTTCTTACAGACATATATTAACAACAAAACAATTAACAATCACTATTTGGGTTTCTGGTCAATATTTTTGATAAATTATGCTTGATGAAATTTTGCATATTCTATGAACATTTTAAAGTAACTAATGGGATAAGGGAAGAACTGTAGTGTAATGGTAATGTTACTGGACTATTGGATCCACAGACCTTGATCAATATTCCAGACTCATAAGATCAAATTCCAATTTCAATTTTGAAAATGTTTTCAATTATGAAAACTGGGACAACTTAAATTCTATTAATGAATAAATCTGGAATAAAATGCTAGTCTCATTAGTAATGACTGTGAAATTACTGGATTGTCATAAGAACTTCTGTTTAATTAATATCCTTCAGGAAGAAATCCTGCTCTTCCTACCTGGTCTCTTGGCCCAGAACAATGTGGTGAGAGTGAGGACTGCAGATGCTGGAGATTAGAGTTGAGAGTGGTACTCGAAAAACACAGGTGGTCAGGTAGCATCTAAGGAGAGGAGAATTGACGTTTTGGGGGCATAAGCTGTTCATCAGGAATGAGGCTGTGATCTGAGTGTGTGGTGAGATAAATGGGAGAGGGGTAGGGCTGGGGGGAAGGTAGCTGAGAGTGTGATAGGTAGATGGAGGTGAGGGTAATGGTGATAGGTCAGAGAGGAGGATGGAGCATATAGGTGGGAAGGAGGATGGACAGGTCATGAGGGCAGTGCCGAGTTGAAAGGTTGGAACGGGGATAAGGTGGGTGGAGGGGAAATGAGAAAACTGGTGAAATCCACATTGTTACCATGGGGTTGGAGGGTGCCTGGGGGAAGATAAGGCGTTCTTCCTCCAGGTGTCGGGTGGTTAGAGAATGGCGACAAAGGAGGCTCAGGTCCTGCATGTCCTTGGTGGAGTGGTAGAGGGAGTTGAAGTTTTTGGTCACAGGGCAGTTGGGTTGGTTGGTATGGGTGTCCTGGAGATGTCCTCTGAAGCACTCTATGAGTAGGTGTTCTGCCTCCCCAATGTAAAGGAGGCTGCATCAGGAGCAACGGATACAGTAAATGAGACGTGGAAGTGCAGGTGAAACTTTGGATGTAGAAGGCTCCATTGGGGCCTTGGGGGGAGGTGTGGGCCCAGGTTTCGCAATTCCTGTGGTGGCAGGGGAAGGTGCTGGGAGGGGAGGGTGGGTTGGTGGGGGTGTGTGGACCTGACAAAGGAGTAGTGGAGGGAATGGTCCTTGTGGAAAGTGGATAGGGGTGGGGAGAGAATTATATCTCTGGTGGTGGGATCCATTTGTAGGTGGCAGAAATGGCGGCGGATGATGCAATGTATACGGAGGTTGGTGGGGTGGAAGGTGAGGACCAGGGGTAGGGGTTCTGTCCTTGTTGTGTTTGGCGGGGTGGGGTTCGAGGGTGGAGGTGCAAGAAGTGGATGAGATGCGCTGGAGGGCATCATCAACCACATGGATGAGGAAATTGCAGTCCTTAAAGAAGGAGGCCATCTGGTGTGTTCTGTGGTGGAACTGGTCCTCCTGTGAGCAGATGCAGTGGAGATTAGGAATTGGGAATAAAGGATAGTATTTTTACAGGAGGCAGGGTGGGAGGAGGTGTAGTCCATGTAGCTGTGGGAGTCAGTGGGTTTGTAGAAGATGTCAGTGTTGAGTCGGTCTCCAGGGATGGAGATGGAGAGGTCCAGGAAGGGGAGGAAGGTGTGTGAGATGATCCAGGTGAACTTCAGGTCGGGGTGGAATGTGTTGGTGAAGTTAATGAACTGTTCAACCTCCACAAGGTGGACCCAATACAGTTATCAATGTAGTAGAGGAAAAGGTGGGGAATGATGCCGGTGTAACTATGGAAGATAGACTGTTCCACATAACTGACAAAGAGACAGGCATAGCTGGGGCCCATGTGGGTGCCCATGGCTACTCCTTTCATCTGGAGGTAGCGGGAGGATTCAAAGGAGAAATTGTTAAGAGTGAGGACCAGTTCAGCCAAACGAATGAGAGAGTCAATGGAACGGTACTGGTGGAGACATCAGGAGAGGAAGAAACAGAGGGCTTGGAGGCCCTCGTCTGGGTGGATTGAGGTGTAAAGGGACTAGATATCCATGATGAGATGAAGCGTTGGGGGCCAGGGAAACGAAGGTCTTGGAGGTGGAGGGGATGGTTGGTGTCCTGAGCGTATGTGGAGAGCTCCTGGACTGGGGGGGATAGGATAGTATCAAAGGTATGTAGAGATGAATTCGGTGGGGCACGAGCAGGCTGGGATGATGGGTCAGCTGGGATGGTCAGGCTTGTGGATCTTAGGTAGGAGGTAGAACCAGGCAGTGCGGGGTTCCTGAACTATGAAAGTGGAAGCTATGGGTGGGAGATCCCCGGAGATGATGAGGTTGTCTACAGTCTGGGAGATGAGGGTTTGGTGATGAGAGGTAAGGTCATGGTCAAGGGGTCAGTAAGAGGTGTTGTGTTCGAGTTGGCTCCTGGCTTCAGGGGTGTAGAGGTCAGTGTGCCAAACTACCACTACAACCCCCACCCCCCCCCCATCTGCTGGTCTGATGGTGAGGTTGGGGTTGGAGCAGGAGGAGTGGAAGGCTGCGTGTTACATGAGTGAGAGTTTGGAGTGGGTGAGGAGGGTGGACAGGTTGAGGTGGTCGATGTTCCGGTGGCAGTTGGAAATAAAGAGATTGAGGGCGGGTAACAAACTGGCACGGCAATGTGGTTGACTCTTAATTGTCCTTAGTTACAGGTGGCTCACTTGCACTTGAGAAGATGATGGTGAACTGCCTTCTTGAATTGCGACAATCCATTTGGTGGAAATACAATCACAATGCTGTTAGGAAGAGAGTTTAAGAATTTGACACCATGACAATAAAGGAACAATATACTTTCATGTTGCAATGGAGATGGGTTGGAGAAAAACTTTCAGGTGGTGGTTTTCCCACCTGCATCCGTTGTCCTTCTCGATAGTAGTAGTTATGGGTTTGGAAGGTGCTGTTTAAGGAGCTGTGGTGAATTTTTGCAGTTTGTCTTGTATATAGTATGCCTGCTACTGTGTATCTCAATGGAGGGAATGAATGTTTCTGGATTTGGTGTCAATCAAGGTTTTCAATAGGTTACAGTTATTGAAGAGTGAGTAAAAGACAGTTAGTTGAACGAGATGGAGTAGGCTCCATCTGAGGAGTGTTGCAGTGCCATCTTAGGACTGCACTACTGCAGTCAGCTGAATAATAGTTTACATGTAGGAGAGTCAGTGAGGATTGAAAAGCATGTAGATGACTCTGGGCTTTTGGAATTCAGGTGGAGAATCTAGAAATTAGCAGGCAGTGAAGTGTTTGGGGTGAGTACTCTGTGAATAGATTATTGCTGAGCAAACTGCTAATTGACAACACTGTCATCAACTCCTTCATCACTACACTGATGATTCAGAATAGACTCATAAGGTAGTAATTGGCCAATTGGATGTGTCCTGCATTCTGTGGACAGGAAATGCATAGACAATCTTCCACATTGCTGTGCTTTGCAGGTTGAGGGGTTCTCCATGCATCTCATGGACTGCACGGTGTCCTCGGGTAAGGCAAGGGGGAGGTAGGGTATGCCGCCTAATCAACACTTCCTGGTGCTCTGATGTGATGACCCTGGTGAGTATCTTACAGTGAAATGTCATCTCCACCATTGCAACAGCAGTTTACATACCATCCCACTCGAAAGTGAAGGATGCTCTGGATGAAATTTACACTGCTACAAATGCTCTAGAAACAAAATTCCCTGAGGCCTTAATCATCATGGCCAGTGACTTCAACCAGGCCAACCTCAAGACAGAGTTATCAAAATACCACCAACAAGTCTCCTGTCTCTCCAGAGGACCGAACATCCTTGACCACTGCTACACAACTAAAGACACCTACCATTCCGTAGCCTGTCCGCACTTTGGAAAATTAGATCACAATGCTGTGTTCTCCTCCCAGATTACAAGCAGAAGTTGAAAATGGGAGGATCCTTAACAGAAAATTGTACAGTGCTGTTCATAGGCAGTGGAACAGCTTCTCTGAGACTGCTTGGAATCAGTGGACTTGACCATATTCAAGAATTCAGCGGACAACTTAGAGTATGCCACCACCATCACATATATCATTAGCAAGTGCATTGAGGACTGTGTGCCAAAGAAGGCAATTGGTGTGTTGTTCAACTGGAAACCTTGGATGAACTGGGAAATCCACTGCCTACTGAAGAACAGGAGTGTGGCATTCAAGCCTAACGACCCAGACTTATACAGGAAATCCAGATGACGTCCGCAAAGCAGTTACAGATGCCACGAGGCAGTACGGGACCAAGTTAGAGGCCCAAACTAACCATGTGGACACTTGCCACCTGTGGCAAGGCCTGAATAACAAAATGGGATACAAAATGAAGCAAAACAAAATGGTGGACAAAAACACATCCTTCCCTGCTTTCTACATTTGGCTCAAGCAGAATGCCAGAGGCACAGTGTCACCTGCCCCAAAAGTCCCAGATGCACCTGTTCGCTCTGTCAACTGGTGCAGACATCAGACTTATCTTCCTGACAGTAAACCCAAGGAAAGGGATTGGCCCAGAAGGAGTCCCCTGCTGTGGACTTAGATCCTGTGTGGATCAGTTGGCGGGGGTATTCACTGACATCTTTAACTTTTTCTTACTACAATTTGAAGTCCCCACCTGCTTTAAGAAGATCACCATCATCTCAGTATAAAAAAAATGCAATTTGTCTCATTGACTATCGCCCAGTGGCTCTGACCTCCATAACCATGAAGAGCACATACATACTGATCATGGCCCATATCAACTGGGCAGCCTCTCAGTCTACCTAGATTCCCTGTAATTTGCCTGCTGGTGAAACAGGTCCACAATGGACCCCAGTTCCCTAATGCTACACTCATCCCTGGAACATACAGATAACAAGAACACATAGGTCAGGCTCCTACTCATCAACTAAACTCTGCTTTCAACACCATAATCCCCACCAGACTAATCTCAAAATTTCGACACCAAGGTCTCAGCTTCACCCTCTGCAACTGGATCCTCAACTTCCTGACCCACAGACTGCAAGCAGTGAAAATAGACAAATGCACCTCCTTCATGATAATCCTCAACAGTGGCACCCATAAAGGATGCATTCTCAGCCATTGTACTCCATGTACACCCATGACTGTGTAGCCAAATTCCAACACTATCTACATGTTTGCCAATGACACTATTCTGTTCGGCTGGATAACAAACAAAGCTGAGTCAGAATACAGGAAGGAGTTAGTGCTTGGTGTTGTGGTGCAACAATAACAATCTCTCTCTTGATGTTGGCTAAGTAAAAGAACTAATCATTGACTTCAGGAAGAAAAGGGGAGGACATACCACTATTCTACATCAACGAAGCTGAGCTGGAGAGGGTCGAGAGCATGAGGTTCCTAGGATTGATGATAATCTCTCTGTACTGGACCTCCCACATCGATGTGACGGTCAAGAAGGAACAACAATGTCTCTTCTTCAGGCAGCTTAGGAAATCCGGCATGTCCATAATGATCCTCGTTAACTGGCTACAGATTGTTGAAGAAAACTCTCGAGACTCTGACCTTGGGAAATAATTAGTTTATTACATGATATATCATGGGGAATTCACCGTCCTAACTGTGGCTCGGTGCTATTCCGAAATACATCAGGATACTACAGGATTATATAGAGAAAGCAGATAGGAACTGATAATTAATTACACAGTTTGGTATGCTTACAAGTTGGTACTAAATTAGAGGTTAAACCTAAAGCACTATTATGCATTCCACAAATGGACAGAACAAATGTTATCACCACTTGTTCTATTTACACAGATTGCGAACACTAAGCAGAGATGTCCCCAATTAGCTGAATGACCATGAAATGGCAATAACTCTGAAGGAAGTGGGACTAATTGACAAGTCTATATCTGCTTGACTGGTTCTACAGCCTGCACTGATCATTCATCAAAGGGAGGAAACACTAACCTGACACTTTAGGAAGATAAGGCCTGCCTTTCACATTACCTCATAGTAAGGAGGGCACAGCCCGCAAAGTTCTGGGGACACAAAATAGTTTTTCAGCCGGATCACGAAGATGGCTTCCAGGCCAACCTGGTTAACTTTTCCCCAACACAGATGCACTATAGAAAGCATTCTATCTAGGTGCATTATGACCTGGTATGGCAACTGCTCTGCCCAGGACCGTTAGAAACTAAAGAAAGTTTTGTGCACAACTCAGACCACCACAGAAGCTAATCTCCCATACATGGACTCCATTTGCACCTCACGTTGCTGTGGAAAGGCCACCAACACCATCAAACACCCCTTCTACCATGGTAATGCTCCTGTCCAATCTCTGTCAGGCAGAAGATACAGAAGCTCGAACACTCGCACCAACAGGTTCAACAGCAGCTTCTTCCCTGCTGTTATTAGACTGCTGAATGGACCTTTCTAATTTGAAATAATGTTGATTTTTTTTGTGCACCTCCAGTCCAGCTGTAACGTTGTGTGCCTCATTCTGTCTAAGCACCCTACGACCTAAATGTTCTTGGTTTCTATCATTTGTCTGTACTGCTCACAAAAGAAAACTTTCCATTGTACTTAGATGCATGTGACTACAATAAATTAAATCAAATCAAATAAAAATAGATGCCAGTGTTTAGCTTTACTCAAATAGCTTAGCTAGGGATGTAGCCAATACAACTTGTCACAGACTAGGAGCTATGTTTTTTAGGATTTTTTAGGACTCAGCCAGCTCGGTCTATAGTGGTGCTACTGAGCCACTCTTGAAGAAAACTCTCGAGACTCTGATCTTTGGAAATGATTAAGTCCCCTAACCAAACTGTGTTCTCCGCCTTTGGCATTTTCCATGCTTCCTTCATGAAACAGTGCTTTGACAGCCCTATGTGGTAGAGAATATACAATGACCATCAATAAAAATGATAAACTAACCAAAATCAATTAAACTACTTTGCTATTCTGACATTTAACTGAATTTCTTTGAAAGGAGGATTAACAGAAAAAAATAGCAAATTTGAAAACTGCTTTTTAATATTTAATGAAGGTGGAAACTCAGTCCAATACATTTTATCTTTCTTACCTAGTGACTGAATGAAGTTCTACTGAATTGACACCTTTTCTAACCCCCGAATAGACTAATAATCTGTCTCTGGGTATTCTCCCAAAATCTCACATCATGGAACTGACTTGCTAAAGCTGAGATAACGTTCCATTAATAGTTGTTGAGTTGCCACTATGTTTGTCTGTCAAAGGGATTAAAGTCAACACCTCGAATGACACTGATTAGTTCATTGTTAGCCAGCATTTGAAAAGGTAGAAAAATAGTCCGAGACATTATGGTACAGAATACAGCCAAATCAGACTATCGACAACGCCAGCTCTCTGAAGAGCAAGCCATAGAGTCACAGAGCCATAGAGATGTACAGCATGGAAACAGACCCTTCGGTCCAACCCGTCCATGCCGACCAGATATCCCAACCCAATCTAGTCCCACCTGCCAGCACCTGGCCCATATCCCTCCAAACCCTTCTTATTCATATACCCACCCAAATGCCTCTTAAGTGTTGCAATTGTACCAGCCTCCACCACTTCCTCAGGCAGCTCATTCCATACACGTACCACCCTCTGCCTGAAAAGGTTGCCCGTAGGTCTCTTTTATATCTTTCCCCTCTCACCCTAAACCTATGCCCTCTAGTCTGGACTCCCCAGCCCCAGGGAAAAGACTTTGCCTATTTACCCTATCCATGCCCCTCATAATTTTGTAACCTCTATAAGCTCACCCCTCAGCTTCCAACACTCCAGGGAAAACAGCCCCAGCCTATTCAACCTCTCCCATAGCTCAAATCCTCCAACCCTGGCAACATCTTTGTCAATCTTTTCTGAACCCTTTTGAGTTTTACAACATCCTTCCGATAGGAAGGAGACCAGAATTATGTGCAATACTCCAACAGTGGCCTAACCAATGTCCTGCACAGCCACAACATGACCTCCCAACTCCTGTACTCAATACACTGACCAATAAAAGAAAGCATACCAAACGCCTTCTTCACTATCCTATCTACCTGCGAATCCACTTTCAAGGAGCTATGAACCTGTACTCCAAGGTCTCTTTGTTCAGCAACACTCCCTAGGACCTTACCGTTAAATGTATAAGTCCTGCTAAGATTTGCTTTCGTAAAATGCAGCACCTCATATTTATCTGAATTAAACTCCATCTGCCACTTCTCAGCCCATTGGCCCTTCTGGTCAAGATCCTGTTGTAATCTGAGGTAACCCTCTTTGCTGTCCACTACATCTCCAATTTTGGTGTCATCTTCAAACTTACTAACTGTACCTCTTATGCTCGCATCCAAATCATTTATGTAAATAACAAAAAGTAGAGGACCCAGCACCGATTCTTGTGGCACTCCAAGCCAGTTAGTTTCATTTCTTATCTCTGTCATTATAGTCATGCAGTTTTCATGTACCTATTTAATGTGCTTTTTAAACTATTGATCACCTGTTTCCATCTCACTTGTATAATATCAGTCACTGCATTAAATAAAATTATCTCTTACAATGGCTCCCTCTCACATCTAGCATCGCTCGCTGAAATAAAGTATACCTATGCTCTAATCCTTCAAAGAATTTTTCCTTATTTGTCTTATTCGAGCCTGTCACAAATTTCACTACATAGACCTCAAATAGGGGGATACATCAGGGCCCAATAACCGGATCCAGGACTGAAAGGGGCTTGCAATGCTTGAGCCAGGAAGATTATGCCTATTGTGCTCAGGTCAGGGATTGGAGCCTATTATGGTTGGGTTGGGGAGCAGTGCTAGGTTCAATGCAAGAAGTATTGTTGGTGCCTGTAATTCTCCCCCCCCCCCCACCCCCCACCCCCCGGCTGTGCATTTCTTTTTAATCCCTTCTCCTTCTCATTTGTTCTAAGGAGTACAAACCCAACTTCTCTAATCTAATCTTGTTGCCAAAATGTCCTATTTCTGCAATCATTTTCTTAAATTTCCTCTGCACTTTCTCAAAGACACTCTTTCCAGCTGTACTAGAATAACTTGGTTAGGGGTGTAGCTAGTTCTAAAGCACAAAACTTCAGTACTATTGCTCGGATGTTGTCAGAGACCGTAACTTCTACAGTATTCTGAGACCTCAGCTATTTCTTTTTTTTTGTAAAATAATTTGCTAATAAATATATTTAAGTTTTCAAACATTTAAGATTATTGAAAAATACAATGAATAACAATAATCAGTATAATAAAGAGAAAAAAACACAAATTACAATACAACTATAGTCTGCTAACTACTAACCTACCCTATAATACAAAATAAACCCTAATACTGTGCAAAGTAACACCAATAAATAAGTAAATAACTAATAGATCAAAAAAAAGAAAGTAAAGCAAAAGAAAACACAAAAAAAAACAAAATAGCTATGCTCAGCACAAAGCTCCCAAACAAAAGAAGGGCAGCATTGTATATGGACGTATTAATTCAGGAGTCCCCCCTCCAGGGCCCAGGGCTCGACAAACCTAACCATCCTGGTTAAACAAACACCCTAGTTAAGATAGCCGACAAATCTATATCCAAATAACTCAAGTAGGGCTGCCATGTCTTATAAAAATGGTCTGTTGTGTGGTACACCATGTCTGTAAAAAAATCTAAGGAACGTGCTCCATAATTAATTTCCGCCATCCTGGCGGGTTCTCAGACACCCAGTTCTTCCGTGCACAGTATGCAAGAATATTAAATAATTTCTTCAAATGCCCGTCTAAGGATGGTAAATTCGGTAGACCTAAGAGGAAAGATATCCGGTCTACTTTAACTTCAGTCCTCAATACCCTCTGTATCTCTCCCGCCACAGTGCTCCAATACGCACAGAGCCTATGGCATATCCAGAAGCAATGGGTAAGAGTACCTACACTTATTTTACATTTGGGGCACATTGGGGATGCCCCTTCTTAAACTTTGCCAGATGGTGCAATACCAGGTGAACCCTGTGCAGAACTTTTAATTGTGTAGTGCATGTCCTATTACAGATTGAGATCTTTAGAACATTCTCCCATATGTTCTCCCATATTTCAGAAGAGATCTCCACTCCTAGCTCTTGTTCCCAGACCTCACATAACCGGTTAATATCCTGCCAGGCTCTGCCACCCAGGAGGCGATAGAGGGTTCCACAAGCAACTGAAAGGTTGCTTGTGGAATGTAGCAACAACCTCTCTGTATCGGGCTTATAGGGCTTAGTGAGAAGCGTAGTCTTCTTCTGGATGAAACCCCTAACCTGATAAAAACAGAAAAGATCTTTGCTGGAAAACCCGTATTTGCGGCTCAATTGCTCAAAAGACATCATAACCTCCCCCTCAAACAACTCTTCCAAACTGAAAGCTCCTCTCGCTGCCCATAGTTTGAACTTTGAGTCCACCATTTCTGGTCAGAACCCTGGCATACCAACTATAAGCATAAATGGTGAACTCTTGGATAAGAAACCCTCACTCTGACACATCACCCTCCATGCCTTGACTGTACTAATGACAATGAGGTTCCGGTAGTACTCCATAACTGTCCTCATCTTATCCATGAACAACATGTTTATAAGAGAGCATTTTGCCTGGGAGGCCTTGATAGCCAGCCATATTGAGTTTGGATCGTTACCTACCCAATCGCAGACAAAGGACAGAAGGGAACTCAACTGATACCTCCTGATGTCTGGGAAATCAACTCCTCCCCATCCTTGAGGGAACTGCAATTTAATGAGTTTGATGAGGGGCCGTCCACGACGCCAGACAAAGGAACCAAACCATCCCATAAATTTCCACAGCGTTGACCTGGGAAACATTATAGGGAGCATACACATGGGATAAAGCAAACAAGGAAGAACATTCATCTTAATTAGAGATATTCGGCCCAACCATGAAATTGGAAGAGTCTCCCATCTCTGGAGATCCCAGCTAATATTGTCGAGCAAGTGAGCAAAGTTAGTCCGAAATAACTGATCAAACTTGGGGGTAATAGAAATGCCTAGGTATCGGGACCCCACCCATGACCACTTAAAAGGGAACTTAGGGCCACTTTCAACCTCTGGCACATCCTTGAGGTGCCCCAAAGGCATAGCCTCTGATTTTGCAAAGTTGATCTTATGTCCTGAAATAGCCCAAATTAATTAATACATCGTATCAGATGGGATACGGAGGTCATCAGCTCCGACAAAAAAAGGACAGCATCCACATACAGTGTAATTTTGTGTACCCTCGATCCCACTTCCAGATCGGTTATGTGGACGATCTGATGAATGGCCTCTGCCAACGGTTCTATCACCAATGTAAACAACAACGGTGAACGGGGGCACCCTTGACGATTACCCCTACCAATCCTAAAATTCCCAGACTTCACCCCATTGGTGATGACCATGGCCAAACAGTGGCATTTTAAAACCTCCACCCACCTAGCAAAGACCTCACCCACCCCAAACCATTCGAAGACATGAAAAACATACGGCCATTCCACCCGGTCAAATGCTTTCTCTGCAGCTAAGGAAATCACCAACCTCTGAATCGATCATTGCTGACAAATTTGGACCATATTCAGCAACCTTCTAATATTATTGGAGGACCTACGGCCCCTTATAAAGCCTGTCTGGTCCTCTTTAACAATATGGGGCAACAGTTCTTCCAATCTCAGCACCAGGATCTTAATCTGAATTTAAGAGAAAGATGCGCTCGTATGAGGCACATCCTCAGGAACCTTCCCCTTCTTAAGAATTAAGGAAATAGTAGCTTCTCTCAAAGATGGTGGTAAGCATTCATGCATATAGAAGTGATTGTACATCTCCAACATCGGCCCTGACAGAATCCCTATAAATTTCTTATAAAACTCACCCGGGAGACCATCAGGGCCAGACACTTTCCCACTCTGAAGTTGTCAAGCTGACTCCTGTATTTCCTGAACTGTCAAGGGGCATTAAGGAGAGAGGCCTGCTCCAAGGTTACCCTGGAAGTTCCAGGTTCTTAAAAAAGGCCTCCATTTTAGCCCTGCTGTCCTCACAACCTTCATACCGATACAATTCAGAGTAAAAACTCCGAAAAACCTCATTAATCTTTTTGGCATCTTTACAAGGACCCCGGCGCTGTTTCAGATTGCAGTAATGGATTGGGGGAAGCACGCCTTTTCCTAGTCAGGTATGCTAAATACTTCCCCAGCCTATCCCCACACTCAAACAGCCTTTGTCTAGCAAAAGCAACTTCTTTCTTTGCGTTTCATGTAAGTATTGAATTCAAGGCAGCCTGGAGGGCCGTGATCCGCTGTAGCTTAGTCACCGAATGTGCTGTCATGGTAGCTTTCAACTCTGTCTCAAGTAGATGCTGCTGTTCCCCCTTCTGTCATTTCCAGCTAGCTGAATAGGAAATAGTTAATCCTCTCGCAAAGACCTTAGCAGTCTCCCAGAGCATAGACAGGCTACTAGCCGTGCCTGAGTTGATAGTCAAGAATTCCTGAAACACCTTCAAAAAGTATTCCACAAATTTGGAATCCTCAAGGAGAAAAGGGTCCAAACACCAGTGCTGCAAACCTAGCCCTTCACTCTTGGCCTTAACCTCCAAATATGCCGCCGCATGATCAGAGATAACCCATTATTGAATCCAAAAGGGCTGAAGGAGCCAGAAAGAGATCAATCCTTGTATGGCATTTATGTGTGTTTGAAATAAAGTTGAAGTCCCTGCTGGTAGGGTGAACACATCTCCAAATGTCCACCAGCCCCAACTCCTCACATAAGTCAGCCACCTGCTTGGCCTGCAAATAAATAGTTGGGTGACCACTGTCAGATCAAAAAGACATTTAAAATCCCCCCCCTCTAATAATGTGCTGTGTTCCAAGGGCACTCAACTTAAAGGAAGCACTAATCAAAAATTTGAGGGGATGCGCCGGAGGACAGTAGACATTTAAAATGCCATATTCCTCCCCATGTATCAGGGCCTTAAGTATCACAAACCATCCCTGCTCATCTTTTATCTGCTCTAACAATGAGAACAGAAGATTATTATGGATAAGCACTGCCACTCCCCTACTTTTACTAGTAAAGGATGAAACGATTACCTGACCATAACCCCTGTTGTAGCTTCAGGTGTTCCCTATCATCAAGATGGGTTTCCTGCAACAAATCAATATCAACCCTTTCCCTCTTAAAGCTAGAAAGCACTTTTTTCTTTTTAACAGGCGAATTACTTCGCTTGATGTTCCAGATGCACCATTTAATAAGATACTTAGCCATATCCCCTTTCAGAGACCCTTGAACCCCTGGGAGGGAGATCTCTGCTTACAAAGCGCCGAGTATAATTGAATGAAGACTCATGGAGTCAAAGAATTATATATACAAAAACTACTCTATCATAACTACAGACAACTATTACTCTCAAAAAACTACAAAGAAAACAACTATAAAACCTTGAAAGGAAGACTCTCCCCCCTGCCTCTAGAAGGCACTCACCCTACCCATCCCCTCCTTCACCACTCCTTCAAGCCCGGACTGTGCCCCAGCCTTAGGTGAAAAAAAAATGAGATGATCCTTAAATCAATAGAAAAAAGACAAAGTCAGGATGAGCACTCCACTCATCCCTGGTTTCATGTCACCCCTTAAACAGAAAGAGAGCAAACAATAAAAGGGAGACAAGAAAGAACATCCACAAAATTTCCCATTATAAAATCCAGTTATTTAAAAAAGGAACAACACATTCCAAGTTTTTTTTCCAAAAAATAAATTATTAGGGAGAAAGAAAGGGAAAAAAAGGAAGGGTAAACATGGGGAAAGAAGGAAAAGAGGACCAACATTAACCATATTCTTCAGGCCAGTCCGACTGTTTTAAAGTGTCTACAAAGTTTTTAGCCTTATCCGCTGAGTCAAATATATAAACTGAGTCCTTGTGGCTGAAACGGAGCACTGCAGGGTACCTCATGGAGTACTGGACACCCAGGTTCCTCAGCCTCTTTTTAACTTCATCGAAGGACTTCCTCTTTTGAATTAAAGCTGTTGAGAAATCCTGGAAAAGCATGATTATTAACCCCTTGTTCTACAGTGCCTATGGGTCCTTTCCCAGTAATCTGGAGGCTTCTATGACTTTTTGCTTGTCCTTATATGAGTGGAAGTGCATGAGGACCAGGCATGGGTGCTGTAACAGCCCTGACCTGTGTGCTGTAACACGATAAGCCCTTTCAATCTGCAGTCTGATGGATTCGATGCGAAGGCCCAAAAACTTCGGCAGCCAGCTTTCAAAGAAGCTGACTGGCTGGTCACCTTCCTCACCTTCAGGGAGCCTAACAATTCAGAGATTTATCCTCCGACCTCAATTTTCGAGGTTGTTGATGTGGTCTCGCGGGGCCCGCACCTCTCGCTCCAGCACCTGGATCAGACTGCATGAGGACTCCAATGCCTCTTCCGAGGCCTTGGTTCAAACCTCCACCTCTACCAGCCGCTCCCCAAGGCCCCAGATCTCCTGCTCATACTTCTGCAGCATGGATGCGATGGGTTGGACCTGGGCATGAATCTCCCCACAGACCTCCTCAATGCAGCCCCAACCTTTAAGGTAAGTCTCTCCATTGCTGCAGCCAATTCCTGTGAGTTTGCCAGGTCCCCGGGGGGGTTTGGGAGAGGCCTCCCTGCTGCTGTTTGCTTGCTCCTTTTCACTTTGGTATCCTTCCCACTACCAAATATTAACAAATATGTGTTCTGTAAGGTTTTAAACTAATAATTTCTCCACATAAGTTGGCCAGGGATAGCAAAAACGCCAGTACGTCTTGGCTGTTAGGCAGAGCTGTCCACAGCAGCTCTACAGAATCGCCACCATCTTGCAGAGTCTAATCTATTTCTTAACACTATGTAGAGCTAGTCGAATTGGCTGAAGGTTGGCATCTCTGATGCTGGGGATCTCAGGAGGAGGATGTACATGATAATGTTCCTCTGCTACCTCTTCTTTAGATTTGTTTAAAATATATGAATGTATTACAGGTAAACTAATGGCTTTGAAGGTTAATGTCCCTAATAATGAAACAGGTTTAATTTATTCAAAAGAAAACATGGGGACCCCAAAATGTCTTTCCTAGATCATCAGATTAAAGATAGAATTATGTATATCTATTATGTATAATTGGAGCACTTTTGAACAAACAGTGCTTTAGATTAGATTACTTAGAGTGTGGAAACAGGCCCTTCGGCCCAATAAGTCCACACCGACTCGCCGAAGTGCACCCACCCAGATCCTTACATTTACCCCTGCACCTAACACTACGGGCAATTTAGCATGGCCAATTCACCTGACCTGCACATTTTTGGACTGTGAGAGGAAACCGGAGCACCCGGAGGAAACCCACGCAGACGCGGGGAGACTGTGCAAACTCCACACAGTCAGTCGCCTGAGGCGAGAATTGCACCCAGGTCTATGGCACTGTGAGGCAGCAGTGCTAACCACTGTGCCACTTTGTTTTTCATGATTCCCACAAATTCTCATTTGATCAAAGAAACAAGTCTGAGTGAGTTGAACTATTTATCACTGAAAATTCACATGTATGGAATAATCAACATTCTTTCAATTGAAAGACATTTGTCAGATGCATGCATTATTCTGAAAGCATAAGCCACCCAAAATGGAAAATATTTAATCCACTCTTGGAAGATTGTGTATAGATTGAAATGAACATGTAACAACAATAGTATGATCATCATCCAGAAAATATTATGACCCTTAGCATAACAGGCTAGTCTGATCTGAGTAGAAGTGTGGACCATTTGATCTTTCATCATTTCATATCAACTGCCTATAACTATGAAATGACTTCAGTAACATGATTTTAGCTCTACATATCTACATATTAGACAGCTTTTGTATTGTTACCAAATTAATTTTAGTCTACAACACAGGGCAGATTCACAGCAGGATTTTCCATTGAACTTCTGGACAGTTTAACTACAAGATTATTACCCATGGTATAAACATAGAAAATAGGAGTAGGTAGGCCATTTGGCTCTTTTAAGCCTGCTCTACCATTCAAATGATTGTGGTTGATCATCCAACTCCGTACCCAGTTCTTGCTTTGTCCCCATACCCTTTCAACTAGTTAACCTAAAAACCATATCCAAACCTTTCTTGAAAACATTCAATGTTTTGGTCTCAACTGCACAGAATTACACAGGCTCACCATTCTCTTAATGAATAAATTTCTCATCTCAATCCCAAATAGCCAAAGCCATGTCTTTAGATTGTGACCCCTAGTCCTGGACTCCCCTGTCATCACGAACATCCTTTAAGAGTTTACCCTGCCTGGTCCTGTTAGAATTTTATAGGTTTCAATGAGATCACCACCACGCCCCCACAATCCCTTCCACCCCACAACCCTTTTTGGAAATGTTATAATACACCCCAGTGGCAAATGGGACATGAACCCCAGACATTCTGGCCCAGAGGTAGTGACATCAGCACTGCATTATATGACTCTTCTGGGTTACTTTGCGTGTGTCTGGCTTTGTCATTATGAATAAATTACTGATAGATTTTTTTTTTCTAATCAACTTGTTCAGAGATGTAATTACACACCTCTGGAGCAAATGGAAATTGGACTTAGGTTTCCTGGTTCAGAAGTAGAGATGTGTGACAATAGTCTGGTATTTTGTCCCATTTTTGTTTTAAGAGAGGCCTTGGGTTTTTAAAAAAAAGTTTGAACAATAGAAGCAGCATGTAGACTTGGTCAAGCTCTCTACCAACCAGGATTTTAATTGAACTTTCAGTAGCTGTTGGTGTTTTGAAGCTGCTGTACATCTTGCCCTGCTACTGCAAAATGCCTGAGTTTTTTCTTGCTGAATTTTCTTCTGATGTTCTTTCCTCCTGGACTGGAGAATTGCACATGAGACAATCTATTTTACTGAATGTGCCTTTGCCAAGGGAATGCTTATGTGATATTACTATATTGGAACAGTTGCTGTTTAGTAGTTAAACAATCTATTATTCTGTTAAGTTTTTCAGTAGGGTTGTTATTCCAATTCTTCTTCCTTTTGTTTGTATTCTTTTACTATAGTATAGTAAAAGAATAAAGTATGTTTTGCTTCAATTCCCTTTGACAACCTGAATTGCATCTGGAACATAACACCTTACATTTGCCTTCAAAAATAAGAAAAGTTCAGGTCGAGGCTATTTTCTTCATGTATTTTGATGGGGCTAGTTAGGGGTTAGTTCAGGATGAAAACCTCTAATTCCAGGTTGGATTTAGGATTATTGGATTCAAAGACAGTGAGTGATGAGTGTTGGTATTCTCTTTTCAGATGTTGCATTCCGTTGGTTTAAGTAGGTTATGCCTTGTATAGTAATGATTCTTTCAGTCACAAATGGTATCCTGGGGGTAGAAGAAGTCACTTTGAGAGTGAGTATTACAGAAAGCAGCAAGGCAAAGTCTTTAGTTGATAGATAACCTGGAGTTGGGATTGCCTCTGTCAATGCAAAAAGGGGATGTAATTGCAATAATAGCTCAACATTAACGATTGCCAGAAATGCCATCAGAATCTTTGGAAATGGCTAAAAGTCATAAAGCAGCATGAATTAGAGGCTAAAGAAAAAGAAAGAGAAAAGGAAAATAAATAGTTTGAATTACAATTGAAAGCAGGAGAGAATGGCACCCGTAGGAAATAAGAAAAGGGAAGGAGGGCCCTAGCAGAAGAAAGGAAGAAAGAGAGAGTTTTTGGACTTTGGAAGTTTGAACTGAAGACTCAAAGTTGACTCAAAGTAGAGGTGAAAGGTAGGAGCAGTGGTAATGACCTAAATGGAGAGCAATCTCATCGTAGCCAAAGGCCTAATGGGGATCTGTTTAAGTATGTCCAACCGTTGCCTAAGTTCAACAAAGAGGATGTAGAAGCCTTTTTCATTTCATTTGAGAATTTGGCTAAACAAATTAAATGGTCAATGGCCATGTGGGTATTGATTCAAATAAAGTTGGTAGATAGAGCTAGTAAGGTATTTGCATTACTATCAGAGGAGGTATTTCGGGAGTATGATGAGGTGAAAAAAGACATCCTAAGTGCATATAAGCTAGTACCAGAGCTTGCAGATGTTTTAGAAATCCAAGGAGGAAACCTGGTCAAATGTACATTGATGGATCCTTTCAAATTCAATGTAATTTTGATTGTTCAATGAAGCTTTTGAAAATAGATCAATTGTATGATGCTGTTAGTGAGGCAATCATTTTGGAGAAGTTCAAAAATTCACTACCTGAAGTCGTGAGAATTCATGTGGAAGAGCAGAAAGTTAAGACTACAAAGTCAGCAGTGGTAATGGCAGACAATTGAGTTGGTTCATAAATCGAAGTTTGGCTTCCGTCATCAATTTCCATCTGTGAGGGACAGAAATTGGGGCAAAAGGAAATCTTCAGGTGGTAAAGGAGATCTCATTGAAGATAGTAAAAATAGCTTACCACAGGGTAAAAAAAAGAAACCCATGAGAGAGAAAGAGAAGTAAAAAAGCTCAAGTATTTTCATTGTAATAAAATAGGCACAGTGTTGGCAGCTTAGAAAAAGCATTGGGAAGATGGATGAGGAAAAACAGAATTGGCCAATGAGTTTTGTTGAAGTGGTAAAGGAAAGCATAGTGGAAGCTACAAAGCTGCAAAAGAATGTATAACCTGGTTGGTTGAGAAGAAACTGCTAGATCCCTTTAAAGAATTTACTTGTGTGTTTACGGTTTACTCATGTATGCCAGGAGGAGCAGATAAAGAAATTAAAATTTTAAGAGACACAGGAGCAAGTCGATCTTTGATGATGAGAGATAAGGGGATATGTAATTCAAAAGCAATATTGCCAGAAAAGGTGGTAATGTACTGAATTCATGGTGAGAAAAATAGTGTTCCATAAATTCTTCATTCTGGAAGTAGAGTTTATCCTCTGTAATGACTTAGCTGGATCACAGGTAGGTGTGATGCCTACTGTAGTTGAAAAGCCAGAGTAAAAATCAGGCAACTGAGATGTTACTGCAAGTATATCCTGGGATTTTTCCTGATTGTGTGGTAACAAGGTAACAAAACCATATGTTGAAACAGGATCAGAATCAATGAATGAACATAAGGAAGTTAAAGTTCAATTTATCAGAAACTATGTTCAATCAAATGGCTGAAGATAAACAAGAATAGGTGGAGGACACTGTAGATATTTTTAGCTCAAAGAAATTAGCTTCATTAGGACAGAAAGATGAAAAACTACATCAGTTGTATCAAAAAACATACACAAAAGAATCTGAGTGCATCCCAGAATGTTAATATCTTCATAATGAAGTCTTGATAAGGAAATGGAGATCATCACAGATTCAGGCAGATGAAAAATGGCGAGAAGTTCATCATGTTGTATTACTGGTGTGTTACAGAAAGGATGTATTGTGGTTAGAGCAAAGAAGAACAAAGAAAATTGATAGTTCATGATCAGGCCCTTCAATGCTCCAAGCCTGTGCCAATCCAAATCCACTGGGTAGCAAATGAATTACCAGTTGGAGGTGATTTGGGAGTAAGGAAAACACAAATCAAAATACAAAAACATTTTTATTGGTCTGGAATGCATAAGCATGTGATTTAACTTTTGCCAAATATGTCCTATGTGTCAGGTAACAGGAAATCCTCAGGCAGTAATAAAGCAAGCACCCTTTATACCTATTCCCACATTTGAGGGATCTTTTACAAGAATGTTAATTGATTGTGTAGGACCCTTACCTAAAACAAAAGTAGGAATTAATATTTGTTGACCATATGGTATCTAATAGATTTCCACAGATCATTCTATTATGCAGTATCACAGCTAAAAGTATTCAAAAGAGTTCATCAATTTTTTTTACGAGATTCGGACTACCCACAGAAATACTATAAGATCAAGGGTCAAATTTTACGAAGTTGTGCAAGGATGTTATGGCTAGCTTATGGATAAAACAATTCAAATCCACTGCATACCATCCAGAATCACAGGGAGCATTAGAATGGAGGCATCAAACTTTAAAGACCATGATGAGGGCTTATTATCAAAACAATCCATAGGATTGGGATAAAGAAATTCAGTTTGTACTTTTTGCAATCAGGGATGCATCTAATGGATCAATCAAATTCAATTCTTTTGAATTAGCTTTTGGCTATGAGGTGAGAGGACCACTGAAATAATTAAGAAGAAATTAGTGAGTCAGTGATCAGAGACCTCATATTTGGACTACGTGTCAAATTTTACAGAGAGATTAATTAGAGAAGGGAAGTTGGCTAAACAGCATTTAAAAGCACAGAATGTAATGAAATTGGAAAGGAGACAAGAAATCAAAAATTTGCAATTTTGTTGGCGAAAATAGTGTTAGTGTTACTACCAGTGAAAGGTGAACCTTTGAAGAAAATGTTTAGTGGGCATTATCAAATCAAAAGGAAATGGAGTGAGATGAATTATTTGATAAGAACACCAGACAGAAAGAAAACTGAGTGGATCATATTAATATGCTCAAAAGGTATTTTGATAGGAAGGGAAGCCAAAAGGAGAATATGTTACTAGTTACAACACAATAAAGAAACAGGTTCAGGTGATTCTGGATTGGACATTCCTCAAATTGGAGAATGAGGAAGTTCTCAAAAATTGGGATAAATTAATGAGTTACCTCTCAGAGGAAAATAGAAATGACCTGAAAGAATTATTACAATCATAAGGGGAGATATGTGGAAATATGCTGGGCTGCACTAATCTAATTACATATGTATATATGAAGTGTTACTCCAATTAAGTAACATCCATAGAGACTTAACTCTCTAAAATTGGTACACATCTCAAAAAGAGAGCGAAACCATACTCCGAGAATATAATCGAAGTGAGTTGCAGTGAATTGACTTCACCCATAGTAATAATTCCAAAACCAAATGGTATCCAATGATTGTGTAGACTATTGCAAAGTCAATGCAGTTATAGAGTCATACAGATGTACAGCATGGAAACAGACCCTTCGGTCCAACTCATCCAAGCCGACCAGACATTCCAACTTAATCTAGTCCCATTTGTCAGCACTTGGCTCATATCCCTCTAAACTCTTCCTATTCATATACTCATCCAGATGCCTTTTAAATAATGCAATTGTATTAGCCTCCACCACTTCTTCTGGCAGTTCATTCAATACACGCATCATCCTCTGCATGAAAATGTTGCTCCTGAGGTCCCTTTTATATCTTTCCCCTCTCATACTAAACCTAGAGGACTCCCCCACACCAGGGAAAAGACTGTGTATTTATTCTATCCATGCCTCTCATGATTTTATAAACCTCTGTGAGGTCACCCCTCAGCCTCCAACACTCCAGGGAAAACAGCCCTAGCTATTCAACCTCTCCTTATAGCTCAAATCCTCCGACCCTGGCAACATCCTTGGAAACCTTTTCTGAACCCTTTCAAGTTTCACAACATCCTTCCAATAGGAAGGAGACCAGAATTGTACGCAATATTCCAACAGTGGCCTCACCAACGTTCCGTATAACTGCAACATGACCTCCCAACTCCTATACTCAATGCTCTGACCAATAAAGAAAAGCATACCAAATGCCTTCTTCACTATCCTATCTACCTGTAACTCTACTTTTAAGGAGCTATGAACCTGCACTCCAAGGTGTCTTTGTTCAGCAACAATCCCTTGGACCTTACCATTAAGTGTATAAGTCCTGCTAAGGTTTGCTTTCCCAAAATGCAGCACTTCACATTCATCTAAATTAAATTTCATCTGCCACTTCTCAGCCCATTGGCCCACATGATCAAGCTCTCGTTGCAATCTGAGGTAACCTTCTTCACTGCCCACTACACCTCCAACTTTGGCGTCATATACGACTTGCTAACTATACCTCCTGTGTTCATATCCAAATCATTTATATAAGTGAAAAAGTTATGAAATCTGATTCATATTCTCTTCCACATTTGGAAAACTGTATTGAATAGGACAAGCTGCTTATATTTCGAAGCTGCACTTACTCAGTGGAAACTGGCAGGTACCTTTTATCCAAAAGACTGAAGGATCTTTCGGCTTTTGGGACACCAAAACGACTGTACCAGTTTAGTCATGCCATCTGGCATGAAACATACACCAGCCACATTTCAAAGACTAACAAATTATGTAATTTTGGGATTGTTCAATTGTACGGTGTATATAGATGATCTGGTGATTTTTAGTCACACGTGGAAGGAACATTTGAAGCATCTATTGGAATTATTCGATCAACTTCGGGAGGCAGACTTGGTGATAAACCTAGCTAAGAGTGAGTTCACAGAAGTCAAAGTCACGTTCATGGGCCATGTTATTCGACATCGACAGACGTCCCCATGAGATATGAAAACAAAGGTCACTGAGGAGTTTGTCATTTATGAAGAGGGAAGTACAGAGGAACCTCGTCTATTTGAAGGACACGGGCAGGGAGTATTTTGTTCAGTTAATCAAATTCCGGATAATCGAATGCCAGATAACATAGTTTAGCCGAGCATAAGGACCTTGTGATCTTGCTGGATAATCTGACATTTGAATAATTGAGGTTCCTCTGCACTATGATTCCTGGGATCGAGTGGTGTTTAGTGGAAGTCCGTGCTGAATTTTAGCAGTGTGGTTGTTCCACTGAATGACCTGTTAAGTGCAAAAAATTTAATTAAATGGAAGCAGGTTAGAAGGCATTTGACAATCTGAAAGCTATGTTAACCACTGCCCCAGTGTTAGCAACAGCTAACTACACAAAGTCATTCAAGGTGGCTATCGATGCACAGGATGTGGGTGTCAGTGCTGTATTCTTGCAAGATGGCAAGGAAATACTTATTGGATATTTTTGCAGAAAACTGAATACTCATCAATAGAAATATTCCAGAGAACTGTGAATGAGACCTTAGGTTTGGTGTCAGCATTGCAATAATTCAACATTTATATTGCCAGTAACATGTCTGTGATTTTTGTATATTTTGATCATCACCCCTCAGGTCTTTGAAAAAATTTCCAGACTATTTAGATGCAACTTATTACTGCAGTCATTCAAATTGAAAAACATGCACCTAACAGAATGAGAACATAATTGCCGGTGCGTTGTGATGACGTTACTGACAGAAGACCAAAGCGCTTGGTGGGAGCAAGAAATGAACTAAAATGGACTGTGCTATAGAATGTTTGCATGCTTAAAGTCAGTACAGTGTAGACGGACTGTAGTGTTGTGTATAAATAGCGTAAGATTAAAGATGTTTAAAAATATACAGCCACCTTTTAAAAGGGAGGTCTTGTGATGATATAATGGTGTATTTTGACCTGTTTTTTTTCTGTGAAGAGAGGTTGAGGCAGAGTTATCTGTTTCAAGCCAAAAAAGTAAACAGCTTGTGAAGCCATGGATTTATTTTTTAAAGATGAAATAATAGAAGCAGCATTAACGGGTGGGGTCAAACTTCCACAGTTTAACTTTCAGTAGGTGCTAGGGCTTGGAAGTTGCTATACATCTTTCCCTGTGACAGCATAATGCTGGAGTTGTCTCTCTCTCTCTCTCCTAAGTTTTCTCTTGATGGTCTTTCCTCCCAGACTGAAGAATTACATGTGAGACTATCTATTTTACTGAATTTGCCTTTGCCAAGAGTGTGTTTATGCAACGTTACCACATTGGAACAATTGCTGTTTAGTAGTTAAATAACTCTATTGGAAAACTGAACAGAATAATAGATTAAGTTATTTCAACTTCTTTTGCATTTAAACTATAGTGTAAGAATAAAATGTGTTTTGCTTCATGCCTGGTAGTTTGACCAATGGAATTGCAACCAGAACACACTAACTTACATTTGCCTTTAAAAATAAGATATTCTAGACACAAGTTTTCTGAATACACTTCGAGGGAGTTTGGTCTGGTCTATAAACAGACACTACCACTGCACCACAAGATCCCTTATTAAATTATTGGGAACAACATCCTTATGAACTTTAGATATTTTCTAATCAGCTGTTCAGAGATGTTATGACACACTGTTGTAACAGAGGGGACTTGAACCTGGGCCTCCTGCTTCAGGAGTAGGGGCACTACTATTATGCCACAAGAGCCCTTAGTATATTACTGGTATGACAAGTATCGTGATGGGAATCCTCTGCTCATGGCAATGAAGAGAGTCTGTGATTGGCAGAAGGTTGCTTTAGTGGATGAGGTGGAAGAATACCTACTCCTCCTGGATCATAAGCAGTGCTATAGAAATATTTGCTTGCTGAAATCTATGACTCTTACCATTATTTAGTGCCTTGTTTCTAAAAGCACTAAAAAACTCAGTTTAACAGTCTCAATTAGTCAAAGTTGCATTTAAATCAGGCTTCCAATTGTACATTTGAGCCTGATTTAAATATCACAGAGAAGTATTCTACCTTCAGAGCAGCCATGCAACCCAAATTTTGTAGAACTTAAAATTGGAATCATGAAGCCTAAGTATCTAAATATGTTATCTTTAATAAGGATCTATAACCTAAAGAAACTCATCTATTTTCGACCACCATAAAATGGCAGCAGCATTCTATGGTAGGTTGGTATGTTTCACATTGAGAACTTCTACCTCTCCCCACCAACCCTCTGTCACTTATCAGAGGAGATGGATAAATATCAATTGCCACATCCTCTTAACATTCCCTGAAATGGAGTTTTACTCATTGTTTTCATGTAAAACATGTAATTTTCGCGAGAGAAGATCTGTTTTCCACTGAAAACTTTGTATTTTTTGAAAAGAGACAAAAACGTGCTTGAAACACACTTGCTAGAAGTGAATAGCCTGTTTCTTGGTGCTTCGTAGCTTCATATTGATTGTAGTAATTTGTAGTTCCATATTCTGTTAGAAAAATTGGGGACAACACCTTTGTTTTTTAAAAAAAAGGTATTGGTGTCTGCAAAAATCCTTACACATCCTAAGCAAGTTGAAACAGTTTGACTTGATCAATCGACAATTGATCATTTGTCTCTTGTTCAAACTGGAGATTCAATGAAATGCACCCATTACATCAGTGAGAACCAATCTTTTCTGTGACCTGAAAGGCCATAGACTTATCAGACTGAATAAAAACAAATTGCATGGGGAAATTCTCAATGCTGTACACCTCAGATGGAATGTTTAGATAATGCCTTAACTTGCAACAGCATAATTTATTTGAAATAGAATGCATATAATATCCAATATATAAGCAGGATTTTCTCTTCTGTGGAGGTGGTGACAATCTTGGTTGGATCGATCTTGGAGGGATACACACCCATTTCCTGCCATCTTATCAATAAAGTTCTGGGCAACAAGAACCATGAACAACCATCTCGACTCACACTAAGTAAGGCCCTTAATAATGAAAATCTCTTAGCAAAAAGAATAAATGTAATTCCTAACTTAGCCTTTCAATATACTAAGACCTAACATGACTCCAGAAACTGTATATTAAAGCCATTTTGGATTTTAATTTGTAGGATTTGAAATTGGGATTATGAAACCTAAGAATGGAAATGTGTTGTTATCTTTAACGAGGATCTGTAACTCATCTATTTTTGATCAGGCAAATGGTGAAGCAACACATTTATCCATTAGTAACGTTGAGGAGCAAAGCAAATAAAGCAGCAAAACCTGGGCCAGCATATCCACTGGAAATTTGAAACCTGCTACTATTATCTGCTCTTAAAAATATTGCTACATTGTGCTCCGACAATAAAAGAAACTTGAATGCTGGTAGTTAAAAGTTAAATAGGCAAAAATTAGTACTGCAGATGCTGGAAACCTGAGTTTAGATTAGAGTGGTGCTGGAAAAGCACAGCAGGCCAGGCAGCATCCAAGGAGCAGGAAAATTGACATTTTGGGCAAAAGTCCCTCATCAGTTAAAAACTAATGGCAATCTATGCAAACTCCCATTCGAAATGTTAATAATAGAAATAAAGCAGGCTGATGGGTTCAAAACAAGAGCACAAACATGTGAAGTTTGGAATTACCATTCATTGCCGGAGGTATTAACACAGATAGTGTCTGTAGTTAAATAATGAGTCACTTTGGGATTCTGTTAAAGTTGGGATGTCATGTTGCAGCTGTACAGGACATTAGTGAGGCCACTTTTAGAATACTGCATACAATTCTAGTCTCCATTCTACAAGAAAGATGTTGTTAAACTTTCGAGAGTGCAGAAAAGATTTACAAGGATGTTTCTGGACCGGAGGGTTTGAGTTATAGGGAGAGGCTGAATAGGCTGGGGCTTTGTTCCCTAGAGTATCAAACGCTGAGTGGTAACGTTAATGGTTTATAAAATCATGAGGGGCATGGATAGTGTTACGACACAGGGTAAACCTTCTTGCTTAATTTAAACCAGCAACACAGAAAAGATTTATCCTATGCAGTAATCTGTGAAAATTAGACGTCAAGAACTATTTAAAGTAAAACTTAACCACTTTATTTCTTAAAGTATAACAGAGAATAATTAACTAACAACTATTTACAACTCCTTCCTCTAACCTATCTATTATTTTTCCATCTAGAATACTAGTCTCAATAAACCCCCGATTAAGATTTAGCAAAATTCAACTTTCAAAAACCAGCCAGACATCGAAACTTCTGTTCTTCCTAGGGATTTCTGCTTCACAGGTTACTGATCGATAAAGATACCTTTAAGAGAGCTATTTTCCAGGTAGTCTCTACATGCTGGTGGCATGGCAGTCCTCCTCTCAACTGTTCAATTTTTCATGGTCTTATACTCCCAAAGCATCAGATTGTGTCATTGAATTTAGTATATTGACAATCTTAAAAGCCAAATTTGTTTGGAATTTGGTATTTTTCAGGTATAATTTAAACTGATTGGCCTAATTCAAATCTGTTTTTGTCCCCAGGCAACCAGTTACACTAACTGCTGGACCACATACTACACTGTGTCTTATTGAGAACACTTGGTGCTGTCAGGTATTGCTGCTAGCTTTTAATTCTCTTAAAAGGTACAGTACACCCACATCTTCACAACACTTCCCCTTCTGAAAATATGATATATCACAATGAAAAAATGACTTTTTTCATGAGCACATTACCCTAACATACAGATAACTTTAATATACATTCACCTTAACCTCTTCCCATATACCTGTGTGTATATATATCATTAAATACAAATCTCATCGAAAACTTTATCAGTTAAATCCACAATAACGCATCAGCGATTACACTCTCACGACCTGCAACATGTACGATTCTTAAACTAAAGTCTGCAACATAAGACTCCAAAGAAATAGTCACATATTCTTGTCTTTAAAGCATTCTAAGAATGTAAGAGGATTGTAATCCATATACACAACTGATACATTGTTCGTGACATTCACATTAGGTGTTGTTCCTCTAGAAAGGAAAAGTAATAAATGTATTAAAAAGAACTGAATAGTTCTTTTTTGATCGCGGAGTATTTCCTCTGGTGGATGTTAAATTTCTCTGAAAAGTAATCAACTGGCAGTTCGATCCCAGCTTCATCTTCCTGTCAGAGTATAGCTCCAACTCCTACGTCACTAGCATGAATAGCAACTTTAAAAGGTTTGAAAAGTTTGGTGTAGCTAAAACTGGTTTTGTGGTTAATATGGCTTTCAAATGGTTGAATGCCTCCTGGCATGGTTTTGTCCACTGAAACTTTGTGTTCTTCTTCAGCAAATCAAGTAATGATGCCACTACACTGCTGAAGTTTAGAATAGCCTTTCGATAGAATTCATTGAATCCTAAGAATTGAAGCACCTCTTTCTTCGAGGTTGGTAATGGAAATTCCTTGATGGCTTTTGCCTTTGCGTTCCATAGGGTCAACCTTCCATGGTCAATGTTAAGGCCCAAGAACGTCACCTCCACTTTCACGAATTCAGTTTTATATAAGTTTATCATCAGTTTTGATTCTCAATTTTACAGTGTGCAAACAGGCCCTTTGGCCCAACAAGTCCACACCGACCCTCTGAAGAGTAACCCACCCTGACCCATTTCCCTCTGACTAATGCACCTATCACTCTGGGCAATTTAGCATGGCCAATTCACCTGACCTGCACATCTTTGGATTGTGGGAGGAAACCGGAGCAGCCGGAGGAAACCCACGCAGACACGGGGAGAATGTGCAAACTCCACACAGGCAGTCGCTAAGGCTGGAATTGAACCTGGGTCCCTGGTGCTGTGAGGCAGCACTGCTAACCACTGAGCCACCACTGCTCAAAGAGCTCGGCCAACTGCACCATGTGATCTTTCCAGGACTTATTAAAGATAATTACCTCATCCAAATAGACTGCACAGTTTGTTAACCCACCACACCTCTGCTCATGAATCTTTTGAATGTGGCAGGTGTGTTCTTCATTCCAAAGGACATCACTTGAAAATGATATAGCCCATTTGGGGTTACAAACGCAGAAATTTCTTTTGCCATCTCTGATAAAGGTACCTGCCAATAACCATGCATGAAGTCTAGCTTAGTGATGGAACTGGCTTGTCCGACTTCCTCAATATAGTCTTTCAATCTAGGAATTGGATAGAAGTGCAATTTTGTAATAGTGTTGACCTTCCAACAATCCACACAGAATCGCTGAGTTCCATCCGGTTTGGGAACTACGATCGTCGCACTCTACTTGCTCTGGCTTGATTTGATAATATCCTCATCGAGCATGGCCTCCACCTCCATCTGGACCTGACTGGCTTTGAAACGATTAAGCCAATAGGGGTGTTGTTTTATCAGAACAGAATTCCCTAAATCTACTTCATGTACAATAGAATTAGTCCTCCCCATCTGATTCTTACATGTCTTTATACTGCAGTAACAAATCATTCAACTGCTTTCTATGCTCCTGAGACAGATAACATACTAACCTATCCCACTCCTTAAGGGATCGCCTATCCCTGGTACAACACTAACATGTCATCCCCTCAGGAAAACGTCCGAGCCTCAGAGTTTTTATCTGCCACCTGCTTCATTCTATACTGTGTCCTTTTGAGATGCTGTTTAGCTAACTCACCTACCCTATTTAATCTCTCCCTCACCTCTGATACATAATCAAAGTGTGACATCTCAGACTTTGATCCTGTCAATTTTTCTTTAATTAATTTCAAAGGACCTCTCACTTCATGCCCAAATATTAACTCGAAGGGAGATCGTTTCGGACTACTCTCATGGCAAACAATACGAATGGGAACCTTTATCCCAATCATTCGGGTAATCTTGACAGTATGGTCTCAACATGGTCTTCAAAGTCATCTGCTCACTGGGATTCAGGATGATACGCACTGGATTTATAGTGCTATATAGCTAAGCTTTCCATAACTTCATGAAACAGCATAGCAGTAAAATTTGACTCTTGGTCCGACTGAATCTCGCTGGGTAGCCCAAACAGTCTGAAAAAAGCTACTAATTCCTCTACCACCATTTTTGTCTTGATACTCCTTAATGGAATTGCCTCCAGAAATTGGGTAGACACATCCATTATGATTAACAAGTACTGGTTCCCACTTTTAGGTCTCGGGAGGGGACCTACACAATCAATTTATAACCCACGAGAATGGTTCTTCAAATGCGGGAATTGGCAACAAATGTGCTGGTTTTATTACCACCTGTGGCTTATCTACCATTTGGCATGTAGGATACGTACAGCAAAAGTTAACCACATCCTTGTGCATTCCAAGCCAATAAAAATGTTTTTGTGCCTTAGCTTGAGTCTTTCGTACCCCTAGGTGACCTTCTACAGGTAGTTCATGTGCTACCCGTACCACCTCCTGTCCAAATGCTACCGGCAACACAATCTGGCACACTTTGGCCCATTTCTCCTCTGCACTAACCTGCCATGGTCTCCATTTCCATCTTAGGATTCTATCTTTCAAATAATAATCTTCTGGAATATTCTGCCTCCTTTTTCAGAGTACGCATTCACATATATATCTTTTATCATCTTGTCTTGCGGTTTGAAAGTCTCTTAGTCTTTCAGGACTAAACCCTCTGTCTGTTCAGGTTTTTCCTGCATTATTATGTCAAACAGGGTATCCGTTAACTGAACCTCAACTCGTTGTCTTTACTTTTTGCTTTGTGCTGTGACTTATGATAGTGGGATCTGGTTACCACAGAGTCTGGGAAAATACCAGGATACTTGTTTTATCTCCTCAGTTTCTTGGTTTTCCTTGGGCTTCTCCACAATAAGGGGTGTCACTCCTACCTTGAATCCTGCCAAATAATTCCCAAGAGCAAAGTGAAATCCTGGAACTGACACTCTGTTAATCATTCCAACTGCAACTTCCCCAGTCTTGAGTTGGCATTCCAACTTGATCTTACATAGGGAAACGCTAAATTTCTGTTTATCTATCCCACAAATTACCACACTCTCAGGTAACAGATCAGAAAAAGTGTATATTCGCTCATCCCTTATTATCAGCAACTTGGTTAGATCCTGTATCTCTCAAAATTATAACTTCTTGTCCTTCTCCCCCTGTTCTTTGAGTAAATTATTCCCACAGAGACAAATTCTTTGTAGAGATCAGGTACTAACTCCATACCCAGCCCCTGCCTCGGCTGTGTGCTGTCCTCCAGCTCCTTGGCTCTTCTTGAGGTCTCCTTTACTACCTTCACAAATGCCACTGGCTTAGCTTCTTTTTACCTCATCTTTTCGCACAGTGCCTTTCTTTAACAACTGTGACTTTACATGTCCCACTTTCTGGCAATGAAAACATCTTTTCCAAGAGCCCTTCTGAAAACACCAGCACTAATTTTCTGTGTCCCACTCCATTACAGTGAAAACACGAGGCCTTTCACCTCCTTTTCACCCTCTTTTGCTTCTTTAACCTGTGGTAAGTTCTTACCAATGCTCTATACTCTTGGTTTCATAGTGTAGGATCTCCCCTTCTCCCAACTTCTATCCCTCACAGGACGAAATTCTGGTCGGAAGCTTGCCTTATGCACCAAAATGTACTCATCTGCTAATTCTGCTGCCCTTCTCACTTCCTGAACTTTCTGTTCCTCCACATGAATTCTTCCTATGCTTGGAAGTGAGTTTTTAAACTCCTCCAGCAGAATGATCTCTTGTAGAGCACAAAAGGTTCTATCTATTTTCAAAGCATGCACCTATCCATCAAAATAACTACGTTTAATTCTTTCAAACTCAAAATAAGTTTGACCTGGTTCCTTCTTTGTGTTTCTGAACCACTGTCTATACGCTTCTGGTACTAATTCATAAGCACTTAAAAGAGCCTGTTTAACCTCTTCATAATCTCTTGACCCCTCCTCTGACAGCACAGCAAATACTTCACTAGCTCTGCCTACCAATTTAGTCTGAACTAGTATACCCATAATTCCTCGGATCACTCCATCTGCCTAGCTAATTTTACAAATGAAATAAAGAAGGCTTCAACATCTTTCTCATCAAAATGTGGCAGAGTTTTGACATATCTGTATACATCACTACCTTTTCTTCCTCCTGTTAACTTGACGGCTGACTAAGTTGCAATTTCTCTAGTTCAAATTCTCTTTTTGTCTCTCCCTTTCTTCTCTCTTTGCTCAACTAAGAACCCTCTCTTCCTCTTTTTCCTCTCTCTCCTCCTCCTCTTCTCTCTTTTCTGCTATCCCTCTTTGTTTATCTTCTAACTCCATTTTCCTCAATTGTAATTTATGTTTTTCTACCTCTACTGCACTTGTCGATTTCTGTGACATACCTAAGTGTTTGAGTAATTCATTTACAATTTCAGCTTTACTCTTGTCCTTGGTTAAACCCAAATCTAATTTCTTTGCTGATTGTAGAAGTTTGGCCTTTTTCTTTCTTTCTAATCTTTCTTGGCAAATTTGAGAATAATCTTCAAATCCCAGAACCTCTTTAGTGATCTTAAGAGTCATTTCACTCACTTTTAATTTAATCAACCACAAGTCAACAAAATTAAACAAATTGCCTCACCAACATTTTATTCAAAGATCTAGGACACTAACAAGTGTTTAAATCGGCGGGGATTTTTCATACCCTCAAATCTATTCAAATCTGTCTAAAACAGTTCAAATCCCAAATCCAAGACCCAAACTGTTCAGATCGTGGACGTAAGACCTCCAAACCATTCAAATCCCAGCGGTGAGCCCCCAAACTATTATGACACAAGGTAAACTCTCCTGCTTAATGTAAAGCAGCAACACAGAAAAGATTTATCCCATGCAGTAACCTGTGAAAATTAGAGAGGCCAATAACTATTTAAAGTAAAAATAACCACTTTGTTTCTTAAAGTATAACAGAGAATAATTAACTAAACTATTTATAACTCCTTCCTCTAACCTATCTTTTACTTTCCCTTCTGTAATACTAGTCCGATAAAACCCCCAATTAAGATTTAACTTTTCAACTTAAAATTCAACTTTTCTAAAACCAGCCAGATATCAAATCTTCTTTTCTTCTTCTTAGGGAATTCTGCTTCACGGGTTACTGATTGATAAAGGTACCTTTAAGACAGCTATTTTTTAGGCAGTCTCTACATGTTGGTGGCATGTCAGTTCTCCTCTCAACTGTTCAATTTTCCCCAGTCTTATACCCCCCAAAGCATCGTATTGTGTCATTGGCTTTTAAGATTGTCAGTATTCTAAATTCAAACTTGTTTGGAATTTGGTGTTTTTCGAGGTATAATTTAAACTGATTGGCCTAATTCAAATCTGTTTTTGTCTCCAGGCAACCAGCTATACTAACTGCTGCAACACATGCTACATTGTATCTTGTTGAGAACACTTGGTGCTATCAGGTAGTTGTGCTAGCTTCTAACTTCCTTACAAAGGTACAGTACACTCACATCTTCATACCAATAAAGTGTGAATAGCAAGGTCTGTTTCCCGAAGTGTGGGATGCCAAAACTAGACAGCATAGGTTTAGGGTCAGAGGGGAAAGATTTAAAAAGGACCTGATGAGTAACTTTTCTATGCAGAGGCTTGTGCATGCATGGAACAAGCTGCCAGAGGAAGTGGTGGAGGTGGGAAAAGGCATTTAAATGGATATACCAACAGTAAAGGTTTAAAGAGATGTGGGTCAAGTGTGAGCAAATGAGACTAGATCAGATTGGGATATCTGGTCAGCATGGATTAAGTTGGACCAAAGGGTCATAGAGATGTACAGCACAGAAACAGACTCTTCAGTCCAAATTGTCCATGTTGATCAGGTATCCTAAGCTAATCTAGCCCCATTTCCCAGCACTTGGCCCATATCCTTCTAAACCCATCCTTTTCATATACCCATCCAGATGTCTTTTAAATGGAGTAATTGTACAAGCCTTCACCACTTCCTCTGGCAGCTAACTCCACACACACACCACCCTCTGCATGTAAACATTGCTCCTTAGGTCCCGTTTAAATTTTTCTGCTCTCACCCTAAACCTATGCCCTCTAGTTCTGGACTCCCCCACTTCAGGGAAAAGTCATTGTCTATTTATCCTATCCATGCCCCTCATGATTTTATAAACCTCTAACGTCATCCCTCAGCTTCCGACGCTCCAGGGAAAACAGCACCAGCCTATTCACCCTCTCCCGATTGCTCAAGTCCTCCAACCCTGGTAACATTTTTGCAAATCTTTTCAAAACCCTTTCAAGTTTCATAACGTTCTTTCAATAAGATGGAGATCAGAATTGCATGCAACATTCCAAAAGTGGTCTCATCCATGTCCTGTACAGCCGCAACATGACCTCCCAATTCCTATATTTGATGCTCTGACCAATAAAGGAAAGCATACCAAATGGGTCAGTTTTCATGCTGTATAACTTTATAATTAATTCTTTCGAATTACTCTGCATCTTCTATGCTTGGTTGAAGTTATTTTTATCTTAAAGCTTGATTTTTTTACATTTGCTTTAACTTCAGCCATCTTTTACTTTCAGATCAGGCTACATAACCTATGTTTAAATTGCTCAATAAAACACAGTGAATTTTAGAATAATGAATTTACAAATTATTCTTTCCTTTCCCCAATTGCTTTAATATATACATCTTGAGAAAATATTTCATTTTTTTAATGTAGTACTATAAGGGAACCAAATAGATGGAACATTGCTATTTTAAAAACAGCATTCTCCTCCACTTTGGCATTCACATAAAAGGAAACTTGTTGCAGAACACTAGTCGATTCTGGTAAATGGGTCTAAAAGGCATCAGGCAAAGAGATATGAATTCTTCCATTCATTTTTGCTGCTGCTTATATAGCTTGATAAAAATAACGAATTAGAAAGGAATTACACATGGCTGTGAAATTTCTTTAGACCCATTATTGCCTGAAATAGACATCACATGGCTTAACCTGGGACTCCAGGCTAATGGGAAAATTCAGAGTTCACACTGTCAAGAAAAATTATACAAGAACAGTTTCAGAATTGAAGAACTATTTGTATTTCATAAAGCAAGTCAACTGGCAATGTAAGTATCAAGTTGTCAGGCAAACAAACAGAAATGCTGGAATAATTCATCAGTCATAGCAGAATCTATGGAGGGAGAAACAGAGTTAACACTTTCGTATCAGATATGACTTTTCTTCAGAGTTTTTCCAGCATTTTTGGTTTGTTTCAGATTTCCAGCATCTCAAGGATTTTGCTTTTAACAGTCAAATGTCATGATGGCTCTTTATTGGGGTTTGATGCTCGTAAGTGATCAAATAAGGAGACATCTTAACCAAGTGAGGTTTGTCCACTACAGTGTCATCCACTCCCCCAAGAAAGTGAATACTGTTGGAACAGCATGTGCTTAAGCTACCACACTGATGAATGGAGAACTTACGGAATCTTAACAGAAATACTGAGAACAGCACATTAGAACAGAAGCTTTGCATGTTTTTATATGCTACAATACAATGACCATACAATGTCATTTATCTTGATCTTATATTCAAAAATTGAATTATTTTACTATCGCAGTTCCAAACTGCATCTATTGTGTTAAGATATCCTTTCCATATTTTGGGGGCAACATTCAAATTTGCACAAAAGGATCTGACAGTAGCTCTGTACTAAATTGTGTCAATAAGAAAGCCCGATTACTAACTTGGATTATACATATAGTTGATGCAAAATAAACCTTTTAAAATCAAGGCAGACGAGGCAACAATGGCTGATAAGGAAAGTCAAGGATGACAAAAAAAAGAAAAAAATATACAATGTAGTGAAAATTAGTGGGAAGGCAGAGGATTGGGAAGTCTTTTAAAAACCAGCACAGGATGACCGAAAAAAATCAATAAAGGGGAACAAGATGAAATGTGAGAGTAATCTAGCTAGTTACATAAAAAGATTGCAAGAAGTTGTTTAGATACCTAAAAGGTAAGAGAGAATTAGAATTAGGTCTTATGATCACATTATTCCTGTATCCCTGTACTTGAGCACAGTGTACACAGTACAAAATCACCATTCCCAGTGCCATCTTAGGTCAAAAACTGAAAAATGAAGAAATGAGTTTAAAAAGTTCAACATTACAGTTCTTAATATGAAGTCGAAACATATAGAAATAACATTAAAAGTTAAACATTGCAGCCCTTAAGTCATGGGCCTGTGAACGTCCCTCACTCAACTTTTTCAACGAGGGCTCACTAGGAAAGAACAGACAGTGGACCATTGAAAAACGAGGCTAGTGAAGTGAACAAAGAAATGGTGGAGGAACTGAATAGGCACTTTGCATCAGTCTTATGGTGGAAGACACCAATGCTTAACAGAACTTCAAATGAGTCAGGGAGCAGAAATGAGTGTGATGGCCATCACTAAGGAAAGGATGGTGGGGAAGCTGAAAAATCTGAAGATGGATAAATCACGCAGGCCAAATTGACTACAGCCCAGAATTCTTAAGGAGATAGCTGAGAAGATTGTACAGGCATTGGTGTTAATCTTTTAGGAATCACTCAAATCACCAAGGGACACAGAAGAAAATGGCTAATGTAACAACTGTTTAAGAGGGGAGGAGGTAGGAGACAGGAAACTACAAGTCAGTTAGCCTGACCTCGGCAGTTGGTAAGATATCGACGTCAATAATTAAGGAAGCAATTGCAGAATACTTGAAAGTGCCTCATTAAATAAGGTTGAATCAGCAAAGTTTCTTCAAGGACTTGCCATGCCAGAAAAATCTGTTAGAATTCTTTGAGCAAATCAGACAAAGGAGAGTGAGTCAACATGATCTATTTAGATTTCCAAAAGGCTTTTGACCAGGTGATGCCCAGGGCTGCTATATAAGATAGAGCCCATGGTGTTAGGGGCAACGTACTAGCATGGATAGAGGATTGGCTGACTGGCAGATGACAGAGAATAGGGATAAAGGGGTCTTTTTCAGGATGGCAGTTGCAACTAGCTGAGCTCTACAGGAGTCTATGTTGGGACTACAACAATTCATGCCATTAATTAACAATGTTGACAAAGGCACTGACACATTGTTGCGAAGTTTAATGACGACACAAAGATTGGTGGAAGGACATACAGTGTTGAGGAAGTGGGGAGGGTGCAGAAAGACTTGAACAGGATAGGAGAGTGGGCAAAGAAGTGGCAGATGGAATACAATGTGGGAAAGTGGGAGGTTATGCACTTTGGTAGGAAGAATACAGGTGTAAACTACTTTCTCATCAGGGAAAGGCTTCAGAAAACTGAAGCACAAAGGGATTTAGGAGCCTGGTTTAGAATTTTATTAAGATTAACATGTAGGTTCAGTTGGCAGTTCCGAAACAAGTGCAGTGTTAGCATTCGTTTCCAGAGGGCTAGAATACAAGAGCAGAGATACACTGTTGAGGATGTATAAGGCTCTGGTCAGACTGTATTTGGAACATTGAGAAATTTGGGCTCCATTTCTAAGGAAAAACATGCTTGCATCGGAGGGGATCCACAAGAGGTTTTTAAGAATTAGCCCAGGAACGAAAGGGTTATCATATGAGGAGTGATTGAATACTCTGCGTCTGTACTCGATGGAATTTAGACGATGCAAAAGGATCTGGTTGAAACTTACAGAATACTGAGAGGCCTGGATAGACTGGAACTGGAGAATATATTTTCACTAGTAAGAGGACTTAGGACCCAAGGGCAGAGCCTCGGATTGAAGGGTTACTTTACTCTGAAAACTGAGATAAGAAGGAATTTCTTCAGCCAGAACGTTGTTAATCTGTGGAAATCATTGCTGCTGAAGGCTGTGTAGGCCAAGTTATTGAGTGTATTTAAAACAGAGATAGATAGATATGTTCTTGATAGGTAAGGAAATCAAAGGTTACAGGGAGAAGACAGTAGAATGGGGTTGAGAAACCTATCAGCCATGATCAAATGGAGGAGCAGATTGATGGGCCAAAATGCTGAATTCTGCTCCTCTATCTTCCAGTCTGAAAAGAAACCAATATCAAAAGCCAAATTAGCTTCTATTAGGCCAACACTGTTATTAAAGGATATGGGGAGAGTGCAGGTAAGTGGTGTTGAAATGTCCATCAGCCATGATTGAATGGCGGAGTGGACTCGATGGGCTGAATGGCCTCACTTCCATTCCTATGTCATATGGTCAAATATAATACCTAATTTTGTAGAATCTTCTGTTTTACAAATGCTGTCCACAATATAGCTATTTTTATTTTGTATTAATTTACATGTCATTCTGTAGCAGTATTTTAAACACCTTTAGGATTTCTGTATCTTTGCTAAGTTGTTCTATTCAAAATAAATAAGCAAATGCATACTATTTTAGCTACAATAAAGATGATTCACTGAAGACACAAACTGCAAAATTCAAATACAAATAATAATGATATAACTTGGAATAACTGTGGACAGAAAAATGTTTAAATGTGATCAAATGTTTAAATTAGATCAAATGTATAAACATGCTATCTGTGCTGAATGTGGCTAAAACAGCATATCAGAACACTTCACAAGGCATCGTGGATGCATAATTCAAGTGCAAGGTTTGTAGCTCAGGTTGAGGTTTAGGGTGTAGGTTTGCTCGCTGAGCTGTAGGTTTGATATCCAGATGTTTCATTACCTGGCTAGGTAACATCATCAGTGGCGACCTCCAAGTGAAGCAATACTGTTGTCTCCTGCTTTCTATTTATATGTTTGTCCTGAATGGGGTTTTTGGGGCTTGTGGTGATGTCATTTCCTGTTCGTTTTCTGAGGGGTTGATAGATGGTATCTAGATCTATGTGTTTGTTTATGGCGTTGTGGTTGGAGTGCCAGGCCTCTAGGAATTCTCTGGCATGTCTTTGCTTAGTCTGTCCCAGGATAGATGTGTTGTCCCAGTCGAATTGGTGTTTTTTTTCGTATTCGACTGGGACAACGCATCTATCCTGGGACAGACTAAGCAAAGACATGCCAGAGAATTCCTAGAGGCCTGGCACTCCAACCACAACCATAAACAAACACATAGATCTAGATACCATCTATCAACCCCTCAGAAAACGAACAGGAAATGACATCAACATAAACCCCAGGAACCCCATCCAGGACAAACATATAAATAGAAAGCAGGAGAGAACAGCTTCACTTCACTTGGAGGTCGCCACTGATGATGTTACCTAGCCAGGTAATGAAACATCTGGATGTCAAACCTACAGCTCAGCGAGCATAATTCAAGTTTTGACTGAATAATATTTAGTATGTGCATACCAACTTAAGTCTGTGTTATATTTGGCAGTACTGTAACAGCAAATGTATGACTGCTAAACACTGACTACCCATAGTAACTACCCATAGTAACCTTTGCTGAAGCAGGCTACTTTTGAAACGTGTTATTCTATTGCCAAAGTAAAATGTAGTGGACTGAATCTTTGGCTATGTCAATCTTGTTGAATTTCAGGAAAGCTTTTTCTCCATCAGGGTGAACAAAATTGTTGCCATATCATCTCAAACCTCCCTCATTTCAACTACCTACCATGCCCATCTTGTCAATGCTAGCTCAATTCAAGCTTCTCATAGCTGACAGAACTCACCACTCGCTGGAAAGCCTGACTAGTTAGGCATCTTCAGTGCGAACTTTAAACCCCAACTCAACATCTGGCCAAGTACTACCACTGATAGCCAACTCTATGATGCCAATATAATGACACAACAGACCCAAATACAGACTGCTCATAGCACAGCTGGCATAGGTGACACATCCTTGTACATATAGTTTCATTTTCTTGTCCCTGTTCATGTCTAACTAGGCCACACACCTGTCCTTATCTACATCTCTCTTCTAAGTCATCACCACTCTGTTTTCTATGTCCATTGCAGAACAGCATCTTACCATTTGAGCAGTGGGGGATTGCCATGGACACACACATTTGGATATTCGAAAGATAAACATTTATTTGGAATCATCAAAAGCAAACATAAACCAAAAACTTAGACTGCAGTTCACCCTCAATACAAAATGCTGGCATTATCATTAGCAAAAGTCTTATACTCAATGGTGCTCAAGAAAATGGGTATCATTATGTCTGCAGCCATTTTGTTCACCTTTAAGAAAGCATTTAAACATTCGATGTATAGAATCCAACTTGCTGTCTCTTCAGACGGTCCCATCATTCCAAATTGGCCACCATTTTGTTTTCCTGCTAGCAGGACCTTTTCTTTCCACTGGGGTCTAAGTAGCTGTTTGCAGCCCAACACTGCTCGGTGAACAGTCTCCATGTCAACCACTTCCTCACCTATTGTGTTAGTGTAACACTCTTCCTTGGCATTGTCTGCAGCCCAAGGCCCCATACAATTGACCTCCACAATGATTTTGGTAAACTCCTGGGTGACTACTCCCCTCTTCAGCTGTTGGCTGCAGCCTGAGTCCCCTCATGACTGCCACTCTTGGCTCGTTCCCTGGTGCATACTGTTCTTCCCTGGCATCCTTGCAACCACTTCTCTCGATGTTACCTTCACAACCCCACACAATTGTTTTCAGAGCACAGGCGATGTCCTTCATCCCAAAAACAAACACATGGCATTCGAACACAGTTTGTGGGCCAAATCCAATTATGATATTTGTGGCTCACTAGAACCATAAATAGAACATAAAAAGGGAACGTTCTAAAGTTGGTGCTCTCAGCTCTACAACTGATTTTAGTCTGCCTCCCCTAGCTCTCCCCTCTGGGTTATCTAACCTGCTTTCTTAAAAGGGGCAGCACAAACCCAATGACATACATTACAGGTAGGAATGATCAATACTTGGTTTTCTTGAAGTGCGTGTGGTAGAACTGGAATTTGTATATTAATGAGGTAACATTCATCATTAATAAAGCTGCTAACAAGCAATAATCTCCTTTTTATGCCATCTCACCACTCTCTAGCAAAAACCTTCTCAATGACCAAAACTCCTTTCAAAAAAGGATTAGTTGCTCCTAACACGTCTTGCCTGACAAGAACATAAGAATTAGGAACAGAAGGCCACCTGGCCGTTTGAGCCTGCTCCGCCATTCAATAAGATCATTGCTGATCTTTTCATGGACTCAGATCCACTTACCTGAGCTTTCACCTTTATCATTCAAAACATATCTTAACTTAAAAAATATTTACTGAAGTCGTATCAACTACTTCACTGGGCAAGGAATTCCATAGCTTTACAACCCTCTGGGTGAAGAAGTTCCTTTTCAATTCAGTCCTAAGTCTGCTCCCTCTAATCTTGAGGCTATGCCCTCTTGTCCTAGTTTCACCTGCCAGTGGAAACATCTTCTCTACTTCTATCTTATCTATTCCCTTCATAAATTTACATGTTTCTATAAGATTCCCCCACCCCTTTCTTCTGAATTCCAATGAATATAATGCCAGTCTACTCAGTTTCTAATCATAAGCCAACCCTCTCAATTCCCGAATCAACCCAGTGAACCTCCTCTGCACCCCCTCCAGTGCCAGTACGCCCTTTCTCAAGTAAGGAGACCATAACTGAACACAGTACTCCAGGTGTGGCCTTACCAGCACTCTGCAACAGCTGCAACATCTTGTGATTCTACTGCATTTCTTGCCTGTACCTGATTGTACTCAACTGTTAACATGGCTTGTTATTTCTTTGATGTCACCAAGATTCACCAATATGACTGTAAAATGACTAATAAAGTGAACATTGAAATATGAAACTGCCAAATAGGACACATTCATTTTCCCACTAATGAACTACTCCAAGATTTTCCTAAGCTAGTTTCAATTTTTATGGTTCAATCGTTTTAATCTTCCAGATAATTATAGTCAAATCAAAGACTTTCCCCACAGTATATAGCTCATCTGTTTGTAAACTGTTCATGTGCTAAAATAACTTGGGTCCAATTCTTTGTGGAATTCTTTTCAATGAGTTCAAACTTTGAAATTATTAAAAATAATGATGAAACCCATTATCATGCTTCCATTGCAATTTCCTATTTGACCAACGATTAATAAGAAAATTAGTAGCTAAAAATAAGTTTGACTGTATTGTGCTATTACAAAAGTATTGAGAATTTGTCCTGTAATGTAACTGTCTATTTTGAATATTTAAAAATAAAACATTTAGAAACAAGGATACAAGCATAACAAAGAAAACATTCTGAACAATTAAAAAATTGACTGTTTTTATTTTTAGTAATAACTCAAAAGTGATAGTACATTCCAATTTCTAACACAAATTCCTAAATTATAGCAGCATTATATCTTGTGATCTACAAAGTTAGTTTGTGCAATTTCTTTAACACAGCATACTAGGTGATAATGAACAAAATGTAACAGAGGAAGAACAGGTTAAGATGAAATAGTTTGGTGTTATCTTACTTTTCAGTTGGTTTACTCATGATACCTGGGCAAAAATGATACCCATTTTGTAACCAATAAGATGTTACATTTAAATTAGATGAAAACTAGTTAATTTACTTAAAGGAATATTGAAGTGAAAAGAATATTAGTCAGAACACCAGTAGAACTTTTTTGATAACACTATGATCTTTATTAAGTACCTGAAACAAGCATATTAAAACCTTGTTTCAGTTCACTTATGATGCAGAGGTGCCAGTGTTGGACTGCAGTCGACAAAAGTTAAAAATCACAACACCAGGTTATAGTCCAATAGGTTTATTTGGAAGTACTAGCTCTCGGAGCACTGCTCCTTCATCAGGTAGCTGTGGAGCAGGATCATAAGGTGAAGGTCTTATGAAGGAACAGCACTCCGAAAGCTAGTACTTCCAAATAAACCTGTTGAACTATAACCTGGTGTTGTGAGATTTTTAACTCCGTTCACTTAAACAATGGCATTTCACCAGAATAGTATTTCATAGTGCCGCACTGAAAGTAGCTGAAGTTATCTGCTCCATGCCTGAAATGATACTTGAAAACAAAATCGTCTGATAATTCAACTGTGCCTTGATTTTATAAGCTACGATTTTCTATGACATCCCAATAATATATTTGTTTTTATTCTTTTGTTGAAATCCACAGCAAAATAAGCATTGTTCCAAATGCATGTATATGTTGCACAAACAAGGAAATGAATTCTCACAAAAGGGAATAAACATTTCATTTTATCATCTTTTGACATCTATGAATAGTAGCAGGTTTCATTCTATTTCCTATTCAGTCACAGAATTTACAATATGCGAATGGCACACATGGATCCCAATGCAATTCAATCCATATTATATGTGTCAACACTTTGAATTGGCTAAGGGACAATGACATACCTCCTCATTTAAAAAATGCATCATTATCCATTGGGTGATGTATCCTTTCTATCCATATTCTACATACATAGAAATAAAGAACGGGATCCAAGATGGCGGCGACCCAGCAACTCTGAGTCTATAGTGCTCTTCCCAAGACATTGGTAAAGTGGGTCACCCACCCCCACCACACTCACCAAATCATTCATAATAGCTGTTAAATTTAATTAGTTGCTTAGTATTACATTTAAACAGTCTAATATTTAGTAAAAATTACCAAAGGGAAGGGAGCCCGCAGCTCTCAGCAAGCAGGACCCCCTCCCCCACCCTCTCCCTCTTCAGCTGCAGCAGAGGCGTCCACAGCCACCCCGGGGGACTTACCTACAGTGACAAGCCTTGTGGAGATGATCTCCAAGCTGGATGCGAAGATCGACGCTTTTATCGAGGAGTCCCGAAATCGATGGGACTCATTCTCGGCCGCGCTGCAAAAGCACGACATTAAGGAAATCGAGCGCCGAGTCAGAGAGGTGGAGTTAAAGGCTGCGACCTCTGAAACTACAGCGCAATCGGCCGTGGATCAGGGTCCGGACTCTTGAACAGCGAGCCTGGACCTTAGAGAATTACATTGACGACCTCGATAATCGAGGTCATCGAAAAAATATTCGTTTGCTGGGCCTTCCCGAACGGGAAGAGGAAGGCCAGCTTACAGCATTCCTCGAGCAGTGGCTGCCACAGCTTTTAAATCTGGAAGCTGGATCAGGACAGGTAAGGATGGAATGGGCCAAATGCGTGGGCCCGGCTCGAACCAGCGCCCCCGCCCGGTCCTGTTCCGGCTGCAGAGCTATAGGGAGAGGCAGATACTCCTAGAAGCTTCTAGAAATCTTGGAAAAGACCCCCAAGCTATGATCTATAAAGGATCCAAGATCATGTTATTTCAGGACTTTTCTCCAGTTCTGGTCCGACAAAGGAAGGCATTCGACGAGGCGAAGAAATGTTTAAGGGACTTAAATATTCAGTACTCCTTACGCTACCCAGCAACGCTATGCTTTAACCATGAAGGATCCGTGTATAACTTCGGATCGCCAGAAAAGGCTAAGGGATTCTTGGATTCTCTTAGATAAACTGTAAGAGATAATGGATGTTGGTTTGCCTTTCCCCCTGCTTTGGTTTATATCCCCCCCTTTTCTTTTCTTACCTTACTCTATCATATTATCATGGGGGGTGGAGAGAGGGATTTGATTTTCTCCCCCCGCCGGAGTTGTTTCTTTTATTATCTTATGTATATGTGTGGGTCTATGTATGTATGTATACATGTGTGTGAATATGTATGTATGTGTATGTGTATATGCTGGGGGGTTTGGTTAGTGTTGGTGGGGGGAGGTGGTTACCTTATTCTATTTTACCTCTGTCTCTAGGAGCGGGGTTGTTTCTCCCTTGTTATTTTGTATTATTATATTTAATTATTATTTGTTGAGGTTGTAATTTTATAGTTATATGTTTATATATGGTATTAACATTACTAAATATATCCAGGTGTTGGTATGGGTGGGGGTAGGGTGCTCACTGTTAACTCTAGCTTTGTATTATATCTGAATTCTCCTCATTTTATTGAGGAGCGCCTGGGTCAAGGGTGGGGCATTGGTTGGGAGAGGATATGATGGACCTTTGGAAAGGAAGTGACACCCCTTTTTTTTATTTAGAAATAGTTTTTTATTATACTGTTGTGAGTGTATTAGAGAGCCTTTATTTTTGTAAATTTTATATGCTCTATGCTCGGGATGTTCTGGATAGGGTTTCCCCTCCCAAGGGGTCTCGGATTTGCCCAGATGATTATGGTTGATCAGTCAGTTAAGTGGTGCACCTGGAATGTCAAGGGGAGTAATTCGTCAGTCTAAAGGAAGAAAATATTATCAAATCTTAAGAAAAAAAGAGTTGATATAGCTCTCCTACAGGAGACACACCTGTCGGATAAAGAACACTTGAAATTACGACAGGGTAGATTTGATCAGGCCTTTTTTTCTTCTTTTAGCTCAAAAAGCAGGGGAGTTGTTATTCTTGTTCGGAAGAATTTCCCTTTCAAAATCCTAAATCAGATAAAAGACGAATCTGGACGATATATTTTGATTAAAGCCCTCATAAATGGAGAGGAATATGGGATTTTAAATTTGTACTACCCCTTGGCACACCCCTTTAAATTTATAACGGAAGCCTTTTCAAAACTGATGGCTTTTGGTGCCCATCATACAATTATAGGGGGAGACTTTAATTGTATTATGGATCCGGAAATAGATAGGATTCCCAAGAGTACTGCAGGAGTATCTCCCAGATCTAGACAATTGGTGGATCTGAACAAAGAATTAGGATTAGTAGATATATGGAGATGTCTTCATCCACAGGGCAGAGATTTTTCTTTCCACTCCAATCCACATAAATGTCATACCAGAGTTGATATGTTTTTTGCCCCCTCATTTTTTTTAAATTCCATATCATCCTGTAAAATAGGTAGTATAGCAGTTTCCGACCACGCTTCTGTATATATGGAAACTAAGGCGAGGAACAATGGGACATCCCCTCTGCATTGGCGTATGGACCCCTTCCTAATGAAAGATAGTAAATTCGTCAAGTACTTCTCTCAAGAATTTAAAACTTTTTTAGAAATTAATTCAGGTACGGCTAGCAACCCATCAATGATGTGGGAGACCATCAAAGCTTATACGCGAGGTTTGATCATCTCCTACTCAGCGACCCCGAAAAATTTGAAGGGAGAACAGCGTCTGCTGAAGCCCGCTTAAAAGCAGCTGAAACAGCATACACTGATACACCTTCTATTATTAAATTGCAAAGGATTACGGCTCTTAGGACAGCTCTAAACACTACGCTTACTCAAACGGCTAAGAGGGAAATATTATTTGCAAAACAAAGGTTATATGAATATTGCGACAAACCGGGTAGATACTTAGCATTTCTTGCAAAGAAAGAAAAGGCCCCTCAAACTATTACGTCTATCAAGGAAATTACGGGTATTTTGACTCATGGTCATAAAAAGATTAATGCGATCTTGAGAGAATTTTATTGAGTTATATAAATCGAAGGATTGTGAAGATAGGACTAGGAGGATGCAGTCATTTTTTAAAAAATTTGACCTTTCCAGGTCTAATTCCGGAACAGGTATCAGTCCTAAATGCTCCTCTAACAGTCCAAGAAATACTTGATGCAATTAGGCAACTTCAGAGCGGTAAGGCTCCTGGCCCAGATGGTTTTCAAGCTGAATTCTATAAAGAATTTACAGAAATATTGGCTGGTCCACTTATGGACATGTATAACTATGCATATAGTCAGGGCTGTCTCCCGCCTTCGCTGAAAGAGGCAAATATCTCTCTTATCCTTAAAAAAAGAAAGGATCCAGAAGATTGTATGTCAGACAGACCAATATCCTTGCTAAATGTAGATTTTAAAATCCTTTCTAAAACATTAGCATTGAGACTAGAAAGGGTACTACCACATATTATAAAGGAGGATCAGACGGGGTTTATTAAGGGCTGGAGATCATCTAATAATATTAGAAGGGTTTTGAATATGATTCAAGCCTGTCATCAGGGCAAGATACCAGGAGTAGTAGTTTCATTAGATGCGGAAAAGGCATTTGATAGGGTTGAATGGTCATATTTGTTTTACACATTGGAAAGGTTTGGCGTTGGACAGGCCAAATGGGTCTCAACATTGTATAGTGATCCCAAAGCAGTTGTGGTTACCAATGGATTAGGTCCGGATAGCTTCAGTGTGGGTAGGGACTGCCGTCAGGGATGCCCTCTCTCACCATTGTTATTTACGCTAATAATTGAACCACTAGGAGAAGCTATACGGGCTGATCCTAATATAACGGCCCCGAGGATCGGTACAGGTAAACATAAAATCACCCTCTATGCAGATGATGTTCTTCTATTCCTCAGTAATCCTCTGATGTCCGTACCTTGCTTAATCCAAGTTATTAATACATTTAGCGCATTCTCAGGCTATAAAATTAATTTTTCAAAATTGGAGGCTATGCCAATGGGTGGCCTTGCTATGATACCCCACTTAGTGGACGGATCCCTTTTTCCCTTTCGTTGGTCCCTGGAGGGTTTCTTATATTTAGGTATTTTTATTACCCCAATATTTGGTCAGTTATACAAGGCTAACTTTGTGCATTTACTGGAAAGGATAAGGTAGGACCTCCAGCGATGGGGAGACCTTCCAATTTCCTGGTTGGGTAGAATAGCACTAATTAAAATGAATGTCCTGCCCCGTCTCCTATACCCTATGAGAATGCTTCCGGTGATGCTGCCGAGGCTAACACTACGTAAATTATATGGCTGATTGGGTTCCTTTATCTGGAATCATAGACGGCCCCTCATTAAGAAGCTACAGCTTCCACAGACTAGGGGAGGATTGGACTTCCCAGATTTTAGGAAATATCAGTTAAGCTCCCTATTAAGTTACATAGCTGATTGGGTCTTGTCTGATCCACAATCAATCTGGCTGGACATCGAGGACTCTCAAATAGAATACCCACTTATTAACCTTTTATTTTCAGACAAGAGGAAAATCATTACGGATCACTGTAAAAACCCTATAATACTAAACACAATTAAAGCTTGGAATATGATGCGGCAAAATGAGGGCAACTCACATAAAACGTCCCCCTATGCGCCGATAGTGGGAGCATGGGGATTCCAACCGGGGTTTACAGATGCCACTTTTAAACTCTGGAGATCAAGGGGTATCTCATGTCTCGGGGACCTATTTAAAGATGGGGTCTTGATGTCTTTTGAACAGCTGCGTCAGAAATTCGGATTAGCTAATGGAGACCTCTTTCGATACTTCCAAATTCGAGACTATACAGAAGAAGACTACGTTATTAGATAGTCTTTATAAATCAGATAGAGAATGCAGTGTCCTACGACCAGTGGGGTATCCTCCATCAGTACTATTTATCATTTACTACATGATGAAGTATCGGGAGATAAGGATAATCTGCTTAAAACATGCGATCAGGATTTGGGACTAGAAATCTCTATAGAAATGTGGAATGATATTTGGGAAAACGCTAGAAGAATTACTATCTGTAACAGAACCCAGGCTATCCAGCTGAAGATACTTCATAGGGCCCATATAACACCGGTTCGATTGGCAAAATTTAAGGCAGGAGCATCTCCAATGTGTCCCAAATGCAAAATAGAGATGGGCACTATTGTACATTGCCTATGGACCTGTCATAAGATCCGTAGATATTGGACTAAAGTAGCAAGTACCCTGACAGAAATTCTAAGAACGGAAATTAAAGTGGACCCTGTATCTCTCCTTTTGGGCTTTTCGAACTTTCCCTCCCTGGATATGCACGGGAAGAGACTTTTTTCTAATCTCTCTTTCTGTGCAAGGAAAAATATTTTGGTGAACTGGGTGGCTGAGGGCCCCCCTGGACTTTCAAACTGGCACAGATTAATTATGGAATGTATTCCCCTTGACTTCCTTACAAATATGGTGCACCGAAAGACTGAATTATTTTATAAAATATGGCAGCCCTTCTTGAATTACATAAATACAGATATTTCGGCTATCCTAACAAGGGCGTTTATTTAATTGAGATTACAAACCGTTAAAGTGGAGGGCTAGAAGTTGACACAGTGCTGTCTATTGATTGATAAGATGACAGTTGAACCCAATCTCTCATTCAAATATGTGTTGCAATAAAGAACCAGAATCATGGCAGGACTTGTAGATCACCCAAAAATTGAGGGAAATGTCAGTTGATTCAGATCTTTTATGTTGTCAATTCCAACATAGCACTGTCATGCCTTGGAACCACATAATCACTTGCTTGTCAAAATGGTATGCGGTGGAAAAAACAATAAAGTAGCATTTATAAAATTGCCTTTACAACTTCAGGGCATTCTTAACAGAGAATTTTGAAATGTATTCACTGTAGGGAAACAGAAATTTGGCACAGCTAGGTCTTGCCACCAACAGTAATGATGTGAAGGGCTACATAAATTCTTTTAGTCATGGTGGCTAGTGATAACTGTAACAGAAAAAAAGAGAAACAAACATATGCATGGCACATATGAACAAGCAACAATCTGCAATTAATATTGAAAAGTATCGATCCTAAAGCTCCACAGGGAGCTTTTCAGTTTCCAATGGGTGAAGACTGTTTTGAAAAATGGTATAAATAGCCACTTTCAGTTCATTTTTTGCATGTTACTGGCCTCCTGTGGGAGTTACAAAGGCAAATGATAGCAACCACTCATACCCAACACCATCAGGATTAATCATATTTCTATGTAATTATTAATAAAGAAAAGAAAAATAAGGCATGCTGCCATGAGATTTTTAACATTCACTGAGGAGGAGCATTGGACCTCAATTTAGTATTTCAAGTGAAAGGTGACTACTCTAATTACATTTTTGGAGAACAAGGAGAGAACATTTTGGGGGGAGTGATACAGGACGAGAGGAAGAGTCATTTGAAATTCTTTTCACCTTCAATATTGATGCAATTTAGAGTAAGTCAGAAAGTGCTAGAGAATATAATGTTAAATCTTCACAAATTATTAAGATATTTGTTATAGAAGACATTTTTATTCTTTACACCTTACTTCTAGGACACTCAGAAACAACTTCTCTTGATCAAATTCTGTGTGTACATAAAAACTGTACTAATGACAAAAACAAATTACAAACTAATACCCACCAGTGAGGCTATTTACGTTTCAACCTATCACAACAAACTGGCTGCAATAGTCTACTGACAACTTTAGAAGCACAAAGTTTGCATAACAAAGAAGCAATGCAGCTATTAGATCATTTTGTTACTAAATCTGCAATTCCCAAGCTGATATTGCAGACAGGAAAGTGAGGTAGCAAGTGATTTTTGTTAATGTATATTGAGGCAAGATTTTTGCTGATGAAAGCTCCAGATATTAACATAATGGCCATCTTGACAGACTGCTTTTTGGTTAGCTCAACCTGACATCTCATTTTGGCAATAAGGGACAGAAGATTGACAGGTTGGCTGCAAATTGTTTCCACTAACTTCAGACATTAACATAAATCCTTATCTGATAATCGCATAGAAACATGATTAATTCTGATGGTGTTGGGAGTGACTGGTTTCCATCATCTGCCTTTGTAACTCCCAGAAGAGACCAGTAACACACAAAAAGAAACAGTTGAAAGTGGCTATTTATACCATTTTCCCCAAATAGTCTTAAAACCCCCTGCAGAATTTTAGAATCAATGCTTTTCATTACTAATTGTGGTTGTTGCTGCTCTGTATGGAATGTCATGCATACATTTGTTTCTCCTCTTGTTACCCCAAGCTGTCTCACCTCCTGAAGGAAGTGGTACTCCATCAATGGAGTAGCCAATGAAGAAAACTCCTATAACAAGTAAAGGTGTTTCCATTCATACAGATGGTATTCAATTTGTTATGGATTGCACAAGATTCAAGATAAGACTACATTTTCAAGAAGATAAAACCCTGAAGACTAGAGCAACAATACTATGCTTCAAATCAAGTAAATGTGAGATCCTTATTGAGCTCTTCCTCCTTTCCAATTTTATCTTGTCCAAGTAGAATCATATGAACGTACAAGTTAGGAGCAAGAGTCAGCCTTTTGGCCCTTGAGTCCGCTTTACCATTTAATAAGATAATTGCTTATCTGACGGTAGTCTCAGCTCTATTTCCTTACTTATCCAAGATAATCTTCACTCCAGCACTGCCCTGACTTGCTTGTATATGCATTTTGTTTTTATACAGAAGGTGGTGATATATGGAATTTAGCTGCCGGAGGAAGTAATGGAGGCAGGTACAATTACAACATTTAGAAGACATTTGAACAGGTACATGAATAGGAAAGGTTTCCAGATATATTGGCCAAACACAGGCAATTAGGGCGAGTTCAGCTTGGGAAACATGTTCGGCGTAAGAACATAAGAACTAGAAGCAGAAATAGGCCATCTGGACCATCGAGGCTGCTCTGCCAGTCGATCTTTCCATGGACTCAGCTCCATTTACCCCCTTACTCACCATAACCCTTAAAATTCTTTGCAGTTCAAAAATCTATCATTGTCTTAAAAACATTCAATGAGCATGGATGAGTTGGACCAAGGGGGTCTGTTTTTGTGCTGCGTGACTCTGACTCTATAAGCCACCTTAACCTGCAATTCAGTTTCTTCTTGGGCAAGGACCATGAGCTAGAGCAGATCAGATCCCGCTTGAAGTTGTGAGTTCATAAAATAATACCATTTTTACGAAAGACCTTAAAAATACAAACTCATATTTATGATACTAGATGTTGATTTAATAAACAATTTAATAGTTACATACTGAATGTTATGCTGTTTTGTTTCTGTTGATGTTTGGAGTCATGTAAATTTCCAAGTATTAAAATAGGATCATATTGTAAAAATAGTATATAAACTTTGTATTAAATGATTACCTGGAATGCCTGTTCCAATATGCTTTTAGTCAATATAGAATGGACATTTAAGACAGAATGTACAGTTGGTTCTGCTATAATGCGTGTTTTTTCAATGCGAATTGGCTTTAACGCAATTGAAGAATTTAGACCGTTATTTGTAGAACGAGAACTTTCCTTACCAATATTGGCTATAATGTGATTCCAGTCCCACGAGTTTCAATTGGGTGGTTATTGCGTGATTTTCTTATACCATGAGATTGCATAAGAACAGAACTATTGCGTTATGTCAGAATCGACTGTGGTACATAAAGAACTTAATAAAAAAAAGTTTTAAAATCGATGGTCACAGACTTGTCTTCAGATGGTATTTTAGTAGTTACCTTTTTACTATACATTATTCTGTCAAGCTTAACCATAAGTAACAATTTTCTTCATCTGTTTGCATTAGGAAGTTATTTGCAACAGCTATAGAATTCTGTAAAAGAATGAACAACAGCATAGCAAATGTCTGGAGGGTCTGGATACACAGGGCATCATCTGATAATGTCATTTTTGTAACATTAGGTAACCTGATGTGCAATTCAGCATATGATTTATTTCATGTAAATTCTTGCAACATCTACTATTAGATCCGATGTAGCCCAAGATACAGCAAGAACTGATATTCATCAATAATACTTAATAATCTGGGACTTCAACATTTTGTCTTGTCTTTTCTATCAACTAGTAGCAGTTATGGGCTGTTCTGGCTCCCCCTAACCCCAAACTCAAGGGAAAATATTTTAAGTTGTGATAATAAAATAGTATTAGCTGTGAACAAAGAAAAAAAATGTTCCAAATGCTGCAGTGTTCAAAAGAAATCAAGAGCCTATGATTAGGAAAATGAACATTTAAAACAAAAATTATACACTTACTGATGACGGTTGTTTTTTTTAAGTGCTGGATCAACCAAACAAAGTGTATCTCTAATGATGGCAACTTTTATTTCTTCATCCACAGGACTAGCAACATATTCAAAGAGTCCAGGAGAAATCTGTGGAACAAACAACACTTCAAAACCACACTTCAGCAGAGGCTTCCTAAATTCTACATTACACCACAAATCTTTGCAAGTTTTCTCACATCTCATCTTTAAAAACAGTTCACAAATAAGCCACAGTCCTTGGACAGAGTAACAATATTTCAAAAGTTATAATTTCAATCCCTCGATCTCACATAGTGAAGTACAAAAGTACACAGAGCCAGATTAAGGAAGATATTTTGTTATGATCCTAGCTGCTATTACTACTAGAGAAGGCAGATTCCAGACTGCTATCTAGCTTGATAGATCACATTTTGTGCTTTTATTTATTTAATACGATGGTGAAACACATGAAATGTGGCAAATTTGGATTCAACAATAAAAATTGTTTACTACATAAAAGAAATGAAAATAAAAAACCAAACTATTTACAAATAATGCAATTCAAAAGATATCAAAACACAGTAAAATAAATTTCCATCTATCCCAATGCTATCACTTTGCAATGCTCAAATGCTATCTATAGGCTTGATTTAATGGTTTATTCCATATTCTGATCTTGACAGTTTGATAGCCCTTTCCTGATTAGTCATGTAACTGACCCTAAATTTTCTTAGCTTCAAATAACTCCTCCAGTGTTCTATCTGAACACTTCTGGTCTGGAACTTCAAACTAAGCCCTTATATTGAGGTAACCTTTATTTTAAAAAACTGGTTTGAATTCGCTCTTTTTTCCAGGAGAGACTTTCTTACATCTAACTTCAACCAGGCTTTCTACAAATTGAAATAACAAGCTTTCTATACTCTGGGGTTTTCCAAAAGCAAAAGAAAGCCTGGACTTTTCTAAGAAAAAAGCAAGTTAATGTTTTTCAATGTTTACGATGTCCAGTTGTCCAACTGTAACCACTCTCATAATGCAAACCTATTTCCATTATCACTCCAAGAATGCATTCTCATACTGGTTTAAAACTCCATAAACATTGACAAATTAATGGTTAAAACCCTCTCATATGCACACAACAAAACCTACATGCCATTCATTCAAAATCCCAACTTCAAAATAAATGCTATGAACATATAAACCAAACACCATACATCACACCTCCCTGTGAAGAAAAACGAAAATATATCTTTAAGAGGCATTTTCATTTCCCATCAAAATATTATCTTAACACTACTTTTATATCACATTAACAGAAGTGACATCCATTAGGATCATAACACAATCTATACACTTGTCTTGATGCCACAGGAATGAGGGTACCAAATTAGGTAATGCAAGTCCCAATCTAGGTGTTTTAAACGTAAATACCTCAAAATTTTGAAATAATCTGTTAATTTCTTTTAGACCAAGCTGTGAAGTTCAATCTCAGTCACATTTTATCACATGTTCTCCCCCACCTCCCACCACCCGTCACCCCTCCAAGACTAAGGCATAAATCTCTTTCTTGGTTGGATTTGGACTTTTGCATAATTTATAATTAATATTATTCATTTTCCATTACTGCAGTCCCTTCCTCAATAAGCCTTATGTGATTTGATAAAATGTATTTGCTCACTGAAGATTTTTTAATTCTGACATGTATAAACCCTCCTTTTTCTTTGAAGTTAGCAAAGAATATTTACTTTAGTTCTTTCAGTGCTGCCTTGATGAATAAATAGGGTGAAATATCAGGGCTGGGTGATGGGCATCAATTTCAAGCAATGCTTATGTCAAATAAATCCTTAATCCAGGCATTCTTTTTGCTTTTTCTCAGATGTTTTCAACAGAGTCTCATTCCATTTGACCAAATTAAATCAGACAGTATTGTCAAATGAACTCAGCTGAGATTTAATCAAAATACACAAATTGCACTCTCTCAACATCCAACTAAATATATATTTCAGGGATGGCCGAAAACCCTAAAATTAAGTCAAGAAAATATTGCTCAATTTTAGTTGGCAAAATAAGTTATGGCACTATACCCACCATTTGCTAGAAGGTGCACTCCACTATGTTACACCGCATTCATTTGATGAACTGAATTCATGGGCAAAAGTGTTGAAGAGCAGTACACAGCATCCTTGATCTTGCAATCGATTTACAGTTCAGATATGAACCAAAGTAAAACAGGTAGAAATGCTTTATGAAAGGAATATATGCCTCATCTGAATAATGCCCGGTTTATTTAATAATTATGTTTCTTCTTATATAATGCTGACTGTTACTCCAGACAGGATTTCTGTATAAACAGCAGTTTCACATGATAGCTTCACAGGTCCCCATAGCAACAACAGCATGAATTAAAACTAAAATAATTTTATGTGCACAATACTGGGCAGTTAGGCATGCAACATTCATCAAGGACATTAGGTGAATAGTCCTTAATTGCAATGGTAACTGCAGAATCATGTGGTACATTTTAGTAATGGTGAATATTAGAGAGAACCACAGATCAAAGCATTAATTATAATGCATAACGGTCATTCTGCTAAAATGCAATGGTTGTGTTCTTGTGCAACCCCGCATTATAGAAAAATTGCACTTTAGAAACAGTGCTTAAAGTGTGGGCAAGGTAATTGCGTTACAGCTAACATACATTTTAAAAATGTGTGCTTTAGAAATAGTGTCCCTAATTTGTCAATTGCATTAGTGAATTTGTGTTAGCAAAATGTGTGTTATAACAGAACAGCCTGTATTCCATAATTACTTATGATCAAGAAATGTTGAAACATATTAATTGATCACAAGGTGAATTATTCAGTATCTTCTTATGCTACTCATTTAAAAAAATTTGTAAACCATGCATTTCTAAACCTTAAGTTAATTTACAGGTAGCTCTGCTTTATAATACACAGCTCTCTACTGTGTATTAGAGCAAAATTGGTTCTACCAGCAGACAGAAAACATTACTCTACTACAGAAAAAAAAAGCTTCTTGATGTTTTTGCATTTTCCAAGGAAGGAGTAGAATTTTTCTGCCTGGAATAAACAGAACAATAAAAATTTAAACTTAATGATGCTACACAGGCATCATACTCTTCTCATTCTGTCAGGTCACATTCACAGTGATAACTACCAATAAGGGTGCCTTCTCTTGGAATCCATGACAAAACACTGAAAGAACTGCAGGTGCTGGAAATCTGAAACAAAACAGAAATTGTTGGAAAATCTCAGCAGGTCTGGCAGCATCTGTGAACAGAAATCAGAGTTAACATTCCAGGATCCAATTACTGAGATTTTCCAGCAATTTCTGTTTTTTTGCCTTGGAACCATCCCTGGCATTGATGTATCAGGCTTAGCGTAACAATTGGATCCTGGGAGGAGTTCATGTCAGGTCACACAAAAATGCTTTGAATGCAGTCTGACCTTTTGCACCCAAAATGGGGAGGGGAAAAGACAAAGTGCCTCAATTCCATCAGTGTAGTTGTTGTGATTCTGTGGAGATGACTACATTACTCCTACACATGGATAAAGTGCTTAATATATGGGGTACAAAGGCAAAATACTGCACACTTGAAACCTGAAATTAAGACTGAAAAATCTGGAAATACTCTGCAGATCTGGCAGCATCTGTGTCAAAAATGTTAACATTCAGGTGGATGACTTATTGCCAGAACTATACTTGATATCCTGGTGTGAAAGCATATAGCTACACAAGCAGCAAAGCTTGCAAGGAATATCCCTTTCATATGGGCAGCACGGTGGCACAGTGGTTAGCACTGTTGCCTCACAGCGCCAGAGACCCGGGTTCAATTCCCGACTCAGGCGACTGACTGTGTGGAGTTTGCACATTCTCCCCGTGTCTGCTTTCTCCGGTTTCCTCCCACAGTCCAAAGATGTGCAGGTCAGGTAAATTGGCCATGCTAAATTGCCCATAGTGTTAGGTATAGGGGTAAATGTAGGGGAATGGGTGGGTTAAGCTTCGGCGGGTCGGTGTGGACTTGTTGGGCCGAAGGGCCTGTTTCCACACTGTAAGTAATCTAATCATTATTACATGATTTTAAGCATGTAATGTATTTAAAGTGTTTTTCAAACTCAGCATTTTAAAACTTTAATTTTAATTCATATGTAACAATACTGTGGTTATACAGAAATATAATATTCATTATAATAAACTGTTCCATATTTTCCATCTCAGAAACATCAGTACCCAGGCATGAAATATAAGAAAAGCAGAGATGCTTCACAAATCTTGGAGGGAAAGACCAAGGTAAAAGATTGTTTGGCAATGCAAATCAAAACATAAAAACATGACCAAGTCCCTAAGGTTAAAGCTGTAAGTCAATGATATGCCTGTTATTAGTATACCCTGTTTTTTTTACTGATTGACCTTTTAAATAACATTATTGACAGAAGGCATTTCTACATGTGCTACTATCAATGAAAAAAATTGCCACTGTATTAATTTTCACATTTCACAGTATAGATCAAAAATCTAACAACCAAGCTAAATAAATAGCAATTTGTTATTCTGAAGAGGAAGTAAATCATATTACACTAGAATCAGCATACAACATGAGAACTTGTAAATTGATTTCACACCAATATTCATTTTTGCATATGTTAAAGCAACAGGTAATGAGAGTAGACTGTAACTTTTGATGACATGTGAGCTTTGTTCAGCTTCTTGTGCTGACATAATGAATCTAATACCTGCCAAAGAGATTGTTCAAAAGTACATAACCTTTACAGAACACCTAGATTTGTTAATATTGTGAGAAACCATTATGATTGTTAAATTGTAACACTTCTGAAATGCAACCTGTTCTGTACATTAAAAGCACAAACAAAAAATATTGGAAATATTCAGCAGGTCAAGCAGCATCTGTAAGGTGAAAGGGTGTTAATGTTTCAGGTCAATGACCACTCAAAATATTTCAGATTTCCAGCTTCAGTAGTATTTTGATTTTGTATATTGATGTATTCCAATAATTTAACATTTTTGAATGTATACTATATGAATATACACAATAATTATGATCTACTACCAATTACATTGCATCCTGTTTGAGCACAATATACTGTGCCATAGTACAATGTGATGTGGGTCCATGCTAACAACACACTCCACACTGCTGTTGAAAGAGTAGGACTTATCATAAAGGTATACATCATTTTTGGGTAACCCAGTGATTTCAGTAAGGCAAAAGTTTTTTTGTAGCAGGTAACATACTCGGCTTCCAATCTGGAAAAGGCATATATTGCAAGGTGATCACGAATATTAAGGGATGAAGTATCCAAAAAAGAAAAAAAAACTTCCCTTAAAAATACCTAAGTAACAAGTACTGTGCGATTCTTAATGTCACTAAACAACACCTAGAGCACAATCATTGCTTTAGAAAACTTTAGAAACTAAAATTATAGCATTTTCAATTTCTATTTGGGTCAAATTCTACATAAAATCTCTGTACAAAAACATAATAATCATATTACATGGTGACCAAACCTGTGACATGTGACATTGAAGATGATAGCCAACCCAATGTATCTGTCACCTTAACCAAATTACATCTTCACTTTTTCTATGACTGATTTGAACTCGTTTTAAGAGTTGAAATATATCAATTTGAATAGTATCTTAGTCAGCTATGCCAATGTTTTCCTTCAATGTGTTAAGGCAAACATTTTAATGCGCCAAGTGGCTCCAGGCCTCTTACCTCCTGTTCATGCTCTATTCTCATGCTGGGATTGGCATTCACCTCCAATAAAATAGGCTTCATGTTTTTCATCAGAAGTATATCAAATCCTAAAATCTGTGTAAATAATAGTACAATTCATTAGAGACCATAAAATTTTAATATTTCATTTTAGCCATTATCTTCACTTTCCATTTATAATTAAATGCAGGAGACTAGAGGTTGTAATATGATTAGGTTTAAATTCCCGATAGAAAGAGGGGGAAAAAAGCATAAAAATAAAATCAGATTAGAATAGGGCAAATTTTAGAAAAATTTAACAAAGTGAGGTGAAATGAACTGAGAAACTGGCAAGCCACATGATAAAAGGGAATCAATGTCAAGTTTCAAAATGCTGTGCATAAAGATAGTAAACTAAAATTTAAGAGGATACTAAGTGACAACCACAAAATAGCCTAACCCTAACCTTTGACCTTAAATCTATGCCCCTTGATTAATGACGCCTCTACTAATGGAAAAAAAGCAGGCAGGGACAAGGTAGGACTAATAAATTAAACTGCATTTATTTCAATGCAAGGGGCCTAACAGGGAAGGCAGATTAACTCAGGGCATGGTTAGGAACATGGGACTGGGATATCATAGCAATTACAGAAACATGGCTCAGGGATGGGCAGGACTAGCAGCTTAATGTTCCAGGATACAAATGCTACAGGAAGGATAGAAAGGAAGGCAAGAGAGGAGGGGGAGTGGCATTTTTGATAAGAGATAGCATTACAGCTGTGCTGAGGGAGGATATTCCCAGAAATACATCCAGGGAAGTTATTTGGGTGGAACTGAGAAATAAGAAAGCAATGATCACCTTATTGGGATTGTATTATAGACCCCCAAATAGTCAGAGGGATATTGAGAAACAAACTTGTAAGGAGATCTCAGCTATCTGTAAGAATAATAGGGTGGCTTTGGTAGGGAATTTTAACTTTCCAAACATCGACTGGGACTGCCATAGTGTTAAAGATTTAGATGAAGAGGAATTTCTTAAGTGCGTACTAGACAATTTTCTGATTCAGTATGTGGATGTACCCACTCGAGAAGGTGCAAAACTTGACCTACTCTTGGGAAATAAGGCAGGGCAGGTGACTGTGGTGTCAGTGGGGGAGCACTTTGGGGCCAGCGACTATAATTCTATTCATTTTAAAATAGTGATGGAAAAGGATAGACCAGATCTAAAAGTTGAAGTTCTAAATTGGAGAAAGGTCAATTTTGACAGTATTAGGCAAGAACTTTCAAAAGCTGATTAGAGGCAGATGTTCACAGGTAAAGGGATGGCTGGAAAATGGGAAGCCTTCAGAAATGAGATAACAATAATCCAGAGAAAGTATATTCCTGTCGGTGAAAGGGAAGGCTGGTAGGTTTAGGGAATGCTGGATGATGAAAGAAATTGAGGGTTTGGTTAAGAAAAAGAAGGAAGCATATGTCAGGTATGGACAGGATAGATCGAGTGAATCCTCAGAAGAGTATAAAAGCAATAGGAGTATACTTAAGAGGGAAATCAGGAGGGCAAAAAGGGGACATGAGATAGCTTTGGCAAATAGAATTAAGGAGAATCAAAAGGGTTTTTACAAATATATTAAGGACAGAAGGGTAACTAGGGAGAGAATAGGGCCCCTCAAAGATCAGCAAGGTGGCCTTTATATGGAGCCACAGAAAGTGGGGGAGATACTAAATGAATATTTTGCATCAGTATTGACTGTGGAAAAGTATATGGAAGATATAGACTGTAGGGAAATAGATGGTGACATCTTGCAAAATGTCCAGATTACAGAGGACGAAGTGCTGGATGTCTTGAAACGGTTAAAGGTGGATAAATCCCCAGGACCTGATCAGGTGTACCCAAGAACTCTGTGGGAAGCGAGAGAACTGATTGCTGAGCCTCTTGCTGAGATATTTGTATCATCGATAGTCACAGGTGAGGTGCCGGAAGACTGGAGGTTGGCAAACGTGGTGCCACTGTTTAAGAAGGGCGGTAAAGACAAGCCAGGGAACTATAGACAGGTGAGCCCGACCTCAGTGGTGGGCAAGTTGTTGGAGGGAAGCCTGAGGGACAGGATGTACACATATTTGGAAAGGCAAGGACTGATTAGGGACAGTCAACATGGCTTTGTGCATGGGAAATCATGTCTCACAAATTTGATTGAGGTTTTTGAAGAAGTAACAAAGAGGATTGAAGAAGACAGAGCAGTAGATGTGATCTACAAGGACTTCAGTAAGATGTTCCTCCATGGGAGACTGATGAGCAAGGTTAGATCTCATGGAATAAAGGGAGAACTAGCCATTGGATACAGAACTGCTCAAAGGTAGAAGACAGAGGGTGGTGGTGGAGGGTTGTTTTTCAGACTGGAGGCCTGTGACCAGTGGAGTGCTGGAGTGATTTGGATGTGAGCATAAGAGGTACAGTTAGTAAGTTTGCAGATGACACCAAAATTGGAGGTGTAGTGGACAGTGAAGAAGGTTACCTCAGATTACAACAGGATCTGGACCAGATGGGCCAATGGGCTGAGAAGTGGCAGATGGAGTTTAATTCAGATAAATGAGAGGTGCTGCATTTTGGGAAAGCAAATCTTAGTAGGACCTATATACTTAATGGTAAGGTCCTAGGGAGTGTTGCTGAACAAAGAGACCTTGGAGTGCAGGGTCATAGCTCTTTGAAAGTGGAGTCGCAGATAGATAGGATAGTGAAGAAGGTGTTTGGTCCGCTTTCCTTTATTGGTCAGAGTATTGAGTACAGCAGTTGGGAGGTCATGTTACAACTGTTCAGGACATTGGTTAGGCCACTGTTGGAATATGGCACATAATTCTGGTCTCCTTCCTATCGGAAAGATGTTGTGAAACTTGAAAGGGTTCAGAAAAGATTTACAAGGATATTGCCAGGGTTGGAGGATTTGAGCTATAGGGAGAGGCTGAACAGGCTGGGGCTGTTTTCCCTGGAGTGTCGGAGGCTGACGGGTGACCTTATAGAGGTTTACAAAATTATGAGGGGCATGGATAGGATAAATAGACAAAGTCTTTTCCCTGGGGTCGGGGAGTCCAGAACTAGAGGGCATAGGTTTAGGGTGAGAGGGGAAAGATATAAGAGAGACCTAAGGGGCAACCTTTTCATGTAGAGGGTGGTATGTGTATGGTATGAGCTGCCAGAGGATGTGGTGGAGGCTAGTACAATTGCAACATTTAATTTGGATGGGTATATGAACAGGAAGGGTTTGGAAGGATATGGGCCGGGTGCTGGCAGGTGGGACTAGGTTGGGTTGAAATATCTGGTAGGCATGGACATGTTGGACCGAAGGGTCTGCTTCCATGCTGTACATCTCTATGACTCTATTTTCCTTATAATCTTATTCACTTTTAATCTTCACTATTTCAAGGAAAACAACCCTAAACAATACAATCTTTGCTCAGCTCAGACCTTCCAGCCCAGGCATCATTCTGGTAAAGGTAAATCTCTGCTGGTCGCTTTTCAGTGCATCTTGTCATTCCTGTAATGTAGTGATCTGAACTGCATGCAGTACTCCAATTGTGTCCTAACGAGCATTTTATACAATGTCAGCATAATCACCATGCCTTTGTTTTCTATGCCTTGACTAATAAAGGTAAGCATCCATGATTGTGGCAGAGAAGGATGTTTCATCCAGAGTTCTTGCGCTCCGTCCATTCATTTCTTTTCCTCCTTTCTTTCTCTCTCGTTTTCTTTTCCATTTGTCTTTTTTCCTCTTGTACCAGCAGCCAGGAACGGAGTGTGGAGGATATGACGGCCAGTGGACTGGAATAGTAGTGGCCAACTGCCCTGAGCGGGTGACTGCCAGCAGACCAGAGTGAAGGTCATCCCACATGGAAGCTCTTGTAAAAAGATTGTATTTGTCTATCATTTTACTTTATTTCTTATTTTCCTAATTTCATCTATGTGTATTTGCAACATAGCATAACCTTTCTTCTTTATTTTCTCTTCCTTTTGTACCTAAGATGGTGCCAGGTATTGGCAACATTGTACACCTTTCACTACTCCTGATCTTTTGTAACTTGAGTACACATGACAATAAACCTAATTCTAATACTTTCTTAATCACCTTCTTTAGCACTGTCCAGGATCCTACCATTGATAGTGTAATCCTTTGCCTTGCTAGCTCTCCACTAGCATATTACCTTTCAGTTTTCCAGATTGAATTCTATTTACCAAAGTTCTGCCCACCCAAGCAGTCCTTTATATCCTTCTACAGTTTATGGTTGTCCTCCGAACAACTTTCATGTCTATGCACACTTCTTATTCGTACTTTCTACATTTATTTTCAAATCATAATACACATCACAAACAACAATGGCCTCAGCACTGAGCCCTGTGAAAGCCAGTCTTAGAAATTTCCCTCAATCATCACCTTCTGCTTCCCTCTTCTCAGCCAATTTTGAATCTAACTTACCCCTTTGCTGTGGATCCCATGTACTATTGTGCTCCCAAACTGGGAGCCAAGCATAAACACTCAGGAATGTGTTTGTCCCTTTTGTGGTTTTTTGATTTTAAGTATATGGCCTCATTTTGATGAGCCTTCCAAGAATCTCCTTCTTCACTGAATAAATGATTCATTGATCAACATTGCAACCTCCCGCTCTTCAATCCCTGTCTAGATATCATCTGAATATCCTAAAACCAGGAATATTGAGCTGACAATCCTGACTATCTTTTAGCCAACTCTCTATCATAACTATGATGTCCTAAGCACACATGCCTATCTCTAACTTCTGCTCCTCTATTCCTCCGGGTTTCTTGAATTAAAATACATTCCATTTAGCCTTGTAAAAGTATCTCATGTCTAGCCTATATTTCCACTGCCTTCCAGACTCACTTACTCATGTTTTAACTTCTAATTCCACCTCAGCTGTCCTCACCTCTGAGCAATTTGCAAGGATCCCATCCCTCTACCAACCTAGTTTACACCAGCCCCAACAGAAATGGTCCCAATCCCAAAGGAATCTGAAACTACTGTCCTGCAATACTTCTCCAGTCACACATTCATCTGCTCTGTTCCTCTTTTCTTACACTCACTACCGTGTGGCACTGGGAGTAATCCAGAGATTATTATGTTTGACGTTTTGCTTTTCAATTTCCTCCCTTAAATCTGTTTTCAGGACCTCTATTTTTCTTTCCTCCTATATCATCAGTCTCAACATGGACCACTCCTGTCTGTTCACTCTCCCCCTTCAGCCATTGACTGCGATTCATGGTGTTAGCGCGGATGAAATGATCTCAGTCCGAGCCCAGAGTGCGGTTCGACAATCGGTAATTTATTAAAGTGTTTAACACCGGCAGAGACCAACCGAGGTCTGAATCTCGATCGCTCTCCCGTTCCACGCGCGATGTTACAAGTTATATACTTCATGAGTCAGGATGTAGGAGATTGGGTATGAATGAGTGTGAATGGTGGCAATCATGGCTGGAGTATGTGTGAATGTCAAGCTTCCTGCCGTCCTCGGAGAGTCGGCAGCATACACAAAAGGTGTGCTGTTTATCTTTACGTAAATGGGTCCGGGTGCTATCTGCTTGTCTCTCCGTGAGGGCTGGAGGCTAGCATCCCCGTTTGTTACTTCCAAAGTGTATGTTAGATTCATCCTGTTCGTTTGGTGTTTGCCTTTTGTATAGGACTGTTTTGCATGATCAGGTTATGGGTGTGTGTCAGTTGGAGCCTTGACGAGATTAAAAGGTGGGTTTTGATCTGTGAGTCATGACCATTGTCTGGAGTCCTGACTAGTGTCTGGTCCGGTGTGTATTCGGATCTGTCTTTGGGCCCCCTCCTCCTGATCATGTGGTTGGGCTGGCAGCTGCTGTTTTAGAATGAATACTGTTTGCTTTAAAATGGATACTGCTGGCTCTCCCGATGTGGGCCTTGCTCCATGGTAAACATGGGGCGGTTTATCACCCCCCTTCAATGGAAACAACATACTATTTTGGAAGCATGTCAATGGCTGTAAAAGTATCTGCCTACTCCCTTTACTAACAAATCCTACACCACTATTGACCTGCCACACTTTTCCCCCCACTAGCAAACTGCATTGTGCCACGGCCTATGATCTGGTTGGCCTTCACAGAGGAATGATCAATCCCATTGTTTAAGGCCAAAAACAATTTGCAAGTGAAATATGCAGACTTGAGTATTTCTTCACGGCCTGCCTGTTCCCTTTTTCTGTTTGGCTGTCATCATTCTTTCTGATTGCATTTCTTTAATATGCAGGATGATCATGTCCTGAAACCATGAACCCCTCAGCCTCATAATGCCTCCAGCTGCCATTCAGACTCCAAACTGAGGAAATCGAGTTGCTCCAACCAAAGGCATCTCTTGTACACATGATTGTCCAGACTGCACAAAGCATCTAGGATTTCCATAGTGCAGGATATGCCTAAGCTTCCCAGATATAATTCAACTAAATAGAATATGGACATATTACTTCTACTTTGGTCTTGATTAGAGAGATTTTATTCTTGTTTGTGTTCAGAGTCCTATTCAGGTCCATCACCAGTCTGTCTGCTTCTCCGCAGTGGTTCTCATCTTGCCCACTCCTTTCTGTGATGCTGACTGACCAACATAGGTCCTCACCTCACATGCTCCTTAAGATACCATTATCTGCTCTTGTTAGACAGGAAGATACAACTGGTAATGAATTTAACCTGAGGGTCTTGATGCCCCAGGTGAGGGGCAAGGTGGAAAAGGGGGACCTTAACAGTGACTTCAGCCAGAATTGAACCCAAACTGTTGCTTCACTCTGCATCACAAACCAAATGTCCTATTGATTGGGCTAGCTAACTCAATGCAGTTTCTTGGTAAAACTCAGTACAACTGTGACACTGTCAATGTTTCCAACATACCACAGTAGAGGGTACTAATGGAACAGTTATTAGCACATTGTCATTGTAAGTATCACTTGAAAGTAAACTTTAGAAGTTGAGTTAAGATTAGTGTAGATTGGAGCAGTTTTCAACACCAAAGATCAGCAAATTACTGGACACAGTAAACATAAAATGCAAGGCCAAATCAGAAATAAGTTCTCTCCAGCAGTACTTATACTGTGAGAGCTGATATTTCAACTATACAACAGAAAATTCAAACCCTGACCCCACTAGAGATAATACTGTATATTGCTGTAAAGAATAATAATGTTTCATTTCAGACTTCAATCACACAACATATAAGGATTCTTTGGGGACTTGACAGGGTACATGCAGAGAGGTTGCTTCATCTTGTGGGGGAGTCTAGGACCAGAGGGCATAAGCTCAGAGTAAAGGATCAATCAGTTAGGAGGAATTTCTTTTGAGGTTGTGGATGTGTAGAATTTGTTACAGCAGAAGGCTGTAAAGTCTAAACTGAAAAAAAAACTGCTGCTGTAAATCAGAAACAAAAACAGAAATTGCTGGAAAAGCTCAGGTGTGGTAGCATCTGTAGAAAGAAATCAGAGTTAATGTTTTGGATCAAGTGACACTTCCTCAGAATGGACTGTACAGACTGGGTCAATAAGCATATTCAAGGCTAGATTGACAGATATTTAATCAGCAAGAGAATCAAGAGAATATGGAAAAGGTAGGAAAGTGGGTTCATAAGAATCAGATCAGCCATGATCTCAATAAATGGAGGAACAGACACGAAGGCTGAACAGATTACTTTAGCCTCTATGTCTTATGATCTTATAACAAAAAACAAATTGTGATGATACTGCCCCTTCGAAGTTGTCCTTGGTTTTCTTCAAGAGGGGTCATAAAGGCAGAGATGGCAATATGTCTACAGCTATATACTTTAAAACAATAGCAGGGGAGTGGCCAGTTCTCTAGGTTCAGGTTAATTTTGTCCAGAGTATGATTTAATTTTTTTTTTTAAGGAGTGAGTCAGAAAACTGCTGGAAACCAAGACTAGCAGCTACAGTGAGAAAGGGATTCATGCTTCAACTTTCTCTCTGAAAACTGTCCTGCCTGTAAGACTCTGTGTTTGAATTAACCTTTTGCCAACAGTGTGCTTATGGGAATGTTGCAGGGATTGGAACGGCTGTTAAGTCGTGATATTGTGTTGGGTTATCAAATAAGTTATTCTAAATTCTTTTTTTTATTGTTAATGTTTCATTTGTAATGTTTAAATAAATTCTGTTTTGTTTAAACCAGAGTTGTTTGACCAGCTGCATCACTCCTGGAATATCACTTTATATCTGAATAAAACAAAACGTCAGGGTCTGGGCTACCTTCTTAAAACATTTTGAGGGGTCTGGCCTGGTCCATAACAACATGGATTAACTGAATAAAACTGATATACTTGGAGCAGAAGTCCAAACAAGGAAATTCAAGATCTACACTTCTTCCTCTTGCAAATGTATTCTGTGTCTGCATGCTTAGGGCATTACTATTGCAGCTCCCATGCCCTGTTTAGAATCAAGAATTTTGTGTTATATGCAGGAAGATCCAGCTCATTAGAATTTTGCTTAATTCATGGGTTTGGATTTTCTGATTGTCAGATAGTTGTTATTCAGGCACATGTAGGAGTTTGATTCCAGCATTGGGTGACTGTCTGTGTGTAGTTTGCATATTCTCCCACTGTCTGCGTGGGTTTCTGTTGGGTGCTGGTTTTCTCAGATTGTCCAAAGATATGGATTGACTATGTTAAATTGTCCTTAGTGACTAGAGATGTGTAGGCTAGGCGAATTGGCCATGGTAAAATGCTAAGTTACAGGGATAAGGTAAGACGCTGCATGTGCGTGCTCTTTGGAGGGTGAGTGCAAACTCAATGGATGAATGGTCACTTTCTGCACTGTAGGGATTCTATGATTCTATTGTATGACTCCTGTTGCTTATAAATCCTGTAGAAATCCCATCATAGCAGACTGCAAAGTTATTGCTTATAAGATTTAAGATTTCACTAGGCAATTCCTCTGTGCCTGGAACTTTCTAAAGGTCTCCATTTAAATTGGAAAATTCAGAGGGTGCTGTTGAAATTAAGTAAAACAGCGACACAGGAAAAATTAGAGTATTTTGCACATACATACAGAAAACAGACCACATTTATTTCAGACCCTCCAACAAAGGCCACATTCCACGGATCACTTACAACCTCCTCAGACCTTGACCTGACACCTGCAAGACCAGACACTCATTCACTGCTCCAGGTCAGATTCCCCTTCACCTACTCTGGAATCAAACCCCACTTTTCTCTACTCTGGACCCCTTCATCTCACAGGCCGATCACCTTTGACCCACTATGGAACTGCCACCCTACCACCCAATTGAGGCCTTTGCCTAGTCAAGACCAAACCACCCCAGCTCTGTACCTGGCCACCTTTCATTCCTCTGGGGCCTGACCACCCTTTACCTCCCTCACCTTTTACTACTTTAAGCTGGGTTCATAGACACCTTCTCTCCACTACCTCAAAGATAATATAGTAGTGAACCATAAGACATGTAACATAATTAAATTTTGAAAGTAATAAATAAACTTTACAAGGTATTGCCATTTAAGTTGTTTCTTTGTTACTGTAGAGATTGTAACAAGGTCAGCTAGGTACACCTCATAAAAAATGAGTTTCCTGAATGGACTAGATTAACAACCTCAATCAGGGATTCCTGCCTGTCATAATAATAGGGGTGTCATACATTCCATTCACTCAGAGCTGGAAGACTGTCAAGGACTCTCCATGTGTAAAGACTTGGTGACAGGATATCAGTGGAGTTATTTAATTGGCAGCAAGAATGGAATTAATGATGTAACCATGCAAAAGCACCTATTAGCTGAAGCCCAACTAGACTTCAAACAAACAAGGTAAAAACAATGACTGCAGATGCTGAAAACCAAATACTGGATTAGTGGTGCTGGAAGAGCACAACAGTTCAGGCAGCATCCAACGAGCAGCGAAATCAACGTTTCGGGCAAAAGCCCTTCATCAGGAATAAAGGGGCTTTTGCCCGAAACGTTGATTTCGCTGCTCGTTGGATGCTGCCTGAACTGTTGTGCTCTTCCAGCACCACTAATCCAGTATTCAAACAAACAATACAACAGGCTTTATTATTGGAAAATGTGGCAAGGGGAACATATGAGTTGCAGGGAACGGACACCCTCACCAGTCCAACTGAACTTGGAGAAAACCACTTGAGCGGAGATAATTGCATAGCCTCACTCAGGACATATCCTGAACAGAGGAAATCCAGGTCAGCCCACAGAAAAACCCCAAAACAAAGCCAAGCCCAGGCCAAATGGTTAAAATTTTCTTCATGATTCAGGCCAGTAGTTGTTGCCAGTATGCAGATTTTGAGGCAGCAAAAGAGTCCCATGAGACCTAAACTGAGTAAGAGAACTCATAGGCCATATGCAGGACAGTGTGCACCCTGGGAAGTCTACCTAATCTGGTTTTGAACAGTTAAATTGCTCAGCAACATCCAAATCAGATTTAATCAAAATAAACATCTGCTTAAATGGTCACTTGATTCTAATGGAGGTCAATACTAGTGTGGCCATTTCAGTGATCGCAGAACCAGTCTTCAATAAAATTCACTTTGGATTCCAACTCTTAGGTTTGCGCAAGACTGAGAAACTATACTGAGGAACCTTCACAGATTAAGGATACAACTTCAGTTCTGGTGTCTTATGAGAAGCAGCAGGTTCAGTCACCACTGTGATTATATTAAAAGGCTCTGGCCCAAACTTAATGGAGTGAAATTGCTTGAGAAAGATTCACCTAGTTTGGCTCAACATTTTTTCGAATAGAAATTGGCTGCTTGAGTGAAGTCCTAATTAAATGACTGGATGTTTTTCAGGAAACTGTGGGGAATATCAAAGGAGCTAAGGCCACCTTACCTGTTGACACGGAAGCAATTCCATGAATCTGCAAGGCCCACTGAGTGCCATTTGCCTTACGGGCAAAAGCAGAGACAAAAATTAGAGGCTGGAAAGTGAAGGAATCACCAAACCTGCCAGTTGATGGAATGGGCAGCGCAGGTTATACTGATTGTGAATCCCTACAAGTAAGTTTGCCTGTGTGGGAATTTTTATCAAACAATAAAATGCATCTCGCAGCTGGATAAATACCCAATCCCTCACATAGACAATTTACACGCAAAACTGAGAGGGACTGTCTTTCACAGAGCTGATCAAGAGTCATATGTACCTGCAGTTGTGGTTAGAGGAAAGTATTAATAGGCCTGTGTGCACTAGTTTATATGACTATTTGCAACTATAATTTGTTTTTGATGTGAACAGTTATTGTTTAGTCGCATAGATTTTGGAAAAATATTCTATGGAACATATGGGATGATATTTAATGAAGGTGACACTGTTTACTCTAAAAAGAACACGAGGAGCTGGAGATCTTCGAAACATAAAAGTGGATAAATCTCCAGGGCCTGATCAAGTGTATCCCAGTGGGAAGTCAGGGAAGAGATTGCAGGGCCCCCAGCAAAGATATTGGTATAGTCTACAGATACAGGTGAGGTGCAAGAGGACTGAAGAATGACTAATAACAAAGAAAATCTAAAGCGCAAGAATAGGCCCTTTGGCCCTCCAAGCCTGAGCCGATCCAAACGTACTGTCTAAACCTGTTGGTCAATTCCTAAGAATTTGTATCCCTCTGCTCCCCACCTACTCATACATCTGTCCAGACGCATCTTAAATGAATCTACCGTGCCTGCCTCTACCACCTCTGCTGGTAACGCGTTCCAAATGCCCAACCACTGTGTGAAGTACTTGCCGCATGTATTCCCCCTTAAACTTTCCACCACCTTGAAAGCATGACCTCGTTATTGAATCCTTCACCCTGGGAAAAAGCTTGTCTCTATCCACCCTGTCTACACCCTTCATGATTTTGTAAACCTCAGTCAGGTCCCCCCCTCAATCTCTTTTTTTCTAGTGAAAATAAACCTAACCTACTCAACCTCTCTTCATAGCTAGCACCTTCCATACCAGGCAACATCCTCGTAAACCTTCTCTGCACCCTCTCTAAAGTGTCCATATCCTTTTGATAACGTGGTGACCAGAACTGTACACAGTATTCTAAATGCGGCCAAACCAATGTCTTGTACAATGTTAACATGACTTGCCAGCTGTTATACTCAATACCACATCCAATGAAGGTAAGTATACTATATGCCTTCTTGACCACTCTATACACCTGTGCAGCAACCTTCAAGGTACAATGGACCTGCACTCCCAGATCTCTCTGTTCATCAACTTTTCCCAAGGCTCTTCCATTCATTGTATAATTCACTCTATAATTAGACTTGTCTAAATGCATCACCTCACATTTGTCTGGATTGAAAGCCATCTGCCACTTTTCCACCCAACTCTCCAGTCCACCTATATCCTCCTGTATACTCTGACAGTCCCTTATGCTTTCTGCTACTCCACCAATCTTGGTGTCATCTGCAAACTTGCTGATCATACCAACAGTGCACTCTTCTAGATCATTTATGTATATTACAAACAACAGTGGCCCCAATACTGACCCCTGTGGAACACCACTGTTGTTCCTTTTTTTAAAAAAAGAAAGGCTGGAAGGAGAAGCCTAGGAACTATAGACCACTGAATATAGAACATAGAACAATACAGTGCAGAACTGGCCCTTCGACCCTCGATGTTGCGTCAACCTGTGAACTCCTCTAAGCTCATTCCCCTACACTATCCCATCATCATCCATGTGCTTATCCAAGGATCGTTTAAATCTGCCTAATGTGGCTGAGTTAACTATATTGGCAGGCAGGGCATTCCACGCCCTTACCACTCTCGGAGTAAAGAACCTGCCTCTGACATCTGTTTTAAATCTATCACCCCTCAATTTGTAACTGTGTCCCCTTGTACAAGCTGATATCATCATCCTAGGAAAAAGACTTTCACTGTCTAGCCTATCTAATTTTCTGATCATCTTGCGTGTCTCTATCAAATCCCCTCTTAGATGCCTTCTTTCAAATGAGAACAGACTCAAATCTCTCAGCCTTTCCTCATAAGACCTTCCCTCCAGACCAGGCATCATCTCATCTGCACCTTTTCTAATGCTTCTACATCCTTCCTGTAATGGAGTGACCAGAACTTAACACAATATTCCAAGTGCGGCTGCACTAGCATTATGTATAGTTGCAGCATAACATTATGGCTCTGGAACTCAATCCCTCTACGAATAAAACCTAACACACCATATGCCTTCTTAACAGCTCTATCAACCTGGGTGGCAACTTTCAGGGATCTATGTCCAATGACCCCAAGATCCCTCTTCACATCCACACTACCAATAATCTTTCCATTGACCCAGTATTCTGCCTTCTCGTTATTTTTCCCAAAGTGAATCACCTCACCTTTAGCTGCATTGAACTCCCATTTGCCACCTCTCAGCCCAATTCTGCAGTTTATCCAAATCCCCCTGCAACCTGCAACATTCTTCGAAACTGTCCACTACTCCACCAACTTTAGTGTCAGCTACAAACTTACTAACCCATCCACCTATGTCTGCGTCTAAGTCATTTATAAAAGTGACAAAAGCAATGGTCCCAAAACAGATCCTTATGGCACACCACTAGTAACTGGGCTACAGGCTGAATATTTTGCATCAACCACCAATCTCTGCCTTCCTTCAGAAAGCCAGTTTCTAATCCAAACTGCTAAATCACCTTCAATCCCATGCCTCTGCATTTTCTCCAACAGTCTACTATGTGGAACCTTATCAAACTGAAGTCCATGTACACCACGTCAACTGTTCTACCCTCAACCACATGCTTGGTCACTTTCTCAAAAAACTCAATGAGTTTGTGAGACATGACCTGCCTTTGACAAAACCATGTTGACTTTCTGAAATCAAACTGTTGCTTGCTAGATGATTATAAATCCTCTCTCTTATCCTTCCAAAAACTTTTCCTATAACAGAAATAAGGCTCTTTGGTCTATAATTACCTGGGTCATCTCTACTCCTCTTCTTGAACAAGGGCACATTTGCAATCCTCCAGTTCTCTGGTATTAAACCTGTGGACAATGATGACTCAAAGATCAAAGATCAAAACCAAAGGCTCCGCCATCTCTTCCCTAGCTTTCCAGAGAATCCTCTGATAAATCCCATACAGCCCAGGGGACTTGTCTACTTTCACTCTTTCTAGAATTGATAACATTTCTTCCTTAATAACCTTGATCCTTTCTAGTCTAATATCTCGTATCTCATTCTTCTCCTCTACAATATTATCCTTTTCCTGAGTGAAAACAAGAGAAATATTCATTTAGCACTTCTCCGATTTCCACAGGGTCCACACACAACTTCCTACTTCTGTCTTTGACTAGCCCTATTCCTACCCTAGTCATCCTTTCACTCCTCACATACCTATAGATAGCTTTAGGGTTCTCCTTTACTCTATATGCCAAAAACTGTTCATGTCCTCCCTTTGTTCTTCTTAACTCTCTCTTTAAATCCTTCCTAGCTAATCTGTAACTTTCCGTCGCCTCATCTGAACCATCTCGTCTCATTGTCCCGTAAACTTCCTTCTTCCGTTTAATGAGATGCAATTTCTGTAGTAAACCATGATTCCCTTAACTTATCACTTCCTCCCCGCCTTACAGGGACATACCTATCATGGACATGCAATATCTGTTTCTTAAACCTGCTCCACATTTTGATTGTCCCCATACCCTGCATTTTGCTACACCATTCTATGCATCCTAAGTCTTGCCTAATCACATTATAATTGCCCTTGTCCCATTGATAACTCTTGCCCTGTGGCATGTACCTATCCCTATCCATTGCTAAACTAAACGTAACTAAATTATGGTCACTATCTCCAAAGTGCTCACCTACCACTAAATCAAACACCTAGCCTGGTTCATTACCAAGCACCAGATCCAGTGTGGACTTCCCTCTTGTCGGCCTTTCGACATACTGTGTCAGAAAACCCTCCTGCATACATTGGACAAAAACTGCTCTATCCGACATAATAGAGTTATAGCATTTCCAGTCAATGTTAGGGAAGTTAAAGTCCCCCATAATAACCACCCTGTTCCTTTCACTCCTACGCAGAATCATTTTGCCAATCCTTTCCTCTACCTCCATGGAACTCTGCGTAGGCCTAAAAAAACTCTCAGCAGTGTGACCTCTCCTCTCCTGTTTCCAACCTCAGCCCACGCTACCTCAGTAGATGAGTTCTTGTCAAAAGTTCTTTCAGCTACCGTTATACTATACTTGACTAACAAGGCCACACCTCCCCTTCTTTTACCACCTTCCCTGATCTTAATGAAAGATCTAAACCCTGGAACCTTCAACATCCATTCCTGATCTTGCTCTATCCACGTCTTTGAAATGGCCACAACATTGAAGTCCCAGGTACCTATCCATGCTGCAAGCTCATCTACCTTATTTCAGATACTTCTGGTGAGGAAGTAGACACACTTCAAACCAGCTTGCTGTCTGCCAGCACATTTCTGTGACCATGAAATCCTGTCCATGCCCTCCCTACTTTCATCCTCCCGTTCACTGGAATTACACCTCAAGTTCCCATCCCCTTGCTGAGCTAGTTTAAACCCACTCAATTAGCACCAGCAAATTTCCCACCCAGGATATTAGTATAGTATGTTGGAGGGGAGCTTGAGAGATAGGATTTACATGTATTTGAAGAGGCAAGGACTGATTAGGGATAGTCAGCATTGCTTTGTGTATGGGAAAATGTGTCTCACAAATTTGATTGAAGTTTTTGAGAATGTAACCAAAAGGATTAATGAGGGCATAATGGTAGACATTGGCTAAATGGACTTTGTCTTTGACAAGGTTCCACATGGTAGACTAATCAGTGAAGTTATATCTCATGGGATTCAGGGAGAGCTTGCCAACTGGATACAAAATTGCTTGACAATAGGAGGCAGAGATTGTGGTGGAGGTTGATTTTTCTAAGGGTTGTGACCAGCGGTATTCCACAGGGATTGATGCTGAGTCCACTTTTGTTATATAAATGATTTGGATGAGCATGTAGGAGGCATGATTAGTAAGTTTGTGGATGACACCAAAATTGCTGGTATAGTCAAAAGTGAAGGAGGTTATCAAAGATTAGAAAGAGATCTTGATCAATTGGGCCAATGGACTGAGGGGTGGCAAATGGAGCTGAATTTGGTTAAATGAGAGGTATTGCATTTTGGTAAGAGAAACAAGAGCAGGACTTAAACAGTGAATGGTAGGGCCTGAGGTAGTGCTGTTGAGGAAGTTTATAGCCTTGAAACTTGCCCTTAAACATTTAGACTAAAATGTAATTTTGACTTATAGAACACATTTACTGCACACTTGAAAATAGACAGGCAGGGAGGGTAAGGTAATTAAGAACATTTGCCTTAACATCTGCAAATCTGTATAAACATGACACCAAGTGATAACATTCTTGGCTGTTCTTTTGTGAAATTAATAAACAATGTTTAATTCTGACCTCGGAACGAAACTCTGTATCGATTAACTTCCCTCCCGAATTATTGTGCTTCGCTATTATCTGTCTAGTTCAGAGCATGCAGTGCTTTCATTAACTTTCATGTTTGTGACAGTACCGCCTTTGCAAATTGGTGTATAAAAATAGTCTGTTTGTGATAGTATAACTGAGTAGCTGTCCGGGGCTCTTGGAAGAAGAGCGATTCCTACTCACCTGGGCTAATACAATCCAGTTAGCTTGACTTATAGGTATCCGTGTTATGTTGTAACAGTAATGCTATTAAGAAAGGGGATAATTAAAATTAAACTAATTTGTCTGTAAGAGGTTTTTTTATTCCAGACTTCCAAAGAGTACGATCTCTGGGACGAACCGAGAGAGGCTTACAGGTCTAGTCCACAAAGGATTCCCTCGGCCATCTCAAATCTGTACTTTAACACTGTCAGGATGGTTAAGTGTTTAGCATGTTTGCTTTTATTGCCCAGACCATTGAGTGTAGGAGTTGGGATGGTATGACTGTACAGGAAGTTGGTGAGGCCACTTTTGGAGTGTCAAGTACAGTTCTGGTCACCCTGCTATAGGAATGATATTATTACTTTGGAGAGGGTTCAGAAAATATTTACCAGGATGTTGCTGGGAGTGGAGGGTTTGAGTTAGAAGGACTGGCTGGGACTTTTTCATTGGAGCATAGGAGGTTGAGGGGAAACCTAATAGAGATTTATAAAATCATGAGAGGCATAGGTAAGGTGAATAGCAAGGCATTCTTTTCCCTAGGGTGAGGGATTTCAAAACCACAGGGCATATTTTTAAGGCAAGAGGGGAAAATTAAAGGATGAGGGGCAACTTTTTCACACAGACGGGGGTTCATACGTGGAAGGAACTGTAAGAGGAAATGATAGGTGCAGGTACAATTACAATATGCAAAAGACATTTGGATAGGTACATGAATAGGAAAGGTTTAGAGGGATATGGATTAGAGAGACTAATTTAGTTTGGGAAACTTGGTTGGCATGGACTAATTGGACTGAAGAATCTGTTTTCGTGCTGTATGACTCAAACCACAACCATTAATTGTTCACACTTGCCACCTTGTCTTAGTAAAGATCTATGAAATTGGTAAACTAAAAAGGGACAAGGAGGTACAAAAGGGACAATCTTATAAAATTATTGGTATGTTAAAGAATGAATGAGGTGACAGTGAGAAGTGATGTTACTTTTAAAGAACAAGATCAGGAATTAGGCATAAGCTATTTTGCCAATCCAAAATTGACCATGAACTGTTCATATACTGTTAGTGCACTAAAAAGCCAATTACAACTCAAGATTCCTTTGATCTTTAAAAGGAGTAGTAAGTAGTAAGAGTTAATAAAGATTGGGTTTTAGTCACTCAATGGTCAAGAAAAAAAATCGAAGACAAAAGGAGAACTTCAACAGAACAGAATAGGAAACCTGCGCCCAGTCAGCCAGTCTTGCAAACTGGTATTCCAATGTGACTAAACCAAAAAAAAACACTTTTTATTCGGTATTGTTTCTTTAGTACTCGTCATGATAAACTTAGTATGCTTGAAAACATATTTGTACCTGGAATGGGTCCTGGAATTAATCATGACCAGGAAACTTTAGATTAGCTCTGTAAATGGCTCTAGTCTTACAAGCCCATCACAAAATCTTAATATTGCAGGCAGCTATAATCAATACTGGATAACTCTAGCACATACACATTTAGCACTTGGCTACAGAACCAAAGAGCATAGCTTCATAAGTAAGTGATGCCGTGGGAAATATTAAGTAGACTTGGGGTGTTTCCTCAGAGAAAAAAAAAGTAAATCCTTGGCTGTTGTCAGACACCTCCTGGCAGTCTATTTCAAAGGATTTTATAAACAACTACAGTAAATGCCTTCTTGAAATCAGAAGGCCTGAAGAGACCAGTGAATGCCGGAAACAGGACTGTAAAACTTCAATGATTAAGCACTGCAAAGGAAGTCAACAGCTTAATCATAAAACTTATAATACTGAGATTCATGGACCTGAACACCGCAGTATTACAAAGGACAATACAATAACACAACATACTGACCTGAAAGCATGTCGGTCCAGGTTTTCCTGGAGGAATATATGTTTGATGATAAACTTTTAATTCAGGAACCAATGCAATAATAGCCCTAATTACTAATGTGATAATATCCGACCACATTTTCTTCACATCATAGCCTCGCATAGAAAGCTTGGTTACAATACTTGAAAATGTCCTTTTGCTTCCAGTGTTTACACTGTCAGAATGAATGAAATTTCCACTATGGACATTCAGAGAGTAGTTTGTTAAGTGCATAAATACTCGATGAAAATTTTTACTGTTAGGCTCTTGATATGGTTCTGTACAGAATCTAGACAGACCGTCTTTGGCTATGTAGATCTCCAGTGGGTCTAATGATTTGAGCAAGACATACAATCGAATGTCAAATTTCAATTTATCGATCAGTAATGGCTTGCTGATATATTCCTGGACCACTGCTGGCTTGCTATGGAGGTTGGCCAACATTCGGACATCATTAGAATCTTTAATGAGGTAGATTCCATCACCTTGGGATCCTCCATCTGGCTTTACAATAAAAGTAGGTTTCCAAGATGAATCATTTTCTTTTGACACACGTACCTACATGTAAAAACAAAGTAAACATTAAATGGTTTATATAGCAATAATGTCTTTTCAATTACTCAGTAACGATACTAAATGAATATTTTGCATCAGTATTTACTGTGGAAAAGTATATGGCAGATATAGACTGTCGGGAAATAGATGGTGACATCTTGCAAAATGTCCAGATTACAGAGGTTGAAGTGCTGGATGTCTTGAAACAGGTAAAGGTGGATAAATCCCCAGGACCTGATCAGGTGAACCCAAGAACTCTGTGTGAAGCCACAAAACTGTGTGAAGCGAGCAGTGGCTTCTTGCTAAGATATTTGTATCATTGATAGTCATATGTGAGGTGCCGGAAGACTGGAGGTTGGCAAACATGGTGCCACTGTTTAAGAAGGGTGGTAAAGATAAGCCAGGGAACTATAGATTGGTGAACCTGACCTCGGTGGTGGGCAAGTTGTTGGAGGGAATCCTGAGGGGCAGGATGTACATGTATTTGGAAAGGCAAGGACTGATTAGGGATAGTCAACATGGCTTTGTGTGTGGGAAATCATGTCTCACAAACTTGATTGAGTTTTTTGAAAAAATAACAAAGGGGATTGATGAGGGCAGAGCAGTAGATGTGATCTATATTGACTTTAGCAAGGCGTTTGACAAGGTTCCCTCTGGGAGTCTGATGAACAAGGTTAGATCGCATGGAATACAGGGAGAACTAGCCATCTGGATACAGAACTGGCTCAAAGGTAGAAGACAGAGGGTGGTGGTGGAGGGTTGTTTTTCAGACTGGAGGCCTGTGACCAGTGGAGTGCAACAAGGATCAGTGCTGGGTCCTCTACTTTTTGTCATTTACATAAATGATTTGGATGTGAGCATAAGGGGTATAGTTAGTAAGTTTGCAGATGACACCAAAATCGGAGGTGTAGTGGACAGCGAAGAGGGCTACCTCAGATTAAAACAGGATCTGGACCAGATGGGCCAATGGGCTGAGAAGTGGCAGATGGAGTTTAATTTAGATATATGCGAGGTGCTGCATTTTGGGAAAGCAAATCTTAGCAGGACCTAATAACTTAATGGTAAGGTCATAGGGAGTGTTGCTGAACAAAGAGACCTTGGAGTGCAGGTTCATAGCTCCTTGAAAGCGGAGTTGCAGGTAGATGGGACAGTGAAGAAGGCATTTGGTATGCTTTCCTTTATTGGTCAGAGTATCGAGTATAGGAGTTGGGAGGTCATGTTGCGCTGTACAGGACATTGGTTAGGCCACCGTTGGAATATTGCACATAATTCTGGTCTCCTTCCTATCAGAAAGATGTTGTGATACTTGAAAGGGTTCAGAAAAGATTTACAAGGATGTTGCCAGGGTTGGAGGATTTGAGCTATAGGGAGAGGCTGAACAGGCTGGGGCTGTTTTCCCTGGAGCATCAGAGGCTGAGGGGTGACCTTATAGAGGTTTACAAAATTATGAGGGGCATGGATAGGCAAAAGTCGGGGAGTCCAGAACTAGAGGGCATGTGTTTAGGGTGAAAGGGGAAAGATATAAAAGAGACCTAAGGGGCAACTTTTTCACACAGAGGGTGGTGCATGTATGGAATGAGCTGCCAGAGGAAGTGGTGGAGGCTGGTACAATTGGAACATTTAAGAGGCATTTGGATGGGTATATGAATAGGAAGGGTTTGGAGGGATATGGGCAGGGTGCTGGCAGGTGGGACAATATCTGGTTGGCATGGACGGGTTGGACCGAAGGGTCTGTTTCCATGCTGTACATCTCTTTGACTCTATGAATAAACAGACCATGACCATAACTTCTCCCATAACTGGAAGCTACAAAGAATTCACTGCTTTGATTTTTTTCTACATAAAGGATCTGCTAAAATTATTCTTGCTACCATTTCCTGGAAGATTAAAATATTTGAGCCAGCATTTCACTCCAGCCGAAAAAGACACTCAATATCTCCAATACTTTTCAAATTTCAGTCTTTCTGCATCAACTCACAGAGGAGTCAGTATTTCCTCAACAAAACTCAGGAAGTCTAGGTTATATTTTCACTGACATAAAAAGCTCAACTCCCTCTCTTGCTGCAATTTAGACTGCTCATTGTATTGAAGCCTTTGACGTTATTTTGTCACCAGGCTCTATTTCTCTGATTGCCACCCTCCACAAATTCCAACATTTTTATGGAGTGCATTTAACCTATTGAAAACGCCAATGTATTTCATAGGAATACAATGAAACAAAAGGGCTCTGACTGTTACAAACAAGATGCTGCTTGTTTGGGAAAGTTTGAAGGACATCTATCACAAGGGCAACAGGGAAATGGAACATGCAGCAAATTACGACATAGTGTTTTGGATGATTTCAGTTTTACAGGGAGAATATGGGACACTAACCAGGACTACATTGGAGTAGTCAAGACCAGCTGTAATGAACATTCCTGCAGCAGATGAGCAAAGACAGAAGGGAAATCCATTTGCGTTTACAGAGGTGTAAATAGGCAGTTATAAGGATTGCTCAAATGAAGTTGAAGCTATTCTCAGGATGCAATGCAACATCAAGTTTTCAAAATCTAAAACCCCATCCTCACATCCTGGCTTGTACAAAATCTTGCTCACCGTATACTCCCATCCTTATTGATTTAGATGGGTTTCAAATCATCCAATTGTTAAATGTAATATCCTCATCATCTAAAAATCCCTACATAGCCTGGTACCATTATACCTCCATTCTCCTCAAACCTTATACCTCTGAGCTTTTTGCTTCAGTCATCCCTGTATATCTTCACATTCCATTCTGTGTTATCCCACTAACTCAAACTTTACTGCCTCACCTTTCATCCCTTCTTTGAATGCCATACAAATGTCATGGTTAACAGCACATTTATAGGAATAGGAATAGGCCATCTGAGCCGGTTATATCATTCAGTGCAATAACGACTGGTATGTGGCCTAACTTTATATCACCTGCCTTTGACCCGCATCCCTTAACTTTGCTTAACAAAATATATCAATCTACCTTAGATTTATTTGTTAACAGGAGTCCTCATATTCTGGAAAATTAAATTTTATTCATCAGCATCAGGTACTTCATGGTTTTGACATAATTTTCATGTCAAATTTTGAGCTAGTCACCAATAGATACAGAACACAATTAATTTTTAAAAACATATTTCTTATGAGTTAGAATAGAATGTAGCATCAAATTCAAATGAAAATTAGAAATTGCATGAAAGTAACAGAAAGTAGAGAATGACTAAGCCAATCCCAGTCAATGATGAAATAAAACAGGTTTGCATGTTAGCACCAACCCTCTTCAGCATGTTTTCTTTTTGATGCCTTCCATAATAATGATCCTGGTATCAATATCAGATATCACATGGTCAGAAAACTGCTCAATCTGAGACAAACGTAGGCAAAGACTAGTCTTCAAGGATATATTTTCTGATTTCATATTTACTGTTGACTGCATACTAGCTTCCCTTTCAGAAATGGATATCCAATGCAGTATATGTGACAACTTCAGCCCTTTGATTTACAGGCGAATAATTTAAGTAATAAAGCAGGTTGTTCTTATTCCAGGAAATTCTTATTCCAAGCCCAAGACCAGATGTGCTGTTAACCATGGCATGGTAGAGGCAAAATTAAAAAGACAGTTCCTGTCCACAGGGTTCACTGAGATGATTCTTTTGGCATGCCAGTACTTGACATTTGTTAATGTCTCTCTTCTCCAGGTACTTTCACCTGCAAACAGAAGAGATCGACAAACTGGTTTGCTATGTATAAAGTCTCTAACTTGTTGGTGAAAAGCAATAACGTGCAGTAACTAATGGGAGAAAATAAACTGGCATTCTTCAGGCATGAGGAGATTATTTTTACCGCAGCAACTAAGATAGCATCTTTCTTTCAGGAAGTCCAAAGATTTCTGACCAACTTGTTCACACCCATGAACCGTGTAACTACCTGGGAGGAAATAACAGTTGTGGGCAGACAGAAAGTCTTTGTCACTCCACAGACTAATCAATTACTTGTTGCTTTCAGTACTTTCAGTACACACTCTCTGGTGGTAGTTCATCTACAACTGTACATCGCCAACTTATCGAACAAACAAATACGAAAACAGTGCTTAAAATAAAGTGCTGGTGGTTTTCTTTTAAAAACATAGTAATCACTTCCACAATCCTTGGTTTTTAAAGGAGGCCTTTTCTCAGTTCAATCCACATTAAAATATACATGAAAACAAAAAGACACTTTACACTAGAATCTGTCAACAGTGGATATTTTCACTTACCTCAGCATCTCTAAACTATCTATAATGACAATGAGAGCATGCAGGAATTGCCATATGAAATGGAGCCTTGGCAGACTTTGGACAGTCTGCACATAAAAAGAAGTATTCTACCTTCCCAATTACAAGTCTATAAAACAACATTCCTCCTCGCACTTCTCTGTGCATGCAAGATCTAAAATGTAAACCAGTGTCACACCATGAAGTTCAAACATTTTCACTTAAGCTGCCATTGAAAGATTCTGTAGATTAAGTGGCAAACCAAATTACCAGGCAGATGTAAATGTCAATCACGTGTGAGGGGAAATTGCGGTCTTTGAAGAAGGAGGCCCTCTGGGTTGTTCGGTATTGGAATTGGTGACTATATCGATGACTGTATCGGTGCTACCTTGTGCTCCCACGAGGAGGTTGACCAGTTCATCCACTTTACTAACACCTTCCACCCCGACCTCAAATTTAGCTGGACCGTCTCAGACTCCTCCCTCCCCTTCCTAGATCTCTCCATTTCTATCTCGGACGACCGACTCAACACAGATGTTTACTATAAACTGACTGACTCCCACAGCTAGGTAAAAACAATGACTGCAGATGCTGAAAACCAAATACTGGATGAGTGGTGCTGGAAGAGCACAGCAGTTCAGGCAGCATCCAACAAGCAGCGAAATCGACGTTTCGGGCAAAAGCCCTTCATCAGGAATAAAGGCAGTGAGCCTGAAGCGTGGAGAGATAAGCTAGAGGAGGGTGGGGGTGGGGAGAGAGTAGCATAGAGTGCAATGGGTGAGTGGGGGAGGAGATGAAGGTGATAGGTCAAGGAGGAGAGGGTGGAGTGGATAGGTGGAAAAGAAGATAGGCAGGTCGGACAAGTCCGGACAAGTCAAGGAGACAGTTACTGAGCTGGAAGTTTGAAACTAGGATGAGGTGGGGGAAGGGGAAATGAGGAAGCTGTTGAAGTCCACATTGATGCCCTGGGGTTGAAGTGTTCCGAGGCGGAAGATGAGGCGTTCTTCCTCCAGATGTCTGGTGGTGAGGGAGCGGCGGTGAAGGAGGCCCAGAACCTCCATGTCCTCGGCAGAGTGGGAAGGGGAGTAGAAATGTTGGGCCACGGGGCGGTTTGGTTGATTGGTGCGGGTGTCTCGGAGATGTTCCCTAAAGCACTCTTCTAGGAGGCGCCCAGTCTCCCCAATGTAGAGGAGACCACATCGGGAGCAACGGATACAATAAATGATATTAGTGGATGTGCAGGTAAAACTTTGATGGATGTGGAAGGCTCCTTTAGGGCCTTGGATGGAGGTGAGGGAGGAGGTGTGGGCACAGGTTTTACAGCTCCTGCGGTGGCAGGGGAAAGTGCCAGAATGGGAGGGTGGGTCTTAGGGGGGTGTGGACCTGACCAGGTAGTCACGGAGGGAACGGTCTTTGCGGAAGGCGGAAAGGGGTGGGGAGGGAAATATATCCCTGGTGGTGGGGTCTTTTTGGAGGTGGCGGAAATGTCGGTGGTTGATTTGCTTGATGCGAAGGTTTGCAGGGTGGAAGGTGAGCACCAGGGGCATTCTGTCCTTGTTACGGTTGGAGGGGTGGGGTCTGAGGGCGGAGGTGCGGGATGTGGACGAGATGCGTTGGAGGGCATCTTTAACCATGTGGGAAGGGAAATTGCGGTCTCTAAAGAAGGAGGCCATCTGGTGTGTCCTATGGTGGAACTGGTCCTCCTGGGAGCAGATATGGTGGAGGCGGAGAAATTGGGAATACGGGATGGCATTTTTGCAAGAGGTAGGGTGAGAAGAGGTGTAATCCAGGTAGCTATGGGAGTTGGTGGGTTTGTAAAAAATGTCAGTGTTGAGTTGGTCGTCACTAATGGAGATGGAGAGGTCCAGGAAGGGGAGCGAGGTGTCAGAGATAGTCCAGGTAAATTTAAGGTCAGGGTGGAATGTGTTGGTGAAGTTGATGAATTGCTCAACCTCCTTGTGGGAGCACGAGGTGGTGCCAATGCAGTCATCAATGTAGCGGAGGAAGAGGTGGGGAGTGGTGCCGGTGTAATTACGGAAGATCAACTGTTCTACATAGCCAAAGAGACAGGCATAGCTGGGGCCCATACGTGTGCCCATGGCTACGCCTTTGGTCTGGAGGAAGTGGGAGGGTTCAAAGGAGAAATTGTTAAGGGTGAGGACCAGTTCGGCCAAACGAATGAGAATGTCAGTGGAAGGGTACTGTTGGGGACGTCTGGAGAGGAAAAAACGGAGGGCTTGGAGGCCCTGGTCATGGCGAATGGAGGTGTAGAGGGATTGGATATCCATGGTGAAGATAAGGTGTTGGGGGCCGGGGAAACGGAAGTCTTGGAGGAGGTGGAGGGCGTGGGTGGTGTCTCGAACGTATGTGGGGAGTTCCTGGACTAGGGGGGATAGGACAGTGTCAAGGTAGGTAGAGATGAGTTCAGTGGGGCAGGAGCATGCTGAGACAATGGGTCGGCCAGGGTGGTCAGGCTTGTGGATCTTGGGAAGGAGGTAGAACCGGGCAGTGCGGGGTTCCCGGACTATGAGGTTGGAAGCTGTGGGTGGGAGATCTCCTGAGGTGGTGATGAGGTTCTGTATGGTCTAGGAGATGATGGTTTGGTTATGGGGGGGTGGGGTCATGGTCGAGGGAGCAGTAGGAAGAGGTGTCCTCGAGTTGGCGTTTGGTTTCAGCGGTGTAGAGGTCAGTGCGCCAGACTACCACTGCGCCCCCTTTATCCACTGGCTTAATGGTGAGGTTGGGATTGGAGCAGAGGGATTGGAGGGCTGCGTGTTGTGAAGGTGAGAGGTTGGAGTGGGGGAGGGGGGACGACAGGTTGAGGCGGTTAATGTCCTGGCGGCAGTTGGAAATGAAGAGGTCAAGGGCAGGTAATAGGCCAGCGCGGGGTGTCCAGGTGGATGCAGTGTGTTGGAGGTGGGCGAAGGGGTCCTCGGAAGGTGGGCGGGAGTCCTGATTGTGAAAGTAAGCTCGGAGGCGGAGGCGACGGAAGAATTGTTCGATGTCACGTCGTGACTCCCACAGCTACCTAGATTACACCTCCTCCCACCCTGCCCTGTGTAAGAACACCATCCCATATTCCCAATTCCTTCACCTTCGCCGCATCTGCTCCCAGGAGGACCAATTCCAATACCGAACAACCCAGAGGGCCTCCTTCTTCAAAGACCGCAATTTCCCCTCACACATGATTGACGATGCTTTCCACCGCATCTCCTCCACTTCCCGCTCCTCCACCCTTGAGCCCCGCCCTTCCAATCGCTACCAGGACAGAACCCCACTGGTCCCCACCAACCTCAGATACATCGCACCATCCTTCGTCATTTCTGCCACCTCCAAACAGACCCCACTACCATGGATATATTTCCCTCCCCACCCCTATCAGCATTCCGGAAAGACCACTCCCTCCGTGACTCCCTCGTCAGGTCCACATCCTTCCACCAACCCAACCTCCACTCCCGGCACCTTCCCCTGCAACCACAAGAAATGCAAAATTTGTGCCCACACCTCCCCCCTCACTTCCCTCCAAGGCCCCAAGGGATCCTTCCATATCAGTCAGAAATTCACCTGCACCTCCACACACATCATTTTCTGCATCCGCTGCACCCGATGTGGCCTCCTATCCATTGGGGAGACAAGCCGCCTACTTGCGGAACGTTTCAGAGAATACCTCTGGGACACCCGCACCAACCAACCCAACTGCCCGGTGGCTGAACACTTTAACTCCCCCTCCCACTCCGCCAAGGACATGCAGGTCCTTGGCCTCCACATATCCCTGGCCTCCTCCATCGCCAGACCATGGCAACACGACGCCTGGAGGAAGAGCACCTCATCTTCCTCCTAGGAACCCTCCAACCACAAGGGATGAACGTAGATTTCTCCAGCTTTCTCATTTCCCCTCCCCCTGCCTTTTCTCAGTCCCAACCCTCGGACTCAGCACCGCCTTCTTGACCTGCAATCTTCTTCCCAACCTCTCCGCCCCCACCCCCTCTCCGGCATATCACCCTCACCTTAACCTCCTATCGTATTCCCAACGCCCCTCCCCCAAGTCCCTCCTCCCTACCTTTTATCTTAGCCTGCTTGGCACACCCTCCTCATTCCTGAAGAAGGGCTTATGCCCGAAAGGTCGATTCTCCTGCTCCTTTGATGCTGCCTGACCTGCTGCGATTTTCCAGCAACACATTTTTAAACTCTGATCTCCAGCACCTGCAATCCCCACTTTCTCCTACCTGAGCTGATATGCCATACATTTACACCATATTAAGACAGCAACAGATTGCACTGGCTTGGCCACATAGCCATAATGCTTACACTGCCTTTACAAAGGGAATCTTTTGTAGAAAGCTTGAGTGCAATACACGCACTTGTGCTAGTCCAAAGGAAGTGCTACAAGAACGCCAATAAGCTTCACTTTGTGAAGTTTTGATGTTGATATCAAGTCCTGGGAGAAGCTTGCCCAGCATAGATACACTGCTGCAATTAAATTAAAAATTTTGCAATTTCTGTTTTGAAAGAAAGTGCGTCTCAGAAGCAGAGAGAAACCGCATTGATAGCAAAATGCAGTAATTTGTCTAAATCCCAATCATCTATAGCATTCTGTCCATTTGCTGATCCTTCCAGTGTAGACTGGCTTTAACAGTCACCCATATCCAAACGAGAACTTTCTCAATTCTTCCAGGAATAATGCAGTGTATAACTCATCTCCTGACACACCAAAACCTGTCCACCATCTACAACGCACAATCCAGGAGTATGATGGAATACTCCACACTTGCCTGAATGAGTACATCTCCAACAACATTCAATAAGCTTAACATCATCCAGGACGTAGCAGTTTGATTGATTAGGACCACATCCACACGCATCCACTTCCTCGATGACCAATACTCAATAGCAGTAGAGTACCATTTACAACATGCAGTGCACTGCAGAAATCCATCAATGATCCTTAAACAACACCTTTCAATCCATGAGAACTACAGATAGTTCTTTGATAACGTGATGGTTGCGTACTTGTGCAACCCCGCACTGTATAAAAATCATGCTTTAAAAACAGCGCTTGAAGTGTTGGCAATGTAATCACTTACAGCCAACATGTTTTAAAAGTTCCTGCTTTAGAAACAGTGTACCCAATTTGTCAATCACATTGCAGCGAATTCACACTAACGAAACACGCGTTATCGCAGAATGACCTGTACCATCTAGAAAGACTAGGCCAGTAAATACAAGAGAACAATGCCACCTTAAGTTTCCTTCCATGCCACTCATCATCCTGAATGTATCACTGTTCCTTTTGTGTCATTGGGATGAAAATCCTGGAATTTTCTCCCTAATGCCATTGTGGATCTATCTGCAGTACAGAGATTGCAGCAGTTCAAGGCAGATCAATCACTACCACTTTCTTAAGGGCAACTAGGGCTGGGCAATAAATGTGGTTCCAGCCAGTGATGCCCATGCCCCATGAGTGAATAAAAAATGATAAATATAGGTCGGTCAGTTATAACATATGTTTCGCTAACATGAATTGACTATAATGTGAGTGATGAATTGGAGTACTGTTTGTAAAGCGTCAAGTTTTAAAACATGTGTTGGCTGTAACGCGATTACGTTGCCAACTCTTTAAGTACTGTTTATAAAACTCGAGTTTTTTTTTTAACATGGGGTTGCACAAGAATGCAACCATTGCATTATAGAAGAACTACCTGTACTGTCATCTTCATCTTGCAGAACAAAGAAAGATGATGAGATTATATGAACTGAAAACAAACAAAAGCTGTATGGTGAAAACAAAAAAAAATACATTGCAGCAACAGAGAAAAAACTGTGATAAAAACATTGCACCTAGATGACATTTTTGAGGTATACAATTGTTATATCCCTCTATTTTGGAAATTTGTGACCAAGAATTAACCTGATCATTTTTATATGCATTATACTGCAAGAAAAGTGGCAAGCTTTGAAATCTTAATTTTGTTTTGCATTCTTCTGAATATAAATTGATTTTATATTCCCACTTTTATTTCCAATGAAAAACTATTGATGTGATCTTTTACAAAAATATTGTTTTCTTTCTCTTTCCTTTTCTGGCCCTTAGATAATGAGTGACTCATGCTTAGGTTTTTTCGGTGTGATAAATGTTCACATTTAATTTTTTTTTACGAGCATCAGCAGGACATTGAGATTGTGAAATGGAAGGTTAACTCCTTAGCCTGATCCCATCTCCATCCAGTATTATTACACACAATTTTGGGCAAGGGGACTTGGTGGGGTCAGAAACTCTGGCCTTAAAGATAATGGTGAATTATAGTACTACCTTGGCTGAAATCAGTTAACATAAATGTAGAGAAGGTCAATGGCTATGATTAGCCAACAACTCAATCAACTGACTATCATGATGGTAGATGAGCTGCATGGTCCTTGGTGTTTGCTCGTCTCGCAAGTCTCAGTGTCAACAAATTGCTTTACAATGTTTTTTGGGAAATAAATGATCATGTTTGCTTCAAAACTATCTTTCAAGGGTTAATGACATTATGATGAATTAATAATGGAAAAAGAGGAAATGGCAGAGGCTTTAATCAGTGTTTTGCATTTGTCTGAGTAAAGGATGCAAACAACATTCCAGGAGTAGATGAAAAGTCAAAAGACAAAGGGTAAGGAGGAACTTAAAAGCAATTACTACTACTAGAAAAATAGCAATAGGAAAACTTAAAACTAACAAGTTCCCTGCATTGAATGGTTTGCAGCCAGAGTCTTAAAAATAGTGGCTACAAAGATGCTTGATGGTTGTAATCTACTAAAATTCCCTTGTTTACATCCAGTGGATTGAAAAATCCGGAATGCAATGGCAGTATTCAGAGGAAAGAGACAAAATGGATGAAATTCTAGGCTAGTTAGCTTGACATATATCATTGTGAAAATGCTAGAATCCATCACTAAAGAGATAGTAACTGGACAATTAGAAAATCATAATACGGGTCAAAATGGTTTTGTGAAAGGGAAATAAGTGTAGAGTAAGTTAATTACACTTGTTTGAGGTGAGCTGTGAGGAGGAAGTAGAGAAGCTTCAATGTGATTTGGACAAACTGAGTGAATGAGCAAATGCATGGCAGATGAAGTATAATGTGAATAAATGTGATATTATCCAGTTTGGTAGCAAATGAGGAAGGTAGATTAACTGAATGGTGATAGATTGGGAAAGAGGGAGGTGCACTAAGACATGGGTGGCCTTGTACACCTGTTGTTGAAAACAAGTATACAGGTGCAACAGGTGGTGAAGGTGGCAAATGGTATGTTGGTCTTCATTGTGATAAGATTTGAGCATTGGGCAAGGATGTCTTGTGCAATTGTACTGGGCCTTTATGAGACCACACCTGGAGTACAGAGGAACCGCGATTATCCGAATATCAATTATCCAAATATCGGATTATCTGAAGGAGACCTCGAGTTCCCAATAGAACATTATATCAAAGACGTGTTTCCAACACTGATCGCGTCTTTTGTTTACAGTGATTAAAGAGGCACTATGTCCAAATGACTGACTGCCCATCCTCTTTCTCTCTCCCCATACTTTCCCTGGAGTTCGACACAGGGGTGTACCCTAAACCCCCCCCCCCTTTCCCAGATAATCTGCCCAACATTGTTCAGTATAGGGCAAAGGGGGAACCTGTCAAAAAGTTGCAGTAAAAAGTATACGCTATTTGGAGACTCACCCCCAAAAGGCAGCAGCAGCAGTCTTGTTGTTGATATCCAGTCTGGCTGCTGCGGAAAGGGGGCGGGGGTGGGGGTGGGGATGTTGGACGGGTTTGGGGGGCAGGTGGGGATGGAGTTGGGATGCAGGCAGGGGCAGTGTTGGACAGGGTTGGTGGGTGGGCAGGGGGCAGTGTTGGAGGGGGTTGGGGGGCAGGCAGGGGTGCGGTGTTGGATGGGGTTGGGGGGGGGGGGGGCGGGCAGGGCGCAGTGTGCTGCTGCCTGAGTACATACAGCTCCCAGTCGGGAAGCAGACTTAAAAAAAACCTCTGAGCCCTAGAAGAAAGGTATTTAATTGATTAACTGAATAAATTGATTATTCGAATGAAATAGTGCCCACCCATCTAGTTCAGATAATCGAGGTTCCTCTGCATTGTGCTCAGTTTTGGTCTCTTTATTTGAGGAAGGATGTTCTGGTTATGGAGAGAAGGCAACAAAGATCTACTAGACTGATTCCTAGGATGTCAGGACTGATATATGAAGACAGAGTGGATCGACTTGCAATATATTCACTTGAGTTTAGAAGAATGAGGGAACAAATCTCATACAAACCTACAGAATTCTAACAGGAAGGCAGGAAGGATGTTTCCAATGACCGAAGAATCCAAAGATGATGGGTTGGGCCAATTAAAACTGAGATGATAAGACATTTCTTTAGCCAGAGAGTGGTAAGCCTGTGAAAGTCTCTGACACAGAAAGCAGTTGAAGTTAAAATATTTTCTATCCAGTTTCTATACAGTTCTTAAGGCTGAAAGGATCAAAAGGTATGGGGAGAAAGCAGGAACAGAGTACGGACTTGGATGATCAGGCATGTTCGTATTTCATGATGGAGCAGGCTTGAGGAGCTGACTGGTCCAATACTGCTCTGATTTTCTTATAACAAATACAGTGGATAAAGGAAAAATGGTAGATGTAGTGCATTTGATAAGGCATCTCATAAGGGTTACATCATAAAATAAGAGCTTATGGTGTTGGGATGATACATTAGACTCTGGACAGAGGATTAGCTAGTTCACCAACAGGAAATCTAATCAAGAATAATAGATTAAATTGCAGCATAGCAAACTATACGAGTCACTGAGATCAGTGCTGGGATCTCAACTATTTATAATTTGTATTAATGACGCAAATAAAATTACCAACTGTCAGCAAATTTGTGACAACGTGCAGATAGGAAGAACAGTAAGTTGTTGGGAGGATAGAAAAAGTCTGTACAGGGATATAGATAGGTTAAGTGAGTAGACAAAGGTTTAGCAGATGGAGTATATTGTGGGAAAATGAGAGGCTGTCCACTTTGGTGGGAAGAATAGAAAAATAAAGTGAAAAGAGAGAGAGATTACAGAATGCTGTAATCTACAGTTCCTGTAGAAATCACAAAAGATGTAGGGCCAGCAAATAATTTGGAAATTGGACAAAATGTTGGCCACTTTGACAAGGGGGAAGGTGTATAAACGTAAAGATGTCTTGTTACCCTTGTAGACAGTGCTGGTGAGATGACTCCTGGAGAGACTAATGTACAGCCGTGGTCATCTTACTTAAGGATGGACATATTTGCATTGAATCTTATCTGAACAACCTCCAATCACTTCCAAGGACTGAAAAGCTTGCCTTATGAGAAAAGGTTGAGCAGAGTGGTAGTCACATGGAATTCAGAAGAATTACAGATGACTTAATTGAAATATACAAGAATGAAAGGATATTACTACTTGTGAAAGAGAGCTGGGAGTACACTTTTAAAATAAACGCCCATTTAATATGGCAACAAGAAGGTTTTGTTTTTCTCTGAAAGTACTTATCTTGGAATTATCTTTCCCCAATACAGTGGCGGCTGGATAACTGACTAAATTCAAAACTGTGATGGACAGCTTTTCACTGACAAGGGAATCAGTGGTTATGAGATAAGCAGCAAAAGTGAAGCCAAGGCCATAATCAGATCATCTTAGTGAATGGACAAATAACTTCAAATGCCAAATGGCCCACTCCCATTTCTTCTGTTCTTATGTTTAACTCTTAACTTTGATTCTCTTTTAATAAATGGGTAATAATTTTCATCAATAATAATATCCCAATTAATAAATGCTGCATCATTCATACTCTGACTGGTTATCAAAAAGTGCACACAATACTCCAACTACCTGTTCAATTATTTTTATTTGCTGAGTTCAAGTGGAATCATTCTATTTTTACAGGCAAACATAGCAGGAAGGTCCCACAAATATTAGTGGTATGAATGATTTTGACAGTGTCTGTTGAGAAATAGAAGTTGGCCAGTACACCAGGAGTACTCCCCATTCATATTTAAGTTACTCCATCAATGAATGTCTACAGCTGAGATGGCAGGCATGCTGTATTTTAACACCCCATCCCAATGTTGACATCTCCAAAGCAGTACTCCCTTTGTATTGTAAGATGGCACTTTGTTACATTATACATTCCGATTTTAGTAGGGTTTGAATTGATGAATTGACTCAGGAACAAGAACACTACCATAAGCAGCAGAATCACAAGAGTCATTGTGTTCACACAGAGCATTTCTCAATGTTATCGGACATATTTTGAGAAGTGTCTGAAGCTCCCATTTCAGGCAGGAGAAGGCTTGTTGCAAGAATCAGTGTCAGATTATGTCACTCAAACTCTGACACTATTTGAATTGTTGTTCAGCAAGATCAGCAGTGCTTTCAAAAAAAACAACAAAAGCGGAGTTGCTTTCATTTTTTTTATGGTTTCTGTATGGGCTAGGCATTCTTCCTTAACATTCTGTACTAAAAGGTAGATTTAGATTCAGTTTTCTGTCATTAAACGTCATCAATAATCGTGTTTATATTTATAAAGAATAATTCAAACATCTAATGAATAGAAAAACATTTCCTGACAAACAACATGACTCGGGATATTCAAATTGTGTGTGCCTTTTGATATCCAGGCATTAAAAAAAAATTAATAAAGTTACAGCAAACATCGCCTGGAAGAGTATCCACATGCTGTGCCTAATTAATGACAGCTCTAATATATTAATGATACAACCCTCGAGCTATATGAAGATATAACATGAAGCAAATCCCAAAGGCGTTCATGGCTTAACTACAAATTCAATCTGTTGTTTTAGGCAGTTTTGGCTAAGCTCCTGAGACTTCCAGCTTTGAGGCAGGTCACTCATGTCCACTGTAAGTATCATGCAGTCTTGCTACTTGCATACATTATTACATAATGGGACAGTGCAAAATTATCTACAGCACTGCTATGTATATTATTTACACCGTTCTACGCATCAATTTGAAAATATTATATGGCTACTGCACTTGGCATTAATAAAACATTTCTCTTGGCATTAAAATCTTAACAGAATTTATTTTAAATGAATAATGCCTGCAAACAACCACAGTACCAGAAAATGTTTTCTTCCTCAAAAATGAAAAACGTTTTGGAAATTGAAAAATCCCCTAGGATCTACAGACAGCAAAATTATTTTCAGACCAGATGACATCAACTATCACAGTAGACTTATGATGTGGAGGTGTCGGTGCAGACAAAGTTAAAAATCTCACAACACCAGGTTATAGTCCAACAGATTAATTTTGAAGTACCAGCATTTAGAGTGCTGCTGCTTTGTCAGGTAGCTAGTGGGGCAGGATAATAGGACACAGAATTTATTGTATAAGATCAAAGTGGCATACAACTGATGCAATTATTGAACAAACCTAGATTGCTGTTAAGTCACTTAGAATGGATTGCAAGTTTCAATGCATTCATATGCAAGTTCCAGAACTTCTTTCAAGTCACATTCCCAAGATAACTTAAGGTTTTATAAAAAAGGTAACATCTTGGCTCAGACAATGAACATCCATAAATACAGGTACTCATATGACTTGGCCAACATTGTCTTTCACATATACTGCAGGCAAGGACCCCCAAGGCATGTTACATTGGCGAATCCAAGCAGATGCTATGACAAAAGATGAGTGGACACCATGCAACAATCGCCAGATGGGGATATTCCCTCCCAGTCAGGGAAGACTTCAGCAGTCAAGGACAATTGGCCTCGGATCTTTGGGTGACTGCCCTCCAAGGCAGACTTTGGCATAAGTAACAATGTAGAGTCACCGAGCAAAGGCTGATAGCTAAGTTTGGTACCCATGAGGATGGATGCAACTGGGATCTTGGGTTCAAGTCACACTACAGGTGACTCCACTACACTATACACTCTCACACACACACACACACTCACACACACACACACACATACATACGATCAAACTCACACTCACGCAGGCTCTCTCTCTCTCTCTCTCTCTCTGTGTGTGCTCAAGTGTGGATGTGTGTCTATCAGGCACACGCATGCACACTCACTCTCACTGTTATGGACCAAGCCAGACCCTCAAAACATTTCAAGGTGGTACACCAGACCCTAACTCACCAGTTGTTTTAAGCAGGTGAAAAGTGGATATTACAGGAGAGAATCAGCTGGTCAAACCACTTTATTTTAAACAAAACAAAATTTATTTACAAGATTACGGAATGAAACACAAAACAACAGAAAACAGAATATCGAACAACTTAAACTCTCCGAAAACACAACTGATCATCCCAACTTAATGATGCTGTTCCAAATACCTGCAACAATCTCCATAAACATCCCTTAGCACAAAAAGGTAAAATCAAACACAGCATCTTATAGGATAGAAGTCAAAGAGAGTACCAGCCTGGACCTGCTTCTTTGGGTCCAGCAGCTTTTTCCAAACTACTAATAAAATCAAACCAAACCAGAGAAAAACTGAGCAGGGAGAACTGGCCACCCCCCATTCATTGTTCAATTTAAAAAAAACTTGAAAGCCTAGTTCCCGAGGCTATTATCGAATTGGCTCTAAAACCCTTTAGCCCCAGATGTTTTGGAGCTTGTGTTGTTTACGACCTCTCAAAAAAACCAAGCTTAGCATAACCTTGTTAAAAGGAGAAGCTTCATCATACTTCCCTCACATGCACATCCACACGCACATAGGTCTATGGCATGAATTTGTATTTGTGTTTGCAGATACAATTTATTTTGTTCAAAAAGCACACAACCTTTAGGCAGTCAATCCATGTGACATTTCATAAATTCCCGCTTTGGAAATAGAACCAGTCTGACTCAAAGTTGGAATACAGACAGACTCTAACTTCACACCTTTAATGCATTGTCTGAGCCGAGATGTCACTTCCTTTTAATAAAACCATAACTTATCTTGAGACGGACTTGAAAGCAGTTTGGGATTTACATATTAATCGAAACCTGCAACCCATTCTAAGTGATTAAAGACTTAACAGCAGTCTAGGTTGGTTCAACATAGCATCAGTTGTGTGATACTTTGATCTTATACTATAAATTCTGTGTCCTATAATCCTGCCCCACTAACTACCTGATGAAAGAGCAGCGCTCCAAAAGCTTGTACTTCCAAATAAACCTGTTGGACTACAACCTGGTGTTTTGTGATTTTTAACATGGTAGACTTAGATATAGCCACAGATGCCACATGAGCTAGTCAAGAATTTAAAAAATAAGTTTCACACCCTTGTAAGTTTTGTCTGTTTTGCACAAGTGCCAGCATAGGTCACCTTGTAGATCATGGATTTCTTTTATATCCCAGACATTACAGCACATACCTGTCAGTCATCAATTTCAAAGTGTACTCACACCGTATTATTATCTTGTTCAGGAAAGTTGTCAGCTTTATTTACTTCAATTCTGCTATTGGTTAAATAGAAGAATGCCTTAGGTCTATGGCATTAAATACCTCTTTGATCTTTCAAACATCTCCTGTACCTATTACACAGAATACTCAACTAACTTCTCAAAAAGTAATCTCTCCCCCCTTGTTTTCTCAGTCAAATATTTTACAGACTTAAATTTTCAGCCATGCACTAGAAATTTGTATTTTCACCAGAGTGCCAGTGTTTGCAACTCAGTTAAATATTACACATGTTTGGATTAGGCAAAATAATGCAGTACAACACAAGCACAAGGATAACCTTTTGGATAATTCTTTTGCCTGCACTCGTCAGCATTTACACTGACAGCAAGCTCCACATTGGATAGTGAGTGCAACTTGAATTAACAGTTGCACCAATACCAAAACAGGGAAAGGAATTCTAATCCAGGGAAGAGTGTTCACCCCAATACGCCAGTCCCAAACAAACTATTATCACTGAGTGTCTTCTAGTTTAGCTTCCACATTCTCCTCAAGTTGGTTGATGTTCTGTTGGATTCACTAATGCTGCTTCATTGCTGCCTGGGCCTCACTTCATCTTCCAGAAATATTCTAGCAGTTTTGGCATTCGCTTCTCCTTAGGATGCAATTATTTCAGTACGTCCTCAGTTTGATTATGAGTTACTTTCATAACCCCTGCAGAGAGGCCAAATGTTAATCATCCCCAAACTCCTGGAGGTAGAAGCAGAAACTCTCATTATTCACTGGGGTTGCAGATGCTACCATATTGGTAGTGAGACTTTCGCAGTATTCTCTTTGTATTTATTTCATGATGGCTGCTGGAAATTTCAAATGGTACAGGTTAGGGTAGTACAAAAATAATTCACAGTTCTAAACCATATCCCTACAGATACTCCCAAGCATATGAATGTGGAGAGATTCTTTGTTGCAATCCCCCATGATCTCTGTATTCTTAAGAGCTTTGCGAACATGTTTCGTCACATTCAAATTGAACGTAAAATTCTATTTGAACATTTATTGGCTTCTAAATTATGCTAAGCAAAGCAGCTAATTTGGTGTAATATATTAATACATACTGACTGGCTCGAGGTAATTTTTTCACAATTCAATAGTGAGAATTACAATTAAATCAGTGACTCTGGCAAGCAGTTCAGGCCCAGTTAGTCCATATGCATTGTACCTGCAAAGGATCTTCAGCTACAATTTTTGTTCAGGCTGCAATCTCTGAACAGATTACCTAAAGTGTGAGCTTGCATTCAATACGCATATTGATCGGATAATTTGACAACAAGTAACTTGATTAGTACTTAATTCAACAAATAATTGCACACAGCTATAATAGGGGTTATACAAATTAACCTACAGTAAATGATACTGATGTTTTCTTTACATACAGCATCTTTGAGTGTAAAGGAAATCTTCATTATTTGCAATCTCAGGCACTGCTGTTCTCCAACACAAACTGTCCTGAACTACTAGTTGGGCATACTAGTTTGTTTATCATGACATTTAACACTTCATGCTTCTGATCAAAATGGCATCATATGAGTTCTTATAGAAAGGCCTTGATGATCCCACTGGTTGTCAGGCATATCAGTGATAATACAGTTTCTTTGGTGCTCTAACTAGATTCTGATTGTCACTAGTTAGTCCTTACTATTCTTTGTATTGCCATACTCGTTGATCAATGTTCAGTGTTTCCACTGGCCTTTCTTTCTACACTCACACATACAAGTACCACTAATAGCGGGACCCTATAAAATCATTGCCAGTAAAATGGTAAACTGGCTTTGCAACAGGATTTAACTATTCCTTGATCTGTTTGTATGACTGTAATTGGAATAATGATTGATGAACCTTAGCTTTGACTGCTGTCCCAAATTATCTGTTCATGTTGAATATGCGTCAACCACACCTCCCATCCACCCCCACCCCCCAGGAGGTAAAATATATTTTCATCTACTTAAGGTGATTGTGTAATCATGCATGACTCCAAACGTAAACCTACCATCAATGTATAAATTGGTTGGCTTTCTTCCCCTTAGGGATTTGCGAGTCCTAAATTTTGTATGACCCAGCTTAAAATAGTTTTGGAAAGCATTTATTTGGGATATAATACAGCTCAGGGTAATCAGTTTTTCTTTAAAAAGTGCATATTGTTTGGTCACGCACAGAATAATCATTTCATATCAGCAGTCTGTGGGAATCTTAGGAGTCCCTGGCCTACTGCATTCCTTGGGAGTTGACCAGATTTAAATTGTTTCTTCTTTAACTTGGGTATGAAAATTGGAATTTAAAAATAATGAGCGCTTCATCTGTAGCAATACATTTTAGCTTTAAAGTTATACTGTCACTCATAGCCATTAGCTTGAATCTTTAAATCAAGGTAATTTTTCCCAGCCCTGTAGCTTAATTCCATATCTCTCCAAACTGTAGTTTATTCCTTTGTTTGCAAATAAAATGACCCAAAAATGTTTCGAAGTCCTGTTTAGCCATATCTAAAATTAAATTCTCCCTTACTTTCAGAACTGTAGCAGGAACCAGAATCCTCAAATCCTCTTAACTTTTGCAGCATGTTTTGAAATTGCAAGATTCATCCAATCCAATACAGAATTCATTATAATAGCTACAAAAGTTTGAATAAAAGTACATATTCCCCCTTAATATAAATTATAAAGCACATTTCAAATATGCTGAAATAAGGCCGGTATCCCATCACCAAGCCACTTTTTATTTACATGTGGACAGTGATTGATTCCGATCCAGTTCTTTTAGAGCCAGATCTCAGAGTGAACAGAACCTCTAACACTCCTGCCCTTAACTGTCAACCAGGGCTTCCTGATTGTACCAGATTAACAGCCCCAATCAGGAAACTCATTCAATGAGGTCCACTGGTTGACCATGCCAATACCATGCATACAAAACAAACCCATTTATTTCACAGACTGAATAACGTGCGTTAAGGATAGGAAAACTGTGATAAATTGATTATGACACAAAACAGTAAACCACATGGGGTTTAACAACAAGACTACAAGGGATTAAACAACTTTTCAGTGACACGAATACTGGCCTGTAACCCACAACAGGGATTGTCCAGCTTCTCTCTGACTCCAGAACAGAACAAGGAAATGTTTTTAAGCAGAACAACAGATACAACAGCAGCCTTTCATAGTAAGTCTTTAGCAAGTCTGAATTACTTGTTGTCCCATTTTCAGAGGCCAATAATCTATGATATTCAGATACTTTTTCTAAAAAAAAAGCTAGATGCCTTGAGTCCTTCTCCTTTTCCTCTAATAGTGCAGACAAAATATTTTCTGTCTCAATAAAATGGTGGAGCATCATAGTTTGGTCAACCTGAAAAGTGATCACACAGCTCTTGCCCCTGTGTGTCAGTTTCTGATCTGCAAAGCTAGTTTCTCTGTTTTCTCAGAAGCGAATGAGACCACAAATTCCTTTTCTATCACTCTCAAGTCCTGTCAACTGTGCTTATTCTTTTCTCTCAGTTGGCTACAAAGCATAACAGATCATTGTTTTTCCACAATTTGTTTTTGAAATTACCAACGGTTCTGTCACAATGATTGGTCTGCTGCGATCACATACTAACTGAAAAACCCAGTAAGCAACTTTACTAACCTCTTTCTCTCTCATGCTCAGCTTCGCCATGCTTGTGCTTCAACCATGTCTCATATGCCTTCATTTTATTTCCATTGATGAGGGCACACAATATGCCTTCAGAAACTCAATATTCCCAGGTAACTGAGCTATCCTATATTCCTGCATCATTCTACCTCTGATTTATTCCTTCCTTTCTATAACAAATTCTACCTTCTTAATTCCAACTCCAAGTGGCTACACTTCCTCTTGTTGCTCATCCTTAATCTGAAGCCAAAAGCTAGACTGCTTTCATTTGTCTGTCACTACACCTGAACCCCTTCATCTACTCTATGTCATTGAGGCAATGCCTCACCAAGAACCACAATTGTAGGAATCATACACAAAAGTCAGGAGCAGGAGTTAGCCACTTGGTCTTTCAAGCATGTTCAACCATTCAATAAGATTATGGCGAAACTGATTGTAACCTCAAATCCATATTCCCACCCACCTCTGGTAACTCTTCAACCCCTTGCTCAACAACAGTCTATCACTGCCTTTAAAATATTCAAGAACACTGCTTACACCACTTTTCAGGGAGAGAGTTCCAAAGACAACCCCTCAGAAAAAAATATATAATTTCTGTTTTAAATGAATGACCACCACAGTCATATCTAGGTTTAGGTTCTCCCATAAGAGGCAACATTCTCTCCACATCTACCATCAAGACACTTCAGAATTTTGCATATTTCAATCAAGTCATCCCTTACTCTCCTAAACTCCAGCAGATACTAGTCTGCATCATACTATAATCTGCATATTGCAGTCATGGGTTTTGTAAGTCTTCTTTGAAGTGCCTCCAATGTATTGAGTCTTTCCTTAAAAATGGTGACCAATAAAGTGCATTTGAGATGCAGAATCGCCAGTACTCTGTATGACTGAAGCAGAACCTCCCTGTTTTTGTATTATACTTCCCTCATGATAAATAAAAACATTTTATTAACTTTCAGAAGTACTTGTTGTGTGAGCATTTTGTGAGCATTACAAAGAGGGGTCAAGACAGAGATCATGGGCAGTCTGTTCCAAGACAACAAAATAAACAAATTGTGAGGCCTTTGTTTTTTTTTGAAAGTTGGAACAATAGAACCAGCATGAAGGGTCGGGGTCAAGCTCCCTCAGAACTGGAATTTTAATTTAACTTACAGTAACTCGTGGGGTTTGGAAGCGGTTATATATCTCTGAGAATCTTCTCTTAATGTTTGTTCCTCCTGGACTGGAGAAATGTTGTCTCTCACATAATCTATTTTACTGCATTTGTCTCTGCCAAGGGTATGTTTATGAGATGTTACTATCTTGAACAGCTAATCAGTGTCAGTTAACATGTATATAATCTTGCTAAGTATTTTGATACAGCTACAGTAAAACTAGTTTTTTTTTTAAAAAGGTCTTATTTATCTCTATTTTAACTGTAGTGTAAGAATGAACAGTGTTTTGCTTCAAGTCTGGTCATTTGACCAATCAATTGGAACACAATGCCTTACATTTGCCTTTAAAAATAAAACTAATATAGGGTCTAGACTGTCTACTTCATACATTTTGAGGGGTTTGGTCCGGTCCATAGCAAATTGGGGGCTTTGTCAGGATCAAAAATCTTTAATTCCAGGTAGGGTTTAGGATTATTGCATACAGACAGTGAGTGATGGTGTTTTGGTTGCATTCAGTTGATTTAAATAGGGTGCACTTTCTGTAGTAATGGCTCTTACAGTCACTAAGAGTTTCCTGGGTTTGTAAGGAGTCACTTCAGGAAGTTTTACAGCAAGTCAGCAAGGCAAAGCTTTTGGAATTGGCACTCAAGCTGGTTTGGGATTGCTTTTATCAGTGCAAAAAGGGGAAGTATTTCCAGAAATAGCTTGACATTTATGATCAGCAGAAATGCCATCAGAATCTTTGAAATGGCTAAGCTTCAATTGCAAATGAAGCAGCTTGAAATAGAGGCAAGAGCAAGGGAAAACGAGAGGCCAAAGAAAAAGACAGAAATAAAGAATAGCTCTGGTAGAAAAAAAGACAGAAAAGAGAGACAATAAAGGGAGAAACAGAGAGTTTTTGAACTTCAGAGGTTGAAACTGAACATTCAAAGTTGACTTAAAATAGTGAAGGTAGAGGTGAAAGTCGTGATGAAGGCAGAGATGGAGAGCAACCCCAAAGGCAATGTGTGGATCTGTTTAAATATGTCTAAGTTTGACTGGAAGAACAAAGCAACTTATTCCATTTCACTTGAGAAACACTTCATAGAATCCCGATAGTGTGGGAACACAGGCCATTCGGTTCCAACAAGTCCACATTGAGTCCCAAAGAACATCCAGACCTGCCCTAAACCTGTAATCCTGCATTTTGTATAGCTAATTCATCTAGCCAGCACATCCCTGAACCCGAGGGCAACCTAGCATTGCCATTCCATCTAACCTGCATATCATCGGACTGAGGGATGAAACAGGATCACCTGAAGGAAACCCACAAAGCCCCAAGAAGAATGTGCAAATTGCACACAGACAGTTGCCCAAGGATGGGATTGAAACCAGGTCTGTGTGACAGCAGTGCTAACCACTGAACCATCCTTAAAAAAAAGTGGCTAAACAAATGAAATGACTGGGGACCACGTGGATGATGTTGACAGGCAGAGCTTGTGAGGTATTCGCATCACTATCAGAGGAGGTAGCTAAGGAGTACGATGAGGTGACAAAAGCCATCTTAAGGTGCATATAAACTAGTGTCAGAAGCCTACAGACAATGTTTTAGGAATCTGAGGGGAGCCTGGTCAGATGTCCACAGCAACTGAAAGGTTTAAATAAAATAAATTTGGCAGGTGGATAAAAACACTGAAAATAGATCAAAATTACTATGCTCTTAGAGAGACAATTATTTGAGGAATTCAAAAATTCACTTTCTGAATTCACGAGAACTCATGTAGAAGAGCAGAGTGTTAAATCTGCCAAATTAGTAGCAGAAATGGCAGATGACTGAGTTAGTTCAGAAATCAAAGTTTGGCTTTGGACATAAATTTCAATCTGAGGGACTGAAATCGGGGAAGAGAAATCCTCAGGTGATAAGGGAAAAGGAGATTTCACTAATGTAGTAAAGATAGATTACCACAAGTTAAAAAAGAAACCAGTGAGGGTGAAAAAAGTAGTAAAAACATAGTAAAAACCCTCAGGTGTTTTCACTGTAATGAATAGGCCACATGAAGTTGCAGTGTTGGTGGTTTAGAAAAAGCACGGGGAGGGCAGATGTGGAAAAACAAGATAAGACAATGAGTTTTGTTGAAATGATAAAGGATAGCACAGTGTAAGCTAAGATGTTGCAAAAGTCTTTACAACTTGATCAGGGTTTGATTGAGATGAAACTGCCAGATCCCTTTAAAGTATTTACTTGCACGGGTAAGATTTACTCATGTATGCTGGAAGGAGCAGGTAAAGAAGTTAAAATTTTCAGAGATACAGGAACAAGTCAATCTTTGATAATGAGAGATGACAAGGTATATACTTCAGAAGGAGTACTGCCAGAAGTGGTGGTAATACGTGAAATCCATGGTGAGAAAAGCAGTGTTCTATTATATAAAGTGACATGTGAGAGTGCAGTGAAAAGTGGTGAAGTGATGGTAGGAGTAATAGACAAATTCACAGTTCCAGAGATACAGATTATCCTTGGTAATGATATAGTTGGATCACAGTTGGGAGTGATGCCAGTGGAAAATCAGAAACTGAGGTGTTAAAGGAAGTATATTCTGGGATTGTTCCTGATCATGTGGTAACAATGTCACAAAGCCACACAGAATAAAGATAAGGAAGTTGAAGATCAATCATCAGAGACCATTTTTGATCAAATAGTTGGGGAAAAACAAGACCAGTTGGATGCCACTGGATATTTTTAGTTCACAGAAGCTAGCTGAATGACAACAGAAAAATGAAAAAACTAAAGCAGTTGTATCAAAAAGCATAGAAAGAAAAGGAATCTGAGTGCATCCCAGAATGTTAATATCTCAAAATTAAAGTCTTGATGAGGAAATGGAGACCATCACATATTCAGGCAGATGAAAAATCGGCAGAGGTTCATTAAGTTATGCTCCCACTGGGTTAGAGAAAGGGAGCATTGTGGTAGCACATGAATTAGCAGTAGGAGGCCATTTGGGAGTAAGGTAAACTCAAGCCAAAATACAAAACATTTTTATTGGCCTGGATTGTATAGATGTGTGGTTGAATTTTGCCAGACATGTCATATGTGTCAGGTAATTGGAAAACCTCAGGTAGTGACAAAACCTTAATACCCATTGCTGCATTTGAGGAACCTTTTACAACAGTCTTATTGATTGCTAATCAGTAAGTGTTGACCATAATGGATGTGACTATAGATTTCCACAGCCCATTCCGTTATGCAGTATCATGGCTAAAAAGATTGTAAAGAGTTACTCAAGTTTTTACTACCCACAGAAATACAATAAGATCAAGGACCAAATTTCAAGTTAGTCAAGGATGTTACACATAGCTAAGGAATAAAACAATTCAAATCCACTGCTAATATCCAGAATTGCAGTGAGTGTTAGAATAGTGACATCAAACTTTAATGACCCTGATGAGGGCTTATAGTCAAGACTACCCAGCGGATTTGTATAAAGGAATTCCATTTGTACTTTATCCAATTAGTGATGCACCTGATGACTCAACTAAATTCTGTCCATTTGAATTAGTTTTTGGACATTAGAGGAGTAGAACATTGAAATTAATTCAGGAGAAATTGGTGAGTCTGAGTTCAGAGACAACGTAGTTGGACTGTGTGTCAAACTTCCAGTAAAGATTACATAGATAAAAGCAAAGGGTCAGTTCGACTCGAAACGTCAGCTCTTTTCGCTCCTTACAGATGCTGCCAGACCTGCTGAGATTTTCCAGCATTTTCTCTTTTGGTTAAAGATTACATAGAGGTGAGTTGACTAGACAGCAGTTAAAAGTAGCACAGCATGTGATGAAACAGGAATAGGTAAGGAATCAAAAATTCACAATTTTGCTAGTGGAAATAAAGTGTTGGTGTTACTACCAGTGGTTGGTCAACCTTAAAAGGCAAGGTTTAGTGGCCCTTGAAAGGCAATTGAATGAGGTAAATTATTTGATAAAAACAACAAATAGAAAGAAAACTCAGTGGATCATGTGAATGTGCTCAAAAGGTATTTTGATAGGGAAGAAAAACAAAAAGAACAATGCAGTATTAGCTGCAACACAGAGGGAAGAACCAAGATCAGATGATTCTGAATTAGGCATTCCTCAAATTAAATTGGACATTGAGGAAGCACTGAAAAATACTGGGATAAATTATTGAGTTACCTTCCAGAGGAATATTGAAATGACCAGAAAGAGTTATTAAAGTCTCATGAGACGATATGTGAGAATAAGTGGGAAGTACTAATCTGATTATGCATCATGTAGATATAGGAAGCACTGTTCCAATTAAGCAACATCCTTATAGATATAACTCTCTAAAGTTGGCACAAGTTCAAAAAGAGATTGAAAGTATACTCAAAGATAATACAATCAAGGTGAGTTGCTACGAATGGAGTTTGCCCATAGTAACAGTGCCAAAACCGATGATTGTATGTGGATTATCACAAAGTTAATGCAACCACAAAATTTAACTCATATCCTATTCCATGTCTGGAAGATTGCATTAAGAAGGTGAGACAAGCTACGGCAAGTACCTTTATCAGAAAAAGGGAATTTTGGCTTTCGTGACACCAAATGGATGGTACCAGTTTAAAGTCACGCCATTTGGTGTGAAAAATGTGTCGGCCACATTTCAAAGACTAATCAATAAAGTCATTTTAGGATAATCCAATTGTGTGGTATACATAAACAATTTTTAGTCACATATGGAAGGAATATTTGAAGCATCTATTGGAACTGTTTGATTGACTTCAGGTGGGTTTATGATAAGCCTGGCTAAGAGCGAATTCACAAAAGCACAAGTCACGCTCCTTGGATGTGAATTGGACATGAACAGATGGCCCAACAGGATGTGAAAAGAAGGGGAGTTTCTCAGACCATTGACAAAGAGGTCAGTACTATGATTCCTGGCTCTTAGTGGTTTTGATCCAGAATTCATACCAAATTTTAGCAATGTGGTTGTTCTACTGACTGACCTGTTGAACAAGTGCAGAAAATTTCAGTAGACAGAAGTGTTAAATGGCATTTGACAACCTGAAAGCTGTGTTGTCCACTGCTCCAATGTCAGCAACACGTAACAACCAACGGCCATTCAAGGTGTCTATCAATATGAGTGATGTGGGTGTTGGTGCTGTATTCTCACATGATAAGATAGGAAGACCAATTGGATATGATTTCAGAAAACTGAATACTGATCAGAAATATTTCACAATTTGAGAAAGAGATTTTGAGTTTGGTGTTAGCATTTCAACTTTCCAACATTTGAGACAATTGTATATACTGATCATAAACCTTTAAAGTTTTTGAAAAAATGTAAGGACAAAAATTCCGACTTCACCAAACTTGTTGTTGCAGCCCTTCAATTTGAAAATTATACATGTGGCAGGACGAGAGAACTTAATTGTTATAACTATGATGAAGGAAGAAGACTAAGGTGTGGAAGAACAGGACTAAAATGGATTATAGTATTGAATACTTGCATACTTAGAGTCAATGTAATGTAGATGTATTGTACTAATAGCATAAGACTAAAGGAGTTTAAAAGTTAAGCTATCTTTGCATATTGATGGGTTTTATTAAAAGGGGGGAGCTGTGACCATACTATGGCTTTAAGGGGTGTATTTTTACCTTTTTAAAAGGTAGAGGTATCAAGTAGTCTGTTCAAAGCCAATAAACAACTTGAGGTCTTGTAATTTTTCATAGAAGCAGCTGAACGGGTGGGGTCAAGTTCCTAGAGATCTAAGATTTTAATTTAACATTCAGTAGCTAAAGGAATTTGGAAGTTGCTATAAATCTCTCCCTGTTACAGCAAAATGCTTGAGTTCTCTCTCTCTCAGAATTTTCTCTTGATGTTCTTTCCTCCTGGACTAGAGAAATGTTGCATGTGAAATAATCTATTTTACTGAATTTGCCTTTGCCAAGGGCATGTTTATGGGATGTTACTGTCTTGGAACAATTAATCAATGATAGCTAATGTATATATTATTTTGTTAAATATTTCAATAGTTACAGTTATGCTCATTTTTAAAATTTCTTATTTTGTCTGTATTTTAACTATAGTGCAAGAATAAAATGTGTTTTGCTTATTGGTCAAACCTGGTAGTTTGACCAATTAAATACATCTGGAACATAATACCTTACATTTGCCTGTGAAAATAAGGAAAAGTTGGTGTCCAGGCTATCTTAATATATTTTGTGGGGGTTTGGTCTGGTGCATAACAATATTGACCTTTTGCAGTTCACGACGGAGGACATACAGATCCCTCTGTATCTTAGAGCTCTGCAATCTCTCAGCATCAGGGTAACATCCATTCCTTTCATTCTATCTGCCAAAATCAGCAATTTCACAGTTTCCCCATGTTATAATCCATTTGCCACATTTTTTCACATTGACTTAACCTATCAATATTTTTGCAACCTTCTTGTGTCTTTTTCCCAACTTGCTTTCCTATGTATCTTTATGTTGTCAGCAACATTCGTAGTCATACCTTCCAACCCCTCAACTCAGTATTTTTATATAAATTATAAACAGTTGGCATCTAAGTATCAGTCCCTGTGGCACACCATGTTACACTTCACCAGCTTGAAAAAGACACAGACTCTTTGCTTATTGTTAGCCAGCCCATCTTCTATCTTTGTTGATATGCTAACCCCCATGCCATGAGCTTTATTTTTTCAGTCACCTTTGACATACCACCTTAGCAAATTCTTATAAATCTACGTACAGTATATTCACCAGTTCCTTTTATGCACAGCATGTTACCTCCAAGAAATCCAATAGATTGGTCAAACATGACTCTGCCCGATTATCTTGAACTTACACAACTGCCTTGCTATGTCACCTTTAATGAAGAACTTCTGACATTTTACCATTTCTCGTCAACAAAAAGATGGTGGGTCTGTCCCTTGAAATTGTTCTTATTTGTTGGAATAGATGGATTCTGTATATTCTGAAATATCCCCTTAGATTCTTCTGACACCAGTCAGGTTAAAACAGTCCACTTGATTGGCACTACATCCAAAAGCATCCACTTCCTCTACCACTGACACTTTGGAGCAGCAGTGTGTATTATCTACAGGACGCACTGCAGAACTTCAAAGATCCTTCAAAAGCACTTAACAAACTCAAGATCACTTCTGAGGAGGACATCAATTACATGGGAACACCACCACCGGCAAGTTCCCCTCCAAGTCACTCACCATACGGACTTGAAAATATATTGCCATTCCATAGTGTTACTGGGTCAAAATCTTGGAATTCCTGAATTTACCTATATATTATTCAATCCAGTTTACTGCATTTGCTGCTCACAATGTGGTTGCTGTGTACTGGGGAGACAAAATGCAGACTGGGCGACCACTTTGCCAAACACCTATGCTCTATCTGTAAAAAAGACCCTAAGCTCCCATTTGCCTGCCACTTTAACACCACTGTGCTCCCATGCCAACATTAGTGTATCAGGCCCGCTGTAGTGCTCCAACAAGTTCAACACAATTTGGAGGACCAAAATCTCATCTACCATCTACCATTGAGTTCAATAATTTCAGAACGTGATCATCCTCCACACATCTAGGTCCTCTGTTATATCCGTTACTTCCTGAACAGGCAACCCATTTTCAACTATTCACAAGCACCCTACCTATTATTTATCTCTCTCACAGCTCATCAATGATTTATTTGTTTACCTATCCCTTTTTCTACACTTGTCTCACACTGGGCTCCATATTCATGTTCTCTACTCACTCCCACCCCAATTCTGTTATCAGCACAAATACCACCCTTTCCAAGCGAATATGAGTTCTGAAGAAGGATCACTGGACTTTAAACAGTAACTTTTACTTTCGTTCAACAGATGGTGAGAGACCTGTAAGTCTTTCTACAGCACTCATTTTATTTCAATTTTTCAACATCTGCAGTTCTTTGTTTTTATTTTGTTCAAGTATTAATTAATTTCAGTGGAAAGGAAACTTAGATGTTTCATTTAACAAGAATGAGCCCTACTCCTACTTTTCAATATTGTTAGAGATCTCCCAAGATGCTGTCCTTTTTTAAACAGTCTGCTCTTTTCCTTTTTAACAAGCTTCTTCATGCAATTGCTTTGATCAGTTCAAGTTACACACGATAAATGATGCATAAAAAACTTGCATCGCCCTTCAGACATTTCAAAACTATTCATGGCTATAAAGTAATTAAAATGGACCTAACAATGAAATGTCATGATGTGAATAACCATTAGTTCCCATTTCTCAAATGTCAATGCCACATAATCAAAAATCAAAAGAATTCCCTGATGGTTAGGAGGTTATCCAACAAGTAGCTCAATCTGAATTACTGATCTCCGACAGGTCAGTAGGAAGAATGTTAAAAATGCAAAGTTCAGAAATCAACACTCATCCCGTTTCCAGTTCTAGCATGGCAATTACTTATGGAACTGTGTAAATATAGACATTAGTCAACGACAGAATTGAGCTTTTGCTCAATACTCATCATCTGTCAAACTACCTGCCAATACTCATCATCAACATTTAATATCAGAAAATTTAGCAGAGGATTTAGAACATTGTTCACACCCATACAGATTTAAATCAGAGAATGTGTAACTTGTTCAGAAGAGAAATTGGATAGTTTTCTTTTTACATGTCCACAGGACATGACATAGATTATAAATGGTTTAAAAACAATATATTTCTTTTTTAAAAAAGGGCTTTGTTTGACATTCAAAATGGTCATTAAAGATTACGTGATTTACAGATTCAGAAATATTACGTCAGTACAATTGCAAGGAAAGAACTAAGCAAAGCACCCTATTAGAATTTCATACACATTATTGTGTGGACACATTAAAAAGAAAACAGTCAATGATATCTTGGACTGGCTGTGTCCAGGTACAGCCTGATAAAAAAAACAGATGCAATTATACCACGCAGATTGGTATACCATCCTTTTATATAAACAAGGACTCTTTGCTCCTAACAGGAGAATTAGATAAGGGTTCTTTCAGAAATGTGGAGCTGATAGTACAGAACAGTCACAGTAAGGCAAACCATGCCCTTTTTTCATAGCACTTAGCTTCCATATTTTGGAATTTAAATATTCAGAATCACAGTCATTGTGACAGCAGCTGTCAAACTGTAAGTAGATAAGACAAGTGAGAGGCTAGAGTGCCAGGAAGGAGAAGGTCCAGTAAAGGTGGGTGCCATCAGCTGGTTGATGCCAAGGTCCAGGGTGGGCAAATTTGGGCTTGGGATCGGAGCAGGCAAAGAGAGGTAATATAATGTGAGAAAGAAAAAAAAAGAGACAAAAGAGTCAGATGTGCGGAGGGGATGGGGATGTAATATAATGCATGGTCGCATGAGTGTAAGTGGTTTGGGGAGGCGAAGTTACAGTGTGCAAGCAAGTATTCATCAATTGAATAGTTACTGAGGTGCTAGACTATGAATTTAATGGTCTTACTTTTCCTGAATAATTTACCTAAATTCATCAGAACTCTCTAAATTTTCCAATTTAAATGGAAATATTTGGAGAGTTAAAGCCATAGAGGAATTGTCCAGCAGAATATTCAATTTTCTGGGCAATTCCTTCAGGGTCTGCCAAAATAGGAATTCCATAGGGTCCCTATGTACAAATCCGATCTTTTCCAGAACAACCACCATCTAGCCATCAGAAAGTTGAAGTCCATATTTCAAGAAATATTTAATTATGAAATCAACTTTAATTTCATTCTTAGCCAAGTAATTATCCTGCTCTATTTTGAATGAAGGAAAAGTTAGGTATGGAATGTTTATCCAACTCTTCCGCCAAATCATTTCAGGTGCAACTCTATTTGAATTGAATAATCTACAAAAGTACATAAAATAAAGACAATGAGGATATTTTCAACCTGCACCCTTGGTGACTAATCCTTGTACTGCAGATCTATTTGTTTCTGTAAAACCTGACCAATATTCATCCCAATGATGACACCCTACAAAATGCAACTGTCACTTTCATCATTCTAAAAATAACAAATTCCTTCACAATTTTGTTGTTAAAGCCATTGCATATCTTGGACAAACAGATTCAAAATCCGGTTTATGTATCAGGTATTTCATCAATGAAACTATTTATAATTCATCTAAATCAAATAAATATGCAGCAGTTTGGATGTTATTCTGGCTCTATTCTGAAATTTAGTTTGCTCCTCTACTAGGATTGTGGGATTCATCTTACTGCATGTCTTTAGGAATTCAAATAGGTTTCATTCAGCAAAATAAAACCCTGAAACTCTGCCAATATGGTCAGAGCGCCTTGCAGAAGTACATGGATGTTTTCCAACAAACAAGGTGGAGAGAGTTGTTGATATAGCCTCTCAAATAAGGTTTACAGCAGGAAATTTATTGCTTTGCTGATTAAGAATGGTTACTACTAAAGGTCAAATTATAAATCCAAAATTGAGAATTATTCAGTGAGAGCAGGAAAACATTCCAAAATAAATTCCAAAACATGGATCATTTAAAAAAAAAAGAATTAAACTATTTCCCCATTTAGTTAAAGGAAAAAGTCTCGAATTATTCAAATACAAATGACATAAAATATTGCAATACTCAGCTTGCAAACAAAGTCACGGCATCCCTTAAAATTTAACAGGTTTAGTTACATTTTTGACTGGTTGCTTAATATCCTACCAAACAAGTCTGCTTTTTGCAATTCTAGTAATTCAATCATCTTGCTTTTGTTGAAACAGTCAAATTTTAGCCACTGGTTACAAGTCACTTTATCTTCATTGATAACTGTTGCACAGTTTTTGAGATTCATTAAGGAAAGTAGAATGTGTCTCTTCTATGTGAATATTCCTTTCTTATCAAGGACTGTAACTTTAAAATAAAGGAAATCTGAGCTAACAAGCAACAAGATTATTTACATCGGAAAAATGCTGGAAATCTGAAATTGAAACAAGTTATGGTGGAAATATCTGCCAACTGTAAAGAAAGGTTAACATTTGAAGTCTTATTATTTGTGATCTGAACTGGAACAACTTATAAAAAGGTGGAACAGAGAAAGGGAAAGTGGGTTAAATACAAATACAAAATAACATGCATCATATGAAGTGATTACATGACAGAACACAAACTGATGAAATTATGGAAGGTACTGGAGCCACATTGGTCAGAGTATTGAGTACAGGAGTTGGGAGGTCATGTTGCGGCTGTACAGAACATTGGTTAGGCCACTGTTGGAACATTGCGTGCAATTCTGGTCTCCTTCCGATCAGAAAGATGTTGTGAAACTTGAAAGGGTTCAGAAAAGATTTACAAGCATGTTGCCAGGGTTGGAGGATTTGAGCTGTTGAGAGAGGCTGAAAAGACTGGGGCTGTTTTCCCTGGAGCGTCGAACGCTGAGGGGTGACCTTATAGAGGCTTATAAAATTATGAGGGGCATGGAAAGAATAAATAGACAAAGTCTTTTCCCTGGGTTGGGGGAGTCCAGAACTGGAGAGAATAGGTTTAGGGTGAGAGGGGAAAGATATAAAAGAGACCTAAGGGGCAACTTTTTCACACAGAGTGGTACGTGTATAGAATGAGCTGCCAGATGAAGTGGTGAAGGCTGGCACAACTGCAACATTTAAAAGGCATTTGGATGGTTATAAGAATAGGAAGGGATATGGGCTGGGTGCTGGCAGGTGGGACTAGATTGGGTTGAGATATCTGGTCTGCATGGACGAGTTGGACCGAAGGGTCTGTTTCTGTGCTGTATATTTCTATGACTCGATGACTCTAAGAGAGAGAAAACAACTTACCAGAGTAAGCAATGGGGCATAGGTCTCTGACACAGAGTCTATCCCTGTTGCTCAGAAGGGAAGGGCAAAGAGCAGCACAGCATTAGTCATTGGGGACTCCACAGTTAGGGGGACAGATAGTTCTGTGGGAATGAGAGAGACTCATGACTGGTGTGTTGCCTCCCAGGTGCCAGTATTCATGATGTCTCTGATCATGTCTTCGGGATCTTTGAAGAGGAGGAGCAGTCCCATAGGCACCAACAGCATAGGTAGGAAGAGAGATTCAGGGAGCTCACGTGGAAGCTTAGAGCTAGAACAGAGTTGTCATCTCTGGATTGTTGCTCGTGCCATGTGCTAGCGAGGTAAGGAATAGGGAGAGAGAGGAGTTGAATATGTGGTACAGGGATGGTGCAGGAAGGAGGATTTTGGATTCCTGGATAATTGGTGCTCTTTCTGGGGTAGGTGCGACCTCTACAAACAGAATGGTCTTCACCTGAACCGGGTACAGAGGGGTACAGATATCCTGGGGGAAATTTGCTAATGCTCTTCGGGTGGGTTTAAACTAATTCAGCAGGGGGACGGAAACTGAAATTGTAGTTTAGTATATAGGAGGTTTAGAGTAGTGAAGTCAAAACTAAGATCGCAAGAAGTCATCGGCAAGCAAGAAGTTGGTTTGAAGTGTGCCTACTTCAATGCCAGAAGCATCCGGAATAGGATGGGTGAACTTGCGGCATGAGTTGGTATCTGGGATTTCAATGTTGTGGCCATTTCAGAGACATGGGTACAGCAGGGACAGGAATGTTATTGCAGGTTCCAGGATTTAGAAGTTTCAGTAAGAACAGAGAAAATGGTAAAAGAGGAGGTGGTGTGGCGCTATTAATCAAGGACAGTATTATGATTGCAGAAAGGATGTTTGAGGACTCATCGACGGAGGTATTACGGGCTGAGATTACAAACAGGAAAAGAGAGGTTACCCTGCTGGGAGTTTTCTATAGGCCTACTATTAGTTCCAGAGATGTAGAGGGTCGGATAGCAAAGATGATCCTTGACAGGAACAAGAGTGACAGGGTAGTTGTTATGGGGGACTTTAACTTTCCAATTATTGCCTAGGAATACTATAGCTCAAGTACTTGAGATGGGTCAGTTTTTGTCCAATGTGTGCAGGAGGGTTTCCTGACATAGTAAGTAGACAGGCCACTAAGGGGCAAGGCCACATTAGATTTGGTAATGGGTAATGAACCTGGCCAGGTGTTAGATTTGGAGGTAGGTGAGCACTTTGATGATTGTGACCACAATTCAGTTGTGTTTACTTTAGTGATGAAGAGCGATAGATATATACTGCAGGGCAAGAGTTATAGCTGGGGGAAAGGTAATTACAATGCAATTAGGCAAGATTTAGAACACTGAGCATTCGGAAGGAAATTGCAGGGGATGAACACCATTGAAATGTGGAGCTTATTCAAGGACCAGCTACTGCGGATACTTGATAAGTATGTGCCTGTCAGGCAGGGAGGAAGTTATCGAGCGCGGGAGCCATGGTTTACGAAGGGAGTTGAATCTTTTATCAAGAGGAAGGTTTATGTTAAGATAAGATGTGATGGTTCAGTTAGGGCGCATGTGAGTTACAGGTTAGCCAGGAAAGACCGAAAGAGAGAGCTAAGAAGAGCCAGGAGGGTACATGAGAAATCATTGGTGGATAGGATCAAGGAAAACTCTGAGGCTTTCTATAACTAGTGCCCGCTTTTTTATTCACTCCAGAGACAAGTGACATTGCCTTCCTTAGTCACCTTTGAGAAGGTGACAGAGTGCTGCCTTCTTCAACTGCTGCAGTCCATATGCCGTTGGTAGTCACACAATGCCATTAGGGAGGAAATTCCAAGATTTCGACTAGCAGAAGTGAAGAAAGTCATATATTTCCAAGACAGGATGGTGAGTGGGTTAGAGGCAAGCTTGCAGATGGTGGTGCTTCCAAGCATTTAATGCCCTTGTCCTTCTATATGTCAATGCTCTTGGTTTTGAATTATCAGTGTGATGTCAACAGCGTGGATTCAATTCCCATCACCGGTTTGAGGTTATCATGAAGGGCTCTCCTTCTCAACCTCTTCCCTGGCCTGAGATTTGGTAGCCCTCAGGTTAAATCACCACCAGTCACTTCTCTCTTTAACAAGCGAGCAGCCCCTATGGTCTGGTTAGACTATGGCAACACAACAATGTTAACTAGCTGTTGCTGTGTCTGCTTTCTTCTTCGAATTAGGATTTTACATTGACAGTTTTCCAAATATCTGGGACTTTTCCTGAATCAACAGATTCTTGGAGGATTACTGCTAGTGCATCTACTATCCTGTAGCTACTTTCCTTTAACATCCTAGGATGCAACTCATAAGGTCCAAGGACTTAATGACCTTTAGCCCAATTAGCTTTCATAATACTTTTATTTCCTCACAGTGATATTTATCGAATTTATTATCTTCCTCTTTGCCCTTGATTATTTAGCAATTTTTGGTGCTATTAGTGTTATCTTCCGTGAAGATGGATTTATTCAAATCTTATGCCATTTCTTGGTTTACCATTAATATTTTCCCTGCCTCATTCTCTCAGAAGCTTATTTTTCATTTTGGTCTCTTTTTTTCCTTTCCATGTAAAGAAGCTCTTGCTGACCATTTGATATTGCTTGCTAGCATGTTCTTGAAGTCTATCTTCTCTAATATTTTTGTCAGTTTTTAAAAATGTTACCATTCCTTTTGCATACTATTAATCTTTGTCATTGAATATTTTGGTTTCAATTTGACACTATTCTTAACTTCTTTGATTAATCAAGGTCGATTTAACCCATTTGCAGAATTCTTCTTCCTCACTTCCTTCTTTGTTAGGAGTCAACCTATTTTCTTAAATGTCTGCCATTGTTCCTGAACTGTCATTTCTGCTAAACTCCTTACTCAATCCACTTCAATGAAGCTGACCTCATTCTTTTATAATTCACCTTATTTACATTTAGTACAGTTATTTCTGACCCAAGTTTCTTACTCTAAAACTGAATGCTAAATTCTACCATGTCATGGTCACTATTTTCATGGAAACCATCACTCTCAGATAACTTATTATAACAACTTTATTGTACTTGACCAGTCCAAAATACCTTTATCCTTGGTTGGATACACAATATATTATTAGAGGAAACTGTCCCAAATATATTCTGTGAATGGCTCCTCATGGCTACTTCTGTTAATTTGGCTTTCCCAATCTACCTTGCCAGCTAAATTGCCTATGTGCAGGATGGAGCAGGTAGGACTTGAATCCAGGTCTCTCGGACCAGGGCTAGAGGCACTACCACTGTGCCATGAAAGGTCCTTGCACGGTCATTTTTTTTCAAATCAACCTGTTCAGCGATGATATTGCACATCTCTAGAACAAGTAGGATTTGAACTTGAGCCTCCTGTTTCAGAGGTAGGAACACTATCACTGCATCACAAAAGTCCTGAGTTTAAACTGAACACTCCCTGCAAATTGTGCTCACCTGATGGTACCTCTATGTCAAATGGCCAAGTACCCTTTGAGCCATTCTTCCTGTGGGCTCATTCAATTTCTTGAGACAGTCATGACTGGCTTCCTGCTGCATCACCAATTTCATGCACCTGATCCATTCTGACCCAATCTACAGCCTAAACTGCTGACCTGAAGCACATGTTCTTCAGTGAGCTCTCTGTAAGATGTCTGATAGCTTTAATTACATTTTACTGGGTTCTCAGGGTCAGTCTTGCTAGTCCTGATAAAACTCACTAGTGATAGAAATGGTCACTGGAAGCTAGCACAGTAGCCAGTGACAGGATTTTCCCCACCTGAAATTCTCCCGACAGAATCTAAGAATTCCACTCTTCATTGCTTTTGTGGAGGCTATGTACCATTGTTTACAATGTTACGGCTAACCATTAGTTAATTATTTACATAAAATATTCCTACTGGAGTGAGAACCATAGCATTGTGAGTGACATTAAACATAATGGAACTCCACTTTCTGGTAAAACTATACACAATTACTCTCCAGGATGATACAAGAGATTATTTTCCTTCTGAACACAACAAAAAATTAACTATTGTGTAGTGAATCACAATAGGCTTCTTGACATGTTTATATACTGCCATCTATTGTCATAACCAGGTAATTTTACAGAAATGCACATGGTTGGAGCAAAATGTGGAGGAATTTAGAACATCCGTGACAGATTTTAATTCTCTTCATCAGCAGGAATCATGAAAGCATTAAATTAAAACAATGGGGATAAGAGGTGGAGGGAAACATATCTGCTTTCTATAATTTTTCTGTCTGAAAACAGGAACAGGAAGCAGCATGGCATCTAATTCACAGTGGAACGTACAGATGAATAAATGCCCTTGTGGCATCAAATACATCAAGTTCTAGATTCACGGGACCTGCAAAAGTAAGACCTTAAATGAGGCCATGAAGTGGTCAGAACAATTTTTGGTGAGCTAAGAATCTTGAATGATCAAATTCAAGACACAGGAACAATACTTTCGAGATATTGTTTAATATATGAGGATGCATTTGAAAACCCATTAAAGTTGGAGGTTTCTTCTCTTTTGGTGGTTTTTCTCAAGTTATCAACCCTGAGTGAGGTTTTGTGGTGATTCTTATCCTTTTGAGTCTTTGTGCCCTTTTGGGAGGGTCTTGAGAACCTGCCAATGGATTGATCAGGTTCAATTGCCAGACACAACCAGGTATTGACACACTGATGGTAGGGTGGCCCATAGGTGTCCATTACAGTAGGTGCTGGATGCACATAGCTTCCTCCAAATAAGGGTGCTTGGCGCCTCAGAGCCTCACGAATGATTCACTGCTCCAGATTTTCCCGAGGGTGACATTCCATTGTCCCAGTCAAGTGTAACTTCAGGTGTTTATTGTAGGGTCTGCAGCTGTCAAGTTTGTTTGCAAACAGTCTGTGGGTAGTTGCAGCCTGTCTGGATTCTGCAGCATTTGGATTAGCACAGTCACTTTAGTCAATGTTGGGTTCTATTTCCCAGCATGCTTTAATCATTGCCCACCTTTTGTAACTCCATGGTAGATTTATTATTGTCCATCATAAGTTAATTATTTCGGGTGGCTCGTCCAGCTACAGGGACATTTGTTAATTCCTTGGTTTAATGTGGCAATTTTTTTTAATTATTATTAAAAAAAATGCAGATGAGGCAACATTTGTGTAAAGAAGAATGTAGTAAAAATGTAACCAGAGGTGGGAAACAATCTATGGGGCCAAATAAATCTAAGCAATGAATAAAGATTTGGTGCTAGACAACCCACTATTTAGGCGACCATGTTCTATTAATCCTGAATGGAGAAAAGTTCCAAATTTCCCTCCCATTCATAGTTGTAATCCTCTGTCCAACTTATAAATGACATGGGATATAAACTATGAAAACATTATATTCTGAAAACATATTTGAAACCTTCCATCAAATTTCCTCTTTATGCCCACTGGTCCAATGAGAAAAACCCATAACTTGTCAAGCCTTTTTACATACCTAAGTTCCTATTCCATATTTTTTGGAAAGATTTTCACGGCATCTTTTCCATGGCTCAAATATCCTAAGGATTGTATGCAGGACTCCAACTGTAGTCTAGCTTGTGCATAAATTTAACATTCAATAAAAGGAAAGTTGTTTTAAATAGTAGAGTCAGAAACCCAATTGCCTTATGGTCGGTCTACATGCATCCTCACCTTTAAAACTACGTCTAGATCGTTGTTTCAGTGTTAAAAACCTGATCATTTAAGAAGCTTTTACTTTTCCCACCATAGCATAATTCTTCACATTTCTATGCATTAAGCTTCTATCACCAATCTGTAAATAGGAAAGAACTTGCATGTTATGGTAGCATTCATCAAAGGCAATCCCAAAGTGGTTCAAAACCCATGAATGTAGACAGTTTAATGTAGGCAAATAGAAGTCAGCTTACAACACAACAAAACAATGAGAATTTATTTTTCATAAAATGTGAGCATTACTGGCAAGTCCATCAGTATTTGTTGTCCATTCCTAATTGCCCTTAAAAGTAATGGTTTGCTAGGTTGTTTCAGAGCCAACCATTTTCATAGTCAACCACGTTGTGGATCTAGAGTCACATATCCTGATGAACATAAGGATGGCAAATGTTCTTTCCCAAAGACATTAGTGAACTAAATAAGTTTTTAATGACAACAGACAATAATTCCATTGTCACCATCATTGAGCCTGGTTTTAAAATTTCAGACTTTATCAATTGACTTTAAAAGCCTGGTGGGATTTTAATCCATGAGCCCAGAGAATTAGCCAGGATCTCTAAGTCATGAGTCCAGTGACATTACCACGACACCACCATCTCTGCTTTACTGATGTTGACTGCAGGGCAAGAACTCACTAGAATATCGAGGGAACATATCTGCTCTTCTTCAAATATGACCCTGGTAGTTTTTAGGTTAAGATTTAGATGTTTGTTAAACTGACAATCAGGACATCATGATGCAAATTATATGTCAAGGATATAGTGAACCTTTTAACAATTTCCCAGGGATGAGTGGAGTTAAAGGACACTACTAAAAGATGAGAAATAGTGCACTGCACTGTGACAGTAACTCTGTCAAACGAAGCCTAGTTGCAGTTTGTTTTCATTGCAGGTTTTGCAATTCCAGCAGTGCTGTGCCCACACCTCCCTCTCACCTCCATCCAAGGCCCTCAACCAGCCGTCCACATCCAAAGTTCCACCAATGTCATCTACCATATCCGCTGCTCCTGATGCAGTCTCCTCTACATTGGGGAGACTGGGCACCTTCTTGCAGAGCGCTTTAGGGAACATCTCCGGGACACCCGCACCAATCAACCCCACTGCCGTGTGTCCCAATATTTCAACTCCTCCTCCCACTCTGCCGAGGACATGCAGGTCCTGGGCCTCCTCCACTGCTGCTCCCTCACCACCCGACGCCTGGAGGAAGATCGCCTCATCTTCCGCCTCAGAACACTTCAACCCCAGGGCATCAATGTGGACTTCATCATTAGATTAGATTAGATTAGATTACTTACAGTGTGGAAACAGGCCCTTCGGCCCAACAAGTCCACACCGCCCCGCCGAAGCGTAACCCACCCATACCCCTACATCTACATCTACCCCTTACCTAACACTACGGGCAATTTAGCATGGCCAATTCACCTAACCAGCACATCTTTGGAGCGTGGGAGGAAACCGGAGCACCCGGCGGAAACCCACGCAGACACAGGGAGAATGTGCAAACTCCACACAGTCAGTCGCCTGAGGCGGGAATTGAACCCGGGTCTCTGGTGCTGTGAGGCAGCAGTGCTATCCACTGTGCCACCGTGCCGCCCATCAGTTTCCTCATTTCCCCTCTCTCCCCCCCCCTTACCCCAGATCCAACCTTCCAGCTCAGCACAATCCTCATGACTTGTCCTACCTGCCAATATTCCTTCCCAACTATCCACTCCACCATCCTCTCTGACCTATCACCTTCATCCCCACCCCCATCCACCCAATGTACTCTTTGCTACCTTCCCCACCCTCCTCTCTTAGCTATCAACTTCATCCCCACCCCATCCACCTATTGTGCTCTGTGCTATCTTCTCCCATCCTACCCCCCCTCCCTTTTATCTCTCCACCCTGGAGGCTCCCTGCCTTCAGTCCTGATGAAGGGCTTTTGCCCGAAACGTCGATTTTCTGCTCCTTGGATGCTGCCTGACCTGCTGTGCTTTTCCACAGCAAATATACAGTTTTGAAGAAGAGTCACTGAACCAGAAACATTAACTCTGCTTCTCTCTACAGATGCTGCCAGACCTGCTGAGTTTTTCAGAAATTTGTTTTTGGTCCTATTAACCTTGTTCCGTTACAAAGTTCTACAAAGTTTAGGATTTTGTAGCAGTATTACAAGTACTTCTTTCTTCTGTCTAATTTTATGCACTGACATGAAAAAAAGACTGTTGAAACTCTCCAAAGTATGGACTGTTATCATTTTCACCTACACAGTCAACATTGATGTATTCCTTTAATTCACCCAAGTTTTCTCAAAATTTTGCATGAAAATCAATGAATCTTCATCTTTAACAAAAAGAATAGTACAAAGGATAGAATTTTAAAAAGTTATATCAAATAACTACTATTTTACCACATGACCAATTTTATCATCTCATCCACTCCTCCTATTCTGCATGGAAAAATTCCTATCAACCAGGGTTACTTCAAAACAAAGCTCAGCAAGTATAAAGTCTCATACAAACATTTATTGCTGGGATTTCACCATAACCCAAATGAACGCACAGAAGTTCTATTCACTTATACGGTAAAAGCCAATAGTATAACAATCGATTTTGACTTTTCAAACTTAAGTTAAGTCTGGAGCAACTATGAAGAAGGATGGATGCTTACAACTCATTCATAGATTTTAAGTTATGCCCAGTACTTATAAAATGACATAACACTAACAACTTTGAAAGCATTTTGGGTTCTATACAATTGAGGCAAGAATGCACAGAATCTTGTATGGTAAAATGATGTACAGGTAGTCTGCCAGTTACCAGTAATAGCCTGACTATCATGCATCACAGTTTCTCAACAGTTTCCAGCCTCATCTATGTAATATGCTCTGGTTCTACAATGTCACATGGTTTACCATTTGGTCCACCAATCAATTCAATCAAAATAGTCCAAACAGGCAAAAGCTGAATATTATTTGTCATAGGTACTTGGTTTTCAGCTGTTTCTGACATGAGGGGGTTGACTTGAACTATTCCAGCCAGGTGAGAAATCAATAATAGGAGGTTTTTAATAATTGTACAATTCTGGCTTTAGAGTCATACAGCATGGAAACCGACCCTTTGGTCCAACTCAGGTTACCCAAACTAAACTAGTCTTATTTGCCTACATTTGGCCCATATCCCTGTCCAAATATCTTTTAAATGTGGTAACTGTACCTGCATCTACACTTCCTCTAGCACTTCATTCTATGTATGAACTAGCTGCTGTGAAAAAGTTTCCCCTCAGATCCCTTTTAAATCTTTCTCCTCTCACCTTAAAAGCATGTCCTCTAGTTTTGAACTGCCCATCGCTTCATGATTTATAAACCTCTAAGGTCACTCCTCAGCCTCCTATGCTCCAGTGAAGAAAGTCCTGGCCTGTACAGCCTCTCCTCGTAACTTAAACTTTCCAATAATATTCTTGGCAATCTTTTCTGCACCCTCTCTAATATTCTTTTAAGCTGGGCAACCAGAACTGTATACACTACTCCAAAAGTGGCCTCGCCAACATCCTGTACAACTGCAACATGATCCAACTCCTATACTCAATGGTCTGAGCAATAAAGGCACCACCCTGTCTACCTGTGACACAACTTTTAAAAGAACTATGTATCTGGGCCCCTAGGCCTCTGTTTGACAACACTCTCCGGGGCCCTAACATTAACTGTATGAGTTCTGCCCTTGTTCATCTTACCTAAGTAGAGAAGGATGGGAAATAAAATAAGCAGGCAGGCTGAACATTGGTCAGCTGCCACTATTCCTGAAAGACCTATAAACAATGAAGCACACTGCTGTTGTTTCTTTGCTGGAATCTGAATTTCTGTTAATTGCAAAAATTTTGTATGAGGTCAAATTGCACTCTTCACTGAATAGCACTGCATTAGCAAAATTAACAACATTTAGAGTGGTTTAAAAAAGATGAAGTGAAAGAATCAAAATAAAACATTTGTAAAGCACCATGCACATGCCTCAGATGATTAAAGAACTAGTGATATTTAATATGACAAAGGCGATCTAACATTAGGATAAAATTATGTTTATTCAGGCATCTGCATACATCTAACCAGGAATACTTTTCCCCCACACTGCAATATCCTTTAAACAAACTTAACTTTTAAACCAATTAATTGCATGGAGGTAAATTTAAAAAGGTACCAAAGTATTTGTCAAGATACATCATAGAAACAGATTACACACTCATCTGATGAACCAAACTCATTTCAAATCTGAGCTTAATGTCTTGTAAAATACATGCATAGAGAACAGAGGTTATGATGCAATCTGGAATATTTTATAATCCAAGAATGACACATACTATTTTAATTTCCTCAGCATTTTACCTGATCTGCAAAAGTTTGATATTCCTCTGGCAAAATCCAGGAACGAGGATAAAACTTGTATTCTTCAGGAAATAATTCCTGCATTGTGCGAACAGCCCGACTAAAATTGATCTTGCGCACTAGTTCTGTCATGCCTAAAAAAGAAAACTGCAATTAGAAAACGTTTTAGATTAGATTAGATTCTCGACAGTGTGGAAACAGACCCTTCAGCCCAACAAGTCCACACCACCCCTCTAAAGAGAAACCCATCCAAACCCATTCCCCTACCCTATATTTACCCTGACTAACACTGTGGGCAATTTAGCATGGCCAATTCACCTGACCTGCACATCTTTGGATTGTGAGAGAAAACCGGAGCACCCGGAGGAAACCCATGCAGATACAGGGAGAATGTGCAAACTCCACATAGACAGGTGGGAATCAAACCCAGGATCCTGGTGTTGTGAGGCAGCAGTTCTAACCACTGAGCCACTGTGCTGCCCTAAGTTGTCAAAACATGGCTAAATTCAATATATTATCTTAATACAAAATACATCAATCCCTATTATGCTATAAACCAAAGAAAATGGTTAATGCAAAATAGTTGGTTAAAAAACAAAATATGCTTCTAGTATTTACGCTGCTGGAAAAAGGGAGCTCAGTATGCAAAAACAATGAGCTGTTGAATATGATACTTTAGATCCAAAGATTTCAAGACTAACTCTTGCATGGAACCATATCAAGCTCAGCTTCTGCATCTTTCCTCAGTTTAAACTTACAGTGTGGAAACAGGCCCTTCGGCCCAACAAGTCCACACCTACCTGCCGAAGTGCAACCCACCCAGATCCATTCCACTACATTTACCCCTTCACCTAACACTACGGGCACAGAGAGTCGCCTGAGGTGAGAACTGAACCTGGGTCTCTGGCGCTGTGAGGCAGCAGTGCTAACCACTGTGCCACCCACAAGATTCCTCAAACTGTTAAGTTTCCAGGTGAGGAAGGATGAACTGGCTTCATTTCTTTATTCACTCATCCCACAGTTTGGTTATAATAATGTTAATTTTAAAATGATCCATTTTCTTGTGGGTACTTTTCTTCCAGACCCAAATTAACCTTTGATTTAAAAAGAGCCAATTGAATCAGGATTTCTTGAATTAACAAAGAGTGAATCAAACAATTATTAAACTCAAGAAGAATTAGTAACAATACACATACATACAAATAAGAGGTGAATCCAAAAAGAAAGAAGTTTTTAAAAAACGTTTACGGGTCAATTGCTTTGATGCCCGGTCCCCATTAACACCATAACCTTCACTCCGCTCTTACACTCCCTCTCATACTACCTCCAACCTTAGCTTCAACAATTGCAAGAGCCCCACGGACTTTATTGCCATTAAGATTAAGCAATCTCTGCCACCTCATTCACTTTCTCGTTCACCAAGGCAAACTTCCTTTAAAGGTTCCCTCATTATTTTATAAACTTCTATAAGGTCACCTCTCAACCTCTTTCAACAAGTGAAAAAATCCTAGCCTATCTAGCCTTTTCTTATGACTCAAACATCCTGGTAGATGTCTTCTTAACCCTCTCCAGATTAATATCCTTCCTATAACTGGGCGACCAGAACTGAACACCGTATCCCAGAAGAGAATCTCTACAGTGTGGAAGCAGGCTGTTCAGCCCATTGAGTCTACACCAACCCAGACCTTTACTCTATCCTGTAACTCCACATTTCCCATGGCTAAACCACACAGGCTGCATATTCCTAGGCACTATGGGCAATTTAGCATGGCCAGTCCATCTAACCCGCACATCTTTGCAATAAAATACTGGAATTTCTTTTTAAAAACATAGTAGTCTGGTGATGTGGTGTACATGACAGACTTGGGAGGAACGTTAAAAGTTATGGCATAAAAGGGACAATAGCAACATGGGTGAAAAATTATCTGAGTGGTAGGAAACAGAGTAATGGCCAATTGATATTTTTTTGGCTGGAGGAAGGTTTCTAGTAGAGCTCCCCAGAGGTTGGCTTTGGGGCTCTTGTTTCTGAAAAATTTTAATGATCTGCAAGTTAGTATGCAGGAGACAATTTCAAAAGTTTGGAAATGACACAAAACTTGGAGAAATGTAAACTGTAAGAAGACAGTGTGAAATTCTAAGTCATAGACAAATGTTGAAGTGGGCCGATAGCAGATGTTGTTCAATGCAGAAAGGTGTGAGGTGATGCAGTTTGACGAGAAGAACATGGAAAGAACAGTTAAGGTATACAATGTCCTGGATTTATTAAATAGAGTAAGAGTACAAGAGGAAGAAAGTGACGTTGTGGGAAGTGGGAGACCAAATAAGAGTACATTAGAATAGCCATGCCTAGAAGTAACAAAAGCTTTCAGTAGTAGATAGTAAAGTGGACAATGTTAGTGTAGTTTAAATGGACTGTCCTGGTAATGGTGTGGATGTATGGTCATGCGCTCACCTCCAAATCAGATATGACACTAACATTGCAACCCATCTAGTTGAGCTTTCTATTGTTGTCAGGAGAAAAGGTTTAGGAGAGATAGTAGAGAAACTAAAATACAGAAGAACCTCAATTGTCCAACATTCGATTAAGCAAATATTGGATTATCCGGCAAGATCGCAAGGTCCCGATGCTTGGCTAAACTGTTATCGGCATATATTATCCAGAATTCGATTAACCAAACAAAGTACTCTCTGCTTGCGTCATTCGTTTATAAAATAATGAGGGATATAGACAGAGTTATTGGTAATTGCCTTTCCCTGAGATGGGGGATTTCAAGACGAGGGGGCACATTCAAAGGTGAGAGGAGTGAGATTTTAAAAAGACATCAGGCAGGTCTCCCAAGCAAAATGTCCCCTCATCAATCTACTATTTATGGACAAGATGAGAGTTATTACAGATTATTGTAAAAACCCTATCGTATTAAATACAATCAAAGTCTGGAGAATAATGCGACAGAATGAGGGTAACCTGCAAAAAAAACCTCCTCTTTACACCTAGAGTGGGAAAACTGGGATTGCAGCCAGGGCTGACTGATGTTGTATTCAAAATCTCAGAGTCCAGAGGTATCTCCTGTTTAGGAAATCTGTTTGATGGGGAGGTCATGATGTCCTTCAAACAGCTGTGTCAGACGTCTGGGCTGCCTAGCAAGGACCTTTTATGGTATTTTCAAATACGAGACTTTATACAAAAGCAGGCCACATTGATAATTAATCCTGAGAAATCGTATAGGGAAAGCAGTATGCTTCGGCCGATGGGTCCGCCATTGGTCAGTACTCTCTACCACTTACTATATAAGTTATCGAAGGACATGGAATGGTTATATAAAACCTGGAGTCAAGAATTGGGGATGGAAATCTCCTTAGAAATGTGGGAGGATGTCTGGGAAAATGCCAGGAAAATCTCTATCTGTAACAGAACTCAGGCTACTCTACTGAAGATACTTCACAGGGCTCACATGGCACCTGAGCGACTTGCAAAGTTCAAGGCAGGAGCAACTCCAATGCATCCTAAATGCAAAATAGAAGTTGGTACTCTTACGCATTGTCTGTGGACATGCGACAAAATCTGCAGGTATTGGAGCAGGGTAGCGAATGCTTTGACAAAGATTTTGGGTACAGAGATTTGGTTGGACCCAGTGTCTTTACTTTTGGGCTCCCCAAATTTCCCCTCTTTGGATGTATACGGGAGGAATTATTCACTCTCGTTTCCTTTTGTGCAAGGAAAAATATTTTAGTGAATTGGGTATCCGAAGGTTCCCCCAGGACTTTCAAATTGGCATAGGATACTCTTGGAATATATTCTCCTTGACTTCCTTATGAATATGGTGCACCAAAAATGGAATTATTTTATAGAACATGGCAGCCCTTTTTGAACTACATTGACACAAATATTTCGACCACATTTTTCAGGGCCTTTGCTTAGCCATGGTAATGGTTCTGGCTGGTTCGGGGGCCCCTGGGAGGAGGAATCCTGTATAACTTTGAGTTCTGTTAGGATTTGATATAAATCTATTTTGAATATGTATTTAGTTATTTGTTTTATTTTCTCCTTTTGTTTATTGTTAGTAGTGTATGATATTTTATGTTTTGGTTGTTTGTAGAATAGATTAGTCGTTAGTTTTTAAAAATTCTATATTGGTGTTATTATTTGTAAAGTGGAGTAGACTAGTTTGTATTATTTTTGTAAAAATCACAAAAAACTTCTTTTTCAATAAAAATATCTATAAAAAAAGACATTGGAGCAATTGTTTTTGCACAAAGAATGGTTCACATGTAGAATGAACTTCTTGAGGGAGCTGTTTAAAAGATATTTGGTTCAGTGCTGAGTAGGAAAGGTTTGCAGGGATATTGGCCAGGAACAGGCAGCTGGGACTAGTTTTGTTTGGGATTATGTTCGGCATGGACTGGTTGGACTGAAGAGTCTGTTTCTGTTCTGTATGACTATGGCTCTCAAAATGATTAAAACAAATTTTGCTATAGTTAGGGCCAGATCAAAAGAAATAGAAAGAGGAGTAAACTGTTCAGTCCCTCGAGCCTGTATCACCATTCAACAGGATCATGGCTGATCTGACATTTCACATACGCACTTTCCAGCCTTTTCCCCACAACCCTCGAATTCCCGACTGATCAAGAATCTATTTAATCAATCTTTCTAATCTATCTCAGCCTTAAATATACACTACTCTGCCCCTAGAGCTCTGCCATTGAGTTCCAAAAATTCAATCTTCTGAGAAGAATCTCCTTCTCATCTCGGTCTTTAAATGTGGTTCCCTTTTATTCGGAGACTATGTCCTCTGGTCCTGGACTCTCCCTGGAGGGGAAACATCCTCTCAGCATTTATTCTGTCAAGACCCTTAAAGAATCCTGTATGTTTTAATGAAATCAAGTCTCATTCTTCTAGACTCCAGCGAGTAGAGCTCCAATCTGTTGAGCCTTTGCTCATAAGACAATCTCCCCATAACAGGGATCATCTTCTCCAATGAAATGATATATATTCTTCAATAAGGGGACCAAAACTACTCTCAGTACTCAATATGTGCTATATGACACTATGACTCCATGTAGTCTCACCACCACCTTGTACAATTGCTGAAAGACTTCACTACTCTTATACTCCAACCTTCTATTAGACTTCTGGATTACCTGCTGCACCTGTGTGCTAACTTTATATGTTTTGCACACCAGTACCCCAGTTCCCTTTGCATTGTAGTTTTTTGCAGTCTTTTCTCAATGCTTTTTTTCTCCTTTCCAAAATGATTAACTGCACATTTTCCTACATTGTACTCCATTTGCCAACTTTCTGCCCATTTACTTAACCTATCAATCTATTTCTGAACTGCGTATATCCCTCTCAACCTGCCTTTCCACTTCTTCTTGTGATACCTGCAAATTTTGCTACAGTACACTCACTTCATCTCTATCCGGTTTGAGACTTCCTCAAACTGAGGAGATGATTCATCTTTCATGAAGCCTGCTTGACTAGGTTATGATTTTCCAAATGTGCTACTATTATTTCCTTAATAATTGATTCTAATATTTTTCCAAAAAGAATGTCAGAGCACATTGTCCAATCATTAGCTGCTTATTGTCTCCCTCTTTTTGAACAGGGGTTGCACACCAGCAGTTTTCCAATCCTCTGGCACTTCTCCAGAATCCAAGGATTTTTGGAAGATGATAGCCAATCCATCGGTTATTACTGTAGTTACCTCTTTTAGGATCCTAGGATGCAAGCCATCTGGGCCAGGGGACATATCTGCCTTTAGCTCCATTGGTTTGTCTAATAATACTTCTCTAATGATGGTGATGGCACTTAATGACTCGCCCATATTCTTTATTATTAATGGGATGTTCAAAGTATCTTCAACCTGCTAAAGACTGATGCAAAAATCTGTTTATTCTCTTTGCCATTTCCTTGTTCCCCATTACCAGATCCCCAGATTCATTTCTAAAGGGCCCATATTCACTTTAAACACTTAACAAGCAAGAGAGGGGTCAAAGTAGTGTTTGCTGTCAGTTTTTATATTCCTCCCTCATTTGCCCTTGTAGTCTATTCTTTGTCTTTCCAAAAGGTCAAATAATCCTGAATATTTAATTTTGATATCCTTGTAACCGTGTTTCCATAATGACTAGGAGATCATATTCATTTACTTCAATCTGCACCATCAGTTCAGCAGAATATTTATTCTGAATGCTTCATGCATTAAGGTACAAAGCCTAGAAGCTTGCTCTACTATCTAATTACCCTACTTTCGACTGTTTCCTTAGCGTAATAGGACATTCACAAATTCTATCCCTTCCTTTATCTCTGGTAACAATCAATCAGTCCCATCATGAACCTGCAATCCTACTTTATCCTTTTGATTTTGATTTTCAAATTCACCATACAAAATTAACCTACAAACAACCTACTATTTAGTTTAAAGCCCTATCTATAGCTAAGACTCTGGTCCCAAAATGATTCAGGTAAGGCGTGTCCCATCGAAAGTGCTCCTTCCTTCCCCAGTACTGTTGTCAATATCCCATGAATTTGAACCCATTCCTCCCATATCAATCTGAGCCATGTGTTTACCTATTTAATCTTATTGACCTTGGCTCAATAGCTTGAGGCCTGGATTGTAATTCAGAGATCATCATCTTTTTGGTTCTGCTTTTTAATTTAGTCCCTAGCTGCTTATATTCCTGCAGCAGAACTGCATTCCTCTTTCTACTTACAGTATATAGTTGATATCTTTATAGACCACAACAACTGGACTTTTCCCCCTCCCATTTCAAGTTCCTCCACAGACCAGATGACATCCTTAAACGGAGCACCAGACAGGCAACACAACCTTCAGGACTCACATCCCTGGCCACAGAGAACAGCATCTATTCCCCTAACTATTCTATCCCCAACAAGAATTACATTTCTTTTTTCACTGCCCTCTTGAGTGACTCCCTGTACCATGGTGATTTTGCTCATCCTCCCTACAGCCCCCACTTTCATCCACACAGGGAATAAGAATCTCAGACCTGTTGGACAGCTGAAAAGTAAGGCTCCTGCAGTAGTACCTCCTGGATCCCTCTGTCTTATTCATAGTCACACCCTCTTGTCCCTCACCACTAACCAAATTTGAGGTAGTTAATCTAAGGGGAGTGATTGCCTCCTAAAACAATATCCAGTTAACTCTCCCACTCCCTAATGTGTCACTGTCTTGGAAGATCAGACTCTAGTTCTTCAACTCTGAGCCGGAGATCCTGAAGCAACTAACGCTTGCCACAGATATGATCACTATGAACTACAATGGGGTCCACCAGCTCCCACAGCATGCAGGTGCAACACGTTACCTGGCCTTGCAGCTTAGTTTTTAAATTAATGTGCAATTTGTTTAACTTCCAATTGGTCTTCTAGGTTTTAATTTATAAAATGTTTATTTACCCTTGATCTGAAATAAACCTAAAATAAATAGCAAAATTAACAGTGATTACCAAATGGTGAACTTACGGTTTTTCTGTGAGGCCACTGTGTTTGGTGCTGACCCCTAATCCTGTGCTTCAATTTATCATGTTAAAACACCTTAAGGTAGGAGCGAACAAAAAAGAAAAAAAAATCATCTCTTCCCCATGCACCAAAATCCCACACTGTTCCAAAATCCCATAAATATATACTCAGGTTATGTCTCACTCTGGATGTGATCTCTCCTTCCTGACTGTGCAAAGCTTACGGATTCCAGAGGAACCTTGATTATCTGGAGGACACGGGTGAGGAGTATTTAGTTCTGGATAATCGATGCCGGATAAGTTAATTATGCATCGGGACCTTGCGATCTTGTTTGGATCATCCAAAATTCGGTTAATTGAATGCCGGATAAGGGGTCCTCTGTATATGGAATGGGAATGGAATGCTCTACTTGGAAATATGGTGGAGGCAGGCTCAACTGAGGAATTTGAGAGGTCAGTTAGTAGCTATTTGAATAGAAATGGTGTTCAAGGATATTGGGGGAAAGCAGGACTTTGGCATTAGATATGACACACGTTTGAAGAGCTGCCGCAGACATGATGGACTCCTGCAGCATAGCAATTCTGTGATTCTGTGCAGTAATTTGAAGATACAGCTTCATAAATATCACCATCTTGGATGATGGAGCTCAGTGCAAATGAAAGAAAAATGGCAGATTTTCAATCATCATCAGTTAGAAGCACAAAGTGTCACCTCCTGAGGTCCTTAGATCACAGATGCCAGACTTCAGCCAATTTGATTCAATCTATTTGATTGAAAGAAAGAAACAGCTGACGGCAAAGGATACTGCAAATGTGATGGTCCCTGACAATTTTCCGCTAGTAGCACTGAAATCCTGCACTCTAGAACTAGCCAAAGGCCTGGTGAAGCTATTGAAAATCATCGAGGTATGCCCTGTTCAGAGTTATTATTACACACTTCTGGTACAGGTGGGACTTAAACCCAGACCTTCTGGCTCAGAGATAGTGACACTACCACTGCATCACAAGGCTCTTCAAATCACAACTACATGAAGCCTCAAAATACTTTAGCATGAAGTCCTTTTGAAATGCTTTCACTAATCTGGAAACTCAGCAGCCAACTTGCATGCAGCAAATTCAAACAACAGTGTGATAATTACCAGATAGTCTTTTTACTTTGTGACATTGTTTGAGGGATACATATTGGCCATCTGTCCAGGAATATCTTCCTTACTATTCTTTGAAATTGTGCAATGGGATTTTATTATTACACCCTTCCAAGCCAGGTAGAAGGGGTCTTGTTTTAATGTCTCATTTGGAAGATGGTACCTACAACATCACTGCACTCACTCAGTACTGAACTGAAGTGTCACCATAGGTTTTTGTGCTCATATCCTGGAGTAGAATTTAAGGGTACTACTAAATGAGGCATGCAAAGTATGACCGCATTAAGATAAATTCTTAAAAATAATTATTATTAAGACTGAAATATTTTATTGCGACTAAATTTCACATGCACAAATAGTTGAATCCATTCTGCAGTAAATGGTGAAATTAGTATTAGCCTTCAAAAAGGTCCAGCTGCACCTCATTCAATCAAATACAACTTTATTCAAGCTTTTTGCAGTGGGAGTGGTGAGAGAGAGAGGACTGGGGGCTGCCAAGAAGCTAAATTAATCCTACAAAAACTTACCACATGAATAGGTGCAGCGCACATTGAGCAAGAGTGGACATGGGACAGCCGAGTAAGTGAAGTAATATATTAGGCCGGTTGCTTTGCCTGAAGTACTACTTAGGTAGTGTATCCCACCCATCCTCCTCCTCTAATCAAAGCAAAAAGGTTCTGTGTGCTGATTCAGTAAGGTTATTAGGTTTCTTTTCCCCAATAGTCTCTTTGGGAATTCAGAATAATGAGTATGGATTTTAGGGCAGTTGCATGCTCCTCCTGTAGAATGTGGGAGTAATTGTCACAACTAGCAACCATGCTGACTTCATCTGCAGGAAGTGCACCAAACTCCAGCTCCTCGGAAACACCATTATGGAAATGGAGGTGGAGCTGGATGAACTTCAGATCACTTGGGGGGCAGAGGGGGTAGAGAGGAATTACAGGAAAGAGAAAGTGGGGACTGCAGATGCTGGAGATCAGAGTAGAGAGTGTGGTACTGGAAAAGCATAGCATGTCAGGCAGCATCCGAGGAGCAGGAAGATTGACGATTCGGGCATAAGCCCTTCATCAGGAATGAGGTTTGTGGGCTGGGGGCCTGAGACATAAACAGGAGGGGTCTTTTGGGGGGGGGGGGGGGGGGGAAGGTAGCTGAGAATGCAATAAGTAGATGAAGAGGGTGGAGTGGATAGATAGGAAAGACAATGGACAGGTCAAAAGGGCTGTGCAGAGTTGGAGGCTTGGGACTAGGATAAGGTGTGGGGAGGGGAAATGAGGAAACTGGTGAAATCCACATTAATCCCATGTGGTTGCAAGGTCCCAAGGTGGAAGATGAGGCGATCTTCCTCCAGGGGTCAGATGGTTTGGCGATGGAGGCGGACCAGGACCTTCATGCCCTTGGAGAAGTCGGAGGGGGCGTGTTCAGGCACGAGGCGGTGGGGTTGGTTGGTGCAGGTGTACAAGGTGTTCTCTGAAATGATCCACAAATTGGCGTCCTGTCTCCCTGATGTAGAGGAGACCACAATCAGATGCAATAGAGTTACAGGAAGGTAGTCACATCTCAGGCACAGGAGAAAGGTAGATGGGTTACAGTCAGGGACAGAAAGGGAACAGGCAGACAGTGCATGGAACCCCTGTAACTGTTCCCCTCAACAACATGTTTACCATTTGGATACTTTTGGGGAGAAACGATTTGCCAGGGGTAAGCCATGGGGTACAGGTCTCTGGCACAGAATCTGTCTCTGTTACTCAGAAGGGAAAGGGATGGGGGGTCCGGGAATGGAAAGAGAGGAGTAGAGCATTAGCCATTGGGGACTCCATAGCTAGGGAGACAGATAGGAGATTCTGTGGGTTGGTGTGTTGCCTCCCAGGTTCCAGGAGATCAGTGATGTCTCTGATTGTGTTTTCAGGATCCTTAAGGGGGAGGGGAAGGGGAAGCAGCGCCAAGTCATGGTCCAAGTAGACACCAATGACATACGTAAGAAAAGAGTTGGGGATGCAAGATAGAAATTCAAGGAGCTAGGGTGGAAACTTAGCACTAGAACAAATAGTTATCATCTCTGGTTTGTTACCCGTGCTACATACCAGTGAGGCAAGGAATAGGGAGAGAGAGCAGTTGAACATATGGCTACAGGGATGGTGCAGGAGGGAGGGCTTCAGATACCTGGATAATTGGGGGGTCATACTGGAGTAAGTGGGACCTCTACAAACAGAATGGTCTACACCTGAACCAGAGGGGTACCAACATCCTGGTGGGGGGGGGGGGGGGGGGTGGTTTCTCATGTTCTTCAGGAGGATTTAAACTAATTCAGTGATGTACTGGCAGGCAGTATAGTTTGGTTTGTAGTGTGTCTACTTCAATGTCCGGACAATCTGGAATAAGGTGGGTAAATATGCAGCATGGTTTGGTACCTGGGACTTTGATGTTGTAGCCAGTTCAGAGACATGGATAGAACAGGACAGGAATGGTTGTTGCAGGTTCAGAGTTATGTTTCAGTAAGAACAAGGAAGGTGGTGAGAGGTGGGGAAAGGTGCAGCATGGTTAATCAAGGACAGGATGAATAGTGGCAGAAAGGATGTTTGATGAGGACTTGGATACTGAGGTAGCATGGGCTGAAGTTAGAAACAGAAAAGGAGAGGTCACCCTGTTGGGCATTTTCTATAGGCCTGTGAACAGTTTGAGAAGAGGAAAGGATTGCAAAGATGATTCTAGATTGGAGCAAAAGTAACAGGGTAGTTATTATAGGGTCTTTAACTTTACAAACATTAATAGTTCGATGGGTCAGTTTTTGTCCAATGTGTGCAGAATGGTTTCCTGACAGTATGTGGACAAGCCAACAAGGGGCGAGGCCACATTGGATTTGGTATTGGGTAATGAACCAGGCCAGGTGTTAGGTGGAGATAGATGAGGACTTTGGTGATAGTGACCACAATTCAGCTTTGATCTTTATGTCATCATTGTCTATTGGAATAGTGGCAGAAAACTGGAGATAAGCAAATATTGTGCCTTGGTCAAGAAGGGAGTAGAGACAATCCTGGTAATTATTGACCAGTGAGCCTTACTTTGGTTGTGGGTAAAGTGTTGGAAAGAATTATGAAAGATTGGATTTATAATCATCTAGAAAGAATGAAGTTGATTAAAGATAGTCAACACAGTTTTGTGAAGGGTTGGTTGTGCCTCACAAACCTTATTGAGTTCTTTGAGAAAGTGACCAAACAGGTGGATGAGGGTAAAGTGGTTGATATGGCATATATGGATTTCAGTAAAGTGTTTGATAAGGCTCCCCACAGTAGGCTATTGCACAAAGTACAGAGGCATAGGATGGTTATTTCACAGTTTGGATCCAAAATTGGCTAGATGAAAGACAACAGAGGGTGGTGGTTGATGGGAAATGTTCATACTGGAGTTAAGTTACTAGTGGTGTACTGCAAGGATCTGTTTTGGGGCCACAACTGTTTGTCATTTTTATACATGACCTGGATGAGGGCGTAGAAAGATGGGTTAGTAAATTTGCACATGACACTAAAGTCGATGGAATTGCGGACAGTGTGGAAGGATGTTGAAGGTTACAGAGGGACAGAGATAAGCTGCAGAGTTGGGCTGAGAGGTGGCAAATGGAATTTAATACTGAAAAGTGTGAGGTGATTCGGTTTGAAAGGAGTAACAAAAATACAGAGCACTGGGCTAATGGTAAGATTCTTGGTAGTGTGGACAAGCAGAGAGATCTCAGTGTCCATGTGTATAAATCCCTGAAAGTTGCCACCCAGGTTGTTAGGGTTAAGACGACATATGGTGTGTTTGTTTTTATTGGCAGAGGGATTGAGTTTGAGCCAGAAGACAGGAGATAAGCAAATGTTGTCCCCTTGGTGAAGAAGAGAGTAGAGACAACCATGGTAATTATAGAGCAGTGAGCCTTATTTCAGCCTCACTTACTACTCTTCTGGTCACGTTGTAGGTATACAAGACTGGTGTGGCTGCACTTGGAGTACTGTGTACAGTTCTGGTTGCCACATTATGGAAAGGACGTGAAAGCATGGAAAGGGTACAAAGGAGATTTACCAGGATGTTGCCTGGTATGGTGGGAAGGTCTTATGAGGAAAGACTGAGGGACTTGAGGCTGTTTTCATTAGAGAGGAGGTGGTCAGCAGGTGACTTAGAGACATACAAGATGGTCAGAGGATTAGGTAGGGTGGACAGTGAGCCTTTTTCCTCAGATGGTGATGGCTAGCATGAGGGGACTTAGCTTTAAACTGAGAGGTGGTAGATGCAAGACAGATGTCAGAGGTAGGTTCTTTACTTAGTAATAAGGGCATAGAATGCCCTGCCTGCAACAGTAGTAGTCTTGCCAATTTTAAGGGCATTTAAATGGTTATTAGATAAATATATGAATGATAATGGAATAGTGCAGTTAGATGGGTTTCAGATTGGTTTCACAGGTCGGCGCAACATCGGGGACTGAAGGGCCTGTACTGCGCTGTGATGCTCTTTGATTTAATACCAAGTCTAAACAGTAGAACGGAAGTTCTCATCAATGCAAAAAATATAGATTACAGTCCAAGAGAAACAAACAAAGAGTGCATCCCATGAAGGACAGCAGATCCATGAACTACAACTTTTCAATTTCCCAAAATGTGCATGCTTAACCTCTCAAATTAGCTGTTCATTTCAGTGAAAGCATGATCAAATACAACACTAGCAATATGCTGGCTATTGACATAAAATCAGGTTGGCATCAGATTACAGCTTCTCTCTGGAATTTCCTCACTAAACTTCTGATTTTCTACCTGTCATCCTTTAATACACTTGTTAAGATCTACCATTAGGATCTATTAAGACTGTCAAGATCTCAAAGCTCCTGTGAAGCAATGAGGAGCATATTACTACTTCATTGGCCCTCTCAGCTTACACAGACAACGTGCTCCTCAGCTTTACTGACCTGACTGACCTGGAGAGGATGCATGAGTGCCAGTCAGTGTACTCAGCGGAGTCTTCCGCCAGGATCAACTGAGCCAAATGTTCCAGACTATTGATTGTTCCATGTCGGGTGGACTCTCTGCTAGAGGAGTTACAGAGGTTCAGCTGGAGTACCACCCATCTCCTCTATCTGGGGGTCTACCTTAGCCCAGCTAAGGAATCCTGGCCGGCAAACTGGCAGGAGCTGGAGGCCAAGGTCTCAGCTCGCCTAGGCCGCTGGACAAGACTGCTCAGAGTGCTTTCTTACAGGAGTAGAGTGCTGGTTATAAACCAGCTGGGGGCCAACTTGCAGTAGTACCGGCTGTTCCCTTTGGTCCCTCCTCCAGGTTTTGTTGCTGACATCCAAAGAATGTTGGCTCACTTCTTCTGAGTCTCCCTATTGAGGAGAGCGGTCAGTCGCTGGTGTGAGTTTGCACCCATGGCAACTTTCCACCTTCAGACCTTGCAGTGATACCTTTATATTGAGTCTCCTCCTAGGTGGTGCGCCCTGGCGAGGAATTTTATTTCCCGGCAGGTGCCTAACCTCAACTACGACACACAGCTCCTGTTTATCAAACGTGATGGTCTGGAGGTTGCCGTCAAGACGCTGCCTGTCTTTTACCAAGACCTGATCACTGTCTGGAACATGGTCGAATCACATCTGGCAGGAGTAGCAGCTGCTGTCAGGAAGCTGTTGCCCAGCAATCCACACCTTTGTTCTCATGGGTTCGAGTGGCTATCGGAGGGGAGGGCCATAGCAGTGAGGGTGACCAGAGTCGGCAACGTGCTGAGTGGCTGGTGTCTCGACTGGACGCTGCTACAGGATATAGTGAGCAGGGCAGCAGTGGACATCCGGTTCGTGGCCACTATCATTCGACGCCTTAAAGCGGCAGTGCTGAGACCAGACATAGTGCACCAGTTGGAGGATTCTCAGGTGTGCAGTAGAATCCCGTCTGCGCTTACATCTACAGGACAGAATTTCACATTTGCCCCAAGGTCCCATACTACCCATAGGAATCTGTGCCCCACAACCGGAACTGCCTCCAGAGTTTTAGTCTTGTCCCCTTCAGAGATGTAACATGGCAAACCCTCTGTCAATTGCTGCTGCACACCATCCACCTCTTTTCCCCCATCCACCGCACAGACACGCCTTGGCATGCCCATTTGCCACCGGGTGGTAGGGATCCCCAGCGGAGGGCTCTCTACATGGGCATCCTCCCCCTTTCACTTGGGGATCTAAGGTGGAGGGTGTTGCCCGCAGCGGTCCCCTGCAACTGCAGGTTGTGGTGATTCACGGACTTCCAGTCCAACTGCTTGTTCTGTGGTGCTGTGGAGTCCGTGGCCATGTATATATGGGGTGTGGGCATTTGCACTCTTAGTTTTCCAAAAAACTTTCTCAGCTTTTGGTTGCACTTCAGTCTCACGCTCCTGATCTTTAGGTACCCAGTGCGGGGGAGGTAGGTCAGAGGACCTCCTCGTGGGTCTGCTCCTGGGCCTGGCCAAACTGGCCATAAACAGTTCCAAGCAGCAGACCGTGGTAGTGGTGGTGATGGGGGTGGGGGTTTCATCGTGGCCGATTGCCTGCCCCTCTTCTGTGGTTATGTCTGTGCCCAGGTGTCCTGGAGAAGGAGCACGCGATGTCTACCAACACCCGAGGTTTTCAAAGAGAGGTGGGCACCGCAGGGAGTGGATTCTTTTATTTCCCCCTCCAACTCTATTTTGATTTAATCCCTGCCTTCCACTTCACTTTTGAAAAAAGGTTATACTACTTATTCAAAGTAGTATTCAAAGGTTATACTACTTATACATTTAATTTGACAAGTTTAAGAACAAGTTTGCCATCACAAATCTATATTATAAATTATTTTCAAAATCATATTGCAAATGTACAACTTCAGTATCCAGGGCCACTGATCTTTAACAAAGATGCAGTATTGGTTGACATTAATTATTTCGAAATAAATCCAGATACAATAACAGTGTTCAGACTTTTTCTTTATTTGATTCAAGATTGCCTCCACTATATTTAAAAAATATTGCCAATATACTTCAACTTTCACAAGACTCTTTTATCATCCACCTCTGTGTGCATATTTAATGATTCAGTGTATCTGAAGCACAAAGCATTTGACTATAAGATATTTCGATATGGCATTAATATTAGTTTTTGTTTCTTTGACTGAAACCAATGACAAAACCAGAGGATCCTACATTTACCATAAAAACTAAAATCACTTGCTTTCAGGTTTTGAAAAGGCTTACTTGTGATAAACACTGATTGAAGTAGTTGCTTTGCAGCATTTACTTAGCTACTGTCTTTTAAAAGAGTACAACTACTGTCAGGTATGAATTTCAATCAAGTTTATTGTCAAGACAGAGAATGCATATTTAGAACCAGCCAATTAACATATTTATTAAGTTGATTGAGCAGATGAATGTGATTTTGCTGTCAGCAGAATGTGATTGATTGAGATCAAGTAACTTAAGGGTGAGCTTTGAAATGCCCTCAGATTTCCTTGAGTATCACTACACCTACACTTGAATGTTTCATGTAAACGTACAGAGCACCATCATTCAAAGCACAGACTTCAACAATGGTATACTTACTGAAACTATTAAATTGGTTATTATATCTGCATCACAGCCTCCCCCATTTAAAACCAGCATCAGTCACAAGTTACCTGTATTTATATCAAGGACTGAAACGAAGTAAGGTTGAATTTCAATTTTGGGGTCATGTACCCTGGAGCAGTAGTAGCTAGAAGCTGGAATGTGATTTTCAACAAAGCTTAAACAGCTGTGCCCTCACTTTAACACGGCCCTACATTTAGGAACTATCTTCATTCCCATCATTATCAGTTCGTATTAAGGAGTCACTAAATTTTCAAGCCTCAAAATGGGATCACGGTGTGAAAAAAATTGGAGTGCACAGATTTATACAAATTTTTTTACTGCAACCACTTACAGTATTCATTCAACAGAATGTAAGAGTTTCTTCTAAAATCGTACATGAGTTTAAAATAACTGATTAAAGTACAACTAAACTGCTGTTTTATTATGTTTGATTTTTATATCTTCCATTTTTGGTTTAGTGCAGGGATTCAGTGTAGATTGCAATCTCATGAAAATGGAGCCAGAATTTTGTAGCTGCACACTCAAGACAGTAATGGTTGCCGTGGAGCTCTGACAAAGTTCTAATGGCAGTGAGGGCTCTCTAAATTTCAGAGTCTTTAAAATCGTGTCTGTGGACTAACTACCTGATATTGTAGGCCTGAATTCTGTCCTGATTAAGATATCTTTTCTTAAATTAAAGACCCTGCATATTAAACAGCTTTCCCTGCTGCTGTTTCAGGTCCTGTCCACCACCCCCGCAAGCATCCCTCTGCCACTCTTGCTTTCCATCTAACCCCCACCCACCATAAAGACCTCTCCAATTCTACCACATGCCAGATATTTCCTCTCCTCACACACATTGCTTCCCTCTCCCCATGCCCCACCACTGTCACAGGGCAGGAGTCTCAGCAACTTTTAAATGTCAAAATGGCATCATGATTGGAAAACATTTGAGAACCACTGGTCCAGTGTATAATGTTTGCATGTTACAGGGTACTGAACTAACAATACAATCCATAATAAAAGAGAGAATGAGAGAGAAGTTAGTTGATGTCAATTTTCCACTTAAATGGGTTAGTGAATCAGAAACTATAAGTCGGAGGCATTCAAAACTGGGCCTCAAAACTTAATGGCACATAGCTGGACAGCATTGCTCAAATTGGTCCAAATTTGAGCAGCAACAAAAAAAACCATCAGAAAATGTTCCTAAAAACGTAATACAACACTTGAGTTTCTCGAACCAGATGACCTTCTGCAAGTGATCAAGTTCAGCATTCTGAAAGGATTTAATTAGAATTTATTAATCAGGTTATGCTAATGTTGATTTGTTTAATTAGTTCCACTTTGGACAGAATTTTGAGTTCATTTATTGTGTTAAGTTTGTAGATCAGATAAGTTAGACTGTGTTTTCCTACCCTCAGTGATTGTTCAGATTTAATTAATTTCAGCAGCAAGCTTTGAGAGTTTTAAAGTAAAGTTTATTTATTAGACTGGGACTGCCATAGTGTTAAGGGTTTAGATGGAGGGGAATTTGTTAAGTGTGTACAAGAAAATTTTCTGATTCAGCATGTAGATGTACCTACGAGAGAAGGTGCAAAGCTTAACCTATTCTTAGGAAGCAAGGCAGGGCAGGTGACTAAGGTATCTGTGGGGGAGCAACTTTGGGGCCAGTGACCACAATTCTATTAGATTTAAAATAGTGATGGAAAAGGATAAACCAGATCTAAAAGTTGAAGTCCTAAATTGGAGAAAGGCCAATTTTGATGGTATGAGGCAAGAACTTTCAAAAGCTGATTGGGGGCAGATGTTCGCAGGTAAAGGGACGGCTGAAAAATGGGAAGCCTTCAGGAACAAGATAACAAGAATCCAGAGAAAATATATTCCTGTTAGGATAAAAGGACAGGCTGGTAGGTATAGGGAATGCTGGATGACGAAAGAAATTGAGGGTTTGGTTAAGAAAAAGAAGGAAGAAGAAGAAAAAGAAGAAGTAAGGTAGAGACAGGATAGATCGAGAGAATCCTTAGAAAAAGTATAAAGGCAATAGGAGTATACTTAAGAAGGAAATCAGGAGGGCAAAAAAGGGACATGAAATAGCTTCAGCAAATAGAATTAAGGAGAATCCAAAGGGTTTGTACAAATACATTAAGGACAAAAGGGTAATTAGGGAGAGAATAGGGCCCCTCAAAGATCAGCAAGGTGGCCTTTGTGTGGAGACGCAGAAAATGGGGGAGATACTAAACAAGTATTTTGCATCAGTATTTACTGTGGAAAAGGACATGGAAGATATAGAATGTAGGAAAATAGATGGTGACACCTTGCAAAATATGTCCATATTACAGAGGAGGAAGTGCTGGATGTCTTGAAGTGCATAAAGGTGGATAAATCCCAAGGACCTGATCAGGTGTACCCTAGAACTCTGTGGGAAGCTAGAGAAGTGATTGCTGGGCCTCTCACTGCGATATGTGTATCATCGATAGTCACAGGTGAGGTGCTGGAAGACTGGAGGTTGGCTAACGTGGTGCCACTGTTTAAGAAGGGTGGTAAGGACAAGCCAGGGAACTATAGGCCAGTGAGCCTGATGTCGGTGGTGGGCAAGTTGTTGGAGGGAATCCTGAGGGACAGGATATACATGTATTTGGAAAGGCAAGGACTAATTAGGGATAATCAACATGGCTTTGTGCATGAGAAATCATATCTCACAAACTGGATTGAGGTATTTGAAGAAGTAACAAAGAGGATTGATGAGGGCAGAGCGGTAGATGCGATCTATATGGACTTCAGTAAAGTGTTCGACGAGGTGTCACATGGGAGACTGGTTAGCAAGGTTAGATCTCACGATCTACAGGGAGAACTAGCCATTTGGATACAGGACTGGCTCAAAGGCCGAAGACAGAGGGTGGTGATGGAGAGTTGTTTTTCAGACTGGAGGCCTGTGACCAGTGATTTGAATGTGAGCATAAGAGGTATACAGTTAGTAAGTTTGCAGATGATACCAAAATTGGAGGTGCAGTGATCAGCAAAGTAGGTTACCTCAGAATCTTGACCAGATTGGCCAATGGGCTGAGAAGTGGCAGATGGAGTTTGATTCAGATAAATTGAGAGGTGGAGACTGGTACAATTGCAGTATTTAAAAGACATTTAGATGGGTATATGAATAAGAAGGGTTTGGAGGGATATGGGCCGGGTGCTGGCAGGTTGGTTTAGATTGGATTGGGATATCTGGTCGGCATGGATGGGTTGGACCGAACGGTCTGTTTCCATGCTGTATATCTCTACGATTATTTACAATTTAAAATCACCCGAGTTTCTTTTTGTGGCTTACTTTCTTTGATAAGTTGAGGCTTTAGTTGAAGTGAAGTTGTTGCAAAGCACAGGATTCTTGAAAAGCTGTGAAGTTTCTTGTTGGTGAGTTTCCAGGAGGTTCGCTCAGGTGAACTTGAAATTGCAACAGAAAAAACGGAATGCTTCCCCCACTTTCAGGATATTGCTGTTTAGATGACTTGCAACCAGTTCAATGGCATTCTGATGGAGATTATTTTCAAGAGCATTCAGCCCTTTCCTCACCAAGTGGCTTGTACAACTCCAAAAATTGCTTTGTTTTAAAAAAGAAGGGTTGGTATGCTGATTACACATCCTATGTTCTCATTGGACTCCATAATATTCATCCAGTCCAGTTTGGATGAGGGACCATCATATTATAAATGGACTCCACTCATTTGTCTAACACATACTGGGTTTTAATGTGAAATAGAAAGACAGGCTGGCTGGAATGTTCTAGCTCTTTTGTTGATGGTCCATCCTAAAGAAAGGAACATGTGAATTCTCCGGATGGCTGTGATGGCCATATTTAATTAAGAGTTTGCTCAAAACTCAGGAATGCCCACAATTTAAAATGTCAAAGTTATGATTTGCACCAGCTGTTTTAATAATCAACTTCTGTTCAAAACGTTAAGGCATAACTGTACTGTATTGATCATGATTGTTCAATGATGCAAATAAAGTAACTTACCGTTTACATCAATCCATAGGTTCTGACTGACTGTCCAACTACAGCAAAAATAAACTAGAGCAATTTAAATCACGTATCGAGTAATGTTTGAAGCAGGTTTGTGATGGGAAAAATCTGAGCACACAATGGCTTTTTTCACATGGTACAAGTCACAGATCATACCACAGCAGGCAACTGATGTCAGACATTTACCAATTGCTTTTAGTTCAGCAGAAAGTTTAATTTTATCTTCTGAAAGGTTTAGGTGTGCCTAGTTCCCTGCCTCAGAAGAATGGCCTCCGTAAACAAATTATATTTGGCTTTGGTCCCCTGACTTCTGGGAGGATTCAGATGTGTTGGAGGCTGTTCAGATGAGGTTAACTACGTTGATTCCAGAGATGAGGAATTTATCTGAAGAGAAAGATTGAACAGTTTAGGCCTATACTCCTGGAGTTTTGAAAAATGAGAGGTAACTAATTGAGGTAGATAAGAAGCTAAACAGGCTTGGCAATGTGGAGATAGAAAGAATGTTTCCTCATGTGGGGCAATCTAGAATGAGAGGTCATAGATAGCAGATTTAAAACAGATGAGAAGAAATCACTTCTCTCAAAGAATCTGTGAATCTGTGGAATTCACTATCAGAGTGTGGCAGATACTGGGACATTGAGTAAATTTGAGGTGGTGATAGGAAATAGGTAGATTTTTAATGAATAACAGGTTGAATATTTATGGAGTGTGTGCAGGAAAGTGGTGTTAAGAGATTGAGATGAGATCAGCCATGATTGTATCAAATAGTGGAGCAGGCTCTTGCTCCTTGTTCTTACAGGGAGATTGGGTTTCATACAGAATGGTCTCATTCCAAACCTGTGCTCTTAGGTTGTGCATCTCTTCTGCAATGTTTTGGAAAACAGCTGCAACAGAAGAGCCAAAATTGATAGAAGTTAGATTAGCAAAAGGTCACCATTACAATGAGTGATTTTTTAAAAAATCACCAATGAAACATTGAAGGCTACATGAGGAAGTCTGTTCAAAGCGAAAATGGATACAGGATGTAGTTCATGTTCTCATATTAGCCCATTATAACTTATAGAAGCTCCCATGTACTGTTATTATAGCTATATTATCAATGTAGTTTATCTAATTAAAGCTCGGTTAAAATGTAGAAAAACAGCATATAAGACAAAAGAAATAAGAACAGGAGTGGGCCATTTGGCCCCACAAGGTTGCTCCATTAGTCAATAGAATCATGACTGATCTGACATTCCTCAGATGCACGTTCCTGCATTTTCCCATAATCCTTAACCCTCATGAAAAACGTTCCAAAGACAGCACACACCAAACTTTGAAGACAACAAGTCTGTTAACTTTGCTATTCTGGAACTGCATGCTGCATTCTCAGAAAGAAGTCCAACATTTAATTCATAAGTTAGACTTAATTAAATTGGAAACAAAAACAGAGTACAGGAGAAACACATCAGGTTTAGCAGCATCTGTTGAGATTAAAAACTTTGAGTCCAGTGACTATTCATCAGAACTGAATTCCCTACAGCAACAACCGCTGCAGGTGTAATTGTATTCTAAAAATGGTTTTCCTAAAAGAAAGCCTGCAAGATGAAAGAGTTCAGTTCAACTTGAATGTTACTACCCACCTCATGTTAATGCACTGACAAAAAAGTTTGGGGGCTACTACTAAAGCAAAATTAAGAGAAATGAAAAACAGAGGACCAAGCCCACACACCCAATATCACCCTTTCATGAAAGCTCTGGTCCAACCCTCACCCTACCCTTCTCACCCCACTCCCAGTGCCAGAATGATGTCAATGTTGGAGTATCGAAGTAAGAGGAAGATGGTTAACAGTAAATCAGGGGTAGAGAAGAGGGGTGCACTAAAATTAAAATGTTGGATAAAGGAAACCTAAGACCACATTTAAAAGAAAACACTGCAACTTATTAGAATGTGATACCAATTTAAATAAAACTTGACACTGACTACATGTCACATTGTGACAGACAAAACCAAAAAAAAAAGAGTCAGGTTTCAAAGGAGTACCCTGAGAGACGAGGAAAGAGGGGTGGAAGGTTTAGACAGGGACATCCACAGCTTAAGTCCAAAACAGTTTAAAGCATGCTCACCAGCAGAATGGTGATTAAAATCAGATTTGTATAAGATGCCAGAATTAGAGAAGTGCAACCATTGTAAAGGCTTGTAGGATTAGAGAAAAATTAGTGTTACAGCGGGGCCATGGAGTAACTTAAAAACAAAGAAAATGTTCGAAACTAGGGCACTACTGAATGGTGTTGATAAACAAATACGGGGCTAAGGGGTAAATGAGTCTTTCCATGAGTGGAGACATGGGTAGAAAAATTTGTAGGAGCACAAATTTCTGTAGAGTTCACACTGGGAAGCAAAAGACATTCATTGTATCATCAAGCTGAAGCAATCAAGACATGGATGGGCTGAGACAGTGTCAGAATTGAGTAGTGTGCCATTATGTGACATGAAACAGGTATACAGCAATGTTGCAAATAGGTTTGTTCAGCTTCAGACAACTGCCAAGGAAACAGGGCCAAGGAATAAATTTATGGTTGGGTTCAAAAATAATGGTTTCAGGTTCCCATTATTTTACTGAAGTAAATTTATGCTCATTCATTACAGGATATTGACAAGCAATGTCACTAAACAGAGGCAGTGGATGAATTAAGAGAGTTGGTGGAAAGAGAATATAGTGGCACAAATGTACACACGGAATTTTTGGATGATAATCAGCACAAAATGGAAGGCAGCCTTGCACAGATCCTTGGATTGTGCTGAGATATGGAGTTAGAAAAGAAACACTGCATTGAATTACTGGTTCCATTTTTATCAATTGAACTATTGGCAATGTAACGTTAACTCTTATAAATGTGCAGCATTTCATTTATTTCAGTTGAAGATTTCCAAAAGTTCATTGTGTTAAATTCTTTTTAATACCTCAATTTTATTTCTCTTTCCTTCTTTCTTTGTGCACCATGTAACATTTTAAATATAGGTTTCTACGTTTTTGTGCTGTATGCATCTTCTTAATCAATGAGATTGGAATCCAGGTCATAATCAAATCCCTGGATGACCTGTTTCACTCTCTCATATAATCAACAACTTTATGATTATAAAGTTTATGAAATGAAGTTCATATGATTATTATATTTTCAGAAGGGAGCTGTATATTTAGGGTGAAGTGATTTGTTCTATCTCCTTGAGAATAGGCATCTTGATTGTTCGAGTTGAACAGAAGAAGGTGCAAACTATTTCCACATGGAGACAGTGGCAGCAATCGCAAAGTCCATATACCAATCTTTCTGCTATAAATGGTCATTTCTTTAATGTGATTTTGTGATAACACGATTGATGAATTGGGAACACTATTTCTAAAGTGCAAACTTTTAAACCGTGTTGTGGTTCTGTTTGCCGAGCTGGGAATTTGTGTTGCAGACAGTTACATCCTCAGTGCTTGGGAGCCTCCTGTGAAGCGCTTCAGTGATGTTTCCTCCGGCATTTATACTGGTTTGAATCTGCCGTTTCCGGTTGTCAGTTCCAGCTGTCTGTTGCAGTGGTCAGTATATTGCTCCCAAGCACTGAGGATGTCACCTGGACAGGGGATGAAACGTCTGCAACACAAATTCCCAGCTCGGCGAACAGAACCACAACAACGAGCACCCGAGCTACAAATCTTCTCACAAACTTTTAAGCCACGTGTTGGCTGCAAACTAATTGCACTGCCAACATTAAGTGCTCTTTCTAAAGCACGATTTTTCGATAATGCAAGTTGCAAAAGAATGCAACCATCGCATTATAGAAGAACTACCTATATGTCCAAGATAAAAAGGAAGTTTAGGTCAAAAATAGCTTATTAACATTTCTATTTAGATAAAAGTTTGGCTGCATTTGCTCACACCAGTGCATGTGCACTATTTACAACTTTCATATTGTCAAGTTGTCATGGGAAGAGGAAGCCATTTTTGAGATCAGGTTACACTTCACTACAAATCAAAGAATCTCAGACAGACAGTATTTCTGTGCGGTCAGTCAAGAGGAAGTCTACCTGACGTTTTGGATTATCACAGGCAAATGTGTGAGGGATATCGTCTCTAGTTGAAGATTTCTGGGAGATTAGTCCTGGCAAGGATGGAGGAAGAAGCAAAATAGGTTTTACTGTTGGTAGTGGATATTTGAAACAGTCAAAATTGAGGAAGGCATGTGGTCATTGTCAATGAAAGACACTATTTAACAAAGTGGGGATATGGGAATTCATTCAGAGCTAGTCAGCAACTGTAAATGGTTTGACAAAAGGACTGTAGTTCTGCAGTGAAATTGGTTATAAATATACAAAGGGGAACATTGCTTTATCTAGTTTAAGGCAGGGTGGGAAGAGGTATAGTCCAGGTAGCTGTGGGTGTTGGTAGGTTGGAAGTAGATATCAATGTTGAGTCGGTCACCAGAAATGGAGTTGGAGAGGTCCAGGAAGGGGAGGGAGGTAGCCAAGATCATCCAGGTGAAATTGGGGTGGAAGGTGTTCGTGAAGTTGATGAACTATTCAACCTACTCGTAGGAGCACAAGGTGGTGAACATACAGTCAGTCATCAGTGTAGTGAAGGGAATGGTGCCGGAATAGCTGTGGAAGACTGACTGTTCCACATAGCCGAAGAGGCAGGCATAAATTCTGGCTACCTCTTTGGTCTGGACGAAGTGGGAGGATTTGAAGGATTTGAGGTTGAGGACCAGTTTAGCCAATCGAATTAATGTGTTAGTGGAAGGGTACGGTTGGGTCGAGAGAGGAAGAAATAGAGGGCTTGGAGGCTTTCGTCAAGGCCGATGGATATGTACAGGGACTGGATGTCCATGGTGAAGATGAGGCGTCGGGGGCCGGAGCAACAAACGTCACGGAGGGGATGGAGGGTGTGGGTGGTGTCCCGAATGTATGTGGGGAAATCATGAACAAAAGGGGGAACAGAACAGGAAGATATGCAGAGATAAAGTCAGTAGGACAGGAGCAGGCTGAGACAATGAGTCGACTGGGGCAGTCAGGTACGTGACTTTGGGTAGGAGGGAGAACTGGGTAGTGTGGGGTTTCCAGTCTATGAATTTGGATATCCCGTACCTCCTCTGCCACTTCCACCATCTACAACAGACCTCACCACCAGGGAGGTATTTCCTCCCCAAACCTATCTGCATTCCACTCCCGGCACTTTCCCCTGCCACCACAAGAAATGAAAAACCTGCACCCACATCTTTCCTCCATCCCCCACAACCATCCAAGGCTCCAAAGGATCCTTCCACACTCGATAGGTTTACTTGTACTTCCACACACTTTGAGAGCAACAGACACAGTGGACAAAAGTGTTCTCCTCAACATTGGGAAGACAGGATATCAACTTGCGGAACATTTCTGAGAACATCTCTGGGACACATACACTAAACAACCCCATTGCCCTTTGGCTGAACACTTCAACACCCCTTCCCACACCACTAAGGACATGCAAGTCCTGGGCCTCCTCCACCAAACTCTAGCCACCTGACACCTGGAGGAAGAATACCTCATCTTCCTGCTTGGGAACCTCCAACAACGAGGGATCAATGTGGATTTCACCAGTTTCCTTATTCCCTGCCCCAAATTTATCCTAGATCCAACCTTCCAACTCAGGATCACCCTCTTGAGCTGTCCCACCTGTCCACTCCACCGTTCTCTCTGACCCATCACCTTCACCTACCTTCCGCTCCTCCCAGCCCTACCCCCCGTCCCATTTATCTCTCAGCCCCCTTGGGCCACCTTCTCATTCCTGAAGAGCTTATGCTTGAAGCGTCAACTCTCCTGCTCCTTGGATACTGACTGACCGGCTATGCTTTTCCAGCACAACACTCTTTGACTCTGATTTCAAGCATCTGCAGTCCTCACTTTCTACTACAGCTGTAGCACTGTTGCATTTGCAAAAAACAAACTGCTTTGACGGAGACGCCCAAGTCTGCATAATCCAGTTTGTGGGTGTAAAATCAATTTTGCATTTGAACCAATCTCAACACATAACTTGCCTACAACAGCCTTTGTGCTCCTTCATTTTTCTGAAAACTTTCTCAATGTTGCAGAGTTGTAAGTCCACTGGAAAACCTCATCAATTCAAGTGGAGGATTCGTAAAGGAGAATTTGAAATCAACACCATTGCCTCCAGAAAAATGAATTCAGCCAACTATAACCTCAGTGTGCAAAGTGACTAACTGCATACCAACATTTGGGCAATGTGATTTTTTTTCTGAAATTAACTTTTATTTAGCCAAGATAACAGCCTGCAGAGTTATGTTTTTCCCCAGAATTGGTGTACGTTACTTTTCAAAAAGGGTAGTTGCATATATTTGCACAGTTTACTTCTTAATGTTAATAATCTTTACATACATGTTTTGTTCATAATAAACTAGTTCTTTGTTACTTAAGGAATCGAGCTGATTTGTTTCTGATACTGAAGATATATACAAACACACACAGTCTATTATATATTTAATTGCAGTACCATCACAAACTTTATGGTCACCAGTGGAGTGAGGCAAGAAAAGGGATCAAATAATCCCTTGTAACTTGGTGGTAATATAATACATATAATGAAGCAACCTTCTGTTGCCTTCTGAATACATTAAATAGAAGAGAAGGAAAAAGCCAAAAAAAGCTTATTTCAAACACACAGAAAGTTAATGCATACCAGAAAAAGTATTTGTGATATGAATGTTATCTTAACTGGGGCACATTTACAATCATTATAAATGATTGTAAACTCCTTAAAAAAAAGGATTTGAAGCTACTAAAGAGATGACATTTAAAAAATGTGATGCTTTAAGAACGAACTAATTCAATTTTTTATTACTTACAATTACTTTGGCATTCCACTGATTTTCATCTAAACATAGAACTCCATCAGTAAATAGAAAATTGCTTTCTTTCAACTATTCTTCAAAATTTTTATCCCCGAAGCATAGGTTACAAAATTAGACCACAAAATAATTATTAGTCAAGCGTAAATATTAACTAGAATCAAAATCCGAAGATAGACTAGCAGTACATTTGATTCAGGCAGAGAACATTACTGGAGATATACCTGGATATTTGTTGACTTGACCTGAGCTGCTAACTTCACCATCATGAAAAGATGATCCATGCCAATAGATATCACAAAGATGGCGACGCCCTGTTGGAAACTGGAACACAAAGTACAATAGTGGAGTTTTAAACATTTATGGGAAATAGTTACTTGACAGCTCAGAACATAAACACTGCTAAAAGACAAAGATGAAACTTTTCATCTTGCACCTATCAAAACTGACACACAAAACTAAAACTTGAAAAGGGAACAGCAATTTATATAGTATGAGAAAAGGGTGCAGTTTGCTTAACCATGATTGGCATGGAGATGCAGCAGAAATGGTTAATTGATTATCTTATTTAGCTGAAAACACCTCATACCTGTGAGGTAGCAGCACACTGACAAAATCAGTCTAAGAGGAATACAACAACAATTGAATGTTTCCATGACACTTTCCTCGGTTAAAAAAGGCACGATATATGAACAAATTCCTTGAGTCTATAAAAGGATAAGATCCAAACTGTATATACACACCAGTAAATTCTAGCATGCTAGACAATGGCAGCGATCTCCAAAAGTCCTGTTATGCATGTTTCCTTAACGCGATTGACGAACTGGGGACACTTTTTAAAGTGCAAACTTTTAAAGTGTGTGTTGGCTGTAATGCAGTTACAATTGCCAACACTAAGGGCTGTTTCTAAAGCATGTTCTATGTAGGTTGCGCAAGAACACAACCATCGCATTATACAAAAAACTAGCTGTATAAAATTTAATCAGATTTACACAGTTAGCAGTTGGCCAGGGCCTTATATACAAAGTTGCCAGTAGGGTTGATCAGGTTGTCCATCAAACTACAGGAATTGCAATATGTATAAATAACCAGTTTGCATAGAACATAATAGTGCAGCACAGGCCCTTTGGCCCTCCAATGGTTCTACAGGTCAGTGCAACAATCTGACGCCCATCTATCCTACACTATTCCATTTTTATCCATATGTTTATGGAATGACCAGTTAAATGCCCTTAAAGTTGGAGAGTCTGCTACTGTTGCACCACTGTAGGGGCGTTCCACTTTTAGGGATCTACGTACCTGGACACCGATATCTCTCTGCCCATCGACACTACCAAGAATCTTGTCATTAGGTTGGTACTCTATTCCCGTTACTCCTTCCAAAGTCAAAGTCAATCACCTCATACTTTTCTACATTAAACTCCATTTGCCACCTCTCAGCCCAGCTCTGCAGCTTATCTATGTCCCTCTGTAACCTGCAACATCCTTCAGCACTATCCACAACTCCACCCACCTTAGTATCATCCACAAATTTACTAATCCATCTTTCTACACCCTCATCTATAATCAATCATTTTTATAAATGACCAATATCAGTGGCCCCAAAACAGATCCTTGCGGTATAGTAATTGAACCCCAGGATGAACATTTCCCATCAACCACCACCTGTCTTCTTTCAGCTAGCCAATTTCTGATCCAAACTGCCTTATTTTTGTACAATAGCCTACCATGGGGAACCTTATCAAACGCCTTAATGAAATCCATATACACCACATCAACTGCTTTACCCTCATCCACCTGTTTGGTCACCATCTCAAAAGAACTCAAAAGGTTTGTAAGGCATGACCTACCCTTCAGAAAACTGTGTTGACTATCCCAAATCAACTTATTCCTATCCCTTATAATCCTATTCCTTATAATCTTTTCCAACACTCTACCCACAACTGAAGTAAGGCTCACTGGTCTATAATTACCAGGTTGTCTCTACTCCCCTTTTTGAGCAAGGGCACAACAGTTACTATCCTCCAGTCATCTGGCACTGTTCCTATAGACAATAAAGATCTCCCTCCTGGCTTCCCAGAGAATCCTAGGATGAATCCCATCTGGCTCAGAGAATTTATCTATTTTCACAGTTCCTAGAATTGCTAACACCTCCTTGTGAACCTTAATCCCATCTAGACTAATAGCCAGTACCTCCGTATTCTCCTGGACAACATTGTCTTTTTCCTGTGTGAACAATGACGAAAAATATTCATTTAGCACTTCCCCTATCTCTTGACTCCATGCACAGCTTCCCACTATCTTTGGTTGGACCTAATTTACTTTAGTCAGTCCTTCTTTTAATCCTGATATACCTATCAAAAGCTTTAAGATCTTCCTTGATCCTACCTGCCAAAGACTTCTCACATTCTCTCCTGGCTTGTACTTTAACATAACAATTATGTACCGGTGAACACAGGATTTCAATAAGTGGCAACAAAAAAACTCAGTGGCCATTTGCTCAAAATAAACATTGAAGAAATAAACCTCATTTGATTGCTATATTTTGAATTGTTAGGTTCCCTTCTTGAGATCTTTACCTGCTTGATGCAACTGCAATACGTCAAATTCTGTTTTTATTTAAGTACCAGCCTTTGGAGGATCACAACACACTTCATGATGCTTGTGGAGCAAATCAAGCAAGGCTCCCAGAACAAGAGAACAGTCCTCCCTTTGTACAGGGTTTTACATCACAGTCAGTCATGCACACAAGACAACTCCCTGCTACTCCCCCAGAGTCACATGCCACCCAAAAATAGTGAGTGATTAGGTTATTTCCTAAAACAGTAGCAGAAATAGAGTTTGATTAAGTGGTCACATCCTGCCTGCCAGACAAACAGAAAAACACACCACCTCCGGGACATCTAATTTCTTACGTATCTGCAGAACAAATTAACCCTTTAACATTTCAGAATGGCAACTTTGGAGTGCGGTATTGTGCAACAACAAAAAAATTGATGCAGCTGCAGATTCAGATAAAGCAAAGAGACACAATGTGCACACAGCAAGTTATTTGTGGATAAATCATGGCCAAGATATCAGGAGAATTGGAATCCATTAAATCCACCTGGAAGACGACAGACAAATCTTCACATTTAAAGTTCAAAAACATTGCACCTCTTGTCCATTGACAATATATCCTAAGCAACATGCAGGATCTGCTGCTACACTCGTGGCTTCTCCAGATGAGAATACCACAAGGACTAGAGTTCATAAGAACATAAAAATAGGAGCAGAAGTAGGCCATACACCTCTCCTTGTAAGGCTGCTCCAATAAGATCATGGCTGAACTGACTGCGGCCTTGTTTCCACCTTCCTGAGTTGATTCCTGACTTCTTTATTCATTAAAAATCTGTAAAATTTAATCTTAATGGATTCAAATGATCCAACTTGCATTGCTCTCTGTAAATGACAATCCTTTGGAAGACATTCTTCTTCTTCTGTTTTAATGGGAGATTTCTTAGCATCATAGAGATGTACAGCATGGAGACAGACCCTTTGGACCAGCTCGTCCATGCCGACCAGATATCCCAACCCAATCTAGTCCAACCTGCCAGCACCCATATTCTTGCAAAACCTTCCTATTCATATACCCATCCAGATGCCTCTTAAATGATGCAATTGTATCAGTCTCCACCATGTCCTCTGGCAGCTCATTCCATACACATACCACCCTCTACATGAAAGCGTTGCCCCTTAGGTCTCTTTTATATCTTTCCCCTCTCACCCTAAACCTATGCACTCTAATTCTGGATTCCCTGACCGCAGGGAAAAGACTATGTCTATTTATCCTATCCATGCCCCTCACAATTTGTAAACCTCTATTAGGTCACCCGTCAGCATCCGATGCTCCAGGGAAAAAAAGCCACAGCCTGTTCAGCCACTCCCCATAGCTCAAATCCTCCAATTCTGGCAACATCCCTACAAACTTTTCTGACCCCTTTCAAGTTTCACAACATCTTTCCAATAGGAAGGAGACCAGAATTGCATGCAATATTCCAACAACTAGCCTAACCAATATCCTGTACAGCCGCAACATGATTTCCCAACTCCTGTACTCAATACTCTGACCAATAAAAGAAAGCATACCAAACACCTTCTTCACTATCCTATCGACCCGTGACTCCACTTTCATGGAGCTATGAACCTGCACTCCAAGGTCTCTTTGTTCAGCAACACTCCCTAAGACCTTACCATTAAATGCATAAGTCCTGCAAAGATTTGCTTTCCCAAAATGCAGCACCTCGCATTTATCCGAATTAAGCTCCATCTGCCACTTCTCAGCCCATTGGCCAATCTGGTCAAGACCCTGTTGTAATCTGAGGTAACCTTCTTCGCTGTCCACTACACCTCCAATTTTGGGGTCATCTGCAAACTTACTAACTATATCTCTTATGCTCGCATCCAAATCATTTATGTAAATGACAAAAAGTAGAGGAACCAGCATCAATCCTTGTGGCACTCCACTGGTCACAGGCCTCCAGTCGGAAAAACAACCCTCCACCACCACCCTCTGTATTCTACCTTTGAGCCAGTTCTGTATCCAAATGGGTAGTTTAGATTAGATTACTTACAGTGTGGAAACAGGCCCTTCGGCCCAACAAGTCCACACCGCCCCGCCGAAGCGCAACCCACCCATACCCCTACATCTACATCTACATCTACCCCTTACCTAACACTACGGGCAATTTAGCATGGCCAATTCACCTGACCTGCACATCTTTGGACTGTGGGAGGAAACCGGAGCACCCGGAGGAAACCCACGCAGACACGGGGAGAATGTGCAAACTCCACACAGAGAGTCGCCTGAGGCGGGAATTGAACCCGGGTCTCTGGCGCTGTGAGGCAGCAGTGCTAACCACTGTGCCACCGTGCCGCCCACAGTATTCCGTGAGATCTAACCTTGCTAACCAGTCTCCCGAGTAAAACCTTGTCAAACGCCTTACTGAAGTCCATACAGATCACATCTACTGCTCTGCCCTCATCAATCTTTGTTATTTTTTCAAAAAACTCAATCAAGTTTATGAGACATGATTTCTCACACACAAAGCCATGTTGACTATCCCTAATCAGTCCTTGCCTTTCCAAATACATGTATATCCTGTCCCTCAGGATTCCCTCCAACAACTTGCCTACCACTGAGGTCATGCTTGCTGGTCTATAGTTCCTTGGCTTGTCCTCACCACCCTTCTTAAACAGTGGCACCACGTTTGCCAACCTCCAGTCTTCCAGCACCTCACCTGTGACTATCAATGATACAAATATCGCAGCGAGGCCCAGCAATTACTTCTCTCTATTCCCACAGAGTTCTAGGGTACACCTGATCAGGTCCTCGGGATTTGTCCACCTTTATGCGTTTCAAGACATCCAGCACTTCCTCCTCTGTAATATGGACATTTTGCAAGATGTCACCATCTATTTCCCTACAGTCTATATCTTCCATATCCTTTTCCACAGTAAATACTGATGCAAAATATTAATTGAGTATCTCCCCCATTTTGTGTGTCTCCACACAAAGGCCGCCTTGTTGATCTTTGAGGGGCCCTATTCTCTCCTTAGTTGCCCTTTTGTCCTTAATGTATTTGTAAAATCCCTTTGGATTCTCCTTAATTATATTTGCCAAAGCTATCTCATGTCCCTTTTTTGCCCTCCTGATTTCCCTCTTAAATATACTCCTGCTGTCTTTATACTCTAAGGATTCACTGAATCTATCCTGTTTATTACCTTACATATGCTTCCTTCTTTTTCTTAACCAAACCCTCAATTTCTTTCGTCATCCAGCATTCCCTATACCTACCAGCCTTTCCTTTCACCCTAACAGGAATATACTTTCTTTGGGTCCTCGTTATCAGATTTCTGAAGGCTTCCCATTTTACATTCGTCCCTTTACCTGTGAACATCTGCACCCAATCAGCGTTTGAAAGTTCTTGCCTAATCGTCAAAATTGGCTTTTCTCCAATTTAGAACTTCAACTTTTAGATCTGGTCTATCCTTTTCCAGCACTATTTTAAATCTAATAGAATTGTGGTTGCTGGCTCTAAAGTGCTCCCCTACTGACATCTCAGTCACCTGCCTTGCCTTATTTGATCAGAGTAGATCAAGTTTTGCACCCTCTGTAGTAGGTACATCCACATACTGAATCAGAAAACTTTCTTGTACACATTTAACAAATTCCTCTCCATCTAACCCCTTAACACTATGGCAGTTTCAGTCTATGTTTGGAAAGTTACAATCCACTACCCTATTATTCTTACAGATAGCTAACATCTCCTTACAAGTCTGTTTCTCAATTTCCCCCGGACTATTAGGGGGTCTATAATACAATCCTAATAAGGTTATCATCCCTTTCTTATTTCTCAGTTCCACCCAAACAACATCCCTGGATTTATTTCCAGGATTATCCTCCCTCACCACAGCTGTAATGCTTTCCCTTATCAAAAACACCACTCTTCCTCCTCTCTTGCCGCCTTTCTATCCTTCCTGTAGCATTTGTATCCTCGAACATTAAGCTGCCAGTCTTGCCCATCCCTGAGCCATGTTTCTGTAATTGCTATGATATCCCAGTCCCATGTTCCTAACCATGCCCACAAATCACTGCCCCAGGTTAAACTATTAGTTATGGCTTATATTTCAAGTTTCATCAAGAGACATATCTCAAAAAACATATAATCAAGAAAGAACCCACTCTACTAACTACTGCAGACTTTCTGTAGACCACACTTAAAACAATATACTTATCCGATTCTGTGCTGTGAACTGCGCCCAAACAGTTCCTCCAAGATCAGTTGTGAATTTCACTGTTTGTTAATTTTCCCAGATGCACTCTTTTGAAACTGAGGCCACTGATTCTTGATTCCCCATGACAGAGAAAATATCTCAACAACTAGCCCATCAGGCCCTCTCAGAATTAATGTTTGAATAAGTTCACATTTCATTCTTAACTCCAATGTGTATAATCCAAACCTGCACAGCATTGCCTCACAAGACAAAACCCTCAACCCAGAAATTAACACAAGAACCTTCACGGAGTTGCTTCTCGTACAAGCCTGTCCTTTAATAAGGTGACAAAACTGCAAGAGCTGTCTCACCAATATGCTGTACAAGTTTAATGAGCTATCCCTATTTTATGATCTGACATAATTATGCCTTCATAATTATGTCGTACCTAATCGCTAGGAATCAAAAGTCAGGAAAGTGGAAGCAAGACCACAATCAGTTTAGTCATGATTCTGTATTGCAGCATTCTTTAGTCTTAGTGAGTTTTGAGAAGAATTGTAGCTCAGGTTGAGGTTCTGGATGTAGGTTTGCTCACTGAGCTGGAAGGTTCATTTTCAGACATTTCATCACCATACTAGGTAACATCTTCAGTGAGCCTCTGGATGAAGCACTGCTGATGATTCCTGCTTTCTATTTTTATCTTTGGGTTGGTGATTTCATTTCCTGTTCTTTTTCTCAGGGGGTGGTAAATCGGGTCCAAGTCAATGTGTCCAGGATACATGAACATCAACTAGCCACAAAACGACATGACCGTCTCTCACTAGTATCATTACATACAGATGTGGAAGGATGCTACTTCGACTGGGACAACACACCCATCCTAGGACAAGCCAAACAGAGACACGCATGAGAATTCCGAGACACATGGAATTCCAACTAGAACTCTACCAACAAATACATTGACTTGGACCCGATTTATCACCCCCTGAGAAAAAAAACAGGAAATGACATCACCAACCCAAAGAAACCCCAACAGAAAGCAGGAATCATCAGCAGTGCTTTGTCCGGAGGCTCACTGAAGATGTTACCTAGTATGGTGACTAAACGTCTAAAAATGAACCTTCCAGCTCAGCGATTCTTTAGTTTGTATCTAAATATCCTGCATTTCTGTTTCCTACCAAAGTGGACAACCTTACATTCTCTTCCCCCACCCCCACCCCAGTATACTCCATTTATTAAATATTTTGGCCGTTGGTCTTTGGTCTTTAGTCTGGGTCTTTGCTCCAACTGTATATATTTCAATGCAATCCCTTCTCATTTTTCTGAACTCCATGAATATAGGAACACTCAACTCAAGCCCTCCTCAAAACAACAACTCTGCCATTCCAGGGATCACTCTCGGGCAAATCTGTTTATCTTCTTAAAAAGACAAGGAGATCAAAACTGCATGCAATACATCAGATGTGGTCTCACCACAGTCCTGTATAGCTGCAGTAAGACACCCTTGCTTCTGTAGTCAAATTCCCTTGCAACAAAAATTAACATACCACTTACTTTCCTAACTGCTTGCTGCATCTGCAAGCAGACTTCGAGTGGCGGGAGTACAAGAACTCTAGGTCATCTTATACAATTGACAGTCACCAAGCTATCACCATTTAAATAATACTGTCAGTCATTGTGCATTTCCTACAGAAGTTGATCATTTCACACTTAACCACATTGTACTGCATTGGCTAGGTAGTTACCCATTCACTCAACTTAGCTAAATCACGTTGAAGCATCCACATCCTCCTCACTACTCAGTCTATCATGGCTTTATGTTTCAACAAACTTGGAAATATTACAGTTCATTCTCTTATCATATCGCTGATGCTGCCAAGTATTCCTCAGAATTTCTTTTCATTGTAGACTTCTAGCCTCTGCAATACTTTGCTTTTGGACAAGGGAATAAAGTACTTGGTACATGTAAATAGTACCACTGCAATATAGAATTACAACTTTTAAGAAATCTTCAGGACAACAGACAAAGAGAAGGGGAACGGGACTAACTAGTAGCTGTTTCAAAGAGATGACACACAAGCACATTTTCCCACCTTGTTTGTCCATTAAGTGAAATTTTAGTCGCACATGCCCTCAAAAATGGGATGGGGAAATAGTAAAATTTCCTGTTGACAATAATCCAGCACTATCCTTGGAGCTAAATGATGCTTGGGTGTGGACGATTCAATGTGATTTAGCTAAGTTGAGTGAATGGGTAAATACCTGGCCAATGCAGTACAATGTGGGTAAGTGTGAAATCATCAACTTCTGTAGGAAATGCACAATGACTGACAGAGTATTATTTAAATGGTGATAGCTTGGTGACTGCCAATTGTATAAGATGGCCTGGAATTCGTGTTTAAACATTCTGACTCAAAACAACATACTAGCACCTTTTGGTTTGCTTAGAAGTAGGCCAAAAAAAAACCCAAAACAAAAACTCTTAAAAACAGAGAGGGACCACTGGACACACACTGTAACTGATCAGCTCCCACCTCCTTCCACTTCAGCTGCTGGATACAAATCTTTAGCGCCTCGGCTGAAGTCTTGGCTTTGGAGGTGTCTACAGTCACGACGCGCTTGGTTTTCTTCAAGCGGCCGTGACGGCCCGGTTTGCCCTCCTCCGATCTCCGAGAGCGCCGCAGCTTTGCCGCCTCTTCGCTCAGCGACGCTAAGGCTCTGCGAGCCGCCAGGGGCAACCCCGGGGGCGGCGGCGGCAGCAGCGGGACCGTTGAGGTCGTCTTCTCTTTGGCCCCGGAGGCGGGGGCAGATGCAGAGCCGGGCCACTTTTGGTCTTCATTGGCCACGGCCGGGTGCACTGAGCTGGGCTGGGGTTCAGGTTCGAGCTCAGCCTCGGCCTCGGCGCCCCCGACTGCCGCCGGCTGATTCATAGCTCGAGCTCGGCCTCGCACTGTGTCCCTTTAAACCACCAACCGCCCGCCTCGCGCCCCATCCCCTGCGCGCGCTCCCATTGTTTACGCGGCTTGGTTGACAGCGCAACGGAAGCCGAGAAACTCATAGCGCCAACGATAAGAAAGGAGTTTTTATTTTTTTTAAAAAAAAGGACGGAGATGGTGTGGTGACGGTATGTGGAACAGCGAAGGCTTTTTATCTTCAAGACCCACGTCACAATAATCTTCATGTCGTGCTTCTAACCAGGTCAGCCAGGTGGACCTCAGAATAGATTGGGGCTTCTAAACCTGGTTGAATCAGGGAGCCCTGGCTGACAGAGATAAACAGGAGTCCTGGCTGACAGAATCTGGTTGTGTAGCTGAGTGGTCTAAGGTGCTAGATTTAGGTTCCTGCCACAAAAGGAGGTATGGGTTTGAATCCCACCGCTGCCATTTGTGCTGACTGATTATTACAGGGGCACAGTGGTAGTGTCCCTACCCTTGGACCAAGTGACCTAAGTTGAAGTGCCACCTGCTCCAGAGGTGTGTAATTACATCTCTGAACAGGTTGATTAGAAAAACAGTGCTCTATTCCCACAAAGGTAAACAGTAGTCCAGAGGGTCTGCTCACTCAGAACTGGATTTGAGGAAGCTGTGCCAGTGGCAAGTATTGTACAGATGTGTAAGAAACAAACTCAATAAAATTTTAGACGAGACCAACAAATCTGGAAACAAGACAATTTATTACAGACTTGCAAGTACGGGCTACAATGCACAAAGCAATTGAGCAAATTAGAACTTAGGTTAGTGTACAGTTATACCCTTTGAGCTGAGTGAGGTCATCTTTCCAGACTCCTAATTACCCAATCTCTCTTACTGTGCCAGACCACTGCCCAGCTGTGGTCCACCCTTATTACTTCCCCCTTCCCCAGGTTGGCAACCTTTCTTTCTGTAAGTGCTGACACATAGATTTATTTTGTCGACAGTACATTTAGATCTGGTTTAACATTTTGTATCAATTCTGCTGGTACATTCCATCCTCGGACATTTCATTAACTTGTATCATTTTGTATAGCTCAAGCATTTTGGTTATCTCAGCTTTTTGCTGAAAGCATAATTTTTCCAAAAGAACTTTATTTAATTAACCACAATTATACACTGAAAAGTCCCTTAATACCTGCAGGGTTAATAGTTCTCTTGCTGTACCCCTTTTCTGTATGCTTTTTCTATATCTGCAAAAACAACACTTTACCCCATTTCTAACAGATGTAAGGGGCATTGAGTATGTGGGAGATTAGAAATGTAGTTTCTGCAGGTGGAGGTGGTGGTGAGAGATGTCATTTTTGCACATGGGTGAGGGGGTGTTGTGGGGGGAGGGGAAGGGGAACATTACACAAACGGTCACAGGACTCTTGCAGCATACTTAAGGCTAAGACTTTAATTAATATAGGAGGGTCTTTAAGCTAGGAAATAACAATGAAGGGTTATAGCTGACCACAAAGGAAGCAGCAGGGGCATTTCACAATAAAGCTTATAGTATGATAAAAGAACAAGCTGTAACAAACAAGGAACAAAGAATGCAGACATACAAGGACAGCAGGGTGGCCAGATAAGAAAATAACTAGAAAAAAACAAGTGAAGTAACCGGCTTATGATAAAATGAGATTAGGCCAATGAGAAAAGAGAGGCTTGATTCAGCAACTTGCAAACTGAACAAAGAAAGTTTACATGTTTTGTTACGCGCACATTTTTGCTTGATTGCAGAGGCATCCGGTACTTGCAAGGCTGTAATAAATTGTTCTGGTTTCCTAGGCTTTGTCTCAGGCTGATTTGTGAGTGAGTTCTGTTTCTCACAAGTACAAGAGTTGGCAGGTCATGTTACAGTTGTTTGGTTTGGCCACATTTGAAATACTGCATACAGTTCTGGTTGTCACATTACCAAAAGGATGTGGATGCTTTGGAGAGGGTGCAGAGGAAGTTCACTAAAATGTTGCCTGGTATGAAGGGCACTAGCTATGATGAGAGGTTGAATAGATTAGGATTATTTTCATTAGAAAATTGGAGGTTGAGGGGATCCTGATTTTGGTCTATATTATCATGAGAGATATGGACAAGGAGAATAGCAAGAAACTTAATTTCCCCAAAGTGGGTGACTCAATTACTAGGGGTTAAGAGTTCAGAGTTCAAAGTGAGAGGGGAAATGTTTACGAGAGATGTGTGGAAAGTTCTTCTGCAGAGGGTGGTGAGTGCCTGGAACATGTTGCCAGTGGAGGTGGTAGAGGTGGACACGATAACATCATTTAAGATGTATCTAGACAGTTACACAAATGGGCAGGGAGCAGAGGGGTACAGACCCTTAGAAATTAGGTGACAGGTTTAGATAGAGGATCTGAATCAGTACAGGCATGGAGGGCCAAAGGGCCTGGTCCTGTGCTGTAATTTTCTTTGTCTTGGTAAATAAAAGGGTGATGGGAGACCAGCCTCTGTAGAGTTACTTCATTGGTGACAAGAGAAAAAAGTATGCCGCTGAAGAAATTTTCTTGCCACAATTGTCTCTGAATTAGGGTAAGCATTTCTGGCAACAAGCAGTTATTTGGGAAGTTTGGCTCATTCAATCCTGATATCAAAGACTAGGCCCAGTATATGGAAAGACTTATTTTTTCTGGGCAAATAATATTGGGACAGATGAAAAGTAATGAGTCATTTCCCTGATACTTTCTGGACTAATGCTTTTTCAGTTACTTGGAGCCTAACGTTCCCTGAGGCACTAGATACTAAAACCTTTTGAGAGTTGATGGATTTAGTTAATTCATATTATGGCCCTAAATCTCCTGTAATTCTATGATACCAGAGGTTTTACTCAAGAACAAAAGGAGAATCTGTCAGGATTTTTGATGACATGAATACCATTGTCAGAAACATTGGACTTGGTTTAACCCTTAATGAGATGTTGATGGACCATTTGGTATGTAGGATTAATGATGTAACGATGCAAAAGCACCTACTAATTTGAAGCCCAACTAGACTTCGAAACAGGCACTACAACTGCCTTTGTCATTAGAAAATATGGTGTGAAGCTGGAGTTACAGGGTATGCCAATGGAAGTGGACCCCCCCTTGACAAGCTGGCAGAGTTTGGAGATCATCACTTGAGTGAAGGCAATGGGACAGCCTAACTCAGGGCATGTCCTGAACAGAGGGACGCTAGGTCAGCCCACAACAAAACTCCAAAACAAAGCCATGCCTTCACCAATGGTTACAATTTTCTTCAGGATTTGGGCTGGCAAGGCATTGTAGTTGCCGCTGATGTGCAGATTTGAGTCCAACTGGATCTAAATTGAGTAAGAGAACTGATAGGCTGGTAAAAAGGAGAGTGCACTCCCTGGAAAGCCCACCTACATCTGGCTTGGAACAGTTAAGTTATTCAGTAATCACCAAATCAGAACAAAAATAAATGTCTGGTTAAATGGTCACCCAGTACTAATGAGATTTGATACCAGTGTGGCTGTAGTAATGATTGTAGAACCAGTCTTATGCTAAGAACAGGGAAGATTAATAAGGAGAAGTTAGAGAACTTTGACTTGTCTGTAGACTTTTTTTTTAAAAAAGTCAAGCATATGCCTTGGGAAAAAGATGTCTGTTCCATGCATCCCAAGTCCCCTACTTGGGCTGCAGAATCGACAAAACTGAGTTATACTCGTTGGAAGACAAGAAGGGCAATCAAAGGTGCTTCGGCTCCCACATCTACACTGGAGCTTAGGCCTCTCCTTGAATTAATGAAGTATTACTGAAAGTTCATAAGTAACCTGGTCTCCGTCTTAGCACTTTAGATCTGTTATGGAGAAAGGATCAGTCTTGGAAATTGTCTCTTAACCAAGACGTAGCCTTTAGGGAAGTGGAAAGCAGCTATCAAAGGTGTTGGCACAATATGATCCCAAGAGACACTGTTGCGCACGTGTCATGCCTCCCCATACTATATCAGGGTACTGTTGGCTCACAGCCCAATGAAGAGGAATGCCAAACTTCCTGTACTTTGGCTGATACAGAGCACAAATATTCCCACAAATAGGAGAAGGAAGGTTGTGGCAGTCATCCTTGATGTGAGAAAGTCCCACCAATACCTTTACAAATATAAATGCATAATAGTAACAGACTGCAAACCCCTGCTAAGGCTTCTCAAAAGAGGACCAGATGCTGCTGCCCATAGCTTGAGGTTGAATTCAACAGTAGGCTATCATTCTAGGTGTGTACAATTACAAGTTGAAACACCATCCAGGAGCTGAAAATGTGTTACTGGAAAAGTGCAGCAGGTCAGGCAGCATCCAAGGGGCAGGAGAATCGACGTTTCGGGCATGGGCCCTTCTTCAGGAAGGCCAAGTAGCAAGTGCTGGTGCCTTGAGCCACCTGCTGCTGGCGGATACACCACTGCTGGTGCCACCACTGGAAGAGTCCATTCTGGTTTTAAATTTTCTGGACACCCTTTTGGTTCTGATAAAATTAAAATGGCTGGTGGTGATGGAGAAAACAAAGGGCAATCACATCCAGATGTGAAATCTTTCTTGACCTGGTGAGACCAGATCACTGGAGAAGATGGAATTTTATTATGGGGAGCAAAGTAATTGTCTTGAGCAAAGGTCGTTCCCAGATACTAGCTGAACTCCTCCTGGAGTGACTAAAATGAAGATCTTTGCAAGAAATTAAGTCTGGTGGCCAGGATTTGATGCAGGCATAGCTGAGTTAGTGGAGCAGTGCACAGAGTTCCCATAAGGTCAAACATTTCTACCAGCAACTACCTCCCATTCTTCAGAATAGCCGGGTAAACTGCGAACTTGGTTACATGTCAACTAGGCCAGCTTTTCATGAGCCCAATATGCCAGTGTCAGGTGGAAGTAAAGGGTGACTTGGTGACGGGATATCGGCCTCTGTGGAGTTATTTCACTTAGTATGCAATATATCACAAAAGAAAGGTGCTAAAGGAACTGAGCAGCTCCAACAGCAACTGTTGAGATCAACTGACTTAACATTGAGTCTGATGTAACTCTTCAGAACTGCTTTAATGTCTTTCCTTTAAACTTCAGTGTTTGGAGGGTACTACTAAATAATTTATATGGAACCTTTCAACTTATTCCAAATCCAAGGAAAGTTATGCTCGGAAGCCCAGTCACTCGACAAGGTAGGAAACATAGTCAGTTTGGCAGTATTTGTTTTTCAGAATGCACAATGCTGGAGATCTGAAGTTGTAACTGAATGGGTTGGAGAAACATAACAAGTTTGGTGGCATCTGTGGAGAGACAAACATAGTTAACAATTTGATTCCATTATGATTCTTCTTTGGATTATTGGAGTGCATCTGCCACTTCCAAGACTGTTGGGTACCCAAGGCAGCACAACCCAGTTAAGGTTATTTTAAGTATGATCGTTGTGGCAAGGTAGGAAATGCAGCAAAGCTTTGCACCATGCAAACTTTCACCAACAATAGTGACTGCTATGTTACTGCATTTGATAAAAAGGATCTTGTATATATAAGTATATTTATATACTGCACAAGAGTGCACTATATAAATAAGCATCCAGGAGGTGACGTGGTTAGATTTGAGAATTACACTTGACGTTAGTTCCAGTATCTATGTAAAGGTGTGATTATGTCAATCTTCTGGGAACCACAACACATCATTGACTACATCACTTTTTTGTGTGATGTTGATTATGATTCTGTATTGAAAATATGTTGCTGGAAAAGCGCAGCAGGTCAGGCAGCATCCAAGGAGCAGGAGAATTGACATTTCGGGCATGAGCCCTTCTTCAGCTTCATGATTCTGTATTAACATATTCATTCATTCATTCATGAGGGCTTAGTGGTTGTCACTGCTGCGTCACAGTGGCTGAGATGCAGGTTCAATTCCAGCCTTGTGTGACTGTGTGGAGTTTGCATGTTGTGTCCATGTCTGCCTGCATTTTCTCCAGGTACTCCAGTTCACTTCCAGAGTCTGAAGATGTGCAGGTTAGGTGGATTGGCCATACTAAATTGCTCCCTAGTGTCCTGGGATTGGAGGCTAGGTGAATCAGCTATGGTAAATGCAGGGTTATGGGGATAGAGTAGGCAGTTGGGATGATTTTCGGAGGGTCAGTGCAGGACCTGATGGGCTGAATAGCCTCTTTCTGCACTTAGGATTTCTATGATATTAGCCTCAGCATTGATTAGGACTAATTGGCACAATGGAAATAATAGTTTTATTTAAGGTCACACGTTTTCTTTCTCCTTGAGTTCTCGTTTAGTCAGCCCCCCCCCACAACAAAATAAATTTTTTTTAAAAAATCAGGACCTCTGTTAGGTTTTTCATTTGACCATGACACACCTAACCATCTCTCCAGAGTTTAATTGCTGAGAAGTGAGATGGAAGAGCGAAGGAATTCTGGGAAGGTGAGTCTAACCGTTTAAAAGACTTACCTCAAGCATCAGGGCCTCCATTTGCTGAGAAGTGCGAGGAAGGAGCGAAGGAATTCTGGGAAGTTAAGTGAAAGTAAACCAGAGACCCTACACTGCAGGGCCTCCCTCCCACCTACCTCCTCTAACCTTACTAAGAGTCTGTAAACTAGGTAAATTTTCAGATTTCTGTTTTCTTCTTCTCTTCCCTGGTTTAGTTCTGTGCCGGCTATCAGAGTAGAGGGATATGGATGTTAGGGCCATTGCATGTTCCTCTTGCAGAATGTGGCAGGAGAGACACTTTACACGTCTCTGCCGATTACATCTGCAGGAAGTGCACCCAATCCAGCTCCTCGAAAACCGAGTTAGGGACCTGGAGCTGGAGCTGGATGAACTATGGATCATCCGGGAGGCTGAGGGGGAAATTGAGAGGATGTAGAGGGAGGTGGTCACTCCCTAGACACAGGGTAAGGACAGCTGGGTTACTGTCAGGGGGAGGAAAGGGAACCAACAATCAGAGCAGGGATCCCCTGTGTCCATTCCCCTCAGCAATAAGTATACCGTTTTGGATACTGCTGCTGGGGACAGCCTACCAGGGGAAAGCCATAGTTGTCAGGTCTCTGGTACTGAGCCTGGCACTGTGGCTCAGAAGGGAAGGGGGGAAAATAGAAAAGCGCTAGTGGTAGGGGACTCAATAGTTAGACGGTTGACAGGAGATTTTGTGGTCAGGAACGGGACACTTGGAAGGAACGGCACACCTGGAAGGTATATTGCCTCCCTGGTGCCAGGGTCTGGGGTGTCACCGATCGAGTTTACAAAGTTCTGAAGGGGGAGGGTGAGCAGCCAGAAATAGTGGTACGTATTGGCGCCAATGATACAGCCAGGAAAGGGATTGAGAATCTGAAAAGTGACTACAGAGTTAGATTGGAAGCTGAAGATCAGAATGAGAAGAGTAGTGATCTCAGGTTTGCTAATGGTGCCAAGAGATAGTGAGATGAGGAACAGTCAGCAAATGCAGCTTAACACATGTCTGCGAGACTGGTGCAGGAGGGAGGGCTTCACATACTGTCTGGGGAAGGTGGGACCTGTACATGAAGGACAGGTTGCACCTGAACTGGAAGGGTACAAAATGTCCTGGGTGGGAGATTTGCTTGTGTGATTCGGGAGGGTTTAAACTAGTTTGGCAGGGGGGTGGGAATCAGAGCCACATGTCTGAGTGAGGGGTCAGTTGCAGACGGGACAGTGACAGAATATATTGAATCTATCAGGAAAGTTTCTCACACGACGAAAGGGATCAGTTAAAATGTGTCTGCTTTAATGCAAGGAGTGTCCGAAATAAGAGTGATGAACTTAGAGCATGGATCAGTACTTGGGGCTACGATGTTGTGGCCATAACAGAGACGTGGGTTTCACAGGTGCAGGAATGGTTGCTTGATGTTCCAGGATTTAAGAACGTTTAGAAAGAAAAGGGAGGGTGGAAAAAGAGGAGGGGGTGTAGCATTGCTAATCAAAGAGTACATCACAGCTACAGAAACAAAGGTTGTTCTACTAAGTCAGTATGGGTGGAAGTTAGGAACAGCCACTGCATTTGGGGTTTTCTGCAGACCACCTAATAGCAGTAGAGAGATTGAAGATCTCATAGGCGAGCAGATTCTGGAAAAATGCAAAAGTAGCAGGGTTGTTGTTATGGGTGATTTCAACTTTCTCAATATCGACTGGAACCTAAGTGCAGATTGTTTGGATGGAGCAGTTTTTGTCAGGTGTGTTCAGGAGGTTTTCCTTACTCAGTATGTAGACAAACTAACGAGGGGAGAGGCCACTTTGGATTTGGTGCTCTGCAACAAGCCAGGACAGGTGTCAGATCTCGCGGTGGGAGAGCACTTTGGTGAAAGTGATCAAAACTGCCTCACATTTAGCATAGCCTTGGAGAGTGAAAGGAGCAGTTACCGAGGTAAGATATTTAATTGGGGAAAAGGAAAATGATGCTATCAGACAGGAGTTGGGAAGTACAGACTGGGAGCAATTGTTCCACAAAGGGCACAGCAGACATGTGGAGACTATTTAAGGAGCAGTTGCGAGTGATGCACAAATTTCTTTGTCAGAGACAGGTAAGAAGGGGTAAGATTAAGGAACCTTGGATGATGAGAACAGAGGAACTTCTCGTCGAAAGGAAGAAGGCAGCTTACATAAGATGGAGGAAGCAAGGATCTAGTACTACTTTAGAGGATTACAGGCTAGCTAGAAAGGAGCTCAGAATTGGACTGAGGAGAGCCAGGAGGGGGCGCGAGAAAGGCTTGACAGGAAGGATTAGGGAGAACCCAAAGGTATTTTACTTGTATGTGAGGAATAAGAAAATGATCAGGGAGAAGGTAGGGCCAATCAGGGATAGCGTAGGGAACTTGTGTGTTGTCTGAGCAGATAGGGGAAGCCCTAAATGAGTTTTTTGCTTCGGTTTTCACCAAGGAAAGGGAGCTTGTTGTAAATGAAAACTTTGAGGAGCTGGATACAGTCTTGACCAGATCAAGGTTGAAGTTGATGTGCTCGAAATTTTGGAAAACGTTAAGATTGATAAGTCTTCAGGGCCAGACCAGATTTATCCTAGGCTGCTCCAGGATGTAAGAAAGGAGGTTGCTAAGCAGCTGGCAAGGATATTTGCCTCCTCACTCTCCACGGGAGTCGTACCAGAGGATTGGAAGGGTAATAGGGAAATCCCTGGCAATTATAGACCAGTCTTACATCTGTGGTCAGCAAAGTTTTGGAAAGAATTCTGAGGGATAGGGTTTATGACTATTTGGCAAAGCATAGTGTAATTAAAGGCAGTCAGCATGGCTTTGAGAGGGGCAGGTCATACCTCAAATCTTATTGAGTTCTTTGAGGAGGTGTCAAGACAGGTCGATGACGGTCGAACAGTAGATGTGGTGTACATGGACTTCAGCAAGGCATTTGAAGGTTCCCCATGGTAGGCTCATTCATAAAGTCAGGATGTATGGGATACAGTGAGATTTGGCTATCTGGATTCAGAATTGGCTGGCTGATAGAAGGCAGAGAGTGGTTGTAGATGGAAAGTATTCTGCCTGGAGGTCAGTGTTGAGTGGTGTCCCGCAGGGCTCTGTTCTTGGGCCACTACTCTTTGTAGTTTTTATAAATGACTTGGAGGAGGAGGTTGGGAGGTGTGTTAGTAAATTTGCAGATGACAAAGGTTGGAGGTGTCGTCAATAGTATAGAGGGCTACTGCAGGTTTTAGCATGACAGACAGGATGCAGAGCTGGGCTGAGAAATGGCAGATGGAGTTCAACCTAGATAAATGTGAAGTGATGCATTTTGGAAGGTCAAACTAGAATTCTGAATATAGGATTAAAGACAGGATTCTTGGCAGTGTGGAGGAACAGAGGGATCTGGGAGTGCAAGTTCATAGATCCCTCAAAGCTGCCACCCAAGTGGATAGGGTTGTTCAGAAAGCATATGGTGTTTTGGCTTTCATTAACAGGGGGGTCGAGTTTAAGAGCCGTGAGGTTTTGCTGCAGCTCTACAAGTCCTTGGTGAGACCAGACTTGAAATATTGTGTCCAGTTCTGGTCGCCCTACTATAGGAAAGATAGAGGCTTTGGAGAGAGGGCGCAAAGAAGGTTTACCAGGATGCTGCCTGGACTGGAGGGCTTGCCTTATGAAGATAGTTTGATTAAGCTCAGACTTTTCTCTGGAGAGAAGGAAGAAGAGAGGAGACTGATCAAGGTGTACAAAATAATGAGGGGAATAGATAGAGTCAATAGCCAGAAACTTTTCCCCAGGGCAGGACTGACTGGTAGGAGAAGTCATAGTTTAAAGATATTAGGAGGAAGGTATAAAGGAGACAGAGGTAGAGAGTTGTGAATGCATGGAATGTGTTGCCAGCTGTGGTGGTGGAAGCAGAGTCATTGGGGACATTTAAGTGACTGCTGGACATGCACATGGATATCAGTGAGTTGAGGGGTGTGCAGGTTAAGTTACTATATTATACATTAGGATTAAATCTCGGCACAACATCGTGGGCCAAAGGGCCTGTTCTCTGCTGAACTTTTCTATGTTCTATGTTCTAAAACTAAAGACTATACAACGCATAAACTAGCAATTCTGTCCCTCTCATCTTTGGTGGTTAATACCCTACATGAACCTCCTCTCATCCATGTCTGGAATAGTTTATGCTAATAGGGTTAGATGAAAGCGATGACTGGATTTAGTAATGAAAGTCAGCATAGATTTGGTGACTAACTTGATTCAGTTTGGTAAGATAACACCAAGAATTGATAAGGGTAGTGCAATCGATGTGGTATATGTAGACCTCCAAAGGCATTTGATAAAATACCAATAATAATTTTGGCAGCAAAGATAAGAACTCCATGGTATTAAAAAAATTAAAGAATCAGTGGCAGCCTGACTATGAAGTTAGGTGAACAACAGTAAAGAGCCATGGTAATAAGGGACTCCATAGTGACAGGAACTGACTGGGGTTTTTGTGGCAGCAGACGGGACTTAAGGATGGTGTGTTGCCTTCCTGGTGCCAGGGTTAAAGACATCACAGAGTGCAGGAAATCCTCAAGGACGAAGGGGAAGAGCCAGAGGTGGTGGTACATGTCGGCACAAATTATGTCGAGAAGAAGAGGAAGAACATACTACAGCGGGACTTTGGAGAACTAGGAAGAAGGCTGAAAAGCAGGATGTCCAAGGTGGTTATCTCTGGTTTTCTTCCAGTTCCTCGGGCTGGTGAGGCCAGAAACAGGGAGATAATGGACTTGAATGTGTGGCCGGGAAACTGATGCAGGAAACAAGGATTTAAATTCTTGGATCACTGGGGTATGTTTTGTGGTAAGCATAAATTCTACAAGAGAGACGGTTTGCACCTTATAGGTTAGGGACCAGCATTCTGGCAGGCAGGTTTCCTACTGCAACACAGCTACGTTTAAACTAAGTAGCGGGGGGAGGGGACAAACTGGATGTTTAAGAAGGAAATTGGAGGGAAAGTTAGAACAAGGGAAGTCAAGAAAGACAACTGTATCAATGAGGCAGAAAACTCAGAAAGGGATCATGCTGTAAGGTTGAGTGAAATAGGAGTCAATGGGAAGGGTGAGGGCAGTAACAAATTAAAAATACTATACATGAATGCACGAAGCATTAGAAATAAGATGGATGAGCTTGAGGCTCTTTTGGAAATTGGCAGATACGATATTGTGGGGATAACTGAGATGTGGCTTCAAGTGGACAGGGCCTGGGAAATGAATATTCAAGGCTACACGTGCTATCATAAGGACAGACTGACGGGCAGAGGGGGTGGGGTGGCCATGTTGGTAAGGGATGATATTCAGTCCCTTGCGCAGGGTGACCTAGAATCAGGGGATGTAGAGTCAGTGTGGATAGAGCTGAGAAATACTAAGGATAAAAAGACCCTCTTGGAAGTTATCTACAGGCCCCCAAACAGTAGTCTGGATGTCGGATGCAAGTTAAATCAGGAGCTGAAATTGGCCTGTCGCAAAGATGTTACTACAGTTGTTATGGGGGATTTCAACATGCAGGTAGACTGGGGGAATCAGGATGGCATTGGACCTCAAGAAAGAGACTTTGTGGAGTGCCTCCGAGATGGATTCTTAGAACAGCTGGTGCTGGGGCTGACCAGAGAGAAGGCAATTCTGGATCTGGTATTGTGCAACAAACCAGAATTGATCAGGGACCTCGAAGTGAAGGAACCATTGGGAAGTAGTGACCATAATACAATAAGCTTCAATCTGCAATTTGAGGGGGAGAGGGTACGATCTGAAGTGACAATATTTCTGTTGAATAAAGGGAACTATGGAGCTATGAGGGAGGAGCTGGCCAAAGTTCATTGGTGCAATACCTTAGCAGGGATGACAGTGGAGGAACAATGGCAGATATAATGCAGAAGTTGCAGGATCAGTTCATTCCAAAAAGGAAGAAAGATCCTAGGAGGAGGCATGGGATGCCGTGGCTGACGAGGGAAGTTAAGAAACATATAAAGTTAAAAGAGAACAAGTATAACATAGCAAAGATAAGTGGGAAAATGGAGGACTGGGAAGCTTTTAAACAACAACAGAGGATTACTAAGAAGGAAATACGCAGAGAAAAAATGAGGTACGAAGGTAAACTGGCCAATAATATAAAGGAGGATAGTGAAAGTTTTTTTAGGTATGTGAAAGACAAAAAAATGGTTAAGACTAAAATTGGGCCCTTGAAGACAGAAACAGGGGAATATATTACAGGGAACAAAGAAATGGCAGAAGAATTGAATTGGTACTTCAGATCTGTGTTCACTGGGGAAGACACAAGCAATCTCCCTGAGGTAACAGTGGCTGAAGGACCTGAACTTAAGGAAATTTATATTTGCCAGGAATTGGTGTTGGAGAGACTGTTAGGTCTGAAGGTTGATAAGTCCCCAGGGCCTGATGGTCTACATCCCAGGTGGCTTGAGAAATCGTGGATGCGTTGGTGATTATTTTCCAGAGTTTAATAGATTTGGGATCAGTTCCTGTGGATTGGAGGGTAGCTAATGTTGTACCACTGTTTAAGAAAGGTGGGAGAGAGAAAGCAGGAAATTATAGACCAGTTATTCTGACCTCAGTGGTGGGAAAGATACTGGAGTCTATTATAAAAGATGAAATTACAACACATCTGGATAGTAGTAACAGAATAGGTCAAGGTCAGCATGGATTAATGAAGGGGAAATCATGCTTGACTAATCTTCTGGAATTTTTGAGGATGTAACTCTGAAGATGGACGAGGGAGATCCAGTAGATGTAGTGTACCTGGACTTTCAGAAAGCTTTTGATAAAGTCCCACATAGGAGGTTAGTGAGCAAAATTAGGGCGCATGGTATTGGGGGAAAAGTACTAACTTGGATTGAAAGTTGGTTGGCTGATAGGAAACAAAGAGTAGTGATAAACGGCTCCATTTCGGAATGGCGGGCAGTGACCAGTGGGGTACCGCAGGGAAAAGTACTGGGACCGCAGATTTTTACAATATATGTTAATGATATAGAAGATGGTATTAGTAATAACATTAGCAAATTTGCTGATGATACTAAGCTGGGTGGCAGGGTGAAATGTGATGAGGATGTTAGGAGATTACAGGGTGACCTGGACAAGTTAGGTGAGTGGTCAAATGCCTGGCAGATGCAGTTTAATGTGGATAAATGTATGGTTATCCACTTTGGTGGCAAGAACAGGAAGGCAGATTACTACCTAAATGGAATCAGTTTAGGTAAAGGGGCAGTACAGAGAGATCTGGGTGTTCTTGTACACCAGTCAATGAAGGTAAGCATGCAGGTACAGCAGGAGCGAAGAAGGCTAATAGCATGCTGGCCTTCATAACAAGGGGGATTGAGTATAGAAGCAAAGAGGTTCTTCTGCAGCTGTACAGGGCCCTGGTGAGACCACACCTGGAGTACTGTGTGCAGTTCTGGTCTCCAAATTTGAGGAAAGACATTCTGGCTATTGAGGGAGTACAGCGTAGGTTCACAAGGTCAATTCCTGGAATGGCGGGATTACCTTACACTGAAAAACTGGAGCAACTGGGCTTGTATACCCTTGAGTTTAGAAGACTGAGAGGGGATCTGATTGAGGCATATAAGATTATTAAAGGATTGGACACTCTGAAGGCAGGAAACATGTTTCCGCTGATGGGTGAGTGCCGAACCAGAGGACACAGCTTAAAAATACGGGGTAGACCATTTAGGACAGAGATGAGGAGAAACTTCTTTCACCCAGAGAGTGGTGGCTGTGTGGAATGCTCTGTCCCAGAGGGCAGTGGAGGCCCATTCTCTGGATTCATTTAAGAAAGAATTGGATAGAGCTCTCAAGGATTGTGGAATCAAGGGTTATGGAGATAAGGCAGGAACAGGATACTGATTAAGGATGATCAGCCATGATCATATTGAATGGTGGTGCTGGCTCAAAGGGCCGAATGGCCTACTCCTGCACCTATTGTCTAAATACTAGAATACAGATTGAGCTCATTATTATTGCTAAATAAATGGTGTTTGGTAGCACTGTTAATGATCCTTCCAGCACTTAACTTATGATTGAGTGTAGTCTAGGGTGGTAATTGGCCAAGTTAGATTTTTCCTGCCTTTTGTATGGAAGACATACCTGAGCAATTTTCCACATTCTTGTTTAGTTGCTGGTGTTACAGTTGTACTGTAGATTAGCTAGGTTTGCAGCAGGTTCTGGAGCATGTTATCAGTATTGTTGCTGGAATGTTGTCAGGGCCCCTGGCCTTTGCAGTATTCAGTGTCTCCAGCCATTTCTTGATATCACGTGGTGCAAGTTAAACTGACTGAAAGACTGGTATCTATGATGTTTGGCCTCAAGAGCCAAGATGTATCATCCACTCAGCACTTCTAGCTGAAGAATACTGCAAATGCTTCAGCTTATCTTTTGCACTGATGTGCAGGGTCCCCCATTATTGATGTTGGGAGATATTTGTGCAACTTCCTTCTCCAATGAGTATTTAATTGTCTATCACAATTCATAAATCATTGTGGTAAGACTACAGAATTTACATGGTCTTTGGTTGTGGAATTGCTTAGTCCTTTCTATCAGATGTTGTTTGACACAGAAGTAGTCCTGTGTTGAGACTTCACACCTCATTTTGGGGTATGTCTAGAACTGATCTTAGCAATGACCCCCTGCATTCCTCATTGTACTGGGGTTGATGTCCTGGCTTGATGGTGAGAGTTGAGTTGGGGATATTCTCGGCCATGAGGTTGAACATGTTTGTGTACAATAATTTATTGTATTTTAAAACCTAAATTATTATGTCACGATGGAAAAAGAATTGCTACTTAGTAATTGGTATCACTTTCATCTTGATCATATTTGCTTTCTCTATAATTCATTCTCTATAACACATTTATATTGTTCCACGAGTTTAGTAAAAATGCAAAGCTGAAATCTTGCAACTACAATGATTGATTTTACATTCAAGATTTGATGTAGGATAAAAAGTTGAATCTGCTTCTGCTCTCCATGACATTTTATTCTCTGCATCATTCATATGGTTAAAAGGCAACCCATGACATCAGATTCAAATTTGTTTTTTTTCCGATTGCAGCATCACGTGAAACAAAATAATACGCACCAACATTATAGTTGCAGTGGGAATGCACGCTCGGGCCCAGATTTTCAACCCCAGGTCAGGAGCGTAAAGACATGACACTGCCTGGCTCTACAATCCTGATCTGGGAGGAAGAAGTAACCCAGAGGACATATTTTCATTCTGTGGTGGCAAGGTTCCTTAGGAGGTGGGTTGGATGATCCCAGATTGAGAACAGAGACTGCTGGTTTCAGTTGGGTCTGAATGCAAGGCCTGCTTCCCTGCATCTTTACTACAGTGAACAGACAGCCGCTGTAACTGCTGTCTTGCAAGACAAAGCAGGTAACCTTGGAAACATAGTTCAGCATGCTTCCCTCACTGTTCAGTCTCTAATTATAGTGAGGCAAACCTGGACGGCAGCGTAAGAGGTGAACGAAGGACCCTGGCATATAGTTAAAGGAAGAGATCAAGATCCTGGACAAATCCCTTTCCCCAGCAAAATTAAAGAAGTCCCCTGAAAAATTGGATTGATCATTACATTGCCAGCATCCCTCATATGCTTCATGTAACCCACATGCTTGTTCAGGATTGCCTCTCCCACCTAAACCTTTTCCATCATGAGACCAGACCTCACTTTGGCCATGCCTCTTGCCCATGCAGGCCATTCCCTTGGTTCCTACACCAAATTTTGTCCCCTGGAGTAAACAGTAAACTGTCTCTCTCACGTAGCGGAGTCGTGGGTCTGGCATTGGCATTTCTGATGCCATATTTGTCCAATTCCCTGCAGGTAAACCATGTCCTTTTATCTGTAACCAACACTCCCAGGAGTTTATGTATTGCATAAGATGTGCACAGTTTTTCTATTGTCATCCCTGTGTTTGATAAATTAACTCTATGAACTTTCAGCCACTTTGAGTGGGTGTCCACAATGACTAAGAACATTGAACCCTTGAAGGAACCTGCAGAGTCAACATGTAACTGAATCCAGACTCTGCCTGGCCATTCCCATAAATGCGAGAGCTGCTGGTGGTAATTTTTGTCCTTGACACACAGGCACTGCCTCACCATTTGTGGCTATTTTTGCCAACAGTCCTGGCCACCACACATACCTTCTCATCAACATCATAATTTTGGAGTCCCCTGGATGACTCTGGGGGAGTTCAGGGATAATTACTCTTGCTCCCTATAAAATACCATCCTCTTCTGTGGTCTGATTTTTCGGAGTCCAAAAAGATTTCAATTCTGGTTCCCCTCATTGCCACTAGCTGTTTCAGTTTTGCCATGACTAGATCTTTCTATGTCTAAAGTCTGATATTGTCAGCTGTGACTGGAAATATTTCCAGAAATTTTAAACCTATTATGGCCTCTTCCTGCATCTAACTGCAATTGAAAGTACCCATTGCTCGTGTAGAGCTTCATGAAGGATGCCTCCACCCCCCACACCATGTCAGCTTTGCTGAAGTGGCTCAATGCATCTGCAACTTGGCCTCCTGAATGGTATTACAACTTGTATTGATACACATTTAGGATTAGAGCCCACTGCTGAAATTAGTCTGAAGCTATGGGCAACACTGCCTTGTCCTCTTTAAGCAGATCTAGCAGGTGTTTGTGATCTATTATTACAAATTTGCATTCATAAAGATATTGATGGAACTTCTTGACTCCACATGTGATCACCAAATCTTGCTCCTCCAACGCTCTGCATTAACTAAGTCATGAATGTATACGCTACTGGGCACTCCTTTCCATTAGGCCACCTAAGAGCTAATACTACCTCAGTGCCATACAGGGAAACATCACGTCAATACTAGATCTCACTTGGGATCATGGTGGGCCAACACCTTAGAGGATGATAGCTGTTTCTTCACTTCCCTGAAAGCTATGGATTGGCTACGTGACCATTTCCAAGGCTGACCCTTTTCGAAGAGTTGACACAAAGGTGTCAGGAGGGAGGCCAGGTTATGTCCGATTTTCCATAATAATTCACCAGCCCAAGGAAAAACCTCCAGTACAGATGTGGGAGCCAGGGCACCTTTGATCATCCCTTCTTTATCTTCCAATTGTGTAATCCAGTCTTGTTGACTCTGTAGCCTAAATACATCATTTGGGGTGCCTAGAACAAATTCTTCCCTTCTAAGGTGTGCACCCACCTGGCCGAAACATCTTAAGAGTTATGTCCAAGTTATCAAAGTGCTCTTTATTGGTCTTCCCTGTCATTAGCATGTTATTTTGTAAAATGTTCTCCATTGTCCGCTGAAAAATTGCACAGGCTGACAAGGTACCAAATGGTAGTGTTGTTTATTGGTACAAATCCTAATTGGTATTAATTGTGGCATACTTCTGTGAATCCTCATCTAACTGCAATTGCAAGTACCCATTGCTCATGTAGAGCTTCATGAAGGATGCCTCCACCCCCCACACCCTGTCAGCTTTGCTGATAAATCCTTTGAGTGTGTTTGGGAGTTTTTCCGGCTTCAAAAAGCAGTTTATTGTTTGTTTAAAATTCCCAAAGATGAACCAACCTGTCGGGCTTCAGAATCGGGGGGAATTGTGTTGCCCATTCCACAAACTGGACTGGTTGGTTTCCTTCGCTTTCCAGCATCTGATTTCTGCCTCTGCTTTTGTCCATAAGGCAGACCTTGCAGAATCATGGAATTGTTTCCTTGTCAACCAACAAGGTGGCCTTGGCCCCTTTGATATTCCCTAGACCTTCCTGAACTTCAGGTTACTTAATTATGATTTCACTCAGGCAGCAATTTTCTAATTCCAAAATGTTGAGCAATCTAGTTGAATCTTACTCAATCAATATCAGTCTTTCAAGCTTGGGCCTGAGCCTATTACTATAATCAGAATAACTGAACCAGCTGCTTCTCATAAGAGATCAGAACCAAAGATATACCTTTAATCTGTAAAGGTTTCCCAGCATGAGTTCTTATTTCAGCTGAGGTCTTACATAAACTTAAAAAGGTTGGAACCCAGAGTGAATTTTGTTAAAGACTAGTTTTTTTTTTAAGATTACTTAGTGTGGAAAGAGGCCCTTCGGCCCAACAAGTCCACACCGACCCTCCAAAGAGCAACCCACCCAGACCCATTCCCCTACATTTACCACATTTAACACTATGGCCATGCTAAATTGCCCAATTCACCTAACCAGGAACCCAGGTTTAATTCCAGCCTCGGGTGACTGTCTGTGTGGAGTTTGCACATTCTCCCTGTGTCTGCATGGGTTTCCTCCAGGTGCTCCGGTTTCCTCCCACAGTCCAAAATTGTGCAAACTCCACACAGACAGTTACCAGAGGCTGGAATTGAACCTGGGTCCCTGGTGCTGTGAGGCAGCAGTGCTAACCACTGAGCCACCGTGCTGCCCCATATAAAGCCAGTTATTGCACTGGTTTGAAGTCCAGTGGGCTTTGAACAGTAGGAGTGTTTGCATTGATACATCATTAATCCCAAATTCCAAAGGATCTCTCAGCTTCTTATTAAGAGTTAAACCAAAGTCAGGTGCCTCTGCCGGGCATCTTAACCTAGTCAAAAACCCTAGTTCTCAAGTTGCTGAGTAAAACCAAAAACATCTCAGAATTAGAGGAGGCTTGGTGTTGTAATATTCCTTAAATAAATCCATCAACTCTTGAAAGGTTTCAGTATCTGATGCTCAGGGAAAATTAGGCTGCTAATAACTGATAAAGCTGTGGGTCCACAAGCTGTCAGGAGAATTATTCATTGCTTTTCATCTATCCTAATGTCATTTGCCTGGAAAAAAATAATGCATTCGTCCTACATGCTGGGCCCAATCTTTGACAGCAGGATCGAACAAATCAAGCTTCCCAAATACAGCATGATGCCAGAAATGCTTACCCCAACTCAGACAACTGTTGAGTATGCTTTTCTTGCATTGCCACTGAAATAACTCCCCACAGGCTGGTATCCCAACACCAAGCCACCCTTTATTAACTCTGTAGAGTTATTGACACTGATCTAGCTCAGAGAGTGAACAGAACATCTGACACTACTGTTCTTATCCACCAGCCAGGGTTTCCTAATTAGACCAGATTAAATGCCTCAATCAGGGAACTCATTCTATGACATCCACCTGGCTGACTTTGTTGTTATTGCTACAGATATCATTGTTTCCAAATTTAAGGTTGATAGAGTAAAGCATAACCTAGCCAGTTACTTTTGTGTTTGTTCTTTCTCATAAAAAAGAAAACAAGCAGAGTTTAGTAATGCTTGGATCTACACAATAATGTTTGGTTTCTGTTCCAAAGACTTTGCAAAATTGAGCACTGGTCAGAAATGTTTCTCCAAAGCTCAGTTGGAATGGTAATTAATGGGAAGATCCACTTAGAAAAAAAAGTGTATGACAGAGAAAAAGTGAAACAGCATCAAATGGAATAACTCATCTTAGGTGTAATTAAATGGAATATCTCAAAAGGAAAGTGTAGGTGAAATTAATTAATTGACAGTTCTTCCAAAGAGTTGTGAATCTGTGAAATTTGCTACTGCAAAGTTCAGTGGATGCTGGGACAGTGAGTACATTTAATGAGGAGCTAGACAGATTTTTAATTGGTAATGGGTGGAAGGGATATGGAGAGAAGGCAGGAAAATGAGGATGGGGTGCATATCAGTCTTGATCGAATGGCAGAGTACTCTCGATCGGTCAAAAATGGCCTAATTCTGCTCCTGTATCTTATGGTAATCTTCTCAGAGATATTTGCATCTTTACCTGTGATTTTTTTTAAGAAAATTGAATTGGATAATCTGGCCAGCATGTGAAACATGCCCACAACCCCTCCACCTGCCCCACCCCCCTCACCCCCTCCTCCTCCCCCTCCTCCCCCACCCCCTCCCCTCCTCAATGAATCATTCGATAGTGATTCCACGATATCTCAGTCCAAATGTAGACACAATTGCATATACTGAATTGTGTATGCAATTGTACAGAATTCTTATGTTGTAAATTTGGCAGCACATTCCCTGCTGATATCTTGATGTTTTCAATTATTTAAAGTATAGAATTAAAGGAAGCTAAAACTTCTCTCACATAAGAAAAACTTAGACAGATACTGGATATCTGCAATAACAACAAAAATGCTGTCATCAATCATTAGTGGAAGCAACATTTGTCAAGAAATTAACAGAATTAACCCTTCACGTTAGTGCCCTTTCATTTTTTATGACTAAGGTCTTTGTTGGTTGCACAGTCACAGATGTCAATCGACGGTACATAGTCATGTAAAACAAGAACATCTGATGTACTGTTTGAAACAGCAAACCAATGCTTCTATTTCCTCATAGACAATCATGTCAGATGTCTGTACCTATTCCAGAGTAATTGATAGGACCCGCATAGCCTCAGGTTAAATCAATAAATCACATTGACCAAGCACCTCATGATGGCTTCCTTTTTGTATTGCTTTAGTGATCTATAACTAATATGTATTATTTCTTAAAGGTTTTTTATTAACTAAAAGTTTTGGTTAAGATTAAATTCTTATTTGGAGATGAAAACTGCAATTAGACTGCAAACTCATTTGAAAATTATATTATTATGAACTTGAATCTGAGAAATTTGAAATGCTATCTATAAAATACTACTAATTTTCTGATACTGAGATTTGTTTCATGTCCTTCCAGGTAACAAAAAATGAATTATACAAATTGATTTTATATTAACATGTTGTGAGGTTAACAGTTGTTAGCCACCAGATGGCAACAGTCAAATGAGATTTACATTTCAGGAAGTTTAATCAGATTTTTCTAGAAGTTCCACAAATTTATATTTGACATAAAGAAAATTAAAAATTCAATATTTGGTTTATGATACAGAAATATTGATTTGCAAAAACCTGTTAATGTTCCTAACTAATTCTTTAGTTGTCATTGCTACCTTAACATAGTGACTGTGGAATTTAGGGTTTTTCAATGATGTTTAATGTAAATAAAATAGAATTGACAGAAGTAACGGTTATATTGAAGCCACACATATGACACCATATTGTCATTGCTGCCCTCTATATTAGTGACCTCTGCTCCAGCCTCATGCAATATTAACCATTCCTTTGCACTTGATTGTATTTTATATCCATCTGTTCCGCACCCACAATATTCATGTCCCCATGTTTTTACTATGCATAGGCCAAATTAATGTATAATGATCTATATGATTCTACTCAACAAAGCAAAATATTTATTTATTGAAATTCTTTAAAGATTAAAGGAGAGGTATTAAAATTAATGGATGGAAAATCACAAATTTGGGTTTTACAATTCTCTTGATATGAGTTGAGTTTCTTTAAATGTCTCACTGGTTCAATCAACACTTGCCACCACTTATCTTTGGTGGCTGAGCCCTTAGTCCTTATTCACCCAAAGAGTTAATTTTACAACCTTAAACAAGTTGCTTCAACCTTGATTTCCTTTCAGTTCAAACAGCAATTCTCCCCCCAGTGAGAAACCTTCCGTCAATTTTCCAGGCACTTCACTCATTTTTGTGGATTTACTACGCGAAAACGTTAATATCTCTAACAATTTATTTCTCCAGTTTCAAAGAACAATGTTAAAAGCTGCCATTCCAATGCAGTTGATGGCAGCAGTTCCTCTGAATTGAGGTTAAAGTCCAGCAATCTAGACAAGTCTTCAGATGGCGAAGGAGACCAATTTCAGATGCAGAGGTATTTTTCCACTGTTGGGGCATGTTGTTATGTGGAGAATTGATACTCACAGCCCTGGCTTGGCTTCCTTCTCCTTTCTCTATTGTTGTCATTTCTCTTTGTGATTGACTCAGTTCGTCTCAAAGTGGGTTGTGTCAGGATGAACCACTGGTGACATGATGAATGGTAGGCTGCTTTCTACTCCCAGTCAGTGGCTTCAATGTCCCTGTGCTTTAGGCTGACCTTTAGCTTGTCCTTATACCTTTTACTTTGGCTACCCTTAAGTATTGGCCATTAGGTAACTGGGAGAAGACAACCTGAAACTTCATGGAGTACTTTCATGATGGTCCAGTGGTCCACCTAGTTGAATCCCAGGATAAAATATAGGCACTGCTGGTGAGAGTTCTCAAGGATCTTAATGTGAACCGGCCACATTTCATTGAAAAAGAGCAATTAACATAACAGCCTTACAATCCAGGATATTTGTTGACTTCCAAAGGTTCAAGTTGTCAAAGACAGTTTGCAGTGTGAAGAATTCAACACACTAAATACAGTTGAGTCAATACCCGACTTATTTATTGATGGTAATCCCTTGGGAAGGTTGGCTGTTGAGACATTGGGAGTACTGTATATAATTCAGAACTATATGTAGATGACATGGGAAAGTTGGTGGAGGACCTTCTTCTTATTCACGTTTGAGGACAGTTTCATCATAAATGAGATATTGAAAAGGTTGAATATCCTTTGCACGTCTTCTGTGAAGTGAACCATCGTGCAGAAGTCTTTGGCAAACCGAAGATCATGGATGTCCATGATGGCAAGTTTTGATTTTGCCCCAAAGAGGTCAACGCTGAAGAGTTTCTCATCCAGATGATATTGAACGCTGAGACTGGGTGGTAGGCCATCTTAGATGGGATGGATGATGACACTTAAGTTGATGAACAACATTGGGGTCACAAAACATTGTTTGACCCCAGCCTGGATGTAAAAGGTGGCATTTGCAGATCCATCACTCAGAACAGCAGTGGTCATGTTGTCATCCAGATGTCTCAGGATAGAGACAAAATTTAACAGGCAACCGCAGTGCTAAAGGAATATCCAAATGGCTTCACAGTTTAGAGAATGAAATGCCTTGGTCAGATCAATGAAGGTGAGGAATAGTTCTATATTTTCCCCCTGACAGTTTGTTTACTGGCTCTGCCTAACCACAAAGACCATGTATCTTGAGTACCCCGGGATGGTCAGAACCATACTAGATTTCTGGAAGGAACTCCTCAGTGATAGGACAAAGTGGTTCAGAAGGATATCAGCCAGGAGCTAATTTGTATTGGATAAGGGGGAAAACATCCTGTAATTCCTGCATTCAGATTTATCCCCCTTCTTCTAGATTGTCACAATGGTCATATCCTTCTACAAGGATTGACATCTTGCTGGGATGAAGAGGCTTGCATGTTCCAATCAGCCCGAGAACAATGCCATTCAGAGTTCATGCTCCTTGTAGGGCCTTTCTTGGCATTAAGGTTGAGGGGGGTGTTCCAGACAAAGAATGATCCATGAGGGTCTCATATCAGAGAAGGTGGGGGAAGAGTAATGGGTCCAATGGCCATGAAGGTGGAAGAAGACTGAAATAGAGATGTGGTCCTAATCATCATGGTTCACCTTGCCACTGAATTCTGCCAAGATCATGTGGAATCCAACTGCTTAACAGACACCCCAAAACAAACTATGTCACATACTGAAAGAAAAACAAAGTACTGGTAGGATGCTGGTAATTTGAAAGAAAAACAGAAAGTGCTGGAAAAACTCAGCAGATTTGGGAACAGAAAAGACACAGTTAACATTTCAAGTCTAGTGACCCTTCATCAGAACTGTTCTGACAAAAGGACACCAGTCTTGAAATGTTAGCTCTGTTTTCTCTCAACAGATGCTGCCAGATCTCTGAGTTTCTTCAGCACATTCTGTTTTTGATAATGTCACATACTGGCTTCCATCAGGCAAAGCTCTGTGGTGATGAAGGATTGATAACAGGGGAAGAGTTTTGATATCTTGATGGCTCTCATTATTGTATATAGGTAACAGATGTGTGATGATCGTTGGGCACCTTTGTCAGGGTGCCCTGGGAGTTCTGTATTGTAAGAGGCTGTCTTTCAGATATAATGTTAAAGGAACCATCAACCTCCATGAATAAAGTAAAAGATCTCATAACACTACTTTGAAAAAGAGCAGGGGAGCTATCCCTGGTGTTGTGGCACAGTGGCTCAGTGGTGAGCACTGCAGCCTCACAGTGCCAGGGACCCAGGTTTGATTCCAGCCTGAGGAAACTGTCTGTGTGGAGTTTGCACATTCTCCCCGTGTCAGTGTGGGTTTCCTCCGGGTACTCTAGTTTCCTTCCACAGTCCAAAGATGCGCAGGTTAGCTTTTCCAGCCTTAGATGCTGCCTGACCTGCTGCACTTTTCCAGCCTTGGATGTTGCCTGACCTGCTGCACTTTTCCAGCCTTGGATGTTGCCTGACCTGCTGCGCTTTTCCAGCCTTGGATGCTGCCTGACCTGCTGCGCTTTTCCAGCCTTGGATGTTGCCTGACCTGCTGCGCTTTTCCAGCCTTAGATGCTGCCTGACCTGCTGCGCTTTTCCAGCCTTGGATGCTGCCTGACCTGCTGCACTTTTCCAGCAACACATTTTCAGCTCTGATCTCCAGCATCTGCAGTCCTCACTTTCTCCATGCTAAATTGCCCATAGTGTTCAGGGATGTGTAATTTAGGTGCATTAATTAGGGGTAAATGTAAAGTAATCAGGATGGGGGATTCTATGATTGACAGAGTGTTAGTTCCAGGAATACAGTTTAAAAGGGATGGCATGGTGGCTCAGTGGTTAGCACTGCTGCCCCACAGTACTAGGGTCCTGGGTTCAATTCCGGCCTCGGGTGACTGTGTGTGGAGCTTGCACATTCTCCCTGTATCAGTGTGGATTTCCTCCGGGTGCCCTGGTTTCCTCCCACAATCCAAAGATGTGCAGGTTCGGTGCATTGGCCATGCTAACTTGCCCATTGTGTTCAAGGATGTGTAGGTTAGATGCATTAGTGATTGGTAAATATAAGGTAGGGGAAATGGGTCTAGATGGGTTGCTCTTCGAGGGTCAGTGTGGACTTGTTGGGCTAAAGGGCCTGCTCCATACTGTAGGGATTCTATGATTTTCATATTGTCTCTTTGTGACAGTTGCTGAGTCATTTGTCTGTATTTGTCTCTCTTTCATTCACATGCTTGCTCTCTCTTTATTTCCTCCTTCCATCTTCACCCCCACTTTCCTCAGGTCACTCTTCCTTTTTTTGTAGAATCATGCCTTTTTGTAGAAACGGTGCCTTCTAGGACAGGCTGGTTGATATTTGCATCTTAGTGGGGATGTATCTGGTGATTCTTTGCCTATGCCCACAGAAATGTACTGACTCTTGTGGTAGTATTTACGCAGACAACCATCTTTCCCATCGATCCCAGTCATATTCTGCACAAAGGGTTGACCTATAAACACTAGTTCTGAAGATGTCATTCTAGAACAGCAAGTTTAATTATAGAATAGGGAGCAGGCCTTGAGAAATTTCTTCCCCCAATACATCCATCACCAACATCTTCTCCAAATCTAGCATCCTTTAACTTGCAAATAGGTGTTCTTATTACAAACAACAGCAGAACTTTCAGAGTAAAAAGTTGCTTCATAGGTTTTATGAAACTAAATTTGACAGGAAGCCACATATGGAGTACAAGAACAGATGAAGAGTTTGTTAAAGAGGTAGGCTTGATGGAAAGCCAGAAAACTCTACAAAATGTTGGGGGTCTTGTATTAACTTAGGAGCTTGGTGAAAGCCCAGTGAAATCTCTGAGATATTTCAATATAAATTATACACTATTGACAATCCCTTGGTCAATATGGCTCAGTTACATTCCATTCAATGTTTTTTGAAATATTTCTTTGCAGCATAATATAACAGAGATGTAAAACACAATTCCATTTATTCCTTCTTGAGCTGAATCAGTAAATGTGAAGGGCAATACCCTCTATGATAGCATCATCTGATTCTGCAACGTATTGCTGTCCAATTGCTTGGTGCAGTTTTCGAATTAATTTGTATGCTGACTCCAGATTTACAGTCCAACTTTGGTGGAAGGCAAAAGTTTGCAATGAATCAAACCAGAAATAACTTTGAAACTGTTGTGGTACTTTTCTCCTCCATTTTGAAATACATGAAGCTTGAATTTGCAGGTTGAATTTTCTGAAATATTTTGCTTGTCAGTAGTGTATTTTCAATAAGCTGTTTATTTATTGGAATGTTTTAGTTTTTGTTAGCATATGCCCAAGTTTTAAGGAGATCTTTTACTTTTTTGTACACACTAGGATATTTAAGTATTTAAATATTCATAAATTAAAATATGCTTTAAAAAATTGATTTTTCTTGGTCGAGGAAGTAGACCTATTTTCTCATTAACTATGTTTCTTTTTACAGGATTATTAGTACGGAGTTCTGGTGTGTTTATGTCCAATTGGTAATTGGTTTTTCGTAACAGTATAAATTAAATTCTGCTCTTACCTAAAAGTGCTTTCAGCTATCAATTGACACTCTGGAGATTCCATTTTGTGTTGTTTATGAACATTGTAAATCAGTGACTTTTAATGTCACGTGTTACTGCAGTGGTAGATTTATATAATGACGTGTCAGGGACTTAGGAAAATTTACTATCAAGTATTCAATACAATGTTATTTTCTAGTGCGCTGTGGGCTGAGCTCTGTTGGACTAATTGACTTTGGCAAAATTGCTGTACACTGTTCACATTCCTAAAACGCACTCGTGGACTTATTCTATAAATTTTGCATCACTGAAAATATAAGAAACAAAGTTGAAGTTTTTTGAAACGATCATCAGTCAGAAGTACCAATACATGCAATTTGACCTCTTGTGGAGGTCTGCATGATGACAGAAATTAATCTTTAGCCAATTTATGAAATCAAGCAACAGCTGAACAAACAGATGCAGTCCACAGGTCCCAATAATATTCCAGTTTTAGGGCTAGCCCTTGTGCTTCAGAATTAGCTGCACACCGAGGTAAGCTGTTCCAAAACACTGCATCTACTTAACAAAATATAGTATGTAATGCAAATGCTGCAATCAATACATCAAAGTATTGATCAAGACCTATCAAAATTGCTTAACAACAAAATCTATTGATGACGCTACAATAACTGTTGATGAAAGTATCAAATTAAAGCTCAAAATACATGCAAACTAATATATGTAGGCCTATTACATACTTTAATTATTAAAAATAAACTATTTTAAAACATAACTATGCCTTTAAATAAAAGCATTTTCCATTAAAGAATTTTCACATTCATTAGTCAAAGTTTACATTAGCTTAAGCCATAAAATAATGATGAATAGGGGTCTGGCTGTTATCCCAGTGTCTGTGTGGATTACCACTGAGTGCTCTGATTTCCTTCCACAGTTTAAAGATGTGTGGGCTAGGTGAATTTCCATGGGAAATGCAGGGTTACAGGGATAGGGTAGGAGGATAGATCTGGGTGGGATGGTATTCAGAGGGTTGGTGTGGACTCGATGAGCCAAATGGCCTGCTTCCACACTATAGGGATGTTATGATTCTGTGAAAACCATGATTTAACGATTGAGCTGTGTTATATGTCTTTTTCTCCTTTCAGAAAACCTTTCACAACTACCCACAATCAATAGAGTATAACTTAATTACTCATTTGCTTAATCACTTTAAAATTAGTGAAAAACAACTTAATCCTACATTTTATCAATCCACCATTATCCACATCCTGAATGAGATCACCTTTGACAAGAGAATTAACTCAGGAGACCATGTAAATACTATGGCTGGAAAATCAGGTCACATGCTGGTTATTCTGCCAAATGTGACTCACCTTCAGCCTCCCAGAGCCTGTTTGATAGGGGTACTTGCCTGAATTAGTGCAGCTCCAAAGACAGTCAAGAAACTTGATGTCATCTGGATAAAGCAGCCTGCTTGACTGGAACTTACCTCACCACAAGCATACTGTAGTTGCTGTATATAACTGTATATAACTAGTACACATTACAGTAGAGGATCAGGACTTTTCCAACAGCACCTTAGAAGTCACCAATCTCTATCACTTAGAAAGGAGAAGGGCAGCAAATCCATGAGAATATCACTATCTACAAGTTCTGACATCATAGATTATCATAATTTGGAAATAGATCACCATTCTTTCATTGTCACTGAGGCACAATCCTGGTTTCCCTCTTCCTGACTGCTCCGTGGAAGTATCTTTACCAAACTGGCTACAGCAATTTAAGATACTGGCTTGCCATTACCTTCTGCAGGGTAGTTTTGGTTGGGCAATAAATGCTGTCTTTGTCAGCAACACTAACATTGTGTGAATGAATTATTTTAGTTTGTATGCTGTTGGGTTCAGTTCTATTAAAATTGATCAATCTTTTTATAATCAGTAATATGTTTAAAGTACTTGGAGTATTTCATCCCAATTTTATACCATTATTCAATGTAGAAATTTAGGGCATTGATTGACTGGAGGAGTTGTAACATTGAGAAATAGTATTGATTAGCTGTCACAAATGTGGACAGTTTGAAGGCTAGTGTAGATGTGCCAGAATCATAGTTGGAGGATATCAGAAAATGACTGGGTTGAACTTGATGTAGGAAAGGTGCTGTTCTGCTACTTGCTGCGGGGGACAATGTTTCAATATTGAAGTCTGATGTTTTCAGGTTTCACAATAAAGGGGCCACTGTATTTACAAATTTTGGAAGATATGTTCCCTTGCTGAAAATGTGTTGCTGGAAAAGCGCAGCAGGTCAGGCAGCATCCAAAGAACAGGAGAATCAACGTTTCGGGCATCAGCCCTTCTTCAGGATGTTTCCTTGCTGCTTGTACTTTTTGTGTCAATTTTAATATTTTCAATTCAACTTTAGTTTTCTTTTGTGTCTAAGATAAAGGCTTTTAATAAAAAGCCTTGTGGCCCAAGAGTAGTGACCTACCAGAAGCCCATTGAAGCTTGCTAATGGTTAGTGATATTTTCGCTGTACTAGTAATCCAGAGACCCAGGTAATGTTCAAGAGATCTGGTGGATAATGGAATTTGACACAGAGAATGCTGGAGAAGCTCAGCATCTGTGGAGAAAAGAACAGACTTAATGTTACGACTCCATTATGACTATTCTTAAGAACTAGAATTTGACTTCAATTTTTGTTAAAGTCGGGAATTAAATGTGTAATGATGAGCGCAAAGTCATTGCCAATTGTCAGAAAAATCCATCTCATTTCCTAATGTCCTTTAGGGAAGGAAATTGCTGACCTTACCTAATCTGGCCTAAATATGACTTCTGAACCTCTGAAAAGGCTTAGCAAACCACTCAGTTATAACTATCACTGTAAATCTCAAAAGAGTAATGAAATCCGATGGACCACTTGACACTAGAAATGACAGTGGTGAACACAGCCCTGATGAACCTCAAAGTCCACCTCACGAACATCTGGGGGCTAATGCCAAAATTGGAGGAGCTGTCTTACAGACTAATCAAGCAACAGCCTGACATAGTCATATAGAATCATACCTTACAGAAAATGTCCCAGACACCACCTTCAATAACCCTGGAAATGTCCTGTTGTATTGGCAGGACAGGCTCAGCAGAGGTGGCAGCACCATGGTATATAGTAGGGAGGGAAATGCCCTCAGAGTCTTCAAAATTGACTTCAGAGTAGGCATATCTTAGAACTCTGTGGGAATCTGGGGAAATTATTGCTGGACCCCTTGCTGAGATATTTGTATCATCGATCGCTACAGGTGAGGTCCCAGAAGACCAGAGGTTGGCTAATGTGGTGCCACTATTTAAGAAAGGTGGTAAGGGAACTATAAACCCATGAGCCTGACATCGGTGGTGAGCAAGTCGTTGGAGGGAATCCTGGGGGACAGGATTTACATGTATTAGAAAAGGCAAGGACTGATTAGGGATGGTCAACATGGTTTTATGCGTGGGAAATCGTGTCTGACTAACTTTATTGAGTTTTTTGAAGAAGAGGATTGATGAGGGTTGTGGGAGAAAATACAGGTCCCGGCCTCCCCATGACATGGCCTCAAAACAAACAACACAAAATGTCTGCACTTAGCCACTAAGCCTACCCACAATGCCTCAAATTTGCCAAACCAGCCACCCCAGACTTCACACATACCTCAGGACATGACTCATCCAGCCTAAGACCAAGAGAATATACTTGTTCAGATCCTTCCAATAAACCTAGTGGTAACAGTTTGTTGCTCAGCCATGCTGCAAAAGACAATCGCTGCAGTACTTTGCTATTTATGTGGAGTAATTCAAATGGACTCCATGGCCAAACCTTGGAAACAAGGAAAGAGTGGTCTATTTGAAAGTAAAAGTGATGAAATGTGAGTTTTTGATTCCTAAAGATGTAAATTTTATTCATAATGGAATTTGGAGGGATGTTTAATGCAAGTATACTCAGGAAAGAATATCTTTGTCCTGGAAATAACTAACAATAGTGCAAAGTGATGGTGGCACAAATTACTTTGCCCTTTCTGGTGTGTGTGTTGGCTGGGATTGAATTTGATGAAGCAAAAGCACAACTCATCTCTAAGTAATTGAAGTTCCATAATTTATTGACTTATACTCTACTTAGCAACTTAGTGAGTTTTGACAAGATTTGTAGCTCAGTTTGAGGCTCTGGATGTAGGTTTGTTTGCTGAGCTGGAAGTTCATTTCCAGACGTTTCATTACCCTACTAGGTAACATCTCTAGTGGGTCTCAGGCGAAGCACTGTACATGATTCCTGCTTTCTACATATATGTTTGGGTTTATGTGGGTTGGTGATATCATTTCCTGATGTAATGTCACTTCCTATGGTGCTTTCATTTCCTGTTCTTTTCTCAGGGGGTGGTAGATGGGGTCTAACTCGATGTGTTTGTTGATAGAGTTCCGGGTGGAATGCCATTTTGGCTTACCCTAAGATAGATGTGTTGTCCCAGTCAAAGTGGTGTCCTTCCTTATCTGTATGTAAGAATACTAGTGAGCAGAGGCAGTAATGCAGAGACTCGAACAAACAGCTCTGCCAACCATCCCACCCAAGCTTTGGGTCCGCTAAGTGGATGACACCTTTGTCAACACTAAACAAAACAAATTAGAGGAAACCTTCAAGACCATCAATGATACCCTTATTGGCATAAAATTCACTAAAGAGGAGGAAAAAAACAACAAACTACCATTCCTAGATGTCACATTAGAGCGAACTGCCAATGGGCAACTTCAAACCAGCGTCTACAGGAAAACAAAACATACGGACCAAATATTGAACTACAGAAGCAATTATCCCAACATCCACAAACAAAGCTGCATCAATACATTATTTCAATGAGCCAACACACACTGCAGCACAGATGAATTAAGCAGAGCAGAGGAAATTTACCTATACCATGTATTCAAAAAGAATAGGTACCCAATGGACATAATCCGCCCATTTCTCAGCAATAAACCCAAACAAGCAGACAAAACATGTTCAGAAACCCTAACCACTCTCCCCTACATCAAAGACTTCTTGGAAATGACTGCCAGATTACTCAGACCCCTTGGCATCATGGTAGCCCACAAACCCACCAACACACTAACACAACAGCTAATGAACTTGAAAGACCCTATACAGACAACAAGCAAAACTAATGTCATTTACAAAATCCCATGCAAGAACTGTAACAAATACGACATTAGATAAACAGGCAGAAAACTAGCCACCAGGATACATGAACATCAACTAGCCACAAAACGACATGACCCTCTCTCACTAGTATCCTTACATACAGATAAGGAAGGACACCACTTCGACTGGGACAACACATGCATCTTAGGACAAGCCAAACAGAGACATGCATGAGAATTCCTAGAAGCATGGCATTCCAACTGGAACGCTATCAACAAACACATAGAGTTAGACCCCCATCTACTACTCCTTGAGAAAAATTTGATTAAAGCTAACAGATACTGCCTCAGGCAACAGGCTATTAAGTTTAAAAAAACACTTGTACATTTATATGGGAGTGGCCAGTTCTCTCAGCTCAGCTTTTTACTGGTTTGATTTGGTTTTGGTCTGGCTATTCCCTGAGAGCAGTTAGGCATTTTTAAAGTTGCTAGACCCAAAGAGGCAGGTCCAGGCTGATCCTCCTCTCTCTTTGACATCTCTCCTGTAAGACCCTGTGTTTGATTTTACCTTCTGTGCCAATGGGTGTGTATGGGAATCGTTGCAAGCATTTGGAACAGTATCAATAAGTTGAGATGATCTGTTGGATTTTCAGATTGGTTGTTATTCAGTATCCTATTCTTTTTTGTTTGTGTTTCATTCAGTAATCTTTTTAATAAATCCCGCTTTGTTTAAAACTATGTGGTTTGACCAACCTGCATCCCTCCTGGAATATCCATGCTACAACTGTGAACGGTTTTAGTTACCTTATCTAAGAAGAGATTAGATTAGATTAGATTACTTTCTAAGAAGAGATTAGATTAGATTAGATTACTTACAGTGTGGAAACAGGCCCTTCGGCCCAACAAGTCCACACCGCCCCGCCGAAGCGCAACCCACCCATACCCGTACATCTACCCCTTACCTAACACTACGGACAATTTAGTATGGCCAATTCACCTGGCCTGCACATTTTTGGATTGTGGGAGGAAACCGGAGCACCCGGAGGAAACCCACGCAGACACGGGGAGAATGTGCAAACTCCACACAGAGAGTCGCCTGAGGCGGGAATTGAACCCGGGTCTCTGGCGCTGTGAGGCAGCAGTGCTAACCACTGTGCCACCGTGCCGCCCCTGGGCATATATGGGCATTGGAAGGTAACCGACAGAAGGCATCGCTAGGCTGGTTCCAAAGTGAGGAGAAGTTGAATAGATTGGGCCGATATTGAATGGAGCTTTGAATGAAAGGTAACTTTGTTTATATATACAAACTTCAAAGGGACTTGACAGGGTAGTTGTGGAAATGTTGTTTCCCCTTTTGGGAAATAGCATAATCTCAGAGTAAGGGACCACCCATTTAGGACATAGATGAAGAAGAATTTTGAAGAGAAAGGCTGAAATAGATAGATCTTAATCAGGCAGGGAATCGAGGGCTATGGGGCAAGGGCAGGAAATTACAGTTGAGGATTAGCAGATCAGCCATGATTTCATTAAATGGCAGAGCAGACTTGTTGGGTTGATGGGTACTTATGTTCCTATACTTTATGGTCTAATGAAAATTGACAGCACAGGAGCAGAGTATGTCTGGCAGTAACCTCTGGGCTTCCATCTTTAACTACTGCAAGTGTGGACACCTTGAAGTTGGCAGTTCTCCCCAGAAATAACTGAACACCTTGTTGTCAATAATCAGCATTACATGTCAATTTTTTTTTAAAGTGCTGAACCTGTCCAGGTAGACAGGATGGTTAAGAAGGCACTTAGCATGCTTGCCTTCATTGCTCATACATTTGAGTATAGGAGTTGGGATGTCATGTTGAGGTGAAGCCCCTCCTGGAGTACTGTGTGCAGTTCTGTTCACCCAGCTATAGGAAAGGATATTATTAATTTGGAGTGTTCAGAAAAGATTTACCTGGAATGGAGGGTTTGACTTATAAAAATAGGCTGGATAGGCTGGGGCTTTTTTCACTGGAGTGTAGAAGGTTGAGTGGCAGCCTTGTAGAGGTTTCTAAAACTTATGAGGACCTTTTCCCTAGGATGGTGGTGTTCAAAACTAAGGGGTATATTTTTAAGGTGAGAGAAGTTTTAAAAAAGACATGAGAGTCAACTTTTTTACATAGTGGTTAGTGTGTGGAATGAACTGCAAGAAGAAGCGGTGGATGTAGGTACAGATACAACATTTAAAAGACATTTGGATAAATATGTGAATAGGAAATGTTTGCGGGGAAATGGGTCAAATGCAGGCAAATAGGACTAGATTAGTTTGGGAACATGGGTTGGCAGGGACTAGTTGGATGGAAGGGTCTGTTTCCATGCTGTATGATTTTATAACTCTATGTTACAAAGGGACCATACATGGAACTTCTACATCATTTAGTTGTTGACAGTTCAAACAAGTGCCCTGTAATTTGAAGAAAGTGTAAATGCTGGACTTCAATGGATGTGTTAATGTGCTAACACAATAACTGTAAAGGTCCAGAGGTGTCTGACAGTCAATTTTATGTGGCCTCTGAGAACATTGTGTGGCATATGTCAAAGGTGTGAAATCATATACTTCCAACTCTTAGCCCTTCAATATGAACTGATGGTACAAAAGTGTTACACAAAAAAAACAACAGCACTTAAGCTCCGTGAGACTACTTGAGCTCCACTCACCAGGAGCTCTGATATCAATTTGAAAGACCCTACAGAGCCAAATCTGAGACAGTGACAGATTATGGGGTAGTGTAAATCAATACATTCAGTAAAGGAATCTCAGAATCAATACTCATAAAATGATCCTGTACTATACCATGAGAACCTTGTTGATGACTTTAGCGTAATGGTTCCTACCAGAAAGGGAAAAGGTAGGATGCAGATCTTAATGACTAAAAACCTAAAAGGTCAAAGTTTCAGCTACTTCAAACTCAGTATATCATTTTCTGTTGTTTGATCAGTGCAAGAGCTTTCTACTGAAATAATCCTCCTACACTAATACTCTCTATGCAATTGAAAATTAGTAACCATGACCACTTCATTCAATATTGAGCAAATCTCAACATTTAAATGTAAATTTCGACATCATGATTCTGGGAACAACATCAAAAAGAGAGCTCGTAAATCTGAACATTCCATTATAACAAAGTGAAATAAATAAAGTGAAGCACAAAAATGTTTAATTGCTTTAATAAGTGTATACTATTCTGGAAACTGCAATTACAGAATACAGTAAATACCAGAATATCTGGTAAACACAATCCAATACTACCACAATTGGAAGTTCCATGATGCAATCACACATACAATTCCATCTTTCAATTGTGTGAACTAGCAATCTGCTGGTAATGTGCTGATAAGAATTCAGCAGGCAAAAAAAGCATCTGAAATGAATCTTGAATGCAGGTGAATCAAATAATTTCCAGGTTAACTTTTGATGATCATTTCAGCACCAAATTTCTGAAAGAAACAATCAAAAGTAAATGGGGAGTAAATCCAATCACTTTGGGCATGTCTATATGGAAATGTCATGGAGAGGAGAAACAGTGTTCAAGATGAACAGTTAAATAAACAGATATAAAAGAGAATTGAAGTATACAATGGGTCAGTCTGCACAGGAAGTGTTAATCTAGTTTTCTGTTTCAGATGACAATCAACCTGTTGTATTTCTGGAAAATTCTGCTTTTTGTTCAGATTTGCAGCAATTGAGATTTTTCATTTAAGCAAAAAAAACTTTGCTGAAAAAACATTGGGTGGATTCTTCCAAGCACCTGAATGGTTCAGAGTACAGTGGGACCTTGATCAGATGGGCCAATCAGCCATGGAGTGGCAGATGGAGTTTAATTTAGATAGATGTGAGGGGGTGCATTTTGGTAAGGCAAACCAGGGTAGGGCTTATACAGTTAATGATGAGCCATTGAGAATGTTGCCAAATAAAGAGATCTAGGAGTGCAGGTACATAGATTCTTGAAAATGGAGTTGCAGGTCGGCAGGGTGGTAAAAAAGGCATTTGACATGCTTGCCATCATTGGTTAGAACATTAAGTATTGGAGTTGGGACGTCATGTTGTAGCTGGACAGGACATTGGTGAGGCCACTTTTAGAATACTGTGGACAATTCTTGTTACCCTTCTATAAGAAAGATGTTGTTGAACTTGAGTGGGTGTGTAAAAGATTTACAAGATGTTGCAGGGACTGGAGGTTTTGAGTTATAGGGAAGCATTGAATACGGTGAGGCATTTTTCTCTGGAGCGTCAAAGGCTGAGGGACAACCTTATAGAGATTTATAAAATCATGAGGGACAAGAACAGGGCTAATAGCCGTGGTCTTTTTCCTAGTGTCGGTGAGTCCAAAACTAGAGGGCATAGAGTTAATGTGAGAGGGGCAAGATTTAAAAAGAACTGACTAGTTACATTTTCATGCAGAGGGTGATGTGTGTATGGAACAAGCTGCCAGAGGAAGTGGTGGATGCGGGTAAAATGACAACATTTAAAATGCATCTGGATGGATATAGACGAGGAAGGGTTTAGAGGGATATGGACCAAATGCTAGCAAATGGGACTAGATCGGAATATCTGGTTGGCACGGACGAATTGGACCAAAGGGTCTGTTTCTGTGATGTATGACTCTATGACTTGAAAAATTGCAAGTCAGTTGGTAAAGTTTGAAAAATGAGATTCTCAATGGCAACAAAAAGAAGTTTGATTTCCAGCCAAGATTTTAGTGGCAAGACTGGAATGTTGGTAGCACAAGAGAGCTATTTGTAGCTGTTATACCACATTGTTACCCAATCACACTTTAGTTATATGCAGTTTGCTATTTTACCAGGCAATGGAGAAAAAGTAGATGGTGCCAATTTTCAACATGGAAATTTAGAAAGGTACTTTCCACACAGCTTGCTCTTCCAGGCCACCATGTTAGTCAACATTCCACTACATCTCAGGTCACATTCCATAGCTAGTAACTATTTGCATCCTTCATTGGTGGAGGTTGGCACTGGTCAAGCACCAGCAGATCTTGCAAGACATGCAGGTCTTGTGATTAGTGGTAAGTCAGAACTGTTCTGACAAATGATCACTTAACACAAACGTTAACTCTGTTTTCCCCTCCACAGATCTGCCAGACCTGCTGAATTTATCAGCACTTTCTGTTTTTGTTGACCAAGTCACTGTTCATTACAAATTGATCATAGCCATTTCTGTGACACACAATTAATCACAGGTAACCTTAATGGTAACCTGTGGGCAACAATTCACCAAGACAATCCTGAGATCTCATGGGCTGAATAAGGGTCCAGAGCTGAATTCTGCACACATTAAAGTGTAAAAACTTGACAGTATACACTCATATGTAATGCAGTCTTTGTTGGGTGATGTGCAAGTGGAGGGGGCGGGGTGTGTGTGGTTGAGGTGGGTAGAAGGTTTTGGTAATCTTACATCAATCAAAATCACTTTCTGCTTTTCTGAGAAATGGTTTGTACTTCATACTTTGGAATACAGTTCACCACATCAAAGGTCCATGTACAGTCATTCAATGGCCCTCCTTATTGGAATCTTCCGTGTTCCACTGAACTGAGGTGAATGCAAAACTGCCATTTGTGTCCGATGTGAATGCTGACTTATTCACATCACTAAACACCTGTTCTGTTTCTGGTATTCACACAAAAATTCAACAGAGCCATAATTGATAATATCTTTAAACGGCGTGGTGACTCCAAGTATCTGCACATTGGCATGTCAATGTAGTTACTTTTGGCTTCTTTTGCCACTGCCATGCATGGTAGCTCAAGAAATTAAAGGGAACATAGACCATAACCAATGGATGCAGCTACAGCAGAGGTTATCCTCACTGTAGCCATGGTGCAACGAAGATGCAGAGAAATCGAGAATGCGCTAGCAAGCCCTGGGCCAGCAGCAACTTCCAGCAACTGCTGGCTGCCTTCCGCATGAAAAAGCTGCAGGTGAAAGTCCCTCAGTATGAGGAGGAGGTTCAAGACACCCAGAGTTTATCATTCTTTATGACATTTCCTCCAGATGACCAAAGTGCTACTAAACTGAGGAAGTCTTGGGACACAGTCACAGAACTGCTGGTGGCTGTCCTATCCTGGTGGCTGTCAAGGTGATAGCTGCGCTGAAATCCCCTAAGGACCTCAGTGGCATTTCTTAATCCTCAACCCATAAACTTATCAAGACTGTTACTGATGCCATTAGTGCCACGTCATTCCTTATGGCTTTTGCTCAGCCATAGGCTTTATCTGCTTAGTTGGATTTCCTTTAGGTGCAGAACATCAGACGTTGTATGCACATTAGGAGCGCCAAGTCATAATGTTGCAGACTCCATCTTGGAAGCTGCCATGATACCTATATCCTTGATAACTCTTTATTTCTGCTTTATTTCAAGGGTTGGAAGCAATACAATGATAGCTGCTGGAAACTATGATGACCCTCTGCAACATGACCTCCTTTACACCCCTTGAATCTGAGTGCAGACACAATGCAGCCCATTGTCCCATCAGTGCCATGGCTGTGAAAACAATAGGTTTCCTGAAGATGATTTTCTGATGCATTGATCGGTCTGGGGTGGGGGGCAACTTGCAATAGGCCAGACAGAATGTGCTGCATAATCCTTTCATGTTGCACAACTGGAGCAGGCAAAGAAGGGATGTAATTGATGCTGAAGAGCTGGGAGAATAGGAGCAGTCTTCCAGAAGGAAGGTGAGGACATTGAGCAAGAGTATGATAGAGCAGTGCAGCATTGGACCCAACAGGCCAGATGGGACTTAATTGATAATTAGATTACTTACAGTGTGGAAACAGGTCCTTCGGCCCAACAAGTCCACACCGCCCCGCCAAAGCGCAACCCACCCATACCCCTACATTTACCCCTTACCTAACACTACGGGCAATTTAGCATGGCCAATTCACCTGACCTGCACATCTTTGGACTGTGGGAGGAAACCGGAGCAAACCCACGCAGACACGGGGAGAACGTGCAAACTCCACACAGTTAGTCGCCTGAGGCGGGAATTGAACCCGGATCTCTGGCACTGTGAGGCAACAGTGCTAACCACTGTGCCACCAAGCCGCCCACTATTAGTTCCAAGAACTGTGAGCTGAGTTAGGTAAGCATTCATTCATTAGAAATCTTTTCCTGTTTGAAAGGTAAGAAGACGTCTTTATTCCCAGAAGCAATTACAGATTTTATTTTTGTTTGCTTTTCTTGTTGTTCAATTAAAGCTAACATTATCAGCAATTTGAAGGCTTTACAACATGTGATGCTCCTGAATTGAACAAGGAATACATGTTAGGTTACATTGACATTAAAAAGAGTAGCACTCCTTCAGACAAGTTTTTAACATGGTATCATGCTAAGAGTGGGTGACCGCTGTATCTTCATTGTTGCAGCTGCAGTCATAATGACACTCAGTCAAAAGCAATACGTTCATGATTGTGAGATTCTATTTCCAAATAAGAATCACCTCATACCATGTATGTGCCCGCAGAAGCTTTTCTCTTCATTTTCCTCCCACTGTGTGTATTTTGAAGGGCTATCCCTAGCTGGCAGAATTTGACCTGGTGCACAGCAGGACTTTAAGTAAGATGCCTACGGCATGAAGCCCAAAGGTTCCTGGCAGCAATAAGTATTTCTGCTGCTAAGAAACAAGTAATATGTGAGAACAGGGCTGTAGAGAGACGTGTTATGTACGTGATGAGGTGAGCATTACATGGTACAACACTCTTGAACTCACAGAGAGAAATCCTCCACAAATTCTCTGAAATTAACACTCAATCAATCTTGGGAAAATTTAGCCCTGTGTCTCAAATTTTGCTGGAAAAATGACAACTAGTTCATGATGGTAAAAACAATGACTGCAGATGCTGGAAACCAGATTCTGGATTAGTGGTGCTGGAAGAGCACAGCAGTTCAGGCAGCATCCAAGGAGCAGAGAAATCGACGTTTCGGGGGCTTTTGCCTGAAACTTTGATTTTACTGCTCCTTGGATGCTGCCTGAACTGCTGTGCTCTTTCAGCGCCACTCATCCAGAACTAGTTCATGATACACAGTGTTAGAAATGCATGATTTTGTCAATATCTTCTGGCAAAAATGAAATATGCAATGAGTTATGAATCACTAACTTATTAGGCAATTTTTGCTATATGAATATGAAACCCTTACTGCAGCTTATAAAAAGAATTTTTAGGATTCTGTACAAAATGAAAACAAACAGCAGCAGAACGGGTGATCCTCTTGGATGTTTGTAATAAGTCTATGATAAAAACATAAGATTTCCTTAGTGGAACACCTCATCCAGCAGCACTGTGAAAGTACTTTCATTATGTGGACTTCAACAGTTCAAAAACTATAATACTATCTTCTCAAGCTCAAGGAAAGGTGAATAATAAACGCTGAGCTTATTAACAAAAATGAGAATGAGATTAAATAAAAATAAAATGTTTGGTTATTATTGGATAAACAAAACCAATACTCCATTCATGTAAATATAATTGTTTGGTAGCATAGAACTGGAGTATTGCTGAAAAAAGAACATAGAGTCACAGAGTTGTTCCAACTTGTCCATGCTGACCAGATATCCTTACTTAATCTAGTCCCATTGCCAGTATTTGCCATACCCCTCTAAACCCTTTCTATTTATATACCCATCTAGGTGCCTTTTAAATGTTGGAATTGTACCAGCCTCCACCACTTCCTCTGGCATTTCATTACAAACACTCATCACTCCCTGCATAAAAAAGTCCCTTAGGTCCCTTTTAAATCTTTCCCCTCACACATTAAACCTATGCCCTTTAGTTTTGGACTTACCTCCTCTGGGGAAAAGACCTTGACTATTCACACTATCCATGCCCCTTATGATTTTATAAACTTCTATAAGGTCACCCCTCAGCCTTCAAATGCCCCAGAGAAAATAGCCCCAGCCTATTCAGTCTAGCTCAAACCCTCCAACCTTGGCAACATTCTTGTAATTTTTTTCTGAACCCTTTCAGGTTTCATAATATCTTGTTTTTTTTGTCTTGCACTTATCAGGACATTTTGTACAGTATAAATCTGAAGAAAGGTCACTTTGACTCTCCTTTCTCTCCACAGATGCTGTCAGAACTGCTGCGTTTATCCAGCTTTTTCAGGTTTTGTATACAGTATAAATATTGGTTTTCTCCTTAAATGATATTCTTGCGAATCGTCCTGATGAGTGCAAGATGAAATGTGTTCTTTTTCCAGCAATATACTCAGGGAGAAATGTATATAATATAACATTTTCACTTTCCAAAATGTTCTAAATGTATTTGAAATTGTCCAGTGAAAATATACGGGTAGAAATTAGAAGTAAGAAGCCCCCCTCCCAATAGTCAGAGAAATTTAGAAACAAATGTGAAGAGATCTCAGATGTAAGTAAGCATAATAATAAGGGATTTTAATTTTCCAAACATTGACTGGAGCTACTATAGTGTTAAAAGTTTTGAATGATGAAGAATTTGTCAAATTTGTCAGCTTGCCTCATTACTCAGTCCTTGAGTAGAGAAGTTGGAAAGTTATATTGAGGTTGTATAGGGCATTGGTGAGACCTCTTTTGGAGTGCTGTATACAGTCCTGGTCACCCAGTTGTACTAAGGGTATTTTAAGCTCAAGAGGGTTCGGAGAGATTTACCACGATGTTGCTGGATATGGGTTTGAGTTATAAAGAAAGGCTTGATAGGTTGAGACTTTTTCACTGGAGTGTGGGAGGTTGAAGGTGACTTTAAAGAGGTTTATAAAATCACAAGGGGTATAGACATGGTTAATGGTAGGTGACATTTCCCTACAATGGAGATTTCAAGACGAGGGGACATATTTGTAAGGTGAGAGGAGACAGAGTCAAAGAAGACTTGGGGGCAATTTTTTTCACACAGAGGCTGGTTAGTGTGTGGAGTGGAGTGGTGAATGCAGGCACAGTTATAACCTTTAAAAGTCACTTAGATATCTACATGAATAGGAAACGTTTGGAGGGATATGGGCCAGGAGCAGGCAGTTGAGACTAATGTAGTTTGACTTATGTTTGGTATGGATTGGTTGGACAGAAGGATCTGTTTCCTTATTGTATGGCTCTATAAATAATTATAGACAGGCAGGAGTATGCAAGACCACAGACAGCCAGGCTGCATCAGGGGGTTGAGAAGTCCACGTTTCGAGAGTAACTCTTCTTCAGGATCACACCCGAAACATCGACCTCTGCATCTTTATTCCTGATAAAGGGCTTTTGCCCGAAACGTCGATTTCGCTGCTCCTCGGATGCTGCCTGAACTGCTGTGCTCTTCCAGCACCACTAATCCAGAATCTGGTTTCCAGCGTCTGCAGTCACTGTTTTTATCTCCTTATGCTGCCTGGCTGGCTGTGTTCTTCCAGCCTCCCGCTTGTCTCCTTTGGATTTCAGCATCTGCCTTTTGTTTTGTCTCTATAAATAATTAAACATATTGCAAAAGTCTGTGATTTAAATTCTGATGAAAATATTGAGCAGGTATGGCGCATTCGTGACTGGGAAAACAGTTTAGGGCCACGGCCTTTCGCAGGAACTCCGCTGAAATTTAGTGAAACCCTGATGGTTTACTCATCAAATCATCGAACTTGAATATAAAGCAGTAGTTGGAGGAAGTGATCAGCGATTCGATCTGGACCTGGACATTGCGCAGCAGCTCAACGTGACCCACAAAGGTGTGCAGTCCGCAAGCTCCTCCTGCCAGCTCCGTCTCTCAAGGATGGCACTGAGTCCGGATTTCCTGTTATTCCGGACACACTTTTGTTCATGAAAAGGCGGGGCCGGTTGAAAAGTGTGTTTTTTTAATCATGTGATGCAACTTTGATCCAATGAGAAGAAGGTGAGTGATGTTCCTTACTTGTGAAGCGAACACATTCAAATGTTAAGTGACAAACACACACACACACAGACAGACAGATAGAACCTGGGCCGAGAGGCGTTCACCGCACATTGATTTACAAGTTGTCAGGGGATGCGGACTGGGAAAAGGAACACACCGAGAAAACCTGCTGAGGGTTTTAAGGGAAGGTAACCTTTGGAACCGAACCAAACCGACCCTCCCTGTGATCGTCTTTTTTTTCCCTTCTTCGAATATAAAGAGATCAACTGAGTGGAGTTACGGGGTGGGATCAATAGATGAGAACGGTTCAAGTTGCGGCTGGTTGTCAGGCTGAGAGCGACAAGAGGTTATTACGATCTGGCAAGATTTCTGTGCGTCTTTGGAAAGCTGGATAACTCCGTTTCGGGAGATATTTGCTTCGTAATGATGCTTGAGGAAATTATTTCTTTGTTTTGGAATCCGCCTCTCAGTCTGAACAGCTCTTTCTAACTTGTATAGAAATCTTTCTAACCTTGTACTCTGGGACTCTCATCTATCCTGTGATCTGTGTTCTCAAGCAGATAACGCTCACTATCTCTATACTATAGAAGATTTGTTTCTCTGACCTTGTACTCTGCAATTTATTTTATTAATCCTGTGTTGACAAATTTCTCACTCTGATCCAGTGTTCTGAGAAATTTAAGTTACTAATCCTATGTCACGAGAGAGTTCTCACTGACCGTGTATTCTGGGAGAATTCTGTCTCTGTGTTACAGGAGATTTCCCTGTCTCAGCCACTCAACCTGTGCTCAGGGAGATTTTTCTGTTTCTGACCCCGCGTAACAGATTTCTCTCCGACCCTACGTTCTGGGAGAATTCTCTGTCTCTGACCCTGTATTACGGGAGGTTTCTGTCTCTGACCCTGTGAGCTGGAAGGTTTCTCTGTCTCTGACTCTGTTCTGGGAGAATTCCCTGTTTCGGTCTCTGACCCTGTATTACGGGAGATCTTTCTGTCTCTGACTGTGTTCTGGGAGGTTTCTCTGTCTCTGACCCTGTGAGCTGGGAGAATTCCCTGTTTCGGTTTCTGACCCAGTGTTACGGGAGATTTCTCGCTGACCGTGTGCTCTCTTGGAAACCTGTTTGCTCCGGGTGCTATGCACCAATTGGACCTGATTCTGCTGCCGCCGCCAACACTTTGTGACTGCAGGGACAGTTTTGGAAATGCCGGTCAGGAACAGGTACAACTTGGTGGACGATGTGGTTGACTCCAGGACCCCGCTTTATAACGAAGAGGCTTTCGAGCACGGCATTCATTTCCAGGCCAAGGTAATGTCCATCAATAGCGCTACGTTCTTCACTTGTAATGTGCAAACAAATCCATCCGTCCCCACATAAAACTGAATACAAAAGGCGCGAATCCTATCACTGGCTCCAACCGTTTCAGAAACAATCCCTGGTAATACCTCACACCTCGCTGTGGCCCCAACGGCAACAACAATACAAAAGGTTCAACTGAAACCTCAAGATTTAAATGTAGCTGATGCAACAGTTATGTTGCAGAAACATGAGGAGAACGCGCTATATTATTTAATGATTTACTTTGATGTGAAGGTGTTGTTGGAATTCAAACCACATCCTGAACTTTTAGCACTCCTTGCCATCGGCCCGTGACAGAGCCGCCTTTTTAAACTGCAGTCGTATCTGGCACCCGTTCAAATCGTAATCGCGGCATGAGTTTGAAATCAACAAAAGAAATTCACTGGTCGCTTCCAGTCCTTTCAGCTTACACCCTCCCCAGCGCGGCATGGCCGAGATGTCCCGACCAGCTGCACGTTAATACAATGCACTCTGTTTGTTTTCAAGTATGTCGGGAGTTTGGATGTACAAAGGCCGAACAGTCGCGTGGAGATCGTGGCGGCCATGCGAAGGATACGGGTGAGTCCGTTTATATGCAGTGGATATTCTGCCCACATTATCTGATGTGTGGAGTTGTGTAGGGAAGGCTCATGGTGAGAGTGCAGTCAGAGCAGTTACTGAGTGCCGAGATGAGTGAGAGCTGCTGTCTCTCTGCATCACAACAGATATGGGTTCACTCGGGGGTGCAGAGTTTGCATTGACCCCTGTGACAAAAGCAATGGGGAGCACAGGTTCAGTCTTTTGTGGCAGATGTAGTGAAACACTTATAACGGCAATCTAAACAAATTAATGTGTTTTTAAGTTAAAAATCACACAACACAGGTTATAGTCCAAAAGATTTATTTGAAAGCACTAGCTTTCGGAGTGCCGCACCTTCATCAGGTAGACAACCACCTCATAAAGGAGCAGCGCTCCAAAAGCTAGTGCTTTCAAGTAAACATGTTGGACTATAACCTGGTGTTGTGTGATTTTTAACTTTGTACACCCCCGTCCAACATTGGTATTTCCAAATCATGTATTTTTAAAGAAGTCTTCGCTTAAATATTACTTCAGTTAAACTAATTATAAACTGTATCCTTGATCAGTATATTTATTTACTCCAAACTTCCTGATTAGTTTGGGTTTGCACCACCTACAACATCCACTCCACTTGCAGCAAGTAATTCAACTCCTGACTTCCAAAACCTGTTCACAATCTACAAGGCACAAGTCAGGAATGTGATAGAATGTTGACCACTTGCCTGGATGGATGCAGCTCCAAGAATGTTCAAGAAGTTTGACCCATGCAGGACAAAGCATCACATTCATAAATATCTATTCCCTCCACGACGGATGATCAGGAGCAACAGTGCATAGAATCTACAAGACACCACTGTGGAAATTCATCAAGTCTTCTGGGACATAACCTTCCAAATTCATGACCACTACAGTTTTCAAAGGACCATAGTGGCATGACCAGGGGACACCAACCTTCTGAGTTTCCCTCCAAGCTACTCACTACCCTGACTTGGAAATATAGCGTTGTTCTGTGGACTGAAGGGTCTGTTTCCGTGCTGGACGTCTCTATGACTCTATGGTCATTCTTCAGCCATTCTCCTGCTGAAATCCCCATCTATCCCTTCATTGTCAAAACTAGATTTAATCCAATGCTATCCCTACCTTTCTACCCTCTTCCCCCATAAATGCCTGCTGCTTTAAATTTATTCAGTAACAACTTGGAGATAGATAGAAAGAAAGAAAAATTTAGGGGAGAAAATTTCAGAGGTTATAATCTTGGCTACCCATGGTGGAGCAATTTAGAAGTGTCTAGTCAATATCTATCTTTCAATTGACATCACAAAAAAACAGATTTGTGGGAGGTTGGTGAGTGCAGATTGTCCATTGCACATCTTACATTGCAGCAGTTCAGAACAGTCCTAGATGCGAAATTGTAATTCTGCTTTCTCTCCACAGAATCTGCCAGACCTGCTTAGTTTCTCTAGCAATTTCTTTTCTTAAAACATGTCGGCATTAAAATAGAAATGTTTTGTGGGGAAACTGTGTTTCATGGCAGTTACCTATGTGATACATAATGCTTGTGATTAAAAACAGAAAATGCTAGGAATATTCTGCAGAGCTGGAAGCACTTGTGAAGTGAAAAGCTGAGTTAAAGTTTCAGATTTTCATAATGCTGACTATAGACTGCATCAGCAGTACCAAAAAACAGCACCATAGAAGCAAAAAACCGGAAGTAAACAAAGTTTCTCCCCTTCACTAAAATGTGATTGATTGCTTTAAAATATTTGCAATGTACTCGAGTAAAGCATTGAATTTAACTTTACTTGATTTTAAAAGCATTCTCATATTACAGCCTTTTCGCATCCACATTAATGTCTTTCATTTTGTAATTTCTCTCTCCTCCTTCAATATATGAATTTATGAGCTGAAGCTGGGAGTATTTGCATAGACAGATAACTACAGGTACATGTTGAAATACAGTGTTCCCTGCAGAACATCACTGAATAGATGTACATTTTCGAGTATCATGCTTTGTCTACAATAGGTATAATTCATAAATTGCATGCAAGTTAGTCGCTAATGTGAACAATTATGAAGGAGCGATTTGTCCAAGGCCATTGCATTTGCTTATTGTAACAATCAAATAAAAAGAGCATGTTACTACCATGAATGTTCATGGTTTACTCCCCAATCTGTGTTGAGTAACTGATTTCAACCAGAACAACTGCAAAAATGCTACAATTGAGTTCATTGTCTTAAAGAAAGGCTAACTTATCCAAGGTCCTTGCTTCTGAACATTATCCAGCAATGCCTCACACCACCTTGCCCAAGTAAAAGTGAATGTTGTAGTTGAGTGAGGATTGGCTAATCTGTGATGCCTATTACAATTTAACAACCTACTGGTTTTGCTAATATTCCTCAAGTACAAGTTGGGAAAGGAAACTGATTGAGCTGGGGTTTAAGCTCAGTGACAAAATAGTGTCACTCACTTCTAACCTCAGATAACAAATTCCAGATATGTTTCCATCTTGTGTGGTGACTGGCGTAATCACTAAACAAAATCCATCACCAGAATACCAGAAGTAGATATTAAAGTAGTCAAAATCTTCCTTAACGGTGCAGATAACTTAAAGGAGATATTTGGCATGTCTTCATTGATTGAGACTCAGAAAACAGATTCTGAGTTAAACAAATTAGCAAGTGCAGTTCACACTGAAGGAGTTCTGGAATACTAATATATTAAAAATGCAGTTCAGATGAGAAAGTGGAGACACCTCATAGACCTGTGGATAACAAATGCATGGTTGTTCATCAAATAGTGCTACTGTTCAAACATTGTAAGGAAATGTTGTGAGTAACACATGAACTTTCCATAACAGAACGTCTGAATAAACAGACATTTTATCTAGCCAAAACTTCATAAGGGTGGAGTATAATTCTATAAACCCTATGTCAAACAGGTCAGGTCTCAAGGAAATCTCAACATGAAGTCGAATTGGAACCTTGAACACTTATTACCAGTTTTTGAAGAACCATTTAGTTGGATGTTAGTGGATTGTGTCAGACCACTACTAAAAGCAAAAGCAGGATCTAGTATATTGTATAAATATAATAATCATATTTCCAGAAACTGTTACATTAACAGTTACACTAAGGTGATAACGGAAATATTAACACAGGTTTTTACTTGTTATAGCCTGTCAACTGGAATATAATCTGATCAAAGTTCTAACTTTAAATCTAAAACTTTCCAGAACATAACCAGTCATTTAGAGTCATAGAGATATACAGCACGAAAACAGACCCTTCAGACCAACTCGTCCATGCTGACCAGATATCCTAACCTAATCAATTCCCATTTGTCAGAACTTGTCCCATATCCCTCTAAACCCTGCCTATTTGTATACCCATCCAGATGCCTTTTAAATGTTGTAATTGTACTAGCCTCCACCACTTCTTCTCGCAGCTCATTCCATACTTGCACCACCCTCTGCGTGAAAAAGTGGCCTCTTAGGGCCCTTTTAAATTTTTCCCCTCTCACCCTAAACCTATGCCCTTTAGTTCAAACAATTGAAGTCAATTGTCTACCTACCCCAAACGCAGGAAGCTTTGGAGAGATGCCATCGGAATCTTAAAACAATGATTAATGCAAATTGTCATGAATATCCAAAGGACATATACAAAGCATTAGATTCCTTACTGTTTGCTAGCCGATTTTCCCCAAATAAGTCTATGAGGTTTAGTCCCCTTGAATTGATCCATTGCCATAAATTGTGTGGGTCATTAAAATTCATTAAGGAAATGTTATTAAAGCAGAAAGATTAATCACCAATGTTGAATTTCATGTCCATGTTTTTAGAGATGCTCACAGGAGCATAAAAGCATTTTTGAACTTTGTAAGCAAAAATGAAGCTGTGGACAGATAAACATACTAAGTTTGGAACATTTCTTGCAAGAATCAAAGTAATGGTATTATCACCACTGCATGGTGAACCACTGAAAGTGAAATTCAGTGATCCAAACAAGGTAGTTAGGAGGATTAGTAAAGTGATTCATCTGATAGATACTCCTGATCGTCGGAAGAAGTGTTGGATATGTCACATAAACATGTTGAAGCAATAATTAAAGGTAAAGGTGCATAGTCTTACCAAACCATAGGACTGCTGTCTCATTAGAGAGAGATGTCTTGTGATGGTTTAACCTGAGGGTCACCACACCTCAGGTGAGGAGAGTAGTTGAGGAGAGAGTCCTGAATCATGCTGCAGGGAAGAGGATAAGAGAGAGTAAGTGTATCAGTTTATTAAAGTGATGCAGGATGATAGAGCCTGAAGGGGTGAGGTAAAAGGAGATATAGACTGGTTACAAAGTGAGTCTACAATTTGATTAGCTAATTTGGAAATATTGGGTCAGTTAGACACTGTTTTCAATTTTTAAAAATTCATTTGTGGATTGTTTCAAGCGGACCCCAGTCGGTGTTTTTATTCACTCAAGGGATTGGGTGTTGGTGGTTGTGCCAGCATTTATTGCCCGTCCTTAGTGCCCTTGAGAAGGTGGTGGTGAGCTGCCTTCTTGAACTGCTACAGTCCATTTCCTGTGGGTTGAACCACAATGCCATTAGGGAGAGACTTCCAGGATTTTGTTCCAGTGACAGTGAAGGAATGGCCATACATTTCTAAGTCCGTATGGTGAGCGGCTTGGAGAGGAACCTGAAAGTGATGGTGTTCCCCTGTATCTGCTGGCCTGTCCTTCTAGTTGTGAGTTGTCATGAGTTTGGAAGGTGCTGCCTAAGGATCTTTGGAGAATTTCTGCAGTGCATCTTGTAGATAGTACACACGGCTGTGACTGAGAATAGGTGGTGGAGGGAGTGGATGCTTGAGGATGTAGTGCCAATCAAGTGGGCTGCTTTATCCTGGAAGAGGACATATTTAGAGGAAGGACATCAGAAAGATAACTTAGGAAGTATAAGGACATCTGTAAAGGTACTATTTTAGCTATCCAGAAAATAAAAAAATCACAACACCAGGTTATCGTTCAACAGGTTTATTTGGAAGCTCTAGCTTTCGGAGCACTGCTCCTTCATCAGGTAGCTGTGGAGCAGGACCATAATACAGAATTTATAGCAAAAGATTACAGTGTCATACAGCTGAAATGATATATTGAACAAACCTAGATTGCCATTAAAGTACAGAAAATAGGCATAGCAAATCAGTACCTATAAAGTTACATCCTTGTCAGTTAAACACAGAGAAACAAGTACAAATGGAAGCTGAGATTCAATATATGCTGGAGATTCACTTGATTGAACCTACAAAGCATCTGGATTTCACTGGTGGTGTTAATTCCTAAGCCAGATAATTCAATTAGATTCTGCATAGAGTTCAGAAAAGTACATGCAGTCACGAGTGTCCTCAGTTAGACTATTGTATTGACAGATTTGGTTGTGCTACATTTCTTTCTAAGATTCACCTATTAAAGCGGTACTGGAAAATGCTGTTAACATCAAAGGGCTAAGGAGATGATAGCTTTACTCAAACCAAATGGATTTATCAATGTTGTGTCATGCCATTTGGGTTTAAATGCATGACAGCTACATTTCAAAGACTTATGAGTGAAATTGAAGTTGAAGTAACTAACTGTTATTTATTTAGGGGATGTCATAATATACAATAATACATGAGAAGAACATGTAAAACACTCAGAGGACCTCCTTAAGCAACTACAATTTGCTGAATTAGTGATAAATCTGGCCAAAAGTGAATTCACAAGAACATGAGTTACTTACCTAGTGTATATTATAGAACACAGGCAAATATTGCCAAGAATAGCAAAAGTGAAAGCAGTGATGAAATTCCTCATTCCTAAAACTATGCAGGAAATTATGAGATTTTTAGAATTATCTATGCTTATAGGAAATTTGGACACAACTTCAGTACAATATCTGTATTTTTAATAATGTTGTTACATAAGCAGGTAATAGTGGTATGGTCAGCCAGTGGTATAGTCAGCAAAATGCAAAGAAGCCTTTGAGAAGCTGAAGGAAATCCTAATAAATGAGCTGGTTTTGGCTGCCCCTGCCTTTACCAAAATTTTCAAAACAGGAATTCATGCTAGAAACCGGAGCGTAGGTGCAGTTTTATTGTAAAATGTTGAGTCAGGAGTAGAAAAACTAGTGGAATACTTTTCCATGAAATTGAATCAATAACAAAGGAAGTGCTCTATTTGGAAAAGGAAACTTTAGATCTTTAACACTTTGACATCTATGTCCAATGTCATTCCAGTGAAACATTAATCTTTACTGACCATAATCCACAGACATTCATTGAAAAATTTAAAACTTGAAATGCAAGACTGTTCAGATGGTGTCTCTTGGTTCAACCATTCAATGTAAAGGATGTTCACATTACTGACAAGGAAAAACGTAATCACAGATGTATTTAAAAAAATGTAAAATGATGAAATAAGTTAAGAATGTTAAGAAATGGTAAGACTTTTATAAGAGGGAAGTGAGGATGAATGGATGTCAGTCTTATGTTTACACGTGTTACATGTGATGAAATGTATTTTTGAAATCGCGTTTCATCATTTTTAAGGATGAAATCATGTAAAAGCCACATCTTTTTATCTTATTTAATTTTGGATTTTGGAATAAAAGACAAGAGATACTACTTTATACTGAGCAAAGAGATGGCTATAGTTTTTAAAATATGTTTATTGTGAGTTGTACACAATATTGCTTTTTGCTAGAACAGTGAAAGCACCAAACTAACCTGTGTCTCTGCCCTGTGTGGAGGTACTAGAGAGTCTCCATTAACAGCTAGTTGGCTCCCACTTGCTTTTCTCTGCATTTTGTCCTCTTTCTTCATTCCAATCATTGGAGCAGCTGGAAGATAGTGTTGGCTATGCCATTCCACAAAACATTCAGGATCAAGCACTTTCTCGTCACAACGATAAAATGAAATTGGCCCTTCTACAGTGGACCTGGATGAAAACCAGCCACAAGATCGGGTACAACTGCAAGAAGAGACACGAGAGAAGAAGCAAGCTGGGACTGTAAAGGAATTCACCACTGGCATGCAATCAGCAATGGCTATCTTCCCTGATCTCTCTTTCCACCAGAGAAGTGTAATGGAAGTGCAGATCTGAGCAAAGATTGACCAGGGAAAAGTGCAATTTCTTTCCCTATTGCGTGGTTTATTTTGTGGAAGATATTGGATTGAGTCATAGAGATGTACAACACAGAAACGGACCCTTCATCAATGCTGACCAGATATCCTGACCTAATCTATTCCCATATGCAAGCACTAATTCCTCTAAACCCTTTCTATTCATATACCTACAAAAATGCCTTTTAAATGCTGTAATAATACCAGACTCCACCTCTTCCTCTGGCAGCTCATTCCATACACACATCACCCTCTGTGTGAAAATGTTTCCCCTTAGGTCCCTTTTATATCTTTCCCCTCTCACCTGAAACCTATGCCCTCTAGTTCTGGACTCCCCCACCGCAGGGAAAAGACCTTGTCTATTGATCCTATCCATGCCCTCATGATTTTATAAATCTCTATAAGGTCACCCCTCAGCCTCCGATGCTCCAGGGAAAACAGCTCCAGCCTATTCCCTATATCTCAAATCCTCGAAACTTTGCAACATCCTTGTAAATCTTTTATGAAGATTGAGATTGAAAACAAAATTACTTATTTGAAAGGAAAAAAAGAGACTTTTAGAGATCTCTAGAGACTCTAAAAGGGGCAAATTCTCAACTAGTGAGTGAAAGACAGCACTCGTATGCAAACAAGCTTGCCTCATCAGCAAATAGCTAAAAGGAATTGGAAGAAACAAAAAAAAGATCAACTTCTGTGGATCAGATTATTGCTATCAAACTGCATTTTCCTGATTTTCTTTTCTTTCATCTTTAGTACCTGTGTCTTGCTTATGCCTTGCTTAACCTACAGTAAATAAAGATGGTCATAATAGTGAAATCATAATGCTATAAGCTGTGCTAAAAGTCAGATAAATTGTGGTTCTCTATTTAATTACTACTTGACATTGGGACGGATCAATTTTTGAATAACAATGCTGCTTTGGAAAGTAGATGGTTTTGGGAGATTATCGACACCTCTGAGACTCCTTTTGTCTGTAGAGTTGTCATCCAAAACTAATGAGCATACTGTCATTTTAAAGGTGCAGGTATCAATTGTCCGAAATCAGGCCTTTGCAGTAATTATAACTGTTGCTTAGTAAAGAACAGTAGATTATCTAACCATCTGATTACTTCAGATGATGGTGTTTTAACCTTAAAAATAGAGAGGGAGAAAAACTGCAGGCTGCTACAACTAAGCAATGTAATGCACCTACATAAAATCTGCAGGAAAAGAAGACCACTGACATCACTAAGTTTTCAATATTTTTATCAATAATTAGAGGTCTTTTGGAAATAGAGTAACTTGTGTTAAATAACAGTGTGCAAATTTGATTGAATAAAAGTTGAATTTATTCAACAACACTCCACATAGAGAAAATATTATTAGCTCACCATGTTGTTTAAAAACTAATAGAACATAGGAATGGGAATAGGCTATTCAGCCCTTCATTAAACCAGGACTGTATCCTCAATAGCACAATGATTCTGGATTCCTATCATTCATATCTTTATTAGGGTTGAATAGGTTTCCCGTTCTCCTCATCTTTGTTCTTGCCTTTGCATCACTTCATACACTAATCTTGCCATGTTTCAGTGACCTTTTCTAGCCTTACATCCGCTTTGAAAGGTATCGCACATTTGTTCCTCTGCTCACTCACTAATATTCATATTCTCCATCATTAATGGCTAGTTGCTCATTTAGTCATTATGGTGAGGTTTCTTTTGAAACATGTTCATTTTCTTTGTCTTCATTTTCTCTCTTCTCCACTGCATTTCCATTTTTAACTTTTGCCCAATTAAATGGTTTAAGATATGTTATAGTATCTGAGAAGTAATGTTGAAAAATGGCACAATTTATTGAATTTATTTTGTGTTGCACTTATCAGGATAAATTGCAAGAATACCATTAAAGGGAAAACTGACATTTATACTCAATGAAAGAAAAATTCCAATTGTCCTGATTGGTGCAAGATGAAAGACTTCAACAAAATCTTCCACCCTCCGCCAACTGTCTGTGTGGAGTTTGCACATTTTACCCCATGTCTCCGTGGGTTTCCTCTGGGTGCTCTGATTTCCTCTCTCAGTCGAAAAATCCACCAGTTAGGTGAATTGGCCATGCAAAATTGCCAGGGATGTGCAGTTTAGGGGGATTGGCTTTGGGAAATGCAGCATTCTGGGGATAGGGCACAGGGGTCTGGGTGAGATGCTGTTCAGAGGGTTGGTATGGACTCAATGGGCTGAAGGCCTGCTTCCATACTATAGGGATTCTATGAAAATGTGTCTATTTTTCCAGCAATAACCAAGTTCTGAACTATCAAGAAATGATATATAACAGAGGGTTACTATAGTAAACTGTTATTAGCCATTGTTAGAATCTATAGTCGAGTAACCCTTGGCAGTGTTGCATCTTCACTATTTTAGTCCAGCCTTTTAATCCTTTTTTGATAATTTTGGAATTTTATTCTAAAATGTTAATAAATTAATAGGGGAAAATATACCCTTCCCAAAAATATACTTGTCTCTCTTTTTCAGGTAGCCTATAAAGCTAGCTCCTATTTGAAAATGATCAGCACACAGGAATAATTTGGCATTCTGCAAAGACTTGTTTTGTGTTGAACTTCGTTTTGTGGTTTACAGTAACAATTATCTGAACTGGCCAATATTGTAACATTGAGAATCCAATGATAATTATTTTTATTACTTGTCATTTGCAATAGTAATGCTACTTCACTATGGAGAATGTCTAATGTGTAAATCTGAACTGTAGTTTTCTTACTAGGATTTCAGTTCAGTTTAATACTATAGCTGTACTAATAATACTTTAGATTTATTCTTTCCAAAATTGGCTGTGTCAGGACAGATCATTTGTGAGCTATGCAACCCTAGGATTAAATGGTTCTAACTCTATTATTTGTGGTGAATGTGGTGAGGTATTGTTCAATTCACTTTCAGCAATGAATTAAAAAGCTTTGCCTAAGTATAAAATGCAAGATTACATTTCCTTTTGTATAATAATAACGATCTCCAAATAATTTAACAGCTTTTACGGATAATGGTGGTAGCTTTTATGAAATTATATTGTATTGTCATGCAATTATGAAAATGTTTTCTTTGATTTTCTAAGAAACATTTCCACTTCTTCTGTATGATTATAAATAAGGAAGTTAGATAATTATAGTATATAGTCACATAGTATGTACTGAGGGACTCAGGTAGCACAATCGTATTGTCCCTACTTCTTGTTGCCCATCTCTGTGAGACAGCAGTGTATACATAGATGAAGATACAGTAGAGATACGTAGATCTCTATAAAACTTCATTGCTTTATTAAGTACTTAAGTGAAAGATACATACATTTCCTACTAGAGATATCTCAACCATTATCCTTTACTTTCTTGGGTTCTGGTACCAAGCATTATTACCTGGTAGAGTTACCAGTAGGCCAGGCTGGAACACTTCTCAGCAGATGCCATGCCTCCTGACATAGGGTACCTCTTCACAGCTGTTAAGCTCAGAGTTACTGTTAAAATTGGGGCTTTCTTGGGCTGCTTTTTATACAGTTCAAACCTGTGAAATTGGCATTCCAATTTCCTTATTTGGAATTGGTAGTGAAATGTGCCCAAATGGTTTTATTATATATAACTCGAAATTGTAGAATTTCTTTGGTTTCTGCAAATCTTTCTCCCTTTTATGGTCTCAACTGTACCTTACCCCTAATTGGTTTTCATTGTAGCTGGAATGTCATTCTGTTCGTTCTTTCTGTTCATGGGAAAATGTAGAGTTACAGGGATTGGGTAGGATGCTCTTTAGAGGTTTGGTGTTGACTCAATGGGGCAGGTGACCTGCTTCCACATTGTAGAGATTCTATTATGATTCTTGGGTGTGGTAATCTACTCACCTCAGAGAACTTTTTTTTCCCTACAATGTCTTCTGTCTGGCTTACAGATAACTTGTTCCAGTCCATCACAAAATCTCATATTGACTGGGGTGACATGTTGGCTCAGTGGTTAGCGCTCCTGCCTTATAGCGCCACGGATCCAGGTTTGATTCTGGCCTTGGATGGCTGCCTGTGTGGAGTTTGCACTTTCTCCTTGTGTCTGCATTGGTTTCCTCCCACAGTCCAAAGATATACAGGTTTCGTGGCTTGGCCATGCTAAATTGTACATTGTACCCAGGGATGTGTAGGCTAGATGGATTAGCTATGGTAGATGTGGGGTTACAGGATATGGTAAAGGGCTGAATCTGGGAAGGATGCTCTTCAGGGGGTCAATGTGAACTCAATGGGCCAAATGGCCTCCTCCTTGTTTGTAGGAGTTCTATGATTATATGTTTTCCATAGCTTTGGCCTTATCCAACACTCTGAACCAGAAAACCTGAGATAAGTCCCACCTGCGAAGGAGGTGGGTGTATCATAACATGCCCCAAAAGGTGTAGGGTGGCATGGTGGCTCAGTGGTTAGCACTGCTGCCTCACAGCACCAGGGTTCCAGGTTCACTTCCAACCTCGGGAGTCTGTGTGGAGTTTGCACATTTTTCCTGTGTCTGCGTGGGTTTCCTCCAGGTGCTCTGGTTTCTTCTCACATTCTGAAGATTTGCAGGTCAGGCGAATTGGCCATGCTAAATTGCCCATAGTGCAAGTTGCATTAGTCAGGGGGAATTGGGTATGGATGGTTTACTCTTCAGAAGGTCAGTATGGACTGGTTGAGCCGAAGGGCCTGTTTCCACACTGTAGGGAATCTAATCAAAAAAAAGGTTGATTGAAAATAATTTATGATATATACCTTACAATTGGCAAAAGAAAATAATATTGTACCTGTAATAGTCCTGTAAAATGGATATGCAAACAAAACTCTGACTAAAATAGAATGGAGAATTAAAGGATTTAGATTCATTCGATCTTTGCTACTTTTCATATTGTGCTGCTAAAATGGCTCTTTGTGCACTTTCACAGTGTAGGGACTGGAAGATTCAGTTAAAGTGAAAAACTTGTTTGTCTTTCTGTGAGCAAAAATTTGTAGCAGTCAGATATCAGCCTTTAGTCAATGAAATAAACAACTTGTTCAAGAACGATGTCAGTGAAAATGCCTAAGCTTCATACCAATTATTATCTGTTGAATGGCGCTCAATAATTTCTGAATGATAACTTAAAGCCACAACTATCTAAACAGAAGGTGACCAGTTTTGTAACTCACTTTTTAACCATGTGCCATTTTTCTTTGTGAATTAAGGGAAAATGCAACAATTGCATGCTTTGAATAGTTTAGCTACAGTTTCACAGGCAGCCTGAACTGGTGAAAAGGTTTTTCAAGACAACTGTTGGTGCAGTTTTCCTGCATATAATTTCTCATTATCGTTAATTATTTGCTCATTAAATAGATGTGTAATGCTTCCTTGGTTTTTATTGCATTTTCCTTTGGAGAGTTTTCCAGCCCCTCAGCCTGGAGCCTCCCCTGACCTTGAAAGTTGTGCTGGTATTGAGTATAAGGCTGTTGCCCCACATTTGCTTTATGACTCAAAGTTTCAAGTGGAGTTGGAATGTAAATTGCTATTTGCAATGCAAGGCATGTTTTTTTAAAATTTTGCATTTTACTGCTGATCTACAATTTAATTATAAATGATCAGTATGCTGTAAAAACTACTGCAGGCAGTATGGAATCTGTACTAATTCAATCAAAGAACACAGTTGTCTTTCGGGATTATTTTATTTTTATGAAGTCAGTCACTAAAATAAGTTAGCTACGTATTGAACTATGGCATGATTAAACTCAGAAAGTTCGCAAATCACTTTCAAAGCTAAATGCTCACTAAGATCCCTTCTGACCATAAGGTAAAGGAGCAGAATTAGACCATTTGGCCCTTCGAGTTTGCTCCACTGATATGTTCCTCAATCCCAATCTCTTGATTTCTCTCAGTAACCCTCAATCTCCTTACTCATCAAGAATTTATTTATCTCTGTCTTAAATATACTCACTGACTTGCCCTTCACAGTTCTCTGTGGCAATGAGTTCCATAGATTAAACACCTTCTGGCTAAAGAAATTCCTCCCCATCTCACTTCTGAAAAGAAAAAAAACATGTCTTCACTCTGAGGCTGTGCCCTCTGGTCCTAGTCTCTCCTACTCGTGGAAACATCTTCTCCAAGTCCACTCCATCCAGGCCTCTCAGCATTCTGTGTGTTTCAATCAGGTCATGCAGCCTGCTTTTCCATCCGTCTTAAGCTCCCTTGATCAGAAGCATCATATACAAGCTTTGTTTCATGTTAAGCAGAAAATGCAAAACGTTGTTCCAGCTTTTGTCAATAGACAATAGGTGCAGGAGAAGGCCATTCTGCCCTTTGAGCCTGCACCACCATTCATTATGATCATGGCTGATCATCCTCAAATCAGTATCCTGTTCCTGCATTATCTCCATAACCCTTGATTCCACTATCCTTGAGAGCTCTACCCAACTCTTTCTTAAATGAATCCAGAGACTGGGCCTCCACTGCCTTCTGGGGCAGAGTATTCCACACAGCCACCACTCTCTGGGTGAAGAAGTTTCTCCTCATCTCTGTCCTAAATGGCCTTCCCCTTATTTTTAAGCTGTGTCCTCTGGTTTGGGACTCACCCATCAGCGGAAACATGTTTCCTGCCTCCAGAATGTCCTTTCTACTTTTGTTGATACCTCCATGTGTGTTAGGACGTAGAGAAAGATTATGTTTCAGATGACACTGAAAGCACTTTTGAAAGTTGATGCAAATTTAACAAAATACCTGATTCAAAATTATTCAAGAATGGAGGGAAACAGAGAGAAGAAACCACGGGCTAGTTAGTCTAACACCTGTTTATAAGAAAATCTGGATCAAAGCTACACTAAATTTTGATCAACAAATGATTCAAGGATTACGAAGGGCAAAAGGGAGAGTGGACTTGAGATCACAATTCTGACAACCTCAGTGAATGGTAAACAAGGTTTGATGGGCTGAACGGCTTACTTCTGCTTCTGTTTGAGAACCGAGAAGAATACAGAAGGTTCAGAGGGAAAGTGGAAAAGCAAATAAGAGAAGTGAAGAAGGATTATGGAAAAAGACTGGTGGCCAACATGAAGAATATCCCAAAGTCGTCTATAGGCAGGAGTGAAGGGACCTGGGTACATTGATGCATAGATCACTGAAGGAGGAAAGATAGGAAGAGAAGGCAGTTAACAAAGCATGCAGTGTTCTGAGTTTTATGAGTAAGAACATAGAGTACAAGTGCAAGGAGATTATAGTGAATTTATATGTTATACGTCTGGAATATTTTGTGTAGTCTGGACACCAAATTATAGTGAACAGCACATAAGAGATTTGCAAATTTATTCCAGGGATGAGAAACTTCAGTTATGAGGTTAGACTAGTGTGGTTGGGACTGTTCACCTTGGAGAGAAGAAGGCTGAGGAGATCTGATTAAAGTCTTCAAAATCATGAAATGTCTGGATGGCATAGATAGGAAAAAAACTGTATCCACTTAAAAAAGATCAAGAATGAGATAATACAGAAATAAGTCATTTGTGAATGTGGAAAATGTGATATTAATTAAAATAAAACCTTTTTCACACAAAGAGCAGTTTGGGTGGAATATGCTGCCTGTAAGTATGGCAGAGGCAGAGTCAATGGAAGAATTGAAGGCATTGGATGGTTATTTGAATAGAAATAATAGGAAAAAGAAAGGTGAATGGCACTACGTCATAATGCTTATCATAAAGCTGCATGCAGATACAAGGGGCTACCTGCTGCACTGAAGCAGTTCCGTAAATGTGATCTTTCTCGCCTCCCTTCTTTCTTAGCTGAAGCCTGGCTCCCTTGTTAATTTGGACTTCCACGTATACTTTGATAGTTGGATCCAGAGATTACTGTCAATGTTTGAATTTTGTCAGTGATTGTTGATGGACTTCTGGTCATGTCATGGTTATTTTCAATTAGCTGCTTTTGATGACATATTTTAGTGGAGAAATCTTTTGGAGAAAAGAAATTGAATTATTTTGTGAAGAGAAGAATAATATTCCTACAGACATTAAAACAAATTGATAAGCCTCCAGTTAAATGTACAATAAGCCTTACAAAGCCTTTGATCTGATCTGAATTAGTTAATCCCATTTAAAGTAGTGGTGGAGACTTCATATTTGACCTCAATTTTCATGCACAGTTGGATTGTCCAATGAAGTATATGTGTATATATTGAAAAATAAGCGTATAATGGCTATGGCAATCAATTGGCAATCTTTCACTTAGCATAAATAAACCACAAACTGGTTGTTGTTATTGGAGGTCAAGCTGCTTAGCTCCAGGACATCACCGGAGAAGTTTCTTGGATTATGTCCAGTGCCCAAACATGTTTAATTCCTCCACTAAAGGTTATCTTCCAGCAGAAGTAGGGATGTTCTCAGGTGATGTTCAGTACCATTTGCAACTACTTGGATAATAGAACAATATGCGCTGGCATACAGCAAGACCTTGTCACAATTCAGACCTGGACTGATTAAGGACAAGCAATATTTGTGTCAGGAAAGGGTCAGCCAGTGACTATCGCTAACAAAGGGGGAATTTAACCATGTCCCTTTGATACTCAGTGGCTTTGCGATCGCTGAATTCTCACCATCAACACCCTAGAGGGGTTTACTATTGACAATAATCTTGACAGCTAGCCATATAAATAAAATGGCTGCAAGAACAGGAGTATTATAAGCCTGGTAATTTTGGCTGAGGGGGAAATGGATTAAAAAGGCAAGGTAAGACAACACAAGGTTCAGATGACATCAGTATCCAGATAAGCTTAGAGAGTGAGTGCTCTGACAGCCAGTGAAGAGCCTAGAGGTACACTCTGCTCTAGTCTGTAAGCTGGGTGCATGTCCCTTAGAGCAGTGTCCTTGCTGCAGCATTATAATAATTGTTGTCAGTGCAGCCCGAGTTGCTGTGTCGAAGTGCAATATTGTCCTGTAAGTGGATTGCCAATGTGCCAAGATATTTCTCAGAAGCTGGCAGATGTCAGATGTCAATGTCCAGCAATGTAAGGTGCATGTGGCTGGTGCCAATGGATGGTGCCTTGAGATGTTGATGCCTGGTTTCCAAAATGGAGAGGGAGTTAGAGGTTGGTTCGAACAAGTAGTGAACTCAATCCATCAGGAGCTCTTTCTGCTTTCCTTGTTGAGTTTTCCCAGAGCTGAGCTTGTTGGTAAGTTTGATAAGAATGGAGACTAAATAATGTGATGAAGTAAGTTGAGCTGTTAACAAGGTATTTAATGCGCAATAATGACTGTCAGTTGGCAACTCGCCAGTGCCTAGCAACAGTGAAAAACATAAAAGATGGTGTGAGTTGCTTCTGACATCAAGATGATCCTTGCCACAATTATTACTCAGTTCTGCCACACATCTTGCTGTAGTCCACATCACCCAGACCCCAATAAGATTCCTCCTTTATGTAACCATTTCTTCACTGTAGTTTGGGTAAAATTATGGAGCTCCCTTCCTAATTGCAATGTGGATGTCATTTGCACCCCAGAGGCTAAAGTGGTGCAAGAAAGCCGCTCAGCACCACGTTTTCCAGTGCAACGGGCACTGACAACACATGCTAGCATTGCAAGCAGCACTCAAATCCCAAGAACTGTTTTAAAAAAAAACCTGAACTGAAAACAGAAAATGCTGAAATTCTCTGCTGAAATGGCAGTATCTGTGGGAAATAAAACAAAGTTAACATTTCAGATCAATGATCTTTCATTCAAACGTGTATGAAATTTAAAGTACTTTTAAAGAATCTGATTTGATTCTGAACCCTTTCAGCAAACTCCAATTCATAATTATAGAACAATACAGGGGAGGGGACCCTTTTCCTAATTGTGCCCATGTTGGTGCTTTGATTAAACATTCCAGTTGTTCCTCCTCTTTTGCTTTTCCCCCATATCCTTTCAAATATTTTTCCAGCTTCCCCTTGAAATACATAATTGAATATACTTTGACTGACCTGCCAGGCAATCCATTAACAGCCCAGTAACAATTTATTGTATAATAAATCATGTCCTTATTCACACCTTGGATTCTTTTGGCAGTTACTTTAAATCTGTATCCATGGGTTATCATCCATTTTGCCAACCCAGTCAGTAGCTGTCCAGCTTATGTACACAGAACAGCCAGTTGGAAAAGGTGCCATATCTCAAGATGTACTGCTGCTTTCTGTAAGGAGAAGAAAACAGGAGGAGGACTTTAAAAGAAAATGCAACATAGTGTGAAGTTTAATAACAGGGTATTGCAAGAATGGATCAATCCGTTGTCACATGGAATGTATATGGCCCACTGTTTGCCATTCTTTAGCTGGCATTCAAACCCGAACTGAGGCCTGAGTGCAAAAGTTACAAGAAATCAGACAGCACTGCAGTAACACTAGGATGGAAATCAGTTAGTTGAATGGCTGGTTTGTGATGCAGGAACGATTCCAACAAGTGGGTTCACTTTGCACACTGGCTGAGGTCACCATAAAGGTACTGCCATCTTGACCTCACTGTTGCCTGATGCATGGTGACCCTTGGGTTAAACTGGCCATCACTCATTTCTCTCTGATGGAAGAGCAGTCCTCTGGGATGATGGCATTTACTCATGCTAGGGCATTTGGTGCATCATAGAATTACTAAAATGTAATAATTTGTATCGCCTATAACGTGATTTAACTCCTTTCAAGTATGCCTGACAGAAATTAACAAACATTACCTCCATCTGAAAGAATGTTGATTTCACTCTGGTGTCAGTACTTGTTCGTGGTAGAATTGGGGACCCAGGCCTGTGACCTACTTCTGGAATGTCCAGTGTTGAAGGAACTGGGATCCTCCAGAACAGAAATTTTCAGCTCCATTGGGTAAATGCCACCTCCTTTTTCAATTTCTACCTGGGAGTTGAGGTGGCAAACCTCTTGATTTCAGAGGACATGATCCAGCCACATTTGGTGCCTCTGAAGCCAGGGTAATAGGTTTCCTCACCTGCCTTAAAGGGCGCCGCTGACTTAGTTGAGTATTCATAACAATTTTGGCTGATTTCTTGGCCATTATTCATCTGATAATGTACAGCAAGTGACAAGATTCATTCTCATGACTCAGGATTCTGTGTCACCAGTCCAATATTATAGAGAACACCTCATTAGTATGCTAATATACCACCATTCCCTATGTGGAAGTGTATGTTTCTGATAGTAAAAACACTTTAGCAGAATCTAAATGGATATTTTTTTTCCTGGCAAGTATAAGGTTAGTGGCACCATTGTTAAAATTCCATGGTGCATTTGTATAGAGTGGTTTGTGCACATATTGGAATGTTTGTGTGTTTTAATGTTTGTATTGTTAAATGCATCCAATCTGTGCAAATGTTGAATTATTTTTTGAAAAGTAAACAACTCAAAAAAAGCGGATTTCTCTACTCACACTGAGCTGATTGCATATCCATATAAAGTAACACATCAACACTACAACTGCCAAGGAAACAGAACAGTGAAGTGATAAGTTTAAGTGTGAAAAAGACCAGGGAATCTGATGTAGTGGTTATGATCTGCCTGAGCCAGTATTCCTTCCCTTTCCTGAGTATCATATTTTTGAGATTCTCTTCCTCCTCCTAAAATGCTACATTCATCTTATATCATTTTTGTCCATCTGTGTAGAACCCAGGGGGTAAAATAAAATCTGAAGAAGAAAATGCTGATGAACTGAATTGCTCCATAAAGTTCAAAGTGTTGGTGGTAAATGTCACGGCTCACTGGGGAAGCACACTGAGGCTCAATTCCAGCTATTCCCTGAGTCATCACAAAAGTTAAAGTTTTCAAAAGAAAAATGCAAAATCCCCAAGCGACCTGATTTTCAGGCTTAGATTCATAGAAGCCCAAACCAGATTCTGTACTTAACAAAAATCACTATTAAATACAGGTAATTAGATGCTAGTTACAAGTAAGCAACTTAAATTAAAACTCTAAACCACTTTTCTCCTCTTAACCCTCCTCCCCTTGCAAATACACACACAGATAAATAAAGGGAGAAAAGATATATGTAAAATAGTTCTGTGATCTTTATCCATAGGATCTGTGGAGTTGATTCTTGCTGATCTGAAATGTTTTCCTTGACCTTTCTTTATGTGAAAACTTCCAGTTTGCATGAAGTACAGGGTGGCTGGTTCTTTTTTTTATTTGATTTACTATTGTCACATGTACCTAGGTACAGTGAAAAGTTTTGTTTTTCATGCAGTATAGACAGATCATACCACACTAAATGTATAAGGGTCATACCATATTACGACTGCAGAAAAGTGCACAAAAACGAGGTCAAAGTTAAATATGAAATTTGAGAGGTCCATTCTGAAGTCTAATAACAGCAGAGAAGAAGCAGTTCTTGAATCTGTTAGTACGTGTGTTTAAGCTTATCTCTTATGCAATGGCTTATCTAATTCAAAGCCACAACTTGTAACAAGGAAAGATAAGCTGGTGTTCTTGTGGTTAAATGTGATTTACTGCACAAAACTGAGAGAGATAGGGATTTTGGCTGCTGCAGATCTCTTCATTCCTCTTCTGGTCTGACAAAGTTTCTCCCTGCCTTGTTCACAGCCCAATCTGTTCAGCTGTTTGACAACCAATTACATAATTATGAACAGACAGAGGACCTTTGTCATTGATAACTGGTCCCTAGTCCACAACCAATCAACTTCACTTGTAAACAACCCCTGGGCTCCAGTTCATCTGCATGTATATTGCTCAAACACACAGCTCCACAAACAGGGTTCAGAACAAGTGTCAAATTCCTTACTTTGAAAACATGCAGCTATTATTGTAAATCCCTGGGTTTCAGACAATTCCTTCTCAGTTAGTTCACAGTTTCAAATATAGTAAGATAGCGTCTTTTCATAAATGAGAAGCCATTGTACTATGATCATTTCAGCAAAGTCTTATTTTGTGAAGTATTTCAGCAGTATAGTTGAATCTATCCTTTTCCTGAAAATTGAAAAAGTCATTGCAAAATTGCTTTAAAAGAATATGTAACTCAAGTTAGGATGACCATGCCCAGGAGATGTGACTCCAGCAGAATATCTAATTAAAGTATTTTTTTGAAGTACTATCTGGAGTTTCACTTCTTGAAAAAAAGGTTATTGATTAAGAGCTTATATGTCCAGGACCCTGGTGCTGGCTAATATTATCCATGACAGTAAAAAATCCTTAAGGGTTTTTAAATTTTATGTAAGAGTACAATTTGGTCAGAGATATTAATGTTGGGGTCAGTGGGTTTGGAGGTAGGAAATTGTATTAGAATCCAAATGTCTGTAATTCATTGAGAAGAGAGTGGTAATATGGGAGTTGCCATAGTGCTGCCAGACCATAGGGCTGCTCTCTTATTAGAGAGAGACGACTGGTGGTAAGTTAATCTGACGGCCACCATACATCAGGCAAGGGGAGATGTTGAGAAGGAGAGTCCTTCATGGTAACCTCAGCTGGTGATGGGAATTGAACGCACACTGTTGGCATCGCACTGCTTTGTAAACATCTAGCTAACTGCGCTAAATCAACCCCAGTGGTAATGTAATGCAGTATTGAGTGCGGAACCAGTGTAGTCTGTTAACCCTTGTGTGGAATGAGGAGAAATGATGGGTGGTGTAGGTTCATCTTGTGCAGACATTGAAGCTCAAGATTAGTCCATTAAGCCACAAAATTTTGTTTACAGTATAATACAGCCAATAGAAAAACATTGACAGTTGCCATTTAACAGGCTAGTTCTCCCTGATACTGGCATTATGTATCAGGAGTACTGTGCCAAGTTGTATACATGAGGAAGCATTCCATTTTGCTGACAAACAACTGTATGTTTATACTTCTTACAGTTTGAATGGCTTCTTCATTTATGCCACTATGTACCATCAGTACTGAGGATTACAGAGAGCTATGTATGACTCCAAGTAACTGAAAAACCAAATAAAGACTCATCTATATTATGGATAGTTAATGTAAGCAGTACAGTCCACAAAAGTTTAAAGAAAATTGTTTGGCACCCTTATCAGCTTTGCCAATGCAACAGAACTCTCATCTCTTTTTCAGGTTGGAATGATATAACTAGTGGAGTGCCATAAGGAACAGTCCTAGGGCCTCAATTTTTTACAGATTGGGGAACACAGAAAAGAGTGTAATTTATCCAGATTTGCTGACAATAAAGAGAAGGCATGTTGTGATAAGAGCATAAGAATTCTGTGAGGAATACAGATAAGTTGAATGATTGGACTAAAACTAAGCAGAAGGAGTTTAGGGAAGTTTGAGGTCATTCACTTTGGTAGGAAGAATCAAAGGTAGACTATTATTTAAATTGAGAGTGACTCAAACAAAATGCAGCACAGAGGGATGTTGGTGCTCTGATACATGAAATGAAAAGGTAGCATGCAGATTCAGCAAGTTAGGGGTTTGGTTCAAAAATAGGGAAGTTTATTACAATATTACAGGCTATTGGTAAGGCCTCTTCTGGAGAGAGGTGTACAGTTTTGGTGATAGTATTTAAAAAAGATTGTGTTGACTTTGGAGGCTGTTCAAAAGAGATTCACTGGTTTGATTCCTGGGAGGAGCTGGGTTGACTAGGCAAGAACGCCTGAGCAGGTTAGGCTTTATTCAATACAGTTTAGAAGGATAAAGAGTGACCTTATTGACAAAAAGAAGATTTCGAGGCAGTTTGACAGGGTAGACATTGAGAAGGTGTTTCCACTAGTGAGGATATCTCTCACAAGGGGACAGTTACAGAAGGAGGGGTCACTCATTTAAAACTGAGATGCGAAGGAATTTTTTCTTTCAGAAGATAGTGTATGTCTGGAATGCTTTACTCCACAGAGTTGTGGTGGCTAGATTCTGAAGGTATTCAAAGACAAGGTAGATAGATTTTTAAAATATTGAAGACCTGAGGACCATGAGGAACTGGTAAAAAAAGAGAAGTTGAGGCCGGGGACATATAAGCTGTGATCTTACTGAATGGTGGGCCTACACCTGCTACAATGTCTTATGTCTTGCATTTGTGTGTTTAAATCCCTGTCTCCTTGTTCAGTTTTCTGTAAAAGATTCCAAGCAGAACAATGCTCTCCAACCTTCATCATCCAACTAGCACTATTACAACAGGTTATCTAATTATTTATCTTACGACTGTTTGTAGGGCCTTGCTGTTTGCGTATTGACAGCTGCATACCCTACAGTAGAACAGTGGTACATTTCAAAAATACCTAATTGGCTGTAAAATGTTTGAGGGTGTCCTGAGTATATGCATGTATTCTATCAAGACAATTTCTTTCTTTACCATGGACCTTGACTCCAGCAATTCTTCCTTAGCCAATTTCCTTTCTCTAATGTGTAAACTTACATGTTAACAGTTTATTTTGCTATATACAACAGTAACTATTAATAATTAAAATTTATAATCACATTGATATATATTGTTATGACACGGGGTAAATCCCTCTGTTAATTTAAATCAGCAACACAGAAAAGATTCACCCTGTGTTTAAAAACAAATTTTTAAATCTGTTAAAATTTGAGAGGCAAAGAACTATCCCAAACTCACAATTTAAAGTAGAAATCAACAACTTTATTCTTTAAGTCTAACAGAGAATATTAACTAACAACTATTTACATCTCCTTTCTCTTAAAACTATCTTTTACCTCCAACTCTACAAAACTGGTCTGATAAAAAACCCAAATTAAGATTTACAAAAAAAAAGTGTATTATTTCAAAACCAGGCAGCTTTCTCTGTATTTCTGTCTTCTTTTCTTCTTCTTGGAGATTCTGCTTCCCAGGTCTTTGCTCGATAAATATACCTTTCAGAGAGCAGATCTTTCTGCAAGCAGTCTTGTTGGTGCTGGTTGCTCTTTGCCCTTCTGGCTAACTGTCCAAAATGTCTGATATTTATACCCCAAAACATCGGATCATTGTGTTGGTTTGATGCTCACCCAAAATAGTGAGATTCAAATTCAATTGGACTTTTGTATCTGGGGCATCATTTAAACTGATTGGCCAAATTTTGAATTTGTTTGTGTATCCTGGAAACACAGCACAAGATATGTGTTTCAACCCAAATGTCACATTTGTAAATGTTCGGTACACTTTGATAACCAGAAATTTCAGCTCCCTTAAACATACAGTACACCCACAACTTCATAACACCTCCTCTCGAAGAAAAAAAAATCATAATGAAAAGAGAGCTTCATTCTTTTTTTGTATTTTTTTTGTATTCTTCAAACACATTAACATAACATACAGATAACTTTAATCTCAGTTCACCTTAACTTCTTCCCATATATATAACATTGGACAAGTACAAATCTCATCTAAACTTTATCAGTTAAATCTAAGATTACTTTCTTACGACTCACAACATGTACGATTTTGAAATTAAAAGTCTGTGACATAAGTCTCCCACTAAATAGCCGCATATTCTTGTCTTTAAAGTGTTCTAAGAATGTAAGAAGATTGTGATCTATGCACACAACCATCTCCGACAGATTGTTCATGATATACACATTAAAATTTTGTAAGGCCAGTACCAAACTCAATAGACCTTTTTCGATCGTGGAGTATTTCCTCTGGTGGATGTTGAGTCTCTTCGAAAAGTAACTAAAGGGCAGTTCAGACCCATCTTCACCTTTCTGTAGCAGTACAGCTCCAACTCCTATGTCACGATCATCAATGGCTACTTTAAAAGGCTTTAAAAAATTGGTGTAGCTAAAACTGATTTGGTGGTTAATATCAATTTCAAATAGTCCAAAGCCTCCTGGCATTATTTCGTCCTCCAAAACCTTGTATTCTTCTTCAGAAAAGATCGGTTAACAGCGTCACTACACTGCTGAAGTTTGGAATGAACTTCCGATAAAATCCGCTTACTCCTAAGAATCTAAACACCTCTTTCTTAGAGATTGGTCATGGAAATTCTTTGATGGCCTTCATCTTTGCATTCCATGGGAGTCAACCTTCAATGACCGATGTTATGTCCCAAGAATGTCACCTCTGCTTTCGTGAATTCAGTTTTGTTTAAGTTACCACCAGTTTTGAATTTTGTAGTCATTCAAAGAGCTTTGCCAACTATACCATGTGATCTTTCCAGGACTTACTAAAGATCACTACATTGTCCAAATAGACTGCACAATTTGTTAACCCCACTACAGCTCTGTTCATGAGTTTCTGGAATGTAGCAGGTGCTTCTTCATTCCATGATATAGCCCATTTGAGATTACAAGCGCAGAAATTTCTTTCGCTGTCTCTGATAAAGGTACCTGCCAGGAACCACACAACAAGTCCAACTTAGGGATGTAACCGGCTCGTCCAACTTTCTCTATACAGTCCTCCAATCTAGGAATTGGATAAGAGTCCAATTTTGTAACGGCGTTGACCTTCCGATAATCCATGTAGAATCGTTGAGTCCCATCCAATTTGGGAATTAAGAAGATTGGCAAACTCCATTCGCTCTGACTTGGGTAAATAATATCCTTATTTAGCATGGCCTCCACCTCCTTCTGGACTTGTCTGGCTTTGAAAGGATTAAACCAATAAGGGTGTTTTTTTAACAGAGCAGTATTCCCTATGTCTACTTCGTGTACAACAGCATTAGTCCTCCCCAATCTGATTCTGATATGACCTTATACTGCAGTAACCAGTTCTCAAACACTTAAAATAGCCTGTTTGACCTCTTCATAATCTCTTGACCCTCACCTGACAGCTCAGCAAATACCTCACTAGCTCTGCCTACCAGTTTAGTCTGATCTAGCATTATCCATAAATTCTCGGACCACTCCATCTGCCTAGTCAATTTTTCAAATGAAATGAAGAAGGCTTCAATATATTTTTCATCAAAATGTGGCAGAGTTTGATATATTTGTATATATCACTACCTTCTGTTTTAAAATCCATCCTGTTAATTTGACCTTGCTGACTAAGTCACAACTTCGCAAGTTCAAATTCTCTCTCTGTTTGCTCAGATAGGGATCTCTCTTTTTTCCCTCTCCCTTTCTTCTCACTCTCTTTTCTCAGCTAAGAATGTTCTCTCTCTTTGTTTATCTTCTAACTCCATTTTTCTCAATTGTAATTTAAATTTTTCTACCTCTACTGCACTTGTCTCTTTCACTGACACACCTAAGTGTTTGAGTAATTCCCTTACAATTTCAGCTTTACTTTTGTCCTTGGTTAAACCCAAATCTAACATCTTTGCTAATTCTAAGAGTATGGCCTTTTTCTCTCCTTCTAAACTTTCTTGGCAAATTTGAGAATCATCTTCAAATCACAGAACCTCCTTAGCAATTTTAAGAGCCATGTCTTTAACTTTTAATTTAATCAACCACAAGTCACTAAAAGTAAACAGATTGTCTCATATACATTTTATTTAAAGATCTAGGACACTAACCTGCAAGTGTTTAAATCTGCCAGGCTTTTTTGTCCTCCACATCTATTCAAATCTGTCCACATCTCAGACTGGATCTGTCTAAATCTGTTCAAATAATGAATCCAAGAACCAAACTGTTCAAATCCAAGACGAGCCCCCAAAACTGTTACAACGTTTGCTAAACCCTTTCTGCTAATTTAAACCAGCAACATAGAAAATATTCACCCTCTGCTATAATCTGTTAAAATTTGAGAGGCAAAGAACTATCCTAAAAGTCACTATTTAAAGTAGAAATTAACAACTTTATTCTTTAAGTCTAACAGAGAATGTTAACTAACAACTACTTACATCTCCTTTTTTTTAAACCTATCTTTTATCTTCAACTCTACAAAACTGGTCTGATAAAAAAACAATTAAGATTTCCAAAAAATAGCATTTTATTTCAAAACCAGGCAGCTTTTGGTTCTTCTCTGAATTCCTGTCTTCTTGGAGATTCTGCTTCCCAGGTCTTTGATAGATAAAGATACCTTTCAGAGAGAAGATCTTTCTGCAAGCAGTCTTGTTGGTGCTGGCTGCTCTTTGCCACTCTGGCTAACTGTTCAAAATGTCTCATATTTATATCCCAAAACATCGGATCATTTCATTGGTTTGATGTCACCCATATTAGTAAGATTCAAATTCAATTGGACTTTTGTGTCTGGGGCATCATTTAAACTGATTGGCCAAAGTTTAAATTTGATAGTGTATCCTGGCAACACAGTACCAGTTATATGTTTCAACCTAAATGTTACATTTTAAAATGTTCAGCACACTTTGTGCTGGCCAGAGATTTTAGCTCCCTTAAAGGTACAATACACCCACAACTTCATAATAATATAATTAAGGATTGTTTTGGATCCTGAATTAGATACTATTCTCCCAGATGTAAAATCTGGATTTGAATGTTTTAACAAAGGATTTGTGTGTTAAAGTTCTAAGTGAAGTAACTTTCAGCAGTGATTAGCGTACATATTGTATGTCTAGTTCAGTATATTACGTGTTACAAAATTTTGCTGCAGAATCCTTTAGAATAGCTTCTCAGGAAAATAGTAGACTTTTTTGGGGGCTTTGTACAGACTTCATGAAGAAAGATGACGAGGAATTAAGTTCAAACATACTACAGAAGAACCTCTATTATGCAAAGGACACAGGCGGGGAGTATTTTATTAGTTAATCGAATGCTGGATAACATAGTTAGCCAAGCATTGAAACCTTGCAATCTTGTTTGGATAATCTTAGAGAATGCCACTTTACTTTAATAATATCCATATTACATCTGATTTGGGAACTCTTCATCAAGTTGGGAGTATATTTCATTCAAGATCTCCTTGAATCTTCAATAAAGTTATCCCTGCTAAGAGTATGGTGCACCAAAACACTTAGCGTTTGTTTTGATGAGGGATGGATTTTACCACCTCAATGAGGCAGGCTGGGGGTGGATAGGAACTTACCTGATAGTGCAGAAGCCATTGATTGCTGCTCCCTACTCCTCCAGATGGAATATTGGCCACAGCTCCAAGTGTCACTGGTCATAAGATCCAAACAGCATCTACAGCTGTTTGATGTGACATCCTGGTACTGATGTGATGCAGCCTGGGTTCTACAGAGTCCTGAAGTGGCCATCCCTTTCCACCTACTTTCGGGCTTCTAGTAGGACCTCTCCTGCTAGTGCTAACTTAATTCGGTTTTATGCAAGATCCCATTCAACATGTAATGTTTCCTAATTCTATTGGCTGCGCTTTAAAGCCATAATAATTAGACCTATTCGTAAATGTCACTTGGAGACAGCATCATGGTAGCCCACAAACCTACCAACAAACTTGACCAGCGACTAATGAACCTAAAGGATTCATTAGATACCACTATCAAAACTAATGTCATTTACAAGATACCATGCAAGAACTGTAAAAAAAAATACTACATTGGACAAACTAGCAGGAAATTTGCCACCAGGATGCATGAACACTAATTGGTCACAAAAAGACACAACCCACTATCATTAGTTTCTATACATACAGACAAAGGACACAATTATGACTAGACAACACACACATCCAAAGACAGACGAAACAAAGACACACACAAGAATTCTGAGAGGCAGGGCATTCTAACCAGAGCTCCATCAATAAACATATTGATTTAGATCCTATCTACCTCTCCTTGAAAAAAAGAACTTGAAACGATATCACCCACCTTAAGAAACCATAATCTATAAATAGAGAGGTGGGACATACCACTAGCGCTTCACCAGAGACTATCTCTGATGATGTTACCTAGTATGGTGATGAAACGTCTAAAAACAAACCTTCAAGCTTAGCGAGCTAACTTACATACTTATCATCAGCCTGAGCTACAAATCTTTTCAAAAAGCACTAATTTTGGATTTTTGTCTCACCAAAGTTGGCTGTGGTTAAAGTAGGCTTGTTCTCTCCGTCGATTTTTCTTTGTCTTCTTCTTTTCTAATTTTTCTTCCTTTTAAGCATTTTTGGTTTATTCTTATTTCTACTTACTTACCTAGTGAAGAGAACTCGGTCATGGAGGCAGCAGGGGCGACGGCATCACAGCTTTGTTGGGTCCAGAGCATGGCAGCAGGTGTCTGGATTGGGAGTTCGGTGGTCAAAGATCAAGCCAAATGGGGGAAGAATGAGTCCAAAGGAGTAGTGAGAGAGGTGCCCTGGTATCTGGCAATAGGAATAGTAACATTATACATGTTTCACTGTATTCCTACATCCTTGTACTTAAGTGCACTTGACAATAAAATCTGATCTAATCTCATGGTGACTCAGTGGTTAGCACTGCTGCCTCACAGCACCAGAAACCCAGGTTCAATTCCCACCTCGGGCAACTGTCTGTGTGGAGTTTGCACATTCTCCCCGTGTCAGAATGGGTTTCCTCTGGGTGCTCCGGTTTCCTCCCACAATCCAAAGATGTGCAGGTTAGGTGAATTGGCCATGCTAAATTGCACGTAGTGTTAGGTGCATTAGTCAGGGATGAATGTAGGGGCATGGGTCTGGGTGGGTTGCTCTTTGGAGGGTTGGTGTGGACTTGTTGGGCCGAAGGGCCTGTTTCCACACTGTAGAGAATCTAATCTAATCCAATTCCTTGCCACTGTGTCAATTGTATGCTTTTTGTGTCTAATTTCTGCAGATTAACATTCAGAATTGTTGATTGATTGGATTGTGGCACAAATATGTTTCTGTTCAGTTTGTAAAATGTCTTCGCTAAGTGTAATTTAGCTTCAAGCATACAGGCAGGGAAATCATGCAGTGGGTGGCATTCAGTGTCAATCACACAGTGAATGTGGGAGCCTTAAAGAAGGGATGTCTAAATGTGTGGTAGATTTACAAGAAAGCACGCATATTTACCATTTTTATCTGTGTTTTTAGAAATCTAATTCAAGTGTAACCCTCTGCCCTCTGCCAGTGAATTTAATGTCTCAAGAGTGCACCCATTGAACGAGTTTCATCTGCACTAAAGAATAATACAAGTTACTAAGTTGGAAATGTGAACACTAGCTGTGAAAGATGCTGTACGTGTAATACATGTTTTAAATTAGAGCTGACACAATAGTGAATGAAACTTCATGCATTATATAAAAATAGCTGATTATATTTTATTGGTTTTCAAACTGGAGTCAACAAAAAGACCCCAAGAAGAGCGAGTCATGATTTGATTTTCTTGTGTCTGCGGGTGTGTCTGCCACAGGTATAATGGGCCTCTTATTTATTGGGAGGCTAGTGATTGAGGGACATATGTATAGCAAATATTGGGTTGTCAGATCATGAGGCTTGGGATCCAGAAAAAGATATGCTTTGAGGGATTAAAGGAAGTACACTTCCTCTTCCTGGCTCACCAGTAATTCTCTAAAAGACACTTAACTTAATGGATCTGTTTGGTAACACCTACATTTACCTGTGGATTTTCCCGAACCCTGCGGAAGCCTGGTTGGAAATTGCTATGTATAAGTGCTTGTCACAATCTGAGAAATGGAATCTCATTACCAATCTCATTGGTAATATGTATGTTCGTGGAATTAAAAGGAAAGTAGATATTTTTGCAACAGGTTGGGGTTTGCATATTTATTGATTTTCTTGTATCTCCCCTGACACTTTCCACTCCGTTTTACTGATAGTGACTCAAAGATTCTCCATGATTTTTCAACATCTGTTAGCTGAGACAATTTATACAATGATATCATTGTTTTCTTCTGGGGTAACATTGTTTCTGAAAAGCTTGCAGAGGGGTCACCAGACCTGTGAAAGTAATGACAAGTGTGCCCTTGTTTGTTAGTGGTCTCGTGATAGAGAATTACTTGCACCATATTTCCTGAGTGTACTGTGTGAGCTAGAAGTGAAGTTTTCAGGACTAACTCATAGTATTTTCAAACTACTACAGCGCGTAAGAAATATGGTAGATACCACTTCATGAGATATACTATTACAGATATGATACTTATTTTGCCTTGCACTTAGGTTTCCTGTACAGAGCATAGCCAAATAACTGGATGTATTATCACATTGTTAACCTACTGTGACTCACATATCTCTTATCCATCCACTTGAGTTAAAAATCACACAACACCAGTTTATAGTCCAACAGGTTTAATTGGAAACACACTAGCTTTCGGAGCGACGCTCCTTCATCGAGTGATAGTGGAGGGCTCGATCGTAACACAGAATTTATAGCAAAAATTTACGGTGTGATGTAACTGAAATTATACATTGAAAAATTAATTGTCTGTTAAGCATTTCGTCTGTTAGAATACAGTGATAGTTTCACTTCTTTCATGTGTAAATCACAAAACCTTTTTTTAAAAGTTGCATTCTCGGGTTAGCTGTTGACAATGGTGATAGCTAGACAATATGTTGAAGGTGTTGGTCCCCTGTGTTCTCTGTCTATGCCATGATGTTTAGATTGATTCTAATCTAATCTTTGCAGAGTTACATTGTACTTTGCTCAAAAACTGCATGCATTCATGTAGAACTCTGAGCTCAAAACTGCATGAATTTATGTAAAACTCTGTTATCTCACTTTTTAGATTAGAATCAATCTAAACATCATGGCATAGACAGAGAACACAGGAGGCCAACACCTTCAACATATTGTCTAGCTATCACCATTGTTAACAGCTAACCCGAGAATGCAACTTTTAAAAAATGGTTTCGTGATTTACACATGAAAGAAGTGAAACTATCACTGTATTCTAACAGATGAAAGGCTTAACAGACAATCAATTTTTCAATTTGTAATTTCAGTTACATCACACTCTAAATTTTTGTTATAAATTCTGTGTTAGGATCGAGCCCTCCACTATCACCCGATGAAGGAGTGTCGCTCCGAAAGCTAGTGTGCTTCCAATTAAACCTGTTGGACTATAACCTGATGTTGTGTGATTTTTAACTTTGTACACCCCAGTCCAACACCAGCATCTCCAAACCATCCACTTGAGATTTTGTTTTAAATTTTATAAAGAGAAAAATGTAATGAGGAAGAGTTATTGATTCAAACCCTTTCTATATAGGTGAGGCATATTGAGCTGATACATTGTCACATTGAACAATTGATACCTGTTTTAAAAATGCACACTCAGCTTTACCTGTCCAGTTTTTAATATGGGTTAGTGTGCTATTTACAATTTAGTTCAGCATTTTCCTCCCTCAATTATACATGTAACTTGCAAAAATAAGATACTGTTTTTGGTAGGGAATGCAACAGGAAACTAGTTATCATAAAACAAATAGCACACTGCATGAAAGTTGGGTTCAGTTTAAAAATGAATTCCTTTTCAACCAGGTTTCCACAGGGTTTGGGAAACCCTACAGCTAAAGCAAGGTGTTAACAAATAGATCCATTAAGTTAGTTTCTTTTAGAGTATTCCTGGGTTACTCACAGCTGATTTATATACAGGTGGCATTGAGCAGGCTCCCATTAGAATAGAAGTTGCTATATTTAAGGTTGCTTCAAAAATGATTATTTCCTTTGATTATTTCCAGAAGGTAGATTAATTTAAACCAGAAGTGGAGAATTTGGATTTTAAATTCAGCTACTGCTGCTGGCTTTACAAAATTCATTTAATCTTGTTTATGCTTCCAGTGTCTCCATCAACCTCCAACTGTTCCTATTTAAGATGAATAGGGGGAACTTCTGGCTTAAAATTGTAATTGTGTTCAAATTACAGTAGCCCAGGATTTAGACCACCTCCTCGGTTTTGGACAGAAGATCATAATTTTGTTTTGCTTAATGCACTGCTTGGCAAAACTAATTCTTGTTGGTCCAGTTATTGTGGAGAATGGGGTAGGGGAGCCAGCACGGCAAAAAAGCTGTCACAGTGTGTGACCTCAGCAGAACCATCATTCATGGATATCTGATGCTAATAACACATAATTATTTTATGTTCCAACACAAGAATATTTGCACTTCAGGCCAATAGGTAAAATTAGGCTAAAAGTGCTTGAATCCTGCAATGTCACTTTTTCAAATAAATCATGAAAAGTTCTCAATGTTCTATCATTTCTCAGTTTGTTTCTCAGTTATTGTGATGAACATAAGAACGTAATAAATAGGAGCAGGACTAGCCATTTTGGCTCGTCGAAGATGAATAGTTGACAAAAGTTTGACAGATTAGAAGGTTTCGTAGGAATTAAAATGAAAATACTTTGATGTGACATGACAATGTGTGAGGGAAAGCTGCTGTTATGACCTGGCAAATGTTGTTCTAGTCCAGCCCCTTTTGAAGGAATTAGACTAATTGAGAAAAGAATTGTAATTCTGAAAAGGTCAATTATTTTACCACTTGTTAGTTTGTAGATTCCTTTAGTTCATTAGTAACATAGATTTTAAACAAAGTAGTGCAGAATTCTTAGGTGAAAGTGAGGACTGCAGATGCTGGAGATTAGAGTCAAGATGGTAGTTGAAGGTGGGGATAATGGTGATAGGTCAGAGAGGAAGGTGGAGCGGATAGGTGGGAAGGAAGATGGACAGTTAGGACAGGTCATGAGAGCGGTGCCAAATTGAAAGGTTGGATCTTGGATAAAGTTGGGGATGGGATGGGGAAATGAGGGAACTGGTGAAATCCACATTGATGCCGTGTGGCTGAAGGGTCCTGAGGCAAAGATGAGGCGTTCATTGATGATTTGAGGTATCATTTAATCTCACTACTTACCACTTCCAAAGCTGATGGTGCTATAGCCTTTCATCACTGACATTTATTTCAAAGGCTCTGATATTGCAATGAGTGAAAATTTCAGAAGGGCAGAAGAGAGGAATTTATGGATCTTTAATTGTAACAATGTCTTCACAATCTTACCTTAATCTTCACATGCTTGATTTAAATTGAGAATTATACCAAACCACTGATTGTTTAAATTAAACTGAAATTAATTTTAAAAACTGTGGGATTTAAATAGTTATTGAGAAGGTGATGGAGAAAATGAGGACTGCAGATGCTGGAGATCAGAGTCAAAAAGTGTGGCACCTCCACAACATGGAAACACCAACACCTGCAAGTTCCCCTCCAAGCCACTCTCCCTCCTAATTTGGAAATATTTCACCGTTCCTTCACTGTCGCTGGGTCAAATTCCAACCCTCTGTAAATGTAAGTGATGACAGGCTGTAGCACCATCAGAGCTGAAATGTGTTGCTGGAAAAGCGCAGCAGGTCAGGCAGCATCCAAGGAGCAGGAGAATCAACGTTTCGGGCATAAGCCCTTAACGTCGATTCTCCTGTTCCTTGGATGCTGCCTGACCTGCTGCGCTTTTCCAGCAACACATTTTCAGCTCTGATCTCCAGCATCTGCAGTCCTCACTTTCTCCCTGTAGCACCATCAGCTTTGGAATTGGTAAGTGGACTGGGATTGACAAAGTAAACAACCACATAACACAAGATTATAGCTGCCTGAGGGAAAAGTGGGGCTTGAAAGCTTGCAATTTCAAATAAATCTGTTGGACTATAACCTGGTGTCACATGTGTCTGTTGCTCTTGTCCTTTGACGTGGAAGAAGTAGTTGTGGGTTTAGAAAGTGCTGTCTGAGGATCTCTGGTGAATTTCTGCAGTGCACCTTGTAGATGGAACACACTGCTGCTACCGAGTGTTGCTGGTGGAGGGATTGGATGCTTGTGAATGTGGTGCCAATCAAGTCGACTGCTTTGTCCTGGGTGGTGTCAAGCTTCTTTAGTGTTGTTGGAACTGCACCAATGGTAAACCCCAGGATGTTGGCAGTGGGGCATTCAGTGTTGGTAACACCATTGAATGCCAAGGGGCAGTGATTAGATTGTCTCTTATTGGAGATGGTCATTGCCTGGCGTTTGTATTGTGCAAATTTTACTTGTCCCTTGTCAGACCAAACCTGGACATTGTCCAGATCTTGTTGTGTTTAACATGGACTGCTACAGTATTTGAGGAATCATGAATGGTGCTGAATATTATGCAATCATCGGTGAACATCCTCACATCTGACTTTATGATGGAGGGATGGTCATGGACTAAGCAGCTGAAGATGGTTGAGCCTAGGACATTTCCCTGAGCAATTCCTGCAGAGATGTCCTGGAGCTTAGATGGCTGACCTCCAACAACCACAATCATCTTCCTGTGTGCCAGGTGTGACTTCAATCAGAGGAGAGTATGCACCCAATACCCATTGATTCCAGTTTTGCTCAGGCTCCTTGATGCCACACTCAGTCAAATGTGGCCTTGATGCCAAGGGCTGTCACTCTCCCCTCACCTCTTCCGTCCATGTTTGAACCTGTAATGAGGCCAGGAGCTGGGTGGCCCTGGCAGAACCCAAACTGGGCGTCACTGAGCAGGGTATTGCTGAGCAAGTGCTGCTTGACGGAACTGTTGATGACACCTTCCATCATTTTACTTATGATTGAGAATAGACTGTTGAGGTGGTAATTGCCTGGGTTGGATTGTCCTACTATACCTGGGCAACTTTCCACATTGTGGTTAGATGATACTATTGGAAATGTACTGGAACAGCTTGGGTGGGAAAGTGGCAAGTTCTGGAGCACAAATGTTTAGTACTACTGCTGGAATATTGTCAGGGCCCATAGGCTTTGCAGTATCCAGTGCCTTCAACCGTTTTTTGATATCACATGGAGTGAAACAAATTGGCTGAAGATTGGCATCTGTAATGCTGGGGATCCTTGGAGGGCGACGAACATGCATCAACCACTTGACACTCCTGGCTGAAGATTACTGCAAATGCTTCAGCCTTAGCTGAGTTGAATTGAAGATATATTAGCACTGAGTTGAAACTAGATTCCATTACTCAAAGGTTTATGATGTTTTGGAATTCTCCACCACAATGCTAGTCATTGAATTTATTTAAGGCAGCGATGGTCAGACCGTCAGACCATCTGGAGTAAAGTATCTGGAGGATCATGCTGAGAGTGTAGCTGAGATAGAAGATGACCTTATTGAATGGCGGATTTGACTTGGTTGACTAAATGGCCTAATGTTGCTCCCTTTCTTATGTTTTTATGTTGGCAAGGCCCATTCCTCTCACAAAACCCAGTGTACTCAGACATTTCTTAACACCATGTGAATTAAATTTATTTGCTAAAGTTCGGCATCCATGATGGTGGAGACGGTGGGAGGAGTTGACATGGATCATGTACTCAGCAGTCCTGGTTGAAGGTAGTTGGAAATGCTTCAGCCCTGACATTTTGTACTCATGAGCTGAGCTTCACCATCATTTAGGATGTGATTTACATGAAGCATGCTGCTTCTGCTGTTTAGCATGCATAAACTCCTGAGATGTAGCAGTGTCAGTTTGATGCTTCGTTTTTCAATGTAGCTGGTGGTGCTAATAGTTAGCTCTTCTCCTCTTGATCTTTTGAACATATATATAAGTGATGCAGATGCGCAGTATTTGTGAGAATGCACTTCTGCATTGCAAAGAAACCCATTCTTAGGTACAGAATACTTTAAATGATTGCTATAGACACTCCACTACAGATACAAAATCTTCTTGTAACAATGATCAGATCTATTTCCACCACAGAATTTCAGAACGTACTTTGTTGGTTGTCTACCTTCAAATTGGTTAAAACCTTTAGAGACTTCCTTTCTCCCCAATTTACATCATTCCTAGACTTGCCCCATTGTCAGATTAATTGGCTTTTGATAGTGTTCAACTATTTTCACTGCTGAATCATCAACTAGGAGATATAGAGAACTGTTGCAATTTTTATGCTTTCTCATTTGTTCAGTGCAGATAAGCTGACTGATATTTAGTACTTGTGATGTGCAAAGACCTTTCCTTTTTTGAAAATTTGCTTCTTTTGACATTCTTCACACCTATTTGTGACCTTACTGTTGTTCTGTTGTGACTCCAAACATTGTGTCTTGGTCAGCAAATCAACTGTAAAGTGTGACAACAACAACCAGCATTTTTATAGTGCCTTTATTGTAGTAAAACAATGTAAAACACTTCATGAAAGATTTATCAAACAAAGTATTGTACTGAACCACATAAAGAGATATAACTTGGTCAAAAATGGGGATTTTCAGGAGCTTCTTAAGGAGAGAAAGGTGGAGAAACTTACGAGACAAAATTCCAGAGCTTGGGTCTCAGCAGCTGAATATATGGAATTAATACTGGAGGTGAAAGTGAAGCATGCACATGAGGTCAAAATTTGCGGAGTGCAGAAATCTTGAAGAGTTGTTATAATAGCCAGAGATGGAGGTGGCAAGGGGTTTGGGGAGGTGTTGGGGGAGGGGGGGTGGCACTTGGTTGGTTCTTGCTGGTAGGCATTGGAGTGTTAAAGCAAGGAGCAATTTGAAAATAAGGATGAACTTTCCAGGTGAGTTGATGATCAGGTCTGGGAGCTATCACTTCATTTTGTTGAATTACAAGAGGTCAATTGTAGGTTCTGTCCTGGTACCCTGACTGAGCTCAATTAAATTTAGCACTAACTTTGGTGTAAACCAAGGTTTTCTTTAGCTGGAGTAAATTGTGAGGGTTTTCAAATGATCTTTTCACATTGTCATAAATCATGGTTAACAAACACGGGAAGATGCCAATTGGTCCACCCAGTCCACGTGGAGCAATCTAACCAGAATTCTCTTCCCCTGTAGCATGTTGCACTTTTACTTTTGGATCCTGAAGGTTTCTGTGGTTGATCTTCTTCACTGTGCTAGTAATGACTACTATGCACTGTCACTGACACTCATTCAAAGCACGCAAAGTGAGCAGTAGTGTTAACAGAGATGAAACCAGGAACTGCAGCTTAAAGAACCAAGCATATCCTTAATAAAATCTCTAGCATTTCTTGCCAGCAATTAGGAGTTATTTCAAATTACAAGGTAAGTGCAAATGAAGAAGGCAATTCAATCCCTTTCAAGTCATCCACCTCGAAAGACCTGGTTATGCCACCCACCCACAATATCCAACACAACCATTTCTTAGACAGTCACATGATCAAATCTTCAGAACTACCTCCAACCAGAGTTGGTACTCTTAATCCATCAGTATATCCATATGATGTGCTAACATGCTCCTACTCTCTTTTGACACTTCTGACATCAATAGCTTCTGCAAATGTAGCAAGTCTGGAGTCCCAGACAGGTTGAGAGGATATTAATTTCTCCCCAATTTACAGGGATCACTTAGGTAATACAACAGAGAGGTTGCCCTCTGTAGGCTGCCAGAGTACCAAACCCCAGAGTCAGGATGTTTTTTACTTGGTGGAAAAGGACCCAGGATGGCAATGAACTGGGAAACTCAGCAAAGTGAAAATGAAAATATCCTTTTGGGCAGGACTCCAGAATTAGGTTCTTTCCAGAATTAGAATTGAGGAAAGGAATATTCCAGCAGACAGTGCCATTCCTTGGATACTTGGCTCAGTTCATTCAATGGACATACAATGACAATTTTCAAAACAAACAGAAATTGCTGGAAAAACTGGCAACATTTGTGGAGAGCAAGCAGAGTTATCATTTTGGATATGGTGACCCTTCTTCAGAATCATTTTGAAAGTGTGGATACTCACATGACAGGATACCTGACACAAATCACTTGGGTTTCCCTATGATTGTGAGCAAGTTGGCTATTTGTTCTCAGAATCAAATCGTGAAAGAGTACGCTCAGGGCAAGTGTTATTTCTTAGTGAATATATGGCTAGCGTTTGGAGTAGCTGAATGTGGATGCAGTGAAGTGGTTAGATTTCCATGATAGGAGTAGAGATGGATAATGTTGAAAAATGGAAGTAATACAAGATTGAATACATGTGAAAGATCCTGTAATAACCTGGTGGTTACTGCTGTTTCCACGTTAGGGTCGAATGTCCTCCTGTGTCATGTCTCTGTTTCCTAAGGTATCCATATTGATCAGACAGTTTGGGACAACAATGACTTATCCTTGAAAAAATGTAACATTTTTTTCATTAATTTATCTAGCTAAATATCCATTTGAAATGCAAGAGAATACTGCAAATGCCAGAAAGGCACAAATAAAAGTCTAGCAGTGTACAAAAACCATTGCAATATATCCTCAGATGTTAGACAGTGAGGATTTGGGATATCTGAAATAGTCAACATATCCCACATTTCAAAGAAAGTTGTTTACCAAAAACTGTCCTATGGTTGAATTCAGAACAGGTAGTCTTCACAGCCTACGATATATTTACAATGCTAATTGAATGCCACTTCTCTGTGTGAACACGTTCATGTTGGAATGAAGCTCTGGTTCCCATTTTGTTGAGAAGTCAAGTTTATTATTGATACTGTAGCCTGGGGAGACAGTTGTTAGATGTGCTATAGCCTCCGAATGTGTGCTTAACTTTTTATTCTCCAGTTATTGTCTTGTACCTCTCATGCTATGCTATTCTTCAGCTGTTCAATCTTTCATTTGTTTCACATGATCCCCAGAGGTTATATGAGACAATTGTAAGTAGAATTCAAACTTATAACACTGCTCATCATTTTTGGATGCTGTAGTTATTATCATATATTATAAACTGTGTTGAAAAGTAATAAGTAATAATTTATAATAAAGATCAATCCATAACATCAGTTCCAATTCCAGAAGAACCACAAATATTTTTAATCTCCTTTACTTAATTCTATATTTATGTATAAGAATATGTAATTGGTTTAAACTGTGACTGTGACCACAGTGAATGAAATTTTTTCATTGTTACCTATGTTGTACCATTTAGTCTCTTTTGGTTTCCTAACTATTTATTTCATACCAGTCCTTTTTAAAGCTGACAGAGACAATACCTCAAAATGTTAATGTGCTGAGAGTTGCTACATATCAGCTTGCATTTCCACAGAGGTAAATATGTAACTGCCTGAGATTAATGGGGCAAATTCCCTCTCACTAAAGGCAAATATCTGGCACAGTGATTTCAAGTAGATGTCAAGTAGATGTCAAGTAGGTTTAGAAAGGATGGCGTCTCCCTTTCAAAATTCAGCAGCCAAAACAAATGGCGTAATCTACATTGACATGGTTCATTTCACCTCATACACAAGGGTCCTCTCCACTCCTTCTCTCCCCTTTCCTCCCCTCCCCTATTTCCATACCCACTCTCACTGGCACTCACACTCCATATCTCTATGGCCTTCTACAATTCTCTGTATCTAATGTGCCCCACCAATGTTGTTTTTTAAGTATTCCCATTTCAACTTTTCCAACACTGACAGCTGTTTTTTCAGCTTGGTTGACCCTTGGCTATGGAATTCCCTTCCTAATTCTATTCAGCTCTGTATCTCTCTTCCCTCCCTTAAATCACTGCTTTGTTTTTAAACAAGCTGTTTCAACACCTGTCTAAGTATCATCTATGTGGCCTGGTGTCAAATTTTGTCTCATAATAGTTCCATAAACTGCCTTGGAATAGTTTACTATATTAAAAGGCTTATACAATAATGCAGGTTTCATCCTTGAACCTACATCGAATTGAAAGTGTTATCAGGGCGGAGATCTGAAAGTCTATTTAGCGCATGGTGAAGTAGCTAAGCTCATAATAATTTGGCATGCTGAAGCCAATCAAATACATACTTCAAGTCAGATGACTTGATTGTTTTATTTACCTTTTCAATTCTTTACAAAAAAATTGATTAAATTAATACCAAAGTTTGAAATGTCTCAATATCACACAACCATGCAAAAACAGCCAGGGAGCAGTACGGAGGGAATTGGGTGGAGTGGATTCAGGTTTTGTTATTATAGGTCTCTGGTGGAAATTGCTCAGAAAAGGGGTGAATCAGCCTACTCCTGTTCCTGTGTTTTGAGAAAATGCTTAACAAACAATAATCTAAAGTATTAAGGGATATAGATCAAAAGCAGGAATGTGGAGTTCGGCCACAGATCAGCCATGATCTCGTTAAATGGATCAAGGGGCTGAATAGCCTACTTCTGTTCCTATGATTTTAAACTAAGCTTTTGTGAGTGGAGGTTGCATGTTAATCTTGAAAACATCATCTTAAATCTTCTGCAAGCAACTACTGTCACAATTATAAGGATCTGCAAGAAAATATTAGATTAGATTACCTACAGTATGGAAACAGGCCCTTCGGCCCAACAAGTCCATACCGACCATTCCAAAGAGTAACCCACCCAGACCCATTCCCCATATTCACCCCTGACTATGGGCAATTTAGCATGACCAATTCACCTAACCTGCACATCTTTGGACTGTGGGAGGAAACCAGAGCACCCGGAGGAAACCCACGCAGACACGGGGAGAATGTGCAAACTCCACACAGAAAGTCACCCAAGGCTGGAATCGAACCTGGGATCCTGGTGCTGTGAGGCAGCAGTGCTAACCACTGTATCACTGTGCCAAGGAAAAAGGAAACTACAGATGCAGTACAAAATAAAGTTCTGGCATTTCACAGCAGGACTGTTAACCTTTCTATGGCCCTTCTGTCTAAAAATACTTTGGCTTCCATGATGGGAGCAGATGCGGAGGCATCACATCAACACAATTGCCTGTGGGAAAATTCCACTTGACACTGAAATTTGTTGAATTATATCTCAGGTGGCAGAAATGGAGACTAAATGTAGCGTAAATAAGAATGAGCAATGTGCTGTTGTGAGCACAGTTCCTTATACCTGCAGCCTGTGGTTGGATTAAAAGCTGAAGGTCAATTCGTTCAAACCTTGCAATGCATAAATTAAAGAATACAAGCTTGTTAAGATTTGGTTGACTACCAAGTCTTTAATGGCCAGTTATAAGTTTACTCTTTGCTTAAAATCTAATGATGGTAATTTAGAGAGGTATTGTAAGTCTGTGTCTGGCTCTGAAATTGGTTGAAGAGTTATTGTGTGTTAAGATTTTGAAAGGCTGTTGCAGTTCAGATGTTTTAACATTGACTGAACCTGTTTATAGATGCAGAGTGAGGAGTTAGTTTAGCAATGTGATTAAAAGTAAATCTGTAAATAGATGGTGATTGAGCCTGCATAATTTGAAAAGGAACTGGTTTCAGATATAAAGGTTCAGTCTTGATCAGGCAGAAAATGGTGAGTATTATCAGGGCGTAGACCTGAATGACTGTTTAGTGCATTGTGAAGCAGCTAAGCTCTTAATAATTTGGTTCACTGAAGCCAATCACATCTTTAGTTAAAGTCAGATGATTCTTTTTAACTTCTGAATCATTTACACAAAGACGATCGGAGTGATTAGCAAAATAGAAAAGGTATCAATATCAAGGTAGGGCGGCACGGTGGCACAGTGGTTAGCACTGCTGCCTCACAGCGCCAGAGACCTGGGTTCAATTCCTGCCTCAGGCGACTGACTGTGTGGAATTTGCACATTCTCCCCGTGTCTGCGTGGGTTTCCTCCGGGTGCTCCGGTTTCCTCCCACACTCCAAAGATGTGCAGGTTAGGTGAATTGGCCATGCTAAATTGCCCGTAGTGTTAGGTAAGGGGTAGATGTAGGGGTATGGGTGGGTTGCGCTTCGGCGGGGCGGTGTGGACTTGTTGGGCCGAAGGGCCTGTTTCCACACTGTAATGTAATCTAATCTAATCACCTAGTAATACAAAAATAAAGAGAGAGCACAGTATGGTGGGAGAACTGTGTGGAGGTGGGTGCAGTGCAGGGGGCCATGGAGTGGAGGAACAGTTCAGGATTCATGATGCTTCTTTGGTGCTCTCAGCTCAGTGGTACAAAACCTTAAAACAAAATCACAGAAGTGAAGTATTCATGGCCAATTTCCAGACATTGAACCCTTCAATAATATTTATAGTATTTGTCCAGATTCTCTTCCTCATTTGGGAAACTACCTTGGTGCTCAGATGCACAACTCTCGGCTGGGCTGAGAATCTAATATTTTTATTACCAGCCATCCTCAGCACCAGGGATTTTATCACCTTTTCCCTTTCTCGCATTGCAATACTGAATAATTTGGAGAAGGAATTCAGAATTCCATTATTGTTGCACATTGAAATCTATACTCAACCAGCAGTAGTGTGTGAAAGGGCAGAATTGTGGGGAATGGATTTGTAACTTGCAGATCAGATGTAGGAAGGGTGGATTAGGTACATCTTATTCCCATTGTCTGTGATTTTCATCAGAAATGAACTTGGGGCAGTGGGTCTACAGTTCCAGTTTTGCATCAAGTATACGTTAATGTTGCTATCATCCATTACTGTCATCCCTTGTGTTTGTTGAGCAAAACCTTTATATCCATACATCTCTAGAGTCAAGGGATTTTTGGAAAATTACTATCAATTCATGCACTATATCTGTAGCTACTTCTTTCATGGAACTGGGATGCAGGTCATCAGGGCCAGGGGTCTAATCTGTCTTTAGCTCCATTAATTTGTCTAATATTGTTGGCTCTGCTTCAGATTCTTGTCAGACGATATTGTGTACCACCAGACCTCTGGACATGCATGTAATTTCCAAGATTAGAGTGGTGCTGGAGAAGCACAGAGTGTCAAGCAGCATCCGAGGAGCAGGAAAATCAACGTTTCGGGCAAAAACCCTTCATCAGGAATGAGGCTGGGAGCCTCGGGAGTGGAGAGATAAATGGGAGAGGGGTAGAGCTGGGGGAAGGTAGCTGAAAGTGTGATAGATAGATGAAGGTGGTGGTGAAGGTGATAGGTTGGAGAGGAAGGTGGAGCGGATAGATGGGAAGGAAGATGGACTGGTCATGAGGGCAGTGCTGAGTTGAAAGGTTGGAACTGGGGTAAAGTGGGAGTAGGGGAAATGAGGAAACTTGTGAAGTCCACATTGATGCATTGGGGTTGAAGGGTCCCGAGGTGGAAGATGAGGTGTTCTCCCTCCAGGCATTGGGTGGTGAGGGAGTGATGATGAAGGAGGCCCAGGACCTCCATGTCCTTGGTAGAGTGGGAGGGGGAGTTGAAATGTTCAGCCATGGGGCAGTGGGGTTGATTAGTGCGGGTGTCCTGGAGATGTTCTTTGAAGCACTCTGCGAGAAGGCGTCCTGTCTCATCGATGTAGAGGAGACAACATCAGAAGCAACGGATACAATAAGTGACATGTGTGGAAGTGCAGGTGAAATTTTGATGGATGTGGAGGGCTCCTTTGGGGCCTTGGATGGATGTGAGGGGGGAGTTGTGGGCATAGGTTTTGCAATTCCTGCGGTGGCAGGGGAAGGTGCCAGGACAGGAGGGTGGGTTGTTAGGGGGCGTGGACCTGACCAGGTAGTTGCAGACGGAACAGTCTTTGCAGAAAGCAGAGAGGGGTGAAGAGGGAAATATATCTCTGGTGATGGGGTCCGTTTGGAGGTGGCGGAAATGTCGGCGGATGACGCGATTTATGCGGAGATTGGTGGGGTGGAAGGTGAGGGCCAGGAGGGTTCAGTCCTTGTTGCGGTTGGAGGGCTAGAGTTTGACGGAGGAAGTGCGGGATGTGGATGAGATGCATGTGAAGAGAACTTGCAGTCCTTGAAGAAGGAGGACATCTGGTGTGTTCTGTGGTGGAACTGGTCCTCTTGGGAGCAGATGCGGCTGAGGCAGAGGAATTGGGAATACGGGACAGCATTTTTGCAGGTGATAGGGTGGGATGAAGTGTGATTCAGGTAGCTGTGGGAGTCGGTGGGTTTGTAAAAAATGTCAGTGTGGAGTCTGATATCATTGATGGAGATGGAGAGGGGAAGGAAGTGTCAGAGATGATCCAGGTGAATTTGTTGGGTGGAATGTGTTGGTGAAGTTGATGAACTGTTCAACCTTCTCGCGGGAGCACGAGGTGGCGCCGATGCAGTCATCAATGTAATGGAGGAAACGGTTGGGAGTGGTGCAGGTATAACTCTGGAAGATAGACTGTTCTACGTAGTCGACAAAGCGGCAGGCATAGCTAGGGCCCATGCGGGTGCCCATGGCTACCCCTTTTGTCTGGAGGAAGTGGGAGGATTCAAATGAAAAATTGTTGAGGCTGAAGACCAGTTCAGCCAAACGAATTAGAGTGTCAGTGGAAGGGTACTGGTGGGGACGTTGGGAGAGAAAAAAATGGAGGGCTTGGAAGCCCTGGTCATGGCGGATGGAGGTGTAGAGGGATTGGATGTCCATGGTGAAGATGAGGTGTTGGGGGCTGGGGAAATGGAAGTCTTGGAGGAGGTGGAGGGCGTGGGTGGTATCTCGAACATATGTGGGGAGGTCCTGGACTAGGGGGGATAGGACAGTATCGATGTAAGTGGAGATGGGTTCAGTGGTGCAAGAACAGGCTGAGACAATGTAATTTCCAATGTTGGGCTTTTTCTTTCTGGCATTTTAGCATGACATTTTTTGCAGCAAATTCAATATTTTAGCAAAACGTATTCTCCTTCATTACCTCATTAAAAGTGATGTTGAAGCAGACACTTAGTGAAGCAATGTCATTATAGATCACAATGTAACAGGCTGAAGGGAAACCTCCAGCTGCTTAGAGTTTCATGCATGAACAGAAGCCAGGCCTCAACATAAATAGCATCTTCTATAATTCAAATCCAGATTGTGGAGTGTGAGATAGAAGTTTACCATTGTAGAAAGCTTTACTGTGATATCACGTCATAATTCTGAATTAACAATCTCTTTGGACAGATACAAAAGTTTCACTGCAGTACAGTCTGTCACAAGAAACATTCCAAGGTGGTTTGGGGTTTGCGAGTTGGACATACATTCAAAACACATTAAGATTGTGGCCCATTTCCTGAGCCTCCATTCCACCTCTGGTTGGAGTTGCAGCAGGAATAATTGAGAGGCTTATGCATTGCAGCCATCATGACATATGGACATCAAAAATGATTAATGCTGATTTCAACACCAGAAAGCTAGAGAAGTGATTGATGGGCCTCTTGCTGAGATATTTGTATCATCGATAGTCACAGGTGAGGTGCGGGAATACTGGAGGTTGGCTAACGTGGTGCCATTGTTTAAGAAGGGTGGTAAGGCCAAGTCAGGGAACTATAGACCAGTGAGCCTGACGGCGGTGATGGGATGGGCAAGTTGTTGGAGGGAATCCTGAGGGACAGGATGTACATGTATTTGGAAAGGGAAGGACTGATTAGGGATAGTCAATATGGTTTTGTGTGTGAACTTGATTGAGTTTTTTGAAGAAATAACAAAGAGGATTGATGAGGGCAGAGCGGTAGATGTGATCTATATGGACTTCAGTAAGGTGTTCGACAAGGTTCCCCATGAGAGACTGGTTAGTGAGGTTAAATCTCATGGAATACAGGGAGAACTAGCCATTTGGATACAGAACTGGCTCAAAGGTAGAAGACAGAGGGTGGTGGTGGAGGGTTGTTTTTCAGACTGGAGGCCTGTGACCAGTGGAGTGCCACAAGGATCTGTGCTGGGTCCTCTACTTTTTGCCATTTACATAAATGATTTGGATGTGAGCATAAGAGGTACAGTTAGTAAGTTTGCAGATGACACCAAAATTGGAGGTGTAGTGGACAGCGAAGAAGGTTACCTCAGATTATAACAGGATCTGGACCAGATGGGCCAATGGGCTGAGAAGTGGCAGATGGAGTTTAATTGAGATAAATGCGAGGTGTTGCATTTTGAGAAAACATATATTAGCAGGACTTATACACTTAATGGTAAGGTCCTAGGGAGTGTTGCTAAACAAAAAGACCTTGGAGTGCAGGTTCATAGCTCCTTGAAAGTGGAGTTGCAGGTAGATAGGATAGCGAAGAAGGCATTTGGTATGCTTTCTTTTATTGGACAGAGTATTAAGTACAGGAGTTGGGAGGTCATGTTGCGGCTGTACAGGACATTGGTTAGGCCACTGTTAGAATATTGCGTGCAATTCTGGTCTCCTTCCTATTGGAAAGATGTTGTGAAATTTGAAAGGGTTCAGAAGAGATTTACAAGGATGTTGCCAGTGTTGGAGGATTTGAGCTATAGGGAGAGGCTGAACAGGCTGGGGCTGTTTTCCCTGGACTGTCGGAGGTTGAGGGGTAACTTCATAGAGGTTTACAAAATCATGAGGGTCATGGATAGGATAAATAGACAAAGTCTTTTCCCTGGGGTTGGGGAGTCCAGATCTAGACGGCATAGGTTTAGAGTGGGAGGGGAAAGATCTAAAAGAGACCTAAGGGGCAAATTTTTCATGCAGAGGGTGGTACATGTATGGAATGAGCTGCCGGAGGATGTGGTGGAGGCTGGTACAATTACAACATTTAAGAGGCATTTGGATGGGTATATGAATAGGAAGGATTTGGAGGGATATGGGCTGGGTGCTGGCAGGCGGGACTGTATTGGATTGGGATATCTGGTCAGCATGGACTGGTTCGACCAAAGGGTCTGTTTCCATGCTGTACATCTGTATGACTCGAAATAAAAATTGGGTTTGGAGGACCTGAAGCAATCAGTTTATCAGAATCAAAGTGAGTTCAGAACAAGTCACTCACATTTAAATGTACCATTAATGAAGGTAAAAATACAGTACTGAACATGGGTAAAACAATTGATAGTATAGTTTAGAAGTTCAAATTATTATTGGCAACCTGGTTTGTCAGTGTAGGTTAGGGTATACGTATTTTACGGGATTAACAAAAAGTGTTAAGATTTTGTCCACCTGTCTACTCACCTCCCCCAATCATGTCTTCCGCATAAATCTGGAATTTGGTATTTAATGATGATCCTGAATCCATTGTCAATTGTTGGGGGAAACCCCATTTGGTTCACTAATATCCTTTAGGGAATGAAACTTCCATCTTTACCTGGTTTGGCTTACATGTGACTCCAGACCCACAGCAATATGATTAACTCTTAAAATGCCCTAACAGGGATAGGCTGTTAATGCTGGCGTAGCCAGCTACACCCTCATCCTGTGAATGAAGAAAAGAATGGTGAATGCAAATGAGATATATGGCCCCATTAAAACACTTATATTGCCAACTACTTCCTTGCACATTTAACATTTTAACTAACCCACTCATATCTGGTTTGAAATCCCCACCCAAAAGTTTGACCAGAGGGCTGCAGTGTTTGAGGTATAAAGGGAACATGCTGTTGTTGAAGTTGGATTGAACCAATGTCAGAGAGAGAAGATGGAAAGGCAGAGCGTGGGAAAGTTTGCGTTGAAACAGCAAGCCCCACACAGATAGCACAATTGTCCTTTGATAGTGATTGAAGAAATTACAGGTTCCTTCCCCTCTTGGAGAGACAACTGAGGTTCACCTTTCCTCAGGGAGGGGTGGGAATCATGCTTTTTCCTGTGTAACATAATGAGAAAGCTTGCGTTTTGGAAGGGTGGAGTACCTTTACTGGGATTGAGTGACTACCGCACACCCCTTGCTGACGAAAGACTTTTGAGTTACTCCCAAGGAAATGAAATGGACAGATGCAGTCTTTCCTATGCCAATTTTATACCTAAACCATTCTTAACTAGATATCAATCCACTATCGCTGTCGCCTTCAGCCAAGGTTCAGGATTTTGCTTTCGATTGGTGTAGTGTTTGAAACAATTCAAGCGTTTTTATGTTTCTTTCAAATATGTTGTCAGTAATATTTGGTGTTGCAAGAGAGTTGCAAATTGCTTCACATTTTCGCAGAGATTGGGATTCTGAACTTCCCAAATTCTCTCTTGTAGATGGTTACCACTGTCAGGGAGGGATGTAGCAGGCTTTGTGGGTGAGTCATATGTTGAGATTGATAATTGACCAACTAAAATTATTTCACATTGATCTACTGAATTAATTAATCTTTAACCATTTTGTGTCTTTGTAGAGAAGTTCTATCTGTCTGCAATCCATCTGTTTGACAGTGAGCTAGTGCACAGACAGCACTGTCCAACTGACTGGCTACATTAAATGCAAGTTACTGATCAAACCATTATCTGTTGAAACTCATAGCATGGTATAATTTTGGGATGGCCTATTTATAGTACTTGGGAGAATTCACACAGTGTGTAGAATCCTGACCTTAAGCTGCAATAAAGAGTGTGAGTGGCTCATTTATTTATTGGAACACACTGTTTGTGGTACTTGTGCATTTGTCATGTCTGCGCATCAAATCACTCCTAAAGCCAGGAACAATTAAATTCTACAGTTAATATGTCATACCAAATTCACTTAACACAAATAATTGCTGTTGGTAAAGGCCTATCATTGTGCCTGCAGTGAATAGAGTGATATTATGCAATGTTGGAGCTATTAATTTGTCGTGCAAGATTGACCCTGTAAACACTTAATCCAATACCTTTCAGTTTCAGCAAGGGCATTTCAGTTTCAGATCTTTATAGTGTGGATTCAGAGCAGGACTCAAAATACTTATTTCCTTTTGAGGGTTCTTTGTGAGACAGTCTAATGGTCTACTTTTACATTTTATAACACCTTTTTCATTCTCACACACTCCTTTATTAGATAATGAAGTCACATATTAGCTTTTAACATTTGTATTTTAATTTTTCTTCTTTAGAAATGCTAGACAGTCCTAAGTACCAAAATTGTACAATTACATTTACACTATTAAATCTTTTAATTTATGATCAATAAATATACTGTACTCTGTTTCCAAATGCAATAATGGAAAATCCAAAACAGGTGTAGTTGGTGTTGAAATTTTCAGATAAAGTAGAGGATAAACTAGGACAAGGATTTTCAATTAAAAATCTGACACTTGTGAATTCCAAGCATTTTCTCAGGATAAATATGAAAAAGCATTGTTTGTTCAGCTTCACACAGCCACACACATATTGTAGTCAGTCCTTCTCCACACCTCCCTATAAATATCCCACTTTTAAATACATTTGTTCCCGCTCACACAGTAACCATAGAATTATGGAACCATAGAACCACTGTGCCCCACCACCCACCAGGTGAAAAAAACTTAAGTTATCTTAGCTAATATCATACCTTGAGGAAATGTCCTACACAATCATTTATTAATGCAGGGCTATTTTTAGGGATTGTTTGGATATTCAGAGATTGCAGTCTTTAAGCCTCAAACTTGACCTCTGGCACAACAGAGAATCAATGCTTTCAGATCTCGCAGGTAAATAAATCAGCAAGCAAGTAAAGTGGTATAAAAGGAGCTATAACCCTGTTTAACTTAATAAGATTTATAACAGCCCTGCCCCTGTTCTACTCAGACATGGATCACTGCACTGCAACATGTTGACAATACTTCTCCGGCACATTACTGACCTGAGATAATGAGTGACAAACGTCTGATCTTTAACTGACTCAAAAGGAGAGAATTGTTGTTAATTACAGTTTTAAACAATTCAAGCAATTTCAAATCAACACCCCTTCATTACACCTTGTGTTCTGGTCCTGTCTTATGAAGGACAACATTTCTCCCTGAGTCACACCCAGAATACCAAGCTCCTCCTTGGTCTCTCCTTGAGCACCAGGCTCGTCCCTGGGGTCACTCTCTGAACACCGCGCTCCTCCCTTGGTCACTCCGTGAGCACCTCGCTCCTCCCTCGGTCACTCCCTGAGCACCTTGCTCCACCCTCGGTCACTCCCTGAGCACCGCGCTCCTCCCTCGATCACTTGCTGGACACCTCGCTCCTCCCTCAGACACTCTCTGAACACCTTGCTCCTCCCTCGGTCACTCCCTGAGCACCTTGCTCCTCCCTCAGTCACTCTGTGAGCACCTCGCTCCTCCCTGGGTCACTCCCTGAACACCTCACTCCTCCCTCGGTCATTCCCTGAGCACCACGATCACTCCCTGGACACCTCGCTCCTCCCTCAGTCACTCTCTGAACACCTTGCTCCTCCCTCGTTCACTCCATGAGCACCTCGCTCCTCCCTCAGTCACTCCCTGAGCACCTCGCTCCTTCCTCAATCACTCCCTGGACACCACGTTCCTCCCTGGGTCACTCCCTGAACATCTCATTCCTCCCTCAGTCACTCCCTGAGCACCGTACTCCTCCCTGGGTCACTCCCTGAACACCTCACTCCTCCCTCAGTCACTCCCTGAACACCTCACTCCTCCCTCAGTCACTCCCTGAACACCTCACTCCTCCCTCAGTCACTCCCTGAACACCTCACTCCTCCCTCAGTCACTCCCTGAACACCTCACTCCTCCCTCAGTCACTCCCTGAACACCTCACTCCTCCCTCAGTCACTCCCTGAACACCTCACTCCTCCCTCAGTCACTCCCTGAACACCTCACTCCTCCCTCAGTCACTCCCTGAACACCTCACTCCTCCCTCAGTCACTCCCTGAACATCACGCTCCTCCATCAGTTACTCCATGAAATCGCTGCTCTCGTTGGGCTACTGGGTGATGCCAATTATTCGCTTCTAAAACTGAATAAGGAGAGGTTTCTGACTTTGACCATCCTGAGCTGGGTTTGGGCTGATATCAGAGGCTGCCCTTTACTTCCTGTTTCAGGATTCCCTGAGTGAAACCTATCCCATTTGACGGGACTGAGGACTGCTGACAATCATGGCAAATTTCCTGGTTTTATGTCTGCACTAGACAGCATGACAAGGCGGCAGTAATATGAGCCTGTTAACTCTGGATGAGGGGGTCATTGAGTGCTACAAGAAAGAATGAGGAGCTCAGAGATGGAGCCCCTTCCGGGCCATGAGCTGGATATGTTTGTCCTGAGGTGTGAATTGTACCTGCCAAGAACCAGCTCTGGTTTCCATGCCGAGATTTCCTGACAGCTAGTTTGCCTGGCAAATTTGGTAAGATTGCAACTGGAATGCTAATGTGGTTAGTTGAGCTGTTAACAAAGCATTTAATAATAATGAGTGCCAATTGGGAGCTTGCTGCTATCTGGTGAGAATCTCGCCACGTCACTTGAGAAAAGAGTAAAAGTTGCTGCAAGATAATCTCAACATCAAGATGGGCCACATTAAATATCTTGATAATTATGCTATCTCACCATAGCCCATGTCTCTCTGACTAAATTTCGTCCTTTGTGTCCATTTTGAAGACCGAATGTTTTTCTTTACAAAATATATAACATTATAAACTACTCAGTCGTGACCATTAGAAGTGCTGAATGGAAATGGTTGTGTTTTTGCTCATTTCCAATCAGTATGTACAGTGAAGAGTCTTAAACCTTGTTTCAGTGTTGTTTGGATGTTGCAGTAAATATGATATTTGACCAATTTCTTGAAGAAGCTGTGGACAGTGGGAGCTGCAGAATGGGTATGGGACACATTGGGATAGCAATTTGAGTCCACCAGAAGTGATCCAGTTTGATATTTTGTACCTAGGTATCATTGTATCTAGCTTTACAAGGACTGTCATGCTGATCTTTTAACTTTATTTCATTTTTCTAATTTATACCTAAGACTTTGTACCTAGGTACACTTGTATCTAAGATGGCACCAGAAATGGCGAATTTGTACACTTTTTGCTATACTCCTGTGTCCCTGCAATTGAGTACATATGACCATAAATTAATTTTAATTCTAACCCATTAGAATCCAGAAGGCACAAGAGTTTGAGATGAGAGAAGTCCAGATGAATAGCTTGAGTCAGTTTTGAAATTATGTGTTGGAAGCAGAGGGTAGCTGGTATACAGTTTCTATACTAACACAGTTATGCCAAGACACCCTTGATATTCTCCTACTTACAAATAACTTCTCTGGGGAAGTGTCAAACAGGGAGTAAAATCCCCTTGAATGAACAAAAGTCTTGGAAACTAAAAACTGAAATGCACATGAAACAGATCCACCGGTAAGTGAAGAGAAAACCAGGATAGAGAACTTTCATCCAAAAGATGAAAGGGAGAAAAGGAGAACGAGAGAGAGTCCCTCCTTGAACTGAGGTGACAAATTTCTTTATGGAATTAATCAAAGAAGAGAATGGTAATTGGCAGTATCTCCTTACACAAGGCTGACGTTTCTCTTATTAAACTTTAACTCTCCAACATAATAAATATCACATTGATAGCTCCTAGTTATTAAAATGTCGTAATACAGTAAGTAGGGAAGAATTCTAGTTGTTTAGTCTAAAATGGGTTTTAATATTTGTCACTTTGATGACTGATTTTAAATTAGGATTGGTATTGTCTTTGATCCTTGGTTCCCAGCTTCATATAACTCCTGAAGGTTCCTTTTATATCAGTGGGATATTAAAGATCCCGAGTCTTGGGGCTTGAGTCCATGTCATCAACAGAGAGAGGGGAACATTTCAATGGTTTGGCTTTCTGGTCTCCAACCTAAGTGTCAGAAATGAAAAGTCCCCAAAACATAGCGTTGCTACTCTAGTGTAAGGGGTTATACCTGAATGTTCAATGCTAATAAGACACAATAGACATATTAGAGAAAGTGATTCAGTGTCAGATGACCTTTACTTTTCTTGAGCCTTGTTAACAAGATGAAGCCACAGTAAGATGTTCCTTAAGTAAAGTTAATGTTTTCCTTTTCTCAGTAGGCTGTAGATATATTCCTTAGCAGCAAAACAAGACCAAGGTTATTAGAGCTACCACTTTCTGGAAGGAGAATTTTTACAAATAAACATCAACAATTAAATGGTTATAGCACAGAGTGAGGCTGTTCAGCCCATTATGCCTGGGCCAGCATTCTGGTGGAGGTAGTCAGCTGGGCACAGTCCTCTGCCCTTTTCCCGATAATCCTGACAAAACATTCCTCTTTAAGTGCTTATCCAATTCTCTGTTGAAAGCCAGGTCTGAATCTGTTTTCGTTATCTACAGATCATGCCTTCCAGCTTTTAACCACTCCTTACATTATAAAGCTTTTTCTCATGTTACCTCAGGTTCTTTTATTAAATTGGTGACTGTAGTTCTCAGAGTCTTCTGTTTCTCCCTAGCATCTCTTTCTTGACTAATCTGAATTTTGAATATTTGTCGCTAACCTCTGATTATCCTTCTGTTTTCTAAGGACAGCAACCTCAGCGTCACCAATCTATCCCTATAACTGAAATGCAGAAGGAGCTAATGGTTTTGAGATCACCTGTGGTTTCCCAATCACCCTTGAGGTTTGGAACCTTATGTCTTTGTTCTTTACCTCTCTCAGGAGTTGTAGGGAGGGCAGAGGAAGATCGGTTTGTTAGGGTGGAATTAGCAAGAGCTGTCTGGTCTGATGGCCTTTGATCATCCCCATTATAGAAAATTGGTGCTAGAGAAATTACTCCAACCAGTTGTAAAAGATGCATGGGGCTTTTTTCTTGGATATTGGTGAATATCAAATATAAATGATTGAGGAAAGTAATTAGTGCCCATCTTAAAATACCCATCTGACCAGCAGCTAGCTGTTCAGGAAAGAGAGGGAGAACTGTGCTAAATTCAGCGATATTAAACTCCATCCAGACTTTAATTGTAAATTCATGTTTGTTCCAATTGGACTAGCAGAAAGAGTGCAATCATTATATCAATAAGTAGTAGGACTCCAGGCTTCATGTCATTGATGGCATAATTTCTTTAAAGCTCCATAAAATCATTTGAACTCTGTTTTAAAAATTACTGAAAATATTGTAAGAGTTGTGATCTGAAAATAGCAAAATATATTCATTGTGTTCAGAGGTTCATTTATTGAAGCTCTTCAAGCTAGTTTCACAGCTGTAGACAGGACAGGTGAATGAAGGTTGTTTGAGAAATCAAGATACTGAAGAATCAATTTTAGTTTACATGCTCAACCACCTCAGCACCATTGACCATTCATCTTGTATTCAGCTGAAGATGGACATGGTCATAATTTAAAATCCTAAATTAATCCTGTCAGACTTAAACAAATTTTATTGACACTTTTTATTTTAAATTAGGAGCTTTAAGTAAAATTCAGCTCATGCAGTTCTTTGCTTCCCCTTTCCATTTTTTTCCACTCATCAGCATTGATGGTAAGTCTCACAAAGGGTGAAGTGTCTGTTTCTTGCCTCATCTCCATGCACAAATATATCCTGCAAGGTTGACTAGATACCAGCAAAACTGAGAAAACTGAAGACTTCCCTTCCTTGAATAGAAGTGGCAATGTGACCAATTGGAGCTTCTTTTTCTGGGGGTTAGAACTCCACTTGCAAGTCTCCATTCTCTATCAGTAGTCTGGACTGGCACCCCTACCTTCCCTTCTTAACAAACTCAAACTCTAAAAGAAATGCCAGCATTTTCCAATTCACTCCATTTATCACTGCTATACTCACTGATGTATGTTGGTATCCATTCCAACTACTCAATTTTAAAATCCTGTTCCTTGTTGGTAAATTGCTCCATTACCTCATCCCTCTGCATATTGAAGTACTATTCAAACCTACAGATCTCCAAAATTTCTGCATTCCTCCAACTTTGGTCTCTCCAATTTTCATCATGTCATCACTGGTGGCATGTCAATAGTCGCCCAGGCCCTAACAGTGGGAAAGCTCACTGGATCATGGACCAATTAGATACTTGAATGCTGACTTGCAAGTGTCCTATCCAGTCAGGAGACTTCTACTGAGATCCTGCCATACCTGAGGCTGCTGGCTGGTCAGAGACTGGGAGCTTCAGGGAGCTGTGATATGTTCTCAGGGTCTCACGTGCACAGCCAAGAGTTGCACCAACAAGTGGATGATTCTTTATTCTGGGGCTTGCAAGGAAGTGGTGGAGGTGATATAGGGGGCTTTGAGACAAAGGCAGTGGGTGGCTTTTAGTTGCCAATCCCCTAAACCCTCATACCTGCTCCCATTTCTTCTTAGACTGAGGCAAATGGAAGACCCCCAAACCTAGCAGGTAGCTCATTCTGATTTCTTGTTGGGTTAGGAACCACCTTTCATACTGCTGGTGTGGCAGATAATCAGGCCAGTTACGGAACGAGACACTTCAGTGGCTGTTAATTGATCACTGAAATGTCTAGTTGATGATGGATGGAGAGAATTGCAGTAACAGGTTGAGAAGGGTACGCTGAGAGGGTTGTTGTGTTAGGTTGAAAAGGTTGCTCATGATCTTTCCTGCCCAGAAGGTGATTGCTGAGTTGGGACAGAGTGAGTATCTATGCAAAGCCAACCTGCCCAGTTAATTGCCCTTCCCGCCAGCTCCAGAAAGGGAAAACTTGCATCTTTCTGTATGTTCTGCCAGATGTTTCCACAATTTCTTTCTATGTCTTTCTTTCTGTGGTGAACTGTGTGGCAGCCTCTTGAGATGTAACGTGCTATTTGGATTCCCAGTGCAGAATTGCTGAAGGATCTTGTGAGACAGGTTTGTTCACAACAGAAGGAGGAGTGGACTAATGCTTCTACACAGAAATAAAGGCAGAAAATTCTGGAAATCTTCAATAGAAGTCATCGAAGGGCCATTATATCCTGAAATATTAACTCTGTTATCTCCAGTGATACCCCAACTACAGTATTCGTAAACAAAAACAGAAATTGCTGGATAAGCTGAACAGGTCTGGCAGCATCTGTGAAGAGACATCAGAGTGAATGTTTCAGGTCCTTAGGTTTTTATTTCTGATTTACAGTATCTGCAGTTCTTTTGGTTTTTGCTGCACAACTCCTTGGAGGAAGTGTAATTTTGTATGAACGACTTCGCACAGGGACCAGTTATTTCCTGACTGAATCATATCCAGAAGGCCACACACTGGGGTTTTGCTGACCTTTGGTCCATAACCTGAGGAAAAGCACTTCCAAAAAGCTGTGCTGAGCTATTGCCTAGCAACAGTGAATGTATTATTAATTGAGCATAGGAGTGGTTCTAGGTCTGTTATGACTGCATTCTCTGTTGCAATAGATAATCAATTAGCAAACCACATCTGACCCAGGTACATGGAGCAGGATTTGCTTACTGTGTGCTTTTGAGCAGATCACTAGATTAATGTGATAAGTAACTAAACTCAAGAGAAAGTGTATGGTATCAACAGCAAAAGACGCATTACTGTGGTCATAATGTTGAAGCAACCCATTGGGAGGGGCTCTCCTCATAATATTCATCTAGTATCTTGGTGATCCAGTGTGTTGTTATTGTGCATGATTTTATCCAACCCTCATTGTAGTTCACAGAAGAATCTTTGATAAATAGAATTTTTTGCCCCGGACATAGTTTCCTAAAGCTAAATGAAAGGGCTTGCTCTCCCTTGTATTATTCTGTAAATATTTAAGGTAATAGTTGCTAATGCTGTTGGAATGTGTCATTATTCCAATCACATGTTCAGACAGATAACACTGGTCACGTAGAGGAATAGGAAGCAGCTCATGGTTTTGTAACATCTTTAGGAAAACTGCTTGAACGTGACTCTGATCACTACAGTTCAGGCTGAAACCTTGCCTTTTGGAATTGGTAAACTGTGCCTACACTTGCAGCAAACCAGTAATGTCATCAAAGTAACACCATGTAAAATGAACTTATTCCTACATTTATTTAATTGCTTAATGATTCAATTCAACTTTAGGAAGGTTGGTGTTTTTACCCAACTCTTGCATGCAGGCACCAACATTATGTACAGATCACTGAGGGTACTTTAAAGTAACCAGAGCATTTGTGCTGCCCTTTGCCTTTTGTATGAATCCCATTGTTCTGGTTTACTAATGTCGAAGGAAGTGTTGACGGGAATGTACCCCTATTGATATTACTTCATTTAACAGGATCACTCCAAGTGTTTTGATACATGCAGCCTGAATGCAGTGCTTGTTCACAAAATTAGCAAATGAATTGGGTTGATTGAAAAATATTAATCTGCTACTGGCAACTGGCCGTCAGAGCACAGAAAGGCTGCATTATATACACTTAATAAACATGCAGCCTGTCATCTGAGACCAGTGTGCTGTGCTGTATCTGTCTGCCTTCTGAACGTGATGTGCAATGCAGTAACTACCTTCAGTGTAAGCATAGTGTATAGTACAGTCTGAGAGCAATGTGTGGGAACTGACTGGATATCTCCTGATTTGGTTTAATCTTCAGTCTAACAAAGTCTTATATTTTACATTATTTTATCCTGTGGCTAGTCTTGTCTTACAATTGCTCTCAGCATCAATAACACTCATGAAGCAACATTCACTCCAGAGCTTTGATCATAGTTAATTATATTTTAATAGAGTAGACAATTAGTTAATGATGAAACACAGAAGGAATTAAATTGATGCTTCCAGCTCATCTTAAATTCTTCCTTCATATATGGTCTGCCTGAAGGCAGGGCCTGGGTTCTTTGCCTGCTTAATTCTGAGCTGTTTTCTTGGTAATTTTTGTTAGCGGTGGCTTGCCATTGCTTCCCACTCTCAGGGGCAGGGGTTGAGGAGGCAACTCCCAAGTATACCTTTGTTGAAACAAAAATCAAACTCACATACATTTGGCACCAATCCAAACCACATGCTAATCACCTAGCTGATTCTGCTAACAGGCTTCCAAATTGGTGATAGGCTTTGCCGTTATCTAACAACCATAGTGCTGTTCCATATTTCTTCAAACTAATCAGCATACCCAAAATATCATCACTCATACTGTAAATCTTTGTTGGACTGGCTAAAATGTTAACATCTTTAGCATAGACACATAACGTACAGCTAGAAGATTGCTTAAGGAGTAATTTTTGTGCATTTGCCTCGGCCTTCTGAATTTGGAATTTAGGAAGTTTATTAAGTTTGAGTTCAAATCATAATTATTTTCTTAACATTTTTATTCTTGTCAAATTAAGTGGTGGTGGTGCTTTAACAAGGAACACTTTTCATTTCAAGTATCATTGCAACATCCAGTTGCCTGTCCCCCATCTTAAAGGTTCATTCTCCAAATGAGTTATGTATGGCTCTGAAACTCCACAGAAACAGCATTCTGTCACCAAGTCACCCTTTATTTACACATGGAGAGCCCTTGACACCTATCCAGCTCCCTCAGAGCCTGCTCTCAGAGTGAACAGAATCTCTGACATTCCTGTTCTTATCTGTCAGCCTGGGCTCCCGATTGTATCAAATTAACAGTCACAATCAGGGAACTCATATTCAGTGAGGTCTACCTGGCTGACTTCATTACCAACTACCTGATGAAGTAGCAGTGCTCTGAAAGCTTGTACTTCTCAATAAACCTGTTGGACTATAACCTGGTGTTGTGTGAATTTAACTTTGTCCATTTCATTACCATTACCATTGCTACAGGCCCCACTTCCACAATCAGCTGTAACTAAATCAATCCAGATTTTCAAGCTAGCTGTATTGCTGTGGGCCAGTATCAATTTGATTGATCAAATGAATGGCATGGGGGCTCAGTGGTTAGCATTGCTGCCTCACAGTGCCAGGGACCTGTGTTCGATTCCTGCCTCGGGTGACTATCTGTGCGGAGTTTGCACATTCTCCCCGTGTCTGCGTAGGTTTTCTCCAGGTGGTCTGGTTTCCTCCTACAATCCAAAAAGATGTGCTGGTCAGGTGAATTGGCCATGCTAAATTCCCCATAGTGTTAGGTGCATTAGTCAGGGGTAAATATAGGGTAGGGGAATGGGTCTGGGTGGGTTATTCTTCAGAGGGTTGGTGTGGATTTGTTGGACCGAAGAGCCTGTTTCCATACTGTTGGGAATCTAATCTAAAACCTCAACCTTTTAAGCGAGGTAGAGAACACAGTTTGAGGATGAGCTTTGGAGGTCTAATTCCAGATCTGTTAAACCTGGAATTGCAGGTTTAAATTTAGCCCATCTTGAAAAGGTGATGTTTTCCAGGAGTTTAGGCTTTTGTGTAACTTCTGTTTCTCACAAAGCTTCTTGGTCAAAGTTACTTCTTCAAACTAAATATTAAGTCCCCATGTTGAAAAGGATCCGTATTTGGCTGAGAATATGTGGCAGAGGGATAAAATCTTCTCTATTTGCCATCTCTTGGCAAAGTTGTTACTGTCTTCTTTCACATAGAATATCTGATTGATATAGAAGTTTCTTAATATGTTTACAATGTAACTAAGGTATATGCCTGGATATTCCAATGGCCAGAAAGTCTCTGGACCAGGGCACTGGAGTTGCCCATCAGGACCCTACCACAATTACCACCTCTACCACACACTTTGCAAGCCCTGATATTCCACTGGCCACCTTGCCTCATTAGCTGGCTCCCTCCCTTCCCCTCCCTCACCACCGGACCTTACATTTGCACCATTGCTCGCCAGCCTCGATATCTCTCCATCCTTTCCACTGGCTCCTACACGTTCCCCATAGACAGCCAGCCCTAATAACATTACTCACTGGCCCTGACATATACCACTGCAACCCCCAATTATCCTATATCATAGGGTGTGGAGCCATAGAATCATACAGCACGGAAACAGGATCTTTGGTCCAACTGGTTCATGCTGACCATGTTCCCAAACCAAAGTTTCCCATCTGCCTGCACTTGGCCCATATCCCTCCAAATGATATGAACAGAATGGCAAACCAACTGTGATTGGAATATCCGGGCTATTATGTTTTAAAGGAATCTTTTGACCCACGTCCTGTGAGAATATATTATTACTATGTCAATATATTTAATAACCTGGAAAAGTCATTTAAAAGTAGAGAGCAGGATTTTCCACTTCAATGGTATTGGTGAAACATTGTGAGATCTTTCTGATTGTTATGTCTTATCCACACTGCGAAGGCAGCAAGAGAATATATTATGCAATCAGTTATCAATTCTGAACGCATGTAATGACAGTTCTGTTAAGAGTTGGAAATTGGAGGGATTCTTATCCCTTCTCTTCAAATTCTCAGCCAAAAGCAGATTCCTACAAATAGGAGCTAACTCTAGTCTGAGATTTTCCAACCTTTACTTTTAACTGTGGGCTGAAGTGTGAAAATGTCATCAGTGAAGTGTTTTGGGATTGCTGATGTAGACACTCTGAGCCAACTTTCCAAATTCCTTAAATATGAAGCTAGGGGTAAAAGTTCCAGCTGAGCAAGGAATGATCCTAGCATTTGCTCTCTTTATTTTTCATGTATACAAACATTCTGATCTGTAGGTCATTTTTATTGCTTTCACAGGACCACAAGCAGCCTTATTAATCATGGTGTGTGTGCGTGTGTGTTGAGGGCTGGATGGTGATGTATAGGGAAAGACAGAGCAGCTGCTGTCTGGTATTTAAAATTCTAGACACTCAATCTCTTTGTTCACTTCTTGAGGAATAAGCATCTTTCATCAGAAGATGATTTTGCTCTCGGGATGTTTGACCTTTGTTTTCTCATAAATGCCCTGCAGTATCTAACTTGGAGCATTATTTTAATATGTCTCTACAGATGTACCGTGGTGACAGTTCAATGTTATTTCTCATGTAGCTCTAGGATAGTTCAAAGTGATTCACTTCCTATCTCATTGAAACTGTTTTGTGTTATCTGCCCAAGGGCTCCTGGTGAAGATGGGAAATGAGTAACCAACTCACGCAAATAGCCAATGGTATACAACAGTGTTTCTCAATTACACCACCCAGGATGATCTCGGATGTGCTGAGGCAGCTATTACTACTGTGCAAATGCCTGTGTTTCCAGCCTCCAATGTGTGTTTTGTAACTGGCTTCAGGTCTAATTGCTCATTTTTAGATAATTTATGGCTCAGAACTGAATAAGTGGGTGAGACTGATTTGGGAAACTAGACACTGTCCCCAATCTAAAAGTTAAAAATCACACAACAGCAGATTATAGCAGCCCTCTGAAAGCTAGTGCTTCCAAATAAACCTGTTGAACTATAACCTGGTGTTGTGTGATTTTTAACTTTGTCCACCCCTGTCCAACACTGGCCCCTCCACATCATGGCCCAATTAAAAAAGCAGGTGGTATAAATCAGATTTATGCAGTTTAAACCCAGTTACACTTCTTAATCCATTGAAAAGGGTAGTCTATCTGTCTGACCATCACATACTGTATCTGCTACTAGAGACAAAAAAATGGCAGATGCTGGACTCCCAAGCAGACAGGCGGGAGGCTAGAAGAACACAACAAGCCAGGCAGCATCAGGAGGTGGAGAAGTCGACATTTTGGGCGTAACCCATCTTCAGTACTGGAGTTGGGTTTAAGGGGAGTTGCAGATAAAGGGGGTGGCGGGGCAGGGTGGTAAAGTGGGGATAGGTGAAGACAGGCAGAGGGTACGACCTGGTTGATCAATGGGAGGAGTGAATCCAGTTGGTGGCTGGAAGGATTGGAAGGGAGAGGGAGGGGCTGAGAAGGGAGATGGGGGATGGGAAGGAAAGTTGTTTGAAATTGGAGAACTCAGTGTTGAGTCCCCTGGGCTGTAGTCTACCCAGGCGATAGATGAGGTGCTATTCTTCCAATTTGCAGCTTGGTTCATTGTGGCAATGGAGGAGGCCAAGGATGGTCACATCGAAAAGGGAGTGGGAAGGGAAATTAAAATGGGCGGTGACTGAGAGGTCCGGTCGGCCCCTGCAGGCCCGGATGAGATGCTCGATGAACCGTTCCTTAAGTTTATGCTCAGTCTCCCTGATGTAGAGAAGACCACATCGGGAGCACCTGATGCAGTAAACTAGGTTGGAAGAGAGGCAGGTGAACCTCTGTCTCACCTGGAAGGATTATTTGTGGCCCTGGATGAGGTGAGAGGGGTGGCGGGGGGGGGTGTACTGGCAGGTTTTGCATCTCTTCCAGTTGCAGGGGAAGGTAGCTGGTGGTTTGGGGGAGTTGTTGGGGAGACTGTTGAAAGGAACAGTCCATGCGGAAGGCAGAGAGGGATGGGAGGAGAAGATGTTCCTGGTGGTGGGGTCTAGTTGGAGTTGGCGGAAGTGTTTAAGGATGACCCATTGGATACGGAGACTGGTGGGGTAGTACATGAGGACAAGGGGTCTCTGTCTTTAATGCGTTTGGAGGAGGTGGTTTAGAGGGGTGGAATGGAGAATGAGGTGGTGTGGTGGAGTGCTGTCTGGATGACAGGGAGGAAAAGCATGTTGTTCAAAATAGGTGAACATCTGGGATACATTGGAGTGAAATGTGCTTTCCTTGTCTACCTATTTGGAACAGCGTGCTTTTCCCTCCACCGCATCTGCTCGACTGATCAGACATTCCATTCCCAAGCCTCCCAGATGTCCACCTATTTCAAACAACATGCTTTTCCGCCCTCTGTCATCCAGACAGTCCTCCATCACACTGCCTCCATCCCTGTTCCACTGCTCTAAAAGCCTCTATTCCAGTTGCAATAAAGACAGAATCTCCCTTGTCCTCACCTAACCCCCCCCCCCCCCTCGTCTTCGCATCCAATGCATCATCCTTGAACACTTCCACCAAGTTCAACTAGACCCCACTGTCAGGAACATCTTCCCCTCCCTTTCCAACATGACCATCCTTGGCCTCCTCCATTGCCACACTTCAAATTGGGGCAACAACACTTCATCTTCCATTTGGGCAGCCAACAGCCTGGAGGGCTCAACATCGAATTCTCCAGTTTCAAGTAACCTCTCTTCCCATTCCTTAACTCCCTTTCCAGACCCTCCCCCCTCCCTGTCACCAATCGGATTCATTCCTCCCATTGACCAACTAGGTCATACCCTCTGCCTGTCGTCACCTATACCCCACTTCACCACCCTGCAGCCACCACCCCCTTTATCTGCAGTTTCCCTTACACCCACTCTCAGTCCTGAAGAAGGGTTACACCCAAAATGTCGACTTCTGCTCCTCCTGATGTATCTGCAAATAGGCACCCTTTGGAGCCTGCTGGTAAAATCAGGATTTGAAACCTCCAGAATACTGCGATGAATTATTCCCCCCACCCCCCTGTCTCCAGTGAGCTGTCTGCACAGTTCATGAGGCCGATGATATCATATTCCAACATGACATCACCCAACATGTCTCAGTCCTACCTACTACGAAACACCATTTCTGCTACCCTTCACTTTCCTCCCTGGTTCTGTCACCTCAGAAGTTCCTCTTGATCCTATCTTTGCTTTCCTCTTCTTCCTTATCAACATACTGCCTCTCAGCTATCGAATTAACAGGCATGAGACTTGTTTCCAAGTATGTTCTTCAGTATTTTAGTACTTCTCTGACTCCTTAGTAACTCCTATGTTATGACACAGCTAGGCTGAAAGTTGCAATTAATAATCATTGCCTCTAGCAAGGTCGGAACAGGAGTAATCCATTCAGCTCATTGAGCCTGCCCTGGAAATCAATACAATTGTGGCTGGTCCAACACTTCAGCGCCTTTTACTCACCCCATCCTCCTATCCCTTTCCACTAATGGTAATCAGAAATCTATCAGTCTCTACCTTAAACATACACAAAGTCTGTCTCTCCACGTCCATTCACATTCCAAGGGTTCACAATTTCTGAACAAAATAATTTCTCCTCAACTCAGACCTAAGTGGCATCCCCCTTATTTTTAAATTGTGTTCCCTGCTGGACTCCTTAGCCAGGGGAAACACTTTGCCTACATCTACCCTTGAAGTATTTTGTAAGTTACACTGAGATCGCCTCTCGTTCTTCAAAACTGTGGATAATATGAACTCGGTTTTCCAGGACAGTCCTGCCATCCCTGAATAAAACCTGGTGAACCTTTGTTGCAGTCCCTTTATGGCAATAATATTTTTTCCTGAGATGAGGAGACCAAAACTATACAAAGTAGTCCAGATGGAGTCAAACCAATCTCCTTTACAACTGAAGCAAGACTTCACTGCTCCTGTACTCATATCATCTTGCAATAAGGCTAGCATTCCTTTAGCTTTCCTAATAGATGCTGTACCTGGATGTTAGCCATCCAGGACTTATTGTCAAGGATGCCTAGGTTCCTTTGGCCTACTCTACCTCGTGTCATTTACAAGACATTCTGCACATCTGTTTCCCTGCCAAAATAGATAACTCCACATTTTTTGAGATTATGTTCCATCTGACATGATTTTGCCTATTCGCTATGCCTGCCTAAATCCTCCTGAAGCCACTTAACATCTTCCTCACAACACTCATTCCAATTTAGCTTTGGATCATCTACAAATTTGGGAAACTTGCATTTGGTCACCTCATCCAAATCATTGATATATATTATGAACAGCTGGGGCCCAAGTCCTAGCAGTATACCACTCGTCACAGCCTAGTGTCACAAGAATAGCCCGTTTGTTTCCTATTCTCAGTTTTCTGTCTGTTAGCTGATTACTAATGCATCCTATTCCATGTGCTTAAATTTTTCTAACCAGCCCCCTGTGGAGGACTTTATTAAAAACCTTCTGAAGATCTAATCAAACTATGTACATTGGACTTCCATCAGTGACTCTGTTCTTCCCTGCCATTCCAAGGCCAAGTGGACTTACTCAGAAATTAAGCCATGATTTAAACTCCCAATCCTATCCTTAATTGGGATTGATTTACCATATCCACCAGAGTCTCAGTACCTCTGCTACTAAAAACCCATTTATAGACATGATTATTCCAACATTCTCTTGCCAATGTCTATGAGCTTTAACTTGATCAAATCTGTGCTGTGATATCCCATTCCATTTGCCATTACAGTTTCCATGCTGATGACTTCCCAGCACAGAAATAACCCTGTGCTTGTTTAGAAAACACTGTTTCACTCTATTTTTCGTTTGCTCCAGCTTTGAGTCACCTCCTGTATGCTCTGTTACTTTTGTCTCTGGCTTCTTGTGCATTGCTCCATAACCATCGTTTACCTTAAATTTGTTGGCAATTTTCTCAGCTCTTTCCTTGGGAACACCACATCTCTCAACCTTCAATCTGTCTAGAAATCTTCTGAACATCTATATTTTTAACCAATCTTTCACTAAGGATTTTAATCTTTTCCTTCCTTGATTATTTTTACAGAGGTAGTTAGCTTCTCTAGAACTAGGGAGCTGAAAGGTTATTGGTGCTAGGTGTGCATTGTAGTGGTTCCACACAAGTTGTGTTGCAACCTCAGCCAGTCCATTGGTGGTAGGTATAAGTTGAGGGATTCAGTTCAAAAAGCTGTTAAAATGAAATATTTTCACTAGTATACATTTTATTCCTTTTTTGGAAACATTGTCCCATTTGTTACTGGTTGCAGACAGCTGAGTATTTAACTCATTATTTGGTCTAGACAAACCACAGACACTTTCTCTCAACATCACATTGTGTTTGATTAATCCGTGCTGATGCCTTCAACTCCACAAGATGAGTCAAATCCACCAAGTACTGTACAGACAGCTCCTTGAAAATTCAATCTATTGTTATCATTAGGATTTTAACAGACTGTAATGAAGGAATATATCTTCTCGCACTTTTATTCTGAAAGTGAAAAGCACCCTATTACACATTTCTAGAACAAACACAGAATGCTAGAGAAACTCAACAGGGTAAGGTACTGTTGATACTAACCCTGCTATTGAAGCTTTAAGTAATAGGAATGATTTGGCAATCTACACATAATTGGGCCATATTGGTTTAACTACAATTTTTCCTGCCTGTAATAGGATATCAGTTAGGTATGTATGTTACGTACTGTGCTATCATTATGAGACAGGTTCTTTTTTTTTACAATTGAGACAGGATTATCATATAGGAACAACTTCCAGTTCATTAAATTTATATTTCCAACATCAAGTGCAGCAATGTTCTGGGAAATGCAGTTTCACGAATGTGATATCAGCACTGCTCCTCTGCACTTTAAACAGCGACAACACACAAGATCAGTTGTCAAAGCCTCCACCGTGTTTGGGTCTATCAACATCAGAAAACCTTTCAGACAATTGGAAACAAAAGCAGAAATTGCTGAAAACAATCAGCAATATCTGAAGAAAGAACAAGCTGCTGATCATGTAAAGTATCGATGTAATGTGGCTGATAATGTAATGATGGTTATCTTCGTTTGCTAAAGTTTTAAGCTCCGAAAAGCTCTTCAGGCCTCTCTGTGTCTCTACCTCTCTGTGCTCCTTAATGAGGCTCTTTAATGCCTACTTTTCTAAATGGGCTTTTGGTTGTCTGCCCAAATCACTTCACTATCACTGGGTCAAATTCCTGGAACACCCTTCTTAATAGGGTTGCTGTATCTCCATCCAAAGACTGCAGTGGTTTAGAAAGGCAGCTCATCACCTTGGCAGTTAGGAATGGACAGTAAATGCTGCTATAGCCAGTGATGCTCACGTCCTACGAGTGAACAAAAAAAAAATCATCTTTTGTAGTTCTGGGTCAAGTTTCACTTGAAACACTCCTCTGAAGCATCTTGGGATGTTTATTATGTTAAAAGTGCTATATAAATTTAAGTTGCTGTCATTCCTATTAACACTTCATGTCAGTTTATTTTTCTGTGTTACTTACCACTAACTTGGCAAGAAGTTATCTAGAGTCAAAAAATGTGGCACTTGAAAAGCACAGCCAATCAGGCAGCATCCGAGGAGCAGGAGGGTTGACATTTCGAGCATACGCTCTTCATCAGGAGTCTTCATCGACATTCCTGATGAACAGCTTATGCTCGAAACATTGATTCTCCTGCACCTCGGATGCTGCCTGACCGGCTGTGCTTTTCCAGTGCCACACGTTTTAACTTTGATCTCCAGCATCTGCGGTCCTCACTTTCTCCAAGAAGCTTTCTAGCACAAGTACCCACTGAATCCTGGTTCTTCAGCTTCTCTAATAGGATGCTTTTTTCACATTTGGTTGCTAAGAGCATTTTTGAGGTTATGCATGAATATTTGAGAGTAGCAATGTACCTGCTTCCTGACCCAGGTTTTTGGTATGAGAGATGGAAGGTTAATCAGGTAGTAAGGTGCCAAAGAAAGAAACAAAGAAAATTCTCTTCACAATAGGTGCACAGTGGCACAGTGGTTAGCACTGCAGCCTCACAGCACCAGGGACCTGGGTTCAATTCCTGCCTTGGGCAACTGTTTGTGTGGAGTTTGCACATTCTCCCCGTGTCTGTGGGGTTTCTTCTGGGTGCTCTGGTTTCCTCCCACAGTCCAAAGATGTGCAGGTTAGGTGAATTGGCCATGCTAAATTGCCTGTAGTGTTAGGTGAAGGGGTAAATGTAGGGGGGTGGGTTGCTCTTTGGAGGGTCGGTGTGGACTTGTTGGGTTGAAGGGCCTGTTTCCACATTGTAAGTAATCTAATTTGACCAATATTTTTAACCAAAACTGCATGAAATATATTAGCCATAATGTTTATTATTTCATTAAGATTTTAGAGAGCCTTTGACTCACAGGTCATGCTATGTTGTTTTAAGTTACCTGATGCTACCACTATAATTTGATTCAACACCAGGTTATAGTCCAACAGGTTTAATTGGAAGCACTAGCTTTCGGAGCGACGCTCCCTTCACCTGCTGAAGGAGCGTCGCTCCTAAAGCTAGTGCTTCCAATTAAACCTGTTGGACTATAACCTGGTGTTGTGTGATTTTTAACTTTGTACACCCCAGTCCAACACCGGCATCTCCAAATCATTACTACTATAATTTGAAGCAGGGTCAAAATAACTGCTTTTTCAAGAGTTCTTCTTGAAATTTTCTTCAGGCTCCTTTTTGATTTTCATTGTCTAATTTTTCATTTTCAGAGGCTACCTTTTCATTCTCATTAACACTTTCCCCAGTTGATATCATAATTTAGTAATATTACCTTCTTTATTTGTGTTGGTGGATAGAGTATTTGAATTCACATAGAAGCAAAAGCTGAAGAATTCACCAATATCCTTAATTTATCAACTATCCATTAAACTTGAAACTACACCACACAAAGAAAGCATTAAGTTTTTGACACCGCAACATTTAAATTAGCACAAGCAACAGGCATAAGTTAATTTTTTTCTCTCAAAATAACTAGTGCACACTTCTACACACACAAAGCTATCACCCTAAATGTCCCTTCTGCAGACCAGTGAGGTTGCTATTGATATATTCCCATTGTATGTATACAAAGTTAGAACATTTTAGTCAGAAAGTTAATAGTCAAAGGTTTAGATTTAACAATTGAGTGTTCACTACAATACTATTCCGTTCATTTTTTTCCCCTTGTAGCTGTTCTTGAGAACCTAAGGAATCCCTCTCGCACTTGCAGATTCCCTCCACCCCATCTGTTACAGCCTCCCTCTGGCCCTCATCCTCCTTGGAATCTCCCTCTCCTCCTCAACTGCTTTGCAGCCTCACTCTTTCTCTCAATTCCCAGAAAAAGGTGGCTTTAGCTCCCCTAGCCATTCCCTTAGTTACACTTCTAAGCACTTATAGCTCTTCCAATCAAAGCTGTTTTGTTCCCATGTTTACTGAACCAGCCTCTGACTGGAGCGGCAGCTCCTCTCCGATTTTTGTGTATTCAGTTTACAGTGGTAACTTTTCTCAGATTGATCGTTTCCGTGATTGAATTTTCCTGTGCGTTTGATGGCTTTTGGAGAGAATTCGCCCACTGCCTTTGTGTATCATGAGGCCTACTTTGAACTGTGCCTCAGCAGGAATGAGTCACTCTGGGATTGAAAGATCAAATTAGAGGAAATAGTAAACTTGTATAGAAACGTTCATTGAACCTTGAATGATAATTCTCTTTGAATGGATACCTTGATAGTTTAAAACACATATCGCCTGCATGAAATGCCGCAGTTAACTGTTTAACCAGTTTAGCACATTGCTGGATTGATTGATCATATTGAGAATATTAGTTATAGCTACTTTTCTTGCAAGGGAGTTGATAAATGAAAGATCCTGTAGGTGTGATGCTTTTTCTGTTGACACACATTCCCCAGGGCTCTCACTGTCTGTCTTCTACATTGTTGCTTCTTTGTGTCCAACATCTCCACTCATTGTTAATGCTATCAGACCTTTTCCTAACAATTCCACTCTGTTTTCATCAAATTACTTTCAAATTGCAAACCTTCAGTGCTCACCTAATTTAGTCCACTGAGTGCACGACTCAATCATCACATTTGCATGACTTTCATTTGGAGAAATTAATATTTTGTGTCTTTCAATCCTGAAAGTTTCACTGCTCCTTGTTAATTCTAAGTAATGGATCCATCCTGCCCCCTTGTCCTCACAGTGACATTCTTGTCTTTGTTATTTCTTCTTATGTCACATAGGGCTCTCGCCTTTTCTCTACAGTGTCCAAAAAGCTGGATTTCTGCTATCATATCTAATGATCCCTTTCTGTCAGTAACTCAACTTTCATATGCCTCAGTCTATCTTGGGGTGATGTGGCATTTTGCAACAACTCGCAAACAGGATCTGTCTCTAAGCCTGACATGATAAACAATATGCTTTTTACCTTTGGTGTCTTTCACTTGCAACAGTTGTTACCTCCAAATCATAAAATTTTCTTGGTATTACTACAGACAGTGCTCCCTTGGGTCTCACTCTTCTAAGAAGGTTGTGAGTTCGGATTTCATCCTAGAGACTAATCTAGCCTGGCATTTCAGTGCAACACAAAGTAAGCATTGTTTTTTCAGAGGTGCATCCTCTTGTGTACATTGCTTACTGAATGTAAAAAATTCTGTGACTGTATTGGAAAGGTGAACGGACGGTGCTCCTCAATGTTCTGACAGCATTTGATCCTTAACCAGCACAAGAGGCAAGAGATTAAGAGGCCATTCATCTCATTGCTATGTGTATTATGGATACAGTGTTTACCATCGTTTTTAGAATGACTGCACTTCAAAAGTGCTTCATTTGTTGTGATGTTCACCTTCTATAATGCACAAGTCAGGTGTGGGATGAAATACTGGCTATTTGCCTGAATGGTCTGCCTCGAAAAAACTTTCAACCTTGATGCCATCAAGCATAAAGCAGCCAAATAATTGACATCCCATTCATCAACATTACCATTTAGCAGCAATGGGTGCCCCCTAAAAGATGCACAGCAACAAAGTGCCAAAGCTCCTGTGACTTCACCTACTAAACCAGTGACCTCCACAAACTAAAGAACAAGGGCAGTTGGTATATGGGAACACCACCACCTGAAAGTTCTGCTCCATATCATGCACCATCCTGACTTGGAATAATGTCACCTTTTCTTCAGGGGAAGATGGGGGTCACAATCCTGGAACTCCCTCCCCAGTAGCTTATATAGTATATACTTCAACCTTAGGTCTGCAGTAGTTTAAGAAAGTGGCTTATCTCCACTTTTTTATGGCCAATTAATGATGAACAACAAATGCTGAACTTGCCCATAATGCTAACATCACATAAGTTAATATAAAAAGAAACATTAAGGGCAGTTAACGATGACATGCAAAAAGCTTTACAAATGTAAATTTTACCTTCCTTGCTCCTTTTGAACTTCAGATGTGTTGATTAGCTTGCCTTTTTTTTTGAAATTAATACACATCTCAATCTCCAATTGTAACTAATTATCTTACAGAATGTCCAAGGGTTGGAACTTCTAGCCTCCCTCAGGCTGACTGCAGTCTTCATGTTTTAGAACCTAAGGTGATGTCACTCAATTGCTGATTTAACTCTTCGCCACTTTCAAACTTGATGACACTTCACTTTCTTTTCTCGATCTAAACTGAAATGAATTCATGTTTATTTGAAACCAGAATTCTGATAAATCCTAAAGATGTTAAAACTTGCTTCTATTAAGTATTTAATTGATGTGTTGTTAGTAATAGAGATAATGTTGTGTTCCATTTATGGGGGAATGTACTTACATTCTCTGGAGTAAACTGCAGTGATTATTTGTGTTATGTGAAATGCAAAAACAAAAACAATTTTGGATTTAGCAAAGCTAACAAAATCTTCATTGGCTATTACTAAGCTCTTAATTGCTTGGACTGTTGCATATATTATGCAGAGTGCACTGGTGCTAATGCAGCTATTAAATTTAATATATTTAAATTTGTTTTGTTTAGAAGCTACTAGTTCAAAGCAGTCCTTATATGTTAATTCAAGCAACTTGTTTTTATGTTTTCCTGAGCAGCTTCTAGTTATCCCTTTTGGATAAAATCTATCGTCTCCCAAGTCCTTGTGCCACTTTTGCTGGGATATGATTAGTTGCAGAGGGAGAGCTCAAGTCAGCTGTGGATAGATTTTGATCTATGTCCAACTTTCTGTCCTGTATACTGAAATAAATAACGCTTTGCTGGGATACAGGCACTTGCCCTCATTATATTTAATCAGTTCCTCTTTCTGCGGTTGAGGTGCAGAGGTTTTGGTTGGACATTCCCAGGTTGTTACCCACCCCTCCTGCACCCGGCCCACAGCAGTTTTGACAGGCCCCCCGTCTTTGGCAGTTGGACAAGAGTTGGTCTTCATCTGTTTCAACAGGCTGCAGTCCTCGAAGGTTTTGACAGGTCCCCAGCTCTTGGTAGTTTTGACAAGCCTCTGGTCCTTGGCATTTATGGTAGTAGCCTCCCTGCCAATCCTTGGCAGTTTGGCCTGTTTGTGAAACCAAGAGGCTGTAGAATGAACTTTGTCTCTTCTTTTAATACATAATTTATGTAATTAAATGGTTCTGTTCTTGTGGTGACTTATACACATTTTACTGTATTTTCACAAATACAAGTAACAAAAAAATTCTCTCTGTCTATCTCCAACAGCCAGCTCAGAACACTGCAAGGATAAAATCTGGAATGCACATGGTTTTTATGGCCCTGCTGCCCATTATCTTAATCAACTGATATGTCTAAGTGCTTGGCTATATCCTCTAATGTTTCAGGTCACTCTCCTAAGGCGGTCCTCAAATCCCTGTAGGACATATTGTAGGCTGTAATTGTCAAATGGTGGGCTTGGGTCTGCTCCAAGTTGATTAATTTGGTCGAGGATAAGCGATTTGGTCCCCATGGAGTAGATTCCAGTGGTGTGCAATGAGGGGGGAGCATAGTTCCTTAACAGCAGCAACTAATCCCAAGTGCAATGTTAATGCAGCAATTGTTTTGTGAGGCTCCAACAGGGTGACAATCAGATGACCTATTAACAGAATCCTGAACAACTGCTATGGTCCCTTCAAATTGCTCCTTTTAATCTTTAATGTCACACCAAATCCCCAGTTAGCATATTTTCAGATGAATAAAGTAATCCCCAGAGGAGCTTGCCAAGCCGTGAAGTGAGTTATCTGAATCAGGCAAGACAAGTTGGTTCATGCTGATCTCTCCCAGGGAGGTTGCACAATGACGGAAAGAGAAGACGCTGTTTTTGGTACATTTGCTCAAAAACACTAAGAGGGGATGTGTTCGGTTTCCAGGTGATCAGTAATTTTATCTGAAGGCCTGAATGGTTCAGTGCTTTCTAACCCTGCAACTTGAGCTTTCCCTTCAGCTGGAAGGACAGGAGTGGCATTTCTCCAGAGCCAGTGTCAGTTTATGATTAGCCTAACCATAGCAACAGTGACTTCCCTTCAAAGGAACAAAAACTAATTGTAATTTTAAAATGTAACTTCTGCTTGTCTTTTGCTAGAGGGTAACTAGGTAAAGCAAAGAGCTGCTCTGAAAACCAGGTCTGCTGAAGAACTGAGGAGTAGCCTTGAAGCTGAGCTGGTTTAATCCATGTCCGAGTAAATCGGGATTTGTGTTGTGACTCTCCATAATGAAGAAGGGCTCATGCCCGAAACGTCAATTCTCCTGCTCCTTCAATGCTGTCTGACCTGCTGCGCTTTTCCAGCAACACATCTTCAGCTCATAATGAAGAGAGTGCCTGTTCCACCAGCAGACTGGGTGGTGTTAATCATTTCCAGTTTCAGACAAACATTTAATCACTTCTATAAAAGCAATTTGCCAGACAACCCAATCAACATCCCTCAAGTCGCCCTCCCTCCTCTTCAGAAGAAAAGTAACTAGTCAGCTAGCTTATAGGAGGACCTGCTCGTGTGTAAAATTCACTGCTTGCTAACATGAGGGACGATACTTCAAAAGTAATCCATCTTCTATAAGTGCGCGAGGATGTGATAAACCTTTCTGTTTGTACAATAGTTGTTTTTCAGAATTATTGGGCCTACTTTGTTGACTTTCATTGAGTTGACTTGACAGAGCTCTGTGTCGTGCTTTTTGAAAGTACGTGAATGAACTTGACTAGGCTATAAGAAATTAAAACCTCCAACCGCAGAGCCTGGACACATTGTTAACTACTGGCAAAATCAGTGCAACACTCAGAGGGTTGATGATTGTGGAGAGGATATTAAAGGGAGAAGAAACTGGTTTCTTGCTACATCAAGGAGCTGGTGACATTTATGTTTATCTCGTATGACCCTTTTATGAGCAGCAACTTGGATAAAGATGTAGATTAACAAGCAAAGGAGGATGAAATGATAGTGCAAACTTGTCACAAGAGTAACAAATGAGATAACCAGTGTGTAATCTGGTTACAGATTTCCCATTCTTATTAATATATACATTGTACACGCTATAGATTGTCAAGGTTTTCTTGAGTCGAATGCTTTTTCCGTTTAAGCATTGATGGTATATGTCCCAGGTCTTTTGAGTGAAAAACAGTTTGTTTTGTTTCTATAACTGGAAATGAGAACTGAGCAAAGTCGGATTTCAGACCTGAATCTCGACTATGAACTGTTTTCACTGATTTGCATTCAGAGTCTTGAGCAATTTTGTACTGCATTGACCCAAGAGTGCCTTTATATATTCCATTATCATTGTGAATGAAGGTACTGAGTCTATGCATGCCCAACATTAGGTAAATGGAGTATTGTCTCTGGTCCAAATTTACTGTATTTAACAACCTGGAGTCAGCTGATCACAGCCTGCTAGTGAAAAGATACGTTCTAATTATTGCTGCAGACCAACTTGAGGTGAACATCAGACAATTAAGTTGGGACTACAGGCATCAGCTTATCTATCTGCAAGCCAGATGAAACTCAGTCCAAGAGTCAGAGCTCCCCATCACTTGAGCCTGCCCTGCTAGAGCTGGCTATGTGGACTGGCCCATTTGATAGAATGTAGCTTCTTGAAGAGAGGTACAACTGATCTAATTATCCACCATTCTGCTGTAAATGCTTGTGTGCATTCTTTGAGTAAGCATGGTGTTGGAGTAGCACCACCTTCCATGAATAGGAGTTGGGGGGGTGGGGGGATGTGGGGGGAGGGTGGGCATTAGTAGTGACAGGTGGAAGTGAGGAAGTGAGTATTGCAGATGCTGGAGATTAGAGTCAAGAGTGTGGTGCTTGAAAAGCACAGCAGGTCAGGCAGTATCCAAGAAGCAGGAGAATAGTAGTGACAGGACAGCTCCTTGGGAAAATAGAGAGATAAAGAACAAACAATAAAAATCAGGATGAAATAAACTCAAAATATCTGAAGCATATACTGGAACAACAAAAAAAAAATCTCTGCGTCTATTGGCATATGTAAAGATGCCCACCCCTATTTCTTAAAATTTATTTTATGTCTTTGAGAGGAGAGGGTTGCAGTGTTATGAACCATTCCAGGCAACCATTATCTAGTTCTCCTGTTTCAATCCATTTAAAGGTTGTACAGAAATAGCCTTTGGTGACCCGTTAAATTTTAATGATTTTCTTTCTTTCTTCTGTTCACAGTTGAACACTTCTCTCTATGTCAGGCCTTTATTGAAACAGCAAGGCTAAGGTGACTGTTTCTTAGTTCACGCTGACTCTCGTTTCCTCTCAGGGTATCCATTGTTGCAATGATTGTTGTTTCCTGCCACACTACAGCAATACCTGGTACCACTGCAGTGATTGATTTTCAGTTCATTGATACCTTTAATCAGTTCCATGTCACAATCTGGTCCTTCGAGAATGGGTTGTATTGAAAAATAACTTCGCTCCTCCTAAAAAGTACATCATTTCTAATCAAACTTACATTCTTTTAAATTTGATAATTTTTGTGCTTGAGATCTCCCCATCCATAAATTTTCCAGTTCCTTGTTGAAACTTATCTCTTCAATGATACAAAGATTGCACACCTCTCAATTTGAAGCAAACATTTTTTTGTTAGGTGAGGGATTTAAAGGTTATGGAACAAATATAATCGGACAATAGTCTAGCTGAATGGCAGAATAGTGTAGAGAACCTGAATTGGTTATTTATTTTCCTACGTTACTCCACTAACTCTCCTGCCCTGCTCCTGTTTGTTCTGATTTACAACTATGTAGCACCGCAGGATGTTGATTAAAGTTTGTTGTTCCTCATATATTCAAAAGAGTACTGTATTTAAAAAAACCTTTGTAGCCTTGAGCACTTACATCAAAGACTGAAACCTGGGTCTGTAGATGTGAAGGATCTCAAAACAAACGAGTCATTTTACGAAATTTCTATTCTAGCTTTTTTTCTCTCAAGCAGTAAACTGTTATTCAGATCGGCAGCTTAGTTTCTCAGTATTACCTCATGAGTTTTCTGAATAATATAGTTCTTTTTAACATTAGTTTTCAGTTTACTTCATGTCCACCACCACCACCTCCACCAACCCTCCCAAAATAGTGCAGTTGGGGATGAAAAATAAGAAATGTCTGTTGCACAAGTTTAATTTCCCTTTAACCTTTGTTGTATTTATCAAGGACAACAATATAAACTTTTAAACCAAATTATTGAACAATTAGAAAAATAAGTTTTAGTATAAAACTCAGCAAAATCACTAGTGATTTTACTCTGATTCATCTGTCCTTCTCTGGAAATTATTTATTGGATAGAGTAGTATATGATCTCATAGGTTGAGGTGTATATGTTCTGCCTAAGCCCGCTTTCTGTTCTAAGTCTGTTACATTTAATCTTCTGTCGTTTCTTCTAATAATAACATGTTATGTCTGTTATCTAAGGGATTCTGGATTAATGGTACTGGAAGAGCACAGCAGTTCAGGCAGCATCCAAGTAGCTTCGAAATCGACATTTCGGGCAAAAGCCCTTCATCAGGAATAAAGGCAGTGAGCCTGAAGCGTGGAGAGATAAGCTAGAGGAGGGTGGGGGTGAGGAGAAAGTAGCATAGAGTACAATGGGTGAGTGGGGGAAGGGATGAAGTTGATAGGTCGAATGTGGCTGTGGTAGCGAGTTTGTTTCACGACATGGTTGAAGAGCTTCAGAGCAGAGGAAATTACCTGGGAGTTGCAGTGGGAGAGGGACTCCCTGAGATTCTTGTAGAGAGAGGAGGAAAACTTCTTCAAGGCAGGCATCCTTGCAAGAGGATTCGCAGTAGGGTTAAAATCAACGAGGTAAAAACAATGACTGCAGATGCTGGAAACCAGATTCTGGATTAGTGGTCAGGGAGTCTCTCTCCCACTGCAACTCCCAGGTCATTTCCTCTGCCCTAAAGCTCTTCAAACATGTTGTGAAACAAACTCGCTACCACAGCCACATTTGACCTATCACCTTCATCCCCTCCCCCACTCACCCATTGTACTCTATGCTACTTTCTCCCCACCCCCACCCTCCTCTAGCTTATCTCTCCACGCTTCAGGCTCACTGCCTTTATTCCTGATGAAGGGCTTTTGCCCGAAACGTTGATTTCGAAGCTACTTGGATGCTGCCTGAACTGCTGTGCTCTTCCAGCACCACTAATCCAGAATCTAGTTTCCAGCATCTTTAGTCACTGTTTTTACCTTGTTATCTATGGGACCCAGCTTTTGTTGTGCTTAGTCAAATACATTGAAAACTTCCACGCAGAATGTCATTGACTCCAAGAAATATATAGCTGTCCTTTTCACCTCCACCAAGAATTTGCTGGGTGCAAAATCAAAATTGCTTTTGACTCAATGACATGTTTGATTTTGTTCATAAACTGATGATTCAAACTTTGGGAGCATTGTTCTTGCAGTCCATCACATTGGAGATGAAACAGGATGGGACAGTAAAGATGCAAGAGTCCGCATGCACCAAGCTAGGTACTGTACAGAATTAAAGTTCAATCCTTCGTGTATAACACTCTAAAAAACGATCTTTCAGCTTGTAAGTTAGAGCTCCAGTAGTTGTACACTTCAGCTGTAACATGCTTTTGGTAATCCTACCAAGATTGTGCTTCTAATGGTGCATACTGTGCTGTGATCAAATTAGTTTATTGATGCGGGAATGAGAAAGACAAATTGTAACTGACTACCTTAGAACTAGCTATTCTTGTATTTAGGTAGAAATACGTCTCAAGACAGCTTACTATAGGGATATTAGGAACATTACTATTGGCAACCAGTTTTTAAGGAACTTCTTTACAGTGCATGGAATACATGGAACTTACAAGATGGAAACAGACTGCTCTACCCAACTGCTTAGTGTTCATATTTACCCTACATTTATAATTTTTATAATAATTTGTCCTTTGACCTTATTACTCAACCCCTTGTTTTCCTTCATCCACTTATTCAATCCAGTCTGGAACATTGACAAGGTTTCTGAATTTTTTCCATTTGGTCACTGGACATGTTTGTCAGTGATAAAGTCAGCATTTATTTTTATACTTCCAAAGTAAATATCTTTGGGTTTCCTATAACTAATATTCACTATAAGCTATGCCTGCTCATATGCTGCCATTCCATGGTTCCACATATGGCAATTGATAGTGGCATTTATTTCTGCTTCCGGAAGTTAAGCTTAGAGTCCTGTGCAGCTGGAATGAAAATTAGAGGGTATACTGGTTATGCCATAGTTCTCTGCTCATCATATCCTAAGATGGGGCCATTAGGCCCAGAGGTAGGTACAATGTAGTTGCTCCACAAGACTATAAAGTCGGCATTTATTATCTAATTAGTGGCGATTTACCATTGAGAAGTTTGTGGTGAGCCGTGTGGTATTATTGTATAGATCTCATAAAGGCGATGTAACTTTGAAAAAAATAAAGAACTGAGAATACTGGAAACTAGAAACAAAAACAGAAATTGCTGGTCTGGCAGCATCTGTGAAGAGAAAGCAGAGTTGACATTTCAGGTCCAGTGACCCTTCTTCAATCTAACTTTGAGACAGTTAGTGTTGTGATTGTAACAAGGTCAGTCAGGTGAACCTCAGAGTATGGGTTTCATGATTGGAGCTGTTAACCTGGTCCAATCAGGAAGTCTTGGCTGACAGGTAAGAACAGGAGTATCAAAGATCCTGTTCACTCTGAGAGCTGGCTCTGAGGAAGTAGGATCAGTATGAAAAACTCTCCAATTGTAAATAAAGGGTGACTTGGTGACGGGATACCATATTCTGTGGAGTTACTTCAGTTAGAAGCCAATTTGACATGTGACATTCCATTATAAATATTCTTGCTTCACCCTCAGCATTCTATCAGTCTCTCAGTGCATTTCAGTCAGTGCAGTGTGTCGTCACTGAGTCAGGAATGTGGAATGTTACAGTCAGGATTAAGAAACATAACATCAGATAGCATAGAATTTAGCCTATATATAAGTCTGAGATGTTAGAATATCAGAGTCAAAATGTGTGGCGTTGGAAAAGCACGGCCGGTCAGGCAACATCCAAGGAGCAGGAGAGTTGACATTTCGAGTATAAGCTCTTCATCAGGAATGTTGGGTGGAATGCAAGAGGGTTGGGCAATAAAAGGGAGAGGGGTAGGGCTGGGGAAGGTAGCTGGGAAAGCGATAGGTAGATGAAGGTGGGGGGGTGATGGTGATAGGTCGGAAGGAGGGTGGAGCAGATAGGTGTGTCTCCTGCTTCTTGGGTGCTGCCTGACTGGCTGTGCTTTTCCAGCACCCCACATTTTAAGACCATAAGACATAGAAGTGGAAGTAAGGCCATTCGGCCCATCGAGTCCACTCCGCCATTCAATCATGGCTGATGGGCATTTCAACTCCTCTCTGCATTTTCCCCGTAGCTCTTAATTCCTTGTGACATCAAGACTCTGACATTTTGACTCTGATCTCCAACATCTGCAGTCCTCACTTCATCCCATGTTAGAATATCAGACTAGCAGTGTTGTTTGATCCTCACCCTGTTATAGGAATGATATTATAAAGCTGGAGATGGTTCAGAAAAGACTTACCAGGATGTTGCTGGGAACAGAGGATTTGAATAACAAGGAGAGGCAGAATAGGCTGGGACTTCTTTCACTGGAACATCAGAGGTTGAGAGGTAACCTCATAAAGGTTAATAAAATCACGAGGGGTATAGATAAGGTGAATGGGAGGTGTCTTTTGCCTAGGATGGGGGACCTCAAGATGAGGGGGGATATTATTAATGTGAGAAAAGAAATATTTTAAAAAGACATAAGAAGCAACATTTTTACACAGTGTGACCAGAGTGTGGAATGAATTTCCAGAGGAAGTGGTCGATGTGAGTACAGTTGCAGCTTTTAAAAGACATTTGGATAAGTACATCAATAAGAAATGATCGGAAGGGTAGGGGCCAAGCGCAGGCCTATAGAACTAGTTTAGTTTGATATTATGGTCAGTTCAGATTAGGTGGAGCAAAGGGTCTGTTTCCATTCTCCATGACTGTGTGACTCTAAAACAATCTAGATTTCAGTTCCACCTCAGGATATGATGACCACTGCGATGTGGCAGCACAGTGGCTCAGTGGTTAGCACTGCTGCCCCACATTGCCAGGGACCTGGATTTGATTCCTGCCTTGGGTGACTGTCTGTGTGGAATTTGCACATTCTCCCTGTGTCTGCGTGGGTTTCCTCCGGGTGTTCCAGTTTCCTCCCACAGTCCAAAGATATGCAGGTCAGGTGAGTTGGCCATGCTAAATTGCCCATTGTGTTAGGTGCATTAGTCAGGGGTAAGTATAGGGTAGGGGAATGGATCTGGGTAGGTTACTCTTCAGGAGGTCGGTGTGAAATTGTTGGGCTGAAGGTCCTGTTTCCATCCTATAGGGAATCTAATCTAATCAAAATGTGTCAAAACATATCTGAACAGTTTGATGTAAAAGAAAATGTCAGTTGATACTCATCTTGTGAACAAAACGTGAAAGTCGGAAACTGTCATAACAAAATGGTTTGATAGGCCATGTTAAAGCATGTCAAGAGCCAACCACATCATTGTGGTGTTGAGTCACATGAAGGTCGGGGAAAAAGATTTCCTTCCCTGAAAGTGAAACATATTGGTTTTAATTACAATCTGAGAGTTAATTGATCTCCATAACTGACAGTAATTCTTTATCTCATATTTATTGAACACTGCCCTGTTTGGTTTTGAACTCCCAGCTCAGTAATCAAGGTGCTAGCATAATCGCTATGTTACTGTTGTTTAACACTGGAAGTGAAATGAACATCCTCACAGCTCTCTATGTAAAGAGTGCTTGAGGGTTTTCTGTTCAAAATTTCATAAGCAATCACTCACTGGCTGTGATCAGATCAGAAGTTGACCTGATAGCTGCAGGAAATACTATATTCTGATTAATACAGCAGTGTAATTCTCACAGCTGAGTATTCACACAGATTACAGAGGGCCTCCAGTGGCTGAGATCTGGTACTGTATGCAACATGACAACATTAGTCAGGCCCCACCTGATCAAAGTGCCCACAGCCAAAACAAAATTGTTTTGAGTTTGAGCGAAGTGACAACACCACCATTATTGGTAGAATTAGACACTGTCACCAGAACAGATCATTCACAACATACTGATGAAGAAGTCAAAGTCTAGACTGTATCTCATACAGCCAACCTAACTGTGAGGAACACTTGCCTGAGAGCCCTCTGAACATACTTACACACTCCCAAGAGCCCTCTGCACACACTGACACACTCCCGAGAGCCCTCTGCACACACTGACACACTCCCGAGAGCCCTCTGCACACACTGACACACTCCCGAGAGCCCTCTGCACACACTGACACACTCCCGAGAGCCCTCTGCACACACTGACACACTCCCGAGAGCCCTCTGCACACACTGACACACTCGCGAGAGCCCTCTGCACACACTGACACACTCCCGAGAGCCCTCTGCACACACTGACACACTCCCAAGAGCCCTCTGTAAATACTGACACATTCCCGAGAAACGTCTGCAAATACTGACACATTCCCGAGAAACGTCTGCAAATACTGACATACTACCGATAGCCCTCTGCAAATACTGACACACTCCCGAAGAGGCCTTTGCTAGTTGGTTGGCAGTGTTATATAAAGGTGGTTATTACGAATGGTGTCAAATTGAATAATTTTAATGTGGGGAGAAGCAGCCGACAGGAATGTTCTCTCTCGCCGCTGCTGTTTACCTTGGTAAATGAGCTGTTGGCGGATGCTATCCAGAAGGACCTGAAATAGTGGCTCCAAAGGTGGGAACTGGGGAGCACTCTTTCTGTTTCTGGCTAATCCGGAAAAGTCCAAACTCCCGCTAAGACAATAAATTAAATTATTCAGGTGCTGCGGAGGTTTGCGGAATGGCTTGGATCCTTTATTTGGTGCCCAAAGCGCCCCCTAATTAAATTCACCAAGCTGCAACCTCCGCAGGATATTGGGCAGCAGGTAGATCTCCCAGATCTGAAGAGATACCAAATAGGCACCCTACTGTCATATGTAGGTGACTGGATGCATGAGGACTCAAGGTCAATATGGCCTGATGTTGAGGGCTCGCAGACAAGGTGTCCTCTCATCAATTTACTGTTTATGGACAAGATGAGATCCATGGCTGAATGTTGTGAAAGTCCAATTTCCAGCAACACATTTCCAGCTCTGATCGCCAGCATCTGCAGTCCTCACTTTCTCCTTAAGTAAATATGAGATGATTGTAGTAACATTACTGTAATATAATAATGTGGTATTATTTCTACTTTTCTGTCTTTTTGTACTTTTATAACTTTATTTTTCCTTTTGTAAAAGAGTAAAAAAAACTTCCAATAAATGCATATATCAGAAAAGAGATAATAACAGTGATTTAAGTTCAACATTTTGTTAGAGAGCAGGTTACTGTAATTCCTAGTGGTGTGATTAGAAAGCTGTTTGTACTGTTGTGTTTGTGTCAGATATGGTCAACATGTAAGGCCATTAGCTTTGTTCAGTTCAGTTCCGAGACACTGGCGTTGAGTTTAGAAGGGAGTTTGTTACTCTCCTTGTCTAGAAGAAGGATTCAGGGAACTGTTCAGGAAACATTTCATCTCTTTAGAAATGTTTAATTTGTGAAACCTGCAAGTAAGGAGAGTTTGGTTTGAAATCTGTAGGTTATTAGAACTTAGAAAGTGCAGGCTGCCACATTTGTTAATATTTGGAATGGATTCATTAAACAGTCTCCAGACTTCTTCTGGATTTGATTCTCTAATAAATAGTGTTGGCAAACAAAGGGACACTTGTTTTTTTTTGATTAGATGAGACTCCCCACAGTATGGAAACAGACCCCTTTGCCCAACAAGTCTACACCGACCCGCTGAAGAGTAACCCACCTAATATTTACCCCTGATTAATGCAGCTAACGCCATTTCACCTGACCATCTTTGGATCATGGGAGGAAACCCACACAGACACAGGGAGAATGTGCAACAGAGTCACCCGGGGTGGGACTTGAACCCAGGTCCTTGGCACTGTGAGGTAGCAGTACTAACCACTGAGCCACCCATTGCAGTGTTTTCTGGAAACATTCTAACTGCCATATGTATACTGAGATTGCTTGGTTTGTTTTTTTATTTCTTCTTTTGCATATTAAACTTCTCTTATGCTGTTGGAGAAAATCTACAAACTATGTGAATATAACTCAGGGACCAACTACAATGTTACTTAAACAAAAAAGTATGATTTACCATGTCTGATTTCATTGTGCAATATGACTTGTCCAATTCCACCATCAGCTAGGATCATAACAGCAAATGAACACTAACCCACCAAGTCAGTGACCAGGAGGTGGAAGGTCAGGGATAGTTATTTGGACCAGGTCAAGGGGTAGTTGGGTCAGAGTGAGTAGTCAGATCGGGTTGGGGTGTAGTCAGATCGGATATGGGGCATTGGAAGGTTTAATTGGGTGGGTGAGGGTGTATTTTGATTGGAGGACTGATTCTGGAGTTTCCCAACTTTTAAACTAGGTGTTAAGCATTGTAACTATTCCTGGGTAAGCACACAGATAAGTCATATGTATCTAGCCCTAGACTCTGCCCTGAGCTTGGAGTCAGAGATTTTCATACAAGGTCCGTGCAGCAGAGAATCAGCCCAATGGAATTTAAATTTCCTGTACCTTTCCTGTATATATCCAGCCCCAAGAACTGACCAGGGTTGTGTTGTGCGTCTCCTGATGATCTGGAGATGGGAAGATTTGGGCCAGTGACGCATTCTTATGGAAATCCCATGAAAATAACTCCACATTCCTGGGTGAACCCTCTGAAAGTATTGGAACTCCCTGTGAGCTCTTACAAACATTGACACACTCTTGGGGTCTCTTTAAAACCTGGTGCACTCCCCCACCCCACCCTTTAAATACACCCGAGAACAACTCCCAAAATTCTGAAAGGCAGTTTTAGTTACACAGATGAAATCAGGCATGTTGTTTGAGAAAATATTTATTGCACAGAAATAACGGATCTAAATATTTTTATGATCTGACAAAGTGGCCAAAAGGAGATAAAATTGCTCATTGTCTACCTGCTTCTGAGCACCAACAGTCTACTTCCCAAACTTCTTATAGAAAGAAAACCTAACTTGATTCCCAGTATCAACTGTCTTTGCAAACCATTAAGCCTGTGTATTCAATAACTCAGTGTATATTCCTCTGAATTCAAATGGATGAAAAGGCAAAATTCTTGGGGACAAAGTTTTCTATTTCAAATATGCAAAGTGTAGTTAATTAAAATGTTATTGATACACTGTCTACACAATATAATTTGTCTAGTGACTACAGTCATTATTACAAGTTGATTGGGACCTTTGAAAGACCTGATCTTTAAAGTATATCTCCACTTTGATGTCACATTGGTACTGTTTCATTCACAGTATGAATTTAAAGCCAAGAACATTAAGAAGAAAAAGGTGAGCATCTTGGTGTCTGTGGATGGAGTGAAGGTCATTCTGAGGAAAAAGCAAAAGGCAAGTTCATCACTGTGTTCTTTCATGTGAGATTTTACTATTAATTGTTATAGAGAACCTTGATCTGTTTTATTGAGTTGGTTTTTGTCTTTACCTATAATAGATTATTCTCAGGCGCATTCATTCCATGTCAGGGTTCAATGCTATGACTGTCTGTAACCTAGTATAAACCTTGGGAGTACATCCAGTCCATGTACTTGTAACTATACAAAAAGATCTGGGAAAAGAAAATGGATTAGCTTACAATAAATCCAATGGCTTGTTCTGACTGTTACTGCCCTTGTACTATGGCATAAGAAGAACATTTTCAGGGGATCTTTGAGTATCCTTGGACCCATTTTGTACCATGTTTGACTTAGACAGTCAGACAATCGACCTGAGTTAGATCTACTTCATCATCATGGCTAGATCTGAATCAGAAACGTTGTACCATAATCTGAGGAAGAGCCACTCAACCTGAAATGTTAACACTGATTTCTCTCCCCAGATGCTGCTAGGCTTGCTGAGCCTTTCCAGCAATTTCTGTTTTCGTTTCTGATTTACAGAAACTGCAGGTTTTTTTTGCTACCAAATATCATGTTGGAGCACCTTCATAACCCAGCACAGCAGTTCCAGAAGCTGACCCATCAATACCTTCACCAGGGCAGCTAGAAATGAGCACTAAAGCCAACGTTGCCATAATGCCAACAGTCCCATGAAAAATTAAGAACAAAATTTAGAACATTAAACAATTTTGAAATGCAGAAATGATCTAAGGAAGTGCTTGCTATGAATGTCATTTGTGTTAGTGATTCCAATGGTAATTCACCACAAAAACATCCTTGAAACCTGCCTCCAAGTTCCAGTTGGTTAACCACCCCATCAGAGAAACACCCTCACTCGACAAGTCCTGTTGACACCTATATTTTTTCATGTTGTTACCATGAACTTTAGGGAAAATTGCACTGAAACAGAATACTTCATTGTTGTGCCAATGTGATTCTCGATTTAAAGTCTCAGGGTGCTCCTTCGAAGTGGTAACGCCATCAGCAGCAGTGCCTCCCCTGATGTTCAGTCGTACCAAATGTTCACTCCTTACATTTGAATGACAAAATCTTGTAATCCTTCTACTGGCAAGATTAAGTGGTTACATGAAAAGTTTATGCAAACAAGGAGTCTTTGAGTTACAATCTCTGAGTATGTATCGGTTATTCCCTGAGGTTCAGAATCACATGTTGTTGCCTCCTGAAAATGAAGACCATGATCAGTATGGTCAGGAGTCTCCCACTGCCATTGAATAAAATGACAGCTCCATCTACAGTCATTGCCATAAAACAATCTTCTTTTTATGGGTTCTGGCACACGCGGGATCCCATGTGCACTTCTCCTTTCTTTTCATAATCAGACCGATGGGCGCTAATTGTAATAAGGCCATTTATAAAACAATTAACGCTGCTTATTGAAACATAATGTGAACAAATGTAGTATAGTTTATAATTAATTTCATGATGCTTGTCAAAGTATTGCAGATAAACAAGCAAGTAACTTTATTACAAATAATCAGGTCAATTCAATTGCTCACTTAGCTAATGTCTGAATATCTCTATATATGGCATACAATAATGAAAGAATTTCTTCCCACTATATCTGCCTTTTATTCCCTATTTTCACATGCTAGATGTTTATCCCAGTCAGACAGGAAGCCAGAGACTTGACCTCTGACCTTGCAGTATTGATCTCTCAAGCTAAAAATTGAATGTTTCTAAGTGTAGGATTGGCTGCTAATCTCCACTGAGCTCACATAGATGAAACAATTCCAATATTTGTCAGGATTTTTACTGGATAAACTGGTCTGGTACACAGGAATTGTCACTTTGGGTTGAGACCTCCTCTGAATCTCACCTGCATTATCAAAACAATTACATTTTGAAACATGACCTTTCGTGAGCTTAGTTTAATCTGAGTATAAGTGCACACAAAATCCTTCCTGTATTTATAGATCCCAAATAGTATACATAAAAGTACAGCTTGTTTGAAGTCTGTTCTTGTTTCTTTGTTCTTGGGATATGGGGGTCACTAAAAAGTCCAGTAAATATTACCCATCCTTAATTGTCCAATTTTAACCAAGGAAATTCAAGCCATATTGATTTAAAAATCATGCAATTCAAAATAACAAATAATGCAAGAACTTAAATATGTCAAAAACTGTCTGATGTAAGAAAGTACAATGTGGGGTTGAGTTTCTTGATTCAGATTTGAGGTGAGAACCTTGTGCCTCATAATGGATTGTGTATAATATGGATAATAAAAGGCATTTTAATCAGAAGATGTCTTTTTGTTCTAGAGAAAGGAGTGGACATGGGATGCAAATAAAATGTTAGTGATGCATGACCCTATTTACAGGTACAGAACTGATGTCATGTTATTGATAGTCATCTGTCCCAATGTTTTTATGTTGCATGATTAATAATGCTCCTGTGAAATAGTGTGGAACATTGCCATAAAGGTGTAGTACTGATGTAAGACTTTGTTTTTAAATTAATGGGTTTACTAGTTGAAATGCTCGAGACCAACAGTAATTTACATCATCTTCAATTTCATGAGGGGGGACACAGCACTGCAGTGGATCCCAGTCACGATATACATTACACTGTACTGAATTCCAATCACTGCTCGCACATTACACCATGCTAGATTAAAGTCACTGTCACTAGATCCCAATTTTGTGTACATAACACCTCACTGGATCCCAGTCATTATGTACATTACACTGCTTTGGATCCCAATCAATATATGTATATTTCACCATACTGGATCCCAGTCTCTGTATGTATATATTTCACCACACTGGATCCCAGTCTTTCTGTCTATGTTACACCACACTGGATTCCAATCATTGTGTGTCTATGTTTCACTACTCTGGATCCTAGTCTTTGTGTCTACAACACACCCAGTCTCTGTGTCTATGTTACACCACACTGGATCCCAGGGTCTGTGTGTCTATGTTAGACCACAATGGATCCCCAGTCTCTGTGTGTCTTTGTTACACTGGATCCCAGTGTCTGTGTCTACGTTACACCACACTGGATCCCAGTGTCCGTGTCAACATTACACCACACTGGATCCCTATCTCTGTGTCTACGTTACACCACACTGGATCCCAGTGTCCGTGTCAACATTACACCACACTGGATCCCTATCTCTGTGTCTACGTTACACCACACTGGATCCCAGTGTCCGTGTCAACATTACACCACACTGGATCCCTATCTTTGTGTCAACGTTACACCACACTGGATTCCAATCATTGTAAGCAGGTTGTACCGTTGCTAGAATCAAGTTACTGTTTCTATGTTACGTCACACTTTATCCCAGTTGTTACATGTGCATTACACCTCATTGGACCTCAGTCACTTTGTACACTACATCACTTTAAATCCCAGTGACTGTGCATTCCATCACACTGGATCTCAGTTACTGTATGCATATTAAAGTGTACTAGATCTCATTCACCGTGAGCACTTTACACTGTACTGTATCCCAATCACTATGAGCAGATTAAAGTACCCTGGATCAATTGGTGCAGAGTACTGGATGCAATTACTGTGAGCATTTTATGCTGCAGTGGATCCCAGTCACTGTGAGTATATTACAGTGCACTATATCTCCATCACAGGATGAACACATTCACTACACTGGATCTTAATCATTGTGAGCACCTTCATTGCAATGGATCACAGTCAGTGAGTTCATCAAAAGATACTAGATCCCAGTCACTGGGAACACAGGATAGTACATTTCTTAAAAGTTCATTTGAAACTTGGTAACCAAATTTAATTGAAACTGTAAATCAATTAAACATATTTGATATATGATAGGTCTGTTATGTATTTAACAAATTAATTATTTAAGCTATTAAGTGAGAGAAAAACTATTTGCAAACTGTAAAGGGTACAGAGGGTTATGTACAATGTTCGGGGGATGGTGTTGTGCATCAGTGAATCAATAGACCTTTGCTATAATGAAAGATCAAGTGCTGAAGCAGCAATAATGGAAGGGATGTGAGAGGACATTAGAATTCATTTAATGGAGTGCCATTGGTGCCATAATGTCCAAGTTATTGATCATTTCCATATCCTGTTGGTTACCTGGGCTCTCATGTGACATAGCTGGTGATGTGATTTCCACCATTAAAATTTTTTGTTTCAGATTAAATTGCAGTCAATGCTAAAAATGATAGACCAAGTCCCTGTTATCAAAAATAATGAAAATTAGTTGCCTTTGCTTACAATTGGGAATAATTTTAACACTGGAAGCATTAAACATTATTAATGTGGCAGTAGCTTCTTATTAAAGCCTTAAGATAATATATTCCTGCTGTAAATAAGTACAGAATTCATCTTATGCAGTGAGAAATCCTGAAACTGAAGTCTGTGGCTGCTAGTTTGCTGTTGGCTGGTGCATAGACTTAAGGGAAGTGGGTGTCTCATTCAGTCATTTATTGGCTCCTTCACCTTTTGTGTTCCTGTTGCTGCCTATCACAAAATGTTAAAGGTGAAGATGAATAAATCACAGCTAAGAATGATTGAGGTAATAGAAGTTGTGGTTTCAGGAGAACATAGACAGAAGTAAGTCACTTGGCCCTTGAATCTGCTGTGTCATTCACTAAGATTATAGTTGATCTAATCTTGGTCTCAACTCCACTTTCCTCCCTGCTCTTCCAAAATCTGTCCAATGTAGCCTTGAATATTTTCAATGGCTCAGCCTCCACTATTCTCTTGTATGAAGGATTTCAGAGATTCATGACCCTCTGAGAGAAACATTTTGTTTCACTGAAATAAATGACCCCTTATTCTGAAACTACACCCCTGGTTCTATGGTTTCCCTCATAAGGGGAAACATTCTCTCATCATCGGCCAGAGTGGATCTCAGTTTAAGTTCTGTTGGAAATCATTTTTACCACTTGACTGAACTTAGCTTCTCTCTGCAGAGAATTTCAAGTCAAACATTACATGCAGCCCTAAGGCAGAGGTTTCCAATTTATTAGGAAAGGTTTCGATTGCTGGACCAATTCTGTGAGCCATATAATGCTTTCAACAGAAGCAAAGTGAAAGAAAAATCAATAGCATTTAAATGTGATTCTAAAGAAACAGTTTTAATGGCGTTCAGAGTTTCCCTCAAAGTGTTTCCTAACTTGTTTGAATTTAGTTATTTGATAGCTTTGCTTTTCTCTTTACCTGCTTCTCAGGCTTAGAGAAAGGAAGCATGTTCTTACAAGAAATAATGAAACACCGACATTTATCCAGCTTGAGAGTCAACAAGTTAGAGCAGAGTGGTCAGGAGATGTAGAGCCAGATACTGTGAGTGAGGAACTAAACCATTTGTGTACATTGCAGTGTGATGGCAGGGTTCATCAGGTTCTCTGCCAAGTGTGAACATATTCAAAGTTGCTGTAAAAGTTAAGGTTTATATGACAAATGTTGTATTTAGCAAGTGAATATTAATGTCAGGTGGAAATAAAGCCTGTAGACATGAGTGACCTGAACCTTTTTCTGAACCCTAACGTCGGCACTTGCATGGCCCTTTTGCATGTAAAACAGCTGCAACCAGAGAATTGAGAAACACCGATGCATTTAATTATAGCTAGGTGCCACATTACAATTTATTGGTGTTAAGTAACGTGTGTACACTTGTAATTTTAATTGTTCTTTCAGTACAGTAATGTGTTGTGTCATTACATGCCGTTGTTACTAATTACTAGTGTCTTTTCTTTCCCCTTTGTCTATAGAATATTCTACGTATCACATGATTCCCAGGATTTAAAGATATTCAGCTATATTGCTAGGGATGGCATCAGCAATACTTTTCGATGCAATGTATTTAAATCGAAGAAAAAGGTTTGAACCCTTTCTTGTATGTTGTGTGAGAAGTAGGTGCATGTGTTTCACCTTCAGCATGGAAAATGCATTCATTTTCATGAACAAAAGTGGCCCAAAAATAAATCCCTTTTCTTTGTTGCTGTAGTCAGATTCCAATACGAAAAGTCAGTCAAGGTAAAACAAGCTGGGGACTATTTTGCTAAAAAGCAGGTAGCTGAGAGCTGCCCTCATAATTGTGAAAGCAGTTGGTAGGGTAGACTATTTTGGAAAATTCATAGCCACAGTTTAATATGGTAGCTAATAAATCCAATAGGAATTCAGGAGAAGTTTATTTCACTCTCAGAGAGTGGTTAGAATGTGGAATTCTCGGGAGTAATTGAGAAGAATCGTATAGATTCATTTCAGAGGAAGCTAAATAAACTTGTGAGTGAGGAATAAATAGAAGGAAATATTGATAGAGTAAGATAAAGCAAGGTCAGAGGAGAGTCATCTGAAAGATAAACATCACAGTAGGCCTGCTAGGCTGAGCAGCCTATTCATCTTCAGTAACTGTGCTGTATGTTCATCAGTATTCTGCCTGGGTTCCCATCTTGATGTGTGAATTGCAGCAGTGTGCTTCCCACATTGTTGTTTTTTTTTAGGTTGAATGAGCAAGTCCAACTGTTCATACCCAACAGTTTACCTTGGCTACCCCTGGACTGAGATTGCTATCACTTGGCACTCCAGCAGCAAGCAGACAAAACCCACTTCGTTAATTTGAAGCTGAATACTTCCTCACCCAGTTCTGTTAGAATACAGCGCACTCTTCTAATTAGAACAGTATAAAATGGAATCAAATATTTGCTATGCAGTCATGTTTGGGTCACATAACATTTGTCAAAGTACCAATAGTGACATTAAAAGCATTACTGTCCATGGAGGATCTTGAGGTTTTCTTCAGCATCTTCTTTAAGATGCTATGTTAAATACTAGTAATCAAGCAAAATTTTAAGGCACGTTTCTGTCTGGATGATTTGTAAATGCATCTATAGTTCACCGTTCTTTCTGCTTCAGAGCCAAGCAATGCGAATTGTTCGTACCGTGGGGCAGGCATTTGAGGTCTGTCATAAACTGAGTTTGCAACATGCTAAAGAAAATGCAGATGGGCAGGCGGATGGTGCAAGCGACAAAGCAACAGAAGAACAATACACTGGAGGTAAAGTCAGCCTTTCCAACATAACCCTCCCCAGTGGGATCTACCTCAAGGTCTATCAAGCAGATGTAGCTGCCAGTGTACTGTGCCAGGATCACTTGATGGGGTGGAACTAATGTTAATTATTTTAGTGGCTGGTTTCAGATATGACAGACTGCTGCACAGCATCTGTAATTTGGAAATATAGTGTGGGTTGGTGTTGTGGATGAGCAGAAAGGAAACATGCTTCCAGGAGTTGGCAACAACAGTTTCCAAGTGGTGATTGAGAAGCAGAATACCTCATCATTATTGTAAAAACTGAACTGACAAACTGCTGTGTAAACCAGGCGTGAAGCACTTTTCTGGCCTCATTATAAAAGGAATATAAAGGCATTAGAGAAGCTACAAAAAACAATGTATAAGAATGAACCTTGTGAAGTTATAACTACCAGAGAAGTCTGAAGAATCTAGAGCTTTTCTTATTTCGAGAAGAGAGAAAAACTGAGGAGTGACCTTTTATAGGTAATTAAGATAAGAAAACGGTTTTATAGAGTAGGTGTTGAGAAGATGCTTCCATTGTTGTGTAGCCCAAACATAGAGGTTATCCATGTGGATAGTCACCAATAAATCCATTTGGAAATTCATGAGGAAACTCTTTATCCAGTGAATAGGTAGAATGTGGAGCTTGCTACCTCAATGAATAGTTGAGATGAATGGCAAAAGAGGAAACTAAATAATGACAAGGAAGAAATGGATAGAAAGATAGAAAGGGATAGAAGCCTGATGAAGAAGGATCGGTGCAAGCTCATGTGGAGCATAAACACTTATATGGACTAGTGGTGCAGAATAAGCTATTTCCAGTGCTTTAAAACTTATTTCTTTCTCTTGAAGTATTCAGCACTAGTAGTTGTAACTGAAAGTGTGATCAGTGCACATAGCTTGGACCAGCCTCTTTCAGCAGTCCAATCTTCCCACTTTCTTTAAACAGGTCTCCACTTCCCTGGAGTAAAGCAGAATGGGGCTATGGGCAAGGAGATGGAATCTCACAGCTCCAGTGAGTTGCCATGTGACGGGATTGAACTAGAAATCATTAACGCGGCACAAACTCTTAAAGAGAGAAAATATCAGGTATTTTGATTAAGCAAGCTGATTAATCTTTGGATATAATTACTGTCTTCTTTTACTTTGATTCATAATGGTACTACAGGGTATTATCTAAGATCATAACACTGAACGTTGAAACAAAATGAGGCTGGTAAAATGACATTGTTAACAGTTTGGAGACTGCATTATATTTCTGCAAAGTGTCAATAAGGGGAAGAATGAAGTGAATTGAAATCCCTGTCCTATAGCAGGGTTTTGAAGATGTACACTACAGGTTTCTTTGGTCCCAAACCTTATGCCAAATTGCTGTCTTCACACATATGCAGTTACCTGAGCATTGTGGTCTTCAGTAGAGTATTTCCTGATGTATTCATAATTCACCAATCAGGAAATAGCCTTTTCTTGTCAGCCATTTGGGAACTTGAAGGAAAAAATTTTCCTATATTTGCGGGGGGGAATGTATAAAAGCAGCCATTTGCAACAGGGCAACATTTGCAACATTGCCAAAAAACGCAATGTTTGGAATCACAAAACTGTAGGCTCTTGATTAGCCATCCAGGATGAAAATCAGGATTCTGGTTTTTGGCCTAATTGATAAGCATTTCTAAATAAACCCAACCACTGCCTCCCGTGTTTACTTATTAATTTGACCATGTAGCGTCAAAGTGCCTCAAATCTACATTATCTGTGCTGAGTTACGTATTGATCTACAAATCAGTTCAGGCCCATTTTTGGCTGTGCAATGGATAATGAACTCAGAGCACACACTAGATATCAGCGATTCAAAACTCTGGCAGGTTGCAGTTGCAGCCTATAGTGCAGCCTGATGGTCCTTGGAGTTCCAATTTGGTTGGAGTGTCAAGCCAGCATCTCAGCTAGGTCCTGGTATTGAGGAAGTGTTCAGCACTTCCTCTCTTAGCAGTGACCTGCAGCTGTTTTCTGGAGCTGGAGGAAGAACTCCAATTTATGACTGTGATATGAACCGTGGCTCAGGCTGCAGAAGAAGCGAAAACAAATTGTAAGGTGTCTGCTCTGCAGCACAATAGCAAGGTCACAAAATGAGTTTCTAAACACCTCTTTCAGATATCAGAGATGTCTGATTATCGTTTGCCCTAAGGTGGTTTAGACATGTTTCGTGTACTGAAAATTCACCATTTTGGGCCTTTAACCTCACATTTTCCAACAGCAAAACAGTTAAAAAGATTTGAAGCTTGGAATGAAACAGAGAACTATGGATTATAGGGGCAAATTCAATATTAAATTGTCTAGAAACTGAAAAACAATAATGAGAGAAAGATTAGAATAAGAGAGAGGGAAGAAAATGACAGAAAGGATAAATAAAAAGAATCATAACCTTTTAAAATTGACAACCAGCAATAGTTGGTTCAATGTAAGAATATAATTAAAGAGTTTAAATCATTTCCTTTCTGAGTCAGAAAGGTTGATTAACATTGCTTTAACAATTATTACATCAAAAACTATTTAGGTTCAGCTCTAAAGTGGCATGTTTAATGTGAAATCTGGCAAGTACTTAGAAATAGAAATATTTAATTTTTATTATGTACCCTTATTATATAAACTCCCACACAAAGAGAAGGTGCTGCATTTTGATGACAGAAATATTTTACCACAGGAAACACATTGAGCAGTCTCTTTGTAGAATGCATTGGGACTTAAGGAGCATCAAGCATGGTACCTGCTGGTTCTGGTCATCAAATCTGCTCTGGCAATAGTACAAAATGTAACCCCCATGCATGTACTGGTAAACCTGAATTTTCACTACTGAGTTGGGACATTCCACAGCCTTGTAAACTGTGACCAGGGAAAACGTGCATCGATTGTTTGTTTGGGTTTCCATTCAGGGCAGTGGGTAAAAATGGGAGTCATGACCCCCCCCCCCTTGCCACATGGTAAACGTTTGGGGCTCTCTCCCTGTCAGATAATGGCCAAGCTGCAGTCCCGGTGTTGGAAATAAATCAAACTGCTTCTTGTCTCTTGTGTTTACCCTGGGTCTGTTCCTTTTTTGCTAATGCTAGTTTCCATAGCATAAACTATGGAACTATAGGCAGGAAGGTTTGAAATTGGCTGATTTTCTCAAAGTATCAGAGATACTTGTCAATAATTGATGGGAAGGAAAGAGTTTTAATTAACAGTGAGGCCAAGAAGTTAAATTGACTGGTCTTTATTTTAATCTTCACCTAGGTGGCAGAGTTTGTGGGTTTGGAAGAGTTCCTAAAGAAACCACGGCAAGTTACTGCATTGTATGTTGTAGATGGTACACGCTGCAGTTATCCAGTAATGGAGGAGGGGGGACATTAGACTAGTGGATGGGCTGTCATTCACATAGACCATTTTCCCTGGCTGGTAGTAAATTAAGTGTTGCTGCAATTTAAACATCCAAGTAAGTGAGTCAGAAATCATGTTGGTCATGTGTATCACACCCTAATTAGAGCAAGATTAATTTGTTTTGCACTCTAATAGATCAATACTGTCTGCACAGTTTATTATTGTAATGGTTTCACTGATAGTGTATTACAGGCCCTTAGAACCTTATCCTGCATTAATATTCCAGCACTGTTACATCCAGCTGCTAGCAGCAAAAGCGCAGTGATTTTCATATCTCTGCTAAGAGTGGCTCATGTACCTCAAAGGGGATGAGCACTTGGAAAATGTAAAAAAGCAAAGAACTGCAGATGCCAGAAATCAGAAACAAAAGCAGAAATTGCTGGGACAATTCAGCAGCTCCCAGCAGCATCTGTGGAGAAAATGTAGAGTCAACATGTCGGTCCAATGGCCCTTCTTCAGAATATAAAGAAAAATGTATCTTACAATGAACAGATCACTCCCAAACCCTACCCTTTGCATTAGATGTGTAGACATTCCTTTCCCCTCATTTGGTATATGGACATTATGTTCATTATACTCACATTAAATTGGTCTAATGATATCTAATTTGGAACCTGTCGTAAAGAGTTAGACTCAGATTCTAAGATATTGTTGTGGGGTACGCAGTCAACTATGGAACATTTCCTCAGGAAATTCAGTTGAATGGATCAAGTCTATGGAGAAAGTGAGGACTGCAGATGCTGGAGATCAGAGTCGAGAGTGTGGTTTTGGAAAAGCACAGCAGGTCAGGCAGCATCCGAGGAGCAGGAGAATTGACGTTTCAGGCTAAAGCCCTTCATCAGGAATGAAGCTTGTGGGACAAGGGGGCTGAGAGATAAATGGGAGGGGGTTGGGGCTGGGGGGAAGATACCTGAGAATGCAATAGGTAGATGAATGGGGGGGGTGGGTGAAGGTAATAGGTCAGAGAGGAGGGTGGAGCAGATTGGTGGGAAGGAAGATGGACTGGTAGGACAGGTCAAGAGGGTGGTGCCGAGTTGGAAGGTTGGAACTGGGATAAGGTGGGGGGAGGGGAAATGAGTAACTGTGAAATCCACTTTGATGCCGTGTGGTTAGAGGGTCCCAAAGCAGAAGATGGGACATTCTTCCTCCAGGCGTCGGGTGGTTAGAGTGTGACAATGGAGGAGGCCCAGGACCTGCATGTCCTTAGCGGAGGGGGAGTTGAAGTGTTCAGCTACGGGGCGATGGGGTTGGTTGGTGCAGGGGTTCCAGAGATGTTCTCTGAAGTAAGAAGACATTCTGTCTTCCCAATGTAGAGGAAACCACATCGGGAGCAAAGAATACAGTAAATAATGTGTGTGGAAGTACAGGTGAAACTCTGGATATGAAAGGCTCCTTTCAGGCCTTGGATGGAGGTGAGGGGGGAAGTGTGGGCTCGGGTTTTGCAATTCTGCAGTGGCAGGGGAAGGTGTCAGGAGGGGAGGGCGTGGACCTGATGAGGGAGTCGCGGAGGGAACGGTCTTTACGGAAAGCAGATAGGGATGGGGAGGGAAACATATCTCTGGTGGTGGGGTCCGTTTGTGTGTGGCTGAAATGGGGGAGGATGATGCAACGTATCCAGAGGTTGGTGGGGTGGAAGATGAGGACTAGAGGGGTTCCGTCCTAATTGCAATTGGAGGGGTGGGATTTGCGGGCAGAGGTACGGGAAGTGAAGGAGATGTGCTGGAGGGCATTGTTGACCACGTGGGAGGGATAATTGCGGTCCTTGAAGAAGGAGGCCATCTGGTGTGTTCTGTGGTGAAATTGGTCCTCCAGGGAGCAGATGCGGCTGAGGTGGAGGAATTAGGAATAAGGGATAGTGTTTTTACAGGAGACAGGCTGGGGGGTAGTGTAGTCCAGGTCACTGTGGGAGTCGGTGGGCTTGTCGAAGATGTCCATGTTGAGTTCATCACCATTGATGGAGATGAAGAGGTCCAGGAAGGGGAGGGAAGTGTCCAAGATAGTCCGGGTGAACTTAAGGTTGGGGTGTTAGTGAAATTGATTCTATGACATCACCTCAGTCCATTTATCATCAGTGCACCAAGAATCTATCTCATATGGTTAGAAATGGATACTCATTCCACTAGATATTTTTGGCCATAGAACAGGTGCAATGTACAGCATTTTGTAAAACATTCATAGGATATGGGCATCAAGAGATCTGCCTTTAAGGTGGTGGTGAGCTGCCTTCTTGACTCGCAGTTGTTTTTGTGGTGTAGATATGCCCATAGTATTGCTCAGAATGGACTGTCAGGATTTTGACCTAGCAACTATGAAGGAATGGTGATATCTTTCCAAGTCAGAATGGTGTGTTGCTTGGAGGGGACCTTGCAGGTGGTGATGCTCCCATGCACCTGATGCTGTTGTCCTTCTAAGCGTTAAAGATTGCAGGTTTGGAAGGTGCTGTCAAAGGAGCCTGGGTCATTTGCTGCAGTGCATCTTATAGGTGGCACACATTGTATCAGTGCTGTAGGAAATGAATGTCAAAGTTGGTCAATAGGGTGCCAACCAAGTTGCTTTGATTTTGGAATCTGTTGAGATTCTTGTGTTGTTGGAGCTGCCCTTGTTCAGGCAAATGAGAGTATTCCATCATATTCCTGACTTGTGCATTGTCAATGATGGACAGGCTTTTGGGAATTAGGAGGTGAGTCACTCACTGCAGCCTCTGACCTTCTCTTGTTCTGGTCAATGATAACCGACCAGTATGTTTCAGCAGTAGTAATACCAGTGCACATTAGTGAGAGAAGGTATGGATTTTCGAGGGTTCGCAATCATGGTTACCTGGTATAGGCAGTCAGCGATTTGTAAGTAATTTTGTGATAGCCTTCTAAGAAGCAGCAGTTTAGATATGGTACATTAGTTAATTAGATAAAGAAAGAATGCAAGTGCGATAATTGGGATAGTTCATTGATAGATGAGGACATACAGGCTGTCAGCATGGAATATTTTGGTCTCGTTAAAGTGGTGGAGGCAGCAGCATCATCTTTTCCAAATGAAATGTTAGGGAACTCTCCCTTCAGTCTTCCTCCATTTCTTCCAGTGAGTCTTGTGGTGGAGGGCAAGTCACTGATGAAGCAGCTAATGATGGTTGGGCCTAGAACACTACCCTGAGGAAATCCTGCAGAGATGTCCTGGAACTGAAATGATAGACCTCCAACAACCACAACCATCTTCCTGTGTGCCAACTATGATTTCAACCAGCAAAGATTCCCATTGACTATAGTTTTTCCATGCCATACTTAGACAACTTTGTTATTTTATTCACTCATGGGATATGGGCATTGCTGGCTGGTTAATGTCTAAGGCAATCACTTTTACATCTCAGTTGGGCAGTGGGATGCCTGCTTCGAGTTAGTACAGGTATTGATTCCCCTGCCAGGCTTCTCCAGTAACCCCACTGAAGTCAACCAAAGTTATAAGTATTTCAAAAAGCTTTAAAATAAAATCGTCCTTTTCAAGAATGAAACCAGTTCTCTTTCAAAAGTGATTAGTGGACTTTTCTTCAAGGTCGTCCATCCAGACAATCCTTGACAACAACAGCACTTGACAACAACATTCTGTGGCAATTTTCTTGAAAATGGAGTTGCATAGGAGTAGTTTCAGAAGGAAATCCTTTGTGCCATTGGTCTATCCACTTCTCCTTGCAGTTGTTCAGTTGTGTTTTCTTCATGTTAAAACCCTGAATCTTCATTGCAACAGATTGTTACACAGCTCAATGAACACCTTAATGGCCAGCAGTTAAGGATTTGATAGAACACAGCATGAGGTCACTGATTGCACTTGCAGGTACCCAGGAAAATCAGTTGCCGTGACAACCGGAGAGAAAAGCACCTTGGAAGATGTGGAGAGCAGAGTGAATTTTGTTTAGGTAACCTTGTTTTATTTGAAATAGGTAATGAAATATATCTGATTTCTTTTTTTTTAGGATCCTGAAAATGGAACTCCTTTTGTTTTGTCAGCTCAGCTGCCACGATTACCCAGCAGTCAGTGTTCCTCTCCTACCCCCCTGGCATCCCAGCACCACTTGCAACTGCTCCAACACCAGCTTTTACAGCAGCAGCAACAGACACAGGTGGCTGTGGCACAGGTTAGTTTTTCAACTACCTCATGGGGAAGTCATAAAGAAAAGATCCTGAACTCTCAACTGCACCCATTTAAAATAAATTCAACTCAAGACTTGAATGTCACCTCCCATTTTAAGTTCGTTTCTCAATTTGAGTGCACAGTCAACAGTTTATCCAGTCCCTTGTGCTCAAAAGCTTCTGTAAAGCATTGCAACACCTACTTGTGCCTGACGGTAAACTGGAGCTCACATAGTGAGATGCAGTCACTCCACCGGCCTGCCCTCTTTCCTATCCAGCAATATTCACACTCAGACATAGTCACACTAATAAATTGGTGACTTGGCAATACAATAACACAGTAGCTCACAGGAGAGATGTTACATGTGACTTTTTCTTCTTGCACGCAGATTTCACCCTGAGTTGTAATGTATCTGTTTGAATTTTGAATTTAGAATTTAGCTTCCTGTTTGCACTGAATTAAATCCATTGCAAGTTCAGTCATTTGGTATTTGTAACACCATTATAGATCTAAACTTTACATTTCTGATACATTTGCTGTTTATACGATTGTTAACAGACACTAAACTGGTGATCAGAGCGAATTTAATACTCAGCAAACTCCAACAAGCAAAATTCAAAAATAACCACTTATTGGTAGTCACAACCATAAAGCAAACTACATATCTTAGTGAGTGAAATAACTGTGACATTGAATATGGGATAGGATTAGGATTCGAATGAGGTGAGACAGAGGATAACTGGAGCAGGAGGTGGGGGAGGAAGTGAGATCAGAACAGGACTGGCTGACTGGTATCATCTGTGATTGAGCCAGTTGGTAACAGTAACTAGACAACAAGCTGATCCAGTAGTCTGAGAGATTATCCTTTGGTGATAGTTGCTCTGTGCCCACCCAGAATAGGCAGGAATAGACATGACGTCCATCAGCCGTAAGACTACAGGGCTAAAAGTACCCTCCAACTGACTGAAATGCACCAAGTTAAAATTCACCTCAAAATGGCCAACTAACCGCTTAGGAGCTATCTCAGTTAAAAAGAAAAGCAAGTATCTTCCTGGTTTTTACATGTCTCCATTTGCAGGGAACACATTTTTCATTTGATTTGACATTAAATGTTTTGGTTTTCATCTGTTAAAGGTGGTATGTAAATGCATATTGCTGCCTGTGAAATGTGACACTACTTTCCTCCACATTACATTGTAGCTCCATTGCTAGGTTGCCACACTGTGTATGGTAGCTCAGGGCAACATCAGTCTTGTCTTTTTTTATTTCAATTTGCGAAGTTACACATTATAAGGCATGTATAAAATCATCTTATACTTGGCATAGAGTTACATTTTCATATACAGGTGTATGTTCATAACATTCAAGTGTTCATAAGCTGTCCAGTCAGAATGCCAACTGGCTCTAAGCCGAGGAACTTGTCATTGGAACTGACCTTTTCCTGACCATTCATTTTCATGCCCAGAAGTTTTAAAGATCAGGATCTATGAATATAGTGTGTGGTGGTTTTACATGGCTGTCTTGTAGATGAGAGGAAAACTACTCAGTATTATGATTATATAATAAATGCAAAGTACTGCACGTACGCTATGTTCATGAGGTACTCTTGTATTATTGATAACCCTGCTTACTTATTGCTTACCCTGGTGACAAACTTTTGCTTTGTGATAACAAATGTGTTCATTAAGCAAAAGTAGATGTTGTAAAGCACAGGATGAAGGCAGTAATAAATTAGCATGCATCTCATTAATGGTGCTCTGTTTTTCACCAACTCCTAATCTTAAACTATTTTGCTGGCCAAGTAACATATCTTGTGTGGTATCTGTTAAAACTAATTTGATTCAGCATGTTAAAATCTTCTTCAAAAATGTATTTCTGGTGTGTACTCCAGTCTGGTTTTAACTCTTTGGGTGCCATGTGCCTGCCTATGCAAGCATTTTGTCTCATCTTGTAACAATGGCAAAGGACTTCAGGGTTAACAGAGATACATCACATTTATAGCACATAAACAGGTCATTTGTTATGACTGGCCCATGCCAATGTTTGTATGTCACATGAAATTCATCTGGCACCACATCATCTAATTATCAAGATTGTCTTATAAGCTTGTGTTCCCCGTGTAGTTATTCACCTTCTGCTTAAATTAATTCAAGCTCTTCATTTCTATGTTCCATGTAGTTGTTGCAAGGTCTCCATTCTGATCACTCATTAGTGATTACTCCAGGTGAACGATGTTTCCAACCTACATTTACTCTATTAACCTTTCAGCATTTTAAAGGCCTCTGTTAGGTTATTCCTCATCTTTCTCTTTAAGAGAGGAAACAGCCCACTCTCAATTCTTCATAAAACTCAAAGAACTGCAGATGTTGGAAATCAGAAACTAATTCAGAAATTATTGGAAAAAGTCAGCATGTCCAGCAGTATCTGTGGAGAGAGAGCAATGTTAATGTTTCGGGTATCTAAGTTTATAAATGAGCAGTAGTACATATAGGAGCAGGAGTAGGCCATCTAGCCCTTCGAGCCTGCTCCACCATTCAATAAGGTCATGGTTGATCTTTTTGTGGCCTCAGCTCCACTTACCTGCCCTCTCACCGTATCCCTTAATTCCTTTACTGTTCAAAAAAAATCTATCTTAGCCTTAAAAACCTTTACTGAAGTAGTGTAAACTACTTCACTGGGCAGGGAATTCCAGATTCATAACCCTCTGGGTGAAGACATTCCTTCTAAATCTGCTCCCTCTAATTTTGAGGCTATGCCCTCTTGGCCTAGTTTCACCCCACTGAACTGAAACATCCCCTCTACATCCATCTTATCTATTCCCTTCATAATTTTATATGTTTCTTTAAGATCCCCTCATTCTTTTGTACTTTCACTGCACATTTATACAATGAAAAGAACGATTATATTGATTTGATCTGATCCAAGCAAACACAGAAAGATTGTTCTTTTGCGATAACCTGTTCCTAACAAAGATCAAATACACCTGGAAATCTGTTGTGCTGCTAAACTCCTCTTTTTAGCTTTAATTCTTCCTTCCCACCTTCAAAGTTGGATTTGGATCAATTGACAAGGTCAACATCAAAACTCTGAAAGGAAGATCAGTTACCAAAAGGTCAGTAAAATCCAGCCTCCCATTCATTGTGGCTCCTGTTTGTTCAATCACTGCAGTGAGTAATGTAAAATGTGGAGGTGCCGGTATTGGACTGGGATGGAGAAAGTTACCTGATGAAGCTACCTGAGGAAGGAGCAGTGCTCCGTAAGATAGTACTTCCAAATAAACCTGTTAGACTTTAACCTGCTGTTAAGTGAGTAATGCAGATGTGCTGCGTATTTTTTTTGCAGGTGTGTGCTAGTACAACATTACCATGAGGTGGTGCTGTTGGCTGACCCTATGCCACATCCTCTCCGATGTTCATTTCACTGGGTTATGAGGATAGGATTCAAACCCCTGCAACTGTCAGCAAAGTTTTGCTGAAGTTCTTGCAGTGTCAGAAATGTACAAGGTTTACATGGACCTGATTCATGTGCCTTTTTCCTTTAAAAATGGGTGGTTTGTCATACCTGAATAATTTTACTATTAAAAGCAATTCCACAAGTCCAGTGATGCAAAACATCCATCAATTTCTGCTGGGTTTGTGAAACAATAAATCTGCAGTCATTACAAACCATTGGGTTCTGTGTAAGGGCAGGGTGAGAGTCACAGAATCTGATAGTCCTCATTGTTTTTCCTGTGGATTATGAACTGGCACGTTCAACCACTTTATTTGTTTTAGTTATGTGTAAAGGATCATAAGTCTAATTCCCTTGTTTGCTAAAATAATTGTTTTTCTTCCCACCACCAGCCCTCCCCATTTTTTCCATCATTGCATCTCGTCATTCTCTCCCTTACAGATAGATTCAGAATCATAGAGATGTACAGCATGGAAACCCTTCAGTCCAACCCGTCCATGCCGACCAGATATCCCAACCCAATCTACTCCCACCTGCCAGCACCCGGCCCATATCCATCCAAACCCTTCCTATTCATATACCCATCCAAATGCATTTTAAATGTTGCAATTGTATCAGTCTCCACCACTTCCTCTGGCAACTCATTCCATCCATGTATCTCCCTCTGTGTGAAAAGGTTGCCCTTAGGTCTCTTTTATATCTTTCCCCTCTCACCCTAAACCTATGCCCTCCAGTTCTGGACTCCCTGACCCCAGGGAAAAGATTTTGCCTATTTACCCTATCCATGCTCCTCATAATTTGTAAACCTCTGTAAGGTCACCCCTCAGCCTCCAAAGCTCCAGGGAAAACAGCCCCAGCCTGTTCAGCCTCTCCCTTTAGCTCAAACCCTCCAACCCTGGCAACATCCTTGTAAATCCTTTCTGAACCTTTCAAGTTTCACAACATCTTTCCGATAGGAAGGAGACCAGAACTACACACAATATTCCAACAACTGGCCTAACCAATGTCCTGTACAGCTGCAACATGACATCCCAACTCCTATACTCAATACTCTGACTAATAAAGGAAAGCATACCAAATGCTTTCTTCACTGTCCTATCAACCTGTGACTCCACTTTCAAGGAGCTATGATCCTGCACTCCAAGGTCTCTTTGTTCAGTAACACTCCCTAGGACCTTACCATTAAGTGTATAAATCTTGCTAAGATTTACTTTCCCAAAATGCAGCACCTCTCATTTATCTGAATTAAACTTCATCTGCTACTTCTCAGCCCATTGGCCCATCTGTTCAAGATCCTGTTGTAATCTGAGGTAACCCTCTTCACTGTCCACTACACGTCTTATTTTGGTGTGATCTGCTAACTTACTAACTGTACCTCTTATGCTCACATCAAAATCATTTATGTAAATGACAAAAAGTAGAGGACCCAGCACCGATCCTTGTGACACTCCACTGGTCACAGGCCTCCAGTCTGAAAAACAACCCTCCACCACCACCCTCTGTCTTCTACCTTTGAGCCAGTTCTGTATCCAAATGGCTAGTTCTCCCTGTATTCCGTGAGATCTAACCTTGCTAATCAGTCTACCATGGGGAACCTTTTCGAACGCCTTACTAAAGTCATATAGATCACATCTACCGCTCTGCCCTCATCAATCCTCTTTGTTACTTCCTCAAATACCTCAATCAAGTTTGTGAGACATGATTTCTCACGCACAAAGCCATGTTGACTATCTCTAATCAAACCTTGCCTTTCCAAATACATGTACATCCTGTCCCTCAGGATTCCCTCCAACAACTTGCCCACCACCGACGTCAGGCTCACTGGTCTATAGTTCCCTGGCTTGTCCTTACTAACCTTCTTAAACAGTGGCACCACGTTTGCCAACCTCCAGTCTTCCGGCACCTTACCTGTGACTATCGATGATACAAATATCTCAGCAAGAGGCCAGCAATCACTTCTCTGGCTTCCCACAGAGTTCTAGGGTACACCTGATCAGGTCCTGGGGATTTATCCACCTTTATGCGTTTCAAGACATCCAGCACTTCCTCCTCTGTAATATGGACATTTTGCAAGATGTCACCATCTATTTCCCTACAGTCTATATCTTCCATGTCCTTTTCCACAGTAAATACTGATGCAAAATACTCGTTTAGTATCTCCCCCATTTTCTGCGTCTCCACACAAAGGCCACCTTGTTGATCCTTGAGGTGCCCTATTCTCTCCCTAGTTACCCTTTTGTCCTAATGTGTTTGTAAAAACTCTTTGGATTCTCCTTAATTCTGTTTGCCAAAGCTATCTCATGTCCCCTTTTTGCCCTCCTGATTTCCCTCCTAAGTATACTCCTACTTCCTTTTTACTCTAAGGATCCACTTGATCTATCCTGTTTATTACCTTACATATGCTTCCTTCTTTTTCTTAACCAAACCCTCAATTTCTTTCGTCATCCAGCATTCCCTATATCTACCAGCCTTTCCTTTCACCCTAACAGGAATATACTTTTTCTGGATTCTCGTTATTTTATTTTTGAAGGCTTCCCATTTTCTAGCCGTCCCTTTACCTGCAAACATCTGCCCCCAACCAGCTTTCAAAAGTTCTTGCCTAATACCGTCAAAATTGGCCTTTCTCCAATTTAGAACTTCACCTTTTAGATCTGGTCTATCTTTTTCCATCACTATTTTAAATCTAATAGAATTATGGTCGCTGGCCCCAAACTGCTCCCCCACTGACACCTCAATCACCACCCCTGCCTTATTTCCCAAGAGTAAGTCAAGTTTTGCACCTTCTCTCCAGTATGTACATCCACATACTGAATTAGAAAATTTTCTTGTACACACTTAACAAATTCCTCTCCATCTAAACCCTCAACACTATGGCAGTCCCAGTCTATGTTTGGAAAGTTAAAATCCCCAACCATAACCACCCTATTATTCTTACAGATAGCTGAGATCTCCTTATAAGTCTGTTTCTCAATTTCCCTCTGACTATTAGGGGGTCTATAATACAATCCCAATAAGGTTGTCATCCCTTTCTTATTTCTCAGTTCCACTTCAATAACTTCCCTGGATGTATTTCCAGGAATATCCTCCCTCAGTTTAGCTGTAATGCTATCCCTTATCAAAAATGCCACTCCCCCTCCTCTCTTGCCTCCCTTTCTATCCTTCCTGTAGCATTTGTATCCTGGAACATTACACTGCCAGTTCTACCCATCCCTGAGCCATGTTTCTGTAATTGCTATGATATCCCAGTCTCATGTTCCTAACCATGCCCTGAGTTCATCTGCCTTTCCTGTTAGGCCCCTTATATTGAAATAAGTGCAGTTTAATTTATTAGTCCTACCTTGTCCCTGCCTGCCCTGACTGTTTGACTCGCTTCTGTTCTTAACTGTACCAGTCTCAGATCGGTCTCTTTCCTCACTATGTCCCTGGGTCCCACCACCCCCCACCTTCCTAGTTTGAATCCTCCCGAGCAGCTCTAGCAGATTTCCCTGCCAGTATATTAATCCCCTTCCAATTTAGGTGCAATCCATCCTTCTTGTACAAGTCACTTCTACCCCAGAAGAGATTCCAATGATCCAAAAATGTGAATCCTTCTCCCATACACCAGCTCCTCAGCCATGCATTCATCTGCTCTATCCTCCTATTCCTACCCTCACTAGCTCATAGCACTGGGAGTAATCCAGATATTACTACTCTCAAGGATCTCCTTTTTAAATTTCTGCCTAACTCTCTGTAATCTCCCTTCAGAATCTCAACCTTTTCCTTTCCTAGGTCATTGTCCACATTGGAACCAATGACCTCTTGCTGGCCCCTCTCCCCTGTAGAACATTCTGCACCCTCTCTGAGACATCCTTGATCCTGGCATCAGGGAAGCAACACACCATTCTGCTTTTTCGCTGCTGGCCACAGAAACGTCTGTCTATATCTCGGACTAGAGAATCCTCTAATTGATCTCTTGGAACTCAACATATCCCTCATTGCATTAGAGCCAGTCTCAATACCAGAAACTTGGCTGTTCGTGCTATGTTCCCCTGAGAACCCATCACCCCCTACATTTTCCAAAACAGCATACCTGTTTGAAATGGGTATATCCACAAAAGACTCCTGCACTAGCTGCCTACCTCTCTTACCTTTCCTGGAGTTAACCCATCTATGTGACTGTATCTGAGACTTCCCCCCCCTTCCTATATCTGCCATCCATCACATACTGTTGCTGTTGCAAATTCCTCATTGCTTCTAACTGTCTCTCCAACCGATCCATTTGATCTGATAAGATTCGCAGCCAACAGCATTTATGAAAGATATAACCTGCAGTAACCCTTAAACTCTCTTTAAGCTCCCACATCTGCCAAGAAGTACAGATCACTCTATTAAAGGCCATTTTTGCTCCTTCACAATCTACAGACCCAGAAATTAACAGCGTCTTATTCCTCTACAAACACCGCCCCAGGTTAAATGAATAGTTATGGCTTATATTTTAAGTTTAATCAAGAGACATATCTCCAAAAACATATAATCAAGAAAGAACCCAGTGTACTCACTACTGCATATTCTCTGTAGGCCACACTTAAAACAATGATTAACTTATCTGATTCTGTGCTGTGAGGTTTGCCCACCGGTTTCTCCAAGATCACTTGTGAATTTCAGTGTTTGTTAATTTTCTCAGAGAGATCTCTCTCTCTCTCTCCCCCCCAATGACCTCACCATGTGCTTCCTTTGTCTGTTCTTTTAAAACTGCTGTTGTTTTGACTTTTTTTCCCAAATTTCCAAAGCAATGCAACAGCATATGAAACCGTACTAGCTGCTCTTGGAATTCGAGGAAATGGCCTCCAGCACATAAATTACCTCAAAAAAGGAGTAGCCTTTACAGCCAGAAATTTTTCCCATCCTCCATCTTGGATTACCCAGAATCCTTTGATTATTGAATTGTAGAGATCTACACTACAGAAAAAAACCCTTTGGCCCATTGAATCTCTGCCAGTCCAAAATAGCCACCTAACCATTCTAATCCTATTTTCCAGTACATGGCCTTGTATACGTTGGCATTGCAAGTGCACATCTAAATATTTCTTAAATGTGATGAGGATTTCGTACTTCACCACCCTGACAGGCAGTGAGTTCCAAATTCTCACCACCCTCTGGATGAAAAGAAATTACTCCTCACATGCCCTGTGACCCCCCTACCCTTTACCTCAGATGTATGCCTCCTGGTTATTCATCCTTCCATAAAGAGGAAAGGTTTCTCCTGTACACCTTGTCTACGCTCCTCGTCATTTTATATCTCAATCAAATTAAACTGCTGTCATCTTTCACCTCCCTCCTCACAGCTGCTTGATGAGTGTTACACTCAGTAATATTATGATAGAGTGCAATTTGTCCTGAACTATTAGTCAATTTGCCGTCATGCATTATGTTAAATCTGTGTCCTCTCCTCTAAGGAAAATAACCTCAGTCTATCCAATCCTCTTCATAACGAAAACTCTCCAGTCCAGGCAATGTTCTGGTCAATCTCCTCTGCACTCTCTCTGGTACAATCACTTCCCTCCTATAATGTGGATTCTAGAACTGCACACTGCTGCGGTCTAACCAATGTTTGATACAGTTCCAAACGAACCTCCACCGACCTCCCCACACCCCCACACCTTCTCCTGGTCACTATTTTCTCCATCACTCACTTATCAGGCCCTCACCCTGTTAAGTGGAACATGTAAAAATGCACAATTTAGTAATATAGAGCAGAGCGGGACAGATTTCCTTGTTCAGCTGAGAAACATGATTTAAAGGACAAGGATGATCATCCAATACTCCACCTAGGCTGGAGTTGAGCATCAGAGGAGCTTCCAATAATCCAAGTAATGTTGATATTTGGAAGGATTGAAATTCTGGCAAAGTGGGAATATTGCTGAATTTATAATCCAGAAGTTTAGCTAATTCGACCATAGATATATAATTTGGAATTGAAGGCTAGCTTCTGAAATGGCAGAAACTATCATTAGTTGTCTTAAAGCTCATCTGGTTCACTAATGCCATGTAGGGTAAGAAATCTGCCATCTTTACTTGTGACTGCACGTCCACAGCAATATGGTTGACTCTTAACTAACTTTTCAAAAACCCAAAAGCCCCTCAGATCAAGGGAAATTCAGGAATGGACAACAAATGCTGCTTGCCTAGTTGGCAATACCCATATCCCATGGAAGAATAAAGAGAAACTGAGATGGAGATGGTAAAATAAACTAGAAACTTGGCAGAGTATCTAGAGAGGAGAGAAATGGTCTACTTGAAGCTTGAAAGAAACAAAAAGAAAGATTTATAGAAATGAGCTTCATGGTGACATTAATAGAGTGAGGGACAGCATTTTAATTTTCCCAGCTAAATCTACTAAAAGTCCTCGTCAATATGTTCCTCTCAATAATGGGCTAGAGGTCACAGAGAAAGTGCAGTTGCAGCCATTTTAATCAGCCATTGACTATTCTCCATGGAGCAGACTGACATTTTTGGCTGTGTGATAGGGAGTCTGTCCAAATTCTCATTGTAATGTTTAAAATTAGCTCAGCTAGACGTCTGTGATCACATTATAGTGGAGTCCTTACAAAATCACCAACAGTGAGAAACAATAATCTGAGGTAATGGTTACTTTGCAATGCAATAAAATGTCTAGGAGGGAGCTGATGTCACTAATATTTGAGATGGATTTTAATTTCATGTTTAATGCTGTTATCTTAACCCATTGATAACATTGCTGTAACACTGTATCCTGCACTCTGTTCAGTTCCCCTGATGCACTTGTATAGCACAATATGACTGTAAAGTGTGTAAGACAATACTTTTCACTGTACCTCAGTACATGTGACTGTAATAAATCAAATCATTATTGAATACTTCATCTGTTCATTTGATTTTGTTCTACCCATTTCACTTTATAGAACAGATATTAATGTCACAAATACAAAATTTACAAGATTGTAATACTTCGGTTCAGGAGTGGCATGGTGGCTCAGTGGTTAGCACTGCTGCCTCACAGAACCAAGGTCCCAGGTTCGATTCCAGCCTCGGGTGACTGTCTGTGTGGAGTTTGCACATTCTCCCTGTGTCTGCGTGGGTTTCCTCCAGTTTCCTCCCACAGACCAAAGATGTGCAGATCAGGTGAATTGGCCATGCTAAATTGCCCATAGTGTTAGGTGCATTAGTCAAAGGGAAATGGGTCTGGGTGAGTTACTCTTCGGAGGATTGGTGTGGACTGGTTGGGCCGAAGGGCCTGTTTCCGCACTGTAGGGAATCTACGCTTTAAGGGAAAATAATGAATTGAAGGTTAGGCATGGTTGGAGGTGATTGTGTCCTGCCTGCCAATGAGCTGAGGTGGCTTGCTTTTTAACGGTTAAAAATGGGCCCACATTGTGATTGTGGGAAGGAAGTACAAGGTGTTCACAATTGTACACATTGAGCTGGATTCTTCTGCCTGGAGATTGCCACTCCACTCCTTTTATGCAAAATAAAAGATCACGCATTTGTGATGTTAGGACTCCTTCAGAAATTTGGAGCTGTACTTCCCTCCTCATGGGCACTACAGTCAAGGGAAGGCAAAGCATACCCCTTCTTCTGCCAGTTAAAGGGCCAGCATCACACACAGCCACTTTGACTGTTACTGTGAAAGGATAAGTAAAGTAGCTGTGAGTGTCTGGGAGTTTAGGGTGCAAGATAAAAAGAGTGCCAAGTAGGTAAAAGGATAGGTTACAGTGTCAGGTGGGTCGGGGGAGATGCCAGGTGAGCAGGGTGCCAGTAGGCTACCAAATTGCCGGGCCACCAGATGGCAATGGGACCAGGAAAATGACAGAGTGATTAGGTTTGGTCAGGATGAGTGTGAGATATCTGGTCTGGGTGGAGTTGAGTGTGGTTGGCAGAAGAGGAGAAAGGGGTCCCTGGTCTGATTGGAGGTCCAGCAGTGAGGGAGGGGAATCGTGTAAGGTTCTGAGAAATCTAAGGTGTTTGGAGGGGGTGTAGTTGGAGGGTTGAGTTAAGCTTGTGTTGGGGGCGGTTTTTGTTCAGTATGAATAGTTACTCAGGTGTTGGACTATGTATTTAATAGTCTAACTTTTCCTGTGGAATTACTTACTTAACTGTAGGAGGCACCTCTGAATTTGCCAATTTAACAGGATACTTTGAGGGTTCGGGCATAGAGAATTGTCCAGTGGAATCTTCAATTTTCGAGGCAATTCCTTCAGGGTTTGCTATGATGGGGGTCCCACAGGATCCCTGTGTGCATATCCCACCCACAGAACCAGCCATCAGGCCATTGGAATATCCGGCAAAAACAGGTCAGTTGATGCTGGGTGTAGCTAGACTGAATCACTCAGTGACCTGGTTGGAATATCAGGTTTTTATAAACTGTTATATTTTAAGCCATTATTGTTCCTCGATAGAATTGAGTTGAGATCTAGAGAATACCTAAATATCATTTGTACCTGAATCCACGTGATTCACATTGCATTCAAATGGATTTTAGTATGGTAAAATCAATAGAAAACTATTGTGATATCAAGTTGCACGTTTCTTAAGATAACCCTGAATTTCCCAGGTCAGCAAGAATGACAGAGACAGCAATTGGAGTGATCGAGGTAGTCAGTCGCACCTGAAGCAGAGAAAATGCTGACTTTATTATTCACCACACAGAAGGCAGGTGGGAGCTCAGGTTCAGATTGAAGAAACTAACTTTGTGAGGATGAAAGAAGACTGACACGTTCATGTAGCTTTAACTAGAGGGAAGAATCTCTAGGGTAACCCTTAATGTGACAGTCAGTCCTGAGTTTACAGTTGCAAGACTGGAGAAACATAAAAGGAGCAGTTAACTGGGATTTGGAAAACAGCTTTTGACTATCTGTGGGAGAGTTGGTGTTCACTGAAGGAAGCTAGCTGTGTGTCAGGATGTCCAAGACTGTAGGGAGGCTGTGGAGAAGGTAGCACTGACAGGGACTACTTGCGGAAACAGAGATGGGCTCAAGTGCGTATACTTCAATGCAAGGAGTATCAGAAATTAGGTGGGTGAACTTAAGGCGTGGATCGGTACCTGGGACTACGATGTTGTGGCCATCACGGAAACATGGATAGATGAGGGACAGGAATGGCTGTTGGAGGTTCCTGGTTACAGATGTTTCAGTAAGATTAGGGAGGGTGGTAAAAAAGGAGGGGGGGTGGCATTGCTAATTAGAAATGGTATAACGGCTGCAGAAAGGAAGTTTGAGGGGGATCTGCCTCTGGAGGTAGTATGGGCTGAAGTCAGAAATAGGAAAGGTGCAGTCACCTTGTTGGGTGTTTAGTATAGGCCCCCCAATAGCAGCAGAGATGTGGAGAAACAGATTGGGAAACAGATTTTGGAAAGGTGCAGAAGCCACAGGGTCGTAGTCATGGGCGACTTCAACTTCCCAAATATTGATTGGAAGCTCTTTAGATCAAGTAGATTGGATGGGGCAGTGTTTGTGCAGTGTGTCCAGGAAGCTTTTCTAACGCAGTATGTAGATTGTCCAACCAGAGGGAAGGCCATATTGGATTTGGTACTCGGTAATGAACCGGGACAAGTGGTGGGCTTGTTAGTGGGTGAACATTTTGGTGATGGTGACCACAATTCTGTGACTTTCACCTTGGTTATGGAGAGAGATAGGTGCGCACAACAAGGAAGTTTTTACAATTGGGGGAAGGGAAATTACGATGCTGTAAGACAGGATTTGAGGAGCATACGTTGGGAGCATAGGCTGTCAGGGAAGGATGTGGTGGAAATGTGGAACTTTTTCAAGGAGCAGATACGACGTGTCCTTGATATGTATGTACCGATCAGGCAGGAAAGAAATGGTCGTGTGAGGGAGCCTTGGTTGACGAGGGAGGTTGAATGTCTAGTAAAGAGGAAGAAGGAGGCTTACATAAGGTTGAGGAAACAAGGTTCAGACAGAGCAGTGGAGGGATACAGGATAGCCAGACGGGAACTGAAGAAAGGGATTAGGAGAGCTAAGAGAGGGCATGAAAAATCCCTGGCGGATAGGATCAAGGATAACCCCAAGGCATTCTATGCGTATGTGAGAAACCTGAGAATGACGAGAACGAGGGTAGGTCCGATCAAGGACAGTGGTGGGAGACTGTGTATTGAGTCGGAAGAGATAGGACAGGTCTTGAACAAGTACTTCTCTTCAGTATTTACGAACGAGAGGGACCGTATTGTTGAAGAGGAGAGTGTGAAACGGACTGATAAGCTAGAAGAGATACCTGTTAGGAAGGAAGATGTGTTGGACATTTTGAACAACTTGAGGATAGACAAGTCCCCCGGGCCTGACGGGATATATCCTAGGATTATGTGGGAAGCAAGAGAGGAAATTGCAGTACCGTTGGCAATGATCTTCTCGTCTTCACTGGCAACTGGGGTGGTACCAGGGGACTGGAGAGTAGCGAATGTTGTGCCCCTGTTCAAAAAAGGGAATAGGGATAACCCCGGGAATTACAGGCCAGTTAGTCTTACTTCTGTGGTAGGCAAAGTAATGGAAAGGGTACTGAGGGATAGGATTTATGAGTATCTGGAAAGACACTGCTTGATTAGGGACAGCCAGCACGGATTTGTGAAGGGTAGGTCTTGCCTTACAAGTCTTATTGAATTCTTCGAGGAGGTGACCAAGCATGTGGATGAGGGTAGAGCAGTGGATGTAGTGTACATGGATTTTAGTAAGGCATTTGATAAGGTTCCCCATTGTAGGCTTATGCGGAAAGTCAGGAGGCATGGGATAGAGGGAAATTTGGCCAATTGGATAGAAAACTGGCTAACCGGTCGAAGTCAGAGAGTGGTGGTAGATGGTAAATATTCAGCATGGAGTCCAGTTACAAGTGGAGTTCCGCAGGGATCAGTTCTGGGTCCTCTGCTGTTTGTAATTTTTATTAATGACTTAGATGAGGGAGTCGAAGGGTGGGTCAGTAAATTTGCAGATGATACAAAGATAGGTGGAGTTGTGGACAGTGAGGAGGGCTGTTGTCGGCTGCAGAGGGACTTAGATATGATGCAGAGCTGGGCTGAGGAGTGGCAGATGGAGTTCAACCCTGCCAAGTGTGAGGTTGTCCATTTTGGAAGAACAAATAAGAATGCGGAATACAGGGTTAATGGTAGGGTTCTTGGTCAGGTGGAGGAACAGAGGGATCTTGGGGTCTATGTTCATAGATCTTTGAAAGTTGCCACTCAGGTGGATAGAGTTTGTAAGAAGGCCTATGGAGTATTATCGTTCATTAGCAGAGGGATTGAATTCAAGAGTCGTGAAGTGATGTTGCAGCTGTACAGGACTTTGGTTAGGCCACACTTGGAGTACTGTGTGCAGTTCTGGTCGCCTCACTTTAGGAAAGATGTGGAAGCTTTGGAGAGGGTGCAGAGAAGATTTACCAGGATGTTGCCTGGAATGGAGAGTAGGTCGTACGAGGATAGGTTGAGAGTTCTCGGCCTTTTCTCGTTGGAACGGCGAAGGATGAGGGGTGACTTGATAGAGGTTTATAAGATGATTAGGGGAATAGATAGAGTAGACAGTCAGAAACTTTTTCCCCGGGTACAACAGAGTGTTACAAGGGGACATAAATTTAAGGTGAAGGGTGGAAGGTATAGGGGAGATGTCAGGGGTGGGTTCTTTACCCAGAGAGTGGTGGGGGCATGGAATGCGCTGCCCGTGGGAGTGGTGGAGTCAGATTCATTGGCGACCTTTAAGCGGCATTTGGATAGGTACATGGATGGGTGCTTAATCTAGGATAGAAGTTCGGCACAACATCGTGGGCCGAAGGGCCTGTTCTGTGCTGTATTGTTCTATGTTCTATGTTCTATGTTCTAACAGTGTGAAATATAAGCACATGGGTTTTGCAGAGGGGGGCAAGCGATTTTTGATGGTTTTATAAGTTTTATGAGGAAACGTTTTAAGTTGTGTGGAATTGAAGTTTCATGCATTAAATAATGGGTTTTCTTTATTACAGTAAAACTCTTTGAAGTTGGATTCTTGTCATTTCACTGAAAATTCAAATTTATTTCTTAAAATTATTGATCTCTCCAGGGACTTGTCACTTTAGCCAATTAGCTGCTTGATTGATGTTTGCTGCATTGGACTTTCTAAATAAGGTAGTCCGCAAGAATGGAATTAAGTTCATACTATCAGGGCCAAACAGGAATAAATTGGGATTATTGTTGGAAAAGGCCTGAATGTCTGAGAGAGTAAACATAGATCATTACTGCTATTCAACATTATGCAGAGAAAACATTGACAGTATTTACCAAGCAACAGTGTCTTTATTCAGCCATGAATATCACCTGTGATTAGCTGCTTTGTTGTATCACAACAGCACAGTCTAGGTATTGTCAAACAGACGTAAGCATACATGTTTGAAATCTGAAGGTATCGTTCAGCAGTTGCCTGAAGCTGTTCACTGAGCTGTGAGCTTATTTACTTTATCGTCGATCTCAATAGGTGTGGGTGTAGGATAGAGGAGGCACCTCACCGGGTACAAACCTCTACTTGTTCATGAATGACAGATTTAGTTCTTTGTTGTGCCAGGTGCATCTGCTGAAAGATCAATTATCGGCTGAGACAGCAGCTAGAATCGAGTCGCAGGCCCGTGTTCACCAGCTCATCCTACAGAACAGAGATCTCCTACAACACGTCTCCCTCTTGGTCAAGCAGCTGAAGGATTTTGAGAACAGAATGTGTGCACAGCTGGCAGGTAAGGAGTACTCCAGAGGCTCAACAAGGCCATATTGTCCAATTTTATAGAAAATGGAAGACTTGCATTTATATGATGACTTTTATGACCCAGGAGTATTGTATTCTATCCAGTGATGTTAAATCCTTGAAATGGTTGGATTTGTACCTGGCGCAAAGGAAGATGGTTGCGTTTGCTGGAGGTCAGAGTTCTCAGCTCCAGGACGTCTCTGTAAGAGTTCCTCAGGGTAGTGTCCAAGGCCCAACCATCTTCAGCTGCTTCATTAATGACCTTTCCTCCATCATAAGGTCAGAGGTGGGAATGTTCGCCGATGATTGTACAATGTTCAGCACCATTCATGACTCCTCAGATACCAAAACAGTCCATGTTTAAATACAACAAGATCTGGACATAGTGTCCAGGCTTGGGCTGACAAGTGGCAAGTGACATTTGCTCCACACAAATGCCAGGCAATGCTCATCTCCAATCAGAGACAATCTACCCACCGTCCCTTGATATTCGATGGTTACCACCACTAATCCCCCGATATAAACATCCTTGGGGTTACCATTCACTAGAAACTCAACCGTACTCACCATATAAATACAATGACTACAAGTTATAAGTTTAAAAGACATTTGGAAAAGTATGTGAATAGGAAATCTTTGGAGATATAAGGGCTAAATACAGGCAAATGGACTAGTTTAGTTTGGAAACATGGTTGATGTGAACTAGTTGGACCGAAGGGGCTGTTTCTATGTCGTATGACTCTATCACTCTTATTTTCACTCTCTCTCACACTGCTTCAACTCACTTACACACGCACACTCTCTGTGATACCTGTCGAGGAATGATCCATTTGTAGCCAGTCTGCATCAGGGAGTGGACTCCAGACATCTCAAGAGAGTGAGAGGAGAAGAATGAGCCATTTTCTGCCAGATAGCAGTGTGGAGCAGACTTCAGCAGGGACACAGTTGGGGGTGATGGGGCATGATGGTTCCTGCTTCTCTCCTTTGTTCTCCTGGTCATGGACCTCTACCCTCTGACTGCCAGCCTCAGACTCAACTCAGACCCGGTGTGGCGTCAGTATGGATTTCCAGCCTTGAGTATGCTCCCAGCAGGGTTAAGCACTTAAGAAAGACTGTAATCTTTGAACTTCCAGCTCTATTTCTTTATTTTTAACTTAAAACTAAGAAAGTCTGCAATGTGTAACTTTAACCTTCTTTCGTATACTATAATTACTGCAGTATTTGACTTTTAACTTTGTTCTTTCTTTCTAATTCATTCTTATGATTCTGTATCAAGATGCTTGGACCTAGGATGGTGCCTTGTGTGGTGACATGGAATTTTCACTGTACTCCTGTATTTTTGTACTTAAGTATATGTGACAATAAAATAAATAAGTTCAGAGCCCAGATAGCTCAGTTGGCAGGACATCAGACTTTTAATCTGAGGGTCCAGGGTTCAAGTCCCTGTTTGGACATTGCTTTTATGGGTGGCACAGCACCAGAGACCCGGGTTCAGTTCCCGCCTCAGGTGACTGACTGTGTGGAGTTTGCACATTCTCCCCGTGTCTGCGTGGGTTTCCTCCGGGTGCTCCGGTTTCCTCCCACAGTCCAAAGATGTGCAGGTCAGGTGAATTGGCCATGCTAAATTGCCCGTAGTGTTAGGTGCAGGGGTACACATAGGGGAATGGATCTGGGTGGGTGCGCTTCTGCGGGTTGGTATGGACTTGTTGGGCCGAAGGGCCTGTTTCCACACTGTAAGTAATCTAAAATCACAAATCAAAAGTAATTTGCAGCCTAGTCAAACTCACTGAGTAGGATAAGCTTGAGCAGTTTTCACCAGAGTTCTCCAGGTCTCATCATGAGCAAGAATGATAACAGAGGCACCACTGATTCTGCTGTGTCTTGATGGGCGAATAATTGTTGTTGTTCAGACGAGGCAGAAACCTTTATAACATTTAAGAAGTATTTAGGTGTGTACTTGTGATGCCAAGGCATACGAGGCAATGGGCTAAGTACTGGAAAATGGGATTAGAATAGTTATTATTGACTAGTATCGACCAATGTGCTGTTGATCTCGAAGATTCTGACATCAGTCATTGGCTGATTAGCTTGCCAACAGGGATGGTCTGCACCTGATTGGCTGCTCTGGGTACTGACCAGGCAACTCCCTCTTTCCAAGCTATCCCTTCCAAGGTCACCTCGATGAGGCCTCTGACCTCCCTGATTTCCCAGCATCCCACACTGCCTAAACAACTCCAGTTTTGATCTGCTCCTCAGGCTACCAATCTCCTCCCAAGCAGTTAGTTTTAAAGAATGAGCAGCACCTCTCCGGGTCTAACTGTTGGTTTTCCCCAAGGAAACCCAGTCACTCTCAGTTAATTAGAAATGTTGAAGAACTATGTACCTAAATTGGCAACCCACTTCCCCGAAGCTGATTGGTGAAGACAGCAGATACTAATTTTATAAAAGCCTGAAGTCCAGGGATGAGGTCACTTCAGTTGTTAATGTATCCTCTAGCTGTAGTTGTGGGATAAAGGAATATCTGACGAGTCGACACATTACAATAAACCTTTGCACTATGTCAAATGTAGAGTCGGCATTTCTAGCATTTGCCTCTGGTGTGATATAAAACACTGATTAGAATCATCACTTTACAAATTCCAAACATACTATTCTCTAATATCAGTGAAAAATCGTGATAATTAGTTGCAAAATTTGAGAATTATTTCTATATAAAATGACTCTATGCCTGTGCAAAAGGTCGTTACTATAAATGGATTCTAACCTTGAGGAGGTGGAAACTTATAATTCACTAAATAATGTTTTTCTTTTGTTATTTCCTCAGCTGACCCAAGTATGAGCTCCATTTCCGAACAAATTTCGTCATTGACTCTTCACCACCACAATCTGATAATGAATGAGCCTTCCACCTCAACCCCAGGAAGTGTTCCGATTGCTTCTGGTAGGCCAAGCACATGGACTGACCATGACAACAGTCAGTCATTCACCAATCTCATGAATTTGGGTAAAGAGGACCAAGAGCCAACACTGGAAAATAGTAACTGCCAGAGAATGACTGGGAAGAAGGAGGCATGTAGAAGGACTGAAGGCTCAGAGGGCAATGAAAAATCTCCTGCCACAGTAGAAATTGCTGCTGACTTTAAACTGCAAGATATGAGCCTGGAAGCAAAGAATGGAAGGTAAAGTTACCTCTTCCTGATTGCTTTTTCTGATCTATGTACCCCACAATCCTACAATCTTACCTCACTGCCTGTTTTGCCCTCTGTCAGTGAGCGAGCAAGCAGGCTGTGGAACATTCCCGGTGTTTTAACATCCCAGTCCATGTATCTTTCACTGAGAAATGCAGGCTGGGGCCACACACACTGTCAGCCCAGAAGGAAATCATTTTCCTTTCCTGTGTGTTGATTTTGTCTGCCTCGTGACAAGAAGAAAGGAAAGACAATCCATGGAATAAACAATCTACAACTGTCTCCTTAAAAAATGCCACACCTAAAATATCAATTGCTACATTTTGGTCAGTTTTCTCATTTTTGGGTTGCTATCCAATATTTTAAGTGTTTATTCTATCATCTGAACGTATCACCTATTTGATTTCTATGCCTTTTCAACATTTTCTTCACCCCTCCTCCTTCCCTGAGTTCTTCATTAACCCTCATATCCAGCGATCATGTCAGGAGCCTACCTCACCTGGTTCCACCAGGGACAAGGTTCGAGCTCTTTCATAAGTTTTTGTAAGTTTGATCTAATTTCATTTCTTCTCCTCTGTGACGGTGACTTCGTCCTTATTAAGTCTAAGGTGCTAACTGTTAGTGAGATAGTGTTCTATGACTGAGAGAAATGCTAGTCAGTATCTTTCACCCAAGTCAGAAATCTTCCCTGTTAAATTGTTCTTTTGATTCCCATCCTTGTCTCAAATTAATGTGTACACATAAGGACTATTAGACATTGGTTAGGAAGCAAAGTCATTCTGCTGGTCTTGACTCAAGCTGCTGAAGTCCATTGTAGCTGCTAACTTGACTGTGATCAGACAATTCAGCACAGACTAAGTCTCATCATATCTGGCACAGTGTACAGAGCTATTGGGGAATTCAGATAAATCTGTTTTTAATGCACTTTCAGGCCTGATTTGATCAAAACTTGAAATCGGCTTGTATTTCAGCAGTGCTGAGCCATCTCTGATATTTATCTGTTTTGATCTGCTTAACAAAGCATTGTGTTTCTTTTGGTTTTAACAAAATTAAACTCGCATAAAACTGAATGCAGAATTGTTCAGCTGTCATCACTGAACTGGTTAAGAATTTATTCTTCTGACAACCAGGCATCTGGTGCAGGGATTCAGATCACAGATCTAATCATGGTAATTGGTAAACTGCATTCAAGATGAGGATCCGTGAGTGATCCTGAATACAGTCCATCAACTTCATGAAAATGAAGTGTGTTTGCATAATGACCTGCACCCATTCAAGCTTCAAAGAAGCCTCATTTGGAAGAGCTCTCAATACATTTTGCATCAAATGCAAAGATCTCTTGAACGGCCATGAATGGGCTATTCTCAGAATAGAAGTACAGTTTTTTTAAAAAGTGACTTCCTCTGGTTCTTACTAATCTGAGAACAACATAAATCTCAAACATGCTGCCAGTTTAGATTTATCATCAGGAAACCATGTCCTTTTTTTAGGGGGATTTAGTTGGATAGAGGCATTCAGCTGTCCAGCAGAGTGCAAAGAGGTTTCTAAAACTTCCCCCACTCTAACTTTCTGCCCACTTCACTGATCTGCTTTTGATCTCCTTCAATAGCTCTCAGGTAATTGTTTCCTCACGTATGAGTCTAATCTATTGACAACTCATTCTGTTGATTGACTGGGAAAATATCACAATCAGTGATGTTGCATCTGAAGTCCAGGAATGTGTACTTTCTAGCAGGACTATTTGGACTGGGAGTAGAATGTCTTTAGAAGACGTGCTCTTTTCCATTAGGAATGAAGTTTGCTTTCTTCAATCCATCAAGCATCACTGAGAAAACTGTCTCGCTTTCAGCATTTACCAGTTGTTTGCTTCCAATTGAATAAAACTACAACGGTTTTTGGGAAAACCTTTTGACGAAGTTCATCACCATTTTCAGAGTATGTCCAGTGCAAATCAGTACTTTTCAATTTCTAAGCTTAGAAAATTGTTGAAAGACTTTTGTGCTGGTTTCTGCCATTGAATTGTTTCCAGTGAATTCCTTCATACTTTTTTGATTTTTCCCATAATCCAACTGTGGAATCCTCCCATTTAAATAAATGATATTATGGGACAATGTTTTCAGTAGCTCTGAGGTCCTTTGACATTCAACAACATTCTAAGATAAATTCTTTGAAGTTGAAAGTTGGGTATTCCCCATCCAAACTGTTACATTGACTGTCCTATTAACTTGTTGTAACAGTGGTCTGTAGTCTGGTGTGGTCGAGAGATGGTACGTGGTAGCAATGCAACCCACCATTACGCTACTTGACATGGACAACTAGCAAGTTGTGACTCCGTAAAACTGTGCAGAACTGCTTTGTTTGGATGAATGTTACAGCGGTTCACCTTTGTAACAGAATGAGAAAAGGCTGAATGAGACTCATGGTGAAGCCATATGAGAGTTAAGTGAGCGAGCCCTAGCACTGTTCCTTCTGTAATTACTTACAGAATGCCTACAGTGTGGAAACATGCCATTTGGTTCAACAGGTCCACACTGGCCTTTGGAAGAGCATCCCACCCATACCCATTCCCCTAACAAATACCTTACACATCCCTGTGTGTGTGAGCAATTTAGCACGGCCAATTCACCTAACCTGCACATCTTTGGACTGTAGGAGGAAACCCACACAGACACAGGGAGAACGTGCAAACTCCACATAGACGGTTTTTTGGAGGCAGGAATCAAACCCAGGTCCCTGGCATTGTGAGGCAGCAGTGCTAATCACTGAGCCAACGTGTCACCCCCAGTTGCTACTGGAGGTGCACATGTTGAACTGTCTTTTTTTAAAAAACTGCATCTGAATTTCCATGAGCTATAGACGTTTGCAACCATTTCACATAATGTTTTTGCCAGATTATTCCTCCAATTAGTATGCAGTTAATAAACCCATATATAACTACAGCTTTTGCCCATCCAGAAGCTTGCATCTTTGTCATTGGCATAACAGCATTGTAAATCCTCAGATCAATTTTAAAGCTGAGCAGCGACCTGAGTAATTGGATGTTTCCCACCTGGAATAACTCAAACTTCACCAGTTTATAATCTTACTACTGGGATATTGACTCAGTGCTGGTAGAAAATGAACAGCTTGCTTCCCAAGTGATCTTGCTAAATATCTACAGTGATTACACATCGAGGCCCAGTTAGAATGCTGCCCAGTGGTGAAAGTGGAAAGTCAGTGTACTCCCCCATTCCCATTTTAATTGCACAATTCCTGTTTGTGAAGTAGTGTCTGCCATCTCATCATTCTCACTGGATTGGTTCAGGAGTCCTTTCGACCTGAGGCTCAACATTTGCCGTGTCCAAGCCTCAAGCTAATGCCATCGTGGGCACTGCCTGCACACCCTTCCCTGCCCAAGTTAAAATCTGCTGTTTGGATGTTTTCCATTCACAAAGTTTTCCTTTTGTTTTGCTGTGGTACTAAAATAAAGCAATTTGATCACTATAAATGGATTTGTAGATTGCATTTTGCTTCCATCATTTTTTTACCGCTCCCTGTTAAATTGAACTTTTTTTATGGTAACGATGGATTTGAAAATTCTTCAAAATTGTAATTTGCTCTCCAGCCTGAATGGATAAACTAATGTGGACATTATCTGGGCACTTGTTTTATAGTTCTCTTTATATTGCACTCCAAGCTATAAAATTAGCTCAATTGCGGGCAATCATCATTTCTACCAGTCAACAAAGCTTTCAACTGAAGGACAGGGTCACAGATATAAAGATCCATTTACAGACTATTAGATTAGATTCAGTACAGTGTGGAAACAGGCCCTTCTGCCCAACCAGTCCACACCGACCCTCCGAAGGATAACCCACCCAGACCCATTTCCCTCCGACTAATGCACCTAACACTATGGGCAATTTAGCCTGGCCAGCACATCTTTGGACTGTGGGAGGAAACCGGAGCAAACCCACACAGACATGGAGAGAATGTGCAAACTCCACACAGCTTAGGCTGGAATTGAACCCGGGTCCCTGGTGCTGTGAGGCAGTAGTGCTAACCACTGAGCCACCATGCCAGAGTAATTAGCAGTAATCTATTTGGAGTAATCTATTGAGATTGAACTGACAAGCTGATTATTTTGCTTGACAAATATTATCCTCAAATAAATGATAGTTGGCTGCAGTTTTGTGGCTATTAGACAATGACATAGGAATAAGCAAAGTTTGACCAGAAAGAGCAGGTGGACAAGTTTGAAATGCTTCTTTTCTTGTTTGTTGAAGGTTTAATCAGACCATTCCACGACTAAACCCACCACCACCTGTCATGAGGAAGCGTTCAGCTAGGTCCTTGCTGCTGTCGACTGAGACAACCTCACCATGCATCAAGCAAGTGATTGGGAACAGCCTTTTGCAGTCTTTGGACACATCAAGTTTTACAGATGTTTCCTCCTGTACTTTTACACCAGCTGACTTTGAATCGGAAGTTGGATTGTCTACAGAGGAGCGAACAACCCAGTTTCCATCTGCAGCCCTTCGTTCAGGAGCCACAGCTCCCACTTTAATTCTCAGCAAAGAGTCAAATGAGCAAAACAGAACTCTGAACACCACAACTGGAAGTCGTGAGAACCAGCCTCAGACAATGATGCCTCTTGTAGATTTCATACTCAGCAGTCGTGCCAGCTACTATGATGGTCTGGAGCTGGCTGAAACCAGTGCACCTTTCTCCCCACCCTTTTCCCCATCAATCAATGAGACCTGCCTGCACATCAGCTTCTCAGATGATGAGCTGTTGGACAATGATGCTGAAGATTCAAGAGAACATCAAAAAGCTTCAATAGAAGCTACAGAGGATCAAAATTTAAATCATCTCACATCGGACTAAAGCTCTTCTTTGTTGTTACAGGAACATTAAATGACCTTCATCTTCAGTGATCTCAAATTATACTCATGTGCATTTCAAGATCAGCAGACTTCAAGTGATAACAGGAGTTGACAGGTCTTGTTAACAATACCTTACATAATTAGTAGTTTTCTGAAGGTGTTTTCTCCAGTAGGAGATCTGGAATTCGAACACTAAATTCAAGATTGTCAACAATCAAGGGTGAATTCCAACCAGTAATACAATTCTGAGTTGGTTTGGGCTCCATTTCTAGAATTCTAGACCATGAAAATTCCAAAACTGTGAAGGAGTGTGTCTCAGACAGCGTCCACTTTCTAGGGATGTAATAATAACAAAATGCAGGAGATAAAGTCTCATATTCAATATTGCTGAATGAGAGGTAGCTGTCCACAAACATTCCTGTTTCTGTGCAGTATAAATCCCACTAATGTTCAACTTGTAGGTGTCACTTGTACACTGTGCAAGGAAAAAGAAATAAAGATTTCTTGAAAGAGGTTATTTCTCTCCTCAGTCTCTAATAGTGAGCTCTCTCCAATATACTGTCTAACAATTTGGTGACCTCCTCATTGTCATTGAGCATTCAAGACCCCTCAGCAGCTCAGAGGGAAAGGTGCTGGCCACTCACAGATTCTTTTTATGCTCCCAAAGATGTAAAGGTACAGCACGTTGAAGTCAACAGGCTACAGGTAAAAATTATTTGAGGGGCACATTACCCCATTGCTGAGGCTGGCGTCACATTCTAAGACACTTTCACTTACACTGTGTGGTTTGTGAAATTATCAAACATAATTTGTAGTCTTGCACTGCCATTTACTGAAAGGCTGACTGAGAAAGCAACTTGTACATACACTTTTACATTGAGTCAGTTTTATACTGTATATACTGACGTTGAATACGTATTGCATGTTAATTCACAGATTCCCTACATGGTGGAAGCAGGCCATTTGGCGCAGCGAATCCACACTGACCCTCCGAAGAGCATCCCACCCAGGACTAACCCCCTACCCATACCTATCCCCATAACCCTGCATTTCCAATTACTAATCCACCTTGCCTGCATATCCCCAGACACTATGGACAATTTAGCATGGCCAATCCACCTAACCTGTACATCTTTGGACTTTTGGAGGAAACTGGAGCACCTGGTGGAAACTCACGTAGACACAGAGAGGATGTGCAAACTCCACACAGTCTATTGCCCAAGGATGGAATTGAACCCAGGTCTTTGGCACTGTGAGGCAGCAATGTTAACTACTGAGCCATAACATCATTCCTTACTATCTTACAATTCTTACTATCTATCAGAAGTAAAACTTTCTAATGTCCCACATTGTGAAATGGATCAGATAGCAAATGATGGCATCACTTTTGAGCTGCTTACTTTCTTCCCCGTCTCAGAGACATCTTCAACAATTGCTGCCAGTCCGTTTATCCCATTAGATTTCTTATATCTTGCTTTAAGTCTATGTGAATCTTCCCTCCAGCATTTTTACTTCACCTGATTTTGAAGCTGAGAATAGGTGGCTTAGAAAGGGAGAGTAAAGCTCAGGTTGGACTTTGCGATATGTCTTCTACAATCAAAAGCAGCATGTTTTAGAGCAGGGAAAGAATTGAGTGGGAAGACTGGGGCTGATTTTAACTAATTCAAAACCCTTCCAGTTGGACAGAATGAAAATCAGACCTGACATCTGAAAGTCTCCAGGCATCTGAAACTGCTTACTTTCCATTGACATCGTTCTCCATTTTGCAAAAGCAGCTTCACGGATGCAACTTTTCTCACCTCGCTCCAGTTCGTCTGTTTCTTACAATTTGCTTTACAAATTCCTAGGACATTTTATTAAACTAAAGGTGCTATAAATGCAGGCTGTTGTGGAGGTGGTGCAAAGTGTAGGTGGAAAAGCCTACGTATGAATCCTTTCAGGCCACTCCCCAATGGGTAAGCAGACAGGAACAGATTGTCACCTCCCCAGAAACTACATGAATTGTAAAGTGAACAAAAATTGTTGCAAAATGGAGGACTGGAACATATGATTTTTCTTGACAACTGGAATACCTCCTCTGAAGTATTTTCTTTTCTTAGTCTCCCTATGCCACACTCCCTCTATAACTGATGAAACAAACTCACAGGATCCGAAATATTAACTCTGCTTTCTCTCTACTGAGGCTGCTGGGCCCGCTGAGCTCCTCCAGCAATTTCTATTTTTGTTCCTCATTGAACAGGGCTGCTGTGTAACCCTGGTTCTACAAGCATGCTGTGGGGCACTGTCCTTGCAGTTGACACTCGACCCTTGGTGCCTGACTGCAGTTGTCATCTGCCCCTCCTCCTGACCAAGTTCAATCTTTGTTGTGTGAATATGGTAATTATTTCTCTTGATCTGATCTTTATTTGAACTGCCGATAGCAATTTGAAAGAGGTGGAAATAATCCTTCCTGATGACCAGCAGCTGCATGCCACATTATTTAAATAGTTCAAAGCAGAGATAAAGGTTTAAGCCCTTGATTTGGAGGCAGCCGTTTGAAGTTTTCCACAGGTTTGAATCCCAATCATCCAAACGCAGTGAGCTCTGCTGCTGATGGCAGAAGCGTTCCCAGTAAAGCTATCTCATACAGGCAGGTGTGAGCACAGTACTGTAATCTTGTGTGGCTGCAGATGGTCTAACAGGTTGAAGCAGCCCTGCTAGGAACTGATTTGAGCAAAATCATTCCAAACTGTGTCCCTACAGAAAGATCTCCTATAGATAGTTTTCTTTAAACAAAATATGATTGATAAAAATAGACTGGAGCTGGCATTGGAGATTTGTGGCCAGGATAAACAGGCAATGTTGTATTTTACATAGTGCTCATAATTAAAAGTTGTTTTTTTCTTTTAATTTTTAAGCAGACTTTTTAACAGGCTAGAAAACTATGGTCTTGATTGATTCAATACGCCCTGTTACATTTGACATGGATTACTTGTGGCTTGTTTTGACTGAAGTTGCCAACAGTTGCATCTCATTGGAGATGGATGCATGCGCTGAAACTCACTAAAAGTTTGCTAACTTAGTACAGCTTGGAGTGTTTATTGGTTAAAGCTCCTGCTGGACCAAGCACCATTTGGGTCGATTTTAATGTTCTGCGATGGTGCAAAATAGATGACAGTTGATGAAAATAAAATTGAGGAGAAATGCTAAACAGGCTGCCAAGTTTTTAACATTTGTTTTAAAATATTGCACTAAGTCACAACTATTGTGGCTTATGGAGGCTAGTAGGCCTGTAGCATGGGTTATTTCAAATTAGCCTCTCGGTCCCATTCCATGTACTTACTAAAAACTTTTCATTCCTAATTAGTAGTCTACACCTTTTAACTTAAAGTGGTTTAATTTACATTCCTCCATTTCTTTTATTTCATATTTTATTTTTACATTAAGTTAGATTTATTTTAAAGAGAAAATGGCTTTAAATTGCAATGGGTAGACTTCGATACATCCAAAGTATCTAATCCCCATTTCAATATTAATGTTGCTTTTACTCTAGCAGCTAGGTTCTCTCAGTGGGACCTATATCAGTTGAGCATGACATATTATCTTGACAATCCTGCTTGCCATGAAGCCAGACATTGTTCACAGCTTTCAATTTCAGTCAGTCAACAGAAAATAAAGAGGTTGAAATGCTGAAACACACATCAATGATCGGAAAAAAGGAGTCTGTACTTGTTATTGGCCACAACAAAGAAGCAGATTCAGTGCCAGGTTTACCATTGCAGTATTCCCCCATTAGGTTACTGCTCATTCCCCCAGTGTCCTGTATTAGGCACCAGCTGTTATCAGATGGCTGTTTCGCTCAGTGCTCTATTAGGAAACATATATGGAGATTAGAATATTCAAATTGGCAATTCCTGCTCCAGAAAGGCTTTGGATTTTGAGCCAGTTGAAGTGAGAATTTCTGTAAGTGGAATTTGCTGACTGCAGGGAAAAAGTGTATTAAGGACTTCAAATTACTGTTTCTTAAAAAGTAGGAACTAGGTTTTTGACGTGTCTAATGTTTTCAGATTTGAAGTAAGGAAATAGCTATTATAATGTTGATTGGAGTATTGGGTACAGTTGAATTGGTAGGTGTGCGTTCTGATGTGTTCATAATAAATGCTCAATTTTATTGATTCTGATGAAACTTCATTCATTTGTAAATGGAAAGCATTTACCAAGGTCTAACAGTATAGATTCTTGATCATTAACCATCTTTTTCACTGGTTTGAATTGTTCTACTCATTCAGCATTCCCTGAGTAAAATGCTTAATAATTCTATTATTCTTTTTTCCCCAAGTTTGTCACTTCCACTTATGCCTTAATTATATATGTATGTATGGCCCAATCTTCATCTTATTTTTTGCTTTGTTCTGTGACAATTCTTCAACTTCATAGCATGATCAACCTGCCCTCTTACCTGTGTTGTTGTGATAGAAGGTGCCAAATTCAAACTGACAGCTGAATGGAGAAAATCAACACTCTGAAACCTGCAAAATCTTGACAGACAACCTTTCTAGAGGTTCAGTACATAGCCATCATCATCCCTTCACCACTGCCAAAACAATTGGCCATTCAAGATTAGCTCGAGGTACGACCAAGGTTGTCTTTTTAATGGAATGTAATCTGGTAGTAAATGTGGCAGAGTTCAGTAAACTCTTGTGACAATTGCGACGAAAAAAATTGCTGCTTTCAACATTCTGCACAGGGAAAAGTGCTGCAGAAAACGCTAAGAATTTATTATTTTGAGACTGCCTCTTTCAAAAAGGCGAGGCAGTATGGTGAATGAAAGTTGACTATGTGATTTCATTATGAAGACAGCGCATGGTCACGAATCACCCCATATGTCTTAGTGAATATAAAACAGAGAATTAGAGAATTGCCAGAAATAAATAATAAATTGCTTTCTGGAAAATATATCTGATATACATTGCTGATATTTTGACCAGCTGATATTCTGGCAGCTTGGTGTAGATACTGTCCAAACACATTTGAGGATATGCTGTTATTTCAAATACTTTGTATTTTTACTTTGTAAATGCAATTATTGTGCAAACATGATCATAGTGATTAAGATGAAAAATGTGAATTTTCTAAAATAAATATTATGACATTTTGGATAGTGTTTCCTCCCTATCACCCTGATTAAGCCAGTGCTACCACTGATACCAAACTGGAAATGTATAGTTTGTATTGCACCTTACTGCTGTAAAATTCATTTGATGAAATTAAAGCTTGATAAAGTTTGTAAAACTGTGCAATAATTTCATAATGTACACAATCATTTCTAATCTGTAAGTATTGTGTGACAAAATATCAATGGAACAGTTAATTCCAATTCCCTGTTTACTATGTGTCAAATGTGCTTCGGTTTATAATGTCGTTGCTATTGAGATATTAGTCTCTGGATTCAAATCACACTCTCAGGCTTGAACACACAAGCCAAGGCTCAGTACAATAATTTAATCCTTTTGAATAAGTTGTTAAACTAAAGTCGATCTTCCTGCTCTGGTGAATGTAAAAAAATCTGAATGCACTGGTTTGAAAAACAACAGGTGAATCATTCCTGGTGGATATTTATTCCTCAGTCAACGTCACAAAAGCAATGATCTGGTCATTATCATGTCACTGTTTGTAACTTGGCTGCCATGTTTCTTCCAATACATAAATAATTACTCTTCAAAAGTACTTTAAATGTTTTGAGATATCCAGTAGAAGTGTTATAGACATACAACCCTTCTTTCTGTTGAATCTAAATCATTCTACTCACTAATTTCATCTGGTGGATTCATTTGATTTATGGAAATAAGAGGCAATTTCTTCATTTACAAAAGACATTGTTTCTCGGAGAGAGTTAACAAGGCAACTCAAGTTGTACTGGCCAGGTTGCACCAAACGTGTGTTTTAAATATCACTTTTGGCTACTTAATCATGTAATGATTCATTGGTTATGATACTGGAATGACGGGCCTGCAACTAACTGGGAGAGATAATTCCAATTCAAGATAATACAGTATCCTCTGGACTGGGGAACATTTCCAATAGAAACGCCCCAATCTCCTGGCAAAATGGCAATGGAAGATTAGCAAATTGTCATAAATTGGCCATTTACTCTACTCAGTGTACATTGTTCCATGTAGGAAATGGGGAACTATCCTACCCAAAGAGAAAGAAACAGTTCAGCAAGTCACCAGTATTTGTGGAGATCCCACTGAAGCTGGATGAATTGCTGTCTTGTTTTTGGACTGGGAATTATTATCGGAGCCGAGTTACAGGGAGCTTAAAGGAGTTGCTAACCATTCTAGACATTGGAAATGTGATTTGTTGCTGATGCTTTTTGTCAAGAATGGAATTTCTAAGCACTAACCAATTCATACAAAAAATTGAAGGAGCCCAGAGGATTTGAAGAAATTGATTATTTGGAATGCGTACCCATCTCCAGTTCTATGAGGCTCTTACTGCTGGCTGTTACCTAACTGTTGCCAATTAATTTCAAATACATTAATAACTGACCAGTCAGTGGAAAATCCGCAGTATAGCTATACTGCACAATGAATGATCTGAATGGATTTAAAAAATAGGAAAATCAATACAAGTGTAAGTCAAAGACTAGGAATTCTGTGGCCAGTAACTCATCTCCTGACCCTCAAAGCCTGTCTGTCATCCACAAGGCACAAGTCAAGAGTGTAATGGAATACTTCCTGTTGCCTGGATGTGTGCAGCTCTAACAACAGTCAAGAATTAGAAATCACACACCAGGTTATAGTCCATCAGGTTTAATTGGTAGCACTAGCTTTCGGAGCACTGCTCCTTCGTCAGGTGGTTGTTAACTCTGAAAGCTAGTGCTTCCAATTAAACCTGTTGGACTATAACCTGTTGTTATGTGATTTTTTTACTTTGTACACCCCAGTCCACCAGCATCTCCAAATCAAAACAGTCAAGAGATTCAACACCATCTAGGATGAAGCAGCCTGTTGACTTGATTGACATCCTATCCATCACTTAATATTTTTTCTTTCCACCAGAGACACACAGAATGCAGCAGTATGTACCATGTACAAGATGCACAGACACACACACAGAGTCACAGACACATTCACACAGATACACTCACACAGACACACACTGACACAGACATACACACTCATTACAGAGATACGCACTCACACAAAGACACAGACACAGTCACAGAGACACATACACACAAAGACACACACTGACACAGAGACACACACACTCATTACAGAGATACACATTCGCACAGTGACACACACTCACACAGACACAGACATGCTCATTTGCCCCTTCACAGTATCTTCCAAACCCACATCACCTAATAGGAAAAGGCAGTTAGGTGCATGACGATACCACTCCCTAATGGCATTGTGGGTCTGCCCACATTAAAAGGCTTCCAGGGATCAAGAAGGCAGCTCACCAACACCTTCTCAAAGGCAATTGGAGTTGGGCAATAAATACTGGCCCAGCTCGCCACACCCACATCTAGTGAATGAATTTAAAAAGATAATTCCCAACTCCATATATGGTAGATTTGATGCATTAGAGAACAGAAAATATTGATTCCTCTGATTCACTCTTATAAGCTGTATCTTTATATTTTTAAATAGCATTGGAAATTAATAGTTATCAAATAATTCACATAATGTGTATTTACCTGTCCACTGTGTGGTATAAACAGAATATGTAATAAAAACCATGAAATCTAATTTACAATCCATTATTGTTAACCATAATTCATTCACAATTTAATTTCCTGTCAGCGATCAGGAATGTAATGTAATTATCGTTAATGCTTCCTCATGTTTTTTGTTTTTCTTTATTAATTATTGCATCATTAACAATTTAAAATTTATTTTTCATGGAAAAGAACCGACCTATATTTATATAGTACTTTACTGGGACTCTCATAGTGGTTTCCTATGTAATGGGTTACCAAGCCCCCAAGATCATTAACTGTGCAGATTGGAAACCACTCAATGCATGAGTGACCACTGAGTGCATTTCATTCACTAATTCTCTTTCTGAAATTCAAACTAGATTTGACAGCTATTTCCTTTGCAGACTGCTCCACTTAACTCAGGTCATTCAATAATTCCCACTTTGCCTTTTTATTTAAGTTGGGTTTTTGTTTCACTGAATTTCAATGATTTAGAGCAACTGATGACTTTGGACTAGGGGGAATAATGAACTGTCCTTTTCTCATGACAAGATAAAGCTGCCAGTCACTGAGAAGTGTCACTAATGGCAGAGGAGACTTCGATTGGTATTACATTGGCCACGACAGCATTGTTGACTCAGCAACTGCAAATAAAACCCGCCCCCTCATTTAACCATAAGTGTTGACTTGAGAAGTTCATGTTCTGAGCGACCAACTGCTTGGCAGAGGATTTTAATTTCCAAATAATTTTGCCCCACTGTGCACCCCCAACTGTACGAATATTTAATATTACTTTTGCAGGCTGTTGATATTGGCTTATACAAAGTCATCTAACTCCATCAATTGGTCAGGAACATTCTGTACCTTTTCATCATGCATTACATAACAGTTCTTTTCTGGACATTTTGGTGGATTGTTTAACACCACATGAGCCTCTCATCTGTTCTGTTTCACACCCAAATGCTTTGCCTGGTAACTGGGAGGAAAACCTTCCCTGAGCAGAAGCTTGTCTTGTTTCTCACACAGTTAACTTGCATAATTTTTCAGATCATGACATAACAGGGTACAGACTGTTTTGCAAACCCCAAACGACTTGTAGACATTGACGCTTGAGGGATATGCACAGACTCCAGTTTGTACTTAGATGACAAGATTAGAAACAGTTCCTGCTGTTTCTTGTGTTCATGATTCAAGGCATCCCAAAGCACTTTCCCAGCTAATTAAGTGCTTTTGCAGTGTGGTTATACCTTAGGAAATGAGGTAATGAATTTATACACTGTTAGCTCCCACAATCCAGTGTAATAATGATCAGACAATCTGTTTTCGTGAGATATGTGCTTTGAAAAAACTACATGCTATCTTTTATACCTGCCTGAGAAGCGAGTCAAAATGAGAAAGCGATATGGCAAATCAGGACAGGACTTATACACTTAATGGTAGAGTCCTGGGGAGTGTTGCTGAACAAAGAGACCTTAGTTCATAGTTTCTTAAAGGTGGAGATACAGGTAGACTGGGTGGTGAAGTAGATGTTTGCTACACTTGCCTGTATTGATCAATCAATTGAGTATAGGAGTTGTGATATTATGTTATGGCTGTACAGGACATTGGTAAGGCCACTTTTGGAATACTGCATTCAATGCTGATCTCCCTGCTAAAGGAAAAATGTTGTATAACTTGAAAGGGTGCAGAAAAGATTTTAGAAGTTGCTGGGTTTGGAGGGTTTGAACTATAGAGAGAGGCTGAATAGGCTGGGGCTATTTTCCCTGTTACGTCGGAGGCTGAGGGGTGACCTTACAGAGGTTTATAAAATCATGAGGGGCATGGATTGGATAAATAGCCACAGTGTTTTCCCCAGGGTAGGAGCGTTCAAAACTAGGAGGCAAAAAGGACCTAAGGGGCAATGTTTTCAAGCAGAGGGTGGTGTCTGCATAGAATGAGCTGCCAGAAGAGGTGGTGGAGGCTAGTACAATTACAGCATTTAAAAGTCATCTGGATGGGTATATGAATAGGAAGGGTTTAGAGGGATATGGGGCAAATATTGGCAAATGGGCCTTGATTAATTTAGGATATCTCGTTTGCATGGACGGGTTGGAGAAAAGTGTCTGTTTCTGTGCTGTACATCTCTATGACTTCATGATATCATTGTTATTGGAATTGATCAGCTTCATGTTTGAGAGGCTTGAGTATGATGATGGTGAGTTCACAGAAAAGAGGGTAAAAACACCCTTTCCTGTTGTTTCTTGGTTCACATCTTCAGCCTGTGCATTGTGGGCACGTGGTTTTGCATCATGTCCTTAGATTTATTATTAATGTTATAATCATAGATAAACAAGTTGATGGTAAACACCCATTTTTTTAAAAAAAGAAGTGCAAATTCTCGCCATGAAGTTTGGTGATATAGAAAACTTGGAATTTACACAGTGGCCTTTGCTGTAACATCCACATTTACAATGAAAGAATTTGAGAAAGGCATAAAATATTCTCTTCAATAACTTAAAGGAATAGATGAAGTACTGACTTGCTGGATAAGAAATCAGTTGGCAATAGAAATCGCCCACCCCCCCATCTTTCTTCTGACATCCTATGCAAAGAGGAAAGTCATCCAAACACCATCTGTTGTCAGCCTCTCTGAATTTACTTCAAACATCTCCTTAATAGATTATCTCTGATCCAGGCCAAGAGTTTGTCATTTGGCAGATGGACTACACTGAGGCCCGGGGAAAGGGAACTGATGTTTATAGAGATCAAGGTATCACACCTAAATGGGTCTAATAAGTAAATACAATGAGATCATGTCCTTGTACAGTTATCATAAGCTGACTGTATAGCTTCACTCTGTCATTGCAGCTGAGTTAATGGCATGGTCATGGATGCGTGGTTGTTGTTTGGCATGATACCTTCAGTAAACAAGTTGTCATCCTGTCTGACGGAGAGTTAATTATATCCAGTTAGGATATGCCACCCTTTTTTGGCAGGACTTGACCATTGCTCTTTACAATTTCATATGAACTAGGCTGGACACAAGAGAATAGTATCTTTCCAGAAACCCATATGTTTGTACGATATCTTAAACTCATATGTTTTGTCTGGTTCAGTTTTGGATAAGTGTTTGTGTTGTCATTGATCATGCTCTTGTGAGTTTTGTTGCTTTCTTTCCAACAATGGCCATGTGTTTAGGTGCTGAAAGTGTAGGAGAGAAGAACTGTGTGGATCTGTCTACCAAACATGAGAGTTGCCAGTGAGACTAAACTATTGCCTTGAAACATTGCATGCAGATTTAGTATTGCTATCCAAAGACCTTGAGAAGTTGCTTTAGATGTTGATGATCGTGGACTTTTCTATACAAACAGAGCATTCCATGTGACTATCAGACTGGGGGTGGTGAGGGGAGGAGATATTGTGTTGAATGCTATATGCTAGAAGATAACCATGAGTTCAAGTCCAAACTTTTAGTGAGAGCTTTATTTCAGTTAGATGCTCTTCATAAAACCCATACTCCACACCATGTCTTTCTGACTAATTCTCATCTAATTAAACTTCATTAAGTATATTCATCACTTGTTCCTCATGCCATTAGATCTCAGGTATTCCTTCAGACTATATGTGATGATAACAGGTTTCTCATCATCTTCTTAAATAAATCAATATGTAATAATAAACAAACAAAATTAAATGTAAAAGATGATAACATAGAGGAAGTAGTGGAAGCTGGTATAAAAGCAACATTTGAAAGGCATCTGGATAGGTATATGAATAGGAAGAGTTTAGAGGGATAGTGGTGGCAAATGGGACGAGATTAGGTTAGGATAACCTAGGTCTGTTTCTGTGTTGTACATCTCTATGACTCCGTGTTGTATTCCAGTTTCTTTACCTTTGTGCATTTGTTCCCAAGCATTGTTACTCTAGTATGTCCAATAGTTTCTTAGAACTTGCTCCTTTCTTTGCAAAATAATCAGCTGACTGCTGCTATCCACCCTATCAATTTAGAGGGGAGGCAATAGCCTAGCAGTATTATCACTGGACTGTTAATCCAGAGACCCAGATAATGTTCTGTGGTCTTGAGTTTGAATTCCACCATAGCCGATGGCATCATTTGAATTCAATAAATATCTGGAATAATGAGTCGATTGTCAGAAAAATCCATCTGATTCACTAGTGTCCTTTAGGAAAGGAAACTGCCATCCTTACCCCGTCTGGCCTACATGTGACTGCAGACCCATGAGACTGTTCACTCTTAACTGCCCTCTGGGCAATTAGGGATGGGCAATAAGTGCTTGTCTAACCAGTGACGCCCTTGTCCAATGAATGAAAGAAATCTCCATTCTCTGATATCTGGCATTAATATAAATTAGATTAGATTACTTTACAGTGTGGAAACAGGCCCTTCGGCCCAACAAGTCCACACCAACCCGCCAAAGTGCAACCCACCCATAACCCTACATTTACCCCTTACCTAACACTACGGACAATTTAGCATGGCCAATTCACCTAACCTGCACATCTTTGGACTGTGGGAGGAAACCGGAGCACCCAGAGGAAACCCACGCAGACACAGGGAGAATGTGCAAACTTCACACAGTCAGTCGCCTGAGGTTGGAAAATCCTCAGGCTTTTTCATTCACATAATTTGTTTGGTGGAAGCTATTCCATAATAACCTATTACCTCTGTAGCACTCAATAGGTTTTGCTGCTGGATCGCTTTTTAGAATTTCTGTCAGTGTCTTCATAAGAAAATCACCAAATATGCCACTTCACCAAGAGAATTTCTGTCGCTAAGGTATTTTTGACTTCAAAACTGTTTAGTTTCTCAAGCTAAAGGGCAAAATTTACCTCCCTTCCCCACAAGAAAACTATATAGCCTCCTGCACCTGAAAACCCATCACAGAGTTTTGTATACAACAAGTTTCATATTCTTGACATCTCTCAATAAGATTGGCCAATGGACCAAAGAATGACAGATGGAGTTTAATTTAGATAAATGTGAGGTGTTGTATTTTGGAAAAGCAAAGCATAGCAGGATTGATCAACTTAATGGTAAGGTTCTGGGGAGTGTTACTGAACAAAGAGACCTAAGGGTGCAGGTGCATGGTTCCTTGAAAGTGGAGTCACAGGTAGACAGGATGGTGAAGAAGTTGATTGGTGCCCTTGCCCTTCATTGGTCAGAATGTTGAGTATAGGAGTTGGGTGCCATGTTGCAGCCATATAGGACATCGGTGAGGCCAGTTTTAGAACGCTGTGGACAATTCTTGTCTCCCTGCCAAAGAAAGATATATTAAATTAGAGAGGGTTCAGAAAAGATTTACTAGGTTGGTGCCAGGAATTGGGGGTTTGAGTTATAAGGAGAGGTTGGTTAAACTGGTGGTTGAGGGTGACCTTACAGGGGTCAATAAATCATAACGGGCACAGATAAGGTGAATAGCAAGGTTTTTTTTCCCTAGAGTGAGGGACTTCAAAACTAGGGGGCATATTTTTAGGAGAAAGATTTTAAAGAGACCTAAGGGACAATTTTTTCACACAGAGGGTGATTCGTATGTGAGAACAAATTATAGGTGTACATATACTTACAACATTTAAAAGCCATTTGGATAGGTACACAAATATGAATGGTTTAGAGGGATATGGGCCAAATGCAGGAAAGTGGGACTAGTTTAGTTTGGGGAACATGGTCGGCATGGATGAGTTGGACTGAGGGATCTGTTTCCATGCTGTCGTACTCTATGGTCTTCTAGCTTGTTCATGGCTTGTTCACTGAGACTTCCTAATCACATGGACTTTGTTCCCAATGGTATTCCTGGTTTGTAAGGTACATACATTTGTAGAAATACTGAGGTAGAAATAGACAACCTTAATAAGAGTGATTGACTTTCCATTCCCTACCCCAGCTCCTCTACTGGGGAAATTACATTGGCAGAATAGTCTTGAAGAAGGATAGAAGGGAAAGATCCACCCTATTGTCAGATTTAAAGAAGGATAATGCTGGTTAATGATTAAGTGGTGCACAGTAGTTAAATGTGTTACACTTAAATCTATTGTCAACAATTCCTTTAATTATTGGCATCTCGATGTCTGTGGTATGAGATTTCAGTGAAACATATAAGGAAACATATTCAGAAGACCATTTCCCTGTGCAGAGTAAACATTTGTTGCATGTTTAAAAGTTAATCCGAAGCATGAATTTTTAAATTGACTAAAAATTAATGGCATTTCACTAAATGTCTATCCGAATAAGTTAATTTGTATCTAACAAAAAATAACCTACAATGTCTCAAGGATAATTGAGTCCTTTGTGTCCAAATGTTGAGTGAGGAAGCTTAAACCTGTTGGCACTGGCAACATGAGATGAAAATAAAAATTCTGGTGTCCTGGATTGAATTTTGGTCTGATGCCTATGAAGCCAAATACATTTAATTCTCCCATCAGAAAGCAAAATGTCAATGTGCAAGTGTCTATTCTTACCTTCCAACTGTCTCTGATCCTTTGTCATTTTCAGTCTGTATCTTAAAAAAAAGCTTTTATTTAAAATTTGAACACTAAAGGTGTTCATTGAGCCTGTCAAAAAGAACTAATGAGAGCTTGAATAGGAAGAAAAATCCTACATGATGGGATGACACATTGTGCAGATATTGTGAAATGTTTTTTGGTGATTAATGCAGTAAGCTGAAGGACATCATTCAAATGACAATAACGGTTCTACCTTTACCCTACAACAAGGTTGCACCATATCACAATACCAAGCAGAGGATTGTGCCTGACATTTTACGTGTGTTCAAACAAAGCATTACAACCCACTTTACTACAAATGCACAATTCTTACACTGTTTATGATACAGCAGAATCTCCAAGTTTTGACGCTGTGTCGTGTTTTCTGAATCCTTAACACTTCTAAAATTCTTTGCATTTAAAAATGTTAACAGCGAATGTTTCTACATGTTGTTGCAGCTGACTTTTATTTGTGCAATCCTTGAACAGTTTTACACAAAACTGTTAAATCAACCAATATTTATATTGATTATACGCTCCATATTGCATATAGGTTTCAAGGTGCATTATAAATGAATTAAACTCTTCTAACCACTGGGTGAGATGCTTCACTTACCTGTAAATCCTAATATTTCACAATTCAAAGAGCTGTACCAAATCCTTCTGGTTCCTTTTCTTCCTTCAAACAATCTCATCTTTTAAAAACTTCACATGTGAGATGTGGGGCATCATTGGCTGGGCCAGTATTTATTGCCCATCCCTAGCTGCCCTTGAGAAGGTGGTAGAGAGCTGCTTTCTTGAACTACTGTAATTCATGTGCTGTAGATTGATCCTTAGGGAGGGAGTTCCAATACTTTTTATCCAGCAACAGTAAAGGAACTGTGATATATTTCTAAGTCAGGATGGTGAGTGGCCTGAAGGGGTACTTGTGGGTGGTGGTGTTCCCATTTATCAGCTGCCCTTGTCCTTATAGATGGAATTGGCCAAGGGTTTAAAAGGTGTTGTCTAAGAACCTTTGGCAAATTTCTGAAGTACATCTTGTAGATAGTACACAGCATTGTTAGTGAGTGTTGGTGGTGAGGGAGTGGATGGCTGCGGATGTGGTGTCAATCAAACAGGTTGCTTTGTTCTGGGTGGTGTCAAGCTTCTTGAGTGTTATTGGAATTGTGCCCATCCAGGCAAGTAGAGATTATTCCAAAATACTCGTGACTTGTGCCTTTTACATGGTGGACAGGCTTTCAGAAGTTAGGAGTTCGCTGCAGTATTCCGAACCTCTGACCTGCCCTTCTAGCCACAGTATTTATTTGGTGAGTCCAATTCAGTTTCTAGTCAAAGGTAACCCCTAAGATGTTGATAGTTGGAAATTCAGTGATGGTAACACCAAGGTTGATAGTAAGATTGTCTTTGATTGTAAATGTTCATTGCCTGATGTTATGAAAGTGTAGAAGTGTACTGTACCTTTAAGAGAGTGAAGGACTTGGCAAGCACACGGAGTGCTGGAGACTTTACAATGTAACATTTGGTTCAGAACAGATTGCACTAGCTGAGTTGCTATGAGACAAAAACAAATTCAAATTAGGCCAATCAGTTTAAATTATACCCCAAAAATACCAAACTCCAATCAAGTTTGAATTTAGTATATTGACAATTTTAAAAGCCAATGTCACAATCCAATGCTTTGGTAACATAAGACTGTGGAAAATTGAACAGTTGGGAGGAGATCTGCCAAGCCAACAACATTTGGAAACTGCCCAGAGAATAGCTCTCTTAAAGGTATCTTTATCGATCAATAATCCGTGAAACAGAATCCCCAAAAGAAGAAAAAAGACAGGAATACAGAGAAGAACTAAAAGCTGCCTGGTTTTGAGATAAGAAGCTTTGTTTTATAAATCTTAATCAGGAGTTTTATCAGACTAGTATTATAGAGGGGAAAGTAAGAAATAGGTTAGAGGAACGAGTTGTAAATAGTTGTTAGTTAATTATTCTCAGTTATACTTTAAAAAATAAAGTTGTTGATTTTTACTTTAAATAACTCTTGACCTATCAGTTTTCACAGCTTAATGCACAGGATAAATCTTTTCTGTGTTGTGAGTTTAAATTAAGCAGGAGAGTTTACCCTGTGTCATAACGCTGGCACTTGTGTGGCATAAATGTCACTGGCCACTTGTCTGCCCATGCCTAGATTTTGTCCATTGTTGCATTTGAATGTGGATGCTTCAGTATCTGAGGAGTCATGAATGGCAACGAACATTGTGCAATTGTACATCCCCACTTCTGACCTTATGATGGAGGGAAGGTCATTGATGAAGTAGCCAAAGATGATTAGGCCTAGGACACTATCCTGAGGAACTCTTGCAAAGATGTGCTGCAGCTGAGATAACTGACCTCCAAAAACCACAATCATCTTCCTTTTTGCCAGGTATGACTCTAACCAGCAGAGAGTTTATGCCTTGATACCCTTTGATTCCAGTTTTGCTAGGGCTCCTTGATGTCACATTTGGTCAAATGCAATCTTGATGTCAAGAGCTAGCACACTCTCATCTCACCTCTGGAATTCAGCTTTTTTTGTCTATGTTTGAACAAAGGCTATAATAAGGTCAGGAACAGAATACCCCTGGCAGAATTCAAACTGGGTATCAGTGAGCAGGTTATTGCTAAGAAGATGCTGTTTGATGACATCTTCCATCACTCTTTGTCCATCATGGAACAAGTGGTCATTCATCTCACTGCTGATTGTAGACAGTCTCTTTTGTGCTAACCAGATTTTGAATTAATCTACACAAACATCATGTAGAAATGAATTAATGCAGTGTGAATGCTGCTGGGCAAATTCAGAATTTATTATCCATTCAAAATTATATGTATGAATGTGAATGAATATGCATATGAATATATGAATTTATTGTCCCATGCATTTTCCAGTGAGAAAAACAGTAAAATATAGTGAAAAGCCTTTCCACAGTTGAGCATGATCCAGCATCATTTGGAATATTATGAAGATGATGCTGAGCCTTACGTTATTGTGGTCAATTTGGTGTTAGTTTGGTGAGCAGTTTATCACAACAGGGTAACTTGTTAAAGTGTTTCAGAGACAGACTAAGAGTCAACCACAAAGCTATGAGTCAAGAGTCAAATTTTATGACAGACTAAGTAAGACCATAAGACGATAAGACATAGGAGTGGAAGTAAGGCCATTCAGCCCATCGAGTCTACTCCGCTATTCAATCATGGCAGATGGGCATTTCAACGCCACTTACCCACACTCTCCCCATATCCCTTAATTCCTTGCGGGATCAAGAATTTATCAATCTCTACCTTGAAGACGTTCAATATCCCAGCCTCCACTGTGCCCCATGGCAATGAAGAAATGTCTCCTCATTTCCCTTCTAAAGAGACCCCCTCTAATTCTATGCTGTGCCCATGGGTCCTAGTATCCCCGCCTAACAGAAACAAATTCCCTGCATCCACCTTTTCTAAGCCATACATTACCCTCAACCTTCTAAACTCTAATGAATACAATCCCAGGATCCTCAGCCGTTCATCGTATGTTAGGCCTATCATTCCAGGGATCATCCGTGTGAATTTCAATGGTAGATTTCTTTCCCTAAAGGGCATTTGTAGCAATCCAGTAGCTACATGGTCACTGTTAGATGAACAGTATTTTATGCTAGTTTAATTTAATTTAAATTTCCCCATTCTTGTGGTGCAAGTTGAACTTGCATCTATTGGATTACTTATCCAGTTACATATCCACTATTCTATCATGCCACGTTGCTTTGTGATTTTCTTTCATAAAGGGTAAAGAAAAGTCTACTTTTTCCCCTTCTTTATCTCTTTCATTCTCCTCCTCTATTTCCCACATTGTAGAAAGTATTATGGTATGTTGTACTTATTGTGTATATTTGTGTATAGGTCAATCTCATATATAAGTCATCCTCTTCTTTTTGGTCAAAAAAATCTGGCATTTATCATATACCTCATGAATAAGTCAACCCTATTTTTTCAGGGGTCTCTTCCTGACCATATATCCAGCCTTAAAGGGCATGATTTGCACATTTTTGATTCAAATGCAATATCTACGTCATCACATGTTAATGCGCACCAGTATATTTTACACAATGCAATTTTCAACTTGTTAAATTGAATGTTGATAACTATATATATATATATATATATTAGATTAGATTAGATTCCTTATGTATTTTTATATATATAATGTGACATAAAAAAACATATATTATGTCATATTTACATTCATGCAAATACCCCCGGTAGATGGCCTGATCACCTGCTGGTATGGCTATTAACTTTTGTACAAACATGTAGACCTACATCCACTTTACAGTACTGGCAATTGGAATACAGTACAACAAGACTGTCCTACTGTAGCAGGCAGAATGGACAAAGTTACTTTGTAGATATATATTCAATAATAGCCATAATTCCGTTTCCTTTTGTTGTTTATTATTTTATACAGAGATCTGGTTCTTGTTTGTCCATTTTTTGACTCATGCCAAGCATGAATTTCATCCCATGGAAAACAATACCTTGTGTATAAGTCGACCCCCTTAATATCAGCTTTAAAATGTCTTCAAAATTTAACCTATACACAAGTATGTACGGTATTATAAGTCTGAGGCTTAAGTATAGGTCTGGTGTGACATCAGCCTGACAGGTACTGAGAATACCTGCTTACCTTGTAGACCTCACAGGAGATGATAACATTCTGAGAGTGGGGCATCCCCCTGATGCAAACCTGGAAGTACAGTGCCCCTATTTGATTGGAAGGTTGGAGTGCCTTGTGTATGGAGGGAACCACATTAGCTTCCCTAACAAAAACAAACAGGTGCTGCCGCTATGCTAATATCTAATGGGCTAGAGATTTACTGGAGAGGTGATGGCCTACTGGTATTATCACTAGGCAATTAATCCAGAAGTGGGAATCGGTTTAGCTCAGTTGGCTGGATTGTTGGTTTACAGGGCAGCGTGGGTTCAATTCCTATCATCGGTTTGAGGTTACCCTGAAGGACTCTCCTTCTCAACCTCTTCCCTTGCCTGAGGTATGGTGGCCCTTAGGTTAAATCACCACCAGTCGCTTCTCTCTCTAATGAGGGAGTTGCAACTATGGTCTGGTAGGATGATGGTGACATGTTATCCTGAAGCTCAGCTAATATTCCTGGGGACCTCGGTTTAAATGGTAGCTGGGGGAGTTTGAGTTCAATAAGATATCTGGAGTAGAGATTTACTGAGGAAGTGATGGTTTTTTTTAAAGTTAGACTGCTAATCCAGAGACCTGGTAACGTTCTGAGGACCTGGGTTTGAATCCTGCCATGGCAGATAATGAAATTTGAATTCAATAAAAATCTAGACTGAGAGATTTAGAGGACATAATGGAGTAATGGCAATGTCACTTGACTCAAGTGCCCCAGAGTCCTAGATTAATTGCAGGCTTTTGTGATGCAGTGGCAGTGTCCCTATATCTGAGCCAGTAGTCCTGGGTTCCAGTCGTACATGCTCCAGTGATAGAAAATAGGGCTAGGAGTAAGCCATTTGGCCCTTTATGGCTAGAGGTTTAGAGCTTATATATTACAACTGTACCGTGTGTCAGTGAGGCCATGCCTGAAGTATTGGGTACAGTTTTACTCCCAATATTTAGAAAATAAGATGCAGGCTGTTCAAAAGAGTTTCACTAGGCTGATTCATGGGATGAAGGTGTTGATTTATCAAGCACAGCTAAACAGGTTCGGTCTTTATGTATTTGAGTGTAGAAAATGGAGGGTTAAACATATGAGATTCTGAAGATGTTTGCCAGGGGAGATGCTGAGAAGACGTTTACACTAGTGGAGGAATCGCATACAAGGGGACATAGTTATAGGATAAAGTGACACTCATTTAAAGCTGAGATGCAAAGCAACTTTTTCTCCAGAGATTAGTAAATATCTGGAATTCTCTACCGCAGGGAGTTGTGGAAGCTAGATCACTGAAAGTATACAGAGAGGAGGTAGAGACATTTTGGAAATATCAGGGAGTTGAGGGCACAGAGGAGGAGTTAAGCCATGACCTTAAAGAATGATAGGGCATGCATTAGTGGCTGAATAGCATAATCCTGCTCTTATTTTTTGAATATATTATCTAATCAACCTGTTCAGCAATGTTTTTACACACCTTTAGAGCAAGTGGGACTTGAATCTGGGCCTCCTGGTTCATGGGTATGGACACTACCACTGTACCACAAAAGCCCGCCCATCGTTCTTTTTCTCACGTACCCAAATGTGCTAACACGTACAACTGAGTGACTTTCCCAACAGCAAACTCACGGTGAGTCTTTTTTGCTGTTTCTTGTTTTCCCTTTGTTTTTATTTTTCATATTCTGATGTTAAGCAGGTGATTTGGGTTAGTGTTTAATTAGTTGACTGGCTGAATATAAATGAGTAAAGAATGGGATTAGTGTGTGGAAGGGAGCTGTAAGGCTGAGTCGTTAATAACTCCATCCACAAAGAAAAGTGCCTGTCACAGCAGTTGGCTTGGGCCTTTTAATCTGTTAGGGATTTAACAATGGCAGAGTTAAAACATCGAAGTTCTAGAAGGATTATCCTCTACTGAACTCATTTTATATTCTTCAATATAAATAAATCACCTTTCAAATCACCAATTTTATAATTATAGAATGATTAACAAGCACTAGCCATCAGGGTCAGTGTAATAATAACAGAAAGGAAGGGTATGGGAAGAGGGATGCATTTAAATTAAAATGGATTTGGAGGGAGATTAACTTTACTGGGTTGCTTGGAATATTTGAATTGCTGCAATTAAGATCCCAATTCAACCCTTCATTAAATGTTCACTTGTAGTATGGAAAGAGAGTTAAGAATGTTTCTTAACATGAAGGGACAAATTATTCTAAATTTGAAATACATGAGTAGTTCTGGTTTGGAGGGACAGATATCTTCCAAGCAACTTGGTCAGAGGTGTTAATGATACCCCTCTGATGAAGGTAGGTACTTGATATGAGGTATCATCACTCAGAGGTGGAACACTACCACCGAACTATGAGGGCCCATGGATTAGAGGGATAGAATTGGGAAGTTTGTATTATCTAGGTATTGTAGTTAATTCCACATTTTCTCAACGTGTTATGGTTAAGCACAGAGATTGAGCCACTCTTCTTTGACTATGTGGTTTGTGTCTGGTACCTACATTGTTCACATCTCTCTTAGTCCTGGTGCTTGTCAGAGTGATCAGTGTAGAACAGTTGCACCTTTAACCTCCAATCCTTCACGGCAGTATAAATAACCAGATCTTGCTGGCTCCCTGATTGTCACAATTAGCTGTAATATATAATGATGAATTCAAGGGTAGGCTAAGTTGTGACTTGTCACAGACTGTCTTCGAAAAAGGCTGAAGTTTCAAGCTGCACCATATTAGCTCTTCACCTCATTATAAACAATATAATGTCAGACACAATCTACCGACTATTGATCAACAATCCAGCCTTAATTACCAGAACTAGTCATTTTGTCTTTTCCAACTTACACTTCATCAAATCTGCAACTGGCATTTAAATGTAAAAGACGATTGACACATCATTTAATCTATTATATGTGAAGATAGGGAATTGAGCATAAAGCCACGTCAGCACATGTTTATTAATGCATTCTGTGATGGATTCACAGCCTCTCTACAACATTATTTTTTTAATTCAGTGCATTAAATTTTTCAATATTTATATCATATTTATAGAAACATAGAATGGCAGAAGGCATTTGGCTCACTGGACCCTTTGTTGTATTTCAGCAGAACAATGTAATCCCACTCCCCTAGCCTTTCTCCACATAAATGTTTCCTTTTCAAGCACTTGTCCAATTCCCCTTTAAATGTTGTTTGATTCAGCTTTCGTCAATTTTAAATTACTCTAATCCAGATTATAACAATCCAGCTTGTACATTTCTTTCTTCATGTCTCCCTTTGCTCTTCCTCCAATTATCTTAGATCAGTGTTCTCTTCTGCCACTGTAACCCGTATTTACTCTAATGGTGTGTGTTCCTGTTCAGAAGTATTGGGGAGTCCTGGTACGTGACGCTCAGAAAGTTAATGTGCACAGACAGCAAGCTGTCAGAAGTGCGAATAGTGTACTGGTCTCCATTGCAGGGGATTTAAGAGAAAAATGGTGCAAGGATATATTATTGCAATTATGTTGCGTTTTTGTGAGGGTTGTGTATATTCATTGGATACTGGAAATCTGAAATAAAAATGTTAATGTCAATGAATTAATGTTTGGAGTTTGCTAAATCATATCGATTCAGAATGCTATCTCTGTTTTTCTCTCTCCACAATGCTGCCAGACTTACTAAGTTTCTCCAGCACTTTCTGGTTTTATTTGTGTATAGTTGTGGTCTGCTTGCCTTAGAGGTAGGAGTTGGGCAGGGGTGAAGGGTGGAACTGAAGGCTCACCAGATTAATTTCTGCGATGAGAGGGCTATCCTCATTTTCATGGTAAAATCAACCTCATGGGGTTGGTGTTCTTCCGCAGATATATCATGGGAGAACCGTTTCCTTTGAGCTGATTTTCTCCAGTCTGACAAGTCTCAGTGCAGCGGTATTGATGTCATAGCGATGTTTGGGTCTGTCATTGTTGGGGTTGTCCACGAAGGACTCAATATTCCAGCTTCCAAACTTCACTTTGACAAGATGGACGTGTTATGGACTAAGTCAGACCACTCAAAACGTTCTTAAGCAGCCAGCTCAGAGCATAACTTTGCAATTTGTTTTGGTAAATATACAGTGAAAATTAGCTAGGTTGACTACTAGATCTTAAAACAGACAAAAAGTTATTCACAAAATTACACAAGGAAACACAAAGAACAGAATAAAGAATCCCTACAGAACTCAGCCTATCCAACTAGACTTAATTATGCTGTTCCGAATATACACAACAGTCCCAATAAACAAACTCCCTTTAAAACCCACTATGGATGGAATACATGCTCACAGGTTAAAGTTGAAGTTGAAAGGCAGGAAGAGAGAGAGAGAGTTTCCACACAGCTCCCTGTTGAATTCCAACCAGTTCAAGACCAAACTAAAACTGTTCAGCTCAGCTTAGCTACAGAGCTGACCACTCCCCTTTCTTTATACAGGTTACTTCTAAAACATGACCACTTGGTCTGAAGTCTCATCTGTTTACATGTAAACAAAAGGCCTCTGAAAATCCTTTTCATCTCTGTACCAAACCGGACTGATCTGAGTCTGGCCCGGTTTATTATCCCTCTGAAAAAAATCAAGGACAGAGTATCCTTGAGCCAAGGAACAGCTTTTAGAAAATAAAGGGACAAGCTTTGTGACAAAAGATGCTTGTGTGTAGCCATTGCATACTGACCACCACATAGTCCCATTGGAGCAAGGTCTTTGTCCAATCACAGGTATAGCCAAGATCATTGGAGACCAGGCTCCACTGCATGTATGAGTCTGACACAAACACAATATTGCCTTTAATAGCTCAGTGTTCTGTGCTGGGAGCCCACTGTCCTGCTTGCTTGTGGGTTACTGTCAAAGTGGAGAGGGTGCTCCATTTTTATTGATTCTTGTATGATCAGCAAAGCCCCCCTGTCACCAAATAGCTGGCTGCATGATTCATAAATGGCCAGTCAGATCCTCCCCAGTGCTGACTGCACTGTGTCCTCCGTACACCTATAACTAATGACATTATGATGCAAGCCTTGAGCTTCTGTTCCCCCTTATCCCTCTGCTGAAAATAACCGGCTTGCCTTCTCTCTACAATTCTCCTGACTTTGAAGTTGCTCTCCATTGTACTCTATGCCTGTTTACTTACACCATCCCTATAATACACATTCTCAGGCTTCCTTTAATGTTACCAGGGAAGTATATTTGTGGGTTCTCTTTATTTATCTCAGAATCTCTTTGTACATATCTCATTTGGATGATTTTGACCTTTCACAACAGTTCCTCTCTATTCAACAGTAAACTCAAACCTGAATATGTTGGCTATCTTTATAGTTTCTATATTTTAGTGTCACTTTAATTTTGCACACTCAGTGAATGAGCTTTATGATTGTTTGTTGCAGACTCTGACTTATATTATTTTATTCTGATTTTACACGGTGTGTCACTGTCTATAGTTTTTATTTTGTTCCCATTTTTGTCAATGATTTAATATTTTTATCTCCTTTGTTATTTACATAGAGTCATAGAGTCATAGAGGTGTACAGCATGGAAACAGACCCTTCGGTCCAACCCGTCCATGCTGACCAGATATCCCAACCGAATCTAGTCCCACCTGCCAACACCCGGCCCATATCCCTTCAAACCCTTCCTATTCATGTACCCATCCAGATGTCTTTTCAATTTTGCAATTGTACCAGCCTCCACCACTTTCTCTGGCAGCTCATTCCATATACATACCACCCTCTGAATGAAAAATTTGCCTCTTAGGTTTCTTTTATATCTTTCCCCTCTCACCCTAAACCTATGCCCTCTAGTTCTGGACTCCCTCCACGCCAGGGAAGAGACTTTGTCTATTTATCCTACCCACGCCCCTCATGATTTTATAAACCTCTATAAGGTTACTGCTCAGCCTCCAATGCTCCAGGGAAAACAGCCCTAGCCCAGTCAACATCTCCCTATAGCTCAAATCCTCCAACCCTGGCAACATCCTTGTAAATCTTTTCTGAACCCTTTCAAGTTTCACAACATCTTTCCAATAGGAAGGAAACCAGAATTGCAAGCAATATTCCAACAGTGGCCTAATCGATGTCCCATACAACCGCAACATAACCTCGCAACTCCTGTACTCAATACTCTGAGCAATAAAGTAAAGCATACCAAATGCCTTCTTCACTATCCTATCTACCATGTTTGAGTCTCTGGTTTAGTTTTGTCGACTTAAGATTGATATATTACAGTCACACTGTGATTTTGCCCACTGGAACTCTATGAACATGCTGTGATTTTACTTGATGGTTATTGAGAGATTGGAAGGTGTAAAAATAAAAAAAGTTGAACTGTCACTAGGCCAACCAAATCCTGAATTTAATCAGCAACTGCTTTCCCACAATAGTAAATCATTTGTGTGTACCTTTAATAAAAAATATGTAAAGCACAATTTGGATATTATACTTGTAGTCATTTGACTTTCAAAGAACAGCTTTGAAAAACATTGCCTATTTTTATTAAACCAGGTGCCAACATGCAGATTAGTTCTATTATTGTCAAGTAAGGAGGTTAGTGGCTGAAAACCCAAGAACACAGAATCAATTGAGGAAATCCTAATAAATCACTGCTGAGGTGACATGAAAAATAGCATTCTCCACTCAAGTGAGGAATTGCATAGTTTGACAATTCCCCGCTGACTATTTTGTTTGACATTGCAGAGCACAGTAATCTTTGTAAAAAAAAGTACATTTAATTATTATAAACAATCTTTACCAAAGATTGTTAGTTGTGTTAACAACAGTTCTTTCCTTCATTGAAGGACCTCTTTATATTAGAAAGTGACCAATTTCTTACAAATCAACACATTCAGTTTAGAAAAAGACATATTTGGCAGTTCAGTGACTAATTGTGGGATCCCAAGTCAAAGACTCATCCCTCTATAAAAGACACATAGGAACAGGAGCAATGTCACACTGAGCAGTGCAAAGACATTTTAACAAGTGCAGCATCAACAAAATAGGGTCATTCAGCCTGGAAACGAGTCCTTCGGCCCAACTCATCCATACCATAGGCTGTCAGGGAAGGAGGTCGTGGAAATGTAGAACTTTTTCAAGGAACAGATACAACGTGTCCTTGATATGTATGTACCTGTCAGGCAGGAAAGAGATGGTCGTGTGAGGGAACCTTGGTTGACGAGGGAGGTTGAATGTCTTGTAAGGAAGAAGAAGGAGGCTTACATAAGGTTGAGGAAACAAGATTCAGACAGAGCGTTGGAGGGATACAGGATAGCCAGGAGGGAGCTGAAGAAAGGGATTAGGAGAGCCAAGAGAGTGCATGAAAAATCTTTGGCGGATAGGATCAAGGATAATCCCAAGGCCTTTTATGCATATGTGAGGAACACGAGAATGACGAGAACGAGGGTAGGTCCGATCAAGGACAGTAGTGGGAGACTGTGTATTGAGTGGGAAGAGATAGGAGAGGTCTTGAATGAGTACTTTTCTTCAGTATTTACAAATGAGAGGGACCATATTGTTGAAGAGGAGAGTGTGAAACGGACTGGTAAGCTAGAAGAGATACTTGTTAGGAAGGAAGACGTGTGGGCATTTTGAAAAACTTGAGGATAGACAAGTCCCCCGGGCCTGACGGGATATATCCTAGGATTATGTGGGAAGCAAGAGAGGAAATTGCAGAACCGTTGGCAATGATCTTTTCGTCTGCATTGTCAATGCAGGTGGTGCCAGGGGACTGGAGAGTGGTAAATGTTGTGCCCCTGTTCAAAAAAGGGAATAGGGATAACCCCGGGAATTACAGGCCAATTAGTCTTACTTCGGTGGTAGGCAAAGTAATGGAAAGGGTACTGAGGGATAGGATTTATGAGTATCTGGAAAGACACTGCTTGATCAGGGACAGCCAGCACGGATTTGTGAGGGGTAGGACTTGCCTTACAAGTCTTATTGAATTCTTTGAGGAGGTGACCAAGCATGTGGATGAGGGTAGAGCAGTGGGTATAGTGTACATGGATTTTAGTAAGGCATTTGATAAGGTTCCCCATGGTAGGCTTATGCGGAAAGTCAGGAGGCATGGGATAGTGGGGAAGTTTGGCCAGTTGGATAGAGAACTGGCTAACCGGTCGAAGTCAGAGAGTGGTGGTAGATGGTAAGTATTCAGCCTGGAGCCCAGTTACAAGTGGAGTTCCGCAGGGATCAGCTCTGAGTCCTCTGCTGTTTGTAATTTTTATTAATGACTTGGAAGAGGGAGTCGAAGGGTAGGTCAGTAAATTTGCAGACAATATGAAGATTGGTGGAGTTGTGGATAGTGAGGAGGGCTGTTGTCGGCTGCAAAGGGACTTAGATATGATGCAGAGCTGGGCTGAGGAGTGGCAGATGGAGTTCAACCCTGTCAAGTGTGAGGTTGTCCATTTTAGAAGGACAAATAAGAATGCGGAATAGAGGGTTAAAAGTAGGGTTTTTAGTAAGGTGGAGGAGCAGAGGGATCTTGGGGTCTATGTTCATAGATCTTTGAAAGTTGCCACTCAGGTGGATAGAGCTTGTAAGAAGGCCTATGCTGTATTAGCGTTCATTAGCAGAGGGATTGAATTCAAGAGTCATGAGGTGATGTTGCAGCTGTACAGGACCTTGGTAAGGCCACATTTGGAGTACTGTGTGTAGTTCTGGTCGCCTCATTTTAGGAAAGATATGGAAGCTTTGGAGAGGGTGCAGAGAAGATTTACCAGGATGTTGCCTGGAATGGAGAATAGGTCGTACGAGGATAGGTTGAGAGTGCTAGGCCTTTTCTCATTGGAACGGCGAAGGATGAGGGGTGACTTGATAGAGGTTTATAAGATGATTAGGGGAATAGATAGAGTAGACAGTCAGAGACTTTTTCCCCGGGTACAACAGAAATTTAAGGTGAAGGGTGGAAGGTATAGGGGGGATGTCAGGTGTAGGTTCTTTACCCAGAGAGTGATGGGGGCATTGGAATGCGCTGCCTGTGGGAGTGGCAGAGTCAGAATCATTGGTGACCTTTAAGCGGCAATTGGATAGGTTCATGGATAGGTGCTTAAGCTAGGACAAATGTTCGGCACAACATCGTGGGCCGAAGGGCCTGTTCTGTGCTGTATTGCTCCATGTTCTATGTATAGCAATTATGTTTCCTAAATTGAACTAGTCCCATTTGCCTGCTTTTAGCACATGTCTCTTTAAACCTTTCCTATCCATGTACATGTCCAAATATCTTCAGAATGCTGTAAATGTATCTGCCTCTACCACTTCCTCTGCAGCTTGTTCTATATACGCACCAACCTCTATGTGAAAACGTTACCCCTCAGGTCCCTTTCAAAACCTTCCCCATTACCTAAAACCTATGTTCTCTAGTTTTGGACACCCCTACCCTGGGGATAATGATGTTGGCTATTCACCTTATTAATGCCCCTCATGATCTTATAAACATTTATAAGATCACCGCTCAGCTGCCTACACTCCAGGGAAAAAAGTACTAGTCTATCCAGCCTCTCCTTATAACTCAAACCATCCAGTCTTGGTAACATCCTCATAAATCTTTTTTGCACCCTTTCCAGTTTAATAACATCCTTCCTAAAGCAGGACCACCTGAATTATACTCCAAACGTGGGCCTTAGCAATGTCTTGTACAGCTGTAATATGACATCCCACGACATATACTCAATGCTCTGATCAATGAAGGCAACCATGCCAAATGCCTTCTTCACCACTCCATCTAGCTGTAATGCCACTTTCAAGGAATTAATCTACCCGCACCTCTACGTCCCTCTGTTCAACAACATGTGGGTTTTTTTTCAAATGTTTCAAATCAATTCACATCCTCACTCCAATACTTGGCCATCCCATTCCCGACTCGTCTCTACCTCCCAACCCCCTTCTATTTCGATCTCTTTATACCATTGCCCAGAACTAAGGGAGAAGGACAGTGAGTATGAGGGAGACAATGAGGTGTTGAGAGCAGCGCAGTCAGGGAAGTAGGGAGTGGGCTCCCAAGCACAATAGCGAGTAAGGGTGATGATGGCAACAGTTCATTAGATATATGTTGACCTCAGCAACAATTGACATCTGCCCATAGGACAGAATGGGTGCCAACTTCCAGTTCTGGGTACACGTTGATGGAGATTCAGAATTTGTTGTCATGCTCAGTAATGTGACCTTCTTTAATTCTGCTGAAACCGGGGAAGATAGATGTCTATGGTCACAAAACCTAAATTCACCTTTTCACAGTTGAGTTTCCATGTAATGCTCCTACCAGAAAATTCCATACAGAAGAACAGTAAATTATCTAAATACAAATTTGTTGCATGTGGAATATTATTAGAATGGCCTTTTCTTTATTAAGTAACTGCTTTGTAGCCAAACTGGACGGAGCAAGTGTCATTGCTTATTCATCTAAGAAATTATAATCATTAGGGGGTGATAGGTTGTCACTACAACAGCTGGTCTAGAACTTATAAAATCTTCAGGACGTGGGTGGCTGTGTACGCTTTATAGAAACCAAAAATGTTATCTTCTCAGTAGTTCTCAAGTGCTGTCTGTTAAATGTTTATGTTTTACATGCACTTAAACAGCGACAACTTATTAGTGTGCACAATGGTCAATATTTGGAGCAGGATTGAAATTAGAACATGTGCAGTTAAACATGGAAACACAGATTTTGCTGTCAGCTTAGGGGTAGAATAATGGCGAATATAGACTGCAAAGAATTACAAATCAATTAAAATTAGAATATTTCTTTTTATGTTTTAACATCACAGTTAAATGTTCCCAAAAATGTTGCATCTTGTTAATGTCTTTGTTCCTTAATAGTGTCCTATACCAGGACAACTGCTGAATAACCTTTGTGGGATGGGAAAGTAATTTTATATATTGTGATAATGAATTTTCCCACTGGAATAATCCCATGATATTGAGTAACATATTGTCAAAACATTTTGTCTTGCAGTTATCAATTTGCAATAATGTCTACTTAAAAGAAGATTGGATATTTACACCATATGAAAGGAGAGTGTTGATTGTTTGGCAAATGGACTGTAATAGTTAGAGGCATTGCAATGGAGAACTATATTATAAACCAGAAAAAGCACCAGGAGCAGAAGTTCATGTCATTGGGAAGTCTGAGTGGCTCTGAATAAACTGGAAGAAAAGTTAATAAAAGGTGCTAAACAGCAAGAAGCTTAAAGCTTCATCTGGAGGCTCTCTGATGATGTTGCCTAGTATGGTGACGAAACGTCTGAAAACAAACCTTCCAGCTCAGCGAGCCAACCTACATCCAGAACCTCAACCTGAGCTACAAATCTTCTCAAAACACGCTAAGCCTAAAGTTGCAGAGAATTTGGGTGTTCACGGCAATACCAAATGGGAGAAAATCAGCCATATTAAATAAGTGGGAGTGCACAGAAAAGGTGGCTCCTCATGGAACTTGCAAGGCTAAAACAACATGAGTGGTTTGAAGAAAAACTGGATGATATAAGAATAGATTTGCTGACATCAGGAAAAGTAATTTGAAATTGTCTTGACTGTGTTAGCCACACAAGCTTTGGTGTGTCAATCGATTGATATTAAAGCAGCATTTTGGCAGGGAGATTGGCTTGGGGATGATTATTTGTCCCTCAGCAGAAACACCAAGCATAGTGTGAACATTCTGGAAGTTAACTAAATGTGTGTGACTGAAATGATGCCTCTAGAATTTAGTACTTCTCAGAGAAACATCTGTCTTATTATAAACGGTCTTAAAAGCTGACTCTGTCATGTTTGACTGGTACCAGGAGAGGCAACTTTCAGGCATCTTTGTGATGCATGCAGTTGATATTTTAATGGAGTGAAAGCAATGAATTTGAAAACATTGTCATTAATGGGCTGAGAGCAGAATTCAAAATTGGAAGTCAGGCTTCTGAGGCTTTTAAGTATATTAAGTATGTCACTTTTCATCAGTAATCTTATTTGGAAACAATTAACCCATTTGGAATTAGTTATGATAAGGCCATACAAGGTGATACAGTAGCTTCCAAAACTGAAATGAAGGAATTGTGAAGTCTGATTGGGCAGCTGGGTATCCAACCGTGGTCTGGTGTCAGTTCTGAAGTATTGGAGTTGAGTCCAACAAGGTAAATTCCCCATGTAGAAGGTTATTATTTGGGTGAATAAGTCATTGAAAATGGTGAGATCTCCAAACTGAAATGGACGGATAGCAGCAGTCAGCTATCTGTTTTACAAAAAACAAATTCTAAGAAACTGTTGGACGTATTGGAAAAAGGATGGTTGGAACTTTAATATGCAAAGGCATAGTAATGGCAATATATTATGTTGTCATTTTGTATTTTTAATTTTGTTTTTTTCTACTTAATATCTCACCTTGATGTATTTAAAAGCAGACAAGATAATCTGTTATTTGATATCACCTGAAGGCGTGCCTGAGACCTACTGGAACAAGGGAATGGATGATGGATATATTAATTAAGTGCTAATTTGATGTGAATTGGTGAATAAAAATGAGGAGCTAGTCATCAATGAGTTGTGAGCTTTATAGAGTGTCATTGAGTGAAATAAGGTTCTCATTAAAAGTGTGGAATTGGACTGTGTCCAAAAACATTGATCTGCAAGTAAAAAACAATGATGACTTGAATTCCAAGTTTCTTAACCTTTTTATAATTCATGATCTTTTGTGATTTTCAGTTTTTCTTGGTATCTACCAATCATTTATTTTGCTTTTTTTGTGTGGGGATGAGGGGGCATTTGAATAGTGTAAAGTTGATGAGTCATGTGTTATGGACTAGACCAAACCCCCAAAACATTTCAAGGAGATAGCGTGGACTCTTTTTATTTAAAGGCGAGTGTAAGGTGCTGTATTCCAAATGCAATTTGATTTGTCACAGTACTGAGTTTTAAACAATCACACATTTTATTCTTAAACCACAGTTAAAATGTAAACAAAAACAAACTGGTGCAACTTTAACTTTATTGAAATAATTAACAAAATAATATGCTATTTAACTACTGCTCATCAATTGTTCCAATCTAGCAGCATCCATAAACATACCCTAGGCAAAGGCAAATTCAGCAAAACCGATTTCCCTCACTTGGGATCTCCTCCAGTCCAATGCGAATCTAGCAACAGAGAGAGAACTTGAGCCTTTTGCAGGAACAGAGAGATAGATAGATAGATAGATAGATAGAGAGAGAGAGAGAGAACTGTACCTAACAGCTTCAATTTCAAAATCCCAACTTCAACAACTGAAAGCAAAACTAAGATCCTGGCTTTGTGTGAGCCTGCCTCCACCACTCATGCTTCAGTTTGACAATGCCTCTCTTTAAGAGAAACAGCCCAGAATAAATCCCTTTTAAGTCTTACAGAAGTTTATAAAACAATGAGGGATATAAATAGGGTTTGGCCTTTCCCCTCTCAGACTACCAACACCTGCTTTGATTTCTTCCACCCTCAAGTCCTTCTTTATCACGTTTAAAGGCACGTGAAGGGGTTAGGGATGTCTTGCATTGGGTGTCCCCTTTCCCAGTGTCCAGTCTCTTGATCAGGTTCAGAATATCACTGATCGAGGGGCTCTCATCCCTCACCTCAGCCAATGTTCATTCGATTTCATCTGTTGTGCGGATTGCATTGATTGATCCCAGCAGCAGTGGGATAATGCCCTTAAATGGTCATTAAGTCATGGCAGCAAATTGTGGCATGGTAGGAAGATCGGCCATGGGCCTCCCACCAGGGTGTATTTCTGGGAATCCATGAAGGTTGTGAAGCATCACCATCCAGCTATATGAACTGCCCTTCCCATGTTCACACTCACCACCAGGGACAATAGCAGACCCAGCTTCTGAAATGAAAATAAGTGGATGAGCTCCATTCTCCATTTGAAGCAAGTTGGAATGCCACTTTGAAAGCTTTATTCACTGTTTTCATGTTTTTAAAAAGTTTTTCCATCGAGATTTGCACATATTTTTGTATTTGTTTACTTGAATTGCAAGGGCTTCTGTTTTTGCACCTTCCTTCTCTCCTTAACTTTCTCTCTCTCTTTTATGTCAGAGGAGTTGCGCTAGATGTGAGGGAAGGTTGGGAAATATGGGCCAATTCCGGCATGTCGACAGGGAACAAAAAGACAACACAACTAACAAAAATAGATGACACATTTAGACAACATGAAGTATTGATTGCCTTTGGATCATCAGTCATGCAAATTACCACTGGAATATGGAGTACAACATTTTTAAATTGGTTTTGTTGTCTTGGAGATTCAATAAATCACAGTACAAGCTACATAAACTTTTGTTGCACTATATAAGTTATGGATTGGTTATTTACACAGCTAGAACATCAACATCAACTAATGCACCTAACACTATGGGCAATTTAGCATGGCCAATTCATCTAACCTGCACATCTTTGGACTGGGGGAGGAAACCGGAGCACCCAGAGGAAACCCACGCAGACACGGGGAGAATGTGCAAAGTCTACACAGACAGTCACCCAAGGCAGGAATTGAACCTGGGTCCCTGGTGCTGTGAGGCAGCAGTATAGCCACAAAAAAGCCAGGAATAGTCCAGAGAAAACCAGACAACATCATAGCATCCTCAGCTACCAAAATGCTTTTTTTTATTCAGATACATCTTACATGTTAACTTAGCACAAAGTATTGTGGAACAACATAGCTATTTGAAAGGGAGACTCTTTTAGTGTACTGGTGGAGAATTATATTGGGAATACCACTTGGTAAAGGATGTAACTGGAGCCAGTCTTCATATGCTTTTTAAAATAAGCATTTATTTACATAGTTGCAGATTACAAGCAAGCAGCAGCCAATCCAATAAACAATTTCGCTCTGATCCTGTTTCCACTTTCTTCAATAAACCAATTAATCAAATGAAATTTAAAGGCACCTGCTTCTGTTTATAGGGGTGTAAGTGAATTCTCACTGAATACCCACCATCTGCCTATTAAACATAATTAATATGCAATTACCATATTCCTGAGTCTAAGTAAAATTAATATGTACAATCATAACTTGAGAAAAAATTAAATCAAAGATTTCCATATTCTGTACAAAGCAAGAATTGCTTTGGGTGGCATGGTGGCTCAGTGGTTAGCACTGCTGCCTCACAGCGCCAGGGACCTGGGTTTGATTGCTGCCGTGACTGACTGTCTATGTGGAATTTGCACATTCTCCCTGTGTCTGCATGGGTTTCCTCTGGGTGCTCTGGTTTCCTCTCACTGTCCAAAGATGTACAGTTCAGGTGAATTGGCCATGCTATATTACCCATAGTGTTGTGTGCATTCGTCAGGGCTAAGTGTAGGGAAATGGGTGGGTTATTCTTCGGAGGGTTAGTGTGGACTTGTTGGACCAAATGGCCTATTTCCACACTATAGGGAATCTTATCTAATCAATGGTTTGCAATGCGCCTGTCCTCTTTAGCCCTAGTCATGGAGTCACAGAGATGTACAGTACGGAAATAGACTCTTTGGTCCAACTCGCCCATGCTGAACAGATATTCCAACCAAACCCTTCCTATTCATATACCCATCCAAATGCTTTTAAATGTTGCAATTGTACCAGCCTCCACCACTTCCGCAGTTCATTCCATACACACACCACCCTCTGCGTGAAAAGGTTGCCCCTTAGATCCCTTTTATATCTTTCACCCTAAACCTATGCCCTCTAGTTCTGGACTCCCCACCTCAAGGAAAAGACTTTGTCTATTTATCCTATCCATTCCCCTCATGATTTTATAAACCTCTATAAGGTCACCCCTCAGCCTCCGACGCTCCAGGGAAAACAGCCCCAGCCTGTTCAGCCTCTCCCTATAGCTCAAATCCTCCAACCCTGGCAACGTCCTTGTAAATCTTTTCTGAGCTCTTTCAAATTTCACAACATCCTTCCGATAGGAAGGAGACCAGAATCGTATGCAATATTCCAGTTGCCTAAGCAATGTCTTATACAGCCGCAACATGACCTCCCAACTCCTGTACTCAAGTCTCTGACCCTTTTCTTTCTGAAATAAGATTATGACTATACATCTAATTTTAGAATTATTTTACTCTGTAACATTTGTTTTAAGTAAGCAAATTTAATCCCTGAATTTTTTCTCACACAGTTTGTGTAGACTATACCCTATCTCAAATGAATAACAAAGAGCAAATCCATATCACTCATTATAAGGATCCTCACTTAAAATATTTGATAAGTAGAATTCTATATCTACTGTCTCCACAAACTCTAGTGTTTCAAAGTATTAGAATGATCCTTCATATTTTCTTAGTTTTCCAAGCTAATGGACCACAGATTTAATTCTCCTGGCCCACGGAAATGGGATTAAAGGAAGGATCCAAGACAGGATGGGTTCCTGGGTCATTCCCAGATTCCTGCTGACTTTTCCCCAGGTGGATTGGGAGCCAGGTTAGATTACTCCCTCCATGAAAGCAAATTGGAGCAATTAAGGCTCCAATTAGATATTATTTTGTAATGAGAATGGTAATGGAGCCAGGTTAATCCATTTAAAGAGGAACAGACTTGATGCTTGAAGGTCTGGCAGCAGTGAAGCTCATGTCCTGTTTTATAACCGTGATATAATTCAGATGAAGAGAACAATACATTTTATTTTGAGGAAGAGTAAAGCTAAATCCACTCCTGATTAACAGGCAAAGTGGCCAGAATGCACTGGCAAGTTTTGAACTAACCTGAGACCTCAAGAATAGTCACTTGGACAAAGGCCAACGAGTGCACTGCCAATAGTTGTCCCCTCGTATGATGGTTCTCAGATTCTTATGGTAGAAGGGCCACTTTCAAATGTTTTAATAACCAGAGTACCTCATCTAAATCTAGTAAATCTTTAAATCTGAATTGAGTGCACATTTTGTGAGAAAAGTGATAGCTCTTGACCAAAAGGGGCAGTAGCAATATGGATACAAACTTGGGCCAAGGGATAGGAAACTAGCGAGTGATAGTCAATGCATTGTTTTATGGGCTAAAGGAAGATTTGTAGTGCAGTTCCCTAGATGTTGGGTTTGGGATATTTGTTTGTCTAATGCATATTAATAATCTGGATCTCGGTAAGTAGGGGACAATGGGAGTTATACGAAACTTTTAAACTTTCTAAATGAGGAAGAGGAGGCAGACAGTGTGGAAGTCTAAATGGACATAGACAAGTTAGTGGAATGAGTAGGTAGGTTGCAGATAAAGTTCATTGAAGGAACAGCAGCCCCCGCCACCCCCAGTCCAGACACATTGGGATGAATGGCTTCTTTCTGCAGCATAATACCTCTATCATTCCATGACATACTCACAATGGAAGTGATGCATATCTAAAGTGTTTCAAAGATATTTTAAAGAAAACAGGCACTTACTTATAAATATCTGTAAGTTGGATGTGTCTCCTTCGCACTGCAGTGTTGGCTTGGCCTGGGCAGCAGCAGTACAGGAGCATGGGGGGAGGGAAGAGGCAGAGCACATCACTAGCTCCTGCTCACTCACCAGCTTCAAGCCCTGTGATTTGGACAGTTGCCCATTCACATGATAGATCTGATACTGCAGACCATTGGCAGGAATGTGTGGTGTCCCTGATCCTGGTTTGTGAACCTCTGCCCTAGAAAACCTTAGTTCCTTTAGGACGGATGGGAGGGAGCCACAGTGGAACATCGGAAAACATGTCCCAGGCAGCTGCTCCCACCGTGAGCTAGATCATGGTTGATCTGTACCCTAACTCTGGTTACTCTTTAAGCTTTATATCCCTCTGTACCTTTACCTGAGAAAATAAAGAGAAAGGAAAGGAGAAATGAAGAATTTCTCTCCTGTTCAATAGCAATGCAACTCTATCTTTCTCTACCAAATTTCTCTTTCCCTCACATGAGATAACAGTCTTCAAATCCCTGCTTGAGTTGGTTCTTATCAAAGCTCAAAACATAAGGTTTAGGTTGTAAGTTTCAAGGTGTACTTTGTGTTTAATGTTGATTTCTAGATGTTCAAAATGCTATAAAGCATCTGTTCATGGTTTTAACAAATGGTTAGTACCAAGGCATGTGTGTTTATCACAGGCTTTTACTTCATTATGCAAACTTATGTAAAAATGTACTCTGTGTGTGTCGGGTTTAGAAACCAATCTTATTACCAAACAACAGGAAGAACAAAGTAACATTTAATAATGCAAGTCTCTATTATTTCAGACTACAAATTATGACAAATCATTCTTTGTGCTCATACTGATTGAGTTAATCCTCTTAGGAATACAATTTTAGCTTTATTTTCTGCACAAGCTTCCTTGCTTATTGTACACTATAAAATTATTTTGCAGGTTACATCACCATATAGATCCTTTTCAATGAATTGCTGATAATGGTTCTCAGCTCCTGTCTCCTTGAGATTAACATTAAATAGTGTCATTCTAATGTTTTTTTGTGATTAGGATTCTTTATTTATTGCCAGTTTCCCCTGAAGAATCCTCTAATCGCTTTCAGAATACCATTTAAAAGCTAAAAGCATCTTTTTAATCCTCCCCTATCCCTCTCATTTTAATCTGTGTGATTCCAATTCTGGAAAATATGACTCTCCAGTGACCTCAAGCCTTGCACTCTGCAAGTTTTATACATTGCAGCTTATTGTTTGAATGATTTATATTCATCTTTGTGTGCTTATGTCGTTCCCTTGGTTTACCTTTTTATCCAGAACTACCCATGATGGCAGGATTCAAGGACACAATCTCAATGAATATGTCACAGCCTGCAGTAATAACACACTCAACTGTAGGGACAAAAGCAATCAATATGCAATAATCTAACAAGAACTGTACTTGATTGGTACATTTCTGCCCACTCATGTTCAATTTGATTCCCAGGTTTTGAGAGATATGTGAAACAATAATTGCTAGGTAGGTGAGGATTTCATAAGCAATGAAAAGTTGTGGTCTGATAATGGCAGGGAGATGGTACTATAGTGGGAATATCAATGGCCTAAAAAGCAGAGAGGCCCAGGCTAGTGCTTTTGAGGCATGAGTCTTGTAACAAGGTCAATCAGGAGGACCTCATAGAATATGAATTCCCTGACTGGGGCTGATAATCTGGTCCAATAAGGGAGCCCTGGCTGACAGATAAGAACAGGAGTGTCAGTGTTTCTGTTCAGCCTGAAAGCTGGCTTTGAGGGAGCTGGATCAGTGTCAAGGACTCTCTATGTCTAACTAAAAGGAGACTTGGTGACAGGATACTGGCCTCTGTGGAGTTATACATGCTCTGATTCCCATTGTGACAGCTGGAAGAATAGTGCTTTCTAAACCTTTTCACCTTTCCTCATCAAGACCCCAATTCAAGGCTTAAAAATTGTCAAGACCCCTTGGTGAGAACTGAAGGAGCACTGATGGTGTGGACAATGAAAGAAATTGTGAGGCCAAGGGGCACAGGGGTGGCATGGCTGAGGCAGGGGCAAAGATCCACAGTTATCAATTCTGACTAGGAACTTGTGTCTTCAAAACTTCAACTCACTTGGGACACCACCTAATTTTAGAAACCCTGTGGTATGGTTTACATTCATTTCACAAATCCTGGAATGTTATGCTAATTTCAATAACAGTGACCATGAAGCTACCATTGATTTATATAAAAACTCTTTTCATTCACTAATGTCCTTCAGAGCAGGAAATCTACCATCCTTACTTGGTCTGGCTAATCTGTGACTCCAGATCCACAGCAACATATTGGCTCTTAAATACTTTCTGAAATGGCAAAGCAAGTCTCTTATGTCAAGGGATGAGCAACAAATGCTGACCAGAAGTGGCCACATTCCGTGAAAGTATCTGATTTCAAGAAAATAGCTTTTGACCTCTGACACCCTTTGAAGCCCGGGTTACGTACAGAGATAAACATGCTGGATATAGCTGTCAATGTGAGGTCTCAGTGCTAAACACGCTGGATAAATCTGCCAGTGCATGGTTCCAGCGCTTAACACTCTGGATATAACTGTCAATGTGTGGTCGCAGTGCTAAACACGCTGGATAAATCTGCCAGTGCGTGGTTCCAGCGCTTAACACTCTGGATATAACTGTCAATGTGTGGTCGCAGTGCTAAACACGCTGGATATAGCTGTCAATGTGAGGTCTCAGTGCTAAACACGCTGGATATAACTGTCAATGTGTGGTCGCAGTGCTAAACACGCTGGATATAACTGTCAATGTGTGGTCGCAGTGCTAAACACGCTGGATATAACTGTCAATGTGTGGTCGCAGTGCTAAACACGCTGGATATAACTGTCAATGTGTGGTCGCAGTGCTAAACACGCTGGATATAATTGTCAATGTGTGGTCGCAGTGCTAAACACGCTGGATATAACAGTCAATGTGTGTTCGCAGTGCTAAACACGCTGGATATAACTGTCAATGTGTGGTCGCAGTGCTAAACACACTGGATATAATTGTCAATGTGTGGTCGCAGTGCTAAACACGCTGGATATAATTGTCAATGTGTGGTCGCAGTGCTAAACACGCTGGATATAACTGTCAATGTGTGGTCGCAGTGCTAAACACACTGGATATAACTGTCAATGTGTGGTCGCAGTGCTAAACACGCTGGATATAACTGTCAATGTGTGTTCGCAGTGCTAAACACGCTGGATATAATTGTCAATGTGTGGTCGCAGTGCTAAACACACTGGATATAACTGTCAATGTGTGTTCGCAGTGCTAAACACGCTGGATATAATTGTCAATGTGTGGTCGCAGTGCTAAACACGCTGGATATAACTGTCAATGTGTGGTCGCAGTGCTAAACACGCTGGATATAACTGTCAATGTGTGGTCGCAGTGCTAAACACACTGGATATAACTGTCAATGTGTGGTCGCAGTGCTAAACACGCTGGATATAACTGTCAATGTGTGGTCGCAGTGCTAAACACGCTGGATATAATTGTCAATGTGTGGTCGCAGTGCTAAACACGCTGGATATAACTGTCAATGTGTGGTCGCAGTGCTAAACACGCTGGATATAATTGTCAATGTGTGGTCGCAGTGCTAAACACGCTGGATATAACTGCCAATGTGTGGTCGCAGTGCTAAACACACTGGATATAACTGTCAATGTGTGGTCGCAGTGCTAAACACACTGGATATAACTGTCAATGTGTGGTCGCAGTGCTAAACACGCTGGATATAATTGTCAATGTGTGGTCGCAGTGCTAAACACGCTGGATATAATTGTCAATGTGTGGTCGCAGTGCTAAACACACTGGATATAACTGTCAATGTGTGGTCGCAGTGCTAAACACGCTGGATATAATTGTCAATGTGTGGTCGCAGTGCTAAACACACTGGATATAACTGTCAATGTGTGGTCGCAGTGCTAAACACGCTGGATATAACTGTCAATGTGTGGTCGCAGTGCTAAACACGCTGGATATAACTGTCAATGTGTGGTCGCAGTGCTAAACACGCTGGATATAATTGTCAATGTGTGGTCGCAGTGCTAAACACGCTGGATATAATTGTCAATGTGTGGTCGCAGTGCTAAACATGCTGGATATAACTGTCAATGTGTGGTCGCAGTGCTAAACACACTGGATATAATTGTCAATGTGTGGTCGCAGTGCTAAACACGCTGGATATAATTGTCAATGTGTGGTCGTAGTGCTAAACACACTGGATATAACTGTCAATGTGTGGTCGCAGTGCTAAACACGCTGGATATAACTGTCAATGTGTGGTCGCAGTGCTAAACACACTGGATATAACTGTCAATGTGTGGTCGCAGTGCTAAACACGCTGGATATAATTGTCAATGTGTGGTCGCAGTGCTAAACACACTGGATATAATTGTCAATGTGTGGTCGCAGTGCTAAACACGCTGGATATAATTGTCAATGTGTGGTCGCAGTGCTAAACACACTGGATATAATTGTCAATGTGTGGTCGCAGTGCTAAACACACTGGATATAACTGTCAATGTGTGGTCGCAGTGCTAAACACGCTGGATATAACAGTCAATGTGTGGTCGCAGTGCTAAACACGCTGGATATAACTGTCAATGTGTGGTCGTAGTGCTAAACACACTGGATATAATTGTCAATGTGTGGTCGCAGTGCTAAACACACTGGATATAACTGTCAATGTGTGGTCGCAGTGCTAAACACGCTGGATATAATTGTCAATGTGTGGTCGCAGTGCTAAACACACTGGATATAACTGTCAATGTGTGGTCGCAGTGCTAAACACGCTGGATATAATTGTCAATGTGTGGTCGCAGTGCTAAACACGCTGGATATAACTGTCAATGTGTGGTCGCAGTGCTAAACACGCTGGATATAACTGTCAATGTGTGGTCGCAGTGCTAAACACGCTGGATATAACTGTCAATGTGTGGTCGTAGTGCTAAACACACTGGATATAATTGTCAATGTGTGGTCGCAGTGCTAAACACGCTGGATATAACTGTCAATGTGTGGCCGCAGTGCTAAACACGCTGGATATAACTGTCAATGTGTGGTCGTAGTGCTAAACACGCTGGATATAACTGTCAATGTGTGGTCCTAGTGCTAAACACACTGGATATAACTGTCAATGTGTGGTCGCAGTGCTAAACACACTGGATATAACTGTCAATGTGTGGTCGCAGTGCTAAACACGCTGGATATAACTGTCAATGTGTGGTCGCAGTGCTAAACACGCTGGATATAACTGTCAATGTGTGGTCGCAGTGCTAAACACACTGGATATAACTGTCAATGTGTGGTCGCAGTGCTAAACACACTGGATATAACTGTCAATGTGTGGTCGCAGTGCTAAACACGCTGGATATAACTGTCAATGTGTGGTCGCAGTGCTAAACACACTGGATATAACTGTCAATGTGTGGTCGCAGTGCTAAACACGCTGGATATAATTGTCAATGTGTGGTCGCAGTGCTAAACATGCTGGATAAAGCTGCCAATTATGTGGGTCCCTACAGGGGAACAGGCCAAGAACTGTGAGTTTTTAAGACAAGCTGCGCTTCCCTGGGTTCCACAAGGAAATGTCAGGCCTCCCCCCTCTCCAGGATACACCCCTTCCAGTGATCACAAACTCTTCCCAACAACATTCACTGCCTGTGAACCTAACCTGACATTGTGAATTATGCAAATCCCATTCTCCATTCTCATTAGTTGTGTCACTTCTTGACAATGGGAAAGAGCCCTGTCGGTTAAAAAGGCCAATGCCTTCGTCCAGCATGACCCTGTGTATGTGTCACTTCTCACACAGCCAGAATGACCCAATACCCTGAATTAACAGTAGAGCTGTGGAATCACTGGTGTGACACAAAACTGCAAAGCAGGGAAGCATCAGTCAAAGTCTTATCCTTGTGTGTGGTATGTTCACTATTAGTCTTGGGTTGTTTATTGTCTTTTCAACTGATGATTCAATCATTCTTAGCCATCCATAAATATCAAAAATACATAATTACCACTCCAATTTTCTGGTATTGACTCAGAGGTTGACTAACCCTGAGGATAATTGTTTGTAATAGTCTGCCTCGAGATGTGACAGTTAAGGCAATGGCACATTGCACATATTGCAAAAATTGTTGCTGCTACTGGAGATATGTCAATAAGAGATGAGAAAAAGCTTTTTCTTAACAAATGCATTTGAGAAGGAGTCGAGAAACAGAGTGAGCTAGAAGATCAGATCACCTCTGTCTCCACTTGTCCTTTTATGGGAAATTTGTTGGTTCCTCCATCACAGTTTTTGTTTCATACAAGAGTGTGTTGATGTTGTGGTCAATAGATGCTGAGAATGGGAATGGCTTCATTTGTTAACGATGTGAATCAGTATTTGAGTGACCACTTTGGAAACATAATTTGATTGTTGAAAAGCATCATTGTCCCAAATTGTTCAAAATCTTAGAGGACCAGCTAAAGATAAAAGAAGGAATTATGGGATACTTTGAAAGCCCTGAAGTGGATTTAAAAGAAAAATGTGTATGGCCAAAAGTCACATCGAAAACAAATAGCCTGGAAGAAATAGGGGATCTTGGGGAATAGGGGTCACAGGCGGGTGAGAAATTAGAAGGAACTATAGGTTGAAGTAAATATAGAGGAGAGCACCTGACATGAGATTAACTAAAGGGCTAGTAAGGGAAGACACAAAGAGATAGAAAGGCATATCATGTAAAACAGAAGCAAAAAATATAGCGAATGGAAAGGGTAAGATTTAAAAGGAATAAATGTAACATGGAAGTGATATGGCGTGCCTCAGTTTAAATGCATTCTTTTACTAAAGACCTGTATTGGGACTAATACAATTTGGGTCAGGGGACCACGTTTCAGAGATAAGTGTTCTGAGAAGGCAAAGAAATAATTTGGTAAAATTAATGATGAAGCCCTGAAAGATGGAGATAACAAAACTCAAATCAACAATTTTCAAAGAACTAAGATAAAAGTCGTTGGCATAAGAAGTTCAAAACCAACAAATCGCCAGGTGATAAGCAACACATAGGCCAGATTACAGGTTTTAAAAGAATCTGTGTGACATTGATAACCATTATAAGAATAACAAAACACATTGGGACTCCCAATTTAGCTGATGTACTGATAGTTTTACTTTTGTTATGTAAAATTTGCCTCAGTGAAAATCTGAGATAATGTATTCTGCACCAAATTGTTAAGCACTAGGGTGACTTTAAATTAGATTTAGTGAAGTGACTAAACTGATAATTGTTTCTGAATCAGTTTTGCCTAAACAGTTTGCAGGGATCAGTGCTGGGACCGCAGCTTTTTACAATATATATTAATGATATAGAAGATGGTATTAGTAATAACATTAGCACATTTGCTGATGATACAAAGCTGGGTGGCAGGGTGAAATGTGATGAGGATGTTAGGAGATTACAGGGTGACCTGGACAGGTTAGGTGAGTGGTCAGTTGCATGGCAGATGCAGTTTAATGTGAATAAATGTATGGTTATCCACTTTGGTGGCAAGAACAGGAAGGCAGATTACTACCTAAATAGAATCAATTTGGTAAAGGGGCAGTACAGAGAGATCTGGGTGTACTTGTACACCAGTCAATGAAGGTAAGCATGCAGGTACAGCAGGTAGTGAAAAAGGCTAATAGCATGCTGGCCTTCATAACAAGAGGGATTGAGTATAGAAGCAAAGAGGTTCTTCTACAGCTGTACAGGGCCCTGGTGAGACCACACCTGGAGTACTGTGTGCAGTTCTGGTCTCCAAATTTGAGGAAAGACATTCTGGCTATTGAGGGAGTGCAGTGTAGGTTTATGAGGTCAATTCCTGGAATGGCAGGACTACCTTACGCTGATAGACTGGAGCAACTGGGCTTGTATACCCTTGAGTTTAGAAGATTGAGAGGGGATCTGATTGAGGCATATAAGATTATTAAAGGATTGGACACTCTGGAGGCAGGAAACATGTTTCCACTGATGGGTGAGTGCCGAACCAGAGGACACAGCTTAAAAATACAGGGTAAAAACAATGACTGCAGATGCTGGAAACCAGATTTTGGATTAGTGGTGCTGGAAGAACACGCAGTTCAGGCAGCATCCGAGGAGCAGCAAAATCGATGTTTCGGGCAAAAGCCCTTCATCAGGAATAAAGGCAGAGAGCCTGAATTGTGGAGAGATAAGCTAGAGGAGGGTGGGGGTGGGGAGAAAGGAGCATAGAGTACAATAGGTGAGTGGGGGAGGGGATGAAGATGATAGGTCAAGGAGGAGGGTGGAGTGGATAGGTGGAAAAGAAGATAGGCAGGTAGGACAAGTCATGGGGACAGTGCTGAGCTGGAAGTTTGGAACTAGGGTGAAGTGGGGGAAGGGGAAATGAGGAAACTGTTGAAGTCTACATTGATGCCCTGGGGTTGAAGTGTTCCGAGGCGGAAGATGAGGCGTTCTTCCTCCAGGCGTCTGGTGGTGAGGGAGCGGCGGTGAAGGAGGCCCAGGACCTCCATGTCCTCGGAAGAGTGGAAGGGGGAGTTGAAATGTTGGGCCACAGGGCGGTGTGGTTGATTGGTGCAGGTGTCCTGGAGATGTTCCCTAAAGCGCTCTGCTAGGAGGCGTCCAGTCTCCCCAATGTAGAGGAGACCGCATCGGGAGCAACGGATGCAATAAATGATATTAATGGATGTGCAAGTAAAACTTTGATGGATGTAGAAGGTTCCTTTAGGGCCTTGGATGGAGGTGAGGGAGGTGGTGTGGGAGGCGGTGTGGGCGCAGGTTTTGCAGTTCCTGCAGTGGCAGGGGAAGGTGCCAGGATGGGAGGGTGGGTTATAGGGGGACGTGGACCTGACCAGGTACTCACGGAGGGAACGGTCTTTGTGGAAGGCGGAAAGGGGTGGGGAGAGAAATATATCCCTGGTGGTGGGGTCTTTTTGGAGGTGGCGGAAATGTTGGCAGATGATTTGGTTTATGCGAAGGTTGGTAGGATGGAAGGTTCTGTCCTTGTTACGGTTGGAGGGGTGGGGTCTGAGGGCGGAGGTGCGGGATGTGGACGAGATACGTTGGAGGGCATCTTTAACCACGTGGGAAGGGAAATTGCAGTCTCTAAAGAAGGAGGCCATCTGGTGTGTTCTGTGGTGGAACTGGTCCTCCTGGGAGCAGATCTGGCAGAGGCGAAATACAGGGTAGACCATTTAGGACAGAGAAGAGGAGAAACTTCTTCACTCAGAGAGTGGTGGCTGTGTGGAATGCTCTGCCTCAGAGGGCAGTGGAGGCCCAGTCTCTGGATTCATTTAAGAAAGAGTTGGATAGTAGAATCAAGGGTTATGGAGATAAGGCAGGAACAGGATACTATTAAGGATGATCAGCCATGATCATAATGAATGGTGGTGCAGGCTCGAAGGGCAGAATGGCCTTCTCCTGCACCTATTGTCTATTGAATTTGACATATATGTCTAAGTAAGCAGGCAAAGTCTAAATGTTACTACGAGCATAATATAAAAGATAATGGCAATGTAATATCAATTCAGGACAATCTGATTCACCTTTTCCTTTCAGCACCTTGTATATGGCATGCAACTGTCATGACTGAGACACAGGGGAGCTAGCGCAATGCTTAGAAAAGACATGATTGGGAGATGCCAATGTTGGACTGGGGTGTACAAAGTTAAAATCAAAAATCACACAACACCAGGTTATAGTCCAACAGGTTTAATTGGAAGCACACTAGCTTTCGGAGCGACGCTCCTTCATCAGGTGATTGTCAGATGAAGGAGCAGCGCTCCGAAAGCTAATGTGCTTCCAATTAAACCTGTTGGACTATAACTTGGTGTTGTGTGATTTTTAATGTAGAAAAGACATGAAAGCCATCCCCAGTGTTGTGTACTAAGTTTTAAGAGAGGCCATTTAAAGATGATCTTATTGACTCCTATGAAGGAAAGGTTATGAGCAAGGGTAAATGTAGAAAACTACACTATAGGAGCTGGACAATAATATAGTTAGTTAAAGTAACACAAAAACAAGAAAAAAAAGTTATACAACGCCTTTTACAACCTCCAGCTGTCTCAAAGCATTCTCCTCTGACTGAACTACATTTGTTATGCCATAGGAAGATCATCAGCCAATTCATATGTAGAATTCATACATACAGAGTGCTGGAGTTCCTGCCAATACCTATTGAGAAAGATACTGAATTAACAGAACAAGTCAGAGGTTCTGACAAAGAGTCATACCAGACTCAAAATGTCCAAATTTTACGGGGGCTAGTTTCACAGAACCTCCACAGTATGGAAGAAGGCCATTCAGCTCATCGCATCCACACTGGCCCTCCAAAGAACATTTCACTCAGCCCCACTCCATCTCTGTAACCCTGCATTCCCCATGTGTTGAAGAAAACTCTCGAGACTCGGACCTTGCAAACTGATTAGTTTATTACATGATATATCATGGGGAATTCACAGTCCTAACTGTGGCTCGGTGCTATTCCGAAGTACATCAGGATACTACAGGATTATATAGAGAAAACAGCTCGGAGCTGACCATTAATTATACAGTTTGGCATGCTTACAAGTTGGTACTAAATTAGAGGTGAGTCATTAAGTTCAAAACTAAAGCACTATTATGCATTCTATAAGTGGACAGATCAAGTGGTATCACAACCTGCTCTAGTTACACCGATTGCTAATACTAAGCGGAGATATCCCTAATTGGCTGAATGACTGTGAAGAGGCAATAACTAGAGAAGGAAGAGGGACTAATTGGAAAGTCTATATCTGCTTGACTCGTTCTACAGCCTGCACTGATCATTCAGCAAAGGGAGGAGACACTACCTTGAGAAGGAAGATAAGGACAACCTTTCACATTACCTCATAGTAAGGAATGCATAGCCCGCAAAGTTCTGGCTGGGGACACAAAACGGAACTCTCAGCCGAATCAGGATAATGGCTTCCAGGCAAATAATGTTAACTTTTCCTCAACAATTCTCTCCTTTTTTCTTTTCATAATCAGAAAAGCAGGTCTGGGGCTTCAACAAAAGGGGGAAATGTATCTCGATCCGAGGGGGTTATCTGGAAGGGGCGGTTCTGAGTCAATTTGGTAACCCTCTGAATCCAAGCAGATATCCTCCTCAAATCTAGGGTGTGAGGGGCTTAGTGGTGACACAAGGGCTCATCGGGAAGGTAACCTTAACTAATTGGGCTATATGGGGTGTACAGGGTAGCAGCAATGAGCTGCAATGTGAGCAGCACTGTTTGAGAAAAACAATCAAGAACATGATGACCACGAGGGCAATAACAAGCACTTTGAGACCCTGAACAATGGCACTCCCCCAAGACCCGAACCACTCACCCATCCAGGTCCAAAGATCTCAATGAGAGTTGGCGGTATGAAGCCTAGTGTCCGCCTCTTGGATGTGGTCAGCAAGATTGGTGATGTTTTCACTGGCATCAGAGATATAGGTGCAACAGGCAGAGCCAATGAGGGCACATGTGCCCCCCCCCCCCTTGTTGGCCAAAAGGTAGTCTAGCACTATCTGGTTCTGGAGGACAACCGTGCAAAGGGCAACCATCTCTGCATTAATCTCCTTAAAGGAGAAGGCTGTGTCATTGGCCACCTTCTCTAGGAGTGAGGTCAGGTACCTGACTTCAATGGTCAGCAGGACGGTCCCATAGAAAGGGGTGAATACGGCTAGGAACTGCTCAAATGCAGATAAAGCTCTTTTGGAGCCAGTTGTGAGCAGCTCAAATGGGGATGAGTGGAAATGGTAGATGTAGGGGACTACATAACCAACATAGCAGCTACCAATCCAGGCGACTGGCAGCCAAGGGTAGGCCTTATGGCCACAAATGAAATAGGTGCCATTATAGGTACCTGGACAGTCCGTCTGGGTCCCAGTCCAAAAGGTCCTAAAAATGGTGTTACCCGAGGTTCTGTTGGGGGTCTTAAGGTTGAGTATACTGCCTCTTAAAGTGGACCGGATAGACTTTGAGGTAAGGAGCAGGGAGGTTGTACCGGGTTGGAACCAGCCTTTGTACTTGTTCAAGGTATACCCTGCTGATTTCCAGCAGGGGAGACTATCATCTGTTAGGGCAAGGCCCAGTTTCTCGAACCCACTGGGAAGTCGCAACATGGCCACCTCGGAGGACCCATTCCGTTCCAACCACCATTCAGCGGTGTCAGATTCATTGACTAGGATGGACCAAAGAGGGATTCCTCCTTGAGAATAAAGGGGAATGTGAGCACATACCCAGCAGCGGGAACGGTTAATCTCTCTCACGCAGGTATAAGTCATGTGCAGGAAGGTGTTAGTATGTAGCTCGCGAATGATAAAATGTTGTACTCTGTTCCCTTCGCCCCATCAGGGGGTAATAGAGCTAGGAGGGACACAGAAGAGGCAGACAGTCACTCCCCAGATGGCACAGCCAGCAGGCATGCTGGTGCTTCCCGTGTCTGTTGGGTAGGGGTTCTCAGGTCAGGTTGTTCGGGCAAAGGTGCTCGGGTGGCGTGTGTCCACTCAGGTACTCCTTCGACCTTGACAACCGTTCAGGTCACTAGGAGGATGAGGTATGGGCCTTTCCACCTAGGAGAAAGAAAGGTCTTTTCAAAGGATTTTAACCTCACATATTCCTCTGGGTGGAACGGATGCATGGGGCTATTAGCCAGTGTTGGAAGGGCCTCCTTGACCAACTCATGGTTGCGGGTGATGACCTGGCACAATGATTTGGCATAATCCAGAAGGGACTCATGAGTGAGAAGCAGTGCCACATCTGCAGAAGTTTTGAGGGGGGGGGTCAGAGCCCCCTAGGCATCGTGCAGCCCATGAGTACCTCAAAGGGAGTTAGTCCTGTAGTTCAATTAACTTGGCCCTGGGCAGTGTAAAGGGCTAGCGGCAATGCCTCTGGCCAGGGCAGACCTGTATCCTGGGTGACCTTGGTTAGAGTAGTTTTAAGGGTGCCATTCGTGTGTTCCATCGTCCGAGGATTGGGGCTGATACGGAATGTGGTGTTTCTGTGTAATACCCAGAAGTTTACTAACCCCTTTTGTGACCTCAGCAGTAAAATGTGTCCCTCTGTCACTGTTAACACCATTCGGGACACCAAACCAAGGAACCACATCCTTCATGGGACACTTAACCACTGTTCGAGTCTCATCCTTATGTGTAGGGAAAGCTTCCATCCATTTGGAAAACATATCCACGATGACCAGCAAGTATTTAACACCCTGTTTGGGGAACATATGGGCAAAGTCAATCTGCAACGGTTGGAAGGACCCATCTGGGACAGGCAAACATTCATACTTGGCCAGTGGTTTAGCATTATTATTCTGTAGGCTTATCAGGCAATGGGACACTAGGGCTTGTGCCGCTGCAGCAAAGCCGGGAGTGTACCAGCTTTGTCTTACTGCATGGATCATTCCCCATCTTCCTGTAATGCTGTGGGCAGCCAGTGCCAAAACATGCAGATGTGATCGGGGACAGACGGTTCTACCATCCGGGTGTTGTACTAGCCCTAAGGTGCCAGATTCCTTAGCCCCTATACGTGCCCAACTATCTTTCTCAGCCTGAGGGGCGTGCCGCTAAGTGGCCACTATCCCATCTGCTGCTAGGTCCAAAGTGTCTTTTGACTTCCCCGCCTTGAGAGCTTGCAAATCATATTCAGTGGGGGTTAGAGCTGCTTGTTTGGTAGCTTGGGCAGCCCGTGCATTCCCTCGGGATATTGGATCGCCTGTAGTAGTTTGGGCCGCACATTTAAATCACAGCCACAGCAGAGGGAAGCATTATAGCCCGCCCTGTTGATGAGCAGGGCATGTTGCAGGGGTCGCCCAGTGGAAGTAATAAATCCTCTATGTTTCCATAGGGCTCCAACATCATGGACTACTCCAAAAGCATATCTGGAGTCAGTGTAAATATTAACAGACTTTCAGTCAGCTAGAATACAGGCCCTGGTAAGAGCAAACAATTCTGCTGCTTGCACAGAAGTCCCTTTCGGCAATGCAGCCGATTTGAGGGTTTCGAAAGGTGTGCAGATCACATATCCGGCCAATATTTGATGGTCCGAGGGCTGAAAAGAGTAAAGAGAATCATGTCTGGATTGTCTAATGGGATCTCAGAGCAATCAGGGCAGGGGGTGACAACCTCTTGGACTACATTCAAGCAGTCATGGTCCACCTCAAGTGGGTCGTGGGAAGTTGGGAGAAGGGTGGCCAGGTTCAGCGCGGGTGCAATGCAAGGTTGGTACGGGATAATAAGATGACCTCGTAGCCAGTTTTCCATGATGCTGTAAAATGTTGGGTTGCTGCTGAATTTAGCAGCAGGGAGATCGAATGAGGCACAAGAACAGTGCACGGATAATCCATCACAATGTGGGTGGACCTTTCTACCATTACAGCGGCAGCCGCCACAACACGCAAACAGGCCGACATTCCCCTTACAACAGGTGGGAACTGTACAGAATAAAAGGCTAAAGGGCGCCAGAGATCCCCATGCATCTGTGCCCAAATGCCAGAGGCATACCCCTCTTTTTCGTGTACATAAAGCAGAAATGGCAGCGTATAGTTAGGTATGCCCAGAGCAGGAGCCGAGGCCAGGCATTGTTTGTGTGTCAAAGGACCGTGACATCTCAGTCGTCCATGTCACCTGGGGTGGCTGCTTTGGTGAGGAAGCCTCAGGGAGAGGCGCATCAACAATACGATAGTCTGGAATCCAGCGTCTGCAATAGTTCACCATGCCCAGGAAAGACAGTAATTCATGCCCAGTAAAGCAGGAGGAGAGAGTGTAACAATGGCTGCAATGTGACCCGGAGATAAACCTCCGACACTGTGCATAAACTCATATCCCAGGGACTGTACTTTCTTCTGGCACAGCTGCATTTTCTCCAGTGAGACTTTATGTCCATCCTGAGCCAGACAGTGGAGCAGCGCTACAGTGTCCATCATGCAAGCCGCAGGCCAGGCCAAATCCACAAGCAAATCATCGACGTACTGGATTGAGATACTGTGACCTGGCAGGCAGAGGTCCTTCAGGGTTCGGTGCACTACAGGGGCATACACAGTGGGGGCTCTGTGTGTACCCTTGGGGAAGCTGTGTCCATGTATATTGGCGATCGCTGTAAGTAAAGGCAAAAAGGTTCTGGATTAGTGGTGCTGGAAGAGCACAGCAGTTCAGGCAGCATCCAAGTAGCTTCGAAATCGACGTTTCGGGCAAAAGCCCTTCATCAGGAATGAGCCTGAAGGGTGGAGAGATAAGCTAGAGGAGGGGGGGGTGGTGGGGAGAAAGTAGCAAAAAGGCACTGACTTTCGGGGAACAATTTATTGGAGAAAAAGGCTGAGCAGAGGCCTATAAGTGAGAAACAGGTAGCGGGAGCAGACCTGAACAGGCCAACCATAGAAGGAAGGAGGACGCTTAATCGGATTGGGGGGGCATCCTGGAGCGTAGCACAGACCAGAGCAAGAGTCCAAGGCACGTCCCCCAATCAGGAGACAGGGAGCCTGGGTGGACAACTTCACCGTGTATTGGGAGGGGAGAGTCATGCCGAAATGGATACTCTGCCCAGGAACGGCACCACCAGCGGAAAAGGAGACGGTAGCCTCGGGGCTGGAAGCAGGGACGGTCACATCAGATTCTGGATGAGTGGTGCTGGAGGAGCACAGCAGTTCAGGCAGCATCCGAGGAGCTCCTTGGGGATACTGCCTGACCCCCTGCTGTGCTCTTCCAGCACCACTCATCCAGAACCTGGTTTCCAGCATTCTGCAGTCACTGTTTTTTTTTTAACCTCAGTCACATCAGAGCCAGCCGGCCGAGCACTGGGGACCCTGCGGATCAGGTGAGGGGTATCGGGTTGGTGCTGCAGCAACAGCTTGAGAGTCTGAGGGAAAGTTTGGGATCCTGGGTGGAGTAAGGTGGAGGGGTGGTACAGGGGGGTATCCGCAGGGTCGGCAGCCTCACTGGAACACAGAGCGGTGTTTAGTCTGGGGAGGGGGCTGATAGCCTTTAGCAACTTCCTTAAAAACTTCTCCAGACGAGCATCTACCCCGCCTCCCGGGGGGGGGATCGGGGGGTATCCCCCATCACCACCCTGAATGTTCACATACCAGTAATCAATCTTATCCAACCGAAAAGAGCCCCCCCATAAGGCAGCACCCGTACAGATCAGAGGTGAAAGGGCTATAACATATCGGTTGTCACCAATCTCCTTCCAGACTGTGTCAGCCGGCGACCCCCCACCCCCGGGGGGGGGGGGGGGAATGACAGGGTCTCCTACCTTCCCCTTCCATCAAACAGGTTTACCCCGGCGCTTTATGATAGTGCTCGGGGGGGGGGGGGGCAAAAGGCCGGGGTCCGGACTGCACGGTGGAACAGGATTGACCCGTCCCAAGGGCTGGTTTCTTCACTCAGTCCCGTAGATACTCACAAACCCATCGGCCCAACCCGGAATCACAAACCTCTCAGCAAAGAAACAAAAAACAACCAACAAACACACAAACGACCTGACAGCAGCGCCGCAACCACTCAAGGACCTCACAGGGACAGTGTTCTGGGCCACAGACCATCTCCCTGTCACCCCCCACCCCCGGGGGAATCAGCCCACCGGCTCAGGTCGGGTTCCACCCCACAAGTATCCAAAACGGTATACTTGTTCTTGAGGGGAATGACCGCAGGGGGTCCCTGCACTGGCTGCTTCCTCCCACTCCCCCTCACTGTCACCCATCTCTCGATAACTTTCGGAGTAACTACTTCCCTAAAGCTCCGATCTATGACCCCCTCTGCCTCCCGAATGATCCGCAGTTCATCCAACTCCAGCTCCAGTTCCCTAACACGGTCTTATTCCGTCTTGCCCTCAGGGGTTCAACCTGAAAGCCTCACGTCTGGAGCATGCGTGTGGCCAATAAAAGTAATTTTGAGTGGCTCTTCACACTCCGACAGCCAACTGAATACAAATTTAAAGCACTGTCTCTTAGAAGATAAACTCCACATTAAATGGTCCGGCTCGCCTCGTAAAACAGAGGCCAAATCGTCTATGCCAATTGTTGAAGAAAATTCTCGAGACTGGGACCTTGCGAACTGATTAGTTTATTACACGATATATCATGGGGAATTCACTGTCCTAACTGTGGCTTGGTGTTATTCTGAAGTACATCAGGATACTACAGGATTATATAGAGAAAACAGCTCGGAGCTGACCGTTAGTCCAGCTATTGTTATTGTGAGGGAAGCCATTAGCGTCCCTCCTGATTACACTTGCAAGAAGTGCACCCATCTCCAGCTCCTCCAAGACCGTGTTAGGGAACTGGAGCTGGAGTTGGATGAACTGCGGATCATTCGGGAGGCAGAGGGGGTCATAGATCAGAGCTTTAGGGAAGTAGTAACTCCGAAAGTTATAGAGAGATGGGTGACAGTGAGGGGGAGTGGGAGGAAGCAGCCAGTGCAGGGAGCCCCTGCGGTTATTCCCCTCAAGAACAAGTATATCATTTTGGATACTTGTGGGGGGGGGGGTGACTTACCAGGGGTAAGCAACGAGGTTCAGGCCTCAGGCACGGAGCGTGTCCCCGTTGCTCAGAAGGGAAGGGTGGAGAAAGGTAGAGCGATAGTTATTGGGGACTCAATGGTGAGGGGCACAGATAGGCGGTTTTGCGGGGGCAACAGAGACTCACGTTTGGTATGTTGCCTCCCAGGTGCAAGGGTACGTGACGTCACTGATCGTGTTTTCTGGGTCCTTAAGGGGGAGGGGGAGCAGCCTGAAGTCGTGGTCCACATTGGCACCAATAACATAGGTAGGAGAAGGGCTGAGGATGTTAGGCAGGCTTTCAGGGAGCTAGGTTGGAAGCTCAGAGTTAGAACAAACAGAGTTGTTGTCTCTGGTTTGTTACCCGTGCCACGTGATAGAGAGTCGAGGAATAGGGAGAGAGAAGAGTTAAATGCGTGGCTACAGGGATGGTGCAGGAGGAAGGGATTCCGGTTTCTGGACAACTGGGGTTCTTTCGGGGGAAGGTGGGACCTCTATAAACAGGATGGTCTACACCTGAACCTGAGGGGCAACAGTATCCTTGGGGGGAGGTTTGCTAGTGCTCTTTGGGAGGGTTTAAACTAACTCTGCAGGGGCATGGGAACCTGGACTGTAGCTTTAGGGTACAGGACCTTGAGTGTAGGGAGGTTAGGAACATGGCATCGATCTCAAAGGAGGGTGCCTGTAAACAGGAAGGTGGCTTGAAGTGTGTATACTTCAATGCCAGAAGTATAAGAAATAAGGTAGGTGAACTTGCAGCATGGGTTGGTACCTGGGATTTCGATGTTGTGTCAATTACAGAGACGTGGGTAGAACAGGGACAGGAATGGCTGTTGCAGGTTCCAGGGTTTAAATGTTTTAGTAGGGTCAGAGATGGGGGGTAAAAGAGGGGGGAGGTGTGGCTTTGCTTGTCAAGGATAGTATTACAGCAGTAGAAAGGGTGATGGAGGAAGACTTGCCATCTGAGGTAGTTTGGGCGGAGGTTAGAAATAGGAAAGGTGATGTCACCCTGTTAGGAGTTTTCTACAGGCCTCCTAATAGTCCGAGAGAAGTAGAGGAAAGTATTGCGAGGATGATTCAGGAGAAGAGTGAAAGTAGCAGGGTGGTTGTTATGGGGGACTTTAACTTCCCAGATCTTGACTGGGAAAGCTGTAGCTCGAGTTCATTAGATGGGTCGGTGTTAGTCCAATGTGTGCAGGAAGGTTTCCTGACACAATATGTAGACAGGCCAACAAGAGGTGAGGCTATACTGGATTTGGTTCTAGGTAATGAACCAGGCCAGGTGTTAGACTTGGAGGTAAGTGAGCACTTCGGGGGCAGTGACCACAACTCGGTGACTTTTACTCTAGTGATGGAGAGGGATAAGTGTGCACTGCAGGGCAAGAGTTATAGCTGGGGGCAGGGAAATTATGATGCGGTGAGGCATGACTTAGGATGTGTGGATTGGAAAAGTAGGCTTCAAGGGAAGAACACAAATGATATGTGGAGATTGTTCAAGGAACAGCTAATGGGTGTCCTTGATAAGTATGTACCAGTCAGGCAGGGAGTAAAGGGTCTTGTGAGGGAGCCGTGGTTTAATAAGGAATTGGAATCCCTTGTGAAAGGGAAGAGGGCGGCCTATGTAAAGATGAGGCGTGAAGGTTCAGTTGGGGCAATTGAGAGTTATAAGGTAGCCAGGAAGGATCTAAAGAGAGAGCTAAGAGCAGCGAGAAGGGGACATGAAAAGTCCTTAGTTGGGAGGATTAGGGAAAACCCAAAAGGCTTTCTATAGGAATGTCAGGAATAAAAGGATGACTAGGGTAGGTATCGGTCCAGTCAAGGATAGTAGTGGGAAGTTGTGTGTGGAGGCAGAGGAGATCGGTGAGACACTAAATCAATACTTTTCGTCAGTATTCACTCAGGAACAGGACACTGTTGTTGATGTGAATATTGAGTCACAAGTGATTAGAATGGATGGCCTTGAGGTACGTAGGGAAGAGGTCTGGGGAATACTGGAAAGGATGAAAATAGATAAGTCCCCTGGGCCTGATGGCATTTATCCTAGGATCCTCTGGGAAGCTAGGGAGGAGATAGCGGAGCCATTGGCCTTGATTTTTATGTCGTCGTTGTCTACGGGAATAGTGCCAGAAGACTGGAGGATAGCGAATGTGGTCCCCTTGTTCAAGAAGGGGAGCAGGGATAGCCCGAGTAACTATAGGCCAGTGAGTCTCACTTCTGTTGTGGGCAAAGTCTTAGAGAGAATTGTAAGGGATAGGATTTATGAACATCTGGATAGGAAAAATGTGATCAAGGATAGTCAGCATGGTTTTGTGAAGGGCAGGTCGTGCCTCACAAACCTTATTGAATTCTTTGAGAAGGTGACCAAGGAAGTGGACGAGGGTAAAGCAGTAGATGTGGTGTATATGGATTTTAGCAAGGCATTCGATAAGGTACCCCATGGCAGGCTAATGCAAAAACTACGGAGGTATGGCATTGAGGGTGCATTAGAGGTTTGGATTAGGAATTGGCTGGCTGGAAGGAGACAGAGGGTAGTAGTTGATGGTATAGGTTCATCTTGGAGCGCAGTTACTAGCGGTGTTCCACAAGGATCTGCTTTGGGACCATTGCTGTTTGTCATTTTTATAAATGACCTGGAGGAGGGGCTTGAAGGCTGGGTGAGCAAGTTTGCGGATGACACAAAAGTCGGTGGAGTTGTGGACAGCGAAGAAGGATGTGGCAGGTTACAGCAGGATATAGATAAGTTGCAGAGCTGGGCAGAAAGGTGGCAAATGGAATTCAATGTAGCTAAGTGTGAAGTCATTCACTTTGGTAGGAGTAACAAGAAGATGGATTACTGGGCTAATGGTAGACTACTTGGTAGTGTGGATGAGCAGAGGGATCTTGGTGTCCCTGTGCAAAGATCTTTGAAAGTTGCCACCCAGATAAATAGTGCTGTGAAGAAGGCATATGGTGTACTGGGCTTTATTGGTAGAGGAATTGAGTTCCGGAGTCCTGAGGTCATGTTGCAGTTGTATAGGACTCTGGTGTGGCCTCATCTGGAGTATTGTGTGCAGTTTTGGTCACCATAATATAAGAAGGATGTAGAGGCATTGGAACGAGTGCAGAGGAGGTTTACCAGGATGTTGCCTGGCATGGTAGGAAGATCATATGAGGAAAGGCTGAGGCACTTGGGGCTTTTCTCATTGGAGAAAAGAAGGTTTAGGGGAGATTTGATAGAGGTGTACAAGATGATTAGGGGTTTAGATAGGGTTGACAGTGAGAACCTTTTTCCGCTAATGAAGTCAGCTGTTACTAGGGGACACAGCTTTAAATTAAGGGGTGGTAGGTATCGGACAGATGTTAGGGGTAGATTTTTTACTCAGCGGGTTGTGAGTTCATGGAATGCCCTGCCAGTAGCAGTGGTGGACTCTCCCTCTTTATGGTCATTTAAGCGGGCATTGGACAAGCATATGGAGGTTATTGGGCTGGTGTAGGTTAGGTAGGCTTCGGTCGGTGCAACATCGAGGGCCGAAGGGCCTGTACTGCGCTGTATTTTTCTATGTTCTATGTTAATTATACAGTTTGGCATGCTTACAAGTTGGTACTAAATTAGAGGTGAGTCATTAAGTTCAAAACTAAAGCACTATTATGCATTCTATAAGTGGACAGATCAAGTGGTATCACAACCTGCTCTAGTTACACCGATTGCTAATACTAAGCGGAGATATCCCTAATTGGCTGAATGACTGTGAAGAGGCAATAACTAGAGAAGGAAGAGGGACTAATTGGAAAGTCTATGTCAGCTTGACTGGTTCTACAGCCATTCAGCAAAGGGAGGAGACACTATCTTGAGAAGGAAGATAAGGACAACCTTTCTCATTACCTCATAGTAAGGAATGCATAGCCCGCAAAGGTCTGGCTTGGGGACACAAAATGAAACTCTCAGCCAAATCAGGAAAATGGCTTCCAGCCAAAAATGTTAACTTTTCCCCAACACCATGGCTTATCCATCTAGCCTGCCCATTGTGGGCAATTTAGCTTGGCCAATCCACCTAACCTGCTCATCTTTGGACCCTGGGAGGAAACCAGAGCACCCAGACAAAAGCTCTTCTAAACTCCACACAGCCAGTTGGCTGAGGTTGGAATCAAACCCACATTCCTGGTGATGTGAGGCAGCAGTGTTAACCACTGTGCCACTCATTTCAAGCAAAGCATAAAAGAGTTTCTGAGATAGAGAAATTGAAACCTAGAGAGAACTTTCAGCGTCCTTTCAGCCCACGTTACTTTCTTGATCCTTTGTTGCTCAGTAGCTACTGTTGATATACAGTTCCTTCTAGGATTTTGGTGCCTGTGTCCTTGCTTCATTTGAAGCTGGAGAACAGTAAACAACCTTTCATCTCGCTGCATGTGAACTTATCGTGCTAGTGTGGGTAAGGGAGATGTGAATTTTTTGACACCTCACAGATTTTCAATACCTCTTGGTTAAAATAGTAATTCCAATGTGGCCTGTTAACTGTGGGATTTATATGCATAATGTTTAATATTATTCAGGTTTTCTGCCATTTGGTTTTGGATTTTCTGTGTGTCTGAAGTTCGTAATGAACTTTAAGCTTTTCTGTAACCATGGTGACTTCATTTCAAACAGATTAGATAGTTTTGTGCACAATAATAGACTTATTTATTTAAGATTACTTTGTGACCCAGCATGGCAAATAATGGGGCCTCATAATTTATTAGACATTTCTGGAACTTGGATACGCAGAGCTGAGAAAGCAAGACAGTTTTAGTTTCACTTTTGACTTTCAGTGGATCAATCCTGTGATGTCCTTGGAATAGGATGACTTTGTGGAAACATTTTCATGAGCAGAAAAGGATATATAGTGAACAAGTTAGCTTAGAGTGAAGAGTTAGTGCTAGTCCCAGATCATAGTATTGGAACAAAACCCTAAAGAGATTAAAAGCTGAGTACATTGAAGCTCAAGTGTACATTAGTTCCATGATGAAGCTATCTGTAGTTCCAGTCTAAAAATTGAAGTCAAAAAGATTGAAACCTATTGAGGTATTAGATACAAGGACATTGGTGTGAGTATTGTATGAGTGCAGTATTAGATACTGTACCAGGGTTTTGTTTTCGGTATTATACAAACTCTGTTTTATTCCTTTTCAAACTGCAAAGGAGTGTTTTGAGATTAATGAGACAATACTTTTACTGCATTTTAAAAACCTTTGAGTTTGCATAATAAGTAGATAGTTTGGATTATTCTATTTTATCTTAATTTCTTTCCTAATGAACTTCCATTTTATTCTTAGAACTAAATCTGCAGTATTGTGTGCTTATGTTTCAGGGAGAGGCCACTTTGTTAAAACCAAAACAAATCAAAGTATGATCTATCAAGCCAGGCTCCTGTCTGCAATCTGACTGTCTGGTAATTACATCAACTTGGATCATAATAGATGTAGCTGGTATCATATTTCCATGGATTAGTGGTGCTGGAAGAGCACAGCAGTTCAGGCAGCATCCAACGAGCAGCGAAATCGACGTTTCGGGCAAAAGCCCTTGATGAAGGGCTTTTGCCCGAAATGTCGATTTCGCTGCTCGTTGGATGCTGCCTGAACTGCTGTGCTCTTCCAGCACCACTAATCCAGTATTTGCTTTCCAGCATCTGCAGTCATTGTTTTTACCTCATATTTCCATGTGTGTTCCTGGGCTTATCAGGTGATTTAGCAGCTGTCCCCATACATGGCAGTATTCTTATTAAAATCATGTTTAGTTCATTATCATCTTAGGTATTAAAGTCAAATGATACTGTAATTGATAGTCCATTTTCACTGTGCCCACAACAAGATGAAATCTTTTCATGCAATCAAAATTGTTAGAAAGTAGCAGTTGTAAGTCAGAATGTTGTGCAATGTACCATGTTTGGAATTTATAGCAAACTGAGGGATTTCCCGAGAGTTACTGATTCTATCCTTTGCATAGTTTTAAATTTCAGACATTTTGAAGAACGTGTACAAAATAACTCAATTTTTTTTGTCAACATTGGTTCTTTCTTCATATTCATTATTATGTAGCTGACAGGTTTTCAGCTCTAACATTTAATATGTTAATTAATCCACATTGTCAGAACTGGACTAGATCATTCAGCTCCTGGACTCAGTTTCAATATTCATTTAGGTCATGATTAGTCTGTACCTTAATCCTATTTTACCTAGTTTGATCCATATCCCTTGCTACCCTTCCCCAAACCATTTACCTCTGACTTAGAAATTCCAACTGATCAAGTATCCACAGCTCTTCGGGAGTGGATTTCCAAATTTCTACCACCCTTTTTTGCTGAGAAAGCTCTTCCTCGCTCCTTAAAAAACTTTGTCTAATTTTAGGTTTGTGCTTCATCTTTGTGGACTCCAAGTCCTGAAGGAACAGTTTTCCTGTATCTAACCCTGTTCCCCTGTCATTTTAATGATCCCAGTGAGATCATCCCTTACCCTTACTTCAAATTGACTTCACAATGGTTTAAAGTTAAATTAAAATATTTTAGTGAAGTTGTGTTATGCTTCTCCCAAGATCTTTCCCATGGAATGGTACCCAAAACTGATGAAACCTCAGTGCAATTGTAACTTTTATTCTTTTTGCCTTCCGACCACTTTGAGGCAAGTGCCAACATTCATAAGCCTTTTTGGTTGTGTATTGAGCCTGTACCATTAGCTCTTAGTGACTTGTGTATCAGGATCCTCAAATCCCTTTGCTTTTCAATATTTCCAAAGTGGGACCATTTGGAAAATATTCTTCTACCTCTTCCTGCACAAAGAAAATAACATGGATGTTGGAAGCCTGAATTATAGATAGAAAATGGCAGAGACACTCACCATGTTGAGCAGTGGAAAGAGATGATTTGGAAATGCCGGTGTTGGACTGGGGTGTACAAAGTTAAAAATCACACAACACCAGGTTATAGTCCAACAGGTTTAATTGGAAGCACACTAGCTTTCGGAGTGACGCTCCTTCATCAGGTGATAGTGGAGGGCTCAATCCTAACACAGAATTTATAGCAAAAATTTACATTGTGATGTAACTGAAATTATACATTGAAAAATTGATTGTCTGTTAAGCCTTTCATCTGTTAGAATACACTGATAGTTTCACTTCTTTCATGTAAATCCCAAAACCTTTTTTTTAAAAAGTTGCATTCTTTGTCTGTCTGTATGTGTGTGTCTGTCTGGGTTGGGGGTTGTGAGTGTGAGAAAGTATGTGTGTGTAGTGAGTGCAGAGTGTCTTAAGTCTGTGAGGGGGTGCATGTGTGAGTGTGTGCACTATACACACACACAGATACTCCTACACACACGCACTCACACACGCACTCACACACGCACTCCTATACACACACACAGATGCGCACACAGACACCCACACTTACACATGCACCCCCTCACAGACTTAAGACACTCTGCACTCACTACACACACACACATACACTTTCTCACACTCACAACCCCCAACCCAGACAGACAAAGACCCACATGTGCACACATATATTTTGTGGGGTGAATTTGTACTTTCAGGGTTACATTGTACTTTGCTCAAAAACTGCATGCATTCATGTAGAACTCTGAGCTCAAAAACTGCATGAATTTATGTAAAACTCCTTTGTCTCACTTTTTAGATTAGAATCAATCTAAACATCATGGCATAGTCAGAGAACACAGGGGGCCAACACCTTCAACATATTGTCTAGCTATCACCATTGTTAACAGCTAACCCGAGAATGCAGCCTTTTAAAAAAAGGCTTTGTGACTTACACATGAAAGAATTGAAACTATCACGGTATTCTAACAGATGAAAGGCTTAACAGACAATCAACTTTTCAACGTATAATTTCAGTTACATCACACTGTAAATTTTTGCTGTAAATTCTGGTTAGGATTGAGCCCTCCACTATCACCTGATGAAGGAGCGATGCTCCGAAAGCTAGTGTGTTTCCAGTTAAACCTGTTGGACTATAACCTGGTGTTGTGTGATTTTTAACAGTGGAAAGAGAAGCAGACTTAATGTTTTCAGTTAATGATTTTCTGCCTCCAGTTCGCAAGTCTGTGAAAGAAAAGATCCATTTGCACAGTTTTTGTTTATGAAAATAATGTTGTCTCAAACCAGTGTTGGGAATTATTACATTCTCTTCTGAGTTGTATAAAACACTTCCTTCACATCAGCAATTGTCTATATAAGAGGCGTGCAGATTGCACACAATGGTTCAAGCTTTGGTTATGTGATCTGGCTTCCATGACCTCATGGTAAACTAGCCTTGATATTGAAGAAATATCATTCTATGGATGGGTCAAAATAAACAATTATCTAAGACAGAAATAGCGTTGAGGGCTGTCATTTACAAAGGAAGTGAGTTATAGTATTTCGTTGCTTCTCTGCTGTTTAAAGTGTCCCGTTTCCCAATACTGACTTTTCTCATCCAGCGTTATTCGTGAAGGTAATACAAGAATCATTCTATTCTCAGTTTTATTTCTCAATTTCTCCTGTTCTTTTACTTCAATTAGTCTTCCATTATTATTATTAGTTCCTAAAGGGTGAGGAACCCCTGAACTGACCGAGCAACAGGATTGATGAGAAACAAATATATCATCGCCAAGTTCACAGCTAACACAAAAGTAGGTAGGAATATAAGTGCTCAGGATGACAAAGGTTCTACAGAGGGTTGTTGGCAGGTGGAGAGAGTGGGAAAAATGTGGCAGATGAAGTATAATTTGGGAAATTATAAGAATAGAATAGAAGAGTTGCATATTATTCAATTGGAAATGCTGCACAAAGTTGGAGCATAGAGAGATCTGGAAGTCCTTATGCATGAATCATAAAAGGGTAGTATTGACATTCAGTAGGTAATTTGGAAAGCAAATGGAATGTTGGTCTTTATATCAAAGGAAATGGTTTATAAAAATAGGGAAATCTCACTAAAATTATATAGGGCACCAGTGAGACCATAGCTGGAATGCTGTGAACAGTTCTTCTCTCTTATAGCTGAAAAGATATCCTAATAATGGACGCAGTCCAAACGAGCTTGACCTGGGTATGCAAGGACTTTCTTGGGGGGAAAGGTTGAGTAGATTGAACTTGTACTCATTGGACTTTAGAACAGTGAAGGGCAACTTATTGATTTTTAAAGGGCATGATGCTAAGAGGTCACTTCTCCTTGTGCAAGAGCCTAGCACCACAGGGTATAATCTCCGAATAAGTAATCATCCATTTAAGACAGAGGTGCAGGGGAATTTATTTCTCTCTGTGGGATACTTTATCACAGAGAGCTGTAAAGTCTGGGTTAATAAGTATGTTCAAGGCCGAGATAGGCAGATTTATAGTTAGCAAGGGGAACAAGGTTAAGGCAAAAAGGCAGGAAAGTGGAGTTGATGATTATAAAATCACCTATGATCTCATTGAATGGTAGAATTGACTCAATGGGCCAAATGACCTATATTGCTCCTACAACTTATGCCTTATTGTTTTACTATTGGCCTTTATTTCAAAGGCAATGGAATATTAAAACAGGAAGGGCTCGCTAAAGCTATGCATGCCACAGTCAGACCTCACCTGGGCTATATTTTAGCTTTAGTCCCCTTATCTAAGCAAGGAGATGCTGGCAATAGACACAGTCCAGAGAAGGTTCACAAGGTTGATCAAGGGTATGGATGAATTTTCTTATGAGGATAAATTGAGTAGGTTGAACTTGTACTCAGTGAAGTTTAGAAGAATGAGAGGCAACCTTATTGAAACATATAAGTTTCTTCGGGATCTTGAAAGGATGAGCGAAGACAAGGTTCTGAATCTCGGACCAGAGAGCATAATCTTAGAGTAAGGGATTGCCCATTTAAAATAGAGATGAGAATGGAGTTCTTCTCTCAGGAGTTAGTGAATCTGTGGAATTCTTTACTGTGGAGGCCTGTCAAGGCTGTGACGTTATATTCAAGGCTGAGATAGACAGATTTTTAATCAATAAGGGAATCAAGGGGTCTGTGGAAAGGCAGGCAAGTGGAGCTGAGGTTTAATGTAACAACTCATTGAATCCTTGAGCTGAATGACCGACTTCTGTTCCATGTTTTTTTGTGTTCATGCTTAAAACAAATCTGCATTTCTATTTATCAATATCCACGCTGTACCACCAGACTATTAGAAAAAGCTGGTCTATTTTATCACCTTCCTCATAGCATTAACGTATTGATTATAAATGATACAATGTGCTGCTGCATGTATGATTTGGCGTTGATTCATCTGCTTGGAAGTTTCAGGTGATCCAATGTTGTTGCTCTTCCTAGTTCTCCTCCCCTAAAAGAAGACACTTGACATCTCCTTCATGCCTCCTGATTACAGCGTTGATAAACCAAATCTCAGTGAGCTGATAGTTGAACTTGGCACCTCCGCAGTTTATAACCGCACCATGCGGAAAATATTTCAACTGTGGAACATTTTTAAAAAAAAATCACCCTGTTTGTGAGACAACTATCCACATCAATGAGAAATGCACAACAGCATACACACCATTTTCTGCAATCCAGAACTGGCTGGGCTTGGGAATCTCCAATGCACACAGGAATTCTGCTCAGGGTAAAAATGGGCCGAATGGTCTCTATCCGCACCATAACAATTCTCTGTTTCAAACTGATTGAGATAAACAGTGTCATTTACAAATAGAGAGATTTTACAGCTACTTGAAACTGCCTAATGCAATAAATTCCAAGATTACTTAAAACCAAATGGGAAGACTCCTAGTCTAAGCAGGTATGTCTACTCCTTGGAGATCCATTCATGAGCAAGATTACCTGGTTAATCCTCAACTATGTCCTTCAAATACTGTGGACCTGGCAAGCTTGGCTACCAGACCGCTAGGTTTGTCACAGAGGACAGACTGAGGGCTCATGTAACTTTGAGATCTACTTTAACTTCAAAACTCTACTCTCCAATCACCCGAATACAATACATTTAAATAGTGTCACAGGACGTGGTCTTTACCAATGCAGACCAAATCCACAGATCATTCGTGGATAAAGGCTGGAGACACTGCAAATGGGAGAACAACTCCTAGATGTAATAGATGCCAATATGAGGAGATCTGTTCCCCATTGTGATAGAGCACTAACCTTCCTGTGAGAAGCATGTAACCTGAACACAGGTAATCACAAATCAATGAAAGTAACCGATGACAGTCATGCAAAAGCAAAATACTGCAGATGCTGGAAATCTGAAACAAATACAGAGAATGCTGGAGAAACACAGCAGGTCCAGCAGCACCAGTGGAGAGAGAAACATAATTAACTTTTAAAGTCCAAAATGTCGTCTTCATTCGAAACAAAAACATTTCTCTCACCACAGAGAATGCCAGACCTGCTGAGTTTCTCCAGCATTGTACCAATCACATCCTGGAACTGAGGGAGTACAAACAGTTTTGAGCATTGAAATATACTGCGCGCCCCCCCCCCCCCCAACCTCCCCTTCATTCCTCTGCTTTTGAAATCACATCCTGAATAGAAACCACAGCACCCTTACTCCTGTTAGTGTAAATGCATCACTGCGCTTGGAAACTCTAAGTCAAGCCACAAATTAATCACCAGATGTAAAGTTTGTGTCTTCCTGCTCAGATTGCAAATTTCCATCTCAAAGGACAACACCCATCCATCTAAATCAAGATAAATCAGATCAGGTTGGCAAGGGCAATGATTTTGGAATAGGTTTGCTCCTAGAGTATTACCTAGTTCTAACTCTGCAGTTTATGAGAATGGAGTGCTGTTGACCTTCTGGTTGAATGTCCTGCCAGGGCTACCTTCTGTTTTTGCACATTGACACAGATCCCAGCCCAATGAAACAAGCTGCCGACTCGAACAATAATGAGATTATTGAAGATTTGATTGGCAGAGGCAGTAGCTTGCTAAACCTGCCCTGCAAAAGTATATTGCGTCACGGTGAAACACCAGTGGTTCATGCTCATAAAAAAAGCTGATAGAAAAAGTAAATGAAACAAAAATCCCTAAAAACTACAGAAACCACATAGAGGAGAATGTGTTTATCTTTCACTTATAAGAGATTCCTAACAACTAATATAATTCTACGGCTCTATCTGTTGAATGCTGAATTGCATTTGGCAGCTAGTTTTGTAACCACATCTAGTATCAACTTTAGCTCAAAGCTGACTGGATTAGTTATGTGAGCAATATTTATCTCTGACTACTTCATGAGCCTTGCACAGGAAGGTCTTGCTCTTGGTAATGTTTACAGCAGTCTTTGCCCATTAGTGTACATGCCTTCTATAAAATCCTGCTCTGTGAAACCAACACCATTTTATTGTAAATTATTCGAAATGAAACAAGGTTTCCTTACACACTAGTCTGCAAAAATAATTGGGCAAACCCAAGCTCTCAAGACCTGACCTGCCAGCATTGAAAACTATTTATAGAATCATAGAATCATATACCCTTCGATCTAAGTCATCCATGCCGATCAAACATCCCCATCTGACCTACTCTCATTTGCCAGCACTTGGCCCGTGTCCCTCTAAACCCTTCCGATTCATATACCCATCCAGATGCCTTTTAAATGTTATAATTGTACCCACCTCACCATTTCGTCTGGCAGCTCGTTCTGTACATGTACCACCCTCTGTGTGAAAAAGTTGTCCCTTAGGTCCTTTTTAAATCTTGCCCCGTCACCTTAAATCGATGTCCTCTAGTTTTGGACTACCCCACTCTGGAAAAAAAGACCTTGGTTATTCACCTCACTGTGTCCGCAAAGATTTTGTAAACCTCTATAAGGCTACCCCTCACTTCCCAATGCTCCAGGGGAACCTGCCCTAGCCTATTCAGCCTCTCCCTGTAGCTCAAATCCTCCAATCCTGGCAACACCCTCGTAAATATTTTCTGCTCTCAAAGTGTCATGAATTTCAGGCATTCAGTACCCCAGAGTGCTGCAGATACCAGGGCATTGAGTAAATTTGAGGAGGAGATAGGCAGATTTTAAATTTGCAATAGGTTGAAGGGTAATGGTAACAGGGCAGGAAAATAGAGTTGAGACTGAGATCAGATCAGTCATAATTCTATTAAATAGCCGAGCTGGCTTGAGGGGCTGAATTGCTTACTCCTAGTTCTTATAGCCTTAAGAGTTGGTATGTAACTTGTAAGGAAATGACTAATGTCTAGGATCCTATTTTTAATATTAGTGAAATTTATTCTTGGTAATACATGCATTATATTATGTAATTATGTTAATTGTGATGAATGTGGAAAGATGGCTATATAGTTAGTTACATCTCATCAAATGCACGTATTTTTTCAATTTAAAATATGCTAAATTGGAAATTATATGAATTTGCAGCTGCAGGGAGATTATAGTATTAATGCAGTTATTGTTTCAGATTGATGACAATTTGTTAGAATGTGAATGTAGGTTTGCTCACTGAGCTGGAAGGTTCATTTTCAGACATTTTGTCGCCCTACTAGGTAACATCTTCAGTACGCCTCAGGCGAAGCAATGCTGATAAGTCCTCCTTTCTATTTATATGTTTGGGTTTATTTGCGTTGGTGATGTCACTCGATGTAGCAACAAGCAAAACTAATGTCATTTACAAAATACCGTGCAAGGACTGTAACAAACACTACATCGGACAAACAGGCAGAAAACTAGTCACCAGGATACATGAACGCCAACTAGCTACAAAAAGACATGACCCTCTCTCACTAGTATCCTTACATACAGATAAGGAAGGACACCACTTTGACTGGGACAACACCTCCATCCTAGGACAAGCCAAACAAAGACATGCACGAGGATTCTTAGAAGCATGGTATTTCAACCACCAGAAATCTATCAACAAACACATCAAGTTAGACCCCATCTACCACCCTCTGAAAAAAAGAACAGGAAGTGACTGCCACAGGAAATGACATCACCAACCTAAACATATAAATAGAAAGCAGGACTTATCAACGGTGCTTCGCCTGAGGCCCACTGAAGATGTTATCTAGTATGGTGACAAACATCTGGAAAGAACCTTCCAGCTCAGCGAGCAAACCTACATCCACAACCTCAAACTGAACCACAAATCTTCTCAAAACTTGCTTGTTAGAATGTATTAAAATATGATGGCGACGTTGATCCTACAAATTTACATTTCTTTTCCACATGTTCAAATCATTTTACAAATTCACGTCTTCCCATCCCAGTAACTGCTATTACTGCATAACTCTCCTACTACCTTCACATGCAACCTCACAACTGTTCATTGTTCTGAGGGTGACTACTAGAAACTGCTCCCCAAACCTGCCTTTCCCTCACCATCATTGAATGCAATGGATTGGTTGCCCAAGCTCTCATGCTAAGCATCTTAAATATAAAATAACTTGTCTAAGCTACTAAATGTATTATTGTTCACAAGTAACAATGCGTTACAGCAGAATACTACAGAACCTCTGGAATTGCTAAAACCTAGGACATCTACATTATGTTTCCACAATAAGTTATACTTAATCTACTTTCCACTTGTGGAATTTTGTCAGTTAAAAAAACAGCAAAGAAAATGTGCAAAATGTTGATGCAATATATAGATTACTTATTTTCAAATTCCGTTGTCCAACTTAAGATGTGGGACTTTCATGGACTGAAAGAACTTTGCTTTTGAAAAGAATAAGCAAACAGGGCAGCACGGTGGCACAGTGGTTAGCACTGCTGCCTTACAGCGCCAGAGACCCGGGTTCAATTCCCGCCTCAGGCGACTGGCTGTGTGGAGTTTGCACGTTCTCCCCGTGTCTGCGTGGGTTTCCTCCAGGTGCTCCGGTTTCCTCCCACAGTCCAAAGATGTGCAGGTCAGGTGAATTGGCCATGCTAAATTGTCCGTAGTGTTAGGTAAGGGGTAAATGTAGGGGTACGGGTGGGTTGCGCTTCGGCGGGGCGGTGTGGACTTGTTGGGCCGAAGGGCCTGTTTCCACACTGAAAGTAATCTAATCTAATCTAATCAAACTAAAAATGACCACAGGTATCACCTCCTGCAAGGTGTCAACTTTCAACATGGATTAGGTAGCAGACAGCTGAGCTGAAATGATCATTTTCTCTATGCTTTGGAAGCATGGCCACAATATTATCTACTGCAGCAGACACTTGAGAAAAAGTGATGTTGCAGCCTCAGCTAAAGTCCATGTTCTATCTTCTCTTTTGGGATGCCCTTGTCAGCTTGTTGCTTAGATTATAAACTTTTCTTTGGTAGATGGAACTGAAGATGGTTAACATTCATTGAACACTGGCTGGACCATCAGCACAAGTTGGGATGCTGATACATGGACAGAAAAAAAACGATAGATGTGCTGGCACAGTAGGTCATCTGCCCAGTCCTGGTCACCAAAACACAAGTGTGGGGGCAGTCTAACCCCCCCGGATCAGAGGGCTGAGAAATATGGGTTATGTTTTAGTTTCCAATGAGGATGGTTGAGAAGTGACCACATAGGGTTACATTATTAAGTAACGGGTAAGATAAGAACGCAAACTGATCATTCCTTCTTACTGAACCTTGCAATGGGACAATGAGCTAGAGGTTCAAGCCAGTACAAAGCAATGCTGGGGTGGCACAGTGGTTAGCACTGCTGCCGCATAATGCTAGGGACCCAGGTTCGATTCCAGCCTCAGGTGACTGTCTGTGTGGATTTTTGCACATTCTCTCTGTGTCTGCGTGCGTTTCCTGAGTGCTCAGGTTTCCTTTCACAGTGCAAAGATGTGCAGTTTAGGTGGATTGGCCATGCTAAATTGCCCAAAGTGTTCAGGGTTGTGAAGACTAGGTGCATTAGTCAGGGGGAAATGTAGAGTAATAGGGTGGGTCTGGGTGGGTTACTTTCCAAAGGGTCAGTGTGGACTTGTTGGGCCAAATGGCCTGTTCCACACTGTAGGGATTCCATGAATTCCAGACTGTTGGGAAGCTGTTATTTTATAGTATGTTCTTCTGCAGAATAAAGGAGGTGGATCTATGAAATAATTTCCGAACCGAGTGGGGTGCCTACACTGCAGGATCTTTCTGCATGGGGTGATCCTTTGTGAGGTGAACAACTGTATCAAATCACCAAATAATCTTACCAGATTATGTCTCTCTCAGTACATAGAGAGGTCAGTGATGGTGGTTTAACCAGAGCGTTGCCGCACCTTAAGCATGGGGAGCGATTGAAAGTCTAACCTGAGCCTGTGGGGGAATTGTACTCCGAATGTGGGCTGGGGTCACTCTGCAACGCAAACTCGCCGTCCAGCCAACTGAACTTTTCCGCTCAACCTCACCTGTGGCCTGGTGATTCTCGGGATGAAGGGGCTAATGCCCGAAACGTCGATTCCCCTGCTCCTCGGATGCTGCCTGACCTGCTGTGCTTTTGCAGCACCACACTAATCTAGACTCTGATCCTCCAGCATCTGCAGTCCTCACTTTCTCCTGAACCACCACTAGCCGTCTCTCTTTACTGGGAGAGAGCAGCCCCGTGGTCTTGTCGGAGGTATTACCGTTATCGTATCAAAGAGCAACCGAGGAGGGAAAACGCCTGACTTTCTGGGGTGTCGATGTGTGAGCGCTAGGACCCTGGCGAGATTGAGAGTGTGCAGCCGAAGCTCCTGTCCAGTCCCTGTGAGTGGGATTGCGAGCTGCAGCTGTGAGCCCTCTCTCCCCAGCCTTTAAAACAGGAGGCAGCTACAGGAAACCACACCGGCTGGGCTGGATAAATAGACAGGAATAAAAAAGAAATCTGAAATCTAACATCAAGATTACTATTTCATTTTTGTTCCTACTCAGCACATTTTTGCGTTACTTTCACTCAAAGATTTTCTCATTGTTGGTTTTGAAGGAGAGCGGGAAATATTTTGGGTTTTTGTTTTGTACAGGAGCGTGGCCCAGGTGGGGCTGACCAATATCTTATGTTGCTGCAGCGCCTGTGAATTATCTTAAATTGTCAGCTCACCGGGCGAAAAAAGGGAGCAGGAACACTCTCGGAAAATGCGGAGGAGAGCATTCATTTTAAGAAAAGGGTGCAGCTTCGAGATCCAAAGGTAGGGCATTGACTTGTCGCCGTCTGGGGGAAGCTGTTTACAAGTGAACTGGTGATAGCTTTCCCTCTGACCTGACTGCTCGGCTGTGTGTGTGTGTGTGTGTGTGTGTTTAAGGGCTGCTTTTTGGAGATGTTTCACAGTTGCTAGATCTCCTATTTTGGTGCAATCCTTCTTATCGAAATTTTTGGTAAAACAAAAATCAGCAATTAATTCTTCCCCCCCCCCCCCCCCCAGATCCTTTGATTAAACGTACACGTCTTACAACAACTGTGTGAAACAGACCCTCAGTAAGAACCAGTGCGTTACCTCAAAGTTTTTTATTTCCCTTCCCCGATCACAATGAAATGAGGTTCTTCATAAAACTGATGTTTGTTCGTCTATGTGGGATGGAACGGATGCCCACCCCATCCCAAAACCCTCAGTTTGCACCAATAGGTGGAGTTAGACAGATACAAGGTTGACAAACCTGACTGATAATGTAAAATAAAACAATGATGGTTCTCTCCTCGCCTTGGATAGGAGGTATGGTCAAATGGAGAGTCTTAGTGAATCGGGAAGGTGAGAGAAGATTCGCAAATATGACTTGTAACCAGAGTTAGGAGGATAAAGTATAATTCCTAACCTTTTGCGCCCTGTAGCTGGTCGTGCCTGCCGAGCGCTCCTACTAGAAACACTTCTGATTGCAAAGGGAGAGGCGCAGAATGGGATTTTTCTAGTAGACCTGGAGTAATCAATGTGGGTTGTGCAGAAACGCTAGATTGAATCTCTCATCCCTCTGATGCATTGAGGTTTGAACAGCCCCGGATAGACGCGGTGCCCTGTCTTGTTGAGAGAGGGCTTTTCTCCGCGGGTTCCCTCGAACTCCCTCAATGTTTACCCCGGGGGTAACACTGGATGATGAATTGGGGAAACCTTAGCCCCGACCCTCTTTGGTGAACACGTTTCGCCTTTAATATCCCTGGCAGTGTGCACCATTCCGTGTCAGTGTCTTTAACGTGCCCCTTCCTCCTTTTTTAAGTTGCATACAATTACTGTTTACTAGCTTCTCCTAAAGGAGTCTTTGGCGCCAGTTCGACTTTCATCCTGCCCCCGTGTATCATACAGCAGAATAACCTGTATTTCTTGTTTATTTTTTAAACTCGATTTCCAGCCATATTCCAGGGACAGTGTGAAATCAATTGCATTGATTTACAGGTTGGCTTGTGGGGATGAACTATTTGTTCACTGACCACATCGCTTTTCATCAGCTGATCGTGTTGTATCTGACCAGAATACACTAACATTCTGCACAGATCTTTCGGGTTGATACGCCAACAGCATTCTGAGCTCAAGGCTGAACATCCTTCCAGTTCTGAAGTGTATGTAGAAACCTTCTGTAATTGACAGCAACAGTAAGGAGGGGAGTTTGCCAATGATTGTTCAAGAACGCAGCCCTGTGTTGACTGCACTGTGGATGTTAAAGGTTCCAATGTTGTTCCCTCCCTGTTGACCTGAAGCTCTCATGTTGCTACAGAATGAGGACACTGTGTACTGAGCATCCTCACTGGAAAGCAGCAGCTGGGACCAGACTGCCTCTGCTCCCGTGGCTGGCTATCTCAGTGAGACCAATGAAGGCAGCAGAGGCAATGGCTGTGCTTTGACCAACAGAATGACCACTGTCCCAGGGTGCTGCCATTTCGCTGGTGGCTTCATGTCTCCGAGCTCGAGAACCTAACCGACTCTTCCCAAAGGCTGCAGCTGTGATGTCCAGCATGAGTAAGAGAGTGTGAAATAATAGCACCCCGACTGAAAACTCAACTATCCAGGCTGAGTTCTCAGTGCACCCATCTACATGTGTTGAGACCTGGATAACATATGCTAGGTAGACAAAGAGGCTGAATCGTTTCCATCTTCATTATCTCAGTAACACTTAGCAGGACTCAGTCACTGAGGTAGAGGTCTTGAGGCTTATTAATTCCATCAGCATATGCTCATGGTTAAACCAGTGATGCCTGCTCTGACCCACTGGATGGGTGACAGCCCTTTACCCGATGATCTTCTGTGCAGCGAATTGGCCACTGGTCACAACCTCCTGGGCATCAGGTATAAGGACACCCGGCAAGCCAGGGATGAAAATGGTCAGCACTGACAGTGACATCTGTGACCTTCTGGGGGCTGATGGTTTAAAAGGGCATTGAAAAAGCAGAACAGAAATGGAAAAAACTCAGCTGGCTGAGAAGAGGGCCCAGAGAAATAGAATTGAGCACCTTGCCAGCCCACTGTCGTCTTCTGCAACAAATGCATTAGAGACTGCCGTGCCAAGAGTGACAAACATTGCAAAATTCAACATATCTCCATCACTGTGCAATGGCCACATGTTCAAATAAGTTGAAGAGTGTGGTGCTGGAGAATCGACGTTTGGAACGTAAGCTCTTCAGGAGTCAACTTCCTGATGAAGAGTGACTCTCCTGCTCCTCGGATGTTGCCTGACCAGCTGTGCTTTTCCAGCACCACACTCTTCGACTTTGATCTCCAGCATCTGCAGTCCTCACTTTCTCCTGCATGTTTAAATAAACCATGTTACAAGCTCAAATGATGATCTTAAATTGGCTGTCAGTGTAGTTATTAGCATGCTGTGGATTGTTCAGCAAGTGCTGCTTATTGCAGAATCACCTCTAACAGTAACCACGTTTATTTTGGAGTTTGCAATCTGTTTCGGCCACATATTGATCTAGAATTTCCTGCAGCAAACTTTCATTAAAATTCACAGCAGCTGCTAACTGATCTGAAACAGCACCCTATCCACAGCTCTCTTGACCAGTCCTTTCTTGCTGAAAAGACAGGCATGTTGCTAAAGCTTTGCTCCTTTGTATAATCAGATTAAAGGTAAGAATAACAAATTTCAAACAGTCACTGAAATTCATATGTCAGAAGGAAAGGATGCTGACTGGTTCGCAAGTTGATTCTGATTGGCTAAGGTGGTGCCATATAAACAGCGATTGAAAACTAAGAACAAACTAGGGGTAATCCAATATGTTGCAATGTTGATCATAGTCCTTTGTTTGCCGATGATGTGCCTCTAGATGAATACATTGCTTCTGCTTCTCGCGATCTTAAATGAGCCACGTCACAAACTGTTTGGATTATTTTAAATCCGTTGTTAGAGTGGTTTATAGCATACTTGGGTTCGTTCAGCAAGTGCTTCCCAATTGTGACAATAAATCCAAGAGCCAACATATTTCTTCTGGATTTTGCAAGCAGGGCGCTATTAGCAAACACTAGAATTCAAAACCTGATCCAAGAAAAGTGAAAATCTTCAAAAACAATTCGGGCTTAGCAAGGCTCAGAAGGTGCATCGTTTTCCTCCTCTCGGTCTTTTTCCCAAAGAGGTTATGAAAATTGAAGTTTGGATTCATCCAGCCGTCATTTATGTTCTTTAATCACGTGTGCTTTCGAAAATATATTTGTCGACTTTTTTTTCCACTTTTGAAAGTGACACATTTTATTACTATTAAAAAGCATTCCAAGATATACAGGAGACGACATAAGTCTTAGGAGACTTTTAAAAAACCGCTAAAAGCCTCATAACAGCAGAAACCGTGAATTTAATTGCTGCTTTATTTCAACTTTTAAATGCAGGTGTATACTATTTCAGTGTAAGATCCAGGAAACTTGGGTTCTGTGGCCTTTGGATGAGTGAATTAAAAATTCAAGTCGGGCTCCAGTTGCTGTAACTCAGGGCTGGTGCAAGTGATCAAAGAAATTACAGTGAGGTTGCAGTGTAAAACATGCAAATCTCCACGGCAGGTATGGAGAAATCAGTGCAAGTTTATCCTTAGTGTATTTATCTGGTAATGGTCCAGGAAATTTTGGAACACTTTCTGTGTAGAGTGGTATCTGTAAAATGCACACATTTGTGAACTAGATCCAGTGAATTTTTCACAACTATTGACTATTGTGGCAATATAGTTTTGTTTGCAAAGAAGTCCTGTTTAATTCAGCATATCTTCTCCAGCAATGTCAATAAAGGAAAGCTGGCTTACTTTTTTTATATATCTGACCTTTTGTACACGATTCTGTTTTTGTATGGCGCTGAGAGGGTTAACAGTGAATGAAAAGTCAATGACAGTATTGGCAGGAGCTCCAAGGTTGTAATAAAGCTACAAATAACATATGCTCAAAGTATTATCAAATTCAGTGCTGAATAGAAACCCTAAGACAAGAACAGAAGGAAAAGTAGCATTTTTCTTTTCCCAAAAGCTGCTTTTTTAAAAAGGAATTCAAAAGCAGAAGGGTCATTCATACAGTCAGTATTGATTCAGTTTGCAGGCTATGAATGAAACAGAAATTCAAGTGAGAATTTGGAATGTACATAGCTTAACCTAAAGCTGCAGGGTGCCTTTTCAAACATATGTTTTTGTCGACTGTTCGAACAAATTAGGAGGCCTTATTTGTAATTTGCCCTACTGGAAAATTGAGTTTAACAAAGATTGTGACACTGTTAGCAGAAAATCAAGGTTTGTCTACAGTAATATCCAGTGATCTTGAACTAATCCAGAATGGGGAAAGGGAAGGCTTTACACATTTCTATCCTTTAATTAGTTGTATTAACTTTTATTACTTAATGATGAAGAAAGATGTGCATTTTTTTTTGCCTTTCATGACTTCAGGTAGTCCCAAAGAGCATTACAACTAATAACAAATAATTTGCTGGTCATGATTTATGTCAGCGGTCTAGAGTAACTCGATCAATCATATGGATCCTATCTATGGAAGCAATTATAAAAGCTGCTTTCCACCAGCCACAATATATTTATTAAGAAACAAAACAGTGAAAGGTCTAGGGTCATGTTTTAGGAAACCACAATGACTGAAGTGTTAAAGAGATGTGATACATCAGTAAGTATAGGTTAGGTGACAGCAAATTGAAGCTTTAGATCAGCATTGTGGTGAATGATTTTACAAAAACCAGTGCAATTATGGCCTTGATTCAGGGTGCTGTAGGAATTGCAACCACCCTAAATAAGTCCCTCGCAAGATAAGGACAATGCCTTACTTAAATAAAAGGAAATGAAGAGCTTACTTGTTGCTTTTAGTTAAGTAACATGTTTCTAACTGGAAGGGTGTACTGAACCTAAAAATGAAGTTGGAAATTGCAATTACAAATTGTTAGCCTAAACAATTTCAAACAAAGTTGTTAATTAGCTGTTGTCATTTTATTCCCAATTATGTTCATTTGGATCCCAGAGCTGTTGCGTCCTGTCTAGCTGATGCAGCTGGTAAGGTTGAATATTTGTCTGAGCAACAGTTCACAGTCATCTGGAATGAACATTTTTTAGTAACTCCTCTGCAGCTGAGATTGAGGGAAACCCATCTATTATGTGTGAATATGAAAGATGACTTGTGTTGTCAGAGTAGGAGTTGATATGCCTGTCTTTGGTTTGCCAGAATTAACTCTTTTTAACCAGAATTAGAAAGGACCTACACAATAAAGTGATAGGTTGAGACATTTGGAACAAGATACAGCCTGCTGTCAGCTGATCAAGTGGTATTGATTGGATTTGTCAGTATTTTTGGCAGGAACAAACTGAGAAATGCTTGACATCTCTGTTAATTATTGAATCACAATATCACCAAGTGATTCTGCAGCGAACTGTGTGCAGTTTGACAGGACAGAAATAAGTCATTCAGCACAACAGATCTGTGCTGGCAAGAGTCATTTTTCAATTTATTTCTTCAAATTATTTCATTTCTTTCTATTCCTTGGCCTCTTTTCCCTTAAGTCCACAAATGCTAATTGAATCAACTACGGAGACCATCACATACAAGAACTAGCTCTGAGATCAGGAAGTGGTCAAAAAAGGTTGAATCCTCTCATCAGACTGTTTCTCCATATACATTATTAAAGATTTGGAAGGATGGATGTTATAAAGGTCAAAAGGAAAGCCATCAACATCATGTCCTGTGCTAATGACACTACACTTAGAATAACAAAAGAAAACTTGCAAAAATTAATCGATAAGTCATAAAGGAAAGTGGTAGGTTCTGTCTTAACTGCAACAAAGTGTACATTGTGTGTGGTAATGACTGAGTCGAAGGAAATTCCAGTATGTGCCATCAGAGTGAATGGAAGCAAGTTAGAATATATGTTACATTCACATTAAAAATAGACTGTCAACTTTCAACTTCATTTGAGACCCTTCATAAACTAAAGGTATTTCTTAAAGAAAGGATATATACTGACCTGTGGACATTTAACCACAGATTGAAGCCAGTGTAGAAGGCATTATGACATAAGGGAAACTGGCTGAATTGTAATTATCATGTTATCTAAAGATTGAAACCAGCCAACTATGTCAGCATAACTAACATCATATCTTGTTTAATTCACACTTGCATGATAAATTCACATAATGGGAAAATGAAAGGTTACACATGGAATACACCGTTTGCAATGACAATAGAGCAGACTTGGAAATATACAAGTGAAGCTATATCAGTTGTTCCTTTCTGCACCAAAGCAAGCTGGGAAAATGAAATATGAACCGATAATGTCAAGAAGCTGGAAGTGGTTCTCTCTCTCTCTTGCTCCATGTCTCGCTCAACCTTCAAGAGAGTGAAAAGGCAACTTGAGGCAACAGCCATTCATTGACAACTTAAGGTCTACAAACATCACCATTGCTCACCAATACAAGTCCACAATTAAACAATTGGCATTAGTTTTCAAAGCTAACGTGTCAAAAAGTGAAGCCCATTTTTCCTGTCCAAATGAGACTTTTTTTTTTCTACTTTTTAAACTTTGCTTGTGTTTAACGTTCCCTGTATTATTGTTGTTGCTGCTGCATGGACTTCCAAAGTACATGAGTGACAACAGCATCCCAGTCAGTGTGCCCAGCAGTCTTATACAGCTTAGAGGGAACGTTGCCTCTGTTTTTCAAGTTAGTTGGCAATAAAATTCCTCTTTCTTACACAAAAACTTTATAATTTGTCTCCTTCGTTGTGATCTAGTTAATCACGTTTTAAACAAAATTTGATGGCTGTAAAAGCATTATAAATATTTATTGTGACTGACCCAAGTTGGGAGTTAATAGAAGGCTTCGATTTCCCCCTTAACTGATTATAATGTTCATCAATCAATTTATTGATCTAAGATATCCAATGTCAGAAGGTAGTCATGATTTGGAGGTGCCAGTGTTGGACTAGGGTGTACAAAGTTGAACACCAGGTTATAGTCCAACAGGTTTATTTGGAAGCACTAGCTTACAGACAGCCACCTGATGAAGGAGCAGCGCTCCGAAAACTAGTGCTTCCAAATAAACCAGTTGGACTGTAACCTGGTGTTGTGTGATTTTTAACAATGTCAGAAGGAATACTCAAATTTGAAATAGGTTTGAACAAGCCAAAAGTGTTTCTACAAAATTGAGCAACATTTTAAGAAAAGTGAGCCGGATTCTTGATAGGAGAATCCATATGCTAAAGTGTTGCATCTAGCCAGTCATGAATTATGGATGTGAAGCCTGGAGCATTGGGAAAGAGGAAGAAAATAAATTCAACAGCTTTGAAATATTGTGCTTAAGAAAGCTGCTAAGGTGGAGAAGAGACTTAATGAGGAAGTACTGAATAAAGTTAGAAGCACAAGAGAACTCTTAAATAATATTGAAAGCAGACAAATGGAGTTCCTTAGATTCTTATCCATGCAGATGGCTGGAACCTAATCATCACCTGAAGGATTAATGGAAGACCATAAGAGCATAAAACATAGGAGCAGAAATTAAGCCATTCAGCCCATTGAGTCTGCTCTGCCAGTTAATCATGGCGGATAGATTTTTCAATCCCATTTTCCCACTTAGTCCCCATAACTTTTGATCCCCTTGGTAATCAAGAACTTATGTTCCATATGTACTCAGTGACCTGGTATCCACAGCCTCCTGTGGCAATGAATTCCACAGACTCACTGCCTAAAGAAATTTCTGCTAATCTCTGTTCTAAAGGGTCTTCCATTTACTCTAATGCTGTGGCCTTGGGTCGTAGTCTCTCCTGCCAATGGAAACATCTTCCCAATATCCACTCTGCACAGGTCGTTCAGTGTTCTGTAAGTTTCAATTAGAACCTCCTCATCCTTCTAAACTTCATCAAGTATAGAACCATAGAATCCTCAAACGTTCCTCATATGTTAAGCCTTTCATTCCTGGGAACCTCCTATGGACCCACTCCAGGGCCAATGCATCCTTCCTGAGGTATGGGGCCCAAAATTGCTCAAATACTCTAAATATGGTCAGACCAGAGCCTTACAAAGGCTCAGAAATACATCCCTGCTTTTATATTCTAGTCCCCTTGAAATAAATGCCAATGTTGTTTTTGCCTTCCTAATTACCGACTCAATTTGTAAATTGATTAGATTAGATTACAGTGTGGAAACAGGCCCTTCGGCCCAACAAGTCCACACCGACCTGCCGAAGCGCAACCCACCCATACCCCTACATTTACCCCTTCCCTAACACTACGGGAAATTTAGCATGGCCAATTCACCTAACCTGCACATCTTTGGAGTGTGGGAGGAAACCAGAGCACCCAGAGGAAACCTATGCAGACACGAGGAGAACGTGCAAACTCCACACAGTCGCCTGAGGCGGGAATTGAACCCGGGTCTCTGGCGCTCTGAGGCAGCAGTGCTAACCACTGTGTGCCACCTGAAAGAAGAAGAGCCAATAGATGACAGTGAAGGAAGCAGTTAGACAGCATTACAGATTGGCTTACATGGAGATGGTGGCATACTGGTGACATTACTGAGCTAATAAACCAGAAACCGGCTAATGATTCATCTACACATTTTTGTATCCTACCCCAGCAGCTGCTGAACTTTAATTCTGAAGTTGGGGTTGTTTTCCCTGGAACGTCGGAGGCTGAGGTCTGACCTTCTAGAGATTTATAAAATCATGAGGGGCATGGATAGGATAAATAGACAAGGTCTTTTCCCTGGGGTGGGGGAGTCCAGAACTACAGGGCATAGGTTTAGGGTGAGAGGGGAAAGATATAAAAGAGACCTAAGGGGCACCTTTTTCACGCAGAAGGTGGTATGTGCATTGAATGAGCTGCCAGAGGAAGTGGTGAAGGTTAGTACAATTGCAACATTTAAAAGGCATCTGGATGGGTATATGAATAGGAAGGGTTTGGAGGGATATTGGCCGGGTGCTAGCAGGTGGGACGAGATTGGGTTGGGATATCTGGTCGACCTGGACGGGATGGACCGAACGGTCTGTTTCCGTGTTGTACATCAAGATCCATACACAAGCCACTCTCTGGGTACAAATGTTTCTCTGAATTCCTTATTGAATTGATTTGAGACTCTCCTGTATTTATGACTCCATTTGTGGAGAAGTCCAAAAGTAGGTAATTTTTTTGTATTAATCCTGTCAAACCCCTTTATAATTTTAAATAGTGCCATCAGGTCAACTGTCGGTCTGCTTTCCTGGATATAAGTAATTAGAGCAGGTGTTGACTGTTCAATACTTTAAGGTTGTTCCACTATTGAATAATATCATGGCTGATTTACCATGTGGGTCTCCTTTTCCTGCACCATTGCTATAGCCAAAAATACTTTTAATGTACAGAAATATATCTATCTCAATCTTAAACATGCTCCATGACACAGCCATCTGGAGCAGTGAATTACAAAGATTCACTACCTTCTCAGCAAAGGATGTCTGCCTCATATCAGTCCTATTCTGACATGGTGTCCCTTTGTTCTGGACTAACCAGCCTGGGGGGAACATCCTTCATACATCTACCCTGTTAGAAATTTGTATGGTTGGATGAAATCACCTCTCATTCTTCTAAACCCCATAGAATAAAGACCTAATTAATTTAATCTTTCCCCATAGGACAATCTCTCCAATGCCAGTTTGGTGAACCTTTCCTCACACTCCTCAATGGCAAGTATATCTTTCCATAGGTAAGGAGAACAAAACTGCACGCAATACTCCAGGTATTGTCTCACCAAAGCCCTACATAAATACAGTGAGACATCTTTATGCCTACACTCACATCCTCTTGCATTAAGTGCCAATGTACCACTTGCACTTTTAATTGCTTCCTGACCTGAATCCTGAACTCTTTTTTTTTTAAGTTCAGTGCTTCCCAGCCTCGCACTACAGAAGCAATATTCTCAATTTCTACTTTTTCTATCATAATGCATAATCTCTCATTTCTTCACATTGCATCTCATCTGTCAGTTTTTTTGCCCACTAGCATAACATCTCCAAATCCCAGTGAGAATGCCTTGCACCCTCCTTACACTTGTACCTAGCTTTGTGTCCTTTTCCAACTTGGAAATATTACATTTAATCTGACCGCCAACATTATTGATAGGGGATCCCAGCACTGAGCCATGCAGTACCCACTGATCACAGGCTGCCACCTTAGAAATGATCAATTTATTCCTACTGTGTTTTCTATCTGTCAACCCATTCTCAATCCATGCCAGTGTATTCCCCCAATTCCAAGTGTTCCAATTTTAATTACAAAGCCCTTGCATGTGATATTTATCAAAAATCTTCTGAAAATCTAAATACACTGTACCATGTCTGCCAGTTACCCCTTATTTATTGTGCTAGTTACATTCTCCAAAAAAAACCCAAACTGTTTGATGGACTCCATTAGATCCTGCTATTATTTTCCAAGTGTCCTATTATCACATCATCCTAGATTCAAGCATTTTCCCTGCAACACATGTGAGGCTAACATAGCTGTAATTCCCAGTTTTCTCACACTCTACTGTTTTAAATACTGTGGTTACATTTTCCACCTCCAATCTGCAGAAACCATTCCAGAGTCATTAAAGTTTGGAATGTTGACCACCAATGCATCTACTTTTGGCACAGACCGTTAACAATTTGGGATGTAGGTCATGGGGATTTAGCTCCACTTTATGTCCCCTTAATTTCTCTGGTGCTTTTTAAAATTTATTTGCAGAGCTTTTTTCTGCTATTTCCTAGATTCTCCATTATTTCTGAGAGGCTGTTAGTACTTTCTTCTGTGAAGATGGAAGTAAAGTAGATGTTTAGTTTCTCTACCATTTAATTATTCACCATTATTAATTCTCCTGACTCCTCTTGTAATGGACCCAGATATGTTTTGTGTTTTTTTTTCTTTTTCACATATCCATCAAAGCTTTAACAGTCGTTTTTTTTTTATTTTCCTAGTTGCTGTTATTCATTTTTGCATTTCTTAATTTTTGTTTTGCCCATGCTTTGCAAATTTCTAAAATTCTTACAATCCTCAGGCTTATCCAATTTTTAATAGCACTTTGTGCCTTTCTTAGTTCCGATATAATCCTTAATTGCTTTTGTTAGCCACAATTGGAGCAATTACCTTACTGGGTATTTGTGCATTAAAGGAATGTATTCCTGTTGCAAATTATGTATTAATTCTTTAGTTGTTAGCCATTACCTGGCTTTGTCATATTTTTTACTCTGGTACCCCCCACTCCCAACAAAATCAATTTGCCCTCATCCCTTCAAAGTTTCCTTTGTTTAGTTTTAAGATGCTAGTTTCTGATTGCATTACAACACCTTCAAATTTAATGTAAGATTTTATCGTATTATGATCTCTCTTTCCTCAAAACACCTTTATAACAAAATTATTAATTTGTCGATTTTCATTGCCCAACTCTGGATTTAAAATAGCTCATTCTATATGTGGGTCTTCAACATACTATTCAAGAAACTTGCATGTCTTCCAAGAATTGATCTTCCACAAAAGTGGTACAAATTTCAGTTTACCTACTCTATCGAAATAAATTGAAATCCCCTGATCACTGTGTTACCATTGTCACATACACTTTTACTGTCTGACTTATATGGCAATTTTACATAACCACTATTGTTTGAATGCTATAACCAACTTGCACCAATATTTTCTGCCGCAATCCTTTTCTCTTATTTTCCTGCCAAATTGATTCTACAGTTTGAAAGTTAAAGCTAAGGCCACTACAATACTAATGCACTGTTTGATTAACCGAGCTAGCTTCCTTCCCTTCCTAAATATCATACACCCATGGATGGTCAGCTTTGGTTTGCTTGTAACTACATCTCCAGAATGACTGTCAGTTCATGCACATGAGTTTCAACTGGAGTTGACAATCGAGCAAATGAAAATATGGGAATGAAAAAGCCTTATTTCTGTTGTATAAAGATGTATGTTAAAAAAGTGGTTAATACTAAGGATTTTTTGAAAAAGTCATTTGTGGGATGTGGGTGTTGCTGGCTGGTCAGCATCTATTACCCATCCCTAGTTGCCCTTAAGAAGGTGCTGGTGAGCTGCCGCCTTGAACCGCTGCAGACGACCTGTTCTGAGTTGACCCACAATGCCATTAAGGAGAGCATTCGTTAAGCGCCATCCACTATAATGAAGGTTGGGGGACTAAGATCAAGAAGTAAGACCTATATTTCCTAAAAGCGAGTGTAACAATATCTATCATGTTAATGTAATTTGGATCTGATTCGTATCATGCAATAAACTGCACCTTCTTTAAGACATGAGATTCTTATCATTAGAGTACTGCAAGGTTTCTCTGCACCACGTTAAACTAAAAAAGTTCTATCTAATCTTATCCTGAACGAGGGTCGTGGCAGTAAACCTACCATATAACTGAAGTAATATTGTTACGATTTATCTTAGACCAATTTCAAGGAGTGAATAAGTGATTTTTTGCATGATGTACTCCATTTCAAACAATGACCTACAGATATCTCCAGTGCAGGTTTTGTTCCTTCTTGGTAATAAAGGGTAACATCTGTGCATGGGACCTGTGACAGTGAGATCAATTCTAAAACCCAAAGACAGCACATAAATCATAATCCAGTGAATTACTTCAGACAGTGATCATAACCAGAGCAGATTCTGCCAACACTCAGGCACATAATTCTGGAAGTAATTGTAGGCAGAGTTTTTGAGTGATCCACTTGGTTAAAAGCATACTCTTATATTTCTGTGCCCAAGATTGATAACAATTTTGACAAATTGCACGTCAGAATGTGGAGTTGTGCCTGTGAACTGATGGTTTTCTGGTTACACTTTGATCTGTTTTCAATCAGTCCCTGGGTGGCTATATCTTTGTAGGGAAGGGACTGTAGCTCAGTGGTTAGCACTGCTGCCTCACAGCACCTGGTTTGATCCCAACCTTGGGTGACTATCTGTGTGGAGTTTGCACATTCTCTCCGTGCCTGTGTGGGTTCCCAGGTTTCCTCCCACATTCCAAAAGGTGTGCAAGTTACGTGAATTGACCATGCTAAATTGCCCATTCTGTCCAGGGATGTGTAGGTTAGGTAGAGATTAGTCAGAGATAAATGTAGAGTAATAGGGTAGGGGAATGGGTCTGGGTGGGTTACCCTTTGGAGGGTCTGTGTGGACTTGCTGGGCCAAAGGGCTTGTTTCCACACTGCAGGGATTCTATGAAATCAGCAATATCTTGCGAATATATGTGTAACAGCTTTAATTTGATAATCAGTGGACTGCACATGAGTAATAGCAGACAAATATAGCTACACAGCCATAAAAATAGCAGGATAGTTAACCAAAACCAAATAATTATGTTTTTATAGGCTTTTTGAATGAGAGAGAAAGAAAGAGACAGTGTCCAAGGAGTCTTAGGGAAGTCCTTCCATTATGGCATTAGCAACAGTAACTAGGGTCACCACTGGAGTAATACTCCATCAAAGGGCTGTGGAGCTGGAGGAGAATATAGAGACAGGGAAGGGTGAGACCGATATCGGAAGGTGGTGGTGTAGTGATAATATCAGTAGGCTAGGAGTTCAGGATACCAGGGTAATGTTCTGGGAACTTGGGTTTGACTCCCAATATGGCAGAGTGTGAAATCATCTGAATTAAATTTCGAAGAAGATCTGGAGCCAGATTTAAGCCAAATGGTGACCACGTAATCACAGCTGATTGTCTCAAAAACCCATCTTGTTCAATAGTGTCTATTTGGAAAGGAAATCTGCCCTCCTTACCTGGCCAACATGCAATTCCAAACTACCTTGGGAAAATGGGGTGGGTAATAAACACCTACATACCAGGAACACATTTTTTTAAAAAAAGTTGAAACCAAGAAATTAAAGCTGAGGGAATGAAGCAGGTAGAGGCCGTACTGTTTATATATGGGTTTACAAGTAAGCAAATAATCCAACAAACAGTCAATGCTGAGGGCTGTGTAGAGGGAGAGTTGAATACAGCCATTGTATTCACTGTGTATCACTAATAGGTTCGTTCATGTTGTAAAACTCTTGTTGTCCCAGAAAAAGAATGGCTTGATTTGATAACTTGGCAGAGAACTTATATCAGAATGATGATGTAGCATATACTCAAATGGTGAGATAAATAATGGGACTCATCTGAACTTCTTGCAAGCTGGTCATTGTTAATTAATAAAGTAATGGCTTTGCCAAAGCAAACTCTTTTTAAATACATTCTCTCTCAGTGCAGTCGGACTTGTTACTCAAAAGCAGTAATTCATTTTTTTTTGAAGAATGTGCAAATGTTGTCAAGGTTGACATCACCAAAATGGGTGATCTGGCAATAATCACTTTGTTGGCTGTGGGGGTTTGGAGAATGCAAATTGGCTGCTACGCTTCCCGCATTTCAATTGTGGATTATCCAGCAGTTGTGAAAGGTGCAGGATAAATGCATATCTTTCTTTCATGTCATTTTGGCGATGACAGTCTTTGAATCACTTCAAAGATTGGTACCATAATAACCCAAGGCTAGTGCACTCCCAGTTTATAATGGAAAAACAAACAAACACAGCTTACAATTAGACTTCATGCTTTTATTTGCTAGGAGACACAGGGTGTAAGGCCTCCATCTCTGGAGAAATCTCACATAGGAATTATGGTTTCCCTCCCTGGTGGATATTTAGCAACAGGGAACATCCATGTGCTTCCCTAAAGAAGGCCATACAAAACAACAAAAGCAAAGTGGTCTTAAAATAACCCTGCTTTCCCTGGGGCACCACAACTGCACATCAACCCTTAGACTGGTTTGACTACAGCAGCTGAGCAAATGGGAAACTCATAGCAGGTAAAAACATAGATCCTTTCTCTAAGCAACCCCTTCAGCTTGGATTTCATTAAATATAATGTTTTCCTTCCCAAAATGTTCTTACCTTGAGTAAGATCCATCTTTACATTCAAAGAATAATATTTCAGAAATAAATGGTGAAATTCTCCTGTGAGCGCCATCTTATTAGCCAACTTCAAATTGATCATATTAAACGTTTTGAGGGAAATTCTAATCACAATGATGTTGAAGATTACAAGTAATCTGGGTGTTCTGATATAAGACGTGTGAAGGTACAGCATGTAATCAAGAAGGCTAATGGGATTCTATTCCTTAGAATGAATGGACTTGAACATAAAACTAAGGATGTTATAAAGGGCATTTGTGAGCCCACATCTTGCAAGCTTTGTGCAGTTTTGGTCTCCTTATTTAAGGAAGGTTGTAGTTGCATTGAGGTCTTTCAGAAGAGGTTTACTGGATTGGCATCTGAAATGAATAGTTTGGCTTGTGAAGATGGGTAAGATAAACTGAACTTGTTTTCACTGGAGTTTTGAAGAGTGAAGAGTGATTTGATTGATTGATGTGTAAGACCCTGAATGGTCTTGACAAAGTGGATATGGAAAGGATGTTTGCTGTTGTGGATGAGCAGGGGCACTGCTTAAAAATTAGAGACTCGCTTTCAGTGCAGGGTTAAGGAGCATTTCTTTTCTTGTGGGGGGGGTTGTGCGATTTGGATCCTTCTGCCTCAGAATGCAATGAAGGTAGGATAATTGAATATTGTTAAGTTAAAAATCACACAACACCAGGTTATAGTCCAACAGGTTTAATTAGAAGCACACTAGCTTTCGGAGCGACGCTCCTTCATCAGGTGATAGTCACTATCACCTGATGAAGGAGCATCGCTCCGAAAGCTAGTGTGCTTCCAATTAAACCTGTTGGACTATAACCTGATGTTGTGTGATTTTTAACTTTGTACACCCCAGTCCAACACCAGCATCTCCAAATCATGAATATTGTTAAGACCTTGTTAGGCTGGGAATCAAAGTTTATAGCAGATAGATGAGAATGTGGAATTTAAAACACGAATGGATCAGTTATGAACATCTAGACACGTGGAATCAGTCTAAGAAGGGCTGGGGTCAGGGGAGAGCTAAATATTCCTGCTTCTGTTTTGAATGTTCATATGTTTCCTTTCTTGTCACCTTCCCCCGTCCCAAAGTCTTTTAGACTTGTGCCAAGTGCATGGGTAAGGCAGCCTGATCAGAAACCTTAGCTAATACTGTTGTAGAACTGGCTTCAAGGAACTATGTGGGTCCCTTTGTATTTCCCTCCAGTTGTTTGCTAGAATCCACTGTGACCCATTTGAACAGGTATCAGAAACTTATTCCAAGGTGAAGCACGTTACTGTGCTAATGTGCCTTGTAACTGGATCACTGTTGTTCCAATATGTCTCTTGTCCTATTTCATAGCCCGTGTGTGGTCTTTCCCACACCTTCACAGTCGTATCTTTTTATATATGCGTGTACGCAAAAACAAAACCCATAGTGGAGCTGGGAGAGAGCTTTCCAAAGCCCGTGCCGGATGCTGGCCATAACCACACGGTAGTTAAATAGGAAATTTAAATAGGAAAAATGTTGACATAGCACCTTACAATAGTAAGTGCTAACAACAAAAAAAAGATCAAAACACATGACAGTAGGCAGTGCATGTCCTACATTAGACATAGTACATGATTATTTACACAATAATATCACTGTCAAGCTCTTATGTGCACATATCTGTGATCTTTTATGAAGACCGAAAACGTTTCAATGAGAGTAAGAGGTGAGTATATCTGGAAAGGGCAGGAATATGAGCAAGAGAAGAGCAGCCAGGAGAACTTGGTTCTCGAGAGGAATCTCTCCCTCAATGGGGCATGAGAGGGAGCTGATAAATTCATTGTCATCACTGTGTGGCAATCGTGGAACCCATTCTAAAAAAAGTTTAATAATCTGATTCTGCACAGAGATAACGAATAAATATCCTCTGCAGCCTACAATATTTGTGTAATGAAGAAAGGAATTAAGCTTTAACATTTCCCAAGTCTCCCCCTCTGTGTTTTGGAGTGGTGGATATAGCAATGGCATGAAGTCAGTTGGGTACCCAAATGCACTCTGAGTACAGTGCCATGCTCGGGAACCCTAGTCAAGTCTGCTGTAGAGAGGTCAGTGTTACTCAGCTTTTGCAGATCTTGTAGTTACACATGTATAAATATGACTCAAACATAAATGTACAAAGGCTTCCTGGTATGCAAGTCCTCTTATTAGTTAACATTGTTTAATTATTAATGTATTCATCCTTCATTATTCATACATTTATAAATACATCTAGAATTAAATTTCAGTCATTTGCTGATGATCTGTAGCAGAGGTTCTCAGCCTTTTGTTTCAGAAACCCTCCGCGTGTTAGGGAAATGCTATGGACACGGTGAATGACAAGTATTCTTGCTGCAGACTTGTTTTTAAAAATAATGTAATTTCAAGCAATGTCTCTTTTATGTGGAGGGAATCAGAGATTCAATCTTTTTGAAAACAAATTACAGATTTACAAATTATAACTGGTGTATATCTCCAATTTTAGTTCAAGTAAAAGCAAAATTCAAAGCTGTTTTCATATTTCCTTAATTATGGGGTCGGAGGTGAATAATATTTTTCTGTTCTTTACTCATAGCTCCACCACCTTAGAGTTCTTCAGCCTTCTGTTGAATTTGGAAGAAGATGGTCAAATTAAAAAATAATCAATGTCTGATATTTATTTGCATGCTTATGATGATTTTTCCTGCGCTCTCCACTGTATCTTGCTCCCATTCCACTTTATGTCAAGAGCGATCAAATTGTGTTTGTTTATGTTCTATCACAATGTAACAAACACACACCAACCAGGGCTGGACAGAAATGTCAGCATTGCCCATGTTCCATGAATCAAAATATATTTCAAACACCTCCGGCCATACTCCAAATGGTCAATAAGCAGGAGATATCTTCCTCCAGACAGACAGACACACACACACACACACACACACAGTCATTCGCACAAACAGACACACACAGGCGCACATTCACACAGGCACACTCACAGGCACACATTCACACACACAGACACGCTCACACAGGTACACATTCACACGCACACATAGGCATCACAGACACACACATATGCACTCACACAGGGACACAGACACACATACACAGACACACATGCACACACTCTCTCAGATACATATGCACACACAAATACATATACACTCTCAAATCCACACACAGACACAGCCACATGCACACACTCACACAGGCACACATTCACACACACTCACATACGCACTTACACAGACATGCTCACACGCTTACACAGACACATACACACAGACACACCAGACACAGTTGGTAGGCTGATGGAGAAAGTGAAGTCGCATGGGGTCCAGGGTGGACTAGCTAAATGGATAGAGAACTAGCTGGGCAACAGGAGACAGTAGTAGTGGAAGGGAGTTTCTCAAAATGGAGAACTGTGACCAGTGGTGTTCCACAGGTATCTGTGCTGGGACTATTGTTGTCTGTGATATACATAAATGATCTGGAGGAAGATATAGGTGTTCTGATTAGCAAGTTTGCAGATGACACTAAGATTGGTGGAGTAGCAGAGAGTGAAGGGGACTGTCAGAGAATGCAGCAGAATATAGATAGATTGGAGTGTTGGGCAGAGAAATGACAGATGGAGTTCAATCTGGGCAATTGCGAGGTGATGCATTTTGGAAGATCCAATTCAAGAACGAACTATATGATAAATGGAAAAGCCCTGGGGAAAATTGATCTGCAGAGAGATCTGGGTGTTCAGGTCTATTGTACCCTGAAGGTGGCAACACAGGTTGATAGAATGGTCAAGAAGGCATTTGGCATGCTTTCCGTCATCAGACGGGTATTGAGTACAAGAGTTGGCAGGTCATATTACACTTGTATAGGACTTTGGTTCCGCCACATTTGGAATCCTGCGTACATTTCTGGTTGCCACATTACCAAAAGGATCTGGATGCTTTGGAGGGGGTACAGAAGAGATTCACCAAAACGTTGCCAGTTATGGAGAATGCCAGATATGAAGAGAGGTTGAGTAGATTTGGACTATTTTCATTAGAAAGACGGAGGTTGAGGGGGGACCAGATTGAGGTTTACAAAATCATGAGAGGTATAGACAGGGTGGATAGCAAGAAGCTTTTTCCCAGAATAGGGGACTCAATTAATAGGAGTCACAAGTTCAAGGTGAGAGGGGAAAAGTTTAAGAGAAATATGCGTGGAAAGTTCTTTATGCAGAGGGTGTGGGTGCCTGGTATGCATTGCTAGCGGAGGTGGTAGAGGCGGGCTCAATAGCATCATTTAAGATGTATCTAGACAGATACATGAATAGGCAGGAAGCAAAGGGATACAGATCCTTGAAAAATAGGTGACAGGTTGAGATGGAGGATCTGGATTGGCACAGACTTGGAGGGCCAAAGGGCCTGTACATGTGCTGTAATTTTCTTTGTTCTTCTTTGTTCTTTGGATTAACATTTCATCAGTTGTCCTATATGGATGGAAGGTGTTTGTGGGTGGAAGGCTGCTGTCATTAATCCTTGTAGATGATGGTCAGGATTTTGGAAGTCAGGAGCCGAGTTATCCATTGCAGAATTCCTAGCTCTCATCTGCTCTGTTGCTTTCAGATTAGAAGGATGAAAGAGGAGGAGTTGATGGCTACTTTCAGAATAGGTGGAAATGAGTAATGGTATTCAACACAATTCAGATTTGGGACCACATTCACTCACTGTCAAAATTCTCAAACTCTCTATTTAACTACAATGTGGGAGAGAATTTTAGATGAGATGAGATCAGATTTAGACTTATTGTCACCAGAGAAAAGTGTCTTTTTGTGTGTTATATACAAAGTGTTGCCATGCTCTGGCACCCCCTTGAAACACTGAATATAAAGCAAAATTTTATACCAATACAGTTAATCTTGTTCCTGCTCTGCTGCTGCTTGATGTTGGCTGGGGTCTCTGCAGTGGGCTCTGGGGTCTCTGTAACGGGCTCTGGAGACTCTTTTTAATAGATTAGATTTTAAGTCCCTACAGTATGGAAACAGCCCATTTGGCTCAACATGTCCACATTGACCCTCCAAACAGCAACCCAGACAGACCTATTCCCCTACCCTACATTTACCCTTGACTAATGCACCTAACACTATGGGAATTTAGCATCGCCAATTCACCTGACCTGCACATCTTTGGATTGTAGGTGGAAATTCGTGCACCCAGAGGAAACCCACGCAGACACGGGGAGAATGTGCAAACTTCACACACAGTCGCCCGAAGCAGGAATTGAACCTGGGTCCCTGGCGCTGTGAGGCAGCAGTGCTAGCCACCATGTTGCCCTCAATAATGGGCTCTGTTGTTTCTGTAATGGGGTCCTTGGGTCTTTGTAATAGATTAGATTCCCTACATTATGGAAACAGGCCATTTAGCTCAACACGTCCACACCGATCCGCTGAGGAGTAACCCACCCAGACTCATTCCCCTACCCCATATTTACCCCTGACTAATGCACCTAATACTATGGGGAATTTTGCATGGCCAACTCACCTAACCTGCATATCTTTGGATTATGGGTGGAAATTGGTGCACCCGGAGGAAACCCACGCAGACACTGGGTGAACATGCAAACTCCACACAGACAGTTGCCCAAGGCAGGAATCGAAGCCAGGTCCCTGACACTGTGAGGCAGCAGTGCTAACCACTAAGCCACAGTGCTGCCCTCAATAATGGGCTCTGGGGACTCTGGTATGTGCTCTGGCGTCTCTGTGATGGCCTCTGAGGTCTCTAACAGGCTCTGGGGTCTCTGTAATGGGCTCCTGGAGACTCTGTAACGGGCTCTCTGGTCTCTGTTATGAGCCTCCACCTGTGCCACCAAAATTGTAACCACTGCATCTGAGCTGCTGCTGAAGGTTGCACACTTCCTGCCCTGCACCTCCTGTTCCCCATCCGACCCTCCTCTAGAACATGCCACCAGTCATCAGGGTCCTCCACTGTCCCTTTCACCAGTATTTCCGTCCTTTCAGATGCCTGGGCCTAGTCGCAGACACGGATCCTTGGCCCAGCCTGAGAGTCTGGGCCGGGGAGAGTCGGCCCAGCACCTGCTCTTCGCTCACCGTGAACCCGGGCTGGGTGGAGCTGTGTCCAGCTCACCCTGGCATTGCTGCTGCTGCCTGCTCCTTCAGCTGCTTCACTCTCTGAGCTTTAAAGAGGAAAGAAGAAAAAAAGCAAAAGAAAAAGGAGAAAGAAAGCAGACATGAGCAGATGGGGTTCGGGTTCAGCCCTGATAGTCTGCCACTATCTTCAGACATTTCAGACTGTCTTCAGCATACAGAAAGGAGAAAGCACATCATCACCTTCTCAAAACAACCAAGGATGGGCAATAAGTGGCAAAGACAGTCACATCCAAGAGTGAACTTAAGAAAAAAACAATGCTTTGATACAGGCAATAGGAAATAGATTTAAAAGATTAGATTATATTACAGTGTGGAAACAGGCCCTTCAGCCCAACAAGTCCACACTGACCCACCGAAACACAACCCACCCATACCCCTAACCTAACACTACGGGCAATTTAGCATGGCTAATTCACCTGATCTGCACATCTTTGGACTGTGGGAGGAAACCGGAGTACCCGGAGGAAACCCACGCAGACACTGGAAGAACGTGCAAACTCCACACAGTCAGTCGCCTGAGGCGGGAATTGAACCCAGGTCTCTGGCGCTGTGAGGCAACAGTGCTAACCACTGTACCACCGTGCAGATAATTCTACAATGGCTGATAGAGTTATACTGGATAACAAAGTGAAGTGGAATATTGAAAATATGGTGAATTGGATGAGAAAGTGCTGATGGAATTTAGCATCAATAATTGGTATGTTTGGTACAAAATCTTTGGGCAATAACGATTGCAGGAATAGGAGTTGATTCAGCACTGCTTAGGGATTTAAGTAACAGATTCGTAAGACAAGAATGGCACTATCGTAGGTTGATAAGGTTGTTTGAAAAGGAACCAGTGTTTTTTTTTTGATGAGTTTTGGTATATATTAGTCAAGATGTATCGATAATCCTATATACAAGATTCTCTGTTTGAAACCTGCATGAATTAATGGGCTCCACAGCAGAGGAAATATAATGTGACTTTTAAGTTTCATCAGGAAGATCTTTGTTATGAAAGAAGGGACTGCAGCCAATTAAGTCTTTTTGAAGTGTAGAGACTCTTGTAGGATTTCCAAGTAGAAACAAGGTCCATATTCATGATTAAGTTAGAGATGGATGTGGAAAATGAAATGCAGAAATTTCAGGAAAGGATTAGTATAATTAGGACTGTTTACTGTTGTGGACGGTAATTGCTAACAGACTGGCTGTTCACTGTTAGAAAATCAATGCATTTCTACTGACATCCAAATGCTTCTGCAGACTGCATGGGGATAAAACAAACAGGATGAAAATGAGAGGCAGGTCAGAGCAAAGCGACTTTGCACTAAAGTCAGGACAGTACACATGAAGCTGCTTATAATTATGGAAACTATAATGTATGAGTTTTCATACCACGTTTGCAAAGCAACAAATTCCTGCTAACTTCTGAAATTACTGTCACATCTGTAAATCTCTAACCCACATAGAACAGGTAGCCCCCTCCAAATCTTTCCTCTGTCAAACGCTGTTCTCACTCTGGCCCTTGATATAAAAAGTTAAGTCAGAAGACAATCTGCTACAGTAACAGGCTAATTTGAACATGATTAGTCTTCTTTATCACCACTTGGTGGCAGAGTGAGTACAGAATTAGTTACCATACCCCACAAGTGCACCATTTGGCTTTTGTGATCCTAAATTCAACTTTTGCTAGAAACCAGAGAGTGCTTAGTTGAGGGACAGTAATAGTAGCTAGCTACGTTTTTTAAAATGCATATTTCAATGTGTAGTATTTCCCCGGATGATAACTCCTCGTACCACCTTCTATTGATCACCAATACCAGCATGTGATACAGAGGGTTGCTTGAGGGAGTGTTTTGTCTTGGGTCCATCGAATAATTAGTGGTGGAGAGTACACCACCATAGGATATCTAAAGGAGAGGCACTCTTCCGAGATAAGAAGAATGTTTATTGCATGAAACTTTAATAAATAGAGCTACATTTAGTGAAACAAAGCTAGTCCTTTTTTCTCTAAAAGCTGTTCCTTGGCTCAAGGAGACTCTGTCCTTGATTTTTTTTCAGGGTGGTAATAAACCGGGCTGGGCTCTGGTCAGACTAGTTTAGTTCAGAGATGAAAGGGATTTTGAGAGGCCTTTTTGTTTATATGTAAACAGATGAGCGTTCAGGCCAAAGTGGTCATGTTTTAGAAGTGACCTATAGAATGAAAGGGGAGTAGTCAGCTCTCTAGCTGAGCAGTTCAATTCAGTCCAGAACTAGTTGGGAGTTCAACAGTAAACTGTGTGGAAACACTCTCTTCTGCCCTTCTAACTTCAACCTGTAAACATCTGACCCTTTTTTGTACTGTGTTTTACAGGGGGTTTATTGGGACTGTTGTATATATTCAGAACAACATCATTTAAGTCTAGTTTGGATAGACTGAGTTCTGTAGGGGTTCTTTATTCTGTTCTTTGTGTTTCATTGTGTAATCTTGTGAATAAATTTTTGTCTGTTTTTAAAACCTGGTAGTCAACCCAGTTACCTCACTCCAGGTAATTTTCACTGTACACTTATTGAAACAAGTTGCAAAGTTATGGTCTGGGCTGCCTGCTTAAGAATGAGTGATCTGACCCAATCCATATCATTAGTCCGGCATAATTACCAGAACCTTAGGAAGCTGCTCCAGATATATTTGCTTCCATCAAAAGCTAGAGTAGAACAACTTGTCTCGACCCAGAGACTGTGTGAGGCCCCAATACAATGCATGGATCCAGGAATGTAGGTGTTGAACAAACTAAAACAAATTGCTGGAGAAACCTAGCAGGTGTGGCAGTGTATGTGGAGAGAATATAGCATTAACATTTCTAGTGTAGTAATCCTTCTTTAGAACCATGTAACATGAATGTTAACCCCCTTCAGAACCATTCCCATATACGACAGAATGGGCTTCAGCTAATTGCAGAGAATTCAGCCCTGAATGGCAGATCCTTTTTATATAAGGTGCATGAAAGCGTTGGTAAAGCCCATAAGAGAAAGGTCAGTAACCTTTAAGGTTTTCTAAATGGGGCCACACTACTGATAGGAGCAATGAACATGCTGAAGAACATCTAAATGTGGGGTTTCTCTGAGAATGGATGGAATTATCTGAAATGATGGGACATAAACGACCTTTGTAGCATATCTCCAACTTTTACATTGAATAAAGAAGCACTCTGCAATCTTGTCAGCAATACCTACTGAGCTCATTCTGACGGTGAAAGAATTAGCTGGTTTATATGGCTACAAGTTATGCAGGAAAAAATGGAAAGAAAAATTGTGCTTTTTGTTATGAACACCTCGAACTGACTGATCTACTTGCTTTCTACAGTTTAATCAAAGCAAGTTCCAAATCTTTGTAGGCCAGTGTGGACACTGCATAACACCAGGTGCATTGCAAAGCACTTGGTGGCTGTTCCAATGACAGTGCTGTACACTCTTCAGTAGGGACACACACTCTACTCAGAAAATGGAAGTTTTTTTAATCGCCAATCCTGCAATGACAAATTTACTGGGGATGGGGGCGTGTACTCAAATATGCTGAAGGACTGAATGGCATTCCCTCAGGTGGCTGGATCTTCATGAATTAATCCAGCCAGAGGTGATGCCTTGGTCCCAGAAGAGACCTTTGTATCTTTTCAAAGAGGAGTTCTGTAGCAGAGCAAAATCAAATTGTTTGCAGTGATCAATAGTATTGTATTTGATTTACCTAAGTACAGTGAAATGTTTTGATTTATGTTCAGTACAGGCAGATCATACCATGCAAAGTATATTAGGTTAGTAGCTTGTATTCCTCAGTCTGTTCTACTAACCTAATACAGTGTTACAGCTGCAGAGAAGATGCATAAAGAGAGTAAGATCTGCGTTAAATCTAAAATTTGAGGTGCTTTCCAAAGAAGTAGGGAAGGAGCAGTTCTTAAATCTGTTGGTCTCTGTGTTTAAGCTTTTGTACCTTCTGCCTGGTGGAAGGGATTATAATCCGGGTGGGAGGGGTCTTTGATGTTGGCTGCCTTTCTGAAGCAGTGAGAAGTGTAGATTGAGTCAGTGGATGGAAGGTTAGCTTGTGAGATGGACTGGGTTGTGTTCACAACTCTATGTAGTTTCTCACACACCTGGGAAGAGTAGTTGCCATCCCAAGCCATGATGCATCCAGATAGAATGCTTTCCATGATGCATCTATAAAAATTGCTTTTAGATTTAGGTTTTAGATTTTTAAATTTTAGGTTGTATTGTCACATGTACTCAAGTACAGGAGTGCAGTGAAAAGCACCTAAGGTACAAAGCAAATGGTACAAACTAGTAAGAGAAATGAGTTATCAAGCTAAGCGTGGATCTTTATGGGCATGTTGTATTTCCTTAGCATGCTGAGGGAGTAGTGGTATTGTTGTGCTTTCTTGACCATTACATCAATGTGGGTGTGCCAGGACAAGTCGTCGATCGTCCACTCCCAGGAACTTGACGCTCTTGACCATCTCCACCTCAGCACCATTGATGCAGACAGGGGCATGACCTCCTCCTTGCTTCCTGAAGTCAATGATCAACTTTCTCCATTTTCTGATGTTGAAGGAGAAATTGTTACCTTTGCACCACATCTCCAAGCACTCATCTTTTTCCTGTATTCTGACTCGTCTTTGTTTGAAAGCTGGCCTACAACGGTGGTGTCATCAGCAAACTTGCCGATAGAGTTAGGACAGGATTTGGCCACACAGTCATGCGTTCACAGGGAATATAGTGAGTCTTGTGGGCTGCTGATGTTGAGGATTGACGTGGAGGAGATGCTGTTGCCTACTCTCATTAGTTGCAGTCTGTGCCTAGTAGAGAACTGATGGGGTGAATGGTCATTCTGTATCTCGATGTAAAAGTAAACATTCTAAACTGTTTCTAAGATGACTTTTGTTTTAAAAGGATGTTTTATATGAAATGTACAATGTGTTTGTAACCTCAGTTTGATGTTGCCGAGTCTCTGCTGGAACATTAGGGGTAAATGACACGTGGAAATAAACCACAGGGAGGAAGGGAAATTGCATGGCAAGTTAACTCCCCAGTCTCTAGAGACCCTTTCTGTGTCTGGGAGATCGGTTGCATTTTAAAGTAGTTGGAATAGGAGACATTACATGCTGGGAAGAGTTTAGAGGCAGGGTTTGAACATTGGAGAGGAAACAGGCATTGGAATTCAGGAACACATGAGGCTGATTAAGAAGAGGGCAATTCATATAAGCTGCAAAAGTCTGCAAAGACTGGGAAGTGGTGAAATTTTCTTTTATCCTGTATTGTACTCACATAATTCAGGACTTTGTCTTTAAAGTTACAGCCTGGCAGCTTGTGGATGCAGGTCGCCACTGGGGGGAAAAAAAGCAAAAGTTTTGAAATGTGTTTCTTCAAAACGTAGGTTCTGAGGTATATTTCCCGTAAAGATAGTGAAGAGTTTAAGATACAAATTGTCCACGTGCCTGGAGGCAGTTTCAACATGCAGGCGATACTTAGACACCTTTCCTTGTGCAAAGCCTTTGAAGCCAAAAACAGAGACTGAGTGCTGTTTTTGCACAGACGCAGCCTGAGTCACTCAGATCCAGCCTCTTCCAGGCATTCGACTGCTCCTTCTCATCCATTTTAATAGAAACCAAACTGCTTGTGAATAATAATGCAGCACAGCAGGAAGCGATTTGACCCGTTGCATTTTGAAAGGGTCATGGTCCCACCAAACCCCCCACCCCCATCACTTGTTGCCCGTAGCCCACTCATGCATGTTGCCTGCTCAGTATTTGCTGCATGAACTCTGGGTGACATCTTGTGAACAATATGGAGAGATTGTGTTACGATAGCTGCCTTCGCAATTAGTCTAGCTGAAAGATTAGTTTACACTCACTGAATAGCTTTCCTTTATGGGTCTTCTGCGTTTGGCATGTCACAGGAAAGAGTAAAACACACATTTCTTAAAGCAGATATCCATTTCGCTGCAGGTACATTGTTCCCGTACTTGCCAGTTTGATGATGAGGTTACGAAAGACTGCAGTCTCATGACTGTATCCTGGGTGGCACTGTGGAGCTGCTACCTTGTCTTTCATGAGTCCTCTGACCCACCGACTTTCCACAAAACCACATCTCACACGAAATACACTAGAGGTCACTGTTGGCTTCATATTGATTCAGCTAAAAGAAATAAAATAATTGGAAAATTAAGACTGAATGCAAAGTGCCCTGCAGAATCTAAAATTGAAGTTTATTTGAATGTCATTCTATTCTGTTTTGCTCATTTGCAAACATTTGCTGCAAAATACAATTGCACAATAAAGCCCACATCATCTCACAATTAACCTCTGCAAGAATGTTTCAAAACTTGTTAAGTGGGTGGGGTGATTCACACTTGGAGTTCTTGAAAAAACATATGAAAATGCAGCTAACGTTTTGTTTTGGTTGTTAATTCAGTGTTCACAGTTGGACAAATTCAATGTTGGACTGCTCTTGTGCAGATATTTGTGAAGATGCATTCATTTGAAACAACTGCCTTATATAAAATGTATGGTATTGTGCAATCCAGCCCATGTGGGACACCTGATATATACACATAACTTTTTGTTTCTTAACCGTTTTTGCATTGCATGTTCACAAGTGGGTGTAATCGGATAGTTGTGCCAAAAGCAAGCAGGGACACAGTGGGTTAAATGGTCTTTGAGTCTACTGTGCTGCTCTATAAGTTAGTTGTGCTTAGATTTATTGAATTGCATTGTTTTTTAACTCTGCAGAAGATGCTCAACTTATGAGTGCTATTATAGTCAGAGTAAAGGAATGTCAACTGGACTCATGACTTGGCCTCTTGCCACTGAGTCAGTGTTAGACCAGGCATGTGCGAACACTGTTTAGGCTGACCCTCCTATACGTTACTGAGATACTGCTGCACTGTCAGAGGTTTTGTTTCACAACTGAGGCCTTCTGAACCATCTCAGGTCGATATAAGAGGTCCCACAGGACTATGTTGAAGAGCAGAGAAGCTCTCGCTGCTGCACTGGCCAACTTGTTATGTATTCCTCAAATAACATTGGTAAAATGGATTACCTGGTAATTGTTTTTGTGAGAGTTTGATCTGTTCAAATTGGCTGCCATTGTAACAATGACTACACTTCAAAAAGTACTGCATTGGCTGCAATCCTTTTTTTCTATCCTTCCCTTCACCTTCCCTCCCTGCTGTTTATTGACCCGATAAATTGCCTCTATGAGACTGACTGACCTTGTGCAAATAAACTTCCAGCTTAATACAGGTGGCTATTGCACCAAAATAATCAAAGTTTGGAACTTCTTGAAGGCTGAATTACTTCTTCCCAGCATCCTGACTCAACTGAGTATATAAACAGCCAAGCACTTATCTTGCCAATCAACTATTGTAGTGTTTTTAAAAATGTTGTAGGGAAATTGTTGAGTTTGCTTTCTGTTATGATACAAGTTTAATTTGTTTTGTGATATTCATGTAAACTTCTCAAGATCCACCTCATTGCTAACTAGTCATGGCTTTAACATTTTTGTTGCCATCCCTATGGGCTGACCATTGCTGACTCTTCATAAACTCCTGGAGAAAATGAGGACTTCAGATGCTGGCGATAAGAGTCGAGAGTGTACTGCTGAAAAAGCACAGCAGGTCAGGCAGCATCCAGGGAGCAGGAGAATCGACGTTTCAGACATAAGCCCTTCATCAGACCCCAGGCCTCCTGGCTCAGCGATTTGCCTCACTTGATCATTTTGCCACCCTATATTGGTTTTCTGTGACCCAGTGCATGGAATTCAAAATCCACATTCTCCTCCTCGAGACCCACGATGGCCTCTACACACTGTCACTGCAATGTCCTCTAGTCTCACTTCACCAGCTGGCTTCGAACCTCTCATCCCTTTTGTCCTGATGTGGTTCCTGGAGCCTTGAACTGCCTCATTGCTATGCTCCAAAACACCCATCTCTAACTCTGCTTCTTGTCCCCACCCCCAAAGCTACTCTTCTTGACTAAGTTTGCATATGTCCCTTTATCTCTCAACTGCACCTTTAATGCCTGTTGTTTTATTGCTTCTGTTTATCCTCTTCTCCTTTATCCCTACCCCCATTAAAGATCACCTGAGCATGTTTTCTATGTTAAATGTACTCTAAAGACAGGTTCTTGCTCATAATTACAGGATATTTAAATTTGATGTTGTTAAGCTTTGACTGCCCTGATTCTGCTATTAAGGCCAGAGTTGAAATCTGTGTAAAATCTCCCAATGAAAGTGCCATCTTCCTAGCTCTAAACCGAATTTGCATTGTCTTCGGCACTCCTCACTCTAAGATGACAGTCTGGTCTCATTGTGTCTGAAGGCTCAGGCAATATAATGCTCAGGGATCAGAGGTATGGTGCAAATAGGCTACAGAGCAGTAATGGCTGGAAGGGGGTGGGGGAAGAGATTGTACTCTTTCTTTTGAAGAGGCTGTTATGTCAATTTTCTTTTGTACAGGTGGTCGATAGGCAAGCAGGAACTTTCCGCAGTCTCTCAAAATAATTCCCCGCAGTGGGATCACACTGGAGCATGACATCACCTCGCCATAGAAACCAGCTCGGCAGCGGTGGAAAGTCTCAGGGGGCATTAAAAAAAACTAAACAAACCACGGCAGGGAACACCAGCTTTCAACATTCTAGTCATAAAGCATTGAGTAAAACAGCTTTCAGTGTAAAGTGTTTGTTTGTGGAGGTGTTGCATATCCCCTGATGTAAAATCATAAGGCCTCTGAGCTGATAGTAGTAGTGTTTTGGGGGTGATCTCATTTGTTCTATTGCTTGCAACTATGTCATTGCTTATGATTTGCTTTCGCACCTGTGAAGTAACTGTGTAAAGGAGCAGTCGGTAATCTCAGCTCCAGCTATTAATAGTACCACTTACAGTTGGGTCTGTCTGTGCGGCAGTGATTTCAAATGAATTCTGCTTTGTGGCAGCACAGCGAGTGTGACCATCCCAGCGCGCTCTAAGCCCACTGTCATGTCAGTACCTGCTGGTGGACTGTGCTTTTTGTATACAAACAAAACAAAATTACGTCACATCTTTCACAACCTGGAGACATCTTAAAGTGCTTTACAGCCAGTAACATACTTTACAAAATCTCTAGTCATTATTGTAATATAGGAAAACGTGCAAGTCACTCTGTGTACCATGGTAACATTGAGATGAATGATCATACGATTGAGTGATGTTGGTTGAGGGAAATATATTGGCCAAGCCACTGGGGTGAGCTTCCCTCACCCTCTCTGAATAGTGCTAGGGAATAATTACAGCCCAGCTGAGAGGAGATCCCATTTAATGTCTTGTCAAAAAAGGCAATGCCTCTGGCAGTGCGGCACAACCTCATTCCTGGCCTGTTTTCTCAAGCCTTGAAGTTGAGTATGCTGTAAATTGATGGAAGAAAAGCATTGATCCAGTTTGACCAATATCCATGCTCTATTTCAGTACAATTGGCTTTGAAATGTTCAGGAAACGTTAGTTGCAGCACATGCTGACTTTGACTCCGTCAGTAGTACTGATACGGCTGAGTCTGAACATGTTGGGATCGAGCACCAGTGCAGTACTGAGGGAGTTCTACATTGTCAAGGTATCACCTTTTGAGTGAGGCATTAAACCGAGGCTTGTCTGTCATCTCAGGTGGGTGTAAAAGGTGGTCTGGCACTATTTCAGAGTAAAAGGTGGGGGTCTCCCAGTGTTCTGATCAATACTTAAATATCCTGCAGCTAGCATTACTCAATTTAAAAACTGATCATCTGGTACGTTGTTTGAGAGACCTTGCTCTAAGTAAGTCAGTTATTCTCTTCTCTACATTATGGTCATGACTATGTCAGTACATTATTGGCTTATAACTTCTTTGGGGCATCCTAAGGATGTGAAAAAATACAGGTTTTTCTTCAGGCCAGAATACCGACCATGGTTTAATGCTCTCTTTTGAATTTATTTACAACCATGTTGACAGTACCTTGACATTGTAAGTGCTCATTGAATGGGTTTTTACCCATTTTCTACCAGTCATTAGAGAATCCAGACACTCAATGAGATTTTCTCAACCCCTCTCCGTAATATCGCACATGACTGAGGTGAGCCCTGGTGGATCCATCGGCTACAGCTCTGTTCCTTGTCCTTTTCCGTTAAATCCATAGTAACATCTACAGATGAAACACTTTTTTGTCTTTTAGTGCTCAGCCTCCCCAAAGAATACAGTCATCTTGAGATTGTGCTCTGAGGATGACACAATTGTAGGCTGACTAGGGTCCATGCTAGAATCTGGCAAGCTTGTTTGCTGGCCAGGGACAAAAGAGAAATGTCATAATTGTTAATGCAGCTAATGATTTTTGAGAAGATTTGTAGCTCAGGTTGATGATTAATATGTATCTTGCCTTACTGAGCTTGAAGGTTTGTTTTCAGATGTGTCGTCACCATACTAGGTAACATCATTAGTGAGAGTCTCCGGTGAAGTGCTGGTCGTATGTCCCTCCTCTCTCTTTATAGGTCTTGGTTTCTTAAGGTGGGTGATGTCATTTCCGGTTCTTTTATTCAAGGGAACGCAGATAGGATCTAAATCGATGTGTTTACTGATGGAATTCTGGTTAGAATGCTATGCCGCGAAGATTTCTTGAGCCTGTCTTTGTTTCTCCTGTCCTAGGATGTGTGTGTTGTCTCAGTCAAAGTGGTGTCCTCCTTTATCTGCATGTATAGAAACTAGTGATAGTGGGTCATGTCAATTAATATAAATCAATGTAAATGCAGCTTTCAAAACAATTTATTCCTTTAGGCCATTCAATACAAAATAACTTTAATTTGTTGAGGTTGTTCAATAATTTGTTGATGTTAGAAATGCAGATGAATAAATCCAATGTTTTGCTTCAGAGATTTAGGATAGATTGTGTATTCTATGCTGGTCATGGTGATGTTCAATGACATGAAGCTCACTGTGTGTGTTTGTGTGTGTGTGAGAGAGAGAGAGACATCAATGCAGTTATCAGCAGGAAGCATTTTTATGTCCTTTCTCCTGCAAGATCTGGAGGGCTGTAAGCAGAGCATCTGGGCTGATGTTGTCTTTGAGTCTACAATCTGTTTCAAAGGGGAGTCCATTGCGGACAGCGCTAAAGTAATCACATTTTTCACCAAAATCTACAGCCTTGCCACATAGCAATCATAGCTGAGGATTGCCAGCTTAGTCCATGAACACCCCTTCCATCTATCTATTTATACTAGACACTCCAGTCATTCAACAGTCATCAAAACAAATTCATAGGCAGGCCCTTGTGAGGTCCAGGCCTCTGTTCTGTGCTTGACTCCTCAAGATGGTCTCCTGGTCAGCAACTTGCATCTCCTGCGATTACAAATCTGACACCATCCTGACTCAGAACTAAGTAAATATTTTCATTTATCGGGACCAGGAGAGTGCTGATTGAACAAATATTCGGGTTAGTCAAGAGGTCCACATAATCAACGTAAAAACACATACTAGGTCATAGAAATGTAATGCAGGGGGAATACACATTGCTGTTATACTTTACTTACAGCATAAGTCACTTAAATAATAATGCAACTTTACCTGAAATAAACTTATCAACAGAGAGCATTCTCACTTGCACCTTCAACGGACCATTTGGACATTACAATAAACCTCTGGTATTTGAAATATATATTCTTGGCTGGTTTATCGAGACTGTCAGTTCACAAGGTGCTGATTAAAACAAACTTTACTGTATAACGCCATTCCTTCACTGCTGCTGGGTTCAATCCTGCAGTGCTCCTGCCAACAGCCCTTTTAGTCTACCGACAGTACACTGATTGCAGCAGTTCAAGAAGGGAACTCACCACCACTTTTTTTTTCCAGGGCAGTTTGGAAGCCTGGTCCTCCCAGCAAAGCTCACATAGGCTGAGCAAGTAAAATCAAAATCCAGCAAAGTTGAAAGTGACTATCTGAATCTTACCTCTCCTTTCTCCAAGGGGGTGTGACCCTAATCTGTGCTCTAGCTTGACATTGTAGGATCAGGGAGGTGATGGCCTAGTGGTATTATCGCTGGGCTGTTAATCTAGAAACCCAGACAATGTTCCGAGGACCCGGGTTTGAATCCTGCCATGGCAGATGGTGGAATTTGAATTCAACGATCTAATGATGACCATGAATGCACTGTTGATTGTTGGGAAAATCCACCTGATTTACTAATGTCCATTAAGGAAAGAAACTGCCATCCTTACCTGGTCTGGCCTACATGTGACTCCAGACCTATAGCAATATGGTTGACGCTTAACTGCCTTCTGGGCAATTGGGGATGGGCAATAAATGCTGGCCTAGCCAGTGACACTCTCGTCCCATGAATAATTTTTTTTTTAAAAAGATACTGAAATGGGCTGTTTTTGAGGAACTCAATTGGGAGCAATATCCTGAAGAGCAGAATGTGTTACTGTGTGCTAATGTTATAACCTCCCATCAGACAGAGCTGTACATTTCAAGGCACTAAAGTATTTTCTACTGTAAAGTATGAGAAACTGAGTAAGTAAAGGAATGGAGAGCAAATAATTCTCATTATGTAAGGTATCTCTTAAAGTGTGTAAGCATGCAATGGTTTCTTGTGAACAATACCACAGTAGGTTTCCTAGATGATCTGAAAAGAGATTGGATGGTTCTGTATACTCTAAGGCTATCATTACATCAGCACATCCTTGCCACTATTTTTGCATTTCCTATATTTGTGTTCAGACACCCAAATGACAGTCTTCCAAAGATTTGGCCTTCTATGAAGGCATTCTGAGAGACATCATTGCATTAAAAAGAAAACATTGTGTTTTCCAATGTAACTCAAACAGGAGCAGCCAATCCAGTATAGGAATAGAAAGGGATAGTGCTGGGAATTCTCAGTAGGTGAGGTAGCATTGTAGAGAGAGAAACAGAATGAATATTTCAGGCTGATTGCTTTAGTGACCATTAGGCTTCTATTTGAGGTCCTTGCTTTGATGAATATTAATTCAGACAATTTTTAAATTCAATAAATATGAATAAAAGTGTTAAATATTTACCTTTGTGGCACTGAATTCCAGGTTGTACCATTCAATCAATACCAGATTATTATTAACAGCAAACTGCTAGGGAATGTTACCATGTTATTTGTAAAGGTTTTATTAGTACTTTCAAACCAAACAAATTTAATTCTTGTAGGGAAAGACAGAGATCATTTAGGTATCCAAGATGTGGAGGAGCTGGTGTTGGATTGGGGTGGACACAGTTAAAAATCACACAACACCAGGTTATGGTCCAACAGGTTTACTTGGAAGATAGTGCTGTTGAACTATAACCTGGTATTGTGTGATTTTTAACTTTTGTCCATTTGGTGTGGGAACAGGGAAAAGCCATTCAGTCCCTCCAGTCTGTTCTGCCATTTAATAGGATCATGTCTGATCTGACACTGCTCACTTCCACTTTGCCCTTTGCCTGTACCCCTGGGTTCCCTTACCAATCAAGAATCTGTCTATCTCAGCCTAACATATAAGAATCTGAAGATTGTTGTGTTACATCTCAGTCTTTAAGGAACACAATATGTCAGTATGCCTTTAAGAGATATGTTCGTGATATAATCACGATTCTATTGCATTTGACCTGAGGGTATAAAGGTCTCAAATGCCATCTAAAATCTAGATGCTTGAATGCTGGTGGAAGCAGATTATTTTTGTTTAATCGTGTATAACTTTGTCTAAAGATGACCAGTTGGATCGTTCAGTACCACATTATCCACGGCCCGGTTTCTTATATTTCAAAGGATAACATAAGCATTACCACATCAGGTAAAGATACCCTGCTGGAGGCAAATACACATCATGTTAGGTAGCAGTGCTTCAGGATCTTGGTCAGAGATATTTGGAAAACTAATTGAAGATCAAATGTACAAGAGCACTTGGCTTCAAAATATACAGACAATCAGCAGTGTTTGAGAGGACAGACCACTAGATAGGCATTTATAAGCCAGAAATCAGAGCTAAGTTTATTTTTGATTTAATATCTAAGTTCTTTTAAGAGGATAGAGATTTCACTGAATCCCTGTAGTTAGAAGCACAAAGCTGAACATTATTAACCTGTACCGAAGAAGTGAATACTATTTGTCTGTATCTCTCCCCTTATAAAACAATAAACTGACAGGCTGTTGTTTAAATGTGAAAATATTAAAAAGGCAGTTGGTTCAGTGGTCCTCAAACATAACTATATGGTTCTCCTGAAGGAAAATGTGGCTTAAAACACTTCAAAGCAGTTTCAATGATAAGAAGGGTTACTGGTATCAAACAAATGGTTGATTCTGCTACTTTCTTTCTCCATTTGATGTGAAAGTATAGGCAAACCCATGGGACATCATCCTTCAGTATTTGGTATGAATGCCATCTATTGGGTGAAACTTGTTTACTAAAAACCTGTAACTTTTGACCTTCCAGGCTATTGTTCTCAAAACGATTCTATTGAAGGGGCCAAACTCAGGAAAGGGGGAACAACAGGCAGACATATCGGGAGACAGAGGCAGAAAGGGATAGAATAGAAAGAGAAAAACAAAACCAAGAGAGAAATAAACAAATGCTACAAAAAAAGGATGGAAACTTCCAAAGAGAAATGTAAGACAAACACTTAATTATAGATCAGGCAGCATCCAGTGAAAGTTTCATTAAATAATATCCATCCAATGAACATATGTAGTTCTATTTTGCAGATTAAGTGAAAGATGATGTGAGAGGAAAGCTCTGAAAATCTTGCTTTTTTTCATGCAATGAGGTTTTTGTGGCTGATCCAATATTTATTGCACATCTCTAGTTGCCCTTGAGGTAGTATTGAGCTGCCTTTTTGAGCTGCTGAAGTTCATTTGGTGTAGATAGACCCACAGTGCCTTTAGGAAGAGTTTGAAGATTTTGACCAAATGACACTGAAGGAACAGTGATGTATTTCCAAGTCCGGATGGTGAGTGGCTTGGAGGGAACTTGCAGATGGTGGTGTTCCCATGTATCTGCTGCCCTTGTCCTTCTACTAAGTGATAGAGATTGTGGGTTTGGAAGGTGTTGCATAAGGAGCCTTGGTAAATTTCTGCAGTGCATTGTGTAGTGCATCAATGGTGGAGAGAATGAATATTTGTGGTGTCCATCAACTGCATTGCTTTATCTTCTTGAAAAGTTGTTGGAGCTACATTCATCCAGGCAAATGGAGAATATTCCATCATCCTCCTGACTTGGGTCTTGTAGATAATGGACAGACTTTGGACAGTCAGAAGGTGAGTTACTTGCTCAGGGTTCCTAACCTCTCTCCTGCTCTTGCAGCCTTTATATTTATACGGCTAAACCCGCTCAGCTTCTGGTCAATGATAACCCCAAGGATGTTGATAGTAGGGGATTCAGTGATGGTGATACATTGAATGTCATGGGACGGTGCCTGGATTCCATCTTGTTGGAGATGGACATTGCTTGGCACTTGTGTGGTGAACATGTTACTTGCCACCAGCCAAGCTTGGACATTGTCTAAGTCTTGCTGCATTTGGACATAAGAGAAAGTGAGGGCTGCAGATCCTGGAGATCAGAGTCAAGAGTGTGGTGCTGGAAAAGCACAGCAGGTCAGGCAGCATCCGAGGAGCAAAAGAATCAACATTTCGGGCACAAGCCCTTTGGACATAGACAGTTTCAGTATCTGAGGGATTACAAATGATGCTGAACATGGTACAGCTAACAGGGAAAATTCCCACTTCTGACCTAATGGAGGAAGGAGATAATTGATTGACTCAGATGAAGATGGTTAGGCCTAAGACACTACCCTGTAGGAACACCTACAGAGATGTCCTGGAGCTGAGATGATTAACCTCCAACAACCACCATCATCTTCCTATATGCCAGGTATGACTCCAACCAGCAGAGAATATTCCCCTTGATTCCTATTGACTCCAGTATAGCCAGGGCTCCTTGATGCTACACTCAGACAAACGTGGCCTTGATGTCAAGGAGAGTTACTTTGACCCCATTTCTGGAATTCAACTCTATTGTCCAAGTATGGAAAAAAGGCTGTAATGAGAATTGAAAACCGAAGATCCTTGAAAAAATTAGCGGGTCTTGCAGCATCTGTGGAGAGAATACAGTGTTAATGTTTTGAGTTCAATGCTCCTTCAGAACTGATAGTAATTAAGTGGTATAGTAGTTGAAAACAGGGGTGGGGAGGTGGTGTCTGCAAAGAAGAGAGTGGATCCATGGAGGTAAAACACAGAGATGGAAAGACATTTAGGCAGACAAAGGGGTGGATAATGGTCAGCCAGGCAGAAGTAAAGCTGCTAATGGGGATCATAAATCGGTTGGCGGTCCATAAGTGGGCCTGGAGCATGGGGATGGGTAAAGGACATGGAACAAGGTGTTCCGATTCTATAATGATAATCACGCAGGTGACCAACAAGATGATGCACCACCACAACACTGGCAGCAAGATGAATGTTAAGAACATGCACAAAAGCGCACACATCAATGACGTTCAGAGTTAACCAGGTGAAAGGCAAAATCCAGAAGATGGCCAAACAAGTCCAAATACAGAAAGTATTATGCCAAGATCTCCTATCCATGTTACACCAGGGACACATGGGTGTTGAACATACAAGACAGTTAGCATCTGAGTCTGTCCCCTGGCCAGCGATGAATCAGAATGCTAAACCACTTGTGAATGAATATGAGGCACGTCCAAATGTATCAACCCTAGTCACAGAAGAATCCTGTACCTCTACATGATTTTACATCCACCCCTTGGTTGTAGGTAATGGCACATGGGGAAGATTACATCTTGGTAATGGATTCATTCGCCAAAATTGTTCAAAGACGTAGCCACACAACAAATGTGATTATTGCTGACATGATGAACACTGGTTCCAGTTCACTTAACATCCCAGAAAGATGGTGTCTGACAACAGAAGCAATTGCATAAGACCATAAGACATAGGAGCGGAAGTAAGGCCATTCGGCCCATCAAGTCCACTCCGCCATTCAATCATGGCTGATGGGCATTTCAACTCCACTTACCTGCATTCACCCCATAGCCCTTAATTCCTTGTGACATCAAGAATTTATCAATCTCTGCCTTGAAGACATTTAGCGTCCCAGCCTCCACTGCACTCTGCGGCAATGAATTCCACAGGCCCACCACTCTCTGGCTGAAGAAATGTCTCCGCATTTCTGTTCTGAATTTACCCCGTCTAATTCTAAGGCTGTGTCCACGGGTCCTAGTCTCCTCGCCTAACAGAAACAACTTCCTAGCGTCCACCCTCTCCAAGCCATGTATTATCTTGTAAGTTTCTATTAGATCTCCCCTTAATCTTCCAAACTCCAATGAATACAATCCCAGGATCCTCAGCCGTTCCTCATATGTTAGACCTACCATTCCAGGGATCATCCGTGTGAATCTCCGCTGGACACGCTCCAGTGCCAGTATGTCCTTCCTGAGGTGTGGGGACCAAAACTGGACACAGTACTCCAAATGGGGCCTAACCAGAGCTTTATAAAGTCTCAGTAGCACAACGGTGCTTTTATATTCCAACCCTCTTGAGATAATTGACAACATTGCATTCGCTTTCTTAATCACGGACTCAACCTGCATGTTGACTTTTAAAGAATCCTCAACTAGCACTTCCAGATCCCTCTGTACTTTGGCTTTACGAATTTTCTCACCGTTTAGAAAGTAGTCCATGCTTGTATTCTTTCCAAAGTTTTTCCCTAGCAAGCCAGTTAAAGCCATGTTGTCTAAGTGGGGAGTGACCCATATTGGGGGCATTGGGGGTATTGGGGGCAAAGTACTAGATTGGATTGAAAATTGGTTGGCTGATAGGAAACAAAGGGTAGTGATAAACGGCTCCATTTTTGAATGGCAGGCAGTGACCAGTGGGGTACCGCAGGGATCCGTGCTGGGACCACAGCTTTTTACAATATATGTCAATGATATAGAAGATGGTGTCAGCAATAACATTAGCAAATTTGCTGATGATACAAAGCTGGGTGGCAGGGTGAAATGTGATGAGGATGTTAGGAGATTACAGGGTGACCTGGACAGGTTAGGTGAGTGGTCAGATGCATGGCAGATGCAGTTTAATGTGGATAAATGTATGGTTCTCCACTTTGGTGGCAAGAACAGGAAGGCAGATTACTACCTAAATAGAATCAATTTAGGTAAAGGGGCAGTACAGAGAGATCTGGGTGTTCTTGTACACCAGTCAATGAAGGTAAGCATGCAGGTACAGCAGGTAGTGAAGAAGGCTAATAGCATGCTGGCCTTCATAACAAGAGGAATTGAGTATAGAAGCAAAGAGCTGCTTCTGCAGCTGTACAGGGCCCTGGTGAGACCACACCTGGAGTACTGTGTGCAGTTCTGGTCTCCAAATTTGAGGAAAGACATTCTGGCTATTGAGGGAGTGCAGTGTAGGTTCACAAGGTCAATTCCTGGAATGGTGGGATTACCTTACACTGAAAGACTGAAACGACTGGGCTTGTATACCCTTGAGTTTAGAAGACTGAGAGGGGATCTGATTGAGACATATAAGATTACTAAAGGATTGGACACTCTGGCAGCCAGAAACATGTTTCCGCTGATGGGTGAGTGCCGAACCAGAGGACACAGCTTAAAAATACGAGGTAGACCATTTAGGACAGAGATGAGGAGAAATTTCACCCAGAGAGTGGTGGCTGTGTGGAATGCTCTGCCCCAGAGGGCAGTGGAGGCCCAGTCTCTGGATTAATTTAAGAAAGAGTTGGATAGAGCTCTCAAAGATAGTGGAATCAAGGGTTATGGAGATAAGGCAGGAAGAGGATACTGATTAGGAATGATCAGCCATGATCATATTGAATGGCGGTGCAGGCTCGAAGGGCTAAATGGCCTATTCCTGCACCTATTGTCTATTGTCATATTGTATCATCACTCCACTGTCCTCAAAAAGTCTCACTGAATGTATTTGATGTACTATCGAATCAATGCTCATCAAGGGGCTGAGCGCCATACCAAGATTTCCACATTGCGTTGCTGCATCTTCAGGTCATGCCAGTGGGGAAGGGATTACTGACCCCAGCACAAAATGTATTCAGAAGGCACATGACCTAACCCAGCTACCAATTGTCTAACTGTTCAGGCATAGAACAGTCTTCTTCAAAGACAGACAAGAATAAAAGAGATAAATGATGATTGAGAAGGTAGAGAACTACCACAATGGCACACTGCACAGAAATGCAAATTAGAAATGCAAATATAAATACTCGGGAAAAAAGTAGTTTCTAATGTATACAATCGGCCCATGTTTTATGATGCCATTACTGACCATGGTGCTACCTTGTGAAAGAGAAACCAGCTCTGACCAACATGTGACATACCAATCCTGTCTGTACGAAGTGAGGGAGAGCACTCTGATAGTGACTGTGCAGTGATGTTAACTGATAACAACCAGCAGCAAGATACCCAGGAGCAACTGAAAATGGAACGTACCTCTCCAGATGGGTCAATGATCACCAGATCAGGATGTATTATCAAAGCGCTGAAGTTTTGCATTGAAGTTGGAAATATTAATTTTTTAAACTCGGTTTTACCTGCTTGTGTAATTATCAAATTGACATTACATGCTTTTGTAAAACCAAATATATCTGTTTTGGGATAATTTTTTAGTTGGTGAAAAATGGGGGTGCAGAGTTGATGTGTCATGTGGCATGGTCAAAATGACAGTGTGTGCCTTTAACAGTCATGCTCATGATATCATCCTGGTAACAGAGCATGTGACTGAGGGCATAAAGGTCTCAGACTCCATTTTAACTGGGGTTACTTGAAGCATGACAGGCTGATGGAAACAGGAAACACTTTGTAATGATATCCCATTGATAGGCATATCCTTGCCTGGGCTATGTATATAAATCTGTGTATGTGTGGGAGCTGTAATAACCATCTGTTGGATCTTCCAATCCTTTGGTACCCACATCCTAGTTTCTTATGTTACTAGGGATAACATTTGAGTTGTTACATCAGGTAAAGGTACTCTGGAGGCAAAACACACATCAAAGATAGCACAAAAGAGTGAGGGCAAGTGATTATAAAATAGTTTTGTAAGCATCCATTTTTGTGGGTACAGTCTATATACATTTAACATTGTGGGTGTACTTCACTGCCATGGACTACAGTGGTTCAAAATACCACCTTCTTCAGGGCAACTCGAGTTGGGCGACAAGTGCTGACCTAGCCAATGACACCCAGATCCTGTAATAGAATTTTAAAGAGTAATGAGAAAATCACAAATTGAATCACGGTGTTTCTGAAGCTTAGACAAAGTGCAATGCAATTGCAGATTAACATATTTTTGTGCCTCAATTGCTTGCATTGCAGTCTTTATTTTCATTGTTTTCAGAATGGTGCAAAAATATTAATCATCTGTGATGTAAGATGTGGTTTGTACATTTTGAGTCATAAGTACACCATACATCTCTGGTCAAATGTTGTTTGGTTACCAGGATAATATAGTGAAACACCCTTTTGCTATTAGCGTAGGATCGAATGGGTGTAGACAGGAAACAGACAGGAAACATTTTAGTTTTCAATTTTTATTTTAGGTTGTAGTTAAACTCTGCCAAAGTTCACACCCACTCAATGATTCAAGCATGTAAACAGTTCTGACATCCCAGTTCACTACTGAGGGAGTGCTGTGCTGTTGGAGGTGTTGGATTTGGATGAACCAAAGCCCCATCTACATGTGCTGGTGATAGATCAACTTTAGGGATCCTATACATCTGTGTGAAGGGGAGAAGGAAGTTCTCCTGCTATCCTGGCCACTACTCCTGCCTCAATGAATCCCACCAAAAATGATCAATCCTGTCATTGCCATTCAAGAGATGTCACTGTGCAGACTGCCTTGATTGGCTGCATACTGGTTATCACTGTTGCAAAAACATTCACATTGTGACATGTATCAGAAATATGAAAAAAAAACCTGTTTAAATTGTAACTCTTCTTTCTTTACTTTCTGAATCTGAGACCAGTAACTGCGGGAAAGAGCTCCTTTGAGCTGTATTTCTGACAGTGTAATTCTAGCCAAAGAAACATAAATAGCCAGTCCTGTCTCAGCCCTTTACTGTTACTGCACCAACCGTAATGATGATAATGGATGGCAATGAGTTTTAACATTCAGTGTTAACAACTGGAACATATTTCGTTCTTTGATTTCATTATTTTTCTAAAGCACATCACTATCAGTGAGCTGGTATTGTACGCCATACAAATCTTCGCAAAGGTTTTCGATTGAACAAGATAATAGCTGTGCTTCTTTTAAGTGCACTTTTCAAAATTGTTTTTACTAAGCAGCTGTCAATTCTTAAAATGCTTTACCACCTTTCCAATGCATTTCAGCACTTCAGTACAGATGCTCATCTTGCTGCTTTCTTTGACTAGTGTCAGATGTCCACACACACTGCTGCTTTGGAAATCCCACATTAACAGTATAGCTGTTGTTGTGATACATTTAAAGCAATAATTAAGAGCCTTTGAAAATGTTTTAACAGTATGACTTCACCAGTGCAATTTCTATAGCAGACCAATACTTTATTTGAATGATAACACAATTGATCAACATGGGTCCAGTGATCTTTGACAACTGCTTAGTAGAATGCTCATTTACAGCAAATACAGTAGTTCATAAGCACCGTTCCTTCAAGCCAGTTAAAATAGTAGCCCTATTTTCACTTCAAAGTACGTTACCTACAAAGATCTACTGATCTCTGTAGTGTGGATTTCCCCTTTCCTGACATCCACCTGAACCTGGCCTCAATGGGCTCTCAAGATATCAGTGATGTTATTGAAAAGCAGAAACAGCCAACTACATGAGATTATTCCAACAACAATAAGCCAGCAAGTTAAAATACATTGGATTTTTCATTTTTAAATTAAAATTCTACAGTGAGTGAAATAAATGATTGCGGTATGCACGTGGGACAAAGATGAAAAGTATCATCAAGAAAGTTTTGAAAAAAAGAGCTGAAAATGTGAATTGGCATTCCACAGATACCAAATTAATTTTGCAAGGCCAGTAAGCTGTGGAATAATACAGTAATTATGAATTTAATAAGATGTTAAATACAGCCCTTTCAACAAGGTGTTGATGCGATATAATGTGGTACCTGGGATCTGGGAGCCATTTCTTTACAAACAGCCAACACTGTTAATCAGATCAGTTGTGCCCTCTGACCTAATGTAAATGATACTCATACCTAACAAGCTGATAATTATGCTAGCTCCTATAACATAAGAAAAGTACATGGATGGTAGAGTACTGAAGGATTCAATAAACGTTTATCACAGCTTCTGGTATCTGCATATGCTACAATCACAAGCACTTGCATGTCTGAGCCCAAGCTGTCACATGCACCCCTATAACACAAGTGTAACTGGTTCAAAGGTTGTGACAGCAAGAGTAAAAGGGGAAGTTGCCCAGAGTTCAGTGATTGATAGTCATTCATCGATGGTGGCAGGGAGGGGTTGGGGGTGGCGTGGTGCAGGGGTGAAGTCTTCAGCAGCACATCCAAGGGACTGGGTTTTATTAGTCATTATTGTGATTGAATGGCAACGTGCTCTCAATGGACCAAATGGCCTACCTCTCTTCCTGTGTCTTTATGGTCTGATTGTGTGGAAAAGGGCAGAATTGGTGATAACAACATCTGGATTTCCACATATGACTGTGGGTTTTAAAGAGTAAGGATGGAGAAAGAAGGGCAAGTATTCAAAAATTCAGCCCTCTCATCCTATAACCTGGTTGTTCCCATTGCAATATTATGTGGGAAGCGGCCATCAGTGACTGAGATTGGACTCCCCACAAGCCCTGGTTGACAGGTGGATGGTCTGACACTTCCTTGTCTAGTGTTATGTGGGAGACAGGTTGGGGTGGGTACCCATTTTATTTTACAGGCTTCCAGTATATAGTCCCACCCCCACACCCCTGGTTTTCAAATACACCAGTAAGCCCTGTAAAATCTAACCCTAGAATTTGTTATCAACTTCAGAGTAATAATGGCAAACATAGGAACTTGTCCTCTCATTATTACTAGCCTCAGAATTTAACCCTTTCAGCCAGAATTTGTAGTGTCTTCCCACAAGACCAAACTACCCTTTCTGTAACATGGTGCCCAAAACTGAGGACATCCAAGTGTGGCTGAACCTTAATTTAAACAACTGTAATGTATTGGAGCATCCCCTTAAGATAAGGTTACTTCAACCCTTTTTTTAACTTGCATCTGTCCAACAGTTTTCGATATGTTTCTATATTGACCCCTAATTCTCTGTCCTCAAAATACTCTTCAATCTGTTTTAGGTTCACTGGCCTTGTGCTTCCTCACACTGAAAGGCAGCTGCCAATGTTTTGCTTTCTCATTTTATCTCTTGTGCTCTTTTCGAGTTTGCAATTTTTGTTTTGTAACCTAAAGACCTTTCTCATCTGCCTTGATCACAGCTTGTGGCGAAGGTGCTGTTCAAAAATCCAGTCCTCATGCCTCACAAATAATGACAGTGAATTCAGGAGGCAAAATTGGGTCTTTTGGGTGTGAACGTGTGTTAACTTTGAAATAAGAAACATCCAGTAAAGAAACGTGTGAGATTGGGAATTTAAATACCAAAAATTGAACTAGCCTTGGAGAAATTAGAAGGGTGAAAAGTATGTCCAGTCTAATTGGAAAGCCTACAGTAATGGCAGTTTCAAATTGATAACTGCATCGTGATGTAATCTGTTTTAGCAACAGAAGATAATTCATGTTACCTCCTTGTGGTGAAGCAACAATTTCATTTATAACAGTGATAAAATCTTTCATCTCATGTGTTAATTTATTTGAAGCTGATTATTAAAACGATTGTTTCCCCGAAACTGGGGTTTGAAGGTGGTTAGCTTGCCATCCATCAGGATTTGAGAGTGGGAGACTGTGAAGTGAATTTTGTTTCTGGAATGGCAGAACATAGGGCTAATCCCTGGTAGTTACACACAGCAGAGAAAGGAGTACTCATTAACGACCAAATATGGTTTAAAGCAATCATAGCCCAAACCAAGGAATAAAAATATAGCTGAGTTAATTACAGTACTGACCTACAGATGAACTTGCTTAAGTCTGAAATTCTATTATGAAAGTAGGCTTTAAGAATTTTTTTTAGCATCATTTCATCTAAAGCCAGTCTGCACTCAGAATGATGCAAAAAGCAAATATCTGAGGATGTTTATTGGTGACGTTTGGCTGTTCATCAGTTCTCCTTCTTTTAGATTTTTTCTGTGTCATCACATCATACCCAACTTAATGGTCAAACAAACACCGTGTTCTGGTGTCTCTTTCAGTGTCTGTCACCACTCTCTCTGGCCTCCCCTTCTCAATTCCCAGACTCAGCTGGGACTGAGAAAGAGCTAAAAGTTGGCAACGTTAGCTTGTTTACTGCTCCCATCACCACTCCCACACCCCCCACCCCCCAGCTCGGTCACTCTCTCGGGGTAAGATAAAGAGAATGGTGATGTTACCATCTTTGGGGAGTTGGTGAGGATCCTTAACATCCACTCACAACCAATTAAAACTGGCTGACTGCAATTTTCCAGTTGGCTTCCATTTCCATGCAGTTGATGTGGGCTAATCCAGCTGGGTGGAGGGGGCCTCCCAGAGGCAGAGCAGGGCCCTGCAGCAGCAGTTACAGCTCACCATGTAGAGGGCATTCCACCCACCACAATGCTTGTCTGGTTGCAAAAGCCATCTTCTATTCAAAATGAAAGAGTAATCTTGGAGAGAGGAAGCCTGTGTTTTGGAGCTTTGTCCGCCTAACCTACCTTTCACCATATTCCGCTGCTCCTTTCAAGCTGGACAGGTCTCTGAGTGGCCCTGCAGCTGTGAGAGTCTGCTTGCTGTCCTTAATTTCATGGCTAGCTTGCCTGCTGGCCCTTAATTAGATGATCTTGGGAGAATTGCATTGAGTAACTATTTTCTGCAGAGTGTGGGCTTCAGACCAAAGTCATGTTTGGAAGCTAATCCGTGAAATACTACCTGAGTCTATCAACCAGGATGAAGACTTTTAGGAGATCGTGGAGATTGACCTGTTTCCTACTAACCCGATATACTGTGAGATGTTACCGTACCATTGCACTCTCCTTACTACACTTTTACCTTGGGATGTTAACGTTTTACAATATTGATGGTTTTACAAAAATGCATATTGTTGATGTTACCATCGAGAATATTGTCAGCATCATGTATTTGTTCGATGAGCATTTGGCAAAGGCAGGAACTGGTCTGTCTTAAATCAGTTGATTTACAGTACTCCATATAGCATACATGCAGATTCTGTCTCACAGGTCAGCTTATCGCAGGTGGAGACTGGTTCTAACATACTGTTTGGAGTAAACCGAATAAACTAATTAGTTAGGTTCGGGAAGAATCAAGTCTTAAATGAAAATCAGTCCTTAAGAGGAAAGGATCTTTGTGTGGAGAGGAACAGGCAAGTCAGATGACCACCTCATGTATCTACGCCTTGGACTGGCCAAGATGGTGATGCACAAGTACAGACAATGGTGTGGGGGCACGGGGGGTTGGGGGGGCGCTCCTTACACTGGATCACTGGGTGTTCAATGGTGTTCCACCGCCAGTGGACACAGCAGAGGCTTGTCTTATATGTACCCCAACCTTCGTCCAATTATTTCCAGCTGCTTTTACTCATAACAAGAGCGTGCCAATGTACACACTCTATGTACAAGCTACATATGTGATATGAGTATTGTATAGTCTTTCAAGAGTTTTCCAGGACATAAAGCAGGTAGTCAGTATTTAGGCTATGTAAAGGCAAGGAAGTTCCATTGCAATTGCTGCTTCAACTGCCCATTTAAGATTTGAAAATGTGACATGTCTCTGTTAACTGAGTTCAATTCTGTGATATTGTAACCTGCAATGGTAAAATCAAATAATGCTTTATTTTCCTGAATTGAAGAGGTAATGAAAAATGAACAGAAATGTTGCTCCTCACCATCTTCAAAGAGAATGATTTGGAGCAAAACACATTTAAAAAGTCTAATTTATAATCCGACCTGGAAGCACCGGTGTAGTATCGTGGAGAGTGCATGAGTCAGGGAAACTGCAAATATTTTCTTGGTCTGGTTGCAAAGGATTTGGGACTGAATTATAAGTGTCTTGTTTTAATAGCAGATTTGTACATTTCTAAAAAGAACAGGCTACAGCAGCAAGAGAAGGAGTGTTTGATATGCCGATGAACCAGACATTGAAAAGGTCACCGATGACTGTGACTGTGAAGTGGTTCATTATTGTGTCTTGGAGGGCCAACAAAGATTCATGTTCCCTCTAATGAGGATAGATCTCTTCATGTGAACACAGCATGAGAGACCGGCTAGCATTAATTTTAACTCGGGACAACAATCAGGCAGGTATGGACCTAGGTAGCAAGCCTTTCTTAACCTTAGCAACCCTGTTCCCAACCGAGATAGTAAGAGTGAACTAGAAACCAAGTCCCACTATTCCACAAATGTTCATAAGTGTACAATATGACCAATTAAATGTCTAGGATGGTTAATGCCTGACTGTGACCACTATCCAAGACAAAAGAAATTCACATCAGTTTTCATCCGTGAACAAGAAAGCAAAATTTATTTATTAAAGCAAACATCCTCTAAATTGTGGCAAAACACATAATTAATTACGAGTATGCAAACTTAAACCATACCCTCTTTAAATCCAGTTGCACGTACACACTATCATTCAGTCACAAAATTGACAGACAAGACAAACAGATTTGCCGTAATACTGCAGGCAAAAAAAAAAGATAAAGATGAACAGATTCCACAGTCATAAACCATAAATGTAGAATGAAGTGACTTTCTCACTATCTTTTTGGTTTTTGGCAATAATGTCACATCGTTGTTGACCACGCATTTAGTTGGACCAAAGTCTTGGCTTGAATTAGAAGTTCATCTTTTCAGAATCTTTTAGTGTTGTTTCACTCCCAGCCAGAGAGAGAGAGAGAGAGAGAAATTTGGCTTAGCTTTCAGGTTTTTGGAGATCTGAGTACTAGTGCTCCCTTCACAGTTCTGTGATTAAAACTATAACTTCAAACCAATCCAAAAGCTGTTGCTGGGCAGTTTCTTTATCACTCCAAAGACTTTTGTTGCCAGCTAGTCTCACATATGTAACAAATCCTCCAAAACATACATGGTCTCGTGTAACTGATGAGTTCCATTTTGATTCAAGTTGTAAAAAACACCCAGTTTATTCTCTCTCACATGGCTGTCCAAACATCATTTTACAAGTTATATTTCAAAAAGAGTATACATAGTCCTTACAATGTGAGGCCTGGGAGAGACATAAAGGACAAGGCCTGGTCCATGTGCCACCTTTTCCCTTGGCTTTCCCACCCAAGATCAACAATTGACAAGTGGATGGCAGTGTTATGTTGGGCATCAGGAGACAATGGCCAAGAGCTCTAGAAATGTCCCCATCATTCAGTTTTGTCAATCACAGGAAGGGGGACTTGGGGTATGTGAGTTATTAGCCTTTTCTTGTAAGACCATGAGAACCATTCTGTTTCGCCTGGCCTCACAGGGAAAGTAACAAAGTAGTAGAAAGACCTGCCTGTCTATCTTGCCTCTAGCTCTGAATACTCTTGTTGACTTGGTGGGAAAGCAACAACAACTTGCATTTATATTGCACTTTAGACATGGAGGAAGTGGTCCAAGGTGCTTCAGATAATGCCTCCTCTCAACTGGTCAGAGAAAGTATTTTAATTTTTAAAAAATTCATTCACAAGATGAAGCCATTGCTGGCTAATACCAGATTTATTGCCCACCTGTAATTGCCCAGAGGGCAGTTAAGAGTCAACCACATTGCTGTGGGTGTGGAATCACATGTAAGCCTAGACCAGGTAAGGATGGCATTTTTCCTTTCTAAAGGGCATTAGTGACCCAGATGGGTTTTTACAACAATCAACAATGGGTTCATGGTCATCGCTATACTCATAATTCCAGATTTTTGCTGAATTCAAATTCCATCATCTGCCACGGCAGATTTGAACCCAGGTCCACCGAACATTACCTGGATCTCTGTGTTAACAGTCTCGTGATACCACCAGTAGGTGACCACCTCTTCTAATTTCGAATCATAGAGTCACAGAGATGTACAGCACGGAAACAGACCCTTCGGTCCAACTCATCCATGCCAACCAGATATCCTCACCTCATCTAAGCCCATTTGTCAGTACTTTGCTCATATCCCTCTAAACCTTTCCTAAAAGGCATGCAGATGCCTTTTAAATGTTGTAAGCATAACAGCCTCCATCACTTCCTCTGGCAGCTCATTCCATAAACGCACCATTCTCTGCATGGAAAAGTTGCCCCTTTGGTCCCCTTTATATCTCTCCCCTCACACCCTAAACCTATGCCCTCTAGTTCTGGACTCCCATACCCCAGGGAAAAGACCTTGTTTATTTATTCTATCCATGCCCCTCATGATTTTATAGACCTCTATAAGACCTATCTGTTCAGAGATGTTATTATACACCTCCTGGAGCAGTTGGAACTCGAACCCAGATCACTTGGACCAAAAGTAGGGACACTTTGTAGAAAGCAGGATTGATGTAGTTCATCTGTGGGCAAGCCTGGCTGTCCAATATCTGTCAGGGAACTGAGTTTAAAATAATCCTTTTCACTCTGAGGAGAGCAGCTAATCAGTTTGACTTATTGCCTTCTGTTGTATCTCTGCCATTTCTTGCAGGCAGAGTTAGGAAACAGATGCAATTAAAAACTGTTAGGGGCAGGCAGAAGCAGGGATTGCAAAAGCCAGAGTTGGAAGCCAGTGTTCAGGAGCTCAGTTTCTTTTGATGAACGCAGTGTTGAATTTCCGAGCACGAGTAAGTCAACAAGCAAAAGGGATGGGCCAGGTCGATTCATGCATTATTTGAGGAGAGCATTTGCGTGAGGTGAACAAGGTATGATTGTAAAAGCATTACTCGCGTTCCTTCAGTGGATTTATGACTCATCTAACTAAGTGAATTGCAGCCCATCCTTGGAAAGAGTGGGGAAAAAAAAACATACTGAAGGGTTAAAGACGTGATTATCCAGTTAAGATCACAAGTTGGACCTGATTGTCTCACATTCTGTTATTCTTTTGTGTAACTTGAATACAGATAATGCAGGCACATCACTTGAGAATGTGCCATGTTTCAACAATTCACGGGAGCGACTGAAAGAAAGGTGCATTTATATACCATCTTTCATGACCCCAGTATGTCCCAAAGTGTTTCACAGCTAATTAGATACTTTTGAAATGCAATCATGGTTGTAATATTGGAAATGTTGTAATGAGCAGCACTAATGTATCTATAAAAATCTCTAATATAGACCGAAAACATGTAACAAAATGCATCATCAATATTCAGAGATCTTCCAAAGTGGAACTGGCAGCAGGGAGCTGATTAAATAAAATGAGCATAGCAGAGCATTTTACTGAACTCCTTAGCCCACTCCTTTACTATTTAAAAATATGGAAGTATTCATTAAAATTTGTTGGTGAATACCACAGAAAGCAAACTTAGCCAATGGTGACAAATGAACAACTCTATATAGAGTTGCATCAGGGCAATGGGCTTGATTTAGCCAACTCCCCCACAACAAGTTAACTGAGATTAATGGACTGAAGGGGAATTATTCAATGTAAGGAAAAATAAGACCACTTGTTAATATTTATAATTTTATAATCATATCATTGTTATATTTATATTATAAATTATTATAATTTATGACATCTCTGTCAATACAGCAGTGGGGTTAGTAGTGTTTGCAGTCATTTAAATAAAGACGATACTGCCATTTCTGGTGTGGGGACAATTGAGTCATAGAATCATATAGCACAGAAACCGACCCTTTGGTCTGATTCACCCATGCGGACCAAACTAAACTAGTTCCACCTGCCTGCACTTGGCTCATATCCCTCTAAACCTTTGCTATTCATGTTCCTGTCTAAATGTCTTTTAAATGTTGTAACTGTACCTGCATCTACCACTTCCTCTGGCAGCTCATTCCATATGTAAACCACCCTCTGTGGAAAAAATAACCCTTCAGGATCTCCTCTCAAATTAAAAATATGTCCCCTAGATTTGAACTCCTCTACCCCAGAGAAAATACCTTTGTTATTCATGTTTTCTATGCCCCTCATGATTTTATAAATCACTATAAGGCAACCCCTCAACCTCCTGTGCTCCAGTGAAAAAGGTCCCAGCCTCTCCTTATAACTCAAACCCTCCAGTCCCAGTAGTGTCCTTGTGAATCTTTCCTGAGCCCTCTCCAATTTAATAATATCTTTCCTATAGCAGGGCGACCAGAACTGGACACAGTACTCCGGACGAGACCTCACCAACATCCTGTACAACCTCAACATGATGCCCCAACTTCTGCACTCAATGATCTGAGAAGTGAAGGCAAGCATGCTAAGCTCCTCCTTAACCACCCTGCCTACCTATGATGCAACTTTCAAAGATCAATGTACTGAAACCCCAGGTCTCTCTGTTCAACAGTACTATTGATAAGTTGGATTAAAAGCCAGTATGCATACTCGGGTGGGGAGATACCATGAGCATGAAGGTGGTTCTCCCAGAATGAGGCTAGCCCATTGCACTTTGGGTCTGCAGGGACCTGTGATGCCTGGAAATGCTGGATACTTGACTCCAAAGTGGCTGTCTGGGCCGCATCACTCCATCATTAACAATTAGGAGGTACAGTTGGTAAGTTTGCAGATGACCCCAAAATTGGAGGTGTAGTGGACAGATTACAGTGGGATCTTTATTAGATGGGCCAATGGGCTGAGGAGTGGCCGATGGAGTTTAATTTAGATAAATGTGAGGTGCTGCATTTTGGGACAGTAAATCTTAGCAGGACTTATACTGTTAATGGTAAGGTCCTAGGGAGTGTTGCTGAACAAAGAGACCTTGGAGTGCAGGTTCATAGCTCCTTGAAAGTGGAGTCACAGGTAGGTAGGATAGTGAATTGGTATGCTTTCCTTTATTGGTCAGAGCCTTGAGTATAGGCATTGGGAGGTCATGTTGTGGCTGTATAAGACATTAGTTAGACCACTTGGAATATTGTGTGCAATTCTGGTTTCCTTCCTATCGGAAGGATGTTGTGAAATTTGAAAGGGTTCAGAAAAGATTTCCAAGGATGTTGCCAGGGTTGGAGGATTTGAGCTACAGGGAGAGGCTGAACAGGCTGGGGCTGTTTTCCCTGGAGTGTCGGAGGCTGAGGGGTGACCTTATAGAGGTTTATAAATTCATGAGGGGCATGGGTAGGGTAAATAAACAAGGTCTGTTGCCTGGGATGGGAGAGTCCAGAACTCGGTTTAGGGTGAGCGGGGAAAAATATAAGAGACCCAAATGGCAACTTTTTCACGCAAAGGGTGGTGCATGTATAATGAACTGCCAGAGGAAGTGGTGGAGGCTGGTACAATTGCAACATTTAAGAGGCATCTGGATGGGTATATGAATAGGAAGGGTTTGGAGGGATATGGGCCGGGTGCTGGCAGGTGGGACTAGATTGGTTTGGGATACCTGGTCGACATGGACGAGTTGGACCGAAGGGTCTGTTTCTGTGCTGTACATCTCTATGACTCTAATTTGAATTTGGCATCTTGCTGTCTACCTCACTATGACCTCTATTGAATGAGATGATGTTACAATGCAGGGTGATCCCCATATCCACGGAATTGTTTTCCACGGTTTCAGTTACCCGCAGTTTACCGTGGCTGGAACACATTATAAGGAACATTCCAGAACCAGGGACAAGGAGGCTGCCGAGAAGATAAATTTCCCGTTGAAATTAATGGGTTCACACCTACCCACTGGCTTCTGTGGTAGGTCCTGGAACGCATCGCCCTTGGGTATGGAGGGACTACTGTACTTGCATGGTGGAAATGCACTAAACCAGCTGCAGAAAATTCATTACAAACAGAGGCACCATTGATAATTTTTAATGACTTCCAATCAACCTTTCTGGTTCTGAAAGTGAGCAGTTCAGAAAGTGGAGTCTCTTTCCTTCAGGTATTAGTTATTTGATTGAGATTTCTAAAAGTGTTGCATCAAACAAAGGCATTTGGGTTTTCTTTTCTCTCTCTCTTTAATCCAATGTATATTTCCCACTCCATATTTCAGTCTGCACCTGATTTAACATGAATTCATCCATGATGATTTAGATTTCCTTCTCAAGCCTTCCTTTATTAGTTTCTTAACTTAGAAATTTGAATAGAAAAGGTGATACTGGGGTCCCCAATTTATGAATGTCTGACTTACGAACGCTTGTGCTGGAGAACATGATCCCATACAGTAGGCGTAATTTGAAAGAGCATTTCCTATATTTACAAATAGCTTTTCATTGTCTTTCATAGTGTACCAACTTGCGTACAAATTGATTTGTGAAAGGACTTCAGAACTGAACTCCTTCACAACCTGGGAAAGGACTCCTTGTATATAGTTAGGCGAAAGTGAGGACTGCAGATGCTGGAGATTAGAGTCAAGAGTTTGGTATTGGAAAATCACAGCTGGTCAGGCAGCATCCGAGGAGCAGGAGAGTCAACGTTTCGGGCAAAAGCCCTTCATCTGGAATCATGTAGTTGTATTATATAGTTATAGTTATATGTGTATTGAATATAATTGCTTGTCCAGTATTTCTTGCTGTAATGTTATTAGTTCACACTTCTAACACAGATTATTTAAAGCTTAAAAGTCCAATAAATTTTAAATTCTCTGTGTTATAATAAAATTTGTACCTTGCATTGCTGAATTCTGCTGTGGAGAACAAAAACATTTTTTAAAAATGTGAAATAAGATCAGGAGGAGATATGTATGGATTATTTTACCTGGCTCATGAAGTCCATGGCTCATCATTGGCTTCAATGCTGCTTTCCAGACCATGCCCCTTGGTTGTCTGAAAAACCAAAAATATCTCTATTTTCAACCATATTTCAGCCGCTTGACAATGGCAAATACACAAATTTGAGGGAAAGAATTCCAAAATTTCTCAATGTTTGAAGTGAAGATATTTCTCCTCATCTCAATCCCAATCCTTATCCAGAAACTGTGCCCTTGTGTTCCAGATTCCACTGTCAGGAGAATAAACTTCTTTGCTTCCGCTCTTTCAAGTTCCTTCAGAATGTTGCTTGCTTCAGGAAGATCATCTTTCAACTCCAGAGAATATAGACTCAATTTACTCAACTTCTCATCATAGAACTACCCTTTCATCTTAAGTAACATTCTATTGAACGTTCACTGTACCAGCGCTAATGCAATTTCACATTAAGTTCTGTGTAAACCTTAGATTCCTAAATTATTCAAGTTATTCAATTTGCTTTATCTACAGAACAAAAAGCAGCTGAGTTTTAGAAAGGTCCATGAGAGGAATGACCAAATGCCAAAGTCTGGACATGATGACATTTGATTTCCCAAATCATTAGCTGCAAGTCCTATTTCAGATTGACCCGTGGTAGACTTGTGTCTGATGGAGCAGGCACAAGTGGTTTCTCCCTGAAAGTGTTGTTGGTGCTAAATGAGATTGTCTTTTTTTTTCTGATCAGCTAGTGTTGATGACCTGTTTATGGGATTCTGATACAGTCGGAGGTCCTCTGGCTGCACATTGGTGATATTAGCTGCAATGATCCTCAGTGTAAGCATTTTTTTAGATACCATCTGTAAGGAAATCTTGAAATATTAATAATATTGTACTATTAAAGGTGCTAAATAAATGCAATGTATTATTGATTTTGCTTCTTCCTGTTGAGTCAGTTATATCAATTAAACAACTCACTAAAGTAGGTGGCTCCACAACTATCCCCATCCTCAATGATGGAAGAGCCAAGCAGATCGGTGCAAACGATAAGGCTGAAGCATCTTCAGCCAGAAGTGCTGAGTGGATGATCCACCTCTGCCTCCTGCAGTGGTCCCCAGATACTAGTCTTCAGCCAATTCAATTCACTCCATGTGATGTCAACAGTTAGAGACTCTGAATTGTGCAAACGCTATGGGCCCTGACAACATTCCGGCAATAGCAATGAAGACTTGTGCTCCAGAACTTGCTGCTCCCTGGACAAGCTGTTCCAGTACAGTTACAACACTGGCATCTACCCAGCAATATGGGAAATTGCCCAGGTATAGCCTGTACATAAAAAGCAGGACAAATTCAACCCAGCCAGCTACCACCCTGTAAGTCCACGTTCGATCATCAGTAAACTGATGGAAGTGTTAAAAGCAGCTCCTGCAAAGCAATAATCTGCTCAGTGATGCCCAGTTTGGGTTCCACCAGGGCCACTCAGCTCCTGACCTCATTACAGCTTTGATTCAAACAAGGACAAAAGAGCTGAATTTCAGAGGGAGGTGAACGTGACAGCCCTTGACATCAGGGCTGCATGCGGCCACGTGTGGCATCAAGGATACCTAGCAAAGCCAGAATCAGTGGGTATCAGGGGACAAACACTCTGCTGGTTGGAGTCATACCTGGCACAAAGGAGATAAAAAAACAAAGAACAAAGAAAATTTACAGCCCAGGAACAGGCCCTTGGGCCCTCCAAACCTGAGCCGATCCAAATGTACTGTCTAAACCTGTCGGTCAATTCCTAAGCATCTGTATCCCTCTGCTCCCCACCTACTCACGCATCTATCCAGACCCATCTTAAATGAATCTACCTGTGTTGGCAACGCGTTCCAAACGCCCACCACCCTCTGTGTGAAGTACTTGCCATGTGTATCTCCCTTAAACTTTTCACCTCTCACCTTGAATGCATGACCTCTCATTACTGAATCCTTCACCCTGGGAAAAATGATGATTATGGTTGTTGGAGGTTGGTCATCTCAGTTCCAGGACATCTCTACAGGAGTTCCTTGAGGTAGTCTCCTAGGCCCAACTATCTTCAGCTGTTTCATCAATGACCTTTCCTACATTCATAAGGTCAGAAGTGGGGATGTTCACCAATGTTTTCACAATGTTTAGCATCATTCACGACTCCTCAGATATTGAAGCAGTCCATGTTCAAATGCAACAAGTTGTTGTCAATATCCAGGCATGGGCTGGCAATTGGCAAGTAATATTTGCACCATACAAATGATAGACAATGACCATTTCCAGTAAGAGTCAAACTAATCACCGCTCTTTGACATTCAATGGTGTCTCATTCACTGAATCTTCCACAAACAACATCCTTGGAGTTATCATTGACCAGAAACTCAATTGGACTTAACAAATAAACACAAAGGCACAAGAGCAGGTCAGAAACAAGGAATACTGTAGTGAGCAACTCACCTCCTAACTCCCCAAGGTCTATCCAGCATCAGCAAGGCACAAGTCAGGGGTAGGAGAAAGTGAGGACTGCAGATGCTGGAGATCAGAGCTGAAACCTGTGTTGCTGGAAAAGCATAGCAGGTCAGGCAGCATCCAAGGAACAGGGGACTCGACGTTTCGGGCAAAGGCCTTCTTCAAGGAAAGGGCTTATGCCTGAAACGCTGATTCTCCTGCTGCGCTTTTCCAGCAACACATTTTTCAGCACAAGTCAGGGGTATGATGGAGTGCTCCCCACTTGTCTGGATGGGTGCAGCTCTAAGACACTTGACACCATCCAGGATGAAACAGCCTGCTTGATTGGCATCAAATCCATCCCTTCCTCCATTGAGGGTCAATAAATGCACTGCACTGCACCAAAGATCTTTAAGCAGCACCTTCCAAAGCCATGACCACTTCCATCTAGAAGGACAAGAGCAGCAGCTACATGGGAACACCACCAGTGCAAGTTCCCTTGCAAACTACTCACCATCCTGACTCGGAGGTATAATCACTATTCCTTCACTGTTGCTAAGTTAAAATCTTGGCATTCCCTCCCTAAAGGCAACCTACAGCACATGGACTTCAGTGGTTTGGAGCTCACCACCACATTCTCAAGGGCAACTATGCATGGGCAATAAATGCTGGCCAGCCAGAAAAACCCACATCCCAAGAATGAAATTTTAAAAACTTCACTACTATGTTATAGACCCATACAGGACAGAAATAGACCCTTTGGTCTAATTAGTCCATGCCAACCATAGTTCCAAAGTAAACCAGTCTCACCTGCCTGCACCTGGTCCATATCACTCTAAATATTTCATATTCATCTACTTATCTAAATGTCTTTTTAACGTTCCATCTACCACTTCTTCTGGAAGTTCATTCCACATGTGAACCACTCACTGTGTGAAAAAATTGTCCCTCATGTCTTTTTTAAAATCTTCCTCCCTCACCTTAAAATATATGCCAGCTGATCTTGAAATCACCCAACCTAGGGAAAAGACACCTGCCATTCTCCTTATCTATTCCCTTCATTATTTTACAAACGTCTATAATGTCATCCCTCAGCCTCCCAAGCTCCAGTAGAAAAAGTCCCAGCCTTTTCACCTCTTTATAACACCAACCCTCCATTCCCAGTAACATCCTGGTAAATCTTTTCTGAACCCTCTCCACCTTAATAATATCCTTCCTATAACATGGCAACGAGAACTGGACACAGTACTCCAGAAGAGGCCTTACCAACATTCCGTACAACTGCAATGTAATGTCCCAACTCCTATACACAAAAGTCTGAGCAATGTAGGCAAGCATGCTAAATGCCTTCTTTACCATCCTATATGTGATGCAAACTCCAAAGAACTGTGGACCTGATCCCCGAGATCTCTGTTCTACAACACTGCTCAGGGCCCTACTCTTAATTGTATAAGTCCTGCCATTGTTTGTTTTACTACAATACAATACCTCGCATTTGTCTAAATTAAACCAATCTGCCACGCTTTAGCCCATTGACCCAGTTGATCAAGATCTCTGTAATCTTAGATAACCTGCTTCACTGTCCACCATACCACCAATCTTGGTATCATGTGCAAACTTACTAATCTTGCCTCTTAGATTCTCATCTACATCTAAACGACTTTGCAGATTATGCCCTTTCTTCCTCTTTGTTTCTGGGACTATAATAGTGCTGACCATGCTATATTTATTGCCAATCCCTACTTAACCTGAGGAGATGTTGAGGGCAACTGCTGTCTTCTTGCACTCAGCTATTGTCTGGAACAAATTTGTGATAATGTCTGGAGCAGAAGATTTTGATGGAACACACACTGAACAGATTGTTGGTAAATAATTGGACTTAAATGGCATAATTGATAACTTTTCTCATCACATAATGTAGAACAGTAATTAGCTGAGTCAGAGTGAATCTGTTCTTAAGAATTCTTGAGCAACTGTTTACATTGATGGGTGGAAAGGAAAAGAGGTAATCCAAGTGAGGGTATAAAAGGAACAATGTAAGAGCATGAGAATAGGACTTCAGAAAAATGGGGTTAATGGTTGAGTCTTATATGACTCTTCTTATTCAGAACTCTGGGGTTGCATTGGACTTAAAAGGTTAACTCTGTTTTCTCATCACAGACATTGCCAGATCTGCTGGGTTTCCCCAGCACTTGCTGTTTTTATTTCCGATCTCCATATCTGCAGCACTTTGCTTTCTGTAAGAATAGATCAGTGGCTAACAGGGAAAGGAAGCCAAACGTTTGTTAGAAGCATGTAAATAATAGGTTAGTCAAAGAAATGGTGGATTCTGCAGGGACCAAAATGGAGATCTAATAGAATTGCTGCAGTTTGGAAGCAGGTCATTTAGCCTGGCCCAGCACTCCCACCCAATCCCTATAATCCTGCACTTCCCATGGCTAACCCACTTAGCCTGCACATCCCTGGACACTTTAGTATGGTCAACCCACCCATCTTTGGACTGTGGGAGGAAACCAGAGCACCCAAAGAAAACCCAAATAGATACAGGGAGAATGTGCAAACTCCACACAGACAGTCACCCAAAGGTGGAATTGAGCCCATGTCCCTGGCACTGTGAGGCAGTCGTGCTAACCACTGAGCCACCGTGCCATATCTGATTATGTCAAGGCATGACTTTGATGCTAAATGCATACTTTGCACCTATCCTCACTATAAGAGAGGAGGATGCTCAGTGAAGAATGAGGGAGTAGTAATAATGGATCAAACAGAGGTTGATCAAGGTTATAAAAACAAAACGCTACCAATGGTGGAAATCTGAAACAAATGCAGAAAATTTTGGAAGAACTCAGCAGGTATTGCAGCATCTGTGGAGAAAGAGACAGTGTTAATGTTACAAGTCCAATATGACTCTTAGAGTCATAGAGATGTACAGCACAGAAATAGTGCTGACTCATCCATGCTGACCAGGTACCCCAACCCAATCTAAACCCACCTGCTAGCATCTGGCCCATATCCCTCCAAACCCTTCCTATTCAAATACCCATTCAGATGCCATTTAAAAGTTGCAATTGTACCAGCCTCCACCACTTCCTCTGGCAGCTGATTCCACATATACTCCACCCTTTGTGTGAAATAGTTGCCCCTTAAGTCTCTTTTAAATTTTTCCCCTCTCACCCTAAACCAGAGGACTGGTTCTGGACTCCTCGACACCAGGGAAAAGACTTTGTCTATTTATCCTATCCATGCCCCTCATGATTTTATAAACCTCTATAAGGTCACCCCTCAGCCTCCGATGCTCCAGGGAAAACAACCCCAGCCTCATGGAGTCATAGAGTCACAGAGATGTACAACACGGAAACAGACTCTTCGGTCCAACCCGTCCATACCGACCAGATATCCCAACCCAATCTAGTCCCACCTGCCAGCACCCGGCCCATATCCCTCCAAACCCTTCCTATTCATATACCCATTCAAATGCATCTTAAATGTTACAATTGTACCAGCCTCCATCACTTCCTCTGGCAGCTCATTCCATACACGTACTACCCTCTGCGTGAAAAAGGTGCTCCTTAGATCTCTTTTATATCTTTCCCCTCTCTCCCTAAACCAATGCCCTCTAGTTCTGGACTCCCTGACCCCAGGGAAAAGACTTTGTCTATTTATCCTATCCATGCCCCTCATGATTTTATAAACCTCTATAAGGTCACCCGTCAATCTCTGACCCTCCAGGGAATACAGCCCCAGCCTGTTCAGCCTCTCCCTATAGCTCAAATCCTCCAATCCTGGCAACATCCTTGTAAATCTTTTCTGAACCCTTTCAAGTTTCACAACATCTTTCCAATAGGAAGGAGACCAGAATTGCACTCAATATTCCAACAATGGCCTAACCGATGTCCTGTACACCCGCAACATGACCTCCTAACTACTGTACTCAATACTCTGAGCAATAAAGGAAAGCATACCAAACGCATTCTTCTCTATCCTATCAACCTGCAACTCCACTTTCAAAGAGCTATGAGCCTGCACTCCAAGGTCTCTTTGTTCAGCAACACTCCCTAGGATCTTACCATTAAGTGTATAAGTCCTGCTAAGATTTGCTTTCCCAAAATGCAGCACCTCGCATTTGTCTGAATTAAACTCCATCTGCCACTTCTCAGCCCATTGACCCATCTGGTCCAGATCCTGTTGTAATCTGAGGTAACCCTCTTCGCTGTCCACTACACCACCAACTTTGGTGTCATCTGCAAACATACTAACTGTACCTCTTATGCTCACATCCAAATCATTTATGTAAATGACAAAACGTAGAGGACCTAGCACTGATCCTTGTGGCACTCCACTGGTCACAGGTCTCCAGTCTGAAAAACAACCCTCCACCACCACCCTCTGTCTTCTACCTTTTGAGCCAGTTCTGTATCCAAATGGTTAGTTCTCCCTGTATTCTATGAGATCTAACCTTGCTAATCAGTCTCCCATAGGGAACCTTGTCAAATGCCTTACTGAAGTCCATATAGATCACATCTACGGCTCTGCCCTCATCAATCCTCTTTGTTACTTCTTCAAAAAACTCAATCAAGTTTGTGAGATGTAATTTCCCATGTACAAAGCCATGTTGACTATCCCTAATCAAACCTTGCCTTTCCAAATACATGTACATCCTGTCCCACAGGATTCCCTCCAACAACTTGCTCACTTATTTAACCTCTCCCTTTAGCTCAAATTCTCCAATCCTGGCAACATCCTTGTAAACCTTTTCTGAACCCTTTCAAGTTTCACAACATCTTTCCAATAGGAAGGAGGCAAGAATTGCACAGAATATTCCAAAAGTGGCCTAATCAGTGTCCTGTACAGCTGCACCATGACCTCCCTTCTCTTGTATTCAATACTCTGACCAATAAAGGAAAGCACACCATACGCCTTCTTCACAATCCTATCTACCTGTGACTCCACTTTCAAGGAGCTATGAACCTGCACTTCAAGGTCTATTTGTTCAGCAACACTCCAGAGGACCTTACCATTAAGTGCATAAATCCTGCTAAGATTTGCTTTCCCAAAATGCAGCACCTCACATTTATCTAAATTAAACCCCATCTGCTACTCCTCATCCAATTGGCCCATCTGATCAAGATCCCTTTGTATTCTGAGGTACCCTTCTTCACTTTCCACTACACCTCCAATTTTGGTGTCATCAGCAAACTTACTAACTATAAGCTCACTCTCTTAAGCTCACATCCAAATAATTTCCAATTCTCTCTTTACAAATGCTAACGGATCTATTGTGTTTCTCCAGCATTTTCCATTTTTGTTCCCCATAAAAGGTTGGCGGGGCAGCATGGTGGCTTAGCAGTTAGCACTGCTGCCTCACAGCGCCAGGTCCCGGGTTCGATTCCTGCCTCAGGCAACTGTCTGTGTGGAGTTTGCACATTCTCCCCGTGTCTGCGTGGGTTTCCTCCACGTGCTCCAGTTTCCTCCCACAATTACAAAGGTCAGGTGAATTGGCCATGCTAAATTGCCCATAGTGTTAGGTGCATTAGTCAGGGGTAAATATAGGGTAAGGGAATGGATCTGGGTGGGTTATTCTTGGAGGGTCGGTGTGGACTTGTTGGGCCGAAGGGCCTGTTTCTATGCTGTAGGGAACCTAATCTAATCAGAACTCTGAACCAGAAAGGTCACATGGTCCAAATGGATGCAGACTAGATGACTGCAGGAAGTAAAGACGGGAATTGTGTTAACTCTGGCCTCAGTCTTGCAATTAGCCTTGGATAGGCGATAGCACTCAAGAACTGGAGGTTTTCAAATGTTACACTCAGTCACTATGGGCTTGTCATCCTAATGTCAATGGCAGAGAAACATTAGAGACAATAATCCAAGACAAAATGAATTGATGTTTGGGAAAGTACGGGTTAATAAAAGGAAGCCAGCACAGATTTGTTTAAGGCAAATCATGTATGACTGACTTGATTGAGCTCTTTGATGAAGTAATGGAATAGTTTGATAAGAATAGTGTAACTGATGTTGTCTATACACAGTTTCTGGAGGCATTTGATAAATGGATTTGTTAGCAAAATTAAGACATAATTGAAGGGGCATGGCAACATAGATACAAAACAGGGTCAGGGACAAAACACAGGTGGTAAAAGCTGATTTTCAGTCTGGTAGGATGATCTACTGGTGTGTCTGGGGGTTTGTATGAGGACACTGGTCATTTTGATACATATTGATGATCTGCATTCAGATACACAGAACATCATTTGAAAGTCTGCAGATGATATAGAACTCTGACATGCCGTAAACAATGAAAATGATGAAGACACTTAGGAGAACAAAGATAGATTAGTAAAATGACATACAAATCATAAATGAAATTTGACACCAAGAAGTGTGAATTTTTATATTTTGCTCGAAAGAATGTAGAGAGCCAATGTGAGGTATATGGTTTAATTTTCAAGTGGGTGCTGGAACAGCAAGGCATGGACTGTATGTAGATAAATTATTAAAGGTGGTAGGAGAAATGAAAGACAATTTCCACTGGCACAAGTTCTGGTAACCAGAGGACACATTCAAGGTGTTTGGTAATAGAAGCAGAGGTGAGATGGGAAACCGTTTTTACACAGCAAGTTATTGTGATCTGGAATGCACTGCCCAAAATGGTGATACAACCAGAATCAACAATATCTTTCAATAGAGACATGGAAGTAAAGCCATTTATGATACTTTGCAGAGAGAACAGGAGAGTCGGATTAATTGGATACGCCTTTGAAGAGTTGGTATAGATACAAGGTCCTGTGCTGTATCTCTCTATGACTCTAAGATAGTTTTATAGCAGGACAAGAGCACCTTGACTAGGGAGGCAAGTACTTCTGGTACAGAGGTCTTCAGCTCTGTTTTTGACATCATTTATTGTAGAAGAAAGAAAAATGAACCAAAGAAATTGGAATTAATATAGCACCAGTCATCACCTCGGGACAATTCAACATATTTCACAGCCAATGAAATGTTTTTGAAGTAGAATCATGACACTTAATTTGTACAAGCCACATCTCAGAAACAGCAGTGAGTGTATTGGTGATGTTGGTTGAGGGATGAATGTTGGAAAGGATTTGATTAGAATCTCCCTGTTCCTTAGGTAGGTCTGTAGAATCAGTGTCTTCTTCTGGCGAGGCAAACATTCCTTGGTTTCATGTATCATTGTCAATCTGACCCTCAGCAGTGCAATGCTGTATCAGTAAGTACAGCTGTGATGCCTAAAGCACTCCTGTTCAATTTTGTAAACTGTTTTGTGAATATTGAAAAGTGCAGTTTGCCGTGAATTTATTCTGTTCTTAAGTCACCTTATTCTTGCAGATGGGCAGCCCTTAGCTATTGGTTAACTTGGTAGGTTTATGTAATTACAACTTTAGAATGGTTTTCCAGACTGCCTGGGTAATATGATCTGAAAGCAGGGGTTGGATAGTGTGGTTCTTGGACTAAGCTAGCCCTGCCCCAAATCCCTTAATGCGTTTTCTTACCACTCTGAGCTGCAACACAAAATACAACACAGGCTGGTGTATTGTCTAATGCTGCATTCTTGGTTCCCCCAAACATTTTTTTTGCCAGTTGGGAAACATGGATTAAATGATGTTGGATGTAGATCTGGAGGGGATCATTGAACATAGAAAGAAATGAACGAATGTGAATGCTTGGGACTTATTTTGACCGAAACACAGTGAAAACCCAGGAACATTTTGCAGCATCCTGACTGACAAATGTGCAGGTATCTCTCCAACAGCTGTCAGTCAAAATATATCCAGCGCAAAGATCTGGAATGGATACAGTGGGAGTTCCGCCAATCGGTGGAGGCGGTGGGCGGGACACTGGGGCGCGGAGCACGCCGGTAGTTGTAGTCCTTCTACACGGGCCCACTTACGTTTCCCAAGGCAGTGCCAAGGGGCCAAAAACTCCAAAAGGGCCGGCTCTGGGAGGCGCTTCAGGCTGCAGTGTGGCTGAAGGGGTGGGGGCAGAGTGTTGACACTTTGTGAAGAGGTGTGTGCCTGTTACGTATTGAGAATGAAGTGCTGAAGCACACAGAGTCCACATTCACTACTTAAGATGTGAGCCACGTTTTGTCAGCTCTCATTACTCTGCTATTATTTGAACTGGGGCGGCTCACGTTTGCTAATGCGTCGCCTCTTTTTATGTTGTTTCATTCTTCTGGGCATTTCATTGCTTCTGCCGTGCGGTGCTGGAAACATATTCACTTCCAACACCCGCAGTGGGGGGATTTCTCACCGAAAAATAACTCTGCAGAATTGAACGTGAAGTTACATATTTTTTTTCCCATTTAAAACTGCAGCAGATGAAATGTCCAGTTCCATTGACTAGAACTGGTTGTTTTGATCGAGAAACGCATGCATGGATATGAGCAGTGCGGATACAGCTTCCACTAAACTGCTGAGTCTCACACAACGGTAAAACAGATTTCAATATTATTTTTAATCTCTGCTTTCATTCTGCCTGTTTGGGAATAAGCGGGCGCCTCGCCACAGATCGCCTTAACATGTTGAATCAGGTTTGCGGTTCCCGAATGTTGCTCGAGGTGCCAAGGCAGACGACCCGAAGGTATTGTCAAAATACTGTCTGCTACTTTGTTATCGATACAGAGAGAGAAATAGCAGCCCTCTGCGCTGAGGAGGAAGCGAGAATTCTGCACTTTTTCCACCATTTCTTCTTGTTCCCTTTCAAACGCGAAACTTTGCTGTTACAGGGTTAAGGGAAATACCGTATTATTTCAAGCAATCAAGGACAAATATTTATTATCTGATGGCAGACAGGTGTTTTATTGTTAAAAAGCAGGCCCACAATCAAAGTGGGCGTAGTGTACTGAAGGCTACTACACTCCATCAATGAACTAACTTGCTTGGTGGGTGAATTGCACGGTTTTATTTCTCTCCAGTGCGGATGTACGGTAATGTACAGTAGACACCAATAGCAAACGCGAACAGTTTGTTTTGAGGTCTCTTTTTAATAGTACGGTATAATCATAACTTTCACTCCGCATTATTCAGAATTTACCCATCCTGGGAATGTTTTATGTCATTCCTACCACCTGTAATTTTCTTAACAATCAATAATAATAATCTCTAAGTAATTTGATTAGGGCTATTATTCAGCATTATGTCTTTGTACACCTAATTGTACCACATTTGCATACTAAACGGTGGCTTGTAATATCTAACGCGCGTTGCAATAAAAAGGAGGGGAGGGTATTCCCCCCTTTGAACGTGAACTTGACAGAGTCCTGTGGACATTTATGTTACAAATCTCTTTATTAGATAACCTTGCTTTTTGAATGGACTGGATCCATTTGATGATTAGACAGATTTTATGAAATATTTTACAAGATGCAGTGTTATTAACATGTTGTTTAACAGTATAACAGTAAGGGATTAATAATGTAATGCTTGAAAAAGGTTTAGCAATTGTTATTTACCATATTTCCATTTCCAGGCTCATTAATGTGCGATACAAATATAAGTTGCTGCTAGTGGAAACTATTTAAATCACTCGTTGTTCGATATTTTTAAAAATCACATGGGAATTTTGTCTAATGCCTAGCTGCATAAAATTCAAATATGTTTTCCCTGACAGGCAAGCTTCATTGAAAAACAGACTCCTTGTTTTTGAAACCTAGCAGGAATTGAGCTCCCCTGATGGGTCAGAGCATAATTACAGTGAGATACAACTAAGCTGTACAGGTCAGGAGGGTCTGGGGTCTGATGTCTGCCCATGCTGTGTAAGCTGCTGCATCTCTGGGTTGGAAATGGGAAATGCTGGCCAACCAGGTTCCCTACTGCTTCCCAGTCAGTGACCTCTGCTGGAAGGCTCTGCACTGATATTTGCTGAAGGTAGCTATGTATATGGCTGTTTATTGAAGAAAGGTTTGACTTTGATTCCCTCCAAGCACACTGAAGGACTGTTGGAACCTATTGAACAATGCTCTGCATAAATCAGTGCTTTCAGGAGAGGGGAGACAAGGGAAGAATGCAAGAGTCAAAAAACTCCATTTGATCACAATGCTTATAGCTTAAATAGTGTTGCAGATGTGAAGCTGATGCCACTTTGAATGTAGTTCAAATGTAATTACCAAATAACAAGTGCTTCTCTAGCTTTTTTCAAATGTTTTATGTTTGCTTAATTCCTGAAGAAGGGCTCATGCCCAAAACGTCGATTCTCCTGCTCCTTGGATGCTGCCTGACCTGCTGCACTTTTCCAGCAACACATTTTCAGCTGTTTGCTTAATTAGTATTGTTCAGACAAGGATGACAGTTATAGTTATGTGCAGTTATTTCAGCGCCTTCTCTCGTCCCTCCCTCAAAATGTTCAAAACCATATACTCGGTTTTGATATCATTCATTGCTCGTGCTTACATAGTTGGACCACATTCTCCTTGTTCCACCACTGTCATTCTCCCTGCCAAGATATTGGTGGAACAAATGAGCATTTCTGCATTGATCCCTCTCTCAGTGAAGCATTGTTCATGTCAGTGCAGCCTGCAGAAAAGGGCATCATTCCAGCAGCCACATAAGGTTTTAGGAACACAGCAGAAGGGGGTTTTTCCTTTGGCAGACAAAGAGAGACACCTTATTGTACCAGCAACCTTTTTGTAGCATCTATCCATATCTGCCGATAAAACCGGGGATTTCCTTTTTAAACGGGGCCTGAGATTTACTCAGAATTGCACTTAATGATAAAAAAAACTGCAGCGCATGAATCTTCTGCTTTCTCATCCAACTCAAGAAGCACAAAATCTTCATATAAAATTCCTTTCGTTTATCAGCTGTCATTGTGCAGATATCATTAACCTTCACAGTTCACCTCAGTGTTGCAGGAGACTGCAATTGCAAACACTTGGGAGGCTGCTTCTGCTGAAAGCGTTCAGGTTTGTTGACATTTTTATTGCCAAGTTGGCCACTCTTAATGTGCCTGTGAGTGGACTGCCTGACAAACTGTCAGTCCAGTTGCCCAGTGCGTCTTAATCAGCAACATAGTGGTTAACATTTGCAAATGTTATCAAGCTCGGAGTGAGACTTGAAGCGGCAGTGCAAAATGTAGCCAGCACTTTGGATTCAATCAGTTCAAACTTTTAAAAGCAACAAATTTAAAAAGGTGGGAGGTGGGGGAATGAATAATTTAATTCTAATACAAATACAAGGGGAGGAAATGAGTTACTATTAATGACCAAGTATTCAATCTTTTTAAGTCTCTCTGACTTACGTTGTTAGGCGATTGCATAGGACACAATGTTTTTTGAACTGAAGGAAAGGACCACAATTAGCTGCTCCTTCCAGAAGCTTCAAGAAGCAGAGTAGTATCACCTTTCTGGAAGTTAATTGAAGCAAAACAGGGCAGCTAACAAGTTGGCTAAAGTAGGTTATGTACACATCAGCCAAACCAGCTCACTGCGGGCTCCCATTTCCCAAGATAAGATTCTCAAATGAAATTACTATTGAGCAGAATCCTCGAAACCTTTATCAATACATTAATGACATTATACTTAATTGAATCACTGGTTTACATCTAAAGCCACACACGATCCAGATTGGTCCTTTCTTTGGAGGGTGGGGGGGGGGTTAATTATGCAGCAAAACGCAGCAACTGATGCTGTTTTCAGGAAAAGCCTCATTGCTTTCGCTTCCGAGACCATGCCATGAGTGAACTGCTTGTGCTGTACCAGCTGGCAATGAGCAATTTTGCATGAGAGGTCTGGTGGCATTGGATTTATTTCACTGATGAAGTGTTTCTCTTCCAGCTCTGCCTCTGAAGATCTGGGCTGCCGGCGTGGGGAATTCAGCAGGAAGCACTATGGTTCTGTGGAACTGGTAAGGCGAGAGGTTTCACCGTGACCGAGAATGACAATTGATTAAAAAGGATGGAAAAGTTTATTTGCCGAAATGCTGCTCTTTATTGCATATAGTGTCCGATTAATTTCAATGCAAAATGGAATTATTGCATGAACAATTTTTCCATTGACTTTATGGCTGTGAAATCAGAAAACAAACGATGTGAATTTGCAAGCCTAGATGGAGAGATTATGTTTAGTTATGTTTTATAAATCAAAATATTAAACATTTGGTCTTTGCTAGTGTCACTTGCAAATTCAGAGCTAGATTTGAACAGTTAATGAGATGTCATGAAAAACACACAATAAGCTGCAGGGCAGTCACAGTACAATATATTTTGCATCCTAGTCAACCTTATGCAAACTCATGGATTTTCATATAAACTGTTGATATAATATCAACCCTTTGCATTGATGAAGTTGAGCTGTTTTCAGAGGTTGGTTGGAAGATATTGCTAAATAACAGCAGTTCATAATTGGTGGGATATAGCAAAGGAAGTCACAATTTGAGGAGCAGAATTTGTACAGTGCCTTTATTCTCAGAGTTCAGTCTTGTTCTCTTCCTGTGTTGTGGATTGGTTCCTCTCTTCTTCCTGTCCTTGTTTGACTAAAACAGAGGTTTTGAACTTAAAAAACTAAGATACATTGCCAGTTTTGGTGTATACTTGATAGTTGCAGATATGCATAAAAGAATTAACTAGTGGTGGAGGCTGGGACAATTGCAACATTTAAGAGGCATTTGGATTGGTATATGAACAGGAAGGGTTTGGAGGGATATGGGCCGGGTGCTGGCAGGTGGGACTAGATTGGGGTGGGATATCTGGTCGACATGGACAGGTTGGACCGAAGGGTCTGTTTCCGTGCTGTACATCTCTATGACTCTATGGCTTGAATTCAGCAAGTGTTGGATTAGTGATAGAAAACATCCAGTTCAAACATGTAACTCTCTGTGGTGGAGTCTTCCTAGATGTTGCATCTCCATTCCAATGGACAAGATATGTGGACTCAGACTGAAAATTGTCATTTTTTTTATAGTTTCAGTTTTCTTGCTTCAGTTAATACTGTCATCTTTCAAAATTCCAATATCTGTCTTCAACCAATAAATTAAAAATAATATTTGACACAAGAAACTTCATAGTATTTGTTGCAAGCAATTGTGTGATTATTTATAAAGCACTAAACACAAATAACTAAAGTTGCAGGGATGAAAACAGAATAGACTGCAAGCAAAAGTATTAGTTTAAATAGCAAACCTCTCAAAGATTCGTGATTTAGTGCTGCAGCATCATAAAGAGTTATAAATTATGATGATTATCAACATTGCATGAATTGCGCTTAACCTTTCTTATAAAATATGACGGCCATATTTTCCCCTTTGCTGGCTTTTGTGGACGTGCATAAACAACAGTCCATTAGCTGGGGAAGGTGCCAATATTCTGAGGATGGCTCCTGTTCAAAAGTGATTTTGGGAAAATTAACAAAAATGGTAAGAGCTTGTTTCTTGCTGGGGCCTTGGTTGAAAAGTCAATCACAAGCAATTAATACCAAATTACATAGTGCTCGAGGTGTAAGGAGCAAGGCACAACACCAGACTTTCCAATTGGTGGCAGGGAATCAAAGGGAGGGTCAATTCCAGCTGACCTTCCTATCTCCGTTGCTTATCTTCTGGAATGTGGATTTTTAATGGGGCTCTGATCTCAATGCTTTGCCACCTAATTAGTGGCTGGTGCGGGGAGGGAGAACACCCAGGGAAGATCCCCTCGGTTCAGATTGCCAAACTTTGCTGTGTGTTCTTAAAAAAAAGTAAGTGGATCTTCATCTCTCTGGGCAGTTCGAGAACTAAAACCTGGAATGCGGTTGCAAGAGATGTGTTCTCAACATTTAATTGCTGCTCAGTAGAATGCTTTTGTCCAAACTTGCATTTTTTCCGATCAAACAAAACTATTTCAGCTCTTGGTATCGACCGCACGGGGCTGGTCAGACCCCTGGCAGCTGCCCACCTGAATGAAAGGCTCAGAAAGTGCCCTTTTTGTAACTTCTGAATGACCTCAACACGACAACTTAGCCAGGTGGGCAATTTCACTTTCCTAGCCGACTCCACCTCTTAAATTCTTCACGAACGCAAGTAGAGCCAGGAATGGAGACAGCTATCCAGCACACAGGGGATTTGTGCCTTTCATTTAGCCCGTTTGCCTCTCACAAATGATGAGAAAATCTGACCCATGGCATTATTTATCTGGATTAATGGGAGGATTCAGAGGCAGCACCACAGTGGCAACGGAAGTGAATGCTCCTCAAAGTATGAATCCATACATGCCAGCCCTCACTATCCACCTGATTCCTGCAGCTTCCTGCTCTGAATGCTATCTATATTATATGGCAACAGCAGCCACTTATTGCCAAAGCTCCTTTTGGATCGCAGTGTGGAAATAGGTAGACTATAAAGTTGGGTGGCAGCACTGAAACAAAAATAAATTTCATTTATAAACCACCTTTAAACTTCCAACACTGACCTGGAAGAGGAACGACGCTGCTATTTGAAGTTTTACGCTAGGATGGAGAGAAGTGATCAAAAACTAACCCATGGGATGCACGTTCAGCTGGCTTTACAAGGTAGGAAACACAGAGGTCCTGAGGTGAAGCTGTAAGGAATCAGATCTTGACAGTGGGAAAAGCCTGCAATCTAAGATGAAATAAAGGAAGGGCCGAGGTGATGTGGCCCCAGTTAGAGGATACTCAGAACCACAGAAGTATTATGCCACAGAAGAGGCCATTCAGCCCATAATGTCTGCACCAGCTCCTCAAATGAGCATCATTGCCAATGTCCAGCTTTGCCCCCATAATCTTTCACGCAGTTTCTCTGCAAATAATCATCCAGTGCCCTATTTGAATACCTCAATTGAACCTGCCACCACCTTTGATCCAGGAAGTGAAAACATTTTATCACACCTCACCCTCACCTTTCTTTTGGAAATCACTTTAAGTCGATGCCCTCTCATGTTTTGAAATCTGCAGGACGGTCACTGGACTCAAAACATTGCCTCTCCTTTCTCTGCACAGATGCTGCCAAACCTGCTGAATTTCTCAATTTCTATTTTTGACTTAGATTTCCTCTCACAAGCAGGATTACCTTCCCCATATCGAGTCCATTGAGAGATTTCGAAAACATCTAACAAATGTCCTGTCAGCCTTCTGCTCTCCAAGGAGAACATTCCCAACTTTTTCAACCAATTCTCATCTCTAGCTTTCTTGGAACTATACCTATATATCAATCCTGTACTCTCTCCAATGCCTTCACATCCTTCTTTGCCCACACTGAATGTCCAGGAATACTACACCTGAGAATCTCCAGGAATACTGCATGGGAGAATCACCAGCAATACTGCACGGGGGAATGTCCAGCAATACTGCACGGGGGAACGTCCTGCAATACGGCACGGGGGAACGTCCTGCAATACGGCACGGGGGAACGTCCTGCAATACCGCACGGGGGAACGTCCAGCAATACGGCACGGGGGAACGTCCAGCAATACGGCACGGGGGAACGTCCAGCAATACGGCACGGGGGAACGTCCAGCATTACGGCACGGGGGAACGTCCAGCAATACGGCACGGGGGAACGTCCAGCATTACGGCACGGGGGAACGTCCAGCAATACGGCACGGGGGAACGTCCAGCAATACAGCACGGGGGGAATGTCGCAGGACAAGGTTGCAGAGTAAATGTGGATCAAAGCAGTCAGTGAATTTTGGTGATCGGGGATTAATGTGATTCATGCGGGAGAAAATGATATGTGAGTAGAATGTGACATTGCAAATGATGATGACAAAGGAGCTTCAGATTGTTTAGAGTTTGTAGAGTATGCAGTCCTGACGTCATGGAATCAGCTCGAGAGAAGTTGTGTTCAAGCTGACAGTGATGACAGTTTGGGTTGGAGACCAAGCTGGAGGATGTTCCAAGGCCAAGTCTTTACCATGCCTATAATGAACAGATAATTGAACTCTCAAATGTTACTATTGTATGAGTGGAATTCAGTATGAATGAGCAGAGGTGGAGAATGCTGGACTCCATCAAAACAGTGCTGGAATTCCTGCCAGTGCACTTGTTCTTCCCAATATTCCAACTCATCTACAGCAATGTCACGTGGGCAGGAGAGAAGCGAACCTCCAACTAAGAACATCCTGTCTCCACTTTTTTAGAGGAGAAGAAATGCTGAAGCTCCGCAAAGCTGGTGTGAGACATGTGTCTGGAAATGAATTTAGAATAGCCTTTTGTCAACAGCAGAAAGATTCAAAGGCTATTTTTGGCTGAAAGTGTAAAATTCTGAAGTATTAAGAGAATTTTATCATTGAGAATGTCTTCTTTTAGTAATAACCAGTAACTTTAGTAATATACAAAAAATTCAACACTATTTTAAATGTGGAAGAATTCCAGTTAAAATACAAAGAGAAGGCTGGTTGTTAAGTTTCAAATTCCAGAGAGATTAACTGTCTGATAAGGAATTGATTTTATAAGGAAACGAATATAACAATATGCCTCTCCATGAACTGGGAGATTTAGCAAAGTTTAAACTTCATTATATTGAAACTGTTTCCTCCTCTGAATGCATTATTCACTACTAATATTAACATTCTATTAATTTTTATCTTTCATTTGGAATTCTTACTTTTAGAAATGTGGCATTGACATATTGGAACAATTGAACATGCGATACGAGGCAATATGTTACTTTGTGACATGTTTTCATTAATCAAATGGTTGTAGCTATGTCCAAGTCAGTTTGGGATTTTCTCAGTTTATCCTGTGTCATTTTGCAAAATATTCTGTATTCTACAATACCAACAAGACTTTACCATTTATGTTGGCCATATGGATTGCCAAATGCTTGAAAAAGTAGGGTATGTTTAACTTTACTTTTAAAATTCTCACCATGCACATAAAGAAAAAAATTATGCCGTTTGGTAAATTGATCATAAATAACTCAAAAGAACCTTCTATATTGTCTGTAAAGGAAGTTACTCATCATCAGACTCTGTCCCACTCTCAGGGTGAGTCTGTCAGTGGCTGTACAGGCCAATACGGCTACTACAAGCTCTGTTCCACTTGGGGCAGGTGGTGGTCATGGGTAGGGATGGGTTGGGCATTGCTATGGCTATCGCTGCTTTTTCCCGGCTTCTGTTTTTTCCCGACGGCAAGTCTTGAGGTGCTCAGCGCCTTCCCAGATGCTCCTCCTCCACTTTGGACAGTCTTAGGCCGGTGCCTGCAGGAATGTCGCACTTCCCCAATGATGCCTTGAGGGCTTGCTCTGACCACCAGGGGCCCTCCTACCATTTTGGAGCTTGGAGTAGAGCACCTGTTTGGAGAGTCTCGTGTCAGTCATGCGGACGATATTCCAGACCATTGCAGCTGATCGAGGGGTGGGTTCAGTGCCTCCATGCTGGGGATGTTGGCCTGGTCAAGGGAGCTGGTATTGATATGTCCTTCTTCCCAGCAGAGTCACAGGATCTTGCACAGGCAGTACTGGTGGTACTGTTACAGTGCCTTGAGATGCCTGCTGTAGACAGCCCACATCTTAGAGCCTTATAAGCAGTCTGGAAACCAGCACAGCTCTGTAAAACATGACCTTGGTTTCGGATCTGATGTTGTTGCCCTTGAACACCCTTGTCCTCAGGTAGCCTAAGGCCGCGCTAACAATCTGGAGGCAGTGCTGGATCTCTTCATCAACAGCTGCTTTGGCCGACAGGACTCTCCCGAGGTATTGGAAGTGGTTTGTGTTCTCTAAGGCCTCTCCGTGGACCTTAATGACCAGGGTTGGCTACACAATTCCAGGTCAGGTTTGTGGAGGACCTTCATCTTGCTCTGAAATGCTTCTGTGAAGATGGTGACAGTGGTCTGGAGTACATCCTCTGAGATTGCACACACACAGCTCAATGACACTGGTTGGGGTGACTTTGGTTTTGGATTGAAGGTGGTGGACGTTGAATAATTTCCCACAGGCCCTGTAGGCTAGCCCCAATCCAGCAGGGAGCTTGACGGTTGTGAGATGAAACACCAGCGAGGTAGATCGAGAACAGCGTTGGGGCAATGACCCCTCCCTGCGTGACACCAGTCTGTATGGGGAATGGATCAGTGGGGGAGCCATTTGTCATTATCATGATTTCCATGTCATTGTGGAGCAGGCAAAGGATGGGGACAAACTTCATGGTGTGACCAAAGCAGAGAAGGATGTTTCATAATGCTTCCCGATTGATGATGTCAAAGGCCTTTGTAAGGTCGAAGGCATCCATGTACTAGGGGAGGTTCTTTTCTCTGCATTTCTCTTGTAGCTGTTGGGCAGTGAAAATCACATCCATTGTGCCCCTCCATGACCAAAAGCCACACTGAGACTCCGGGGGGAATTCCTTATCCACAAGGAAGAGCCGGACCTTAATGATGACTTTCCCGACGGTTGACAGCAGGGAGATTTCCCTGTAGTTACCACAGTTGGACGTGGCCCCTTTTCTGAAAATACTAACGACTGTGGCATCTCAGAGCTCTCCTGGGATACTCTCCTCCTTCCAGATAAAGCAATAAGGGTGTGTCGCTGCACTGGGAGCTCTGTGTCTCTGCATTTCAATGCCTCAGCGGGGAGACCCTCTGCTCCAGCAGCTTGTTGTTCTTAAACTGACGGACGGCCTTCTCTACTTCATGTGGAGCTGGGGCGTTGCTGAGTCCGTGGCGTGTACTGTGCTGTGGTGTGGGATGCCTTCTAGCACGCTTGGATTGCCAACAAAGCCCTGCTTGACGAGGTCCCTGAAGCAACTGGGGACAAAGTACAGTGCTGTTTCTGGAAATAAGCTGTTAGCTCTGAAGGACAATGTTGATTTGCTGCATATGAAAGGACTCTACCACCTCAATGCTCTTGTGAATAGATATGGATTAATTTTGTGGGATAGAAAGTTTCTAACTTATGTTAAGAAACTGCTGTCAATGATTGAATAGAGAAATGAACAGGGTGAAGCAGGTTTCAATTTTCTGCTTAATTGTGAGATCAAGTCTTACACTATTTTGGCATCAATGTATTTTTGATATTGAGACATTTGATTATGTCTAAGTGGAAAAATATTCAGAGACAATGAATATTTGGATAAATGAGAGCTAAAAGATGGAAAATCAGAATAAATTGTTACATTTTATCAATGTAAATATGCTACAAAGACCTTGTTGGGAGTGATAAATAATGACTCTTGTGCAGCAGTTTTTTTCAGCTCCTCTTCTGTCTTTGAAATAACAAAAACCTAAAACATGGAGGTTAAGCAGAGAATTGGAATAATATGTGTGCAGGTGTACAGTTTTTAACAGCTAACATGGTGTATTGGTATTTCCCAGTCATTACTTCACCTTAAACCAGAAGCTGATCGATATTGCAGTATGTGTAAGGATTACGGCTTGAACTCAACTTTAATGAATAACCGTGCTACGAATTTGAAGTTTGTACTTTGGGATAACGCTGTTTTATGCTGATGCAGATGAGATAGAATTCCTTATTTTCCTCCTTGGAGGAGTGCCAAAGAGATTACAGCAATCAACATTTGAGGCTGCTTTTACTAAACTAAATTAGAAGGAAGATATAACATATTTGTAACAAGATCTATTGGGACACTGCACGCTTCTGTCTACTTGTAATGGCATGAGTATATAACTGAACAGCTATCTATTTTACTGATGGGTTATATTACTTTACATGTTGCACATGTGTGACAGTGGTAGACCTTTCTAAACCATTTAAATCTATTAAAGTAAATGTAACAGATATGTCAAGGGAGGCTATATCTTGCATATTATTTGATGCTAAAGTTGCTCAGATGTCAAGACGTTGAGGTAGGAATTAGCTGAGTGTGGCATCAAAGCTGCAGGTGAAATGAAAGACCACAGAATTCAAGGGGAGAATTCTACACTGATGAGGGTCACAGCTATCACAACAGAAGATGGTTGTGATTGTGCAAGCCAATCACCACAGCCCAGGACATCAGTGAAGGGCCAGGACCACTCAGCTCCTGACATCATTACAGTCTTGGTTCACACATGAGCATAAGTCCCAGAGGTGACGTGAAAGTGGCTGCCCATGTACCAAGGCTACATTTGACTCAATGTGGCATCATGGAGCCCTAGTGAAACTGGAGCCTGTGGAAATCAGGAGGAAGACTCTTTGCTGATTGGAGCCATACCAGGCGCAAATGAAGGTTGTTGTGGTGGTTGGAGGTCAGTCATCTCAGCTCTAGGGACATCTCTGCAGAAGTTCCTCAGGGAAGTGTCCTTGGTCCAGCCATCTTCAGCTGCTTCCTCAATGACATTCTCTCCATCATAAGGTCAGAAGTGGAATGTTTGGCGATGACTGCACGACATTCGGTACCATTGTGACTCCCCATCTTCAACAATCACTCCTTTCACTGCTGATCTATCATGTACCACCTACAAAATGCAATACAGCTATTTGTCCTGGTTCTTTCTAAAGTACCTGACAAACACATGACCTCTCCTACCAGGAAGAAGTGAGGAGGACTTCTCAGGGTCACATGGGTTGGGTGTGCCTTTGACATGTCTGGCATCTAGGTCAACACCTAGGATTGTCTGTTTTTGTGTTTTCTGATCTCTTTCACCACGGAGAAGTCTGATTTCACAAAGTAACTTGCCAGAGGGCAGTTAGAGTTCAATCTCTTCGTAGTGGGACCAGTTTACTGGACTTAAGTTCAATTTTCCAATTGATAGTGCTGGGATCTGAATGTTTGATCAATGAGCTCTTTATGACCCGTGTATGCTTGGCTGTGTGCCTCTTTTAACAATTGTGTAGTGCAACAAACCTGCCACAGGCAGCAATCAGAAGTTTGAGAGAACATTGTTCTTGCTGTCCGGTTTGCTGGTCTCTGTATTTGTGGGCCCACTCATTGTAAACCCCAAACACCAGGAGTGGAAGTGAATGGAATCCAGTGGAACATTTCAATATTGTCCAAAAGCATTTTGAGGCAGACCAGGCAGCTTATATCTCATTGGATTGAGCTTCACCTCCTCTACATTGAGCAATTGTCTGCGCAACTTCCATTTCGGACTATTATTTGATTTTGTTATGGCTTACATTTTGTATGACAGGTAATCTTATGTATTTCCCTTCTTTAAACTTGTTATTGTTTTCATTTTTTGATCAGGCTTTTCTCTAAAGACAAGCTTTTGGTTTTTCTATATTTCCTGTTTGCCCACTGCCTTAGGAATGAAAGCTTTGTGGGAAACCCATGAAAATAAGTTGAACTGTCATTGGACAATTCATTTGTATGGGTGTTATTTCTCCTTTCTGCTGTGGGAATCTATAATTCTTGTTGCTTTTTGGAGCTGTTTTCCTCCCTGTTGTTATGACAAGACCCGACCCCCTCAAAGTATTTTAAGAAGCTAGCCTAGACCCTAACCTCTTATTTTATGGGTAGATGTGAAATGCTGTGTTCCAGATGCAATATGACTGGTCAAACCACTTGACGTTAAGCAAAACATAATTTATTTAAGCACTATAATTAAAATAGCAAACTAAAGAAAGACAAACTTAGAATGACTTAACTCTATTGGAAAATTTAACAGACTAATAGTTACAGTAACTATTACGAGTCGACTGTTTCAATATAGTAACATCCCATAAATACACCGCTTGACAAAAAGACAAACTCAGACACAGATTCTTGCATGCAGTTCTCCAATGCAGGAAGTAAAACCATCAAGAGAAAATTCAGAGAGAGTAGCAGCTACGAGACATTCACTGAAGCGTCCAACATTTTGGAGACCCCAATTGCTTCTGCTTAAACCTAAACCTAAAAACTAGAGAACTTGGTCTGTGAGAGCTGGCCCATCCACCTGCTTTCATTGTTCCAACTTCAAAACAACCCCAAGGCCTTACAGATTGTTTACTTTCCTGAAGACAGCTTGCCATCTCTGCCTTACGATCTCTTTTCTAAAATAAATCAGGATAGAATAACCTTTCATCACCACACTGTGTTTCTTATGTGTTCCACTCTCCTCTTCCTTTACTATCCTTATCACTTTCACCTTCTTGGTCTTCACACTTCCCAAACCAATTTGCTGAGCAAAAGTGAGGATTGCAGATGCTGGAAACCAGAATCTAGATCAGAGTGGTGCTGGAAAAGCACAGCAGGTCAGGCAGCATCCGAGGAGCAGGAAATTGACGTTTCGGGCAAAAGCCCTTCAATCAGGAATTTGCTGCTGACCAGATCTTGACTTCATGGGCAGCTTGGCACACGAATGCTGTATTAGCAACATTGTTTGAAAATACACAAACTGTTCTATTGTGGACTGTTGCCAGCACCCTTTTGTGCAATTACCTGGCGTAGGTTCACAGTCCCTCATTGTTATTGTAATTGTGCGTAACTTCAGTCTGCTGCATTGTATTAGAATAAATGCTGAATCAATATTTTTGCGAATTAAATAGAGCAGGTTATGGGTTAGAGACTTACTAAATGTAATGGGAAGGAAAATATACAAGAGATTTAAATGAGGACAAACACTTAGAGTCAAATTGGTGGGATATTTCAGTCGTGATTTCTATTATAAGCTTGTGGTAGAGAAAGAAATGAAACTAAAGATATTGCATTCATTGACAGACCTAATGACCTTCACAAGATTGTTCCCAAATGGCCTACTGTTGAGGAGAGATTCGGATGAGTTCCTCCTTATGATGGTCTTGTTAAATAATAAGGTTGCTTTTGAGAAGGTAACATCGATAGCTACTTTTAAGGGATGCATCCTGGATTAATCAGTTAAAATGTTGTGGATTTGTCCAGTGTCCTAGATGAGCCAACTTCTACATTTTGATTCTCTCCTGCAAGGAACCAGTGCATCCGGGAGAAAGTGCATCCTGTAAAATTACGTTTCCTTTGATTTAAACAAAACACTGAAGATGGAACCTGACAGTATCAAGATAATTGTGAAACTTTATGCACCAAATATTAAATATATTTAGAAGAGCTACATCACATAAATGTTGTCCAGTGCAGGCCCAGTGATCGGGTTGGACTCTGACTTATAGCTGGAGTGTTTCGGATGCACAAAGTGACTAACCACCTGATGAAGGAGCGGCGCTCCGAAATCTAATGCTTCCAAATAAACCTGTTGGATTATAACCTGGTTTTTAACTAAATTTTGAAGGAATTTCTTTCACAAACTGTGAACCTGTCAAAGGAGTGTCAACATGTAACCACCAATAGTGGTGGCATTTAAAGACAGCATTGGATGTATTAGTTAATAGCGTACTACATGATGTATGAGGCTAATCAGTAACAGCTATTTGAATATGTCGCCATCACTGACGTTGAGTTACTGGATATCACATTTGCAAGTTAAGTTGGCGTACGTACCACTATTTAATCAAATGCATTCAGTTTGTGCTGTCATTGTTGTTAATATATTCTGGTTACTGCTTCAAAGTGAGGTGATTGATCGGGTCCTTTTTCCCATCATCTGTTTTGCGAACACAATATCTTTGTTGTGAGATTGTATTTCCAGTGTTGTATATCTCTATGTTTGGACTAATTGAATACATGAAAGTGACCAAAGATATTAAAATAAATTAAATTGGTTAGTTAAAGTGAATGAATGAAAGTTTCATTTAAAGAACTCTCATCCCCACTGACCCATAGTATTTATACCAACTGCTAATATTCATTGAAAGCCATCATGGTGGAACAATGGAGTATATAGGCAAAGCATACCCCATAAAACTATTAATTTTATCTGTCAGATTTGTGATTCCTTTCATTACAGTGGACTGAACTAATAAGAACATAAGAACTCAGAGCAGGAGCAAGTCCTCTGGCCCCTCAAGCCCGCTCTGCAATTCAATACGATCATGGCTGATCCTTTCATGGACTCAGCTCCCCCTTCCCCTTCCGATCACCATAACCCTTAATTCCTTTACTATTCAAAAATCTATCTACCTTTGCATTAAAATCATTTAACAAGGTAGCCTCAACTGCTTCACTGGGCAGTCAATTCCACAGATTCACAACCCTTTGGGTAAAAATGTTCCTCCTCAGCTCAGTCCGAAATCTGCTCTCCCTTATTTGGAGGCTATGCCCCCAGTTCTACTTTCACTCACCAGTGGACCAACCTCCCGACTTCCACCTTATCTATTCCCTCCATAGTTTTATATGTTTCTATCAGATTATCCCCTCATTTTTCTCACCAGTTCTCTTCAAACTGAGACCCTTGAATGAAACCAACTAATTGGTGAAAGGATGAAAGTGGTTCAGGAAGCTCTCAGATCCACACAAGTGGCTTGGGCCATTTCACTCCTGTTTTACTTGACATTTGTCTGTGAAAGTGATTTCCTTAATTGGTGTCTTATGTAATTCTTTTTTTGGAGTCCAAATTCTCATTAAAAGGTCCATGACAAAAGTTCCCACAAAAGTACAAATGGAGATGGTTATATAGTAGACCAACTTACAATGGCACAGAACAAGATGTTCACCATGTTGTGCGATGAAGCCAAGGTTTGTGTTTGGTGGAGAAGGTGTGGTTACCTTGTCTGAGATGGCTATTGCACTTTTAATGCCAAACTCCAAATCATTGCCAGTTTGCTTGTCAGTTTGCAGTGAATTGAAGTTAAAGAGAGAGGGCAGAGTTACTTACTGTAGAGTTTACAAGAATCGCAGGATGGGACCTTACAGAAAGTAGGATTTCATGGAGAGTGGTTCCAGTGAAAGACAAAGATTGTTCCAGTGTGACATAAGAATAAGTTCTCTGTGAAATAATGAAGAGATGTGAAATGAATTCAAATATCCCAGGGCTACTCCAGTGAGTGTCTTAATTTATACCGATGAAGTCTTACCTTTATGGTACAGAATGTGCCACAAAGCATTTTTAAAATATTGGCACTGAGCTACTCCAGTGGAGAATTGCCTGAGCATCAAAACTTACAGCACAGATTCTGAGCACTATCTCAGTGAAACGTTTTGCTCTTGAAAGTGTCAAATCAAAGCACAAGATGTTCACCATAATGTATAAACTGTGTTTAATTTATATGATGAAGCCAAAGTTTGTGTTCAGCGGAGAAGGTGTGGTTACCTTGTCTGAGATGGCTATTGCACTTCTAATGCCAAACTCCAAATGGTTGCCAATTTGCTTGTCAGTTTGCAGAGAACTGCCTGAGCATCAAGACTTACAGCTCATATTCTGAGCACTATCTCAGTGAAACGTTTTGCTCTTGAAAGTGTCAAATCAATGTGTAGATCTGCTCTGTCTGACACTGAGGCTCAAGATTCTGTCACAGAATTAGAAACAGGTTTCAGTAAAAGACTGCAACTCCATGCATGTTTGAACTTGTGTGGATAGGTGTGCCTGACTGCACCTTATCACTGCAGGAGTAATTTTAAATTACAGGGAGAACATCACAAGTTATAAATAATATGTTTCTTTTATCAAAATTGACTGAGCTTTGATTATTATTAGTTGTTGGGATAATTGCAATTTTTGTAACATAGTAACTATTAATAAATTAAAGAACTGGGAAGTGGAGTTTTGTTGACAGAATTTTAGGACCAAAGTTCCCACAGGGTACACTGAAAATACCTCTGCCATTCGACCTGGTATTTTAGTTAATTTAAGATCTCTTATCATAGTGGAGTGTGAAAGACTGCTGATGTTGTACTGTCGGTACTGTGCTTGATGCAAATAGAACAATGTCCCAGGAGCTGCCTCGGGCAGTGGGTTGGGTTGGGTGGGGAGTTTTTGGATCACTCACCCAGAATCCAGCATGTCCTGTGAAAGGACAATAAATCTTGCACTTCTTTATTCATTCATGGGAGATGGGGCATCACTAGTAAAGTCAGAGTTTGTTGTGCATCCTTAATTGCCCTTGAGAAGGTCATGGTGAGGTGCCTCTTGAACATGCTGCAGTCTGTATCTTGGCAGCACACCCATAGTGCAGACAGGGAAAGTGTTCGCCCAGAGGTGAGAATAGTGATATAGTTATAAAGCGGAGTGAGTTTTATTTTCTTGGGATTTGAAAGATGGAGCTCTGCGTTTCTAGCTTAGGGAGAATCATTTGGAAAATAGGTTGGACATGCTGCATCTCCCAAAGGCAACATGGTTTCCTGACCAAGAGCTCCAGAGCACAGTTCTGATGTGTGAACCCTTGCTGTTCACAGTGGGGCAGCTTTGGGAAACAGTGCCACCGTTCCCAAAACCAGTTGTAAGAGGGTGACCCTCCTTCAGGGTCCCATATCTACAATCCAATAAATAGTTATGAACAGCGAAGATTCATTTTTTTATAAAGGTGGGGAGGAAGGAGTACTTTGAACAAAATGTATTTCCCACCCCGTTCTGAAGAAGGGTCACTGGACCCAGAAAGTTATCTCTGATTTCTCTTCGCAAATTCTGATATTTTCAAGCAGCTTCTGTTTTTGTTTCGTATTTCCCATGCCACCTTCTTTCTCCTTCATTACATTGACCCAAGGTACCCAATGAAAAATGATGGTGTGGTGAGTCAGTGCGTTGTGGCAATGCTGTAACATGGTATGCAAGCACATTATGCTGATGAATCAGAGCGCTAAAGTGGACGGGTGTTTGTTATCAGTGGTGCACGGTTGTGATGTATGTATGACTGGAGACAAATGGTCACATTGAAAGTGAAATGGAGTGGTGCAGTGGATTCACAGATTGTGCCAAAGAAGCACAATGGAGTGATAGTGCAGGATCTTAGTGAGGTTTGAGAAGATTTATACTTCAGGCTGAGGTTCTAGATGTAGGTTTGCTCGCTGAGCTGGAAGGTTCATGTTCAGACATTTCGTCACCATACTAGGCTTCGTCTGGAGGCTCACTGAAGATGTTACCTAGTATATGGTCACATATGGTTACCTAGTACAGGATCTTCTTCTGTTGAGCTGTGCGAGCTGAGCTGGTGGATGTAACTCTCAAAATGCTGAAACTTTGACCTCCTCTCACACCACCCAGATTAGGAGGTGAGTAGAGGCTATTTTCCTCTGGGAGAGACAGCCGAGTTTGCTGTTGGTACCGAGCACCTGAGTTCACAGTGACTTTGTCAAAGGTCAGGGAGCTATTGGTCCATTGGCTCTTTCAATTCCAGACCAATGATGGGGAGATCCAAGTAGGGACCAGAAAGTAAGAAAGTTAAAATAATGAGAACTATCAAATTGACTGAAAACACAAGAGCAATTAAATAGATTGATAATTGGGGTTGACCCACTTACCCTTTTGTTAACAATTGTAATTTATTTTCTGCTGCGTTTTATATGACAACAGGGTGGAAGTGATTTGTCAGTGAGCAGGAGTTTCAGATTCCAGTGGCAGGATTCATTATTAAAAGGAAACTAAAAATTTTAGAATTCACTTGGAGACAGCAAGGAAATGGCATAAAATCCCAAAGTGTTGCAAGATGTGATTGGATGTAGGGATGGGAGCCAATTACTGGAAAATGGGACTAGGTGAGATTGGGATTTCTGGTCAGCACAAATGAGTTGGACTGAAGGGTCTGTTTCCATGCTGTTTGTCACTAATATTTATATGGAAGTCCGGCCTGATAATGAGAGTCTGAAATAAAAGCAAAAGCGACTGATCTTTTAATTGCTGATGGGTGAAGAGGAGCAACAGTTGGCAATGTTTGACAAGCCTCCAATTCCGTGGGGGTTATTGTTCATTCCATGAGACAGAGCTGCATGAAGGCTGATACCTCACACTATGGTGAACCAATCCAGGCTCCAGTGTAAACAGCAAAGCTGGAGGAAAGTGCTGCGCTTAAAGAATGCTTTAAAGCCTTTTCCATAAATTGGAAGAATTGTATTTGAAAAACAAAAAGCAAATTTAGATGTTGGGGTGGCATGGGGGGATAATTGTGAAATGGTGAGGATTTGTGCCCTCAGCCAACAACATCAGCCTTCACTTTTCAACCAGTCTCAGGATGGGGATCAGAAACAGACATTGCTGGACAGACTCAGCAGGTCTGCAGAGAGAGAAAAACAGAGTTAATGCTTTGGGTCCAGTGACCCTTCTGCAGAACGGAAGTTCTTTATCTTTCCCAGGATGTGAATGTTGCTGGTAAAGGGGGGAATTCTCACTGACCACTGGGTGTCCTTGATGTAGTGATAAACCTTCTTTCTTGGAGTGAGTTCAATCAACTGGATGACTGACTAGGTCACTTCAGAGGTAGTTAAGAGTCAACCATATTGGTGTTGGACTGGAGTCACATATAGACTGATCTGGGAAATGGATGGCAGATTTCCTTCACTAAAAGATAGAAGTGAACCATTTAACCTTTTAGGGCCGTCTAACAGCTGTGTGGTCACGTTTATCCACACCAGTATCATATTTATAGAATTATAGAACCTTAACTTCATATTCTTAAAGTGCTGTAATGGGATTTGAAACTGATCTTGGGTTGCTAGCTCAAGACTATGTATTAGTATCCCAGCAACTTCATCATGGTGTTACTATCCCCAGATGCTTTGAGAGGCAGGAGACAGAGAACTAAAAGACTGTAATGGTGCTGTACAACTCTTGCTTTTGCTACTTACTTCTTGACTTTATACTTGATCATCACTCTGTGCAAAACAGCTGGGCATTGTTGGAGAGCAAACCTGTTGCCTGCACTTGTCCAACATTGGTTGCATTCCTTTACACAGCTTGAGGAAGTCCCGAGTCAGACCTTCTTGGAATCTGCAGATTACACACAAGTGACAGCTCCAAACAACAGTGTAGCTATATTGGCCTCAACTTTACAGATTGATCATTTGTCAGCTCTTTATTCTAATTGCTGCCCTTCCCTCCCTCACCCTCCAACTCTACAACAGATAGTTTGCTTTAAGTTAGAATTTTCCTTGTATGTTTTGCATTAACCAGTCCATTTCAGAATGTGTTGCAACGACTATTCCCCAAATTCTAGGTTCTCAAAGGAACAGGTCAAACAGCTGTCAGATATCCATGAGGTGATAGTATTTACTATCTGTGCAGCTTTTGGGGATCAGCCTTTTCAGACTGACAGGGATTTGTTGACAATCATATTAACATGGAGAAAGCTGTACCTTGTCTGTATGAGCTGGGAGCTCAATGATGTTGTTGAAATAAAATCAGTCAGAGGTTTTGAAAGCTCCTTGTGACAGACCAAGTATAAAGGAATTCTGGTCACATATTGTAGGATAAGAAAATGTAAAGGATGTTTAATGTCACGGTAGAGACCTGAGGGCAATATAGACTAAAGGGTTCGTATTTTGCTTGAAAAAGGTTTGTCTACACAATCATTTGGAAGTGATATAAGATTATATGAAGTTATGGACCAGACCAGACCCCTCAAAATATTTTAAGAAGGTACCCTTGACCCTAACTTTTTCTTATTTTTAAAGGCAAATGTGTAATGTCTGTTCCTAATGCAATATTAACTCGTCAAACTACTCTGTGTTGAGCAAAGTACAGTTTATTTAAACTCTAGTCAAAATACAACCAAAGAAAGAGGAATTTAGAATAACTTAACACTATTGGAACCTTTAATAGAAAAATAGATACAGTACCCGTTACTAATTCACTGCTCTAATATAGTAGCATGCCATAAACATACCCCTAGGCAAAAAGGAAAATTCAGATACAGATGCAGTTCTCCCCTTCAGGGGAAAAAAAGCACCATTCAGAGAACCTTCAGAGAGAGTAGCAGCCAGGACATATTCACTACAGCCTCCAACTCTGTTGGGACTCCAATAGCTTCTGCTTAGTGCTAAACCCAAAAACGCAGAAATCCTGATCTGTGAGAGGCGGCCAAACTCATTCAGGCTGTTTAAAAGGCCTACCAAGCTGTTCACTCTAGTGGCTCTGGTAGACTGCTCAGGACCTCTGTCTCACAACTGCTCTTTTAAAAAAGGACAAAATAACCTCTGAAAGTGACAGCATCGTCACAATAATTAAAAGGAGCTGGTATTTTTCAGGAGCTTCCTAGTGGAGGTGACGTCTCCATCCACACATACTTAGCTTTTTGTTATGTTTGCATAAAGTTTCATGTTTGCTGACCTCAATATTTACCAACCCCTACCCTGGACTGGACCTTAGCAAAATAGTGGACGTTTCAATTTGCATTATCCAATGGATGTCTCCTTCCGTTATCCAAAACAACGTAAAGCAGCTCAATACTTTCCCAGGTATTTCATGGCTCTTGATTTACCTTGTGATGGTTTTGGAACAGGTATAACTTCTGACTTGTTCATAGTGAACAGCGCAACGTGAAGGAAGTTATTCTATTTTCATTGTATGGGTTGAATGGCATATCTCAACTTGGACACCAGGAAAACGTCTTGTTCTTCACTGAGAGACTACCGTTGGGTCTTGTATATTCATTGGCGCAAGCAGATGGGATTCAGTTCAACACTTCTTTTGATGATTTTTGATGATGTGATCCTCCAACACGAAACACTTAGAATCAACCCTGAGGCAGAGGCAAGAAGCAAACAGCCAAACTGACATTCAGGATTTCACCTGATTAATTGATCTGCTGCCTAAGTTAGTGCGGAAAATGAAAATTTGTGGTGAGGGTAAGCACCAAAATAATCATAAAGGAGCAGTCTATTCTGCCCTTCTAACTTGTTCTGCCATTCAATACTTGATCTCTATCCTAACCCAAATCACCCCCCCCATGACTTCATTCCCTTTAATATGTATTGCTCGCAAAAATATTTTGATCTCGGGTTTAAGATTGTTAATTAATAAGAATCTTTTTGTTGTGGGAGGGAATGTCATACTTGTACCACTGTTTGAAGGGAGAACGGTTTCCTAATTTCTGTCTCCAAATGACCTGGCTCTCATTTGAAGATTGTGGCCTGTTATTCCTCAGACAACCCTCACCAGTTTCTATCCGGTTCCTCAACCAATTCATTTCAAAAGCCCCCAAATTCTCAACCAAATCAATGTAGCCTTCTATTTCACAGCCAACACAGGTCTGTTTTGTGTAATTTCTTCTCACAGTCTAAACTCTGAAGTTCTGATAACTTTCTGGAGAATCTGTGCTGCACTCCTTCCAAGGTCATGATATCCATTCTAAAAGAAATACCCTAGAGCTATACACAGTTCCTCAAATCTGGTCAAACCAGGGCTTTGTATAGTTGTAGCTAAACTTTCTCCCCATTGCATGTATTTTTTTAGACAGAAGGACGAATACTCTATTTATTACATATTAAATCTCTATGGCCCTCTTACTAAGTATTCACCATCTACATAATACTCCAATATGTATGTTTTGGCTCAGAATCGATGATTTCATATTTACCTGCATTGCATTCCATCTATCATAGTTTTGCTCAATCACTTAATCCATTGTACTGCAAATCATTATGTCAGCAGTAAACTTGAAATTTAGATTTATAGCTGTCTATTGTGAAATGTAACTTGTTGGCAAATGCAGTGAATGGATGATGTGGAACACCAGCTGTTACTTCCTTACAGTTCAAATCCATAGCCATAATCTTGATTTTGAATCTTCTCCTGCACAACCAAATCTCCTAATCAGGGCCACTGTTGGGGTATCCAGCCAAAGGCAAGATGTATTGTGGGAGGAGTGGGATGTTTTGAGTCAACTGCTTGAGTTTTGAGTTCACTGAGCACGCATTTTGCTCTAAACAGCAATACCAATAAAGTTTGTGACTTAAAGTGTGTGAGCCTTGAAATGTAATGGGCAATACAGCATGTGTCTAATTCTGTCTAGTATTTTAATCAGTATATAAATTGATCCTAAACAAATAACCATGGCAAAACGAGAAAGTAACCAATGTCTCGCTGGCTACATATCACAGTTGTAGCTCTGGTGCTTATTGTGTTGTCCAATTGGGGAGATTGTGCTTTGATGTTCAGTAGGAAAATTCTGAGGATTCACATTGTGCTGTTGCTCTGTCACCATTACTTTTGTACATTTTGCAGTGCGTGCTGCTAACTTGCTGCCAATTAAGCTTTCTTCTGCATTTAGTTCTCCAGGATGTTAATAGGCTGAGGCTTTACTGAGTGGGGGGTTTATTAAATGTCTAACACTTTATTTAATAGCTCTCCTGAACTTACTGCAAAGTGATGCTTTGATGCTGTTGTATGCCAGTAATACTGTGAATAATGGTTTTGGATGGTGAATAAATTGGCTGGGCTTGTTGAAATTATAATTCTAGAACTGCAGCTATGTGCATTTTCTGCAGATCGTTTAATATGGTGCAATAACATCTGGCAAGGCGTTTAATTGTCAAAGATCTATCTCAAAAGGCAACTTGCAACAAAATTGTGTTGCGAGAGACTAAGCAAGTTCAGACCTTGATGCAAGTGAAATGATGTTGAACTTGCGGAGGGTGAGACTTAATGCATTTCTTGGCTCTTTATTATCTCCTGAAGCAGCCACTAAGATTATTTAAAATGTACACTTGATTCCAATAGTATTTCTGAAAGATTAAATTGGCACCATTTCCTTAATTAATGACATGACTCTCCTATTGAAGATGTGTAGGTGGTGCTGAATTAAAATTCATCAGTGATTATGATTATGATTGTCATTTTCTGCAGGGAAGTAATTTAACTTTGTTATGGTACAGAACAAACAAAATTACCTGACCATCAACTGGGATTTTGTGAAATTTTTGACAATTGCATTGGATCTCTGTGAGTGGACTATATACTTATTTGGGTTTATTTGGTAGCACCAAGCACCATAGACATTAGATAGCAAAGAAAGGGCTTTCTATTCTTCCCTCAAAGTCCCTCAGCCTTCAAGCTCAGAAGAGCACCCATTGCTGCAGCACAGTAGTTGTCTTCCTGCTTCTGAATGAGTAGTGCCCATTCTTCATGGATTGGCTGCAATGATATTAAAAATTCTGCCTTCTGAAATTAAAAATCCAGCATCTGCTGTGAATTGTCCCATGATTGTTCAGTTGTCCTCTCTTAATTACTGCAACAAATTCCTTGTTGTGCAGTTGCATGTTTAATTCAAGATGTAGTGGATAAGAGATGATAATATTGAGGCAGTACATGACATAGAAGCCCCGATTCTCCTCAATACCGATAAAAGCTGCTGCAAACCACTTGATAAAATGACATACGTTTCTTCCCATGTGCCAAACAGAAGTTCCTGCTTTGCAGAGAATTGGCTCAGTGCTGCTATTTATAGCTCACTATTTAATGCACTCACTGTAAATCCTTGTCATGCTATTTTAATTTGTTCATCCATTTGTTTTAAAAGTAAACCTGAAGCAAGCAGTAAGGGATTGAAGTAAAAAGCTTGCTGTGCTATGCTTCTGAAAGGATTAATGGGCATTTGCAAAATGTGGGGGTAAGAGCTGGTGTTTGCATGTTTAGGCCGTGCTATATTCCACACATTGAAAAGCTCATGCATATCAGCGTAGAAGATTGTCAAAAACTGAATTCCATGTCAAACCAGGATCAAGGAGCTGTACACAAGTCGTTCCACATTGTGATTGTAGTGACTGGAGCCAGGTGGATCTTATTGCCTGAGTTCCCTGATTGGGGTTGTTAATCTGTGCCAATCAGGGAGCCCTGGCTGACAGATATATACAGGGGATTCAGAATCTCCTCAGTTCAGGGACTGACTCCAAGCTGGCTGGCCATAGCCAGTGTATTGTATACATATAAACAAAAGGTGACTTGGCGATAGGATATCACCCTGTGTGCAGTGATTTCAGTGATTATTCAGAAAGGATGGATATTAGAATAGATATAGAATCCCTACAGTGTGGAAACAGTCCCTTCAGCCCAACAAGTCCACACTGACCCTCCGAAGAGTAACCCACCCAGACCCATTCCCCTGTTGCTCTACATTTACCCCAGACTAATACATCTAACCTATATATCCCTGGACACTATGGGCAATTTAGCATGACCAATTCACCTAACCTGCACATCTTTGGATTGTGGCAGGAAATTGGAGCACCCACAGGAAACATGGGGTGAACGTGCAAACTCCACACAGACGGTTGCTTGAGGCAGGAATCGAGCCCGGGTCCCTGGGCACTGTGAGCCAGCAGTGCTAACCACTGAGCCACTGTGCCACCCCTGGATGTTGTAACCATTGTGCTGGACATGCTCCTCCTTATGGAGAAAGTGAGGACTGCAGATGCTGGAGATCAGAGCTGAAAATATGTTGCTGGAAAAGCGCAGCAGGTCAGGCAGCATCCAAGGAGCAGGAGAATCGACATTTCAGGCATCAGGGCTTATTCCCGAAACGTCGATTCTCCTGCTCCTTGGATGCTGCCTGACCTGCTGCGCTTTTCCAGCAACACATTTTCATTCTCCTCCTTATCCAGACCACTTCCACCACCTTGTGAAATGAGACCATGATTCTTTGGTCGGTTGCCAGGTTATGCAACATGATGTTGTATACTCTGTGGCAGTTCAGCCTTCATTCGCCATCATTCCTGGATCAACTTTCTCCTTGGTGCTAGCTATTTCACCCTCGATTGTTTCAGTCTCTGTTGCACTGACCTGCTCTACCTACAGCTACCAATGGTCCCATTTTATCCTGTGGGATCATCTTAAACCAATATCGGTCATCCATCCTGTGGCTCTGCCTCTACCTTGCATTCCTTCATTTTACTTTGGACCCAGGCCACCTGGGTTTGGGATTTTGTGTCTGAGATTGCTGTTCTCAAAGTGTCGTCTCAGCAGGTCTCCACACAGAGAAAAACATCTCGCAGATCAACCCAGAGCAAGTGACTCACTCTCCCCAAAGATCAAATGACTCTCACATTGAGTCAAGGATGCAATGTAGAGGTTAGCAACTTTCACCAGGCAGGTTACAGAGAGAGACGCATGAGAGTTTCACGAAATCACGGAGGCAGTTGTTAAAATTCATCAGATTACTCAATGAAGCACATCAGCGAGCTTCCTGTTGCTAACGTGTAAGTTGAGGAAAAGTTTCTTCGGTCATGATGTGGTCCTGTAGAATTCTCGATCTCCAAAAGCTATTGAGACCAATTCACTGAATATATTTAAGAAAGAAATAGATTTGTAGAGACTAGAGGTATCAATAGGAATGGGTAGAGTGTGGCAGCATTGAGATAGAAGATCAGCCATCATCATATTGAATGGCAGTAAAGCCTATTTTCTATATTTTCATGTTTACAAATCACATTCAAGTGCACAGAGACAAATCTCCAGACACTCCAGTACCACTGACAGAACCAATCGGAAATAAAAATGATGTCTTTCTCACTTCAATGCACACTATATACAAATATAGATCATTCCCCCAAACCGAAACGCAAACTCTCACAAAATAAGAACTGCTGTAAATCAGAAACAAAAGTAGAAATTGCTGGTAAAGCTCAGCATTTGTGGAGAGAAGTCAGAGTTAATATTTCGGTTCCGGTGACCCTTCCTCAGAAGTCTTCCTCTCACACAGTAATGTGTTTCAAACCTTCATCACTGAAGGAGTTGTGGGTATTCAGTCAGTGTGTATATTCAAGTCAACAGCTCAACAAGATTTTTGAATGCTAAGAATTATGGGATATTGTGGGAACTTAGATCAGGTAAAAGATTGGTCATGATCTTATTAAATGGCACGTAAGGCTCAAGGGGCTGAATTCTGATGGTCTCATGCAGTGAATTCAGCAGCGTCACCGCACCCGAATGAAGTGAATCCAACTGCCGACTGCCCTAAACCTCTCATATTTAACTTTATGCCTGTGCCTGTCATTTTTCAGTTTGCCATGAAGGAACAGAATGGTATCAGTGGAACCAAGTACCAGAGATTGTTAGAAAAATGTTAGGGCTGGTAATTTGGCAGAGCTGGTTGAATTAATAAAGTACTGCTATTAAAAATGAAATAGGGCAAAATGGTTCACAGATCTGCAGTGTTGGAAAAAGAATTAGAGCCAAAGGGATGTAAGTATGTGACATGAAAAGTGCTTTCAAAAATTACAGCATCGACTGTAGATAACACATGTTTAACTTTTGATGTAATCATCTGATGGAAGGATCATTGTTTATTTGAAATACAGTGGTATCGCACCAAAGAATCTGCAGTGTCAGTCCTCGGGGGTCACATTTCATTATGTATTAGATGAGGATAGCCAGTGCCTACTGCATTTTCGAGCTTTCAAGGCACCTTCGGTTTGTCTCTGCTTTTCTGCTAGGAACGATGGTGAGAAGAAATTGAGTTTTATTACAACGTGACTGCAACAAACAATGAGTGTGAACCTGTTCCTGTGGCCAGGGATGTCCTGGATGCTGCTGGAGGCTTTTGAACTATCATCACGACAGGATTCCCTGCTTACAGCTGGATACTCACATGTCCTTAGATTATTTTCATTTGTGCGATTATCTCATTTGTAACAAGTGCCTCCCTGCACGATGGTCTGAAACCCAATGGCCTTCATCCCACACAAAGTGTTTTATGTATTGTCAGATTAAGTGTTGCCATTCAATACCTGTTTGAAGTCTGTAAAGTTACTGGGAAACAGCATTGCTTAAGAGTTAAGAGTAACAGCATTTGCCAAAGCTCATGTAAAATCACCTTCGGTTCTGACAAAGCCATTCACTCAAAATCAGAAACCACTCAAAAATCTAGAGATTGTTCTATCTTCCACCTTGCTAGTAGATGCATGATACAGGAAATTTTCCACTGATGCAGAGCTTCAATAAGTTGAAGAATAGAAATTGATAAATTGGAGAAGTTGGAGCTGTTTTCCATGGAAAAGAGAGTTTTGAGTGAGGATTTGATAGAGCTTTTCAAAATCATGAGGGTTCTGAAGAGGCTAGATAGACCACAAAACTGTTCCCATTGGTGGAAAGATTGAGAACAAACGGTCATAGATTTAAGGCAATAGGCAAAACAAACAATAGAAGTTGTAGTGATTGTAATGAGGTCAGCCAGGTGGACCTTGGAATGTAAGTTCCCTGATTAGGGCTGTTGACCTGGTCCAATCAGGGAGCCTCGGCTGACAGGTATAAACTGGCCATAAACAGGTCCAGGCAGCAGGCCATTAGGGGTGACAGCCTGCCCCTCTTCCACGGTTATGTTAGAGCCTGGGTGTCTCTGGAAAAGGAGCACGCGGTGTCCACCAACACCCTGGAGTTGTTCAGGGAGAGGTGGGCGCCGCAGAGAGTGGAGTGTATTATTTCCCTGTCCAATGCTATTTTGACTTAACCCCTGCCCTCCCTTCACTGTTTGACCATGCAGCAAAATAAAGATAAACAGAAGTGTCCAACTCTACTTTGATTTAACCCCTGCCCTCCCCTTCACTGTTTGATCATGCAGTGTTGCCCTTTGATGTGAAGGGCACTGCTTGTCACTGGCCACTCGGGTGTTTCCTATCTTCATGGTGGTGGAAATTGAATAAAGATTCGTGCACCTTGTGTCTCTCACTGTGTCTCACACCTGCACAACATGGGTGCTGGGGACAAAATAAGCACTACTGCAGTTAGGCGGGAGTGTGGGAGTAATAGAAGATAAAAGCAGGAGTGTCAGTAGTTCTGTTCACTCTAGGTCAGTGTCATGTACTCTACACCTGTAAGTAAAGGGTGACTTGGTGACGGGATACTGGCCTTTGTGAAATTATTTCAGAGGTACCAGGTGAAACATTTCCAGACTGTGAGTGGTCAAGACCTGGAATGTGCCGTGTGAGAAACAGGAGAGGCCCATGTGCTTGAGGCATTTAAGAGGGATTTAGATTATTTAGGAAGGAAGGATATTCAGGATTATGGAAAAATGGTGGGACAATGGCACTATGCAGACACAGTGGGCTGGATGGCCTCAATACTCAAGAAAGGAATTGAGGGTCATGCGGAAAAGGCAGGAAACTGAGGTTGAGGATTATCAGATTAGCCATGATCTCATTGAATGATGAAGCAGACTCGACGGGCTGAATGGCCTACTTCTGCACGTACGTATTCTGCTCTTATTACCTGTGCTGTAACCATTGTGTGCTTTTGTCAAAGATGGAACGCATCCCTTTGAGTGATCACTGTCGTTTTAAAGCCTTTGTTTCTGTTGTCGATGCTGAGGGAAGAGCTTTGGTGGGCCAAAGTGATCAGGGAACTTTGCTAAGATGTGTCGTAGCAATGCAGCACCTTGCCTGTTCATCAGTTCTCACTCAGATCATCGAGCAACCGGCCGACACAGACTTGGCTCCAACACACCTTTCACACACAAACGCTGACGTATACAAGGATTTTAAAAAACATGCCGTGAAGTCTGAGGGACTGCTTACTCCATCACATTTACCATATTCAAATGTTCCAAACCACGGTACAGCTGCCGCCTGCTCACACTGTTTCGGAGATTGCTGACTTTCAGTCAGTAGTCTCTCAAAGAGGACGCTGAGCAGCTGGCTCAAGTCGCTCCAGTTCCTCTTCGCCCTTGTTGCTTCCTTTTCTGTTTTCCTCTCTCATTTCCTGTCACTTCTTCTCGCTTTCCTTCTCAGTTTCGGTCTAAGTGCTCCAGCTGTGCTTGCAGTTTGTCAGGGAAACTGCAATGGTCCGCCCATTGGCTGGAGAGACTGTGAGTGGCGTCCAATCAGGGGTCTCAATGTGAGGCCAATGCCAGGAGCCTGAGGTAGGATGGCAGCTCACCTGGGTTTGAACGTAGAGAATTCAAGTTCCATTCTAGGGCCTTGAACTCCTCATTTGCATTGCGAATGAACAAAATACTAAGCACAGAGAATGCTGGATAAACTCTGCAGCTCTGGCAGCATCTGTGGAGAAGAGGAAGCAGTGTTAACGTTTCACATCCGGAATAACTTCTTCAGCTTAACTGAGAACGGAGGACTCAATGGATGGAAGCCCTGTCTTTCGAGATGGCTATCCCAGCTTGGAATAGACAGTAGGTTAGTTAGAGATGGCGCTTCCAGGTGGAGATGCCTCCTCTCTCTTCAAATGTTTCATATGTTGAATGTAAACAGATGGCGTTTGTAGCCAGGTAAATGGTGTGAGGGTGGCAGGCAGTGGGAGATGCCCCTCTATAGTGAGACCCCCTGGCTACTCCTTCAGCCCCTCCTCCAACGTTGTCAGACAGGGCCTCTGGGCCACTTGCCACAGCCTGGCCCCATCTCCCCTCCACCAAATCCCAGCCCTGCAAACCTGGTTCGGGGCCAGGAGCAAGGCACACACCAACCAGCACCACTAATTGTGGTTCCTCCTTACACTGGAAAGGGCCTAAGATTTGTCTCCAAAGCTTTGAAGACAGAATGTACACATGAGAGCTCAGCAGTGCAGTCAGCCAGACAAGTTCAGAATTAGGCAGGAGGCAAGTGGCACAAAGATGCAGAGAATGTGGTCAAAATGAAGTGGTTTGAGAACCGTTGATGTGGCTGGAGGGACAGATCCTATGGAGCCTGAAGCTTTGTGCGTTAGGAAAAAAATGCATCTCTTGGCCAGTTTGTGGCATGTTTGCCTTTACTGTATCTGCTTAAGTTCGATTTTTGTGGCAGCAGAATTAAAGCTTAATGGGGATAACCTTGAATGAGCTAGTGTTGCCCTTTGGCATTCTGGAGGGTATCTGATTGTGTAGCTAATTGCATTTGGGCACACATCAGACTTCCATTCTTCAAGTCCATTCCTTCCCAACACAAGGACAATACGAACAACAATGTCCAAAGTTATATCCAATGAGGTTTTTGAATGATTGTGAAATAAAATTAATTGTTTTTATGTTTGCCATAACTTCACCATCTAAGCTTGAGTTGAGAACCCAATCAATAAGATTGGAAGTTTGGCAAAGCAGTATTCCGATTGAGGGTTTGTCAACAGATTTCCAATAATAAATAAGAGCTACATTGTACTGAACAACTTGCTAAAAAACACTATTTCTTTTTGGCAGGTTTCCAGGGAATGTGGTATTGGCTGTGTTTGCACTCAATGCCAACAGTATATGCAGAGTCCTGTTTGTGGTCGGTTAATCCTGATTTTGGGGGCATTCTTATATCAGAGTGAGTGGAATGTATTGATCAAAATTCAGATTTCAAAAAACAGATGTCAGATCTTTCATTGTGACAGTTTACCTCGCGTACTGTATTGAATAATCTTTAAATGAGATTCAGGTTGAAAATACTGGATATACTTGACAACATTTGTGTAAAAATATGTTGTCACTTCCAGATTTTCTTTTCCCAAATTACAATCCTTCTGTCTTCCTTAGTCGGTGCCTTTCCCATCCTCAGGGTTTACTGTGATGTTATAAAGCAGACTAAATACTTCTGAAATGTAGCCATCATGTCAATGTAGGAAACACAGCAATTTGCATATGGCAAGGTCTCCGCAAAGAAATGTGTGATGGCAGCGTGGAAAGCTTATTCATTGATGTTGGTTGAGGGATAAATATTGGCCAGGAAACTTGGGGCAGGGAACATGCTACACTTCTTCAGATAACACCTCATGATGTTATATGTCCATCTGACAGGACAGAAGGTTTAATATCTCAACAAGAATTATGTGAATTCCCTGGAGGCATTTGATAAAGTCCCTCTCTGTGAGCTAAAGCTGAATCCATTGGATTTGAAGGCACATGACTGACCTGGCTCAGAAACTGTCTGAGTGACAGAAGACAGGGAGTAGGGTAATGGACAGATATTCCAACAGATGGAGAGTGAGGGACAGTGTCCTGCAACGGTCTGCATTGGAGCCTCAACTATTCACTGTATTTACCACTGACTTAGATATCAGGATAAAAAGCCACATGATAGACAAGCAGAAGGCTGGAAGAACACAGCAAGCCAGGCTTCCTGTATTCTTCCAGCTCCCTGCTTATCTACCTTGGATTCCAGCATCTGCAGTATTTTTGTCTCTTAAAAAGCTACATGAGTAAACTTGTTGACATTTACAAAAAGCTGCATATCTTTCTGTCAATTGAAATTGGAACATAACATGACAAAGAGTTATTGATGTATTGAGTAAATGGATTTCTCTGTAGACAAATGTGAGACCATCTACTTTGGGCCTAATAAGGACAGAAAAGGATATTTATTAAACAATGAAATGCTGAAACAGGAGAAGTCCAAAACAAGTGGCCAAGTACATAGATTAGTAAATATCATGAATAATTACAGAAAGAAAAGTCAAAAAAGCAAATGAAATACTGGTCTTTGTTTCTCAAAGACTAGAATAAAAAGGGTTAGCTGTGCTTCAACTATCCAAAGTCCTGGTTAGATCACATCCGGAGTCACTATGAACAGTTCCAGTTGCCTCACATTAGGAAGGATACGTTGGCCTAGGAGGGAGTGCAGTGTAGGTTTATCACAATGTTTCTGGAGTCCAAGGATTTTTTTAAAATCATTCATGAGATGTGTATATTTCCTGTCACTACCTGCCCAATGCCAACTACATGAGTGAGCCTGGAGTTGCATCTAGGCCTGATCAGGTAAGGACAGCAGATTTCCTTCCTTTAAAGTGCATTAGTGAACCAGATAGATTGTTTGATAATGGTTACATGATACAAGTCACTATAGTCCTACTGAGCCATACAGCTGATCTCTTATTGGAGCAAGAAGACTGGTAGTAGTTTTAACTGCAGGTTATCAAACCAGTGTGGGAATTGAACCCACACTGTTAGCATTGACCCTGCATTGCAAACCAGCTGTCCTGCCAACTGAGCTAACTGCCCCTATTATTTTCTTATCTCAGTTTCATCATTGCCATGAGGAGATTTGAACCCTTTTCCCCAAACCTGAGCCAGGGGCTCTGGAGTACTTATCCAGTGATATTACCATTGCAGCACCATGTCCCTGAACTTTTAGAAGTTTGTAGTTTTTAAGATTTTAAGGGGAACAGCTGAAATAGTTAGGGAGGAAATAATTCCTCTGATAGGGGCGTCTTAGGAACAGGAGAATAGTTTAAAATGTAAGCCCAGTCTTTCAAGTGTGAATTTAGGAAACCCATCTCCACTCTCTTCCTTAAGTGGTAATTTGATGCTAGATAAATTGTCAACTTTATATCTGGGATTGCTAGATTCTTATTAATCAAAGAGGTGTGGAATTAGACTGGAGACCAGTAATGTTCTTGTTGAATGGTAGAGCAGATGTTCCTGTTCCCATATTCCCATATTCCCACCCACTGGCACTCCAATGATATCTGGAACTGTGCTAGAGTTACAGTGCATCCTGGGCCCTACTACTTCCTGACAGAGTGTTCTGATGTATTAACATCCATCACCGAGGTAAACAATTATACTCTTCCAAACTTTCTTCATAGACCAAGACCTAAAGGAAGAGCATTCTGATCAGCAGGTATCACATTGTCTATCCTCAGTAATTCATTGCTTGCTTACTGCTTTGAAGCACAAAGGGTGCTGCAGCGCCAACATTGTGACAGCAGCAATGGCCTGACTAACTCTAGCAATAATGCATGTTTGACCTCATTAAATTATACATTATTCATTGGCTCAGCCGACACTTGAAAAGCTAACACCTTCTCTTCACTATCAAGATGAAGATCAAATATTTATGAAGGATATTTAAGCTGAGGTGATTCTTTGTTGTGCATCGTGACCCATTTTGTGAATTAACTGGTTTAGTGACTTGGATTGGGAGAAGCAGTAAGACAACTGTTAGTATCTCCATCAGTGATGACAACGTCTCTTACGTTTGGCTTAATGTTGAGTTAAATTTAGTTTAACTCAGTATATCTTCAAAGAAAGTGAAAAGGTTGAGAAATCTCACATGAGTGTGGAGCACAATTTGGCCATGCCCTGCAAATGTGCCTCGTAATTACAGATGGTCACAGCCCCATTAAGGGCTGACATCTCTCAGCTGTTTTTGTTTTAAGAAATGGACTTGGAATGGCTGTGTACTGTGTACAGATATCAGACACCTCAGTCCTTTGGAGCCCAGCCATTCAAATGGTGAAATTCGAGCACAGGAGTTCCACCCCTTTTCCATATGAAAGTATAATTTCATAGAGGATAATTGGGACAAATGCAGATAAAAGGTATCAGACTGTTATTGTGATGCAATATCTGATGTCTAGCCATTGTGTAGCAGTGTTTGAGAAGATCGTCACTATTGATTTCAATATCTTGACAATTGCTATGATTTGTTTAGCTTTTTAATTCACAGCTCAGTTGGGTGAGGGTACGTTGCAATCCACTGGGGTTTGTGCACAAAGTCCATATGATTTTATAAATGCTTGCATTTTCTGGGTTCTTGGGGTGCAGAGGTAGTATCCCTACCTGTGAGGTGGGAGGCCTGGGTTCAAGTCCCACCTGTTCCAGAGGTGCATAATAACATCTTTGAACAGATTGATGAAAAAAATAAACCTAAAAATGTATAAATACCAAGGAGTTATGTAGCCCACTGTGTTTGCTGATAGCTTTCCATTCGAGAGACCTGAATTTGAATGCAGCGCAGACTAATGCAATCAAAGTATTCCCTGTCTCACATAAGGGTTTTATGTGAAATGATTTTTGAGGATTAAACTGTCAACACATTAGTTCAACTCACTGCAATATTAGTCATGTTGCTTCAAGAAACCAGAGGATGACTGGTATAGGGAAGCAGAAACATTCACCTTTTTGCAGGAGAGAATGTTGCTCCCAAGTTTGGGATAAGGGGTGTTCGGCCAAAACAGCCTGGCTTCCTTCTTGCCAAGCAGGGTCTGATATGGCAGAGTTAGTGTTCATCTTTTTAAAAATCGGTTCATTGGATGTAGGTGATACTGGTTGGGCCAGCGTTTATTGTCCATCCTTCAGTACCTTTGAGAGAGGGTGGTGCTGAGCTGCCTTCTTGAACCACTGCAGTCAACATGCTACAGTGCTGTATGGAAGGCAGTGCCAGGATTTTGATTGCTCGTTGTGATTGTTATTAAAGCAATTGGTTGACTTGCTTGGTTATAATTGTGCATCCCCTGAAACATGTAACTCTGTTTCTCTTCCTCCGACCGGCTGAGTATTTGCAGCACTTTCTGTTCTCTGTTGGCACTAATTGGTGCCAAAACTCTGCCAATGATGTATGTTGAATGTTTTACTGGGTTGAAGGTGTGGCTTAAATCCAAGTTGTTGCTGCTGATTTACAAGCTGAGAAGAACCCTTTAGTATAATGTTCTTCTCAGGCAACCACCCGGGATTCAAACATTTAAATGTTTTCATGAAGAAATTGGATATAGTTCTCAGGGCTAAAGGGGTCAAAGGGTATGTGTCGAAACAGGGTACTGTTAGGATGATTAGCCATGATCCTATTGAATGGGGGAGCAGGTTCGAAGGACTGAATGGCCTACACGTGCTCCTGTTTTCTATGTTTCTCTGATTGAGAATGATTTGCTTCAACTTTGAGCTGCTGGGTCTTGAGGTGGCTGAGAAATCAAATGGGTGATCTGCAGACTCCACCAAATGTTGGTCAGCCAATCCTCAGGTAGACAGATCTCGTTGTAGCATTGTGCTCTCCTTCTGAGACCTTGTCTCTGCTTCCAGTGCTATCCCATAAAAAAATGTCCTCAGTTTAGTGAACTACTAATGAATACTTGGCATCTTGAATTCATCGCACAATCTGTGACTGACACAGAAGGAATCTAACAGTTGTTGTGTCTCACTGGGTTAATAAGCTGGAAATTGCACCTCACTATTCCTGGAGTTACCACAAACAGAAATAGATTGAATCAAATTATCCAAAGCCTCCAATTTACCTGACTGATAAACTCAATCAAAAGAAAACACTCACCAACTTCTGTACTTAACCAAAAAAAAGCTGTTTACCAATTACCGTTGGCAATTAGGAAATATGAGTTGCTTCCATAACTCTACAAAGTAAACACCATCCCTTCTTACATTCCTCTCTTCAGAAGCTCAGGGACACACAAAGATAGATGAAACATGGATATTAAGTGAAGAAATAGAAAAGGGACCAGGGAAAGACAGTTGAACAGCACCAGTCTGGACCACTGCATTCAATGAATTGCTTCTTTTGGTGTCTTCCAGTTCCTTAGTTCTTTGCCATTGACATAAGGTTGTTGACCCTTGCTTTCCTTCAATGGTTAAGAATTTGTCTATTCACTGTCTTTGAAGTTGCCCTTTTCCTCCTTTTTATGGGAGGTTTGCAGAGAAAATTGAGTGGAATACAGCCAGTTAATACTGGAGATTTTCGAGGACCCCCACACACGCACAGGAGAGAGGGAGAGAGACTGTGAGACACGGAGAGAGATTTGTTTTGATGCTTTTTCTTTGGAGGTAGTACTCTGCTGTATTGGCCCCTACACAAGCCATAGTCACCTGGTCAAAAGCCAATCAGAACGCTGTTGTCGAGCAGAGTTCCTGTAGTTCAGAAGCCATCGGCTGTGTAGTGTCTGCTCCCACTTTTCAGAGAAAATGTAATGTTGGATTCAACTCACAATGTGCTCCAGTAAACTTGATTGTAAAAACCACAGCCATCTCTCTGTGCAGTTCCCTTAGTTTTGTCCGTGATCTTAAAATAAAAGAAATAAGAAGATATGTGACAGGACCTTCTCAGGGCAATGTAGGCTATGGCAAGATGAGTGGCAGGATCAGGCAAGATGTTCTGAGAGGCCCATCCTAATGTTGAGACTATCTTGTCATGTCTGCTCTGCTTTTCTCAAGTGCGTGGTGTGATTCTGACTGGGCTGCGGTGAGTTTCCAAATGACACTCATTATTGCTTATTAAATGCCTTGTTCTCACCCCACATCCATGGGTATTGGCATCTGACATGTGCCAGCCCCTGTGAACTGTGTGAGCATCTCCGATTCACTTACAGAATGCTTCTGCCCTACATACCCCATCTCGGGGTAGAACAGCAACTCTCAATCATCATAGCAGAGCAGCAAGGACACTGTGTCCTCCGAGACACGCACCCAGCTCATGGAGTGTACCAGGCTGTGTGTCTGGGCTTTTCGCTCACTCTCATAGCTCTCAGCTGCTCTGTGGATGCTCACGGCATTCCTGTTTTGTGTTGCATCACCTTATTTGTGCTTTACCCCTTAGCCAGAGACACAAGGCTTACATTACTTTTATCGCCTTGTCATGCCATGTGATACAGACACAAAGCCAGGAAGCTTGCACAGTTGTGGTTTTCCAGACCTCAGTCCAGTCATGTAGGATAGCCTTTGCTCAGGGCATGCTGACACATACTGTCCATGGACTGCTTGGGGCTCTAAGCTGGGTAACAACCTCAGACCAGCCGGCATGGTTTGGCGTTGTGGTCTCTGCTGCTTGTCCTGGGGGGTATATCATCCTGTAGAGCAGGATGACCAGGCACCATTCCCACAAAGCAGGGCAAGGATTTTCCCCTGTCTGCCATGTCCAAGGCAAATGGCAGGGACTATACAGGGCAGCTCCGGACTGACAGCACTTGGCTGGCTGCGCACTGGCCTTTCAATATGGCTGTGCTGGTAATTCTGGGCCGTCTGCTGAGAGGTGAGTTGCTCTGAGAATGGCTGGTGGAAACATGGGGCATGGAAATCAGATATCAGACTCACCATAAGGGCTGACACGCTAATTAACATGACATGTCGGGTAAGATACAACGAGAAAACTCACACAGCCTTATGGTAAGATTTATTCCATTGAACTCAGCTTGTACTTGGCCAAAACACTTTAAGATTCAGCCCAGGGGCTTTACACAGTTGACATAGCTCTGGAGAAACAAGTGAATGGTCCCTGCAGTCACACTGTTCCTTATCAACACTGACTGATTTATAACTAGAATTGAGTTGGATTAGGAACTTTGCAACTAAAGTTAGAATTGGTGATATTAGTCAGGGGCATTCTTAAAAAAGTCCTCATGACATTTCTCTGTCTATGATATTAGCCACTCTTATAACAGCAGACAGGGGAATATGGCAAATCATTTATGAACATCAGTAAAGTTAACTCTAGTGCAGCAGTGTATACAAATGTAACAATCTTTCTTCATTAGAGTTGATGTAACTGGATGCAGTTACAGAGAAGGTTTGATGGCAACTGTTATTACTTGATGTGTGTATGTTTTTATTACAAAAGAATCATTTAATATGAGGTTTTGCGATATAGTGCCAGAAAATGTTATCTCGAAATGGATTGCACTAGTCCATTTTCATAACAATTTGTTTTACTGCACACATTATTGACTTTGTCATATAATTCCTTAATGCAAAATATGGAGGAGTCGCACAGAGATTTCATTGTAATTGGTTTAAACTGAAAAGCTTTCAGAGTTGAAATCTAATGAACCCTACAGGCAGTAAATGAGTTGGAATCTTACTCATTGGAATTACAAAACACACTGCGCAATGTCTGTACAGTTATGCAGTCCTTTATAAGAGATAAAGATGAAGATAAGGGCACACAGCCACAGCATATTAATTTAGTTTCGTTCTCAAGCAAAAGTTTTCAGTCCTTTTTTTTTTGGAGAACTGTTTAACATATGACAGGTGTCCATATCTCAGGTCGAACACTCAATACCTTGCTCCATTCCTCACCACCTCCGCTCCCCTATCTTCTGTTTGTTTTCTGGGACATTTATTGTCCTTCCTCAGCCAGCTTTTAGTCAACTTAGTCCCAACAGTTGAGAGTACTCAAAGCGTCTCTTTCTGGAGAGGTCCAATTGTTGCTCACTTGCTTTGTTGACGTGATAAGAGAAGCTTGAAGAAAGAGGTTTTGACCTCAATGGACTGATTAAAATCACCAGCAGACCTGGGGTTTGTCTTTGACAGGTGAGGATGACATTGGCCTTGATCGGAAACACCAGTTCCAGTTCCTGATCAACCAAAACAACAGCCTTCCCCCAGTCGAGAATCCTTCAGAGCTGACTCAGCATAGAGTGTGTAAGGAGGCAGGCAGGCTGGCTGGGTGGGTCCATAGGTTGAGACTGGGCAGATTGTGTCAGAGATTCAACAGAGCGATTGGGTTGGGAGGGATTTGGAGTGGGTGGCAGTCAGGATGGAAGAGTTAGGCGAGGGTCTCAGTGTGAGTGAATGGGAGGTTAGTTCTCTCGTTAGCCAGGTTTCAGACTAGCCTTTCTTCCCATCTAACATTTCTCGAACGATGGTCATGTTTGACAAATGTGATCAAATGTTTTTGAGGAGGTAACCCAGAGTGTTGATGAAGGGAATGCATTTGATGTGATTTACATGACTTTAACAAGGCTTTTGATAAGGTCCCTAATGACAGACTGGTCAAGGAAGTAAAAGCCCATGGGATCCAAGGTAACGTGGTACGTTGGATCCAAAATTCACTGTGAGGCAGGAATAAGAAGGTGATGCTAGTGGGATGTTTCTTGACTGGAACTGTTTTTGCTTGGGTTCCACAGACATTGGTGCTGGGACCCTTCCCCTCAGTGGTGTACGGTAATGATTTGACCTAAATGTAGGGGTATGGTCAAACAATTCACAGATGGCACCAAAATTGTTAAGGTGGTAAATAGTGAGGGCCATAGCTGTAAACTGCAGGAGGATATCAACAGACTGGTCAGGTGGGCAGAGCAGTGGCACATGGAATTCAGCCTGGAAAAGTGATAGTGCACTCGAGGGGAGAGTTAACGAGGTAGAGGATTACACTCTGGATAGTTGGATCCTAGAGAACGCTGAAGATCAGAGGGACCTTGGTCTGCATATCCATGGATTCGTGAGAGTCAAAAGTTGCAGAGCTGATAGATCAAGTGGTTACAAAAGCTTATGGGGTGCTTGCGTTTCTGAGCTGCAGTATAGAATACAAGAGCAGAAAGCTTATGCTAGAACTGTATAAAACATTGGTTGGGCCATGTCTGGAATACTGCGTGCTCTCTGGTGACTACATTACAGGAAGGGATGGTGTCTTGGCTGGAGGGTCTGAGCTAAGGAAAGATTGGAGAGGCTGGGGCTGTTTTCCTTGGAACAACAAAAGTTGAGAGGAGTTCTGATAGAGGTGAATAAGATTATGTGGAGCATTGAAACTGTGGGTGGGAAGGCACTTCTCCCAGTAATAGAAAGGTCACTAACCAAGGGGCATAGATTTAAATTCAAAGGCAAAAGACTCAGAGGTGACCTACGGAGAAATGTTTTCATCCAGTTGGAGTGTGGAACTTACTGTCTGAGAGAGTGGTTGAGTCAGAAGCACTCATTCCATTTAAGCAGTATTTAGATATTCACTTATATTGCAATAGCCTCCAGGTTGACGAGCCAAGAGCTAGAAAATGGAATTAGTGTAGTCGGTCTTTGTTGTACAGTGTCGATATGGCGACCTGAATGTGTTGTAATTGTCTATGAGTTTCAGTCCATTTCCTGCTTCATTATCCAGCTAGATAAGTCAGAACTGTCTGATGTATTTGAGCAAAGATCTGGGAAATAATTTGGGAAAATATGTAGTCATTCACTTTATCAGGAAGAATAAAAGGCAAGGGTATTACTTAAACAATTACAGAACCATGACGTGTGGAGAGATCGAGGTGCATGAGCCACAGAAAATTGGTATGCAAGTAATTTCTTAAGCAGACTCATGTAGTACTATCTTTTATTATGAGATGAACTGAATATGACAGTCAGCTTATACAGGGCACTGAGGTGATCACATCTGGAGTATTGTCTGCAGTTGTGGTCTCCTTAATTAAGGAAGGCTGTAACTATGTTGGAGATGGCTCAGATTGATATCAGGAATAAGAAAGTTTGTTTTTATGAGGATAGCTTAACAACGGTGGGCTTGTTTCCACTGGACTTTAGCACAGTGAGGCTGAGATGATTGATGATATAAGATCCTGATTTCCAAAGTGGACATGGCAAAGATGTTTCCTCTTTGTGGGTGGGTCCTGAACCAGGCTGCATTGTTTAAGTTTTGGGGGGGTTGCCTTTTTAGAACAGGGCTAATGGGCTTTTATTCTCTCTCAGAGGTGTCTGAGTTTAAAACTCACTGCCTCCAAAGGTGGTAGAGGAGGGGTAATTGAATATTGCTTAGGTAGTCTTAGAAGGATTCCATAAAAAGGAACAGTAGATGTTATCAGAATCAAAAACAAGTTGCTAGAAAACTTAGCAGGTCTGGCAGCATCTGTTGAGACAAAGCAGAGTTAACATTTTTTCAACACCTTCCCCCTTGTCAATTCCCACATCAATTCCAACCCCACTACATCATTCATGGCTCAGCTGGATTATTCCTAACTGTCAAGCAGCCTTCATTTGCCCATTCAACTCTTCCACTTTTCAGAGCTAGCAAACAAATATCTTAAAATAAAATGAAAAATTCCCACTATTTTATTAATGCAAATGTGATTTATCTCTTGGATTGAGCATGTTTAGTTTTTGGAGACTGCAGGCATTGTTGGAGGGTTGGCAGCAGTAATGTTGCGTGTTTTCCCATAACACCAAGGCTTTATCTTTCTGTAGGAGCTTGCATGTGGGGAAACACAGATTCCATTTCGGTGAAGTAAGGTAGGTTTAATTTAAACATCTATCTTGGAGAAAAGGTGAAACTGCTGAATCGTTTACAGTTTAACATCATAGAATAAAGAGTGGGTCTTCTGATCTGTTCATGTATTGCGTACATCTGCAAAGTGGCACTCAGAGTAGAACTGGTACATAATTCATGTCTGCCTCTGACAAAGGTAAAGTGTTTCGCCATCCCGGACTGAATGAATTTTTAACTGTTTCAGTACAACACAATTCATTTTCAGCTTGTTTTTTTTTCTGTTGAGTTCGCTACAATATACATATTGGTGTTTACTGCAGATCAGTAAAGATGCAGTTTAGTTAACTGCTGTAAATAATTATGCTACAAGGGTTCAGAAGGGTGAACCCATTTCTAATGCGGAAAAAATAAATTAATAAGCTTTATATCTTCTCGCTTTCTTTTATGATAACGTTTGAATTGCTGGCATCTTTATGGTGTAAGCAACCCAAAATAAGTTTTACAATTCTCGGCAACACTGGCCCAATATCTAATGGCCCCTGTGAGTTTAGCGATCTGTAGGTAGTGTGGTATTGACCTAATTATTCGGTGAATTCATTGATGTGCACAATGCATCATTTTACCTGTATAGCAGAGCAGGACCTTTCTACGCTGACCTGAATTAACTCACGGAACAGTTCTCTGTTGCCACCATGCTGCAAATGCAATGTTACAAATGCAACATCTGGAACTCTTGGACAATTTGCGTCTCCATCTTTAATCCCTCTCTTACTGACAGCCAGGCGAGTCTTGTGGCTCAGTGGGTAATGCTCCTGCCTCTGAACAGGAAGGTCTGAGTTGAGATCTAAGTTCAATAGATGGTTGGCTATTGAAAGAGTTGCTTATGATGCAGCCAAAGAGATTGATCATCAACCTGTTAATCCATCCAGCAAGTTTGTAACAGGTGCTAAGAGGAGAGATTCTTGGTCAGCCAAGGTCGATGAGATATGGTCCATCTCCAATTTGAAGCCTTTTGCCTTTCTCTGGAACAAAGATCCTTGTGGATGATAGTGAACCATGATGGATGGATCACTGGCAGCTAGGCCACATTCTGGAATTCCCTCCCTCAATCCGGCTCCCTTCTTTGAAGCTGCTCCTCAAAATTTATGTCTTCGATCAAACGTCCTTATATCTATTTCAAATGTTTTTTACTGAGAAAATCTCTCAAAGTGCTTATAAATGTAAAATGTGCTAAACAAAATGTTAGCTGCTGTTGTTATTGGAAGATATGTGTTTTCAAATGTGGTCACTCACTCGACAGACATCTGCTTTCTTCACATAAGCAATGTTTAACTGGGAGAATGGTCTTTGGAAACTAGTCGATGAAGGGCATATTCCTGATGAAGGGCTCCTGCCCGAAACGGCAATTTTCCTGCTCCTCGGATACTGCCTGACCTGCTGTGCTTTTCCAACACCACACTCACAACAGTATACACACAAGGTCCATCTTCATTTGTAAAATGTAAAATTTACTACTGGAATAAGTGAATGTATGCCTAAAATTCCTCATCATAGTTATGAGCTTAGTCAACACATGGCTGAAATGTTTATCACAGTAATGATTACAATATGATTCAGGTCTCCTCTTGAGTTTTAGCTGGTGCTGATATATATGCAGCAATGTGTGTCAACACAGCTACAATGGATGAAACAAATACTGAATTCTGTGGGTTTTCCTATGAAGGAACTGGTAAGGCATTTATTAACATTTCGATGTTATGATTTCTGTATGTTTGGTCTCCTCTGAATTTAAAATTGTATGTGTCATACAAGTTTTATGTCTTGATTAGCAAGCTGTCTAAGTTCACTCTCCAGCAAGGTTGTAAGGTAGAAATTAAGCAAGAAGTTGTAAATATTCCGTCAGATTGTGATTTAACTGCACAATGTACTTATTTTGTGTTTCATATTGAAATACAGCAGTTATGGAGCTGTGTTTGCTAGGTTGGTACTGTTTTAGATTGATAGTGAGTGCATGTTCTCATAAACACACACACAGAAGCTACTGGATTGCTCATCCTTTGCTCATTCTGAAGTATGCTGTCCCTTGGTGCCCATCTCTGAAGTGCAGGAAGTCATAAAATAGGGAATACTACTTCGTATTAAGTTTGGAGATCTTAGTGGCATTTGTAATCGGAGGAAATTTTAGTCCCATGTTATTGTTTGAGTAGCTTTTAGGAATTGGTGCAGACTCCTTTAATCTCCCTGTATTTAGTGCCACAATGGATGTACTTTTCCAATGGAGCCGAGATGAGGAGTGCATCTGGCTGGGGAACAGGTGGTTGTGGGGCTGGAAGATGTACCTGGCCTGGGGTACCAGCAGACCTAGAGGGAATGGTATCTTGGTTGATGATTTGGGGAATGGAATGCAGACTCTACTTGACCTCGGGTGTCAAGCTGGACTTGGAACAATGACCTAAAAAAAGTAGGCAATGTATTTTTGCTGGCTTGGGACAGTAAATATAAACTCTAGAACTTACTAATGCAGTGAAATCTACATAAATTGAGTTTTGATGAGCAACTTTCTCTAAAAAAGCATCTCGCCTGTGTTTGACCTCTGCTCTGTGTGTCGCCGTGTAGCACTTCTGACGGTAGCTTTGCACAAGTGCAAAGACCTACCACTTTGTGATCGAGTGCAGTGGAAAAGAAAATTAATTACCATTGACAGGCGTAAGGAGACATAAGCTACTAGGGAAAGCAAATGAATATTAAAGCAGAGAGGAAACGGTTTTGTGGCCGGCTGGCTATATAGCATGGTTCCTTTTCTGTAGTTTCTGGCTTTTTAAAAAATATTTGTGACAAAATGAATGATCACTTGTACACACTCATGGCACAGTCCCCTGCACCACACCTGGGATATTTGTACATCTGGATGTAATATTTCTCAGTGAATTCATCCCTCCCTTGCCCTTCATATATTCTAAACTTCATATTAGCTTAGAAAAATTGCACTTGATGTTATGCATGGCAGCGATAGACCAGAGCATCTGAACATTCGAAAGAAGGCAAAGCTCTGAGCGGACTGCAGTGGCTTTCGATGCTTTCCCGTTGTGGTATTATTGAGTTTGTGGCTTCTTTATGGTTTGCAATGCACAGGAAGGAACTGTGTTTTGATTCTAACACAAGGATTGCAAAGTGCCATTGTTCAGCAGCTGAATCATCTCACATGAAAGCCATGGTTTCTCTTTCATTTCTGTTCCATTATTTTTGGAGCTCACTCTTATCATGCAGCGCTGTTGTTAACAGCTATGGCCAACACAGCAGTCATTCAAAGCAGCAGCACTAAGTGAATTGTGTTGCAGTGGTGTTAGAAATGGTGGCTTCATAGAAGTTGAAAGAAGGTGGGGGTGATGTTCAACAGAACCCTGCATTTTCTCGCAGCTGATTTCAGCTGCAGACCGGTCACTGAATTTTAATGTTGCACTGTCAGAAGTTAGGGATAAATGCTTCTGATGTAGGTTGACTAAAAAAAAAATTCATCATCTTACTTCCACATACTTTTTAAAGGAGTTTTGTTAATGTGGTTTTTTTTCTGCAAGTTTGAACAACCATAGAGTACATGGTATTGTAAAAAGGGATTTGGACGATATGTCTAAATATCATCTAAATACCCCTGCTGAATTTTCGAATAGGTCCCTATTGATTATTTACAAAAGGTGTGGTAGTTTTCCTGAAGTGTTGGATTTTATTTATTATGACCAGTATGAAGAAACATAAAGTGCAAGGCATTGATCATCTTCAGTGAAAGAAAATCAAAGCAATTCTTCTAGATGTTCATCGGCCTTACCTGAAGGCCCAATGATCTCAACGCACTAAGGCTTATAAACTTAACGGAACGGGTCAAAGGCTGGAAATGCTGTAGCGAGCCTGTCCACCATCGAAAGGCAGGAGCCAGGAGCGGTGTGGAGGTGCTGGAGTTGGACAGAATTAAAGATCTCACAATGCCAGGTTATAGGCCAGGACTATTACTTAGTGTTGTGTGATTTTTAACTCAAGCCAGGAGTGTGATGGAATACTCTCCACTTGCAGGAATGGTGCAACTCCAACAACACTGACACAGTTTGACACCATTCAGGACAAAACAACACATTTTGTTGGCATATCATCCATGACCTTATAGGGGCCAGAGTAGAATAGGCCATTTGAGCCATCGAGTCTGTGTTGATAGTCCAACAGGCCATAGCTGATCTATGACCTCTATGTCATGTTTTCCCACTATTCAGATATGTATTCCTGTCATTAGTATCCAAACGACTATCGTTTTCTGTCTTGAACATGCTCAATGATTAAGCTTCCACACCTCTTTGTGATAAAAAATTCCAGAGAATCACCAGCTTCTAAGTGAAGATATTCCTTTTCCTCTCAGTATTCAGTGGACTGTCTCCTATTCTGGGACTATAGTTCTGGAATCCTGGTTCTAGACTCAGCAATCAGGAGAAACATCCTTGACTCAGTTATGTACTGTAAGGATTTTGAGAGTATTAATGAGATCACAGCTCATTCTTCAAAACTCTATCGAGAATGCAGGCCCAATCTCTTCAATCTCTATTCATAAGACAATTCCGTCATCCTTGAGATTAATCTGATGTGCTTCAGTTACACTCCTTGTAAAGGAAGAACATCCCTCCTTTTAGATAAGAAAGGTTTGTGTTATTAAAAAAGGCTGGATAGCCTGGGATCTCTCTGATTGGAGCGTAGGAAGTTGAGAGGCGACCTTATAGAAGTTTATAAAATAATGAAAGGTATAGATAGAGTTAATAGTAGTTACCTTTTCCCTAGAATGGAGGATTTTAAGACTTGGGAGGCTCATTATTAGGGTTAGAGGAGAGAGATTTAAAAAAGGCATGAGGGGCAAATGTTTTACAGATAGGGTGATTTGTAAATGGAATGAACTTCCTGAGGAAGTGATGGATGTGGGTGCAATTACAGTGTTTAAAATACATTTGGATAAGTACATGAATAGAAAGAGTTTGGAGGGATATGGGCCAGGAGCAGGCAGGTGGGATGAGTGTAGTTTTGGATTATGTTCAGCATGGACTGGTTGGACTGAAGGAAAAAAGAAACGAAAGACCAGTGGGTGATGGAAACTGGAAACTGAAAGGTCTGTTTCTGTGCTGTATGACTCTCTGACTCTATCAGACTACATGCAACACCCTGCATGCACTCTCATCAAGGTTTTATGAAATGACAGCAAGCCCTTTTTCCCTGTCCTCAAATCCTCTTTTGCTGAAGGCCAAAATACCATTTGCCTTCTGAACAGCTTGCTGTACCTGCATGCTCACTTTCAATGCCTCATGCAGAAGGACTCCCTGGTCTCTTTGGATGTCAAGACTTCCCAATCTCTTTTTACTTAAAGAAATTCCCTGCCTTACTATAGTTTTTCTATCAAAGTGGATAACTTTGCTCACATTTACATTATATTCCCACTCATTTAAACATTCACTCAATCCACCACTGATGCACAGGAGAAGCAGTCTGTACCATTTACAGATGGACTTCAGCAACTCAAAAGGTTCCTACAGCACCATCTTTCAAACTCACCATCTCTACCACCCTAGTGTTACAGCCTAGAAAATAACTGTATTTAAACACAGTCCAAGTCTACAGTTTTAGTGAGTGCTTTTCAGTTAGCAACAACTGTTTCTCAGAACTTGCTGCTTTCTTTATTAAGCAATCAGATAATTGACTGCTGCTATTCACCTATTTATATTTGCATAATTCTCCATTCTCCAGCATTTGTTTAAACCAGTAACATCGATCCTCGGTACCCTTTCATTCACATATTTCATTGAATATACATTGTCCAATAATGACTTATTAATAATGTAGCATTCAATGGATAATTGCTACTGAATCCCTTTTCAGAAGAGCTTCCAATCTTTTCATATTGGAAACGAGAGTGAGCAGTGACCTAGCTGAAACTGAGGAAAAATGCCAATACTTACCCCGTCACTAAGAGAGAGAGTTTCAGCAGCTGAGGTACTTTCCAACTATTCCTTTGATCTTTTTGGCTTCCCAAGCTAAAGGATAATATTTCTTCTTCCCGAGTTGGATAAGAAGCATCACCAAAGAACAATAAGTTTCATGTTCCTGGCATTTCCCAATAATGAAAGTTTCAAAATACAGGGATCCATTTTTGATTTCTTCAATTGTATTCATCCAAATAGTATCTTCCATGTTGGGTTTAAGCATCCTCTACTATCATTGTTATAGAAGAGAAGCTGGCTCTATTTAAACTTCCAGTGAGAACTTTATTTCAGTTATCTCTACAAACCTCATCCTAAGAGGAGGTGATGGCCTAAAGGTATTATTATTAAACCAGATGTCCAGGTAATATTCTGGGAGCCCAGGTTCGAATCCTCATTGACCCTTCCTTCTCGCTACCAACCGGATTCATTACTCCCATTGACCAACCAGGTCATACCCCTCTACCTGTGTTCACCTATCCCACCTTACCACCCTGCCACCCCACCCCCTTTATCTGCAGCTCCCCTTCTGCCCACCCCCAGCCCTGAAGAAGGGTTATACCTGAAATGTTAACTTGTCCACCTCCTGATGCTGCTTGGTTTGTTGTGTTCTTCCAGCCTCCTGCTTGTCTACTTTGGAATCGAACATCTGTGGGGTTTTTTGTCTCTAACAAGGTTTGAATCTTGCCATGCAATTGATGGAATTTGAATTCTATTGAATTTTTTAAAAATCTGGAATTAAGAGTCTAATGGTGACCATAAAATAACTGTCAGGGAAGAAATTCATCTGGTTCTCTGATGTTCTTTAGGGCATGAAACCTCCCCTCTGGCCCAGTCTGGCCTACAGCTATGTGGTTTACTCTTAACCGTCCTCCAGGTGATTAGGAATGAGCAATAAATGTTAGATTAGCCAGTAGTACCCTCGTCCTGTGAATGAATAAAGAAAGCTCCACGCATTATTAGTTCCCTCTGTTTACGCAGCCTGATAACCCCTATTTAATGTATTCATCACTTGATCCTTTGTTCCATGAGATCTTGGCTGTCCTTTCAGTCCATTTTTGATTAAAACAAGAAGGACAATGGCAGCAGATGCATGGGAATACCTCCCCACCTTAGCCCCTGCCTGCTCGTTCCCCTCCAGGTTGTCCTCCCTATCAACTATAAAGCCATTCCTTCACCATTGTTTCTCTGCCACAATCCTGGAGCTCCCTTCCTATTGGTGCTTGGTGTGTATCCACTGACAATGGACAGCATCAGTTTAATAAGGCAGCTCAATGATTCTCACAAGGGCAGTTCAGAATGGGCAATAAAAGCTGGTCCCACCAGTGATATTAGCATCCTGTCCAAGAATGGAAGAGAAAAGTTGTAACCCTGCCAGGCCTTCCAACTTTGGGTGTCTTGACATTTCAATATAACTAACTCCAGGGGAGGTGATAGCTCATTGTATTATCGCTGGGCTGTTAATTCAACAATCCAGGTGATGTTCTGGTGACCAGCGTTCAAATCCTACTATAGCAGATGGTGGAATTTGAATTGGATTGAAAGAAGTCTGAAATTAAGAGTCTGATGATGACCATGAATTGATTGTTGGGAAAGCTATCTGATTCGCTAATGTCCTTTTCAGGCAAGGATACTGCCTATCTTTACCTGGTCTGGCCTACATGTAACTCCAGATCCACAGTAATGTGGTTAACCTTTAACAGTTCTCTGGGCAATTAGGGATGGGCAATAAATGCTGGCCTAGCCAGTGACATCCTCATCCAATGAACGAATAAAGCAAAAACACAGCCTCGTACGTACTGCTGGAGCATCCTGTCATTAGCTGTCCTTATTGATTTTTCAGAAAAGATTTTGACGGAGTTCCTGAAGGTGAATTGCCAGTCTGCTTTGATTTATGATTACCCACACACAGTCTCACTTCTGAACAACACTTTTCTTCTTATCCTTTCAGCCAATGAAGGATGTCCTGTGTGTGATCTCTCCTAGTTGGCAGAGGGACTGCTTTACATTGAGATAATATGTACTTGTGATTAAAATGAGAGTGAGCTGAGCAGATTTTGACAGATTTTCTTTGTTTAACAATACATTGTCTTGTCCTGTGCCTTTCAGTTGTAAAAGTAAAACAAAAGTTTATCCAAGACATTGTGATTGCAGCATAAGAAATAAACCTGAACTGACACAGTAATTACTCAACAAATGGCATTGAATGGAGATACTCTGGGAAACAGCATTAAATATAACTAAAATGAATCCATTACTCCCTAGACTGACAACAGATAGTTGCATTCATATCTATGCTGTCCCACTTTGATCCAGTATGAATGGTTGAAGCAGAAAGATCAAGAAAAAAACTTGCATTTGGATAGCACCTTTCAATACCTTAGTACATCTTGAAAGGGCTTCATACGTTTCTGGAGTATTTCTGAAGTGTCATCAGTGTCGCAGAGTAATGTGTCTCGAATGGCAACAAGAATAGAACCAGGTAATCGATTTGGTGGTGGGATGACCTGATGGAATACGTTGCAGCCCGTTTACACACGGCAAGCTCCGAAACCCCACAACAGCAGGACCTGAGAGCTGTGTAGCACCCTGTACTGGATGAAGTAGTTCTTCCTGGGAGTTACAGAGCTATCCCAGTGACCAACATTGTCTTATTTTCCTTTGGAGTGAGGCTGTTGAGCTACTGTGCTACTCACTCATTTACGTGGCTGTGGGGTTTGGGGATGGTGCTGGGTAGGTAATGGGACAGAAGTGTTCATTTTGATGGCCCAGCCATGAGGAGACAGGCAGGACTGGCAGATTATGAGAAAGTGAGGTCTGCAGATGCTGGAGATCAGAGTCGAGAGTGTGTTGCTGGAAAAGGTCAGGCAGCACCCGAGGAGCAGGAGAATCGACGTTTTGGGCCGGCGCCCTTCATCAGAATTGGCAGATTAGTTAATCTTGCCTCCCCTGTGATTTCACCTTCATCGTTGTATTGTCTGTTCTACAGCATGTATCAGCTATACCCAGTTAACCCCGTAAAGGAAGTCGCTCCACTGGGAGCATTGAACTATAGTTAGAGAAGCTTTAATCATTATGAAGCATTCTGATGTATTTCGTTGTTGAAGCTTTGACTAAAAAAAAATGCCCAAAAAAGACTTAATTCTTTACAAATTTTGCTAGTGTTTTGTTACTAAGAAGAGTGGACACTGTACTGATACCTTTGTACTGTTTCTTTTAGCATTTCGTGTTAAACGTTCGTGTTAAACCCTGCATTGGCTACGTGGTTCCCAGTTTATAGGTGTGTGACTGAAGCAGCAGTTTAAGGATGTGAACTGAGAGAGTGTGTATTTGTCATTCAAAATGCATTGAAATTGCAAAGTGGCTTTTAGGATTACATCAGCTTGTCACTGCTCCATCAGGACAGGGAAGCTAAGGAGAGCAAGTCACAGAGAGAACAGCCCTGTTCTGCTACTGCATTTTACTCGTTGAGTGGCAGAAACAGAAAGAAAAGAAATAACTCTTATGTATACAGTGCCTTTCCTATGCTCAGGAAGACTCATAATGCTGTACAAGTGAATGGAAGTGTAGTTACAGCAATAAATTTGCACACTGCAAAGTCACAAAAGAGCAGTGAGATGAAGAACTGGATAATCTGTTTTGGTGGTGTTTGTTGAGAGATAAATGCTCCAATGTAGCCAATTTGCACTTAGCAAGCTCCCACAAACAGATACCAGCTCTGTGAATCATGTGCTTGCTGCTGTTCTTTTTCATAGTTTGTGTGAGGACTAGTAGATTTGACCAAGGTAAGAATAAGATTTATTGAGGCGTTTTTCACTTTTAACATTTAGGAAACTGCTGTGTTTTGCAGTCTTTGAAACCGTGGAAAGTGACTGCTGCTTCAACTGATGAAGGATGCCACTGCTAAGTAACATTAACGTCTGATTCCATTTATTAATATTTTGAGCAATCATTCACAGGTTGTGCAGTCCGTTTCTTTCGACCACAACGTGAAGATCTTTGCAAAGAAATAGCATTTCATTGAAGTGTGCATTTATCCTTTTTTTAATCCCCCTTTTCTCTGGAAGACAAACAAAGAGAGGTTAATGAATGAACTGGAAAAAGATGGAGGGCTGGAATGATTTGAATGAGATCGGTATCACTGTATATAGTTACTTTACATGCAGCAAGTGGAGTGTGCTGGTAGCAAACCTATAATTTATATGGAGAAAATTGATGTGACGATAACACCGAGAGTCTTGATGCAAGGAGCTGCCTTCTTGCTGCTTGATAGTGGGCCTGAGGTGGGGTGGAGCCCCCAGGGATGTATTTCTAAGGAAAAGGTTAACTCCTGCATCCTTGACTGCACTGGTCTGTGCAGCTCTACAACTCAATGATGTCACTTCATTGGAAACCTTTGAATAGCTGTCCTTTTAGGGCATTTGGGCTTCATTGGCTGGGCCAGTATTTAGTACCCATCCCACAATTCTCCTTGAAGGACATGGTGAACTGCCTGCTAGAATCACTACAGCCCATTTGTTGTGGGTACAGTACCACAGTAGAGCTACTGCATTGAAAGAGTAGCCGCAGAAACAGCAATTTGTCACAGAAAAGGAGCTGTTGCCTGGAGAAACACACTCCCGGCAATGGAAAAGTAATTGTTGGAAGTATTTCAGTGCTGTGGTCACAGCATGCTGGCAGGACACTGCCCCAGGTACTTGGCAACTTTGAAGCTTGGCTTGTGTAGTGAAGATTAGATACAAATCAAAAATTGCAGTGACGCTACTGATTTCAATATATTGACCATCGATCTGCCCCAGAGATGACACTGTTCTCTACAAAAAGGATAACAGAGTCATAATTATAAACTTGATACAATTTGTCCCTGGTGATGCTGGAGATTAACACAGGCCCACTTAGGACTCATTTCACATCTCAACACAATGTTCCCTAACTGGTAATGATCAAGTTGATCCACACTGATTAAAGCTTCAGTATTTTTACAATCTCAGAGTGGCAAATACAAAATCAAACTCACATCTTTTTTTTTCTCAATGTGTTGTCACCTGTGTTCTTGGTGATCTTTTAAAGCTTCAGGACCAATGATCATGCCCCAGGACATTGGAGGGTGCCCCAGGCAACTGAAGGAGGCCCTGGCCAATGGGATCCTGAGCTTTACATAATAATACCAAAGCTGCTCATAACATTCAAGATGTGACCTCACCAAAGCTCTGTATAACTGAAGCAAAATGACCTTACTTTTATATTCAATCCCTTTCATAATAAAGGATAAAGTGGGCAGCACAGTGGCAGTGGGCAGCACAGTGGCACAGTGGTTAGCACTGCTGCCTCACAGCGCCAGAGACCCAGGTTCAATTCCCACCTCAGGTGACTGACTGTGTGGAGTTTGCACATTCTCCCCGGTTTCCTCCGGGTGCTCCGGTTTCCTCCCACAGTCCAAAGATATGCAGGTTAGGTGGATTGGCCATGCTAAATTGCCTGTAGTGTTAGGTGAAAGGGTAAATGTAGGGGAATGGGTCTGGGTGGGTTGCGCTTCGGCGGGTCGGTGTGGACTTGTTGGACCGAAGGGCCTGTTTCCACACTGTAAGTAATCTAAGCATGGCAGTCATCTTAATTACCTATATTCTGACTGTTGGTATTTCACCCCCTAGATCCCTCAGCATTTCAGAAATCTGCAGTCATTCTGCATTTAAGTAGTTTCCTTTTTGTTGTGCTCCCTGATGAGGTGAACTTCACATTTCCCCATATTAAACTCCACATGCCCGAGGTTCGCACACCCACTCAGTCTGTTGAGACCAATCTCCTTATGCCCTCTTTGCCACATGCTTTCCTGTTTATCTATGGGTCATGCACACATTTAGCCTCTACCGTGTTATTCCTCTTGTCTAAATCATTAGTATAAATCACAAAAAGCTGAGCTAGGTTCGTGTGGGAACCTGCCACCGCTAAAGTCTAAAGTTTGGACTAGTGATCCTAAAAGAGTAATTTGTATGATCTAGGTCATACAATGACTAGGTCATTGACGGCCGAACCATACTAAACAGTTTCAAAGATGTCTTTACAGCAGTTGTCTTCCTGGTGAATATCGTCTCGATGTAGATGTAAGGATAAGACAGACTCAACATCAGCTGAGGCCCAGATGCCCTCAGGTCCAATGTGAAAGTGCAGAAGGAGAGATAGAAAAGAAAGGAAGTAGTCAAGAATGTGATAGCTCGTACAGACTGATTAGCAGCATGGTAGCAGTGGAAACAGCTGGAATTCTGAGAGCACTCATGGATCTAAAAGTTATCCACATAGCTTTGAAAAGGTCTTGCTATCCTAGTGTCAATCATTGAAGGAATTTCAACTGGAAGGTTTGAGCATTAGGGAGAGGCTGAATTGGCTGGGGCTGTTTTCCCTGGAGCATTGGAGGCTGAGGGGTGACGTTATAGAAGTTTATAAAACCATGAAGGTCTTGGACAGGGTGAATAGCCAAGGTGTTTTTCCCTGGGGTGGGGGAATCCAAAACTGGAGGTCATAGCTTTAAGGGGAAAGTCATAATAGGGACCTAAGGGGTAACGTTTTCATACAGAGAGTGGTGCGTGTATGGAATGAGCTGCCAGAGGAAGTGGTGGAGGCTGGTACAATTACAACATTTAAAAGGCACCTGGATGGTTATATGAATAGGAAAGGTTTAGAGGGATATGGGCCAAGTGCCGGCAGGTGGGACTAGATTGGATTGGGATGTCTAGTCTGTATGGAAGAGTTGGATAGAAAGGTCTGTGTCCGTGCTGTGTTACTCTGTGATTTTATGACTATAACGTTCCAAAGTAAATAAATGTTTGGCCCTTGATGTGAAAGATGGCTACTGGCAGGTGAGTCTACTCTGAACCGTTATTGATAGATACAGGTTCCTGCTGTTGTTTGGCATTTCCCCTGCTTCGGAAGAGTATCCACACTGACAGATCATCAGTGATCTTTCCGGGTTGGAACCGATGGTAGGTGATCAACTCACCAATAGATGTGGAGACACAGTGGAATAAGCCATCACAGAACATAATCAGAATCTTGTGAAGCTGCTAGTGAACCTAATGCTGAACAAGGAAAATATGGAATTGAAGATGCCTGAAGCCAAGTATTGGCAGCAGATGCTGACAAGCTGAGAGCTGTAACAGAGAGAGAGAGGGTGTGGTGAGGCTGCTTTGTGTCCAATGCCAACCTTCATGGACAGGGGAGATATACATAGGAAGCATGCCCTGAGATGTTGATGGCATCTATCTGTTGAGTGAGAGAATGGGACACCGCATGCCAATGAGCCAAGGTTAGGTAATGTTAATGTTAATGCATGCAAGTAGGTCTCTCACTGCAGAGGATTGGAGATTTGGATATTTTTTTCCCAACATTGAGAATCTTATTTCTTTCAATCCCATCCTCCATTCACAAACTGTCTCGCCAATACCCATATTGTTCCGAGGTTGGGAAGATCCTGCCCAGTGTTTCAGGGGATGAATGTTCAACATATTTCTCTTCCTCAAACTCTCCTGCAAGGAGCTCACTCACAATTTGTCCATTGCTTTCTAAAATCTCTCAGCCTTCGTTCTGAGCACTGCAGCAATGTATTTTGCAGTTTTTTTCCCCTAATTTAAAGTTTGGTTTAATCTGCCCTGGTGCTGGTGTGTACTGTGACTAAAGGACTCCCATTCCTCTCCATTCCCTCTCCTCTCACAAGCAGTTGAGTGTTACACAAGACGAAGATTTGAACTTGCTCAGTCTGTTTATAATTGAGATTTGAAGGTATGATGCCAGAGTAACTCGTCTGATTAAAAAATTGGTCACTTGTCTGCATTAAGGATTTTTTTTCTCCATTATGCTCAGTCAGTGCATTTTACCAGCAAACTGATGTTGATCTGATGAGGTGCTAACTAAGAATGGATGTATTGTCAGTGTCTGTAAATTGTGCAATGTTACTGTTCCAGTGTACGAATGGAGAGCTGATGACAGCTTGTGATTAGTTTTTCTGTTCTGTAATATACAGCAGAGCATTCAGAAGGGGGGCTTCTCCAAGCACTGAGGTTTCTGTCTCTGAAGACATCAGATTTTTCTCCTTGTTTAACTTGCTTCAGGACTGAAGGCTGTGTGCTAACTTGATTCTGCTTTCTTTACAGAGGGGAGGTTCCATTCAGACTTAATCATCTTTTTCATTCATCATTCCTGTGTCTTACAGTATTCTGTTTCTCCTCGGGTTGTATCACCTAATTGTGTTTTCCAACTCTATGCATCTTTGTCATTAATTTTCACTGGCACTTGTCTTATCATTGATGAGCTGAAGAATGGCCTATTAATCTATCCCACCAACAGCCAGAGCTGGACAATATATCACTGAGTGACTGTATCATAGGTATTTGTTGTGCAGACATAAAGAACAATTTGAAATGGATTGGTGGCAGCTATAGAAACATGCAACATTGTAGAGTGGTGTGTTAATGTGGTGTGATACTCATTGCTGCCTCAGTCACAAATGACAATGGGCACTTCAAGAGCACCAGCTGACTTGTGTAGTGAGCTCTGTCTGATCACAAGGAGGTTTCTATGAACAAGATTCTCATCACTTGGAAAAAAGGATGGGTAGTTTCAGTGTCTGCTTTCTGGCAGAGGATGAGTCTGAAATTGTTGTCTAGAGTCCAGTTTCCCAGTGCAGGAAGACATAGCCAGTTCTTATTGTTCTATAAGAAAACAAGAAGGTCTTGCATTCATATAGTGCTTTTCATGACCATCAGATATCTCAAGTGCTCTACAGCCAATGAAGTAGCTTTTTATTAATCGGTGACTTTATAGAAAACATTTGATATCATGCATTGGTTTCCATCTCCTGTGGGAGAGTCATAGAGTCAGAGAGATGTACAGAACGGAAACAGACCCTTTGGTCCAACTTGTCCATGCTAACTGGATATCCCAACCTAATCTAGTCCCATTTGCCAGCACTTGGCCCATGTCGCTCCAAACCCTTCCTATATGTGTACCCAACCAGATGCCTTTAAAATGCTGTAATTGTACCAGCCTCGACCACTTCCTCTGGCAGATCATGCCATACATGCCCCACGTTCTGGGTGAAAAAGTTGACTCTTAGGTCCCTTTTATATCTTCCCCTCTCACGCTAAGCCTATAACCTCTAGTTTTGAACTACCCCACCCTAGGAAAAAGACTTTGTCTATTTATCCTACGCCACCCAGATTGGTTTCACAGGGCGACACAACATTGAGAGCTGAAGGGCATGTACTGAGCTGTAATGTAATATGTTCTAGCCTATCCATGTTCCTCATGGTTTTATAAACCTCTGTAAGGTCAGACCTCAGCCTCTGACGCTCCAGGGAAAACAGCCCCAGCCTGTTCAGCCTCTCCCTATAGCTCAAATCCTCCAAACCTGGCAACATCCATGTAAATCTTTTCTGAACCCTTTCAAGTTTCACAACATCCTTCTGATAGGAAGGAGACCAAACGAGGAATATCACAGAATATCTTTTCCTATATGACCACATGGCTTTCTCTGTTCAGTGTCAGCTATGGTTCCACTGCCTTTGAATCAGAAGGTTCTTGGTTCAAGTCCCACTGCAAAGCTTGAGTTCAAACATCAGGGCTGACACTCCAGTACAGTACTGAGACAGTGTGGTACTGTTAGAGATACTGTCTTTCAGATAGGGCCTCGGTTTAATGCACTATAAGTTTGCTTGGCTGGGTGTAAAAAATCCCATGGCACTGTTTTGCAGAAGTGTACCAGTTACCCCAGGTGTTATGGCAAATATATATCCCTCAGTCAACAGAATGAAAACAGATTCTTCATTATGGTGACAAGTGTTTGTGGGGGTTTTGCTGTGTGCAAATTGGCTGCTGCATTTCCTGCATCACAGCACCAGCTCCACTTCAACAGAGAAAACCTCTTGGCTATAAGGCATTCTGAAATGTTTAGCAGTCATATAAAGTATCTACATCAGTGAAGGCGGTGGGGGGTTGGGGGGGGCACTTAGAATGGGTGAACGCTGGGAAATCGTCCATCAGGCAGGGACACTAGGACCCGTGGGCACAGCCTTAGAATTAGACGGAGTCAAGTTAGAACAGAAATGAGGAGACATTTCTTCAGCCAGAGAGGGGTGGGCCTGTGGGAGCAATTGTTCCACAGAAAGGGCACAGCAGACATGTGGAGACTATTTAAGGAACTGTTGTTGCGAGTGATGCACAAATTTGTTCCTCTGAGACAGGTGACAAGGGGTGAGATTAAGGAATCTTGGATGACGAGAACAGAGGAGCTTCTCGTCGAAAGGAAGAAGGCAGCTTACATAAGATGGAGGAAGCAAGGATCTAGCACAGCTTTAGAGGATTACAGGCTAGCTGGAAAGGAGCTCAGAATTGGACTGAGGAGAGCCAGGAGGGGGCACGAGAAAGGCTTGACAGGAAGGATTAGGGAGAACCCAAAGGTATTTTACTTGTACGTGAGGAATAAGAAAATGATCAGGGAGAAGGTAGGGCCAATCAGGGATAGCGTAGGGAACTTGTGTGTTGTCTGAGCAGATAGGGGAAGCCCTAAATGAGTTTTTTGCTTCAGTTTTCACCAAGGAAAGGGAGTTTGTTATAAATGAAAACTTTGAGGAGCTGGATACAGTCTTGACCAGATCAAGGTTGAAGTTGATGTGCTCGAAATTTTGGAAAACTTTAAGATTGATAAGTCTTCAGGGCCAGACCAGATTTATCCTAGGGTGCTCCAGGATGTAAGAAAGGAGGTTGCTAAGCAGCTGGCAAGGATATTTGCCTCCTTACTCTCCACGGGAGTCGTACCAGAGGATTGGAAGGGTAATAGGGAAATCCCTGGCAATTATAGACCAGTCTTACATCTGTGGTCAGCAAAGTTTTGGAAAGAATTCTGAGGGATAGGGTTTATGACTATTAGGCGAGGCATAGCGTAATTAAAGGCAGTCAGCATGGCTTTGAGAGGGGCAGGTCATACCTCAAATCTTATTGAGTTCTTTGAAGAGGTGACAAGACAGGTTGATGATGGTCGAGCAGTGGATGTGGTGTATATGGATTTCAGCAAGGCATTTGATAGGGTTCTCCATGGTAGGCTCATTCATAAAGTCAGGATGTATGGGATACAGGGAGATTTGGCTGTCTGAATTTGGAATTGGCTGGCTGACAGGAAGCAGAGAGCGATTGTAGATGGAAAATACTCTGCCTGGAGGTCAGTGTTGAGTGGTGTCCCATAGGGCTCTGTTCTTGGGCCACTACTCTTTGTAGCTTTTATAAATGACTTGGATGAGGAGGTTGAGGGGTGAGTTAGTAAATTTGCAGATGACACAAAGGTTGGAGGTGGCGTCGATAGTATAGAGGGCTACTGCAGGTTGTAGCATGATATAGACAGGATGCAGAGCTGGGCTGAGAAATGGCAGATGGAGTTCAACCTGAATAAATGCGAAGTGATGCATTTTGGAAGGTCGAACTCAAATGCTGAATATATGATTAAAGACAGGATTCTTGTCAGAGTGGAGGAACAGAGGGATCTTGGTGTGCAAGTAGATTAGATTACTTACAGTGTGGAAACAGGCCCTTCGGCCCAACAAGTCCACACCAACCCGCCGAAGCGCAACCCACCCATACCCCTTCCTTTTCCCCCTACCTAACACTACGGGCAATTTAGCATGGCCAATTCACCTGACCTGCACATCTTTGGACTGTGGGAGGAAACCGGAGCACCCGGAGGAAACCCACGCAGACACTGGGAGAACGTGCAAACTCCACACAGTCAGGTACCTGAGGCGGGAATTGAACCCGGGTCTCTGGCGCTGTGAGGCAACAGTGCTAACCACTGTGCCACCGTGCCGCCCAGCAAGTACATAGATCCCTCAAAGTTGCCACACAAGTGGATAGGGTTGTTAAGAAAGCATCTGGTGTTTTGGCTTTCATTAACATGGGGATCGAGTTTAAGAGCCGCGAGGTTTTGCTGCTGCTCTACAAGTCCCTAGTGAGACCACACTTAGAATATTGTGTCCAGTTCTGGTTGCCCTACTATAGGAAAGATACAGAGGCTTTGCAGAGGGTGCAAAGAAGGTTTACCAGGATGCTGCCTGGACTGGAGGGCTTGCCTTATGAAGAAAGGTTGAATAAGCTCAGACTTTTCTCTCTGGAGAGAAGGAGGAAGAGAGGAGACCTGATCGAGGTGTACAAAATAATGAGAGGAATAGATAGAGTCAATAGCCAGAGACTTTTCCCCAGGGCAGGATTGACTGGTATGAGAAGTCATAGTTTAAAGATATTAGGAGGAAGGTACAAAGAAGACATCAGAGGTAGGTTCTTTACGCAGAGAGTTGTGAATGCGTAGAATACACTGCCAGTTGAGGTGGTGGAAGCGAAGTCATTGGGGACATTTAAGTGACTGCTGGACATGCACATCGATAGCATTGAGTTGAGGGGTGTGTAGGTTAAGTTACTATATTTTACATTAGGATTAAATCTTGGCACAACATCGTGGGCCAAAGGGCCTGTTCGGTGCTGTAGTTTTCTATGTTCTATGTTCTATGTTCTATTGCCATGGAGCGCAGTGGAGGCTAGGACGTTAAATGCCTACAAGGCAGAGATTGATAAATTCTTAATCTCACAAGGAATTAAGGGCTACAGGGAGAGTGTGGATAAGGGGCATTGAAATACCCATCAGCCATAAATGAATGGTGGAGTGGACTCGATGGGCTGGATGGCCTTACTCCCATTCTTATTTCTTCAGTCTTTTTTGCTTCTTCTGACAGGACATTACAGGCTGTTGGAAAGTTTGGGGCAAAAATAAAATAACTGATGAAAATAACTTCACCATTTTCCTGTTTTTGTGTTTTGTTGTTTTCTGTAATAATTCGACTCATTGGACATTACATGGTAAGGCAATATGAGCTGAGACAGCAAATCCCTATAGCCCACTTAGAAAAACCCAAAGGTGGCCCAGTGTTGTCTAGAAATGCTGCTAGTCTTTGGCTGCAATATCCAATCTCATTGTTCTCTATGGATAATACTTTGAAGTTTTCAGAGGTTCAGGATTAGACCCCCTCCCCGATTACCACATTGATCACCTAATGGTAGATTATTAATTCCTGGAGCCGGGTAATGTTTTCGGGACCTGGGTTTGAATCTGACATGGCAGATGATGACATTCGAATCCAGTAAAAATCTAGAATAAGGGATTAACGGTGACTGTTGTCAGAGTTGGAAAAGAAACCCCATTTGTTGCTCTAATTCTTTTAGGGAAGGGAACTGCTGACCTGGTCTGGCTTACACGTGACTCCAGACCCACAGCAATGTGATTGATTTATAACTGCTCTTTGGTAAGTTAAGAATGGGCAATAAATAAGGGCCTGGCCAATGACACCCACATACCATACAAAAACCCAGAACCAGTCAACTACACTCCCACCTCCCTGCTACCCTGCTCACTTGTTGCCCCACTCACCTGCCTCGTCCCTCACCTCACCTACCTGACCCACCCTGTTTGACCTGCCACTTCACCCAGCCTCCGCAGCCAGCCCATTCCCTCCCCCTCACTCCAGACGTTTGAACTTATTCGGAGCAGCTAGCACTGTGAAAGGAGGTGGGAGACAGTGTTGTCCTGCTCCAGCTCTCTGGTGTTGCGATGGAGCTGTTGGAGAGGCCACTGGCCTCTGCATTTCTGGTTCAGCTGGGCTCGACAGACCCTGTGAGCAAGGGGTGGCACCGTGCCTCTGTGGTTAACGCTGCTGCCTCATCATGCCAAGGACCCAGGTTCAATCCCAGCCTTGGGCAACTGTCTATGTGGAGTCTGCATGTTCTCCCTGCGTCTGTGTGGATTGCATCTAGGTGTTCCAGTTTCCTCCCTCAGTCCAAAGATGTGGAGGTTGGGTGGATTGGCCATGGGAAATGCAGGGATAGTGTGGGTCTGGGTGGGATGCTGTTTGGAGGGTCGATGTGGACTTGATGGGCTGAATGGCCTGCTTCCAAACTTATAGGGGTTCCATGAAATTCAGAGCAATGTTGACTCTGGGGAAGGAGAGGCAGAGGTGGACTTTGTGTTGAGGAGACAGGGAGTGATCTGGATGTTTTATTTTGACTGTTTCTTTTAGTTCAGCTTCTGTTATTAACCCCGTGTCCTTTGTAGACTCATATGACACTGGAGAATAGCAACTTTGTACACTTTTTACTGTCCTCCTGTATCCCTGTACTCCAGTACATGTGACAATGATAATCTAAATCAAAAACTCCAACATGCTTCACCCAGTTCAAAATATCACAAATGTGAACAATGGGAAATGATAGGATTGCAGTGATCACATTAACTGCAAACTGAATGTGACAAATCTTTCAGAATGACATTGAAAAATAATGCAGTTTTATCATCTTAAAGAATATCTTGCATTTATATAGCATCTTTTACAATCACCAGCTGGCTCAAGGTGTTCTACAACCAGTGAAGTACAAATGAATGACAGCCGCTGTGGGACGTGGGAACATGCTTCATTCTCACAAGTTAAAATGCGAATCATTAAGATGAAAGGGGAATCACTGTGGTGGGGCTGGGAAATACAAAGGCAGCACTAGAGGCTGGAATGGAGATTGATGATGTTTTAAATGTGAAAATGTTTGATAAAATGATTTCCTTAAATAGTGATCACAGAGAGGAGGGCACAATGGGGATGGCATCATGTCCTGTTTAAGCACATGTTGGTTGTAACAATAGATTACTTGATAGAAGCTTTATTGGAATAAAACTGCCTGTAGCAGAGAATGATCAGCTGTTTGTTTTGGCTGAACAGAGCCGGGTAATGTTACTATTCAAGAGTGGTGATTAAGTGTGTGATCAGTCTGTTGGTTCTTTCAGTCATAGAATCATAGAATCCCTACAATGTGGAAGCAGACCATTCGGCCAATCGAGTCATCGCCGACCCTCTGAAGAGCATCCCAATTAACCGTTTTACCCTTTTGTAATCTCAGGAACACACTGGTCAAGGAACAGGCAGATTCTGCCAGGATAGCCTTCAATACCCAATACTCAGCTCCAAGAGTGCTTGTGCAACGTGTGGGACCCCCATCCACCTGATCCCAAAATCAGGGACCCTGTCCCAAGAGATTGGACATTTGGAGTATTTATATAGCCACATGGGTCTCCAACATGAACTGTAGCTGCCTCCCACTCCAATCCCTGTAACCCTGCATTTCTCATGGCCAGTCCACCTGACCTGCACATCTTTGGATGGTTGGAGGAAACTCAATGCAGACTTGGGGAGAACATGCAAACTCCACACCGACAGTCACCCAAGGGCCCTGACACTGTGAGGCAGCAGTGCTAACCACTGAGCCACCGTGTAGCCCCAGTCTGGCTAACCGAGCCAGTGATTTGGATTGTCCCACTTTGTGATCTCCTTCCTTTGTGGAACATGCTGTGTGTTTCAGGCTAGCCCAACGTTTTAACTCACTGATGTTTCAAAGCCGATAGAGTTGTTGTTGTCCTTGAATGTCTGTTTTTGTGCTTGTGCCATTGCCCAAGTTGCCTATAGGGACCAAAGCACAACCAATTAATGTAAAATAAATAAAGAGAAACAAATACATAACATCACAAACAAGTCGAAAACATTGCGCTGGTCCCTTGGGATGGAGAATCTGTAAGTCACGCTTGCCCCAGTGGGGTTTGGAGACTGGAAGTGAGCTTGAGACACTGACTGCACCCAGATACCGGTCTATTCACACTGAAGCTGGTCAAACCTGCCTAGAATGTGCCTCCCTTTCTGTTGTTCAGAAGAGGTTCACTCGACTAATGCCTGATTGTCTGATGAAGCCATGCAGGACATGCCAGGCTTGTATCGGCTGGCATTTAGGGAAGTAAGAGGCGACGATTGAAACGGTGCAGATCCTGAGGGGTCTTGCCAGGGTGGGTGTATGGAGAGGATGGAGAGAATCTAAAACTGCTGCAAATCAGGAATCACATATTGAAAACAGAGTTTCTTGGCTCACAGAGGGTTGTGTTCTTTAGGAACTCTTCCTGGAAAAGTGATGGAAGCAGAGACCTTGAATAGTTTTAGGTCAGAAGTAGATAGGTGTTTGGTAAAGAGTTATTGGGGGTAAGGGGGGAATCTGGACTTGAGATTCCATTTCGGATCAGCCATGAGCTTATTGAATGGCAGAGCAAACCCTATTTTTTGTTCCAGATTTGTACATGTGTCTGTGAAAAAGGCCTCCATGGAGCCAGTACTCTTTGAGACTCAGTGTGAGACTCTTTGAGTCTTTCCAAAGCCCACACTATAATAGAGGCTTGATCTTTTTGCTCTTGGATTGATTTCAGACATTTTTGCTGTATAGTATTTGAAGTGGATGGGCTTGAGCTGTAGCAGCTACACTCCATGTCAGAGACCCATGTGGCTATACAAATAGCTCAAATGTCCAATCTCTTGGACAGGGTCCCTGATTTTGGGATCGTGGATGGGGGGGAGGTCCCACACGTTGCACAAAGCACCATTGGAGCTGAGCAGCTAGGGTATTGAAGGCTCAGCTGGCAGAATCTGCCTGTTCCTTGACCAGTGCGTGCTCGAGATTACACAATGCTAAAGCAGTTGATTGGTATTGTGGGTGGGATTTTACACTTCCCCACTGACAGGTTTGAAGGTGGAAATTGAGGGGTCGGTCTGTAAAATTCCCTGGCTGGTCTTCCCACAGTCTCCCACCCAGCCTGACCTGTTCACAATTTTAAGTGGGGCAAGTGAGGCCTGTGGAGATGAATCCACCTGCCATATCCCAAGGTGAAGCCCCTTAGCAGGTAGCTACTGAGCACATTAAGGTGTCATTCCCCTCTTGACCTGTTGGGAGGAATTCAAGGGCTGGAGGGAAACCTGGGAAAGCGCCTTCCTTGGGTCATAGATGGGGTGTAGAGTCTTCCCTCAAATGGCCTCATTTGAGAATACCCACAGTTATCAGGTCCTGGACTCCAGCACTTTGAATCTGGGTCAGTCCTGGTCGCTGATGCTCCTGAGACTCAAGGGTACAGGCTGATCAGATCTACAGGGGCAGAGCACCCGAAACATGGCTTGCTGCTTTCTGCCGAAGGACTTTCTCCTGAGGGAGGAACGCTGGGTGCCTCTCTAGCCACTGGCATAGCTGGTACTGGTGAGGAAATTTTCCCATGTGGTTAGGAGAGTAGGTAACACAACAATCCAAAAATCTCTGGCTTGTGAGTTAGTACTATTCTTGGTTCTATCAGTAAGTCAGAATTCACTCCAATATCAAGAAATGAATTAAGTCAATTTTTTTTAAAAGTATTTATTGAGTCAATGTAATAGGGGTTGAAGGTGCTTCACAGTTGATTAATTATTTTTGAAGTCCTAAGGAAACAATAGAGTGCAAGATAAAAATAATGTACCTTTCTACCTAAACAAGTGGCATGTTATTAAATTAACCTGAGGGAATGTTTCTCAATTTTATTTGCTATAAAACTCTCTTATCTTCTGATTTCTAATTCAGGTTAATGTATAAGACTAGGCGTAAGTAAGAACACTGCTCAACAAGGCAGTGTACAGTTTGTTTTTGTTCAGGAGTCCTGGGTTAATTGGTGTCAGGCCCATACTTGGTTGCCAAGGCATTTTTGAGGTTGGGCATTATATTCATACCATCTGTGAACATAAATGTCAAATGAGCTTATAACGGAGATGCAAATCAATAAGACTATTTGACAGTCAACTTGACTTCTAGACTCGTGGGTTGGAATAATATCATATGATGTTATTAATAAATGCATTACCATGTTGGTATGAGTTACCACAGTGTTAAAGAAATCTAAACTGGTTATCGCCTTTGATAAGATAATGGATAAAGGCATTTAATTAAAGAATGTTGTTTCATCTTTTTCTAAGTTTGGACATTCACCTAATTGCTTAAAGTTAAAAGCATATGCCATTTATTGACCCACATCTCCAATGAAGTGAATTTTTTATTGTTTTTTGCACAAATAGGTTAATCAGTCATAGGATTGGAAAAGTATATGTGTTGTTCATCTCTATACTCTTCAGCCCACTCTAAAACATGGTAGTTATTCTATCAAGCATTAATTTTCAGGTTAAAATAACTGATTATATTTATTTACAAGTAAGACAATTATATAGATATTTAAAAAAACACAGACAGCAATTAACTGTACAACACATGGCTAGCATCATGCACAAATGTCTCAGGAAGTTATGAATATTCAAAATTAATTTGGCACCTTTTTCAATTGAGTCTCTAATGAACATATGAGATGAAGAGACCATTTTCATTACCACATTGGATTAGGCAATCCAGCTAAGGAACAACATAAAACAAGGCTCTGGTAAGAGATCCAATGGCACTGCCATAAGGGAGATTTGCCCCTCTACTCAGACTATTATTTATCTTTCAAACGTTGTCACTAAAGCAGATTACCTTACTATTTATGGGACATTGCTCTGCATATATTTGTTGCCATATTCTGAACATCACAATAGTGACTGTCACTCAGAGGTACTCAAATCAAACAAAAAGCTGTGGATGCTGGAGATCTGAAACAGAACTTACTGGGGAAACTCAGCAGGTCTGGCAGCATTTTTGGGAAGACAGTAGAGTTAATGTTTTGCATCTGGTGACTTTTTGTCAAAACTTGTGCTTGAAATGTTAACTTTTCATTCTTCCCAGAGATGCTGACAGACCTGCTGAGTTTCTCCAGCAATTTCTGTTTTTGTCTCAAAAAGTACTCAATTGGTTTTAGTGCACTTTGAGATATCTTGATCTTTTGAAGGTACAATATCGATGCCATTGCGTGTGTTTTCTATTCTTCTGGGCTGATCCAGATGCATTTGAATGTCAGTTGCATTTTCTCCATAGTCAGGATCTTATTCATTTCTAGTGGTTATGTTGATAATGTAGAAACCAGAACCTCCGCACGTTCAGGGCTTTGTTTGCTTTAGCCAGCTGGTTTTCAGATAAACCATTCAAAATGTCTAAGAGGAATGTGAAATTTTCATTCTTCATCAAAGCACAAATGTGGGGATCCAGCTGAATAAACTCGACCCAATTAGTCTCTGTTTACACCCAGTGATACTAACAAAACCTGTCCCCGCTGTCAATAGAAGTGTGGATATCTCCAGATAGTTTTCTATACTGGCTACACTCGAACATAAAGTTGCAAGGACTTATTGTGTCAACCGCTGCTTACTGAATTACAAATGTTGCTCTCATTCAGTGCATGATAAGGCTCTTCGGGTCATTCTGTGGTAACTACACTGTCTTAACAAATTAAGTTAAAAATCACGCAACACCAGGTTATAGTTCAACAGGTTTAATTGGAAGCGCACAAGCTTTCGGAGCGACGCTCCTTCATCAGGTGAGAGTGGAGGGCTCAACTATCACCTGATGAAGGAGCGATGCTCCAAAAGCTAGTGTGCTTCCAATTTAACCTGTTGGACTATAACCTGGTGTTATGTGATTTTTAACTTTGTACACCCCAGTCCAACATCGGCATCTCCAAATCTTAACAAATTAAGGCTTCACTGCAGAATGCCCCTTCTGATTGTTGGCTTCAGAAGGCACGGAGTGCTCTGAAAATATTAACAAGGTTGGTAAACGCTGTTCGTTCTCTTGTTATGATTGCTTGATTATTGTTCTGTTAATTTATTTTTCCAATCTGTGACTGTTTCTTTCCCCAGTTAGCACAAACTGCCAGTAATACAAGGGTTTGCCTCTGTGGCAATATCTTCCTCTTGGAGAGACTTAATAAGAAGGGTGTGGCCCTCAGTGCAATACTACCACCTGTGTTGGAAAACAAAATCTCTCGGCCTTGACATATCAATGAGACAATAAATACCTTCCTGTTGTATGTGGGTCTGAAAGGGTCAATACTCATGAACACCACCCCCCCCCCCATTTAGGGCGGCACGGTGGCTCAGTGATTAGCACTGCTGCCTCACAGCACCAGGGACCCGGGTTCGATTCCGTCCTCGGGCGACTCTCTGTGTGGAGTTTGCACGTTCTCCCCGTGTCTGTATGGGTTTGCTCCGGTTTCCTCTCACAGTCCACAAAGATGTGCAGTATAGGTGGATTGGCCATGTTAAATTGCCCATAGTGTTAGGTGCATTAGTCAGGGATAAATGTAGGGCTGAATAGCCCACTTCCGTTCCTACTATCTCAAAAAGAGAATGGTGGTAGCAACCGTCATCACGTAGTGTTGTGAGCTGTTTCTTTCTATTTCAAAAATATACTTTATTCATAAAAATCTTTATATACATACATGTCGCTAGATCAGTTTGATTCTGTACAGTGTTTATATATGGAGAACAAACAAACCCAAGGCATTTCCTTCTTAAACAAGACTACATTTACACAGATGTGAGGCACTGGGAGGGGCTGATAACTGAACAGACCCCCATTTAACTTTGGCAGAAAGGCCTCAGATAGAAGTCTTTGCTCTCTGCACATAGTACAGTGTCACACTGACTGTAGAATGTCTATCAGTGAAGACATTCCTGGGTGCTCCACTGTAGAGCAAGCCAGTAACTCTTTGATAAATTACACATTGCTTTAGTACAAAAAGACTGGAGGCATTTCCCAGTTTGACAAGGTAGCCGGCATTGTAGTCATTGAGGTCAAGATTAGAGTGGTGCTGGAAAAGCACAGCAGGTCAGGCAGCATTGGAGGAGTCGGAAAATTTACATTTTGGGCAAAAGCCCTTCATCAGGAATGAAAGGTCGATTTTCCTGCTCCTTGTATGCTGCCTGACCTGCTGTGCTTTTCCAGCACCACTCTAATCTTGACTCTAATCTCCAGCATCAACGATATCTCCTTTCGCCTATTATAGTCATTGAGCCCATGGGGGGTGGGCCAATTAGTCAGCAGTTTCCCTTCTGTTTGTTGTTCAGGGGTTTCTGCTGGGAAATGTCATGATAATGCTTAGCTGTGCTATTTCACACAACGGACTGGCCAACCCACATCCAATTGTCCAAAGGCACTCATAGCAAACAGTCACTTCGACAAAGTATCAGGGAGTTGCAGCAAGATCGCCCACCACCAAAGAGTGAATGCCTTAAAGGGTGAAAAGTGACAGAACAACAACTTGCATTTATGTAGCAGCTTTAATCTGGCAAAATAGCACAGGGTCCTTCATAGGAGCTTTATGAAATGAGATATAATACTGAGCCATCGGGGCAGATGAAACAAAAGCTAGGTCAAACAGGCAGATTTTAAGGAGAATCTTCAGAGAGGAAGGTGAGGGAGAGGAGCAGAGAAGTGTAGGAGGGGAGTTTCCAAGCTGAGATCCCAGCTACCTAAAGCAGCAGTGATATGGTTAAAATTGGCTGTTCTAAAATCTGAATGCGTCGGATATCTATTTAAGTGCCTTTCCACCTTTTTAGTTTGGCAATGCAGTGCACGGCCTCAGCAGGTACTTCTGAGGTACAGCAATCCTACACAGCTTGGAGGCAACATTGCTCAAGAAATTACAGTAAGTGGTGTGCAGACATATTGGGGTTGGTGGAGATGTGGATAGTGTGGAGTGAAGCCCGTGGAGAGTTTTCAAACAAGGATCAGTGTTTTAAATTTAAATCAGACCTATGGCTTTGTCCACATAGGTCTGTGAGCACAGGAGAGATGGGTTAATGGAATTTGATATGAATTAGGATGCCATTTCTTCACACCAAAACTCTTATAAATGCAAACTAAATCTATTGGAAGAATCTTGTCGATCATGACAAGTTTCAGAGGCAGTGCATGAATTTTTGCCAATGAAATAGAAATGGTGTCTGATGAATCTAATAATTTTTGAGGAATAACTAATGTGATAGATGAGGGACTCTTGATGGATATTTTTTATAAGGATTTCCAGAAGGCATTTGACAAGATTCCCCATAAGACACAACTAAAGTGAGAGCACATGGAATTATAGACAACATGTTGGCTTGGATGGGGAAAACAATAAATCACAGGGGGTCAGACAGCATCCATGGAGAGGGCAAGCTAATGTTTTGAGTCTTGTTTACTCTTCACCAGAACTGAAGTGTGGAGGGGGCAGTATTTATGCTGTAGTTGGAGGGGGCATTATGGTGGCAGTGGTGGGGCAGAGTGCTGGTGGAGACAAGATGTTGATTGTTCAGATCAAGTGATCGGAATGTGAGAATGGCAGAACAATGGGGTGTCGAACTGTCAGAATTGGAAGAGAAAACAGTCCCACTTGGGGTGGGGGGAATGGAGAGAGGACATGGTGACAGAGAATGTAACAAGTAAAGCTAAAAGAAAGGGAAGGAAAGGGAATTGGTTCACAATTTGAAGGTATTGAAGGTTTGGATGGAGAATTGGTTCGGAGCCAGGAGACATAACCAAATTGGCAAAAAATGCACAGAACTCAATGCTGGGACCCTCACAATATTTATAATAACTGAATGAAACTGTTTACTGGCTATTCAACAAACCCAGTAATGCCCTACCTATTGGTAGGAGACACCTAGCACTTGTTAATGCAAAGAAGCTTTGAAATAGCTGTTGGTGATAATATTTGATGAATATTTACTGCGTGTAATTTTCCTTTATCAGCTATATTAATTAAAGTAAGTGAGCTATTGACACCGCTGGAATTTACACAACATGGTCACGCACATATATCAGAAGTGTTCACTGATATCAGCCCCTCCCCCTGTTACTTTAGCAAAATATTTTTATGCTGCTTACTCTGTGCCATCAGTTTCCTGACAGTCACCAGGATTGTAATTTCATGTAGATTGCACTTACAATTCTCACTCAGTGTAAAGACTGGCTTGCTCCACAATAACTTTTGTTGTTAAACGATTGATTCATCAGGACTTCTTTGTGAGGTATCTCATGTGATGTTAAGTGAAACTGTTACCTGTCACTTCTCGGTGATTGCTACTTGTTACAATGTGGGATACGATTTCCGAACTGGGATGGGGATTCAACTGGTTTACATGCACGTCTGTAATGGCACCACTGTCTTTCTCTGATAATGGTTTTGATTTCGTTACTATAAAAAGAGAATTTGGTAGGTTTTGTCACAAGCAAATGAATCCCCCACCAATTCTTTCTCTGCTCTGTTGATGTTTGACAAGGAAAATGGATCAAAAGGTCTAAGTGATCCCACAATCATTGGATCAGATCATCGACACAAATCTCTTCCATCAAGTTCAGACAACAAAAATGTTCTAATTCCCTGTGAAGTGTTGATTCTGGTTTTGTTTCTGTACAGACCAATTAAGCTGTTATCTGGAAATTACCTCACATTCCTTGCATTGGATTTGCCTTGATCTCTTCCTTTTATGACTGTGACAGACGGAGTATGAACCAAGAAGGTCAGCACAGAGGTTCTTTGAAAGAATGTGCTTTCGAGATGGCCAACTTGGTTGGCCTTTCACTGAGAAATCTGGTATATTTGGGAGGAGTTGTTTGACATCCCATTGAAATAACTCCACAGAGGCCAGTATGCCATCGCCACGTCATCCTCTATTTACATGTGCATAGCACTTGATTCTGGTATAGCTTCCTCACTCCTGCCCAGAGCTCCCTGATTGGAGATATTCTAAGAGGTCCACCTGCCTGACCTTGTTACAATCAGCAAGAAAGATGACTCACAGGTGTGGACCAGTGCAGCTTTTCAATTTTTGTAACGTTAAAAGTACTCCGATTGGAATTAAATGATGTTGATCCTAATGGCTGCTCGAAATGGAGCAGCTTAATCATTCACATTGTGCCTTGTTCCATTAAGCATTTGTTTGTTCTGCTATTGGAGAGGTTGAGGACTCCTATTGCAATGTGCCTGCGTTTGCTATCATTCAAATAAACTCAGTGGAGTGTAGGAAGATGCTCAGGCTGCTTGTAAGAACAGTGAAAAGCATTGAACCTGAAATGCTACTTGTGGTAGATTAAATTAGATTCCCTACAGTGTGGAAACAGGCCCTTCGGCCCAACAAGTCCACACCAACTCTCCGAAGAGTAACCTAACCAGTCCCATTTCCCTCTGACTGATGCACCTAACACTATGGGCAATTTAGCATGGCCAATTTACCTGACCGGCACATCTTTGGACTGTGGGAGGAAACCAGAGCACCAGGAAGAAACCCACACAGACACGGGAGAGTATGCAAACTCCACACAGTCGGTCGCCGAGACTGGAATCGAACCTGGGACGCTGGTGCTGTGAGGCAGCAGTGCTAACCACTGAGCCACCGTGCCACCCTAGACCAAGACTGTAACAGTTTTCATGCACTGCTCCTCACTTGGAGAGCTCTGACTTCATTGATGCCTGTGGTGAGCATTATTGAGCAAAGTTCCATCCACTGCAGTGGGGTTCCTGCCCAATGAGCTGGGTTAAAATTATACAGCACTCACTGTTGCTGGGTCAATAATTGTCTGGCATTGTATTCATTCCAAATGCAAACACCTCCTGCGAGCAGGTCAAATATAACTTTGATGATAAATTTAACAGAAAGTTATTGAATACACTGAATCCAAGTTCTATGCTTTGAAACATAGGAAGTTAGAAAATGGGCACAGGAGTAGGCCATTCAGCCCTTTGAGTTTGCTCCACCATTCAGTAAGATCATGGTTGATCATATCCCTTTGTCCCCATTCTTATTGATTCCTTTCGCCCGAAGAACTGTATCTAGTTCTCTCTTGAAAACTATCAATGTTTTGGTCTCTGTGGCAGAGGATTCCACAGGGTTAACACTCTGTGTAAGTGTATGTGAACTCATCTTTTTTGAATCAGTGAGTCTATCATTAAGAAGTCGCCAAGGTATCCAGTCTGATTGGCTGAATGTTGGTCTTCCCACCTCTGCATCAGGAGTTTATAAGTTCCTTTCCAGGGCTGAGGCCACGTTCTCTAGGTTGATGTTTCAATGCAGTATAGCAGGAGCTTTCAGAATGTCTCGATTGCAATGTTTTCCTTCTCAGTTTGTTGGCTGCTTGTTCAAATTGATGTTAAAGACCTTGTGAATAACGGGAGGCTACCCTAGTTGACGTTTATTCTGTGACCAACATTGCGTTACAGACAGCATTGTTTCAAAACCACTGGAATCAGAAATAATTTAAGAAATAAGAAATAATTTGTCACTCTTATGGTATGGTCTTTCAAACAACAGAAATTATTTCCCTATCTGTACTTTTCCTCACATAATATCTGTATCAAACAATCTGTATTTTGTCTGTCTTGTGGCGGAATCTAGGTTTGCTCAATGTATCATTGTGTCACTGTAATCTTTTGCTATAAATTCTGTGTCTTATGACCCTGCTTTACAACCACCTGATGAAGAAGCAGCGTTCTGAAAGCTGTTGGACTACAACCTGGCATATGTGATTTTTAACTTAATGCCTGAATGAATGTATGTCTGCTTGGAATTTTTAAAGGGGTATAGTTTAAATTACATAGCGGCAGAATAATGATCTTTTTCCCTCTGCCTTTTGTCAAATACTCCACTTATTAATAATAAATAGAGTTACTTTCCTATTGATGATGAAATCAAGTGTGAATTTTGTCCTGAATAGCAGGGGTCAGTTTATATTTCTGATGAAGGGCTTATGCTCGAAACGTCGACTCTCCTGCTCCTTGGATGCTACCTGACCTGCTGTGCTTTTCCAGCACCACACTCTTTGACTCTGATCTCCAGCATCTGCAGTCCTCACTTTCTCCATACATCAGCAGCAAGTGCAGTCAGAAACATGGATGCCAGAAACATCCAGAGTTTCTGATTAATAAGGTACCTTCCAGACATAGCCTACGCAGTGGATACTGGCTCACTCTGACTAATAAGAGGAAGTTTGTAATATGCAATCGCTGCATTAATGGTTGGTGACAGAGGACAGTGAATTCAGAATGAAGCTCAGTTCCTGTCTTTATGCCTCATGTTGGTGGCTGTTTTGTGTTTGGACATTGCTTAGTGTGAAGGGATGTGTTCAGTAGGGGCTGATCCATACTTGTGACAGGTCATGAAAAGACTGTGTTGAATTCAGAGTATAGGAACAGAAGGAGAGAGATCAGCCCCTCAAATCTGTTCTGTCATTCACTGAGATCATGGCTGGTCTCGGATGTCACTCTGTAAACTCACCTTTGCTCCATGTTCTTCGTTATGTTTGTCTAACAAATCACATTTCGGCTTTAAAATGAGCAATTGTCTGGCATCAGCTGTTATTTGTGGAAGAGTTTTCCAAGTTTTTATATGTATGTATCTTAGCTTCAGTTTATTTTACTTATTTTATTTATTTAATACATGGAATGTGGGCATCACTGGCTAAGGCCAGCATTTATTGCCCATCCCTAATTGCCCAGAGGGCGGCTAAGAGTCAATCACATTGCAGTGAGTCTGGAGTCACATGTAGGCCAGGCCAGGTAAGGATGGCAGTTTCCTTCCCTAAGGCTGTTAGTGAACAGATGGCTTTTTACTCTGACAATTGGCAATGGATTTGTGATCATCATTAGACTCTTAATTCCAGATTTATTAAATTTAAATTCCAACACCTGCCATGGCGGAATTTGAACCTGATCTCTGAATTAACAGGCCAGTGATATGACCACGAAGCCATCGCCTCCGCTAAATTTGAATGGTCTGGCTCCAATCTTTAGACTGAATCACCGCAACCAACATTTCCGAATTAGTGAAAATAATTTCCATCTACCCAATCTGTTGCCAATGTTTTGACAACTTTGATCTGTCCGTAAAAATTAAATTCCAGTGAATGCCCACCTAGTTTGTGTTATATGCCCTTGTACTTTAATCCTTGGATTGCAGTAGCATTGTGTGCCTCATCTTCTGCCTAGGAACCCTCCAACCACAAGGGATGAACTCAGATTTCTCCAGTTTCCTCATTTCCCCTCCCCCCCACCTTGTCTCAGTCAAATCCCTCGAACTCAGCACCGCCTTCCTAACCTGCAACCTTCTTCCTGACCTCTCCACCCCCACCCCACTCCGGCCTATCACCCTCACCTTGACCTCCTTCCACCTATCGCATTTCCAACGCCCCTCCTCCAAATCCCTCCTCCCAACCTTTTATCTTAGCCTACTGGACACACTTTCCTCATTCCTGAAGAAGGGCTTATGCCCGAAACGTCGATTCTCCTGCTCCTTGGATGCTGCCTGACCTGCTGCGCTTTTCCAGCAACCCATTTTCAGTAGCAGTGTGTTAAACCTACACTGCACACTGTCCAAGGCCAATGTATCCCTCCTAAGGTGGGGTGACTAGAATTGCTCACAGTGACTCCAGACGTGATCTAACCAGGGCTTTGATTAGTTGAAGCACATCTAACCCTTTTTATTCTCGTCGTTGAGAAACAAAGGCCAGCATTCCATTCATTTATTTGGTTTTTTTGGTACCTGTCCATGACAGATAATCGGACCCCCAAGTTAAAATGTGAACGATCCTCTCAAGTGGTGCAACACTGTCGCCTTCCAATTACCTTGTAATTATTTTCATTTTGGTTTAAGTTGGATGTATCTTGCCCATCTTTCCTTATTCCTGAGGCTATAATCGTCACATACTCCATTACTAGCCTTATATTTATGACTGGTGTGATGAGTCACTGCCACTGAGCTCAGTTGCTTTAGTAGAAATGATGTTAAGCCACTAATAAGAAAGGATGCTCGCATATGCTGTCAAGATCCATGTGACCAGAGCATCTTGACACATTTTTTAACTCTTTGCTCCCAGGGGTCTCTATGTTCTAGCTGTGTTTCTCTCTGATCAACTGCAAGTGGGGCTTTACAATAAGAATATTGACCCCTCTTTTTCCCTGTTGTTTGGCTTCATCTGTCATGCCGGCTATGGACTGGTGACAATTAGTGATTAATACGGTCATTCCTGTGACCTGCTACTGGAGCAAAAACTGTGTCCCATGAATTGAAATCGCGGTCGAGATAACAGTGATGCCATAAATGTTCATTTTGGCTTATGCTACTGATTAAAATGATCACATTAATTGCATTGCCAGATATATGCTGCAGATAGTTGTTACTCCAAAGTTCATGTGTGTGGAAAAGCAGACAGATGTCGCCAGTAGTGAGTTGATGCAGGTTCAGTGGTAATCGAGAGTGTTGTGTTAATAACCTCATTCTGCATCTCATTGATGGAGGGAGGGCTGAGGAGAATTAAATGCACCAAAAAAAGCTAAATGACAAAGCTTTGGCAAAGGATGATACAATCAACTTCTGAAAATGCATGCACATTTATATAGTGGGACAGGAAAAGAAGCTTGTTCTGGGAAAGATTGTGTTCAGATCATTTTGCTCAAAGTATAAATTTTACCTGCAACTCCATTCTGTGTCGTAATGTTAATATCTTCTGTCATTCTAAGTCCGTTCTGCTCATTTTTCTTGGTATCTTATTTGTAACCCAGTTAATGATCTGTGCACTGACGTTGTGAGGTGGTCATAGCCTCCTGTGATATGAAAGAGATGCTGTGACATAATACAATGCTGCACTTCTCTACTCTGCAGAGAAGAATGTTTAGCTCTTTGTCAGTGAGTTGAAGCAATATTGTCTTGTTGCTAAGTGTTCCTAATTTATGGCTGCTTTCTCCTTATAGTCCAGTGCATGTTCTTTGAATTTAAGCATGATGGAATCCCTCACGGAAGAACCACTTTTCTGGGGATTATTACAATATTTCTTGTTAACTTTTCACCTCACACCTTGATTTGTTGTTGGTCATGCATGTGGGCATTCTCTTTGGCCTTGACAGCATGTTCCCACTCTGCCAGCGCCACCTCCTTGCCAGTAAAAATGCAATTCAGTTGTGATGCCCAAAAGCCAATGAGGTGGAAGGACCATCTGTGGAAATATGATAAGCAAAGCTTCATTCACATTACACACGTATCGACTGAAGATCATGTTACTGCAAGGCTTTGAAGGGAAGGTTTTGCACTTACTTAGCACCTTACTGCAACTCTTGGAAGCAACTCATAGCAGTACATGACTGTTTTGAAGCACATCGCTGTTTTTTTAAGCAGATGTGCAGCTTTGTGCATTATCAGATCCCACAAAAGTAGAATATTCTAAGAAGTTAATCTGTCTTCTTGTACTGCTGAATGACGGAAGAATGTTGGATAAACACATTCTTGTGAATGCAAAGTTTAATAACTGTCTGAAAAGACCTATATATATATAAAATACAATACAATTCAATACAAGACAGGAACAGGCTCTTCATCGATGTTAATCCTTATTTTTCCTGATACTTATTGCCCGTATGCAGTTTCTATCCTTTTGTTTGCCTCCCATTCATGAACCTATTAAGGTACACCATACATGTTGCCAACGTGCCTGCTCTCACCACCTCCACTGGCAGTGTGTTCCAGGCACCCACTACCCTTTGGGTGAAACATTTTCCCTGCATTTCTCCCCTCAACCTTCCCCCTCTCACCTCGAGCCTGGGCACCTTTCCACTCTGGGGATAGTGCCTCTGATTATCACCCTATCTATGCCTGTCACTATTTTGCAGACCTCCAGCAGGTCATCCTTCAGCCTCCATCTTTCCAAAGTTACCCAATCTGAGTTACCCAACTTCTTCTTAGAACTAAAACCCTCCAGACCAGACAACATCCTGGTAAGCCTTCTCTACACCCTTCCCAAAGCAGCTGGAGGCCTGTAACTTACAAATCACCCAAACATTGGCAATTACCTCTGAACTGGGGGGGGGGCAAGCTGCAGCTAACAAAATATGCAAAACCTTTTAAAAAGAAATGTATATGTGTGCATCTATAAGTATCAGAAACATAGAAGATAGAAGCAGGAGGAGGCCTTTTGGCCCTTTCAGACTGTTCCATCATTCATAGAACATAGACATAGACCATTACAGTGCAGTACAGGCCCTTCAGCCCTCAATGTGGTGCAGACCTGTGATATTAATTTGATGCCCTCTAACCTACACCCTTCCACAATTATCCATATGTTTATCCAATGCCCATTTAAATGCCCTTAACATCAGCAAGTCTGATACTGTTGCAGACAGGCCGTTCCATGCCCCTGCTACTCTCTGAGTGAAGAAACTACCCCATTATCTGTCCTAAATCTATCACTCCTCAATTTAAAGCTATGCCCCTTCGTGTTAGTCATCAGCATCCGAGGTTCTCACTGTCCACCCTATCTAACCCTCTGATTATCTTATACGTCTCGATTAAGTCACCTCTCAGCCTCCACCTCTCCAGTGAAAACAGCCTCAGTTCCCTCAGCCTTTCCATACCAGGCAACATCCTAGCAAATCTCCTCTGAACCCTTTCCAAAGCTTCTATATCCTTCCTCTAATGTGGTGACTAGAACTGTACGCAATGCTCCAAGTATGGCCTTCCCGGTGTCTTGTACAGCTGAAGCGTGACCTCATGGCTCTGAAATCCAATCCCCCTACCAATAAAACACAAACACACCACATGCCTTCTGAACAACCCTGTCAACCTGGGTGGTATCTTTCAGGGATTTATGCACCTGGACACCGAGAACTCTCTGGTCATCTACACTGCCAAGAACTTTACCATTAGCCCAGTACTCTCCATTCCTGTTACTTCTTCTGAAGTGAACTACCTCACACTTTTCCACATTAAACTCAGCCTAGTTCTGCATCTTATCTATGTCCCTCTGTAACCCATAACATCCTTTGGCACTATCCACAATTCTGCCTACCTTAGTGCCATCCGCAAATTTACTGACCCATCCTTCTATGCCCACATCCAAATCATTTATAAAAATGACAAATATCAATGGCCCCAAAACAGATCATTGTGGCACACCACTGGTAACTGAACTCCAGGATGAACATTTCCCATCAACCACCACCCTCTGTCTTCTTTCAGCTAGCCAATTTCTGATCCAAACCACTAAATCACCTTCAATCTTGAAACCTCAGATTTTGTGCAATAGCCTACCATGTGGCACCTTATCAAACACCTTACTGAAGTCCATGTACACCACATCGACTGCTTTGCCTTCATCCACTTGTTTGGTCACCTTCTTGAGGAACTCAATAGGTTAGTGAGGCATGACCTACCCTTCACAAAACCGTAATCACAGAACTGTAATTCAAGCCAATCATGGCTGATTGTCCAACTCAATAGCCTAATCCAGCTTTCTCCCTATAACCTTTGACCCCATTCGTTCCAATTGCTATATCTAGCTGCCTCTTGAATACATTCAATGCTTTGGCGTCAACTACTTCCTGTGGTAATGATTCCACAGGCTCACCATTCTTTGGCTGAAGAAATGTCTTCTCATCACTGTCCTAAATGGTCCACCCGAATTCTCAGAGTATGACCCCTGGTTCTGAATGCACCCACCATCGGGTACATCCTCCCTGTCTCTACCCTGTTCGGATTTTATAAGTCTGTATGAGATCCCACCGCCCCCCCCCACGCTCATCTGAACTCCAGCAAAAACAATCCTAACTTAGTGTTTCCTCGTGTGTCAGCCCTGCCAGCACTGAACTCAGCCTGGTAAACACTCGCTGCACCCCCTCGAAAGCAAGAGCATCCTTCCTCAGAAAAGATCAAAACTGCACACAATACTCCAGGTGTGGCCTCACCAAAGCCCTGTATAACAACACATCCCTGCTACTGTACTTGAAACGTCTCATAGTGAAGGCCACTGTATCATTTGCCTTCTTTCCACCTGCTGTACCTGCATGCTTAAATATTATAGATATTGTATACATGTATAAAGGTTAAAGAGGTAACTGAAGCAGTGAAACGTTTTCACAAAAAGTTAAATATAATACATGGTCATGGAAACCATGATATTCCTTCATTCAGCCGAGTAAGGGTTTCTCTTATGAAACATGACTGGTATATTAACATCATAATGTGTGTCTTACCAGTAGTGTTCTTTTATCTTGCAATACCTTTTAAGGCCATTGATGGATTTGTGATAGTCTTTGCTGGTTTAGTTACCTTAAAAGGTGCCGTTAATCTTTTTACCTGCCGACTTGTTCATTGTCTCACACTGTAACTCTTGTGTTTGTAAGGCTTTGTCGTTTTCTCTTTAATGATAACTGAAAGTTGGGGTTTAGTGAATTTTCACATCTGTGTAACAGTCGGGAAAATGTTGAATCCAAAATGGAATGTTTCCTTCTCAGTGAGAAGCTATTGTGGAGGAGCAAAGAACTATAGGTTTCCCTGTACAAAAAATGCCTTGAAGCCATTGCATGGGTACATTAAAGAAATGGATAATGGAATATTGGCCCGATCTGAAGCTGATTGGTATATAGAGATGAGGGAGACTCAGAAGAGCTCTGTTGTGCAGCGTCTTGGCCAGACCTTGCTTATTGCATTCAGTGATGAGTGTGAAAATCTCAGAACAAATATATTGGTCTTGGAACTGATATATCATATATTTACCAGAACAGCATGAGGGTTTAATATAGGACAGATCTTATAAATTTGGTTTTCATTCCCTTGAGTTTACAGCCCGAGGGGTGATTTCATGGTTAAAATCATTAAGGGATTTGTAAGAGAAGGTATGGATGAAATTGTTTCCAGTAGTGGGGGAATCCAGGAAAAAGGCCATTTAAATGTGAAATCAGGAACCATATCTATCACAAAAAGGGTTGTGAAATTTTGGATCCATCAGCCATGAGGCACTTTGGATGCTGGAACAACTGAAATACTCAAAAGCGAGATTGACAAAGTTTAGTTTGGCAAGGGCTGCAGGGATATCAAGCACAATGTGTTACTGGAGCTGTGATACAGATCAGCTATGATCTAATTAAATGATAGTACCAACTTGAGGGGCTGAATGACCTGCCCCTGTCCCTTTTTTCCTGGTTTCAATAGTGGGATTCTGTGTCTGAATAACTTCAGAGAATCTAGAGTCAGGAGAAAAATAAGAACTTTGTTAAATTAATTGGGCAAGAAAACCTCACCAGTCAAAAGTGACAGCAAAATTTAATGTTGGAAGAGAGTGATAAGAGCCTCATTTTTACATTCCTTTACTGGTGTGCTGCATGTTGACTAGTTTTCCTCTCATTTCTGGCTAAAGTTTGATTTGTTAAAACGATAACATTAGTGGCTGATTTACTTGCCAGCTTTGGTTACTTCATTAAATTACTGAATGGTTACCAGGTTTGACCTGTTGTGTCTGTGTTTCATGTAGAATGTGAGGGTCCAAGTGCCTCTGATACACTCTAGTGGGTCATGTGGGTCTGACAGGCTCAGCCACAGGAAGCTCATCAATGCCCTGGTAAGCTGCACTCCCCTATTTAGTAAAATTCCTTCAGTGCTTCTCCAGTAGGCCTGTCTAAAAGTACTTACTTAGACAAGTGGGGTGCAAGGTGAATGGGGAGGACACTCCAAGTCTGATGCACAGGCAGTGTACCTGTGTGGATCTCTGAGTAATTTGACCTGAAGGTTCTCATACAACTGTGCTTTTCAGACAACAGTTCTGGTACAAAAACTGTTGTTAAATTTAGCAAATTCTTCTTGGTCGAGCTCCCCCCAACTCGCCACTCTGGGCTCACTCACATTGCCATGTTTCTGGTGCCACAGTGAAGTTTGAAGCTTTAAGATTGGCAAGAGCTTGCTGTAAAAACAGCCTCATTATTCCCAGTCTGCCAGAGAAATAGTGTGCCTCTTGTGAATGTAAGTTCATTTTTAGGACAGTACAACTTGGCAGAAGGAGCCATTGAACAGTTTTGTCTGCTTGAGTGAACGTTCAACTCTTTAATCACCTTTCTGTGCGCTGACCCTGCACCACTAATGACAACTACTCAACTAATTCCACACGGGAACCAACAACCATCAACAAATAATTATCCACGCCTGGAGTCTGGATTGGATTTGAAATGAGATTCCTGAGGTCGAAGAACATTGTTTCAGCCCATTGTCCCATAAAGTAATCCCATGAATAGCCTGCAATATACTGCCTCTGCTTGGCCATTCACAATCTGCTGCATAGAAATAGAAAGGTTTGCAAATGTACAAGAACAGAAAATATCATTATCGTTTTCATCAAGGTACCCAGTGTGTGGAAGTAAACTGCCTGAATACTTTTGTATTCTGAGGAAGTCGCTATCAGCATGTCAAACTAGCACAGATATGTAAAAGACTTTTTGACAATACCTGCCCACAATTGAATTGGTTGTATGGAATTGAAGGACATTGTGAGGCTCATATACATGATGCAGTAACCTGCACCCCACTGTGAACTGTTAGCTCTCAAAGTGCATACTTCAATGAAATAGATGTGAGCATAACTTTTCAAAGAGGTACCACTCTCATGTTTATGAAAGGCCACAGTGATTTAAAGGGTACTAAACACACATTAAAAATATTCAGATGTACTTATCTATAAAATCTATAGTCTATGAAACATACTATTTATACTCAAGCGAACGCTGAGTTTCAGAGATAAATGTTGAATCAAAAAGTAGGGCATTGACTTTTACAGGAGAAGTATTTTTGAGGGAAAATCAACCCCCTTCCATCACATTGATATCACAGAGTTTCCATACTGGAGACTATCCCAACAATACTCTCCCAAAGCCAGTGCACAATGTGCCAAAAAGTATCTTCATAAGTCTGCCATTTCTTCTTGATGTTAAGCTGCCAAATTAGAGGTGGGAGCCTGTGATGACATCCTGATGTAAGGAGTTGAACAGCTGTCTTCAAAAGGCTGTTAGTTTATGGTTCTACCACTGAGTGGGTTTGTGTGGGGCATGTTTCACTTCAGCAGCGAGTGGGTGATGATTACAAACAATCTGGATTTTTGATGAAAAGCCAGGGTTAACCTTCACACAAGATCGACCATTAAATTATATTCGGCGATCTGACCTTTTGTTTAATTCATTTAGGGAATGTGGACGCTGCTGGCTGAGCCAGCATTCATGGACTAATCGTCATTGTCCTTGTAAAGGCGGTGGTGAGCTGGCTTCTTGAACTGCTCCTGTCCATTTTTGATGCACGTAGACCCACAATGCCATGAGGGAGGAAGCTCCAGCATCTTGACCCAGTGACACTGAACAAACAATAATATATTTCTAAATCGGGATGGTGAGTAGCTTGAAGAGAAACTTGTAGGTGCTGGTGTTCCCATGTAGCTGCTGCCCTTGTCCTTTTCAATGGCAATGGTCTTGGGTTTGGAAGGTACTATCTAAGAAGCCTTGGTGAACTGGGAAGGAGAAGTGTTGCCAAACAAAGAGATCTAGGGACGTAGGTGCATAGTTCCATGAAAGTGGAGTTGTAGGCAGATAGGGTAGCGAAGAAGGCATTTGGCACGCTTGCTTTCATTGTCAGAACTTTGAGTATAGGAGTTGGAACGTCATGTTGTGGCTGTATAGGACGTCGGTGAGGCCATTTTTTTGAATTCTGCCTACAGGCAGTTTTGCTCTAATGCGTCTTTCATTAACTTGAATTGGCTGTAATGGGGAACACTGTTTCTAAATTGTAAACTTTTAAAGTGTATGTTGGCTGTAATGCGATTAGATTACCAATACTTTAAATGTTGTTTGTATTGCACGATGTTTGTATAGCACGGAGTCGCACAGGAGCGCAACTATCATGTGAGAAAAGAACTGCCTGTACAATTCTAGTCACCCTTCTACAGGATGGGTGTTGCTAAACTTGAGAGGCTGCAGTAAAGATTGACAAGAATTTGCCAGGATCAGAGGGAAGGGGTTGAATAGGCTTGGGCTATTTTCCCTGGAGTGTTGGTGGCTGAGGGGTGGCCTTACAAAGGTTTATAAAGTCATGAGAGGCACGTATAAGGTGAACAGCCAAGGTCTTTTTCCTAGAGTGGACGAGTCCAAACCTAGAGGGGCATAACTTTTAGGTGAGTGAGGAAGGATTTAAAAACAACCTGAGGGGTAACTTTTTTTACACAGAGTATATGGAATGAGCTGCTAGAGGAAGTGTTGGAGGTGAGTAAAATTATAACGTTTAAAAGGCATCTGGATGGGTACATGAATAGGAAGGGTTTAGAGGGATATGAGCCAAGTGCTGGCAAATGGGACTAGGTCAGATTGGGATGTCTGGTCGACTAGGACAAGTTGGACAAGTCTGTTTCCACGGTGATTCTATAACAATCTCAACAGGTGAATCAACAGTAAAAGAAAATATTGATCACATTCTGAAGAAACATGAATAATTTTACTCCACAAATTATGCTGAGCACCATTCGTATTGAGAAATGATAGATATTCTGTGCAGGAATGGAACCAATATCTTCAGTTTATTAACTACAATATTTTGGAGTTCTCTTTTCTCTTTTTTAATTAATTGCCAGTACATGTGGATGAATGGAGGCTTAAAATAATGTGCTGCCAAATATCAGCAAGCATCTGGAGAAAGCATGGGGTATGGAATCAATCCATGCATTGTACAGTTTTCATAAGAGATGTTTTTTTATCAGCCTTGATAAAAATTGTTAAAAAATGTTCTCCACAAAGATTTGTTTTGCTGTACGTCTGCCTTTGTCAACATAGAAATATAAATTAATTTTTCAAATCCCTGCCCTCGTTGTCCTACGCTAATGACATTATTTCTCGTCTTTATCTGAAGGATCTGGTTTGATGCTGTTAAAAGGCAGGCAATGTAATCTCGACGTCAGAGGAACCGGCTGTTGTACTATGCTGTAATTTTTGCAGAAATGCAATTATGTGCTGCATTTCACTGTGTACCATACATCACTCGGGACATTAAAGATCATGCTGGTCAGCTGATTAGAAATAAAAACATCAGGACCAACTCTGCATTGTGTGTTGAGAGAGTTTCACTTTGTGAATTGAGAGATTTTCCCAAAGCTCAGACTTCAAGGCACACTTTAGGTTGAATCTGTAAATTTCACCAAATCTTAACAAAAGCTGTGATTAATAATTTTTCCCCAATGTGTGATTCTTCCTGACCCTGCCCAGTTTATCCTATCGTAATGTTTCTTGTGAGATTACAAGATGCCCAAGATCAGACTATCAGTAAGTGACTCATGAAGCTCAGGAAACCCTGCTGGACTGGGAAACCTACACGTTCACATTCGTCTCTCCTCCTCAGATGGCAACCTTGTGATGGGATGTCTGTGTGATGGGGTGCTGGTGTGATGGGATGCCTGTGTGATGGGATGCCCATGTGATGGGGTGCCCGAGTGCTGACTCTCCATTAGAAGGCTTTATGTTTTGCCAGTCTGCACTGTGTTGCTGGCTCACTTTCCTGTCACTCTGTGCTCTCTCTCACGCACACAGCATTGATCTCATTGCCGGTCTTTTGTTTCTGTATGATGCCTTGTGTGTGAACTGTCAGAGTGGGGAGCTAACGTTTTCAACACCAAGGCAGTCTTACAGCCAGGGCTCAGAGCCAGGCCTCACTATGGAGCAGTGAACTTTGTGAATTCAAGCACTGTGGGGGTTACAATCATGTATCTTAGGGTTTCTGTCTCCTGGCATTTAAATATTTGCTGCTGCATACTATAATTTAAAGAATATTTACTGTGCAGAAAACAAATGAAAAGCAAAATCCTATTCCTGACTATATTTTATCACCACATTTTGAAAAGATTAGCTCCAACAGAGAACTCCCTGATCTTCTCCTGCACTGTTGCCTGTTTCTTAAATGACTCCAATGTTTTGGCCTCCACGATCCTTCTTGGCAGTTAGTACCCTCTGTGTAAAGAGATATGACCTGGCACGTCCCTACATTTGTCCTTTGGTTTGGGCAACAGGATGAAGTAGCAATCAGAACATGCTGATTCAGGTTTGCTTCGTCTAGCATGGAATGTTACGCACACAAATAATGCCCCGATCACACAAACCTTGTCCTGGCCACATCTGGTTCAAAGCTGTTTTGGCCTCATAACCAAGTGGCTCCTTGCAGCTGTTCCCCAGGAATGACATTGCTGCTCAGCTGCTCTCTTAATACTCCATCAGCAAAATCTTCCAGGACTGCCCAGAGCTTTTAGAAGTAGATCACCATTTTAGATCACAGGGTGAGCTTGCCAATTGGAAACCAAATTGGCTTAACATCAGGAGACAGAGAGTGGTTGTAGAGGGTTGTTTTTCGGACTGGAGGCCTGTGACTGTGACAAAGTTTGGTTCTGGGTCCACTTTGGTTCTTCACTTATATAAATGATTTAGATGAGAGTGTAGAAAGCATGGTTAGTAAGTTTGCGGATGACACCAAGGTTGGTGGTACAGTGGAGAGTGAAGAAGGTCGTCTAAGATTACAAGGAGATCTTGATCAATTTGGTCAGTGGGCTGAAGAGTGGCAGATGGAGGCTAATTTGGATAAATGCAAGGTATTACGTTTTGGTAAAATAAAGACAAGACTTATACAATTAAGGGCGTTGGGCAGTGTCATAGAAAAGAGATATCTAGGAGTTCAGGTACATAATTCTTTGAAGTTTGCATCACAAATAGATAGGGTGATTAAGGTGTTTAGCAGACTTGCCTTCACTGCTCAGACCTTTTGAGTATAGGAGTTGGGACATTATGTTGCGGTTGTACAGGACATTGGTGAGGCCTCTTCTGCAGTACTCTGTCCATTTCTGGTCTCTCTGTTATAGGACGGACATTATTAAGCTGAAGAGGGTTCAGAAGAAATTTACCAGGATGTTGTTGGGAATGGAGGGTTTGCATTATAAGGAGAGGCTGGATAGGCTAAGACTTTTTTCACTGGAACATAGGAGGTTGAGAGGTGACCGTATAGAGATTTTTATAATAATGGGGGGTATAGATAAATTAAATGATAGGTATCTTTTCTGTGGGGTGAGGGATTTCAAGACTGCGGGCATTTTTTTTAAGGTGAGAGGAGAAAGATTTAAAAAGAGATGAGGCAATTTTAAAACATATGTGTGGAATGAATTTCCAAAGGAAGTGGTGGATACGGGTGCAGTTACAACATTTAAAAGACTTTTGGTAAAGTGCATGTTTAAGAAACGTTTGGAGGGATATGGGCCAAGTGTAGGTACGTGTGACTAGTTTAATTTGGAATAATGTGGATGAGTTGAACTGAAGGGTCTGTTTCCGTGCTGTATAACTCGATAACTTTGTAAGTTGGGGGATTCCTAACTGGGTGAGTGGTGAAGGTGCAGTTCCTGATGATGGGTTAAAGTTTTGCTATACTCGGTTCTTAGAGCTTTTCAGGAGGTTGTCCTTCTTGGCCTTGGTGGTTGGGAACCCCTGTTACATTGATTGCAATGCTAGAAGTACTCATTAACACCACAGCCTACCGGGTTCATGTTTCAAGGATGCAAACTTGATCAGAAAGACAGGAAACATACCAGCCCATATGTGAGCTGTGTTCCCAGCAGAGCGTGTGCTTCTTCCACATTCTGGCTGTTACAATCTTCTTTAATTACCTACTCCTTCATAACTAAGTTATTTCTTTGCGCAAACACGTTCAGTGTGAGGGGTGAAGTCTAACTAGGGCCAACAAGGAGCCACATTGGCTGTTGTCAGCCATCCTGACTGGGCAGGTGAGCAGGACTGAATTCCAGCGGGAGCTCTGTCTGAAAGGCTGTGATTGTGGCCCTTGTCCAATGCAAGCTGTTGGTGAAAAGTCATCTGAACTGCAAGTTCTGATAGTTGTAGTGAAAGGTCAATGCGATGGTGATGCATGAACTATTAAATGTGGTAGCTCCTTCTATGTTGTGAATGTGAACCCTGCCAGGTGTACAGTGCCCATCTCAGACTCCCAATCTCCAAGTGGCATGTTTGCTCACCAGTGGAAACATCTTCTAGGAGAAAGTGAGGACTGCAGATGCTGGAGATCAGAGCTGAAAATGTGTTGCTGGAAAAGCGCAGCAGGTCAGGCAGCATCCAAGGAGCAGGAGAATCGACGTTTCGGGCATGAGCCCTTCTTCAGGAAAAAGCCCTGCTGTGCTTTTCCAGCAACACATTTTCAGCAGTGGAAACATCTTCTCAACATTTATCTTATCAAATGCTGTCAACTGCTAAAGAGCTTATCGTGACGTCAGTGACCTCTCTGGCTTCAGACGCAATCGAAATAACAATGTACCCAGCTTCCTGCTGAGTTCATCATTAACTTGCATAGTTAAGGTATTTTGTTTTAGTTAGATTTTTAGATAGTTAATGATTCCCTTTCATTTTAATGTTCACCTATGACTAGGCAATAAGGGACCAATAACTTTCATAATTCAGTAAGAAATGAAAGATAAACTGAAATTGCTGGTGCCGTAGTGAGGGTGAAGTCAGACACTTTGTGCTGCCCACAATGAACCCGCTCACACCTCCTTGCCCACTGTGAGCATGCTCACATCACCTTGTACACAGTGAGCACGTCCATGTCACCTTGCCCACAGTGAGCATGCCCACGTTGTCTTGCCCACAGTGAGCATGCTCAGATCACCTTGCCCACATGAGCACACTCATGTCGCCTTGCCCACGGTGAACTCACTCATGTCACCTTGTCCACAGTGAGCACGCCCATGTCGCCTTGTCCACAGTGAACACGCCCATGTCGCCTTGCCCACAGTGAACACGCCCATGTCACCTTGCCCACAGTGAACACGCCCATGTCGCCTTGTCCACAGTGAACACGCCCATGTCGCCTTGCCCACAGTGAACACGCCCATGTCACCTTGTCCACAGTGAACACGCTCATGTCGCCTTGTCCACAGTGAACACGCCCATGTCGCCTTGCCCGCGGTGAACACACTCATGTCGCCTTGTCCACAGTGAACACGCCCATGTCGCCCTGTCCACAGTGAACACGCCCATGTCGCCCTGTCCACGGTGAGCACGCCCATGTCGCCTTGTCCACAGTGAACACGCCCATGTCGCCTTGTCCACAGTGAGCACGCCCATGTCGCCTTGTCCACAGTGAACACGCCCATGTCGCCTTGTCCACGGTGAGCACGCCCATGTCGCCTTGTCCACGGTGAACTCACTCATGTCGCCTTGTCCACGGTGAGCACGCCCATGTCGCCTTGTCCACAGTGAACACGCCCATGTCGCCCTGTCCACGGTGAGCACGCCCATGTCGCCTTGTCCACAGTGAACTCACTCATGTCGCCTTGTCCACGGTGAGCACGCCCATGTCGCCTTGTCCACAGTGAACACGCCCATGTCGCCCTGTCCACGGTGAGCACGCCCATGTCGCCTTGTCCACAGTGAGCACGCTCATGTCGCCTTGTCCACAGTGAACACACCCATGTCGCCTTGCCCACAGTGAGCACGCTCATGTCGCCTTGTCCACAGTGAACACACCCATGTCGCCTTGCCCACAGTGAACACGCTCATGTCGCCTTGTCCACAGTGAACACGCCCATGTCGCCTTGCCCACAGTGAACACACTCATGTCGCCTTGTCCACAGTGAACACGCCCATGTCGCCTTGTCCACAGTGAGCACGCCCATGTCGCCTTGTCCACAGTGAGCACGCCCATGTCGCCTTGTCCACGGTGAACACGCTCATGTCGCCTTGTCCACAGTGAACACACCCATGTCGCCTTGCCCACAGTGAACACGCTCATGTCGCCTTGTCCACAGTGAACACGCCCATGTCGCCTTGTCCACAGTGAACACGCCCATGTCGCCTTGCCCACAGTGAACACGCTCATGTCACCTTGTCCACGGTGAACACGCTCATGTCGCCTTGTCCACAGTGAACACGCCCATGTCGCCCTGTCCACAGTGAACACGCCCATGTCGCCCTGTCCACGGTGAGCACGCCCATGTCGCCTTGTCCACAGTGAACACGCTCATGTCGCCTTGTCCACAGTGAACACACCCATGTCGCCTTTCCCACAGTGAACACGCTCATGTCGCCTTGTCCACAGTGAACACACCCATGTCGCCTTGCCCACAGTGAGCACGCTCATGTCGCCTTGTCCACAGTGAACACACCCATGTCGCCTTGCCCACAGTGAACACGCCCATGTCGCCTTGTCCACAGTGAGCACTCCCATGTCGCCTTGTCCACAGTGATCACGCCCATGTCGCCCTGTCCACGGTGAACACGCCCATGTCGCCTTGTCCACGGTGAGCACGCCCATGTCGCCTTGTCCACAGTGAACACGCCCATGTCGCCCTGTCCACAGTGAACACGCCCATGTCGCCTTGTCCACGGTGAGCACGCTCATGTCGCCCTCTCCACAGTGAGCACGCCCATGTCGCCCTGTCCACGGTGAACACGCTCATGTCGCCTTGTCCACGGTGAGCAGGCTCATGTCGCCTTGTCCACAGTGAACACGCCCATGTCGCCTTGTCCACGGTGAACACGCTCATGTCGCCTTGTCCACGGTGCACACGCTCATGTCGCCTTGTCCACAGTGAGCAGGCTCATGTCGCCTTGTCCACAGTGAGCACGCCCATGTCGCCTTGTCCACAGTGAACACGCCCATGTCGCCCTGTCCACGGTGAACACGCCCATGTCGCGTTGTCCACAGTGAGCACGCCCATGTCGCCTTGTCCACAGTGAACACGCTCATGTCGCCTTGTCCACGGTGAACACGCTCATGTCGCCTTGTCCACGGTGAGCAGGCTCATGTCGCCTTGTCCACAGTGACGCTCATGTCGCCTTGTCCACAGTGAACACGCCCATGTCGCGTTGTCCACAGTGAGCACGCCCATGTCGCCTTGTCCACAGTGAACACGCTCATGTCGCCTTGTCCACAGTGACGCTCATGTCGCCTTGTCCACAGTGAACACGCCCATGTCGCGTTGTCCACAGTGAGCACGCCCATGTCGCCTTGTCCACAGTGAACACGCCCATGTCGCCTTGTCCACGGTGAGCACGCTCATGTCGCCTTGTCCACGGTGAACACACCCATGTCGCGTTGTCCACAGTGAGCACGCCCATGTCGCCTTGTCCACAGTGAGCACGCCCATGTCGCGTTGTCCACAGTGAGCACGCCCATGTCGCCTTGTCCACAGTGAACACGCTCATGTCGCCTTGTCCACGGTGAACACGCTCATGTCGCCTTGTCCACAGTGCACACGCTCATGTCGCCTTGTCCACAGTGAACACGCCCATGTCGCGTTGTCCACAGTGAGCACGCCCATGTCGCCTTGTCCACAGTGAACACGCTCATGTCGCCTTGTCCACAGTGACGCTCATGTCGCCTTGTCCACAGTGAACACGCCCATGTCGCCCTCTCCACAGTGAGCACGCCCATGTCGCCCTGTCCACGGTGAACACGTTCATGTCGCCTTGTCCACGGTGAGCAGGCTCATGTCGCCTTGTCCACAGTGAACACGCCCATGTCGCCTTGTCCACGGTGAACACGCTCATGTCGCCTTGTCCACGGTGCACACGCTCATGTCGCCTTGTCCACAGTGAGCAGGCTCATGTCGCCTTGTCCACAGTGAGCACGCCCATGTCGCCTTGTCCACAGTGAACACGCCCATGTCGCCCTGTCCACGGTGAACACGCCCATGTCGCGTTGTCCACAGTGAGCACGCCCATGTCGCCTTGTCCACAGTGAACACGCTCATGTCGCCTTGTCCACGGTGAACACGCTCATGTCGCCTTGTCCACGGTGAGCAGGCTCATGTCGCCTTGTCCACAGTGACGCTCATGTCGCCTTGTCCACAGTGAACACGCCCATGTCGCGTTGTCCACAGTGAGCACGCCCATGTCGCCTTGTCCACAGTGAACACGCTCATGTCGCCTTGTCCACAGTGACGCTCATGTCGCCTTGTCCACAGTGAACACGCCCATGTCGCGTTGTCCACAGTGAGCACGCCCATGTCGCCTTGTCCACAGTGAACACGCCCATGTCGCCTTGTCCACGGTGAGCACGCTCATGTCGCCTTGTCCACGGTGAACACACCCATGTCGCGTTGTCCACAGTGAGCACGCTCATGTCGCCTTGTCCACAGTGAACACGCCCATGTCGCGTTGTCCACAGTGAGCACGCCCATGTCGCCTTGTCCACAGTGAACATGCCCATGTCGCCTTGTCCACGGTGAGCACGCTCATGTCGCCTTGTCCACAGTGCACACGCTCATGTCGCCTTGTCCACGGTGAGCACGCCCATGTCGCCTTGTCCACAGTGAACACGCCCATGTCGCCTTGTCCACGGTGAGCACGCCCATGTCGCCTTGTCCACAGTGAACACGCCCATGTCGCCCTGTCCACAGTGAACACGCCCATGTCGCCCTGTCCACAGTGAACACGCCCATGTCGCCCTGTCCACGGTGAACACGCCCATGTCGCCTTGTCCACGGTGAGCACGCCCATGTCGCCTTGTCCACGGTGAGCACGCTCATGTCGCCCTGTCCACAGTGAGCACGCCCATGTCGCCTTGTCCACAGTGAACACGCTCATGTCGCCTTGTCCACGGTGAACACGCTCATGTCGCCTTGTCCACAGTGAACACGCCCATGTCGCCCTGTCCACGGTGAACACGCTCATGTCGCCTTGTCCACGGTGAGCACGCCCATGTCGCCTTGTCCACGGTGAGCACGCTCATGTCGCCTTGTCCACGGTGAGCACGCCCATGTCGCCTTGTCCACGGTGAGCACGCTCATGTCGCCCTGTCCACAGTGAGCACGCTCATGTCGCCCTGTCCACAGTGAACACGCTCATGTCGCCTTGTCCACGGTGAACACGCTCATGTCGCCTTGTCCACGGTGAGCACGCTCATGTCGCCTTGTCCACAGTGACGCTCATGTCGCCCTGTCCACGGTGAGCAGGCCCATGTCGCCTTGTCAACGGTGAACACGCCCATGTCGCCTTGTCCACAGTGAGCACGCTCATGTCGCCTTGTCCACAGTGAACACGCTGATGTCGCCCTGTCCACGGTGAGCACGCCCATGTCGCCTTGTCCACGGTGAACACGCCCATGTCGCCTTGTCCACAGTGAGCACGCCCATGTCGCCTTGTCAACGGTGAACACGCCCATGTCGCCTTGTCCACAGTGAGCACGCTCATGTCGCACTGTCCACAGTGAGCACGCCCATGTCGCCTTGTCCACGGTGAGCACGCTCATGTCGCCTTGTCCACAGTGAACACGCTGATGTCGCCCTGTCCACGGTGAGCACGCCCATGTCGCCTTGTCCACGGTGAACACGCCCATGTCGCCTTGTCCACAGTGAGCACGCTCATGTCGCCCTGTCCACAGTGAGCACGCCCATGTCGCCTTGTCCACGGTGAGCACGCTCATGTCGCCTTGTCCACGGTGATCACGCTCATGTCGCCCTGTCCACAGTGAGCACGCTCATTTCACCCTGTCCACAGTGAACACGCTCATGTCGCCTTGTCCACGGTGAGCACGCCAATGTCGCTTTGTCCACGGTGAGCACGCCCATGTCGCCCTGTCCACGGTGAGCACGCCCATGTCGCCTTGTCCACAGTGAACACGCTCATGTCGCCTTGTCCACGGTGAGCACGCTCATGTCGCCCTGTCCACAGTAAACACGCCCATGTCGCCCTGTCCACAGTGAACACGCCCATGTCGCCCAGTCCACGGTGAGCACGCTCATGTCGCCTTGTCCACGGTGAGCACGCCCATGTCGCCTTGTCCACAGTGAACACGCTCATGTCGCCTTGTCCACAGTGAACGCGCTCATGTCGCCTTGTCCACAGTGAGCACGCCCATGTCGCCTTCTCCACAGTGAACACGCTCATGTCGCCCTGTCCACAGTGAACACGCACATGTCGCCTTGTCCACAGTGAGCACGCCCATGTCGCCTTGTCCACGGTGAACACGCTCATGTCGCCCTGTCCACAGTGAACACGCTCATGTCGCCCTGTCCACAGTGAGCACGCCCATGTCGCCTTGTCCACGGTGAACACGCCCATGTCGCCTTGTCCACAGTGAGCACGCTCATGTCACCTTGTCCACAGTGAACACGCCCATGTCGCCTTGTCCACAGTGAGCACGCCCATGTCGCCCTGTCCACAGTGAACACGCCCATGTCGCCCTGTCCACGGTGAACACGCTCATGTCACCTTGTCCACAGTGAACACGCCCATGTCGCCTTGTCCACAGTGAGCACGCCCATGTCGCCCTGTCCACGGTGAACACGCCCATGTCGCCTTGTCCACGGTGAGCACGCCCATGTCGCCTTGTCCACGGTGAGCACGCTCATCTCGCCCTGTCCACGGTGAGCACGCCCATGTCGCCCTGTCCACAGTGAACACGCTCATGTCGCCTTGTCCACGGTGAGCACGCCTATGTCACCTTGTCCACGGTGAACACGCTCATGTCGCCTTGTCCACGGTGAGCACGCCCATGTCGCCCTGTCCACAGTGAGCACGCTCATGTCGCCTTGTCCACAGTGAGCACGCCCATGTCGCCTTGTCCACAGTGAACACGCCCATGTCGCCCTGTCCACGGTGAACACGCCCATGTCGCCCTGTCCACGGTGAACACGCTCATGTCGCCTTGTCCACGGTGAGCACGCTCATGTCGCCTTGTCCACGGTGAGCACGCCCATGTCGCCCTGTCCACGGTGAACACGCTCATGTCGCCTTGTCCACGGTGAGCACGCTCATGTCGCCTTGTCCACAGTGAGCACGCTCATGTCGCCTTGTCCACGGTGAGCACGCCCATGTCGCCTTGTCCACGGTGAACACGCTCATGTCGCCTTGTCCACAGTGCACACGCTCATGTCGCCTTGTCCACAGTGAGCACGCCCATGTCGCCTTGTCCACAGTGAACACGCCCATGTCGCCTTGTCCACGGTGAGCACGCCCATGTCGCCTTGTCCACAGTGAACAAGCCCATGTCGCCCTGTCCACAGTGAACACGCCCATGTCGCCCTGTCCACGGTGAACACGCTCATGTCGCCTTGTCCACAGTGAACACGCCCATGTCGCCTTCCCCACGGTGAACTCCCTCATGTCGCCTTGTCCACAGTGAACACGCCCATGTCGCCTTGCCCACAGTGAACACGCTCATGTCGCCTTGTCCACAGTGAACACGCTCATGTCACCTTGCCCACAGTGAGCACACCCATGTCACCTTGTCCACAGTGAACACGCTCATGTCACCTTGCCCACAGTGAGCACACCCATGTCACCTTGTCCACAGTGAACACGCTCATGTCACATTGCCCACAGTGAGCACACCCATGTCACCTTGTCCACAGTGAGCACGACCATGTCGCCTTGCCCGCGGTGAACACACTCATGTCACCTTGCCCACAGTGAACACGCCCATGTCGCCTTGTCCACAGTGAACACGCCTGTGTCGCCTTGCCCACAGTGAACACGCTCATGTCACCTTGTCCACAGTGAACACGCTCATGTCGCTTTGTCCACAGTGAACACACCCATGTCGCCTTGCCCACGGTGAACTCACTCATGTCGCCTTGTCCACAGTGAACAGGCCCATGTCGCCTATTCCACAGTGAACACGCCCATGTCACCCTGTCCACGGTGAACACGCTCATGTCGCCTTGTCCACAGTGAACACGCCCATGTCGCCTTGCCCACAGTGAACACGCTCATGTCACCTTGTCCACAGTGAACACGCTCATGTCACCTTGCCCACAGTGAGCACACCCATGTCATCTTGTCCACAGTGAACACGCTCATGTCACCTTGCCCACAGTGAGCACACCCATGTCACCTTGTCCACAGTGAACACGCACATGTCACCTTGCCCACAGTGAGCACACCCATGTCACCTTGTCCACAGTGAACACGCTCATGTGACCTTGCCCACAGTGAGCACTCCCATGTCGCCCTCTCCACAGTGAACACACCCATGTCACCCTGTCCACAGTGAACACACCCATGTCACCCTGTCCACAGTGAACACGCTCATGTCGCCCTATCCATGGTGAGCACGCTCATGTCGCCTTGTCCACAGTGCACACGCTCATGTCGCCTTGTCCACAGTGAGCACGCCCATGTCGCCTTGTCCACAGTGAACACGCCCATGTCGCCCTGTCCACGGTGAACACGCCCATGTCGCCTTGTCCACAGTGAGCACGCCCATGTCGCCCTGTCCACGGTGAACACGCTCATGTCGCCTTGTCCACGGTGAACACGCCCATGTCGCCTTGTCCACAGTGAACACGCTCATGTCACCTTGTCCACAGTGAACACGCTCATGTCACCTTGCCCACAGTGAGCACACCCATGTCACCTTGTCCACAGTGAACACGCTCATGTCACCTTGCCCACAGTGAGCACACCCATGTCACCTTGTCCACAGTGAACACGCTCATGTCACCTTGCCCACAGTGAGCACACCCATGTCACCTTGTCCACAGTGAACACGCTCATGTGACCTTGCCCACAGTGAGCACTCCCATGTCGCCCTCTCCACAGTGAACACACCCATGTCACCCTGTCCACAGTGAACACGCCCATGTCGCCTTGTCCACAGTGAACACGCTCATGTCGCCCTGTCCATGGTGAGCACGCTCATGTCGCCTTGTCCACAGTGCACACGCTCATGTCGCCTTGTCCACAGTGAGCACGCCCATGTCGCCTTGTCCACAGTGAACACGCCCATGTCGCCCTGTCCACGGTGAACACGCCCATGTCGCCTTGTCCACAGTGAGCACGCCCATGTCGCCCTGTCCACGGTGAACACGCCCATGTCGCCTTGTCCACGGTGAACACGCCCATGTCGCCTTGTCCACGGTGAACACGCTCATGTCGCCTTGTCCACAGTGCACACGCTCATGTCGCGTTGTCCACAGTGAACACGCTCATGTCGCCTTGTCCACGGTGAACACGCTCATGTCGCCTTGTCCACAGTGCACACGCCCATGTCGCCTTGTCCACAGTGAGCACGCCCATGTCGCCCTGTCCACGGTGAACACGCTCATGTCGCCTTGTCCACGGTGAGCACGCCCATGTCGCCTTGTCCACAGTGAGCACGCCCATGTCGCCCTGTCCACGGTGAACACGCTCATGTCGCCTTGTCCACGGTGAGCAGGCTCATGTCGCCTTGTCCACAGTGAACACGCCCATGTCGCCTTGTCCACGGTGAACACGCTCATGTCGCCTTGTCCACGGTGCACACGCTCATGTCGCCTTGTCCACAGTGAGCACGCCCATGTCGCCTTGTCCACAGTGAACACGCCCATGTCGCCTTGTCCACGGTGAACACGCTCATGTCGCCTTGTCCACGGTGAGCACGCCCATGTCGCCTTGTCCACAGTGAGCACGCCCATGTCGCCCTGTCCACGGTGAACACGCTCATGTCGCCTTGTCCACGGTGAGCAGGCTCATGTCGCCTTGTCCACAGTGAACACGCCCATGTCGCCTTGTCCACAGTGAACACGCCCATGTCGCCTTGTCCACGGTGAACACGCTCATGTCGCCTTGTCCACGGTGCACACGCTCATGTCGCCTTGTCCACAGTGAGCACGCCCATGTCGCCTTGTCCACAGTGAACACGCCCATGTCGCCCTGTCCACGGTGAACACGCCCATGTCGCCTTGTCCACAGTGAGCACGCCCATGTCGCCTTGTCCACGGTGAACACGCTCATGTCGCCTTGTCCACGGTGAACACGCTCATGTCGCCTTGTCCACGGTGAGCAGGCTCATGTCGCCTTGTCCACAGTGAGCACGCTCATGTCGCCTTGTCCACGGTGAACACGCTCATGTCGCCTTGTCCACAGTGCACACGCTCATGTCGCCTTGTCCACGGTGAGCACGCCCATGTCGCCTTGTCCACAGTGAACACGCCCATGTCGCCCTGTTCACAGTGAACACGCCCATGTCGCCCTGTCCACGGTGAACACGCCCATGTCGCCTTGTCCACGGTGAGCACGCTCATGTCGCCTTGTCCACGGTGAACACGCTCATGTCGCCTTGTCCACAGTGAGCACGCCCATGTCGCCCTGTCCACAGTGAGCACGCTCATGTCGCCCTGTCCACGGTGAACACGCTCATGTCGCCCTGTCCACGGTGAACACGCTCATGTCGCCTTGTCCACGGTGCACACGCTCATGTCGCCTTGTCCACGGTGAACACGCTCATGTTGCCTTGTCCACGGTGAGCACGCTCATGTCGTTTTGTCCACAGTGACGCTCATGTCGCCCTGTCCACGGTGAGCACGCCCATGTCGCCTTGTCCACGGTGAACACGCCCATGTCGCCTTGTCCACAGTGAGCACGCTCATGTCGCCTCGTCCACAGTGAACACGCCCATGTCGCCTCATCCACAGTGAACGCGCTCATGTCGCCTTGTCCACAGTGAGCACGCTCATGTCGCCTTGTCCACAGTGAACACGCTCATGTCGCCTTGTCCACTGTGAGCACGCTCATGTCGCCTCGTCCACAGTGAACACGCCCATGTCGCCTCATCCACAGGGAACGCGCTCATGTCGCCTTGTCCACAGTGAACACGCTCATGTCGCCTTGTCCACAGTGAACGCGCTCATGTCGCCTTGTCCACAGTGAGCACGCCCATGTCGCCTTGTCCACAGTGAACACGCCCATGTCGCCCTGTCCACAGTGAACACGCTCATGTCACCTTGTCAACGGTGAACACGCCCATGTCGCCTTGTCCACGGTGAACACGCTCATGTCGCCTTGTCCACAGTGAACGCGCTCACGTCGCCTTGTCCACAGTGAACACGCTCATGTCGCCTTGTCCACAGTGAGCACACCCATGTCGCCTTGTCCACAGTGAACACGCCCATGTCGCCTTGTCCACAGTGATCACGCCCATGTCGCCTTGTCCACAGTGAGCACACCCATGTCGCCTTGTCCACAGTGAACACGCCCATGTCGCCTTGTCCACAGTGAACACACCCATGTCGCCCTGTTCACGGTGAGCACGCCCATGTCGCCTTGTCCACAGTGAACACGCCCATGTCGCCCTGTCCACAGTGAACACACCCATGTCGCCCTGTCCACGGTGAGCACACTCATGTCGCCCTATCCACAGTGAACACGCTCATGTCGCCTTGTCAACGGTGAGCACGCCCATGTCGCCCTGTCCACAGTGAACACGCTCATGTCGCCTTGTCAACGGTGAGCACGCCCATATCGCCCTGTCCACAGTGAACTCGCTCATGTCGCCTTGTCCACAGTGACCACGCCCATGTCACCCTGTCCACAGTGATCACGCCCATGTCGCCTTGTCCACGGTGAGCACGCCCATGTCGCCTTGTCCACGGTGAACACGCTCATGTCGCCCTGTTCACGGTGAGCATGCTCATGTCGCCTTGTCCACGGTGAACACGCCCATGTCGCCTTGTCCACAGTGAACACGCCCATGTCACCCTGTCCACAGTGATCACGCCCATGTCGCCTTGTCCACGGTGAACACGCTCATGTCGCCTTGTCCACGGTGAACACGCCCATGTCGCCCTGTCCACGGGGAACACGCCCATGTCGCCTTGTCCACAGTGAACACGCTCATGTCGCCTTGTCCACAGTGAGCACGCCCATGTCACCTTGTCCACAGTGAACACACCCATGTCACCCTGTCCACAGTGAACACGCCCATGTCGCCTTGTTCACGGTGAACACGCCCATGTCGCCCTGTCCACAGTGAACACGCCCATGTCGCCTTGTCCACAGTGAACACGCCCATGTCGCTTTGTCCACAGTGAACACGCCCATGTCGCCTTGTCCACGGTGAATACGCCCATGTCGCCCTGTCCACAGTGAACACGCCCATGTCGCCTTGTCCACAGTGAACACGCTCATGTCGCCTTGTCCACAGTGAGCACGCTCATGTCGCCCTGTCCACAGTGAGCACGCTCATGTCGCCCTGTCCACGGTTAGCACGCCCATGTCGCCTTGTCCACGGTGAACACGCTCATGTCGCCTTGTCCACAGTGCACACGCTCATGTCGCCTTGTCCACAGTGAGCACGCCCATGTCGCCTTGTCCACAGTGAACACGCCCATGTCGCCCTGTCCACGGTGAACACGCCCATGTCGCCCTGTCCACGGTGAGCACGCTCATGTCGCCTTGTCCACGGTGAACACGCCCATGTCGCCTTGTCCACGGTGAGCACGCCCATGTCGCCTTGTCCACAGTGAACACGCCCATGTCGCCTTGTCCACGGTGAGCACGCTCATGTCGCCTTGTCCACAGTGAGCACGCCCATGTCGCCTTGTCCACGGTCAGCACGCCCATGTCACCCTGTCCACAGTGATCACGCCCATGTCGCCTTGTCCACGGTGAACACGCTCATGTCGCCTTGTCCACGGTGAACACGCCCATGTCGCCCTGTCCACGGGGAACACGCCCATGTCGCCTTGTCCACGGTGAGCACGCCCATGTCGCCTTGTCCACAGTGAACACGCCCATGTCGCCTTGTCCACGGTGAGCACGCTCATGTCGCCTTGTCCACGGTGAGCACGCCCATGTCGCCTTGTCCACGGTGAGCACGCTCATGTCGCCTTGTCCACAGTGAACACGCCCATGTCGCCTTGCCCACAGTGAACACGCTCATGTCGCCTTGTCCACAGTGAGCACGCCCATGTCACCTTGTCCACAGTGAACACACCCATGTCACCCTGTCCACAGTGAACACGCCCATGTCGCCTTGTTCACGGTGAACACGCCCATGTCGCCCTGTCCACAGTGAACACGCCCATGTCGCCTTGTCCACAGTGAACACGCCCATGTCGCCTTGTCCACAGTGAACACGCCCATGTCGCCTTGTCCACGGTGAACACGCCCATGTCGCCTTGTCCACGGTGAACACGCCCATGTCGCCTTGTCCACAGTGAACACGCTCATGTCGCCTTGTCCACAGTGAGCACGCTCATGTCGCCCTGTCCACGGTTAGCACGCCCATGTCGCCTTGTCCACGGTGAACACGCTCATGTCGCCTTGTCCACAGTGCACACGCTCATGTCGCCTTGTCCACAGTGAGCACGCCCATGTCGCCTTGTCCACAGTGAACACGCCCATGTCGCCCTGTCCACGGTGAACACGCCCATGTCGCCCTGTCCACGGTGAGCACGCTCATGTCGCCTTGTCCACGGTGAACACGCCCATGTCGCCTTGTTCACGGTGAACACGCCCATGTCGCCCTGTCCACAGTGAACACGCCCATGTCGCCTTGTCCACAGTGAACACGCCCATGTCGCCTTGTCCACGGTGAACACGCCCATGTCGCCTTGTCCACGGTGAACACGCCCATGTCGCCTTGTCCACGGTGAACACGCTCATGTCGCCTTGTCCACAGTGAGCACGCTCATGTCGCCCTGTCCACGGTTAGCACGCCCATGTCGCCTTGTCCACGGTGAACACGCTCATGTCGCCTTGTCCACAGTGCACACGCTCATGTCGCCTTGTCCACAGTGAGCACGCCCATGTCGCCTTGTCCACAGTCAACACGCCCATGTCGCCCTGTCCACGGTGAACACGCCCATGTCGCCCTGTCCACGGTGAGCACGCTCATGTCGCCTTGTCCACGGTGAACACGCCCATGTCGCCTTGTCCACGGTGAGCACGCCCATGTCGCCTTGTCCACAGTGAACACGCCCATGTCGCCTTGTCCACGGTGAGCACGCTCATGTCGCCTTGTCCACAGTGAGCACGCCCATGTCGCCTTGTCCACGGTCAGCACGCTCATGTCGCCTTGTCCACAGTGAACACGCCCATGTCGCCTTGCCCACAGTGAACACGCTCATGTCGCCTTGTCCACAGTGAGCACGCCCATGTCACCTTGTCCACAGTGAACACACCCATGTCACCCTGTCCACAGTGAACACGCCCATGTCGCCTTGTTCACGGTGAACACGCCCATGTCGCCCTGTCCACAGTGAACACGCCCATGTCGCCTTGTCCACAGTGAACACGCCCATGTCGCCTTGTCCACGGTGAATACGCCCATGTCGCCCTGTCCACAGTGAACACGCCCATGTCGCCTTGTCCACAGTGAACACGCTCATGTCGCCTTGTCCACAGTGAGCACGCTCATGTCGCCCTGTCCACGGTTAGCACGCCCATGTCGCCTTGTCCACGGTGAACACGCTCATGTCGCCTTGTCCACAGTGCACACGCTCATGTCGCCTTGTCCACAGTGCACACGCTCATGTCGCCTTGTCCACAGTGCACACGCTCATGTCGCCTTGTCCACAGTGAGCACGCCCATGTCGCCTTGTCCACAGTGAACACGCCCATGTCGCCCTGTCCACGGTGAACACGCCCATGTCGCCCTGTCCACGGTGAGCACGCTCATGTCGCCTTGTCCACAGTGAGCACGCTCATGTCGCCTTGTCCACGGTGAGCACGCCCATGTCGCCTTGTCCACGGTGAACACGCTCATGTCGCCTTGTCCACAGTGCACACGCTCATGTCGCCTTGTCCACAGTGAGCACGCTCATGTCGCCTTGTCCACGGTGAGCACGCCCATGTCGCCTTGTCCACGTAGAACACGCTCATGTCGCCTTGTCCACAGTGAGCACGCTCATGTCGCCTTGTCCACGGTGAGCACGCCCATGTCGCCTTGTCCACGGTGAACACGCTCATGTCGCCTTGTCCACAGTGAGCACGCCCATGTCCCCTTGTCCACGGTGAACACGCTCATGTCGCCTTGTCCACGGTGAGCACGCTCATGTCGCCTTGTCCACAGTGAGCACGCTCATGTCGCCTTGTCCACGGTGAGCACGCCCATGTCGCCTTGTCCACGGTGAACACGCTCATGTCGCCTTGTCCACAGTGCACACGCTCATGTCGCCTTGTCCACAGTGAGCACGCTCATGTCGCCTTGTCCACAGTGAGCACGCTCATGTCGCCTTGTCCACGGTGAGCACGCCCATGTCGCCTTGTCCACGGTGAACACGCTCATGTCGCCTTGTCCACAGTGAGCACGCCCATGTCCCCTTGTCCACAGTGAGCACGCCCATGTCGCCTTGTCCACGGTCAGCACGCTCATGTCGCCTTGTCCACAGTGAACACGCCCATGTCGCCTTGCCCACAGTGAACACGCTCATGTCGCCTTGTCCACAGTGAGCACGCCCATGTCACCTTGTCCACAGTGAACACACCCATGTCACCCTGTCCACAGTGAACACGCCCATGTCGCCTTGTTCACGGTGAACACGCCCATGTCGCCCTGTCCACAGTGAACACGCCCATGTCGCCTTGTCCACAGTGAACACGCCCATGTCGCCTTGTCCACGGTGAATACGCCCATGTCGCCCTGTCCACAGTGAACACGCCCATGTCGCCTTGTCCACAGTGAACACGCTCATGTCGCCTTGTCCACAGTGAGCACGCTCATGTCGCCCTGTCCACGGTTAGCACGCCCATGTCGCCTTGTCCACGGTGAACACGCTCATGTCGCCTTGTCCACAGTGCACACGCTCATGTCGCCTTGTCCACAGTGCACACGCTCATGTCGCCTTGTCCACAGTGAGCACGCCCATGTCGCCTTGTCCACAGTGAACACGCCCATGTCGCCCTGTCCACGGTGAACACGCCCATGTCGCCCTGTCCACGGTGAACACGCCCATGTCGCCCTGTCCACGGTGAGCACGCTCATGTCGCCTTGTCCACAGTGAGCACGCTCATGTCGCCTTGTCCACGGTGAGCACGCCCATGTCGCCTTGTCCACGGTGAACACGCTCATGTCGCCTTGTCCACAGTGCACACGCTCATGTCGCCTTGTCCACAGTGAGCACGCTCATGTCGCCTTGTCCACGGTGAGCACGCCCATGTCGCCTTGTCCACGTAGAACACGCTCATGTCGCCTTGTCCACGGTGAGCACGCTCATGTCGCCTTGTCCACGGTGAGCACGCCCATGTCGCCTTGTCCACGGTGAACACGCTCATGTCGCCTTGTCCACAGTGAGCACGCCCATGTCCCCTTGTCCACGGTGAACACGCTCATGTCGCCTTGTCCACAGTGCACACGCTCATGTCGCCTTGTCCACAGTGCACACGCTCATGTCGCCTTGTCCACAGTGAGCACGCTCATGTCGCCTTGTCCACGGTGAGCACGCCCATGTCGCCTTGTCCACGGTGAACACGCTCATGTCGCCTTGTCCACAGTGAGCACGCCCATGTCCCCTTGTCCACAGTGAACACGCCCATGTCGCCTTGTCCACGGTGAGCACGCCCATGTCGCCTTGTCCACAGTGAACAAGCCCATGTCGCCCTGTCCACAGTGAACACGCCCATGTCGCCCTGTCCACGGTGAACACGCTCATGTCGCCTTGTCCACAGTGAACACGCCCATGTCGCCTTCCCCACGGTGAACTCCCTCATGTCGCCTTGTCCACAGTGAACACGCCCACGTCACCTTGTCCACAGTGAGCACGCCCATGTCACCTTGCCCGCGGTCAACACACTCATGTCACCTTGTCCACAGTGAACACGCTCATGTCGCCTTGTCCACAGTGAACACGCCCATGTCGCCTTGTCCACGGTGAATACGCCCATGTCGCCCTGTCCACGGTGAACACGCCCATGTCGCCTTGTCCACAGTGAACACGCTCATGTCGCCTTGTCCACAGTGAGCACGCTCATGTCGCCCTGTCCACGGTTAGCACGCCCATGTCGCCTTGTCCACGGTGAACACGCTCATGTCGCCTTGTCCACAGTGCACACGCTCATGTCGCCTTGTCCACAGTGCACACGCTCATGTCGCCTTGTCCACAGTGCACACGCTCATGTCGCCTTGTCCACAGTGCACACGCTCATGTCGCCTTGTCCACAGTGAGCACGCCCATGTCGCCTTGTCCACAGTGAACACGCCCATGTCGCCCTGTCCACGGTGAACACGCCCATGTCGCCCTGTCCACGGTGAGCACGCTCATGTCGCCTTGTCCACAGTGAGCACGCTCATGTCGCCTTGTCCACGGTGAGCACGCCCATGTCGCCTTGTCCACGGTGAACACGCTCATGTCGCCTTGTCCACAGTGCACACGCTCATGTCGCCTTGTCCACAGTGAGCAAGCTCATGTCGCCTTGTCCACGGTGAGCACGCCCATGTCGCCTTGTCCACGTAGAACACGCTCATGTCGCCTTGTCCACAGTGAGCACGCTCATGTCGCCTTGTCCACGGTGAGCACGCCCATGTCGCCTTGTCCACGGTGAACACGCTCATGTCGCCTTGTCCACAGTGAGCACGCCCATGTCCCCTTGTCCACGGTGAACACGCTCATGTCGCCTTGTCCACGGTGAGCACGCTCATGTCGCCTTGTCCACAGTGAGCACGCTCATGTCGCCTTGTCCACAGTGCACACGCTCATGTCGCCTTGTCCACAGTGAGCACGCTCATGTCGCCTTGTCCACAGTGAGCACGCTCATGTCGCCTTGTCCACGGTGAGCACGCCCATGTCGCCTTGTCCACGGTGAACACGCTCATGTCGCCTTGTCCACAGTGAGCACGCCCATGTCCCCTTGTCCACAGTGAACACGCCCATGTCGCCTTGTCCACGGTGAGCACGCCCATGTCGCCTTGTCCACAGTGAACAAGCCCATGTCGCCCTGTCCACAGTGAACACGCCCATGTCGCCCTGTCCACGGTGAACACGCTCATGTCGCCTTGTCCACAGTGAACACGCCCATGTCGCCTTCCCCACGGTGAACTCCCTCATGTCGCCTTGTCCACAGTGAACACGCCCACGTCACCTTGTCCACAGTGAGCACGCCCATGTCACCTTGCCCGCGGTCAACACACTCATGTCACCTTGTCCACAGTGAACACGCTCATGTCGCCTTGTCCACAGTGAACACACCCATGTCGCCTTGCCCACGGTGAACTCACTCATGTCGCCTTGTCCACAGTGAACACGCCCATGTCGCCTATTCCACAGTGAACACGCCCATGTCGCCTTGCCCACAGTGAACACGCTCATGTCGCCTTGTCCACAGTGAACACGCTCATGTCACCTTGCCCACAGTGAGCACACCCATGTCACCTTGTCCACAGTGAACACGCTCATGTCACCTTGCCCACAGTGAGCACACCCATGTCACCTTGTCCACAGTGAACACGCTCATGTCACCTTGCCCACAGTGAGCACACCCATGTCACCTTGTCCACAGTGAACACGCTCATGTCACCTTGCCCACAGTGAGCACACCCATGTCACCTTGTCCACAGTGAACACGCTCATGTGACCTTGCCCACAGTGAGCACTCACATGTCGCCCTCTCCACAGTGAACACACCCATGTCACCCTGTCCACAGTGAACACACCCATGTCACCCTGTCCACAGTGAACACGCTCATGTCGCCCTGTCCACGGTGAGCACGCTCATGTCGCCTTGTCCACAGTGAACACACCCATGTCACCCTGTCCACAGTGAACACACCCATGTCACCCTGTCCACAGTGAACACGCTCATGTCGCCCTGTCCACGGTGAGCACGCTCATGTCGCCTTGTCCACGGTGAACACGCTCATGTCGCCCTGTTCACGGTGAGCACGCTCATGTCGCCTTGTCCACGGTGAGCACGCTCATGTCGCCTTGTCCACGGTGAACACGCTCATGTCGCCCTGTTCACGGTAAGCACGCTCATGTCGCCCTGTCCACAGTGAACACGCCCATGTCGCCCTGTCCACGGTGAGCACGCTCATGTCGCTTTGTCCACAGTGAGCACGCTCATGTCGCCTTGTCCACGGTGAGCACGCTCATGTCGCCTTGTCCACAGTGAGCACGCCCATGTCGCCTTGTCCACAGTGAGCACGCCCATGTCGCCTTGTCCACAGTGAACACGCCCATGTCGCCTTGTCCACAGTGAACACACCCATGTCGCCCTGTTCACGGTGAGCACGCCCATGTCGCCTTGTCCACAGTGAACACACCCATGTCGCCCTGTTCACGGTGAGCACGCCCATGTTGCCTTGTCCACAGTGAGCACGCCCATGTCGCCCTGTCCACAGTGAACACGCTCATGTCGCCTTGTCAACGGTGAGCACGCCCATGTCGCCCTGTCCACAGTGAACACGCTCATGTCGCCTTGTCAACGGTGAGCACGCCCATGTCGCCCTGTCCACAGTGAACACGCTGATGTCGCCTTGTCAACGGTGAGCACACCCATGTCGCCCTGTCCACAGTGAACACGCTCATGTCGCCTTGTCCACAGTGACCACGCCCATGTCACCCTGTCCACAGTGATCATGCCCATGTCGCCTTGTCCACGGTGAACACGCTCATGTCGCCTTGTCCACGGTGAGCACGCCCATGTCGCCTTGTCCACGGTGAACACGCTCATGTCGCCCTGTTCACGGTGAGCACGCTCATGTCGCCTTGTCCACGGTGAACACGCCCATGTCGCCTTGTCCACAGTGAACACGCCCATGTCACCCTGTCCACAGTGATCACGCCCATGTCGCCTTGTCCACGTTGAACACGCTCATGTCGCCCTGTTCACAGTGAGCACGCTCATTTCACCCTGTCCACATTGATCACGCACATGTCGCCTTGTTCACGGTGAGCACGCCCATGTCGCCCTGTCCACGGTGAGCACGCTCATGTCGCCTTGTCCACGGTGAACACGCCCATGTCGCCCTGTTCACGGTGAGCACGCTCATGTCGCCTTGTCCACGGTGAGCACGCTCATGTCGCCTTGTCCACGGTGAACACGCTCATGTCGCCCTGTTCACGGTGAGCACGCTGATGTCGCCCTGTCCACAGTGAACACGCCCATGTCGCCCTGTCCACGGTGAGCACGCTCATGTCGCTTTGTCCACAGTGAGCACGCTCATGTCGCCTTGTCCACGGTGAGCACGCTCATGTCGCCTTGTCCACAGTGAGCACGCCCATGTCGCCTTGTCCACGGTGAACACGCTCACGTCGCCCTGTCCACGGTGAACACGCCCATGTCGCCCTGTCCACGGTGAACACACCCATGTCGCCTTGTCCACAGTGAACACGCTCACGTCGCCTTGCCCACAGTGAACACGCCCATGTCGCCTTGTCCACGGTGAACACGCTCATGTCGCCCTGTCCACGGTGAACACGCCCATGTCGCCCTGTCCACGGTGAACACGCCCATGTCGCCTTGTCCACGGTGATCACGCCCATGTCGCCTTGTCCACAGTGAGCACGCCCATGTCGCCCTGTCCACAGTGAGCACGCTCATGTCGCCCTGTCCACAGTGAACACGCCCATGTCACCTTGTCCACAGTGAACACGCCCATGTCGCCCTGTCCACAGTGAGCACGCTCATGTCGCCTTGTCCACAGTGAACACGCCCATGTCACCTTGTCCACAGTGAACACGCCCATGTCGCTCTGTCCACAGTGAGCACGCTCATGTCGCCTTGTCCACAGTGAACACGCTCATGTCACCTTGTCCACAGTGAGCACGCTCATGGTGCCTTGCCCACGGTGAGCACACTCATGTCACCTTGTCCACAGTGAGCACGCCCATGTCACCCTGTCCACAGTGAACACGCTCATGTCGCCCTGTCCACAGTGAACACGCCCATGTCACCCTGTCCACAGTGACCACGCCCATGTCGCCTTGTCCACGGTGAGCATGCTCATGTCGCCTTGTCCACAATGACCACGCCCATGTCACCTTGTGCACAGTGAACACGCCCATGTCGCCTTGTCCACGGTGAGCACTCCCATGTCGCCCTGTCCACAGTGAGTACGCCCGTGTCGCCTTGCCCACAGTGAGCACACTCACATCACCTTGCCCACGGTGAGCACGCCCATGTCGCCCTGTCCACAGTGAGCACGCCCGTGTTGCATTGCCCACAGTGAGCACGCTCATGTCACCTTGTCCACGGTGAGCACGCTCACATTACCTTGCCCACAGTGAGCACGCTCATGTCGCCCTGGCCACAGTGAGCACGCTCACATCACGTTGCCCACAGTGTGCACGCTCATGTCGCCCTGGCCACAGTGAGCACGCTCACATCACCTTGCCCACAGTGAGCACGCTCACATCACCTTGCCCACATGAGCACGCTCACATCACCTTGCCCACAGTGAGCACGCTCACATCACCTTGCCCACATGAGCACGCTCACATCACCTTGCCCACAGTGAGCACATTCGTGTTGCCTTGCCCATGGTGAGCACGCTCACATCACCTTGCCCACGGTGAGCACGCTGACATCACCTTGCCCACTGTGAGCACGCTGACATCACCTTGCCCACAGTGAGCACGCTCATATCACCTTGTTCACAGTGAACATGACAAATGACAAACCAAAATCATGGCTGCTCTTATTCAGCTCATCTTTATTTGATATTAGTGACACAAACTTGTAGTTTTGAGTCTTTTTTTTAACACTGAATCCAAGCATTGAAGGGGCTGTACCTGCCGTTGTGAAAAATCCTCTCTGTTTACAGCAGATGCCAGTGTCAGCTTGGCTCTGTTGCTGGTACAGTTCCTCAATGTTGGATGTTTGAAGGTTCAAAGCCTCTTTTTAGGAGCTCATCTCATCATCCAGGGAACGAAGCTTGATTTGTGCATCACTGAGGTGCTATCTTTCAGGTGGAAGTTTAAACCAGGGATTTATATCTAAGGGCCGAATAGATTGCATGCTACCATTTGAAGGAGGGCAGTGAGTTCTTGTATTTTGGTTAAGTTTCCGCCCTTAAACGATGCTGCACCATTGAAGTAATTGATAGCTCCTGGAATTAGGCAGCACAGAAGGAGCCCATTCAGTCATAAAGGACACTGTAGTTTCTTTGAAAGTGCTTCAATCTGCCCCACTCCTTTGCTCTTTCCTCCAACTCTCCAATGGGCTGGCAGTATATTGAGCTTGTGATGATTTCTTAGGGATTGCAGATTGCATATCATGCAGTGCCTTGAGTAATACATGGTTGATGTTACTATTCCAGCTGCCTAGTTTTTCAACCAAAGACAAGGTCCGCCAGAAAATCAACATGGAATTTAGTTTACTTGCTGACTTTACTATGAGTTGAAGGAGGTACTGAGCTCAGTGATTGAAATGTCCACCCTGTTCATTATCTGTTTCAAAACAAAGTGATGAACAGCCTAATCCTTGATTTGAAGTAGCATTTGAACCATCTGCTAATTTTAATTGAAACGATGTATCCCAAAATCCACTTCCTCTGCTGCTATTACCTTACAATGTTTAATTTAAATTACCGTCTAATTAATTATTTTAGGCACAGGATAACTGTATTAACAGGAGCAGATTGCATTGTTTCTTGGTGATAGGAGGTACACTAATTGTAAAAATGTGTAAATTTGATCTGCAACTTTGAAAGACGGCTTGACACATCATAAGTTATTTTCACGTTGCACTTTCAAAAGTCAATTTTTGGAGAGAGGTGTGGTGACAGGGGTGGGGGGAGAGCTTGGGATGTTGACAATATTGATGGCAGTAACATTGTCCTTTCCAGGCGTCATCCAGGCTGAGAAAATCGTGTAACGTTCTGACTTGATTTACATGCGGCCTACCCTTTGCCTTTGCTGCCTGAGTGCTGTTGCTGCAGATTAATTCATGGCCTGTAGCACATTCCCAACTGCTGTCATCCTCACATAAGGGCTGGGAGCCACTGCTTACCCATTGTCCAGGATCCCAGTCCTGATCCCTGTCCAACACAATGTGATGCTTCCTGTCTTCATCCCTATGTGAAAATGTGAAATCGTTAACATCATCCAGGAAATCAAGGAACCCTAAAATTGACCGTTTGAGATTTTTGTGTATGGAAAATTAATGTGCTCTTGTGACATTTTTCTGATGCTTTTAGCAAAGCTGCTAGAATAAGCAGTTTAATTTCTTTGTTATGGTATTACACAGTGGAATGTCTGATGAATGGCATTTTAGTATTTGCATGCTGTGGCAACAGCTGAGTGAGCCTTATAAACATTACACAAATGATTAAATATACTTCTGTTCAAAGACTCAGCTTGGACCTTATCTACCTTCTTTGTGTTTCTGCTGATTTTGTTTGCAAGTATCCTCCAGTCTCTTTCTGTCGGTAGTTTCTCCCCAAGCTTGTGACGATCCAGTTCCTGACACTGCCACCAAGCAATCCATGATGCAATTTCTTCTCTGGCTTAGAATGGATGTCCTCCATTAACAGGTGACATTTACACAGCAAGCTTCTAAACAAGGAGTTTCTTGACAGGAAGAATGTCCCAGTGTTCGGGGTGATGGGGTGATGGTAGAACTTTTGTAATCAACAGCTGGAATTGAGACAGGGGGGTTGTACAGTACTGAGGTAGAGGTACATGCTGGGCATTGGCTGGAGGATGGCTATAAATGCAGCATGGCCTGAAACAATGCAAGGATTCTTCAGAGAAAGGAAGAGGTTAGCAAGGACTGGCTGTTGGGTGCCTATCATCAGGCTGAAGATAGATCACTGAGTAATGCAGATGGCGAAATGACAAGGAGGGCACTGGAGGAGTCGATCCTTGATGTGACAATGGCCCACATGGAAGTTTTGATTGGTGTCAGTGACTGTCCCTCAATTCAAGGATGAACAGTGCTCAGGGTTGAGGGTGTCTCTGCCATCAGTGCCTGCACAGACTGGTTCAGAACCCACAGATCTGTGTGCACATGAGGCAGGGTGGCCTGTGAGTTAGTGGGATCCAGAATGTAGGATCTGCTTCCTTCTCTTTCATTCTCTGCTACAGCTCTGCCTCATCATTGAGGGGCTTGGACTCCAAACATTTTTAGTGGGATGTGGGTGTCACTTTCTGGACCAGCATTTATTGCCCATCCCTGGTTCGCCCAGAGAGCAGTTAAGAGTCATTCACGTTATAGTAGTTCTGGAGTTACTCAGAGGCCAGGCCAGGGAAGGACAGTGGATTCCCTTCCCTTGGGGAAGTCCGTGAGCGAGATGGAATTTTACGACAATTGGCAGTAGTTAGCATTTTATTCCAGATTTTAATTGAAATCAAATGTCACCATCTGACACAGTGGGATTTGAACCATAGTGTGCCCAGTGTATTTGTCTGGGATTCTGTGTTACTAGTCCAGTGTCATTACCACAATGCCACTAACCTGTTTATTACTATATCAGAGCTTTGCTGAGATTACTGACTGGGTGGAGACTGCTACCAGGGGCAGTGGAGGTGAGGTACATGAGTAGATTAGATTACTTACAGTATGGAAGCAGGCCCTTCGGCCCAACAAGTCCACACTGACCCACCGAAGAGCAACCCACCCAGACCCATTTCCCTACATTTACCCCTTCACCTAACACTACAGGCAATTTAGCATGGCCAATTCACCTGACCTGTACATTTTTTTTGGACTGTGGGAGGAGACCGGAGCACCCGGAGGAAACCCACGCAGACACGGGGAGAATGTGCAAACTCCACACAGAGTGTTGCCTGAGGTGGGAATTGAACCCGGGTCTCTGGCGCTGTGAGGCAGCACTGAGCCACCATGCCGCCTACTAGTAGACAGGCAACATTCTGGAGATGGAACTGTTTATGGACCGGAGAAGGTTTGGCTCCCTCTCAGTGCAGATTGTTTAGGGTCAATCTGGAAGAGGATTTAAACCAATTTGGTGTGCTGACAAATTTCTGGTGTGAGCAGAATATATGCATAAGGATGCCCTGCTGATGTTGAGCTGAACAAAACCCTGACAATAATAAATAGGCTGTGGGATTCAAGAAGAGGAGAAAGAAGCAAATAAAACAGGGGTTAAGGTTGAGTTTCTGATTCAAAGGCATGTCACCTTGGCATTGCCGAATCAGTGGAATGGAGGCTGTGTGAATTTTATCTCCCCTCCTCTCTGATCAAGACCCATTCCCACACTCATCCAATAAATCAAAAAAATCAACAGGTTAATTTTAATGAGAAAAACATTTCCAGCTTAATCCTCTGCATGTGTAAAAGCCTTCAGAAACAACGTCAGTTTTTTTTTTCCCACAGTTTCTTATTGAGATGCAGCACTGGGAACTGCTGATAAGGGACTTGTGCAAAGTTCATTTCTATCAGTTTTATACAAAGGAAGTGGTTGCTGAGCAGCACTCCGAATGTTCTGTTTTTGGTGGGGGTGATGGGAGAGTGATGGAGAGCACTGCAACTCCACCGACGGAGCTGCTCCCATCTCAGTCACCCAACTTCAGAAACAGGAAGAGTACCAGCCCAGCCCAGTGGGCACCCAGTTTTTGAGGTGTGAGAGTGTGAAGAGGTGGAACATGTAATTAACACATTTAACTCAAGCTCCGACAATGCAATGAAGGGTCTGTTTTAAATTTATCAATGGTTGGATGGGTTTTTGCAAAGGATCTGCATATTTGTTTTAAAACAGTTAGATGCAAAACTCACTGACAGGTCTAGTGCTTGTTGTTCATATCCATTTGTCCTTGAGAGCAGTTATGATTCAACCACATTGCTGTGGGTCTAGAGCCACATGTAGACCAGACCAGGTAAGGACAGCAGATTTCCCTTCCTAAAGGACATGAGATGGGATTTTTTTCTTAAATAGCAGTGAGAAATAATTGTCTAATCACCATAACTGAGACAGGGGGTAAAATCTTACCCGCTCCTGAACAATGTGGATGGGTTGACGAGAATGTTGGGACAAATGTGTGAGAACAGTAGGGAGGATCTTCTCACCATTGAGAGTATAACATTCTGTTTTCCAGTTGAGTGTTGAACGGTGAGATGAGATTCTGGGCAGTGAGCAGCAAGAAGCCTGTTTCACCTTTGTGACAACGTTGTCTCACCTCGTTAATATGAAGTGTCTCATTCTCCCACCCCTCGTACAGATACTGGCCAGCAACATTACTGCCATTAAAATCAGGGAGGTAACCTAGCAACTCCAGCTCACTGTTGGTTCCTGCAGATCTCCATCAGGCACCAACATCTCAAGGCATATTCCACTGGCAATGACTGCAAACACCTCATCTCCAGCAGGACCTTCAGGTCCCAATCAGTGTAGTGAGGTGCCAGTTACCCTCTGTCAGACAGGTCCAGAGCAAATCAATCAGGACAACTACGAATTGCAGGCACTTGACTGGGCGCCCGACAGGGCTTTAAAGATGGCATTTGACTGCAGGAATCCTGGGAGGTCCCAGCGGTGTCTGTAGCAAATAGGAAAACACAATGAGTGGCCTGCCCATGGTGCATTAGTAATGGGCTGAGTTGGGAAAACTTGCTGGGGGTTATGGAAAGAAACCTACCATGAAACCTGGAAAAATTGGCACTTGATTTCTGTTAAGATTCAGCCTAAGTTATGATTCTTAATGTTCTCCACCACTGAGAGTTTCCTTGCGTCTGTTGTTGATTAATTTATAAAGACTGATTAGTCAACAATTCTAATATTGGCATATGATGTGACCATACCCAAGGCAATCTAGACACACTTTGGTCTTTTTTCATCTAGAAGTCTCAAATAACTAGTACATTCAAAGAAATTATTTTTAAAAGCATCAGAGGCAGTCTTATAATACACCAACTTCCCAAACAGGATTTCCTGTTATAAAGGAGTGTTGTTTAGATGGACGCTTTCATTAAGAACGAACAGCAGTGTTTGAGTATTTGTGTTTGCAATTAAAATGGTTCATTTCTTTCCTTGAACTTACTGTTCAAAAAGAGTGGTGGACGGATGTAGGTTCTATCACTCACCAAGGTCCCAGGATTCGTGCTGCCCCACCTGCTCCACTTTCATCTCATACTTCAGACTGCATATTTTTACAAATTTACAAAATTTTGAGGGGCATGGATAGGATAACTAGGCAAAGTCTTTTCCCTGCGGTCAGGGATGCCAGAACTAGAGGGCATAGTTTTACGGTGAGAGGGGAAAGATATAAAAGAGACTAAGGGGAAACTTTTTCATGCAGAGGGTAGTACATGTATGGAATGAGCTGCCAGAGGATGTGGTGGAGGCTAGTACAATTGCAACATTTAAGAGACATTTGGATGGGTATATGAATAGGAAGGATTTGGAGGGATATGGGCCGTGTGCTGGCAGGTGGGACTAGATTGGGTTAGGATATCTGGTTGGCATGGACGAGTTGGACTGAAGGGTCTGTTTCCATGCTGTACATCTCTATGACTCTATGACTTCCACCAGCTCTGTGGGAAGAAGCATTGCGAGCTCAAAGTTGCAAGAAAAGGTTGATTTAGTTATTCCTCAAGCTTCCCCCTTCCAGCAAATTCCAGGCCAAGATCTTTTGCCTGGGAAACCATCAGTTTGTGAGTACATAGATCTTAATTCCTCAAGAAACACTCAGTGGTATGACAGCTCCTGTTAACGTTCAGAAACCAGTATTCAGACAGGTTCCAGCCCTATCTGGGAGAGATACAGAGACCTGTCTATATTGTATTTGCCTTGCTGCTGAGGTACCCCAACTGAGCAACCTCAGCAGTGGGCCCACTTCTAAGTGACAGCTGTGCCAACATCAAATCTCATCAATCCCCAATTTCTTAATGACATCTGACAACGCCAGTTAGGAATCATTATCACTGAGGAAGTTCTTCGTATGAATGCTTTAGTTTTTATAACAGACCATCTCGATTATTGACTTAGTTCAAAACACTAGTGAGCCTGTTTCCTGATGTTCAGACCTACACAGGCCCATTTGAGAAGTGGGTAGTAAGCTCTCACTGGCAATGCCAGTTGGCAGCTTTAGGACTGTTCTTGAGGTTTTCCCCTGGGGTAAAAAAGGACTTTGGTACACCATTGTTCTCTTATTTTAGTATTAACAGCATCAGAACCTGTTACTGGCTCCTGAAGTTCGGGAAGTTGATGGTGTTATGGATCAATGGGCATCACATTGACAACTCTAACCCATGGCTCTATAATGCCAGATTGTGTGGGATGTCAGAGTCACTGGCTTGGCCAGTATTTGTTGCCCAAACATAATGGTCTTTAAGAAGGTGGTGGTGGTGAGGCATGCTGCAGTGCAGTCAGTATATCCATAACGCTGTTTGGAAGCAAGTTCCCAAATATTAACCCAGCAGCATTGAAGAATTAGCAGGACAGTTCCAAACCAGGATGGCGTGTGACTTCGAGGGACACTTGCAGGTGATGGTCCTCCCATATGTAGCTGTCCTTGCCCTCCAGGTCAATGCTTCCCAGACTTTTTCCCACTGTGACCTCACTTTGATTCTTAAAAATTGTCATGAGCTCTCTGTTGAGTAATGGAGAGGGAAGAAGGATCTGTGAGAGCAGGAGAGGTGTGTCGTCCATTGCTACATTGGCAGCAGCTGCCCCAAGTTTTAGTGTGTTCCTTAGCACGTAGTCCTAGACTTGGAATACAGCAGTTTGCAACACTCTGTTGAGGTGCATTCTTTACATTGAAAGACCATCAAGTTTTCAGCAGAACAAAGAGCATCTTTCACCAAGTTGATGGCCCTCCAAGTGCAGTTGATGGTTATCTCGGTGTGCGACCCGGGGAACAGACCATAGAGTACAGAGTCCTGTGACATGGAACTGCTTGAGACAAACCTGGACAGAAACCACTTGCATCTCTCTCCAGACTTCCTTTGCAAATGCACATTCCAGCAGGAGGTGTGTGACAGTCTCTACCCCCCATCCCACCTCCCCCCCCCCCCCCAAAACCACTTCAAGGGCAGTGTGCGGTATCACACAGAGACTGGGCAGTACAGGAAGGGTCTCGGTGCTCTTCTCACCATCAGCCAAGTGATGTCCTGATACTTGTTGGAAAGTTCGGGTGATGAGGCATTCTGCCAAATGACTTTGACAGTCTGCTCAGAGCAACCACCTGATGAAGGAGCAGTGCTCCGAAAGCTAGTGCTTCCAAATAAACCTGTTGGACTACAACCTGGTGTTGTTTGATTTTCAATTTTGCTCAGAGAAGAGCCTGATAGGATCCACCTTCTCCTTTACCCACATGGTCTTGAGAATGCTACGTGCTGACCACTTCCTGATAGACTTGTGGCCAAAGGTCTTTTCTTTCACAAATATTTCCATTAGAGACAGGTGATATGGAACAGTCCAACTACTTGGAGTGTTCTGCCGCAACCAGGCCAGACCCATCCTTTGCAACACCAGCTTCGGGTAGTACCCCAGTACACAGTGACACTTGGTGTTTGTATACTGAGGGTCTATGCACAGCTTGATGCAGCCACACACAAAGATGGCCATCAGGATGAGGGTACATACTGTCCTCCACCTTTATCTAGAGCTTTGTATATTGTGTCCCTTTGTTCCAGTCCATCTATGACCTGCAGATGAAGTGATAAATGACTCGGGATACACACAATAGCTCAAGCTCAAGGAATGGACCAGACCTGCACCACATGCGACAACAGATAAAGTACTTCAAACCTGATGACCATGTTTTTACCCATAATGGAAGGGAGTGATGCTCCCAAAAGCACAGTTTCTGCCTCACTTTTGTGATATGTTGCTCACAAGTTTTGGTACACACCCCAGCCCCTCTGAACCAAGTTCCCAACACCTTCAGGTAGTCTCTTTTGTGGAGGGAATAGAGGATCAGTCGACCCATTCTCAGAGAACATGGCCTCTTTCTCGCCTCGATTTACCTTGTCGCCCAAGGCCAGTTTGAACTGGTCATACTTGCTCATGACTCTGTGCACTGACAGTGGATCTGAGCAGAAAACAGTGATGTCATCTATGGAGAGGGAGGCCTTAACCTGCAGGCCTCCACTGTTTGGAATAGTCACCTTTCTCAGGTTTGCATTCCTTCTAATGGACCCAACAAAAGGGTCTGTGCAGCATACAAACAAGGCAGGAGAGAGTGGGCAGGCCTGCCTGACACCAGATCTGAATGGGAAGCTACTCTGACATAAGGCTAACAGGTCATTAGTCCCCAGTTTTCCATCCTGCTTCCTTCTTAAATAGTGGGTTGGTATTTGTTTGATGGGAATTTTCCAGCATCTATAGAATTTTGGAAGTTGATCACCAATACATAAATTATTTCTATAGCTACCTCCTTCAACACTTTGGGTTGTAGAATATCAGATTGTAGGGACTTATCAACTTGCCGCCTCATTAATTTCTTCAGTACAACCTTCATATTAATACTAATTTCCTTCAATTCCTCATTCTCCCTCATCACTTAGATCTCTCGTTTTCAGATTTCTAGTCTCTTTCTCAGTGAAAACAGATACATTTTGCTTCTCTATCAATTCTCTATTTGCCATTATAAATTTTCCTCACTTTACCTATAGCGTACCAATGTTTATCTTAGCAAAACATTTCCTTTTTTTAGAACTATAGAAGCTTTTACAGTTTGTTTCTATGTTCCTGCTAAATAGTATTCGTATGGTGGTTGCATCTGACATTCTGACAGCGAACTGAATGGGTGAACGTTCAGAGAACTTTAATTCGCAAAGCTAGATGAGTGAATGCATCAAAAATAATGTACAGACTAGAAGGGTTAACGTAAAAGGTATTTAAGTTAGTATGTTATATATGGGATTGTGAAGCAATGTAAAATAAAGAAAGTTATATAAAGTTAGTTGCTTTCCCATGAGAATCAGAACAAATAGAAGGACAATGGGCCAGCAGGTTACAAACACAGGCAAAATCAGGGTATTATAAATGGAAAATAAAAGCAAATGCTGGAAATTGGAAAGAAATACAAAAATGCTGGAGAAACTCAGCACATCTGGCAGCACCTGTGGAGAGAGAAACAGAGTTACCATTTCGGGTCTAGTATGAATCTTCTTCCAAACAGTTCTGTAGAAGAATCATATAAGACCCAAAACCATAAATGTTCAACTAATGATTTATAATTGCCAAAGTATGTCCCATTACTGAAAAAGAGCCATACTGCACTGTATTAACCAATCTCCCACACTGTGATTTTCAATAGAACCTTGAGGTATATAATATCTAGGGTTTCCCTATTGTGGAAGTATTATCTTTTACCGTAACTAACTCTTCCAATACCTGACCTTACCATTTGTTCATTATAACATCCCTCATACAGATTCCAGCCAATCCAGTGTTTATCTTCTTCCAACTATTCTTCACCAAATGGTGGTGTAAAGAACTTGTTAAGTATTTTTGTGAATTGTCTCTGCTCCTCTGTTAACTCACAATACTCTCCCCTTGGGTGTATATTTAACACTTCCCTTTTTTACTATATATTAGAATATTCATTGTACTTCATAATATTTTGGTGATTAATAGCTGCTTGCACCTTTTCCTTCCTTTCTTTATCCCTTTTTAACATTTTTCTTAATTTCTCATATTCTGCTAGTTATGTTCTAATTTTTATATGCAAGTGATAATTGTATATCAGATATTTTCAATTACATGCTGATGTGGACATTAATTTGAATTTCACTTGAGCACATTTAAGAGACACTTCCTGAAATCGTGGTGCCGTTGAGTTAGGAAGTATGTGCTTGTAATGTCTCTAAATAAATACTATTCTGAATAACGATTGGCTTTCTGGGATAAAGCAGAATTAAGTTACATTGATATAGCACCTTTCACAACTTCAGAATGAAGAGCTTCAGCACCGATGAAGCATCTAGGAAGTACAATCACTGTTGCAGCAAACAAATACTTAGCAGCCAATTTGTACGCAGCAAGGCCTCACAAATGGCAGTGAGAAAATGACCAGATAAAATGTTTGTAGTGATGTTGGTTGAGGGATAAATATTGGTTGGGACTTGAGGAGGACTTCCCCCTTCTCTTTGAATAGCACAGTTTGAAGTAGGTAACTGAAGATGGAACAGATTGCAGCAGAGAATAGACATTATCGTATATTAAGTGTAATTGGTGGTAAAATGTGTAAGTCATTGAGAACACAGAAGAAACATTTTTTCCCAGCTTTGTTTGTTTACCCATGTTCATAGGTACATGTGCTTGCTCAGTACTGTGTGTGTTCATATATGTGTGTGTACATGATGTGTGTGATGTGTGTGTATGTGTGAGGTATGTGTGTGTGTGTGATGTGTGTGCATATGCATAGCTGTATGCCTGCATATTCTAGCTTTTGGAAAGTGATTCAGGTTTGAAAAAATAGGTTTACTTAATTTTGCGAGTGTTTTCCTACACAATGTGGATCACCGTTGTGCACAGAAAACTACCCAACTCATGTAAAAACTCCAGTACAAATAAGAAATTAACTTGATGCAGGATTTAAAAAAATAATTCAAACTTGTCCCTGCAGCCCAAATGTGTGTTATCGTCTTTCACTTTTAATCTACACCTGCTGACATAACCACTGCCATTGTGATTCATGCAACTCTGAGATGATTTACCTTGTTTTGATGTTGCAGAATTGTATTTTTCATCAACTTAACTCAATAAGAGAACAATTGAGGCAATGGTTTATTTTGATAGGAAGTGGGAACTTAGAGTGGCTGACTTTTTCTTTCTTGTTACATTTATTTCTTCAGTGCTCAATACTATGCACCCACAGTATTCCTCAAGGGCTTTCTAAGAATGTGGCTTGTCATGCTAAAGCTTCAGTGAGTGCCTTTTAAAAGAAAAATGACTGTAAAACCTTTGAGATAAAGCAAACATCGTTCTTGAAATGCAACTCAAAACTTTTGAGCACTTAGCCTGAAGGGAATTGGATATATTTTTACTGTTGCAACTGACCCAGTGTCGACTATTTGTGGAAAGCAAAAACAGCCATGAAGTGCGAATTCAATGCGGTCACTACATAGAAGTGCACAGGATTTACAGTGTAGAAACCAGACATTTGGCCCAACTTCTTTATGGCAGTATTTACGATCCTCATTGCACCTGAGTTTTTTTTTAAAAATGTAGCTAAGAGATTTGATGGGTTGGAATGGAATGTCATGTTGGTTGGAATAGTTTTACAAATATTTGAAAGAATGAATTTTCAACTTTACCAAGTATCTGGAATTACAATTAATTTTCTTTCCCTATTTACAGCTTATTTCCAGTGACGCGGATGGGGCCATACAGAGAGCGGGAAGATTCCGGGTGGAAAATGGATCCAGTGATGAGGTGAGCAACAATATTGGTCACGTTTCCCCAGCTCGTTTTGTCCTGGGATAAATGCTTGACTTGGATCATTTGAAAGCATTCCACTTGATGCTGTGAAGGTGGATTCAGATACTGTGCTTCCATAATGCAGGAATCTAGCCTTGTTTGGCTGTGCAGTGCATGACAAGCTGTTTGACGCGGTGCAGGGAAGGGAGCAGGTATGCCAATACCAATATGGCATTTTTCCCAGCAGAGCCACACCCAAATGCCAGTCCCTAATCATTGGGGGCATGCAGTATCGATGTGTTCTCCATCCTCAAGCAGTAGCTCCTGCAGCGGCCTTCCCTTTAGTGGTCCATCAGCTATTGGGCACAGGTTCCATGTCCAGCTCTAGCAGGCACTAATACTGGCTTCCTGGTTGCAAGTCAGGAATTTTAGGAAGAAACCTTTCAATTGCTGCTTTAAGAAGCAAGAACATTGTTTAATGGGAGGGTCATTCCACCGCATGCGCTCACAGCCAGGGACAATATTTGGAGAAGGAACGGGAAGTAATGCACACTGGTAACTTATTCCAAATGACTGCAGCTCACTGCACAGTAAGTGTCTGCATTATCACAGGAACACAGAGAAAATCAGCCTCTTCATCATCATTTAACCCTCTCTATCTTATTACTAGGATAAATAGACAAGGTCTTTTCCCTGGGGTGGGAGAGTCCAGAACTAGAGTGCATAGGTTTAGGGTGAGAGGGGAAGGATATAAAAGGGACTTAAAGGGCACTTTTTCACTGGTCCGTGTATGGAATGAGGTGCCAGTGGAAGTGGTGGAGGCTGGTACACTTTCAACATTTAAAAGGCATCTGGATGGGTGTATGAATAGGAAGGGTTTCGAGAGATATGGGCCAAGTGCTGGCAAATGGGACGAGATGAGGTTAGGATATCTGTTGGCATGGACAAGTTGGTCTGAAGGCTCTGTTTCCATGCTGTAGATCTCTATGAATCTGTGACTCTGATATGAATAGGATCTCGGTGATAAACATACTTTTTTAGTGAAGTTTGCTTGTTGTGTGGTACTGTGCATTAAGCATCACATTGTTTAAGGGCTGTTATAAAGGTTCTAATTGTTGCAACATTGAAATCTATATTGGTTTTGCTATTATTGTACATTTAGTCATTTACAGCTACACCAAAGGGCACCACAATAAATTTCCGATACTGTGGTGAAGGATTTTCTTCATAAGATGGGCAGAACATGTTGCCTTTTGTTTTATATTTAATTGTAGTGCATCTCCACTTGTGATAATAAGTACACTTTGTTCTTGGGAAATGAGCCTCAACTACAATGATAAATAGCATTTCAGTAATTAAATGTCAGGCCGCTAAAATACGTTTCCAGCCAGTCACACGGAGTGTTTTACAAAATTCCTATTGTAAAAGACCGAACAGTTTCCACTCTGTAATCCGTTTGTAACAGAGTTGAAATAATGTGAGCTTCATTAGCTTTGATGTGCACTCAGTATTTTCCTGCAGTTGTAGGTGATGCTGATAAGACTGAAAGAATAGCACATTTATCTGTATCACATTCAAAGGTGTAAATTCTGTTATGGATAATATTGAAATGCACATAATTAGTTTGTTGATGCTTTGTGGTATAGAGTGAAACTGCATTCACAAGTTGTTGTTTCTCTGATTGATTCACGAGATGTGGGTGTTGTTGTCAATGCTTGTCCACTCTCCATTGTCTCAAGAAGCTGGGATGGTTGTCTACTGTTGTTTGCCTGGTCACGGTGTTGTTATATTAGAGAATTCCAAGATTTTGACCCAGTGAAGATAAAGGAATGAGACAGATTTCCAAGTCAGGATGGAATGCGGCTTGGAAGGACACGTGCAGGCAGAGGTGTTCCCATGCAGCTGCTGGCCTTGTCCCATCAGGAGGTAGAGGCCAGGAGTTTGGAAAGTGCTGGTGAAGGAGCCTTGATGTGTTGTTCCATCTTGTAGCTGGTGCACGCTGCTTACACTGTGCATTGGCAGTGGGAAGAATGAATGTTGAAGGTGATAGCAGGGGTATTGATCAAGCAGCTGCTTTGCCCTGGATGCTTTTGAGTTTCTTTGATTGATATTTTAGCTCTAGATGAAGTGGGAAGTATTTCATCACGCACCTGACTTGTGCTTTGTAGATGTGGACAGACTTTGGGGAGATAGGAGATGAGTTACTCACTACTAAATACATAGCTTCTGACCTGCTGTTGTTTACTCAATTATAGTAGTTATTAAGGGGAGATGGTTAGATGTCTTCTTGTTAGGGATGGCCATTGGCTGTGAATATTACTTGCTACTTCTCAAGCCAGGCCTACTTGTTGATCAGGTGATGGAGAAAGTGAGGACTCCAGATGCTGGAGATCAGAGTTGAAAAGTGTGGCACAGCAGATCAGGTGGCATCCGAGGAGCAGGAACGTTGATCTTTTGGGCGTAAGCCCTTCATCAGGAAGAGTTGTTGATCAGGTGTTTACAGTTTTGGACACAATCCCATTCCCTATGTGAGGAGCTGTCCGCGGTAGGCCTTGACGTAGAACTTCAATATAATAAGAAGTCCCATTTAATCACATGTGAATGTCGTTGTAACTGCTATTGTTCTTAGTAATCATCTCATAGTTTATAATGGAGACAAGCTCCTGTCTGCACACTGAAGAGAATCCATTGCATTACCCTAGACCCTGGCATGGTGGCTCAGTGGTTAGCACTGCTATCTCACAGTGCCAGGGACCCAGATTCAATTCCAGCCTTGGATGACTATCTGTGTGAAATTTGCACATTCTGTAATGGCAGGCACTATTAGAAGTAATAGTATAGATCTTGGGTCTATGAGCTTGTATTCCTTAAGATGGTAGGTTTTCTTTAAGAACTAGATTGCAAACCTAATTCACAAAGCAGACAGGATCCTGGATTTTATCAAGAGGGGCACAGAGTATAGAAACGTTGAATGTTACATTAAACGTTGGTTTAGTCTCAACTGGAGTTTTATGTCCAGCTCAGGGAAGAATGTGAAAGCAGTAAAGATTCAACAAAGGGCTTTCAGAGCTGGGAATGGGTGAAGAAGGTGGTTGGAGAGTAAGTATTGGAGCACAGTGGCAAAGTTCAAACTGCAAGGCCTTTTAAAAATAAAATGAACAAACCCTTATGCCATTCCACAGCAATCAGGCCACATCCACCAATAGAAAAAGACCCATAATTCAAAGGGGCCTTATAGCTGCTTCAGGATCCTCTGGCAGCCATTTTATCTTGGAGCCTGAGAGCCCAAAATCTCAAACGGTGAGCACAGTGGGGGTTTTGACCCTCAGTCTGGGAAGCCCTGACCTGGGCTGAGTCTTGGGCAGTGCTGAAGGAGTACTGCACTGTTGGAGGTGGTACCATACAGGTGAAACATCAAATCTCCACCTCAAAGATCTGGAAAGAAGTTCAGTACGCTACTTAAAGACAAACAAGGGAATTCCCCTGGTGTCCTGGGAAGCACTTATCCCATTATTAACACCAACAAAAACAAATTAATTGACCATTTATCTCACCGCTGTTTGTGGGACCTTGCTGTGAGTAAATTGGCTGTGTGCCCACATCACAACACTTCATCAAGAGTACCTTCTTCAGCTGTGAAACTCTTCGGGTCATCTGGAGAAAAGGGAAGGCTCCAAACTTGCTTTTCATTGACGAGGTCGACATTTTCTTGCACTGTTAGGAGGGACGATTCACGATTCTGTTTTATTTCTGCAGCAGACTGTTTTTAATGTGCTGTGAAGATGAAAGATGTTCCTGGCTTACACTGACATGTACATATGCTGGAAAGAGCAAATAAGGGAAATATATTTCAAGTTGTACAGTTTTCAAAGCAGGTAGAAGAACAGAAAGATCTGAATTATTTTGGATGTGGCAGGAAAACTCAAAGTGATTCTTTAAATGGCTCACAGGATGCTTTATAAACTAAGGCATAGAGTACAATAGCAAAGAATGTGTTATCCTTTGCCATACACCAGTTGCAACCCAACTGGAGTGTTAGATTAGATGCCCTACAGCATGGAACAGGCCCTTCGGCCCAACCAGTCCACACCGACCCTCCGGAGTGTAACCCACACAAACGCATTTCCCTCTGACTAATGCACCTAACACTACAGGCAATTTATCATGGCCAATTCACCTAACCTGCACATCTTTGGACTGCGGGAAGAAACCCACACAGACATGTGGAGAACGTGCAAACTCCACACAGATAGTCACCCGAGGCTGGAATTGAATCTGGGACCCTGGTGCTGTGAGGCAGCAGTGCTAACCACTGAGCCACTGTGCTGCCCTGTTGTGGCTAGTTTTTGTATACCAATCTTTAGGGATGATTTGGAGATGCCGGTGTTGGACTGGGGTGCACAAAGTTAAAAATCACACAACACCAGGTTATAGTCCAACAGGTTTAATTGGAAACACACTAGCTTTCGGAGCGACGCTCCTTCATCAGGTAATTGTGTGAGGGAGTCTTTAGGGAGGAAGCCAGAAACGCAGATGCAGTTCAAAGGAGGTTCACAAGAATAGAATGAGAGATGAAGGGGTACTGACATGATGTAGAAAATGGAAAGACCATGCATTTTTAGGTATTTTTGATTGTAGACTGAAACGAGAAAGGAAAAACCAGAAAAAAAAATACCAATGCTGTAAATCAGAAACAAAAACAGAAATTGCTGGGAAAGCTCAGTTGAGTGACTTGAAACATTAACTCTGATTTCTCTCCACAGATGCTGCCAGACCTGCTGAGCTTTTCCAGCAATTTCTTGGTTTTGCTTGTGAAATGAGAGAGAAGCAGTTTAAAAGCCAAGGATTACTAAAGGAATCCTGCAGGTTTTGATAGCAGGAGACCTGATGTGTTTGGAAGCACAATTTACATAACTGTTAGCTCAGTCTGTAATAGTGGTCAGGGTGGTGCGAAGAGGATGTACGTATGTATGCATGCAGCAAAAAGTAGCTGATTGGTTGAGTAACTAGTCATTGATGACAAAGGCCTTCTGCTTGCTAACAACTATTGGCTCTTGGCTGGGGCTATGAAAGTCATAGTGAGAAGCCATCAGGTCTCTACCAACTCGGGAGCTGTCTCTCTCTCTCTCTCTCTCTCTCTCTCTTTCTTTCTCTCTGTTCCCTGCAGTGAAACCCACTTTACTTCTGAAGAAAAGGGAACTGGATAAACTTTAGAACAAGAAAATAATTGAAGGGCAGTGGGGAAATAGTAATGGGGGGGGGGGTAACTTCAAAAGGTCTGGCAAGACCCGATGGGCTGGTTGGCTCCTGGGTCGTATTTAATGATTAATTTTCTGATTGTGGTGAGGCCTGGAATAAATTAACGTTACAATCTCAAACAATGCTGCGTAAATATGAGGCAGTGGAGATAATTCACAGTCCCTTGAAGATTTTTATGCCAGAGGGTTGTGAGTCTTTGGAATTCCCTTCCTCAAAAAGCAATGGATGTAGATGTTTAAAAGAAAATGTTTGAGGCAGAGGGAGATAATTCTTGGTTACCAAGGAGATGAAAGGTTATCAGAGGTATGCAGGAATGGAGCAGGCTTGACAGGCCAAGTGGTCTACTCTTGCTGCCTGCTCATATGTTTTGATTCTCCAGCTCCTCGGATGCTGCCTGACCTGCTGTGCTTTTCCAGCACCATGCTCTCGACTCTGATCTCCAGCATCTGCAGTCCTCAGTTCCTCCGCAACAGAATTATGGACTATTTCCTTAAAATGAACATGAATCCATGGCTGTACCTAAATATAATTTTTTTAGAATGCTGGATGCCTTCTGGGTTGTCTTGGGTGGATTATCTGGCACCCATTCCTCCTGAGTGCTATTAGTCTAAGCTAACAAAACCATGAGGGGAGGAGGCTTGCACAAAATGTTTGGGAGAAGGGCTCAAACATGGTGCAAAGGAAGTCGTGGAGGCTGGTACAATTGCAACTTTTAAAAGGCATTTGGATGGGTATACGAATAAGAAGGGTTTGGAGGGATATGGGCTGGATGCTGGCACGTGGGATTAAATAGGTTTGCATTATCTGGTTGGCATGGACGGGTTGGACTGAAGGATCTGTTTCCGTGCTCTTTAACTCTATGACTAAGTAAATAGATTTTTTTCATATTACTGAGTCACTAGTTAGCTGGTTAGCTCAGTTGGTTGGACAGCTGTTTTGCATTGCAGAGTGATGTTAATCATCTCTCTCTCTGTAATGAGAACAGCCCTATGATCCTATGGGGACTTGGTAGCTAGTTATATTACATCAGTAATTTGTGATGTTTACTCATGAGATATCAGGCTCAATGTAAGAATAAGTATGTGTTCTGATGTTAGTATGCTGTTAACCTAAAGAATAATCAATGAAACATTATACATCCTTCAGTGAACATAAGGAGAAGTAATGAACTCCTCCCAGACACAGTCCTTTATATCCAGACGCTCGGAGCTTATATTATGTTTTCAGTTAACCCTTTTAGGTACTAATTGCTTTGAACAACATAATCATTCTCTCCAAGTCTCATTTTATGGTGGGGTCGACTGAGGTAAGGTGAAAGGACCATAAACATAGTATAGACCAATGGGGCTGATTGGACATCAAACTAAAAATAATACCAGTCGTGACAGGAGCAATAGTTGTACAACATGTTCTGAACTGCTTTGTAATTGAGAAAGTATTGCACTGTTGGTGTAACTGAATAGCAATGGATTGCTGTTTGTGGAAAAAAATGGTTTCCTTTCTTTGTTTGAACTTGAAGATTGGAAAAAAGGAAATTTGGTGCAGAGGGGAAGTTGAGAGAAACCAAACTGCTTAGAAAATGTATCGTATTGCGTCATAATCAAATGCAACAACAACCTATATTTAAGTAACCACTTTAACTTGATATAACATCCTAGGTTGCCTCACAGGAGCATTGGAATCAAAATCTGAGAAGGAGTTATTAGGTCAGATGACCAAAGGCTTTGTTGAAGGTGGAGTGCCCTCAAGGAGTCATACAGCACGGAAATAGACCCTTCGATCCAATTTTCTTCATTCATTTTTTTCTTTTCTTTATTCATTCATGGGATTAAGGTATCACTGGCTAGGCAGCATTTATTGTCCATCTCTAATTGCCCAGAGGGCAGTTAAGAGTCAACCACATTGCTGTGGGTCAGGAGTCACATTAGTGAACAGATGGGTTTTTCCCAACAATCGACACTGGATTCATGGTCAACGTCAGATTCTTAATTCCAGATATTTATTGAGTTCAAATTCCACCATCTGCCTTGGTGGGATTTGAACCCAGGTCTCAGGAATGTCATCTGGATCTCTGGATTAACAATCCAGTGGTAATACCACTAAGTCATCACCACCCTGACCTCCAATCAGTCCATAGTGACTGTATTCCCAAACTAAACTAGTTCCATGTGCCTGCATTCAGCCCATATCCCTCCAAACCTTTCTTGTTCATGAACTTATCCAAATGTCTTTAAAACATTGTAACTGTACCCATATCCACCACTTTCCCTGGCAGTTCATTCTAAGCACCAACCACTCTCTGTGTAAAAAAAAAAGTTGGCTCTCATATCATTTCTCCTCTGACTTTAAAAATATTCCCCCTGGTTTTTAATTTGCTTATCCTCGGGGAAAAAAAACCCTTGTCATTCACCATTCATGATTTTATAAACTTCTATAAGGTCATCCCTCAATCTCCTACACTACAGTGGAAAATGTTCCAGCCTTTCCAGTCTATTTTTATATCTCAAACACTCCATTCCCAGCAACAATCTTTTCTGAATCCTCTCCAGTTTGATAATATGCTTTCTATAACAGGGAAACCAGAACTGCACACGGTACTCCAGGAGAGGCCTCACCAACATCCTGTGCACCCTCAATATAACTTACTCCTATACTCAAAGGTCTCAAGCTATGAAGGCAAGCGTCCTGAGCCCATTCTTAACCACCCTGTCTATCTGTCATCCAAATTTCAAAGAATTATGTACCTAACCCACTAAGACAGTGGACCCAGTACCAATGCCTGTGGAACACCGCTGGTCAGAGACCTCCAGTCCGAAAAACAACCCTCCACCACCACCCTCTGTCTCCTACCATAAAGCCAATGTTGTTTCCAATTAGTAAGCTCACCCTGAATCCCATGTCAACTAACTTTACTAGGTAAAAACAATGACTGTAGATGCTGGAAACCAGATTCTGGATTAGAGTGGTGCTGGAAAAGCACAGTAGTTCAGGCAGCATCCGAGGAGCAGGAAAATCAACGTTTCGGGCAAAAGCCCTTCATCAGGAATACAGGCAGAGTGCCTGAAGGGTGGAGAGATAAATGAGAGGACGGTGGGGTTGGGGAGAAAGTAGCATAGAGTTCAATAGGTGAATGGGGGTGGGGATGAAGGTGATAGGTCAGGGAGGAGAGTGGAGTGGATAGGTGGAAAGGAAGATAGGCAGGTAGGACAAGTCATGGGGACAGTGCTGAGCTGGAAGTTTGGAACAGCAGTGAGGTGGGGAAGGAGAAATGAGGAAACTGGTGAAGTCCACATTGATGCCCTGGGGTTGAAGTGTTCCAAGACGGAAGATGAGGCATTCTTCCTCCAGGTGTCGGGTGGTGAGGGAGCGGCAGTGAAGGAGGCCCAGGACCTCCATGTCCTCGGCAGAGTGGGAGGGGGAGTTGAAATGTTGGGCCACGGGGCGGTGTGGTTGATTGGTGTGGGTGTCCCGGAGATGTTCCCTAAAGCACTCTGCTATGAGGCGTCCAGTCTCCCCAATGTAGAGGAGACCGCATCGGGAGCAACGGATACAATAAATGATATTGGTGGATGTGCAGGTAAAACTTTGATGGAGGTGGAAGGCTCCTTTAGGGCCTTGGATGGAGGTGAGGGGGGAGGTGTGGGCGCAGGTTTTGCAATTCCTGTGGTGGCAGGGGAAGGTGCCAGGACGGGAGGGTGGGTTGTAGGGGGGCGTGGACCTGACCAGGTAGTCATGGAGGGAACGGTCTTTGTGGAAGGCGAAAAGGGGTGGGGAGGGAAATATATCCCTGGTGATGAGGTCCGTTTGAAGGTGACGGAAATGTCAGCGGATGATTTGGTTTATGCGAAGGGTGGTAGGGTGGAAGGTGAGCATCAGGGGGGTTCTGTCCTTGTTACGGTTGGAGGGGTGGGGTCTGAGGGCAGAGGTGCGGGATGTGGACGAGATGCATTGGAGGGCATCTTTAACCACATGGGAAGGGAAATTGCGGTCTCTAAAGAAGGAGGCCATCTGGCCCGAAATGTCGATTTTCCTGCTCCTCGGATGCTGCCTGAACTGCTGTGCTTTTCCAGCACCACTCTAATCCAGAATCTAACTTTACTAGCTAGTCTATCATACAGAACCCTGTCAAGGGCCAAGTGATCAACGTTTACCAGTCTGCCCTCATCAATGTTTTTGGTTACATCATTAAAAAACACAATTAAGTTTGAGAGACATGATTTCCCTCACACAAAGCCATGCCGAGAGACCCTAATCATTCCTTGTCTTTTCAAATGCATGGAAATTTTATTTTTTGGAATCACTATCGACACCTTATGAGCAACATTGATATCACACTCACAGGTCTATAACTTCCAGGTTTCTCCTTACAGCCTGTCTTAAACAATGGCACTAAATTAGCCACCCTCCAGCCCTCCGGTACTTCACACGCATTTATAGATGATACAAATATTTCTGCTAGGGATCCTGCAATTTCCTCCCTAATTTCTGTAATGTCCTGGGATACACTCAATCAGGTCCTGCAGATTTATGTATCTTTATGCTTTCTAAGACTCCAGCACTTATTAGAGTTCAAGAAACCATTGTCATGCTGTTCATTTGATAAGAAAGAAAGAAGATTGGAGAGCCAGAGAGGTTTAGGGAGAAAGCTTAGCCATGAAATTATGGAGACCAAAGCTAGAGCAATTGAAATTAGCATTCTCGAGCCTAGAATACAAGCCGTGTAGTTATTGTGGATGTTAGAACATAGAACATAGAACAATACTGCGTACAACAGACCCTCTGGCCCTCGATGCTGTGCTGACCTGTGAACTAATCTTAGCTCAACCCCCCTACACTATCCCATCATCATCTATGTGCTTTTCCAAGGATTGTTTAAATCTCCCTAATGTGGCTCAGTTAACTACATTGGCAGGCACGGCATTCCACACCCTTACCACTCTCTGAGTAAAGAACCTGCCTCTGACATATGTCTTAAATCTATCACCCTTCAATTTGTAGCTATGCCCCCTCGTACAAGCTGACATCATCATCCTAGGAAAAAGACTTTCGCTGTCTACTCTATCTAATCTTGGTCCTAGGGAGTGTTGCTGAACAAAGAGACCTTGGACTGCAGGTTCATCGCTCCTTGAAAGTGGAGTCACAGGTAGATAGGATAGTGAAGAAGGCATTTGGTATGCTTTCCTTTATTTGTCAGAGTATTGAGTACAGGAGTTGGGAGTCATGTTGCGGCTGTACAGGACATTGGTTAGGCCACTGTTGGAATATTGCGTGCAATTCTGGTCTCCTTCCTATCGGAAAGATGTCGTGAAACTTGAAAGGGTTCAGAAAAAGATTTACAAGGATGTTGCCAGGGTTGGAGGATTTGAGCTATAGGGAGAGGCTGAAAAGGCTGGGGCTGTTTTCCCTGGAGCATCGGAGACTGAGAGGTGACCTTATAGAGGTTTACAAAATTATGAGGGCCATGGATAGGGGAAAAGGCAAAGTCTTTTTCCTGGGGTTGGGGAGTCCAGAACTAGAGGGCATAGGTTTAGGGTGAGAAGGGAAAGATATAAAAGAGACCTAAGGGCAACTTTTTCACACAGAGGGAGATACATGGATGGAATGAGTTGCCAGAGGAAGTGGTGGAGACTGATACAATTGCAACGTTTAAAATGCATTTGGATGGGTATATGAATAGGAAGGTTTGGAGGCATATGGGCCAGGTGCTGGCAGGTGGGACTAGATTGGGTTGGGATATCTGGTCAGCATGGATAGGTTGAACCGAAGGGTCTGTTTTCATGCTGTACATCTCTATGACTCTATGACTCTAATCCTCTGATCATCTTGTATGTCTCTATCAAATCTCCTCTTAGCCTTCTTCTTTCCACTGAGAACAGACCCATGTCCCTCAGCCTTTCCTCATAAGACCTTCCTTCCAGACCAGGCAACATCCTGGTAAATCTGCATCTTTTCCAATGCTTCCACATCCTTCCTGTATTGGGGTGACCAGAACTGTACACAATATTCCAAGTGCGGATGCACTAGCGTTTTGTAGAGATGGGCTGAGGCTCTGGACGAATGTGAAAACAAAGCTGAAAATGTTCAAAATCCAGGGTTTACACGTATTCCAGCAAAGGGTGACGTGTGAATTAGACTTGGAGTGAATTCGATGTGGACTGCAGAGTTTTGGATGACCTCAAATTTATGGATGACAGAATATACTCGGGCAGTGAAGTGTGGTTTGGATTAGTCAAATCCAAATATAATCTTTGCAGTACTTCTCATTTTAAACAGAGCCTAAATATTCTGATGATAACGGAATTGAAACCAAGTTTTACATCATAACAACATAGATCCATGACGCAGCCCTTTTCGCAGCCTCTTTCATGGTTTTTGTTTGTGGGTAAAGTCACTGCAAATTGTCAATAAACCTCGTTGACTCACCAGTGTTCTGAGCACTGTCCTATCAACTGCGGAGAGAGATTGGTGAGAAGGATTATCCATGTACAGGAAATGGATATGGAAATTAAACCATTCGGAAACCATATAAGTTCTCAACTGATTGTTACAGGGATTTGATTTTTTTTTTGCTTTTTATAAAGTTGCATCATTTTTGATTTTTATTCAGGTCAACAAATGCTGTGCATGAGCAGCTGTGTCTTTTTTTTAGAAAGAGTGCAGAAGAAGTTCAATTCAGCAATGGAGAAAAAAGGATTTATATTTATATAGCACCTTTCACGATGCCTGGGCACAGCACACAGGGCCTGGATTTATCGGATCTGAGGAGAACTGAACCTCTGAAGGGGTCTGACATTTTGTTTTGACGGATGGTGTGAACACCTTCAGTTTGGGATTTCCCATCCTATGTGTGTTAACAGCATGACTCCTCCACCTCAACATGAATGGAAGTGGACGTGTTCATCTTTCCAAAGACAGGCCGCAGGATGGTGGTTGAGAGAAATTGATGTGTGCTGAGCTGACACAGTGTAGAGTCCTTTTCAGAAACTGGGCTACTGTTGTGGAAGATTCACCTTGTCACAGGTGCCTGGAGTGGTCAGTGTTCCATTCTCACCCTCATGTGGCTGCAGAGAATACCTGATATTTACGCATTCTCACACATTAACTGCAAGATAAAGCTCCTCCCCAAGTTCCCCCTCAACCCATCCATGTGTGCCTGCATGTGCCCACCAAATCCCCGCCATGTGAGGTGGCAGAACCCCTTCCATTCCACCATCGTGGGTCTACCCACAGCAAGTGCCCTGCAGTGGTTCAAGAAGGCAGCTCACTAGCACCTTCTTAAGAGTAACACTAGGTATAGGCAATAAATGCTGGCCAGTCAGTGACACCCACATCTCATGAGTGAATTAAAAAAAAGGTGTGGTCATTCACTGTGACCTCCCCCCCACAGATTTTGGATGACCCCTTCCTCAGGCATTACTCTGTTCCAAGGTGTGCTTTTCCATGTACTCCCTTTGGAGGTCCTGTTACTTCACCCCGACACAGTTATAATCCTCCCTTCCTCAAAGTGGGTAGCCTCCATTTTGAAGAATAGGTCCTCAACGTTCTTACCTGTGGTAGCAGCAGCAATTCACCATGTGCCTCTGTCTCCCCCTCCCACCACCCCCTACCACCCACCCATTCCTTTTCCCCCTCAGCTTCTGTGGATAGACTCTATGGGTTGACAATGGCCCACTTCCTTGAGAGAACCAACCAGACAGTCTCGGAGTTGAAGTGTCCAGATACCCCTGATTGGGGTCTGTACATCACCCCAACTGTGCCAGTCTTCCCCCTGGACTGGGTAATATGGAGCCAGGAGACTGACCATAATGCACTCCCCAACTGCAGAGGCACGCGCCTCTCTGACCAATGTCAGCCTGACAAATTGTCTGCAAATGGCCAATCCGCTAGACTGGAATCGGAGGCTGCCCCAGAGATACTGTGCTGGGATCCCTCTGGATTAGTATCGGAGGCTATCCCAGAGTTACTGTGCTGGGACCTCCGTGGATTGGTGTTGGAGGCTGCCCCAGAGTGCCATCCAGCAAGGTGTACAGCCCCTAGAGTGAGGTCTACCTGTGTGACTGCAGTAACTGGAACAGCAAGGCCAGAAAAGTTCATGCAAGGCCTTGGTGGTGTGAATATTCAAGTGAGTGCAGAATGATTGAGTGCAAAGAGAGAATTCCAGCAATCCTGTGGTTCAGCCTGGTGCTAACCATGAAGCCTGTCCCTGTGCGCACACAGTGTCCCAATGTAAGCTTGTGCTTTCCGCACACACTGCCAACAGATGGGAGAGGTGTCTGGTGGTTGTTAGGGAGTCATAGATTCCCTACACTGTGGGAGTAGGACATTCAACCCATATCTACCTTCCAAAGGGCATCCCACCCAGACCCACTCCGGTATCCCTGCACTTCCCATGGCCAATCCACCTACCCTTTGTATTGTGGGAGGAAATGGGAGCACCCAAAGGAGACACGGAGAGAACATGCAAACATCACACAGTCACCTGAAGGTGGGATCGAACCTGGGTCCCTGGTGTTGTGAGGCAGCAGTGCTAACCACTGAGCCACCGTGCGGCTCAGGTCGATTAGCAGATGCTAGATGCCAATGTACATGGACAAGGGGGATGCATGCTGCAGGTGCCCGTGGATCATGGTTATACACAATATGGAGCAAACACAGAGCTGAATCCCCCAGGTCCTGCTTCAGTTTCCATGTCAACATCTTGCTGGTTTGGTAAGATAGAAAGCTGAATACTGACAAAGTTAGTTGTGCCTCCAACAAGCATGAATCCTTTTTAGTTGACATCTCATCCCTGCCTAGCACAAAGATCACTCTGCCCCTTCTGAAACTCAGAAAAGATGGAGCGAGCAGCTCCCAGCGTAGACATCAGCCTCACCAGATGTTTCATCTTTTGTTTAGTTTACTCACAAAATGAGGGTATTGCTGGCTGGGTCAGCATTTATTGGCCATCCCTAATTGCCCAGAGGGGACACTTTGCCAAACAGGTAAGAATGAAAGATTTCCTTCCCTGAATGACATTAGTGAATCAGATGGTATTTTCTAATACTTGACAATGGCTTCATGGTTATCATTAGACTGCTCATTCCAGTTTCTTGATGAAATTCAAATTCCACCATCTGGCGTGGCAGGATTTGAACCCGTGTCCCCTGAACATTAGTTGAGTTTCTGGATTAATAATGTGGCAATAATAGCCCGAGGCTATCACCTCCCCAATTGTCTGATTCTGCTAAAAATCTCACCATCGCCCATGTCACTCAGATCCCCATAAGGTTTTGATCTCAGTTTGTTAAGTCATAGAGTCATAGAGATAAACAGCATGGAAACCGACCCTTTAGTCCAACTCGTCCATGCCAACCAGATATTCCAACCCAATCTAGTCCTACCTGCCAGCACCCGGTCCATATCCCTCCAAACCCTTCCTATTAATATGCCCATCCAGGAATTCATGTACTGAACTGGACAGGCTGGACATCAGGGTGCATCTGGGAAAACTAACAAACAGTGAAATTCACAACTAATCTTGGAGGAACCTGTTTGGGAGAGGTCACAGCACAGAAACAGATAAGTGAATAGTTTTAAGTGTGGCCTGACAGTAAGTCTGCAGTAGTGAGTAAAGTGGGTTCTTTCTTGATTATACGTTTTATTGAGGTATGTCTCTTGATTAAACTCAAAAATATAAACCATAAGTATTAATTTAGCCTGGAGTAGTGTTTGTGGAGGAATAAGACCGTGCTATTTTCTGGGTCTGCAGACTGGAAGAAGCAAAAATGGCCTTTAGTAGAGCGATATGCTCTTCTTGTTGGATGTGGGAGTTTAGGGAGAGTTTATGGGTTACTGGGGAGTATATCTGCAAGAAATGGTGTTGGTTACGAATCCTATCAGACCGAGTGGATCGGTTGCAGAAAGAGTTAGAGGCAATGAGGAATTTACAAGAGCTGGAGGTATGATGGATGGCAGTTATAGGAAGGGAGAAAAGTCACAGATACAGTCACATAGAGGGGTTAACTCCAGGAAAGGCAATAGAGGTAGGCAGATAGTGCAGGAGTCTTCTGTGGCTATCCCCATTTCAAACAAGTATGCTATTTTGGAAAACGTAGGGGGTGATGGATTCTCAGGGGAACGTAGAATGAACAGCCAAGTTTCTGGTATTGAGACTGGCTCTAATGTAATGAGGGGTACGTCGTGTTCCAAGAGATCAATCGTTTTGGGGGACTCTCTAGACAGAGGCACAGACAGACGTTTCTGTGGCCAGCAGCAAAAAATCAGAATGGTGTGAGGATCAAGGATGTCTCAGAGAGGGTGCAGAATGTTCTCAAGGGGGAGAGGGGCCAGCAGGAGGTCATTGTACACATTGGAACCAATGACACAGGAAGGGAAAAGGATGAGGTTCTGAAGGGAGAATATAGAGAGTTGTGCAGGAATTTAAAAAGGAGGTCCTTGAGAGTATTTAATATCAGGATAACTCCCGGTGCTACGAGCTAGTGAGGGTAGGAATAGGAGGATAGAGCAGATGAATGCATGCCTGAGGAGCTGGTGTATGGGAGAAGGATTCACATTTTTGGATCATTAGAATCTCTTCTGTGGTAGAAGTGATCTGTACAAGAAGGACAGATTACACCTGAATTGGAAGAGGACTAATATACTGGCAGGGAAATTTGCTAGAGATGCTCGGGAGGATTTAATCTAGTAAGGTGGAGGGGGTGGGACTCAGGGAGATAGTGAGGAAAGAGATCAATCTGAAACTGGTACTGTTGAGAAAAGAAGTGAGTCAAACAGTCAGGGCAGGCAGGAACAAAGCAGAGAACAAGATAGGACCTGATAAATTAAACTACATTTATTTCAATGCAAGGGACCTAACAGGGAAGGCAGATGAGTTCAGGGCATGGTTAGAAACATGGGACTGGGGTATCATAGCAATTACAGAAACATGGCTCAGGGATGGGCAGGACTGGCAGCTTAATGTTCCAGGATACAGATGCTACAGGAAGGACAGAAAGGGAGGCAAGAGAGGAAGGGGAGTGGCATTTTTGATAAGAGATAGCATTACAGCTGTACTGAGGGAGGATATTCCCGGAAATACATCCAGGGAAGTTATTTGTGTTGAACTGAGAAATAAGAAAGGGATGGTCACCTTATTGGGATTGTATTATAGATCCCCAAATAGTCAGAGGGAAATTGAGAAACAAATTTGTAAGGAGATCTTAGCCATCTGTAAGAATAATAGGGTGGTTATGGTAGGGGATTTTAACTTTCCAAATATAGACTGGGACTGTCATAGTGTTAAGGGTTTAGATGGAGAGGAATTTGTTAAGTGTGTACAAGAAAATTTTCTGATTCAGTATGTGGATGTACCTACAATAGAAGGTTCAACACTTGGAGACAGTGAGGTCTGCAGATGCTGGAGATCAGAGTTGAGCGTGTGTTGCTGGAAAAGCACAGCAGGTCAGGCAGCATCCGAGGAAGAGCAAAATTGATGTTTTGGGCTGGAGCCCTTCATCAGGAATTCCTGATGAATGCCTGACCTTCTGTGCTTTTCCAGCAACCCACTCTCAAAGGTGCAAAACTTGACCTACTCTTGGGAAATAAGGCAGGGCAGGTGACTGAGGTGTCAGAGGGAGCACTTTGGGGCCAGTGACCATAATTCTCTTAGATTTAAAATAGTGGTGGAAAAGGATAGACCAGATCTAAAAGTTGAAGTTCTAAATTGGAGGAAGACTAATTTTGACGCAAGAACTATTAGGCAAGAACTTTCAAAAGCTGATTGGGTGCAGATGTTCGCAGGTAAAGGGACGGTTGAAAATGGGAAGCCTTCAGAAATGAGATAGCAAAAATCCAGAGACAGTATATTCCTGTCAGGGTGAAAGGAAAGGCTGGTAGGTATAGGGAATGCTGGTTGACTAGAGAAATTGAGGGTTTGGTTAAGAAAAAGAAGGAAGCATATGTCAGGTAAAGACAAGATAGTTCAAGTGAATCCTTAGAAGAGTATTAAGGCAGTAGGAGTATACTTAAGAGGGAAATCAGGAGGGCAAAAAGGGGACATGAGTTAGCTTTTGCAAATAGAGTTAAGGAGAATCCAAAAGGTTTTTAAAAATACATTAACGACAAAAGGGCAACTAGGGATAGAATAGGGCCCCTCAAAGATCAGCAAGGCAGCATTTGTGTGGAGCCACAGAAAATGGGAGAGATACTAAATGAGTATTTTGCATCAGTGTTTACTGTGGAAAAGGACATGGAAGATATAGAATGTAGGGAAATAGATGGCGATGTCTTGAAAAATGTCCATATTACAGAGGAGGAAATGCTGGATGTCTTGAAACACATAAAAGTGGATAAATCCCCAGGAACTGGTCAGGTGTACCCTCGATCTCTGTGAGAAGCTAGGGAAGTGATTGCTGGACCTCTTACTGAGATATTTGTATCATCGATAGTCACAGGTGAGGTGCCGGAAGACTGGAGGTTGGCTAATCAAGAAAGGTGGTAAGGACAAGCCAGGGAACTATAGATCAGTGAGCCTGATCTGGTGGTGATCTGAGGTGGTGGGCAAGTTGTTGGAGGGAATCCTGAGAGACAGGATGTACATGTATTTGGAAAGGCAAGGACTGATTAGGGATAGTCAGCATGGCTTTATACGTGGGAAATGGTGTCTCATAAATTTATTGAGTTTTTTGAAGAAGTAAGAAAGAGGATTGATAAGGGCAGAGCAGTAATGTGATATATATGGACTTCAGTAAGGCGTTTGACAAGGTCCCTCATGGCCGACTGGTTGGCAAGGTAAAAGGTGGTGGTGGAGGGTTGTTTTTCAGACTGGAGGCCTGTGACCAGTGGAGTGTCACAACGATCTGTGCTGGGTCCTCTACTTTTTGTCATTTATATAAATGATTTGGACGTGAGCATCAGAGGTACAGTTAGTAAGTTTGCAGATGACACCAAAATTGGAGGTATAGTGGACAGAGAAGAGGGTTACCTCAGATTACAACAGGATCTTGCTTCATGTATTCCTCAGGCCATGCAGTATGTTAATAAACTTCCATTGTAGCTTCTGCTCATGCCTTAATATCTGTTTTTATAGTTTGGAGCCTGAGAGTGTGCACATTATTCCAGTTGCATATTCTATATGTGCACATCATCAGCCCTTGACTCTTGTCTTGTGCTGAAATGCTGGTAGCTTCTTTCCAACAGACTTGCTGGCACTTTGACTGTCATGAGTCATTTTGCTCCTCTGCAGTATCGAGCCCACTATCTTTTATGGTATAATTGCTGCCTTTATTTTAATATCATAATTGCACATGCCAACATCACATTTCACTGGCTTACATTTCTCCATCTTTGCCGTAACTCTGTGCAAAATTAGTTTTACTCTGACTTTGTTGAGTTAACTGAAGCAACAAGATGAATTTAACAAGATGTGACGCAAAAAGTTAAATGTGTAAAAGTCTTGAGTCAGCATACGTATCCCTGTGCTGCCTTACAATGGTGAACGCGAGGTGACTTGTAAGAAAAATGAGTCACTGACCGTTGCTTTCATAAGCTGTGATAATTCCAACATTTGGAATGACCAAACTGTACCTTTTTGATAGTATTATTTAACATGAGGTTTAAGAATCCGTCCTCAAATTAATACCACTGCCACTTGTGCTCACATTCAGGTCCCAACTGGTCTTTGAATGGTTGCATTATAATTAACTCCATTCACTACAGTTCAAATAAGTAGTTCTCAAAGAGAAATGACCTTACAGCTGTACAGTTAAGTCCCAGTCTACAGTATGTTCTTCTGAAACTACTTGATCAAAGCAGTTGCCAGCTTTTCTTGAGTTGGAAACTCTCTCGCCCCCCCAGCCCATAAAGTTGCGTATCATTCCAGAATTCCAGCTCGTGAAACCTGAATTACCAGCCCAGCATGTTACTGAGAGCTTACGACATTGTTTGGTGAGATGTTAAAGCAGATTCTGTCAGCCTTTTCCAGTTGTTCAAACAGTAGCCAAGAGAACTCGGTATCCTGGTCAACACTTGTCTCTCAGTCATCAAACAGAAAATGCTGGGAATATTCAGCAGGTCAAGCAGCATTAACGTTTTATAGAGTCATAGAGATGTACAGCATGGAAACAGACCCTTCAGTCCAACTTGTCCATGCCAATCAGATATCCCACCCTAATCTCGACATACTTGCCAGCACCCGGCCCATATCCCTCCAAACCCTTCCTATTCATATACCCATTCAGATGCCTTTTAAAAGTTGTAATTATACCAGCCTCCACCACTTCCTCTGACACCTCATTCCATACACATGCCACCCTCTGAGTGAAAAAGTTGCCCCTTAGGTCCCTTTTATATCTTTCCCCTCTCACCCTAAACCTATGCCCTCTAGTTCTGGACACCCCCACCCCAGGGAAAAAACTTTGTCTATTTACCCTATCCATGCCGCTCATGATTTTGTAAACCTTTGAAATGTCACCTCTCAGCCTCTGATGCTCCAGAAAAACAGCCCCAGCCTGTTCAGCCTCTCCCTATATCTCCTCCAACCCTGACAACATCCTTGTAAATCTTTTCTGAACCCTTTCAAGTTTCACAACATCTTTCTGATAGGAAGGAGACCAGATTTGCACACAATATTCCAACAGTGGCCTAACCAAAGCCTGTATAGCTACAACATGACCTCCCAACTCCTTTACTCAATATTCTGACCAATAAAGGAAAGCATACCAATCGCTGCCTTCACTATCCTATCTACCTGCGACTCCACTTTCAAGGAGCTATGAACCTGCACTCCAAGGTCTCTTTGTTCAGCAACACTTCTTAGGACCTTCCCATTAAGTGTATAAGTCCTGCTAAGATTTGCTTTCCCAAAATGCAGCACCTCACATTTATCCGAATTAAACTCCATCTGCCACTCCTCAGCCCATTGGCCCATCTGATCAACATCCCAGTGCAATCTTCACCAATGATGGCCCTGCTTTTCTGTTTCCCTCTCATTAGCAATATTGTTCATCTCATTGCTGCTGCTACAGGATGGCTCTCATGTGAATGTGAGACCTTTCTTCAGTGAATTGCTTTGAGCCACTGTGAGGGGAAGTGAGAAGGCTCAACGTAAAAGCAATTTAGTTTCACGTCAGTAGCAACAAATGTGCTGGAAGTGGCTGTGTGTTTGAACCAAACACTGTCAACCAAGCTGTTTCACGGATGGGGGTCTCGGCCTGACATTGGTGAATCTATTGGACATTCTGTTTTCTTAAAAAGACATCAGACAGCTTGGTGCTCCAAAATTGAGCAGGTAACAGCACAATGAGAGGAGTAGGACAAGCTACAGTGCCTCTCTTTGAGCAGTCAGCTTGGAGGATTGAGAAATAAACAGAAGAACAACAGAAAAGGTGAGTGATTTAGAGTGGGCAAAATTAAAGATGTCTTGAAACACATAAAAGTGGATAAATCCTGAGGACTTGATCAGGGTTCCCTCGAACTCTGTGAGAAGCCAGGGAAGTGATTGCTGGACCTCTTACTGAGATATTTGTATCATCCATAGTTCCGGAAGAGAAATAAAGAGATTAAGAGGGGGAGAAGATGATAGGAAAATCGTTTAAAGATGTTTTATTTCAATGCCAGAGAGGTTGATTGGAGATTATTAACAACTCTCATGTTGTTAAATGTGCACTTGTATTGAAAATCAGGAACTTTGAGTTTGGTTCATTTCTAATGCACAGATATAGCAACTTTATGTCATTGAATGTATTTCTTTTTAACTTGCTGACCAGGTAAGGGTGACAGGCTTCTTCCCCTAAGGCACTTTAGTTGGGTTATTAAAGATAATCTACAGTGGTCACATGACTACCATTAGACCAGCACTTTTTCAAAAGAGTCCAGATTTTTTTATTGAATTTGCCATAGTAGGATTCAAAGCTGTGTCCTCAGAACATGAGCCTGAGTCTTTGGGCTATAGTCTAGTGACTTTACCACAACACCACTGTCTTGTCATCTTGATGGAGACAGACAACTCAATACTGTATTTATGAAGAAGTGGAAAGGCACAGCTTAGTCAGGCTTGGCATTTACTTCGGCTTTTGATCCTTACCTGATAATGGTCATAATACTTATGACTGCATAACCTTGTTAAGCCTCCCTGTTGTTTCATCAGCAAAACATATAGGATGGAAAGTTTGGAATTGCAATAAGGTTCAACAACATAAACAGGGGTTGTTACTTTCACACAGTTTCAGTCTGTCAGCACCTGTTTACATTCTAGCTCTGTACAGCACGCAACATTTCTCCACACAGAAGCTCTGTCTTATCACAACTAAAATGTACCATCTGGAACTCCATATAACATAACAGAGCTCACCGAATGTCATTTAAATTCACTTCAGAAATGCTTCGGAGCAGACTTTCTTTTCACAGCCAGATATGATTTTGTCTCTTAATGCATGGTTTCAGCCTGCTGACTTCCAGGTTCTTTGTCTGGCATATTGCTGTAGCAAACGCACCTTCCAAACAGTGTTGTCATGGAGACCATGCAAGTGCTAGCATGTCCCGGGATTTTGGATGTTGGAGTTATGTTTTTTGGGGCATAGGATGTCATGCAGAGTACTTAATGCATTCATGTGATATTTCTTTCAAAGAATTTTCTCTGAATACAATGTGTTTGTATTCCACAACATTGGTTTGCAAAGATAATAATATTCATTTATCGTATCCATTCCAAGATTTCATTCGGTAACCAAGTAATAAATAACTGCCAATAATCTGCTGATGGTGTTGCTCACAATCTGTTAGTACAATGTATACAAGAGTTGAAACAAGAATTTTAACAACTTGTTCCACAGAGCCCTCTTGTACTCAAAGTATGGAACTACATCATGACGTTTAACTTGGGCTGGTTGAGTGAAACATGTTGACACATCAGTTTACAGTGGTAAACATATTGTAAAAGCCTGGCCAGAACTTGTCACTGGAGAGACTTGTGGCCTATGCAAGATTGTTCATGAATGTGCAGAAATTGCTGATGACTAGCTTTCTGGCAGAATAGTCAAGAGGAATTCTTCAGATCCTAGTCATAAAATACAATAGGAAAAGATTCTTCCAAAAGGCAGGCATGTCCACTGGCATTCATTGGGTCGTTCTGTGAATGTTTTAGACGCAACCTGTAGAAACCTATGCAAGGCATGTGACTCCTAGGCACAAGGCAGACGGTACACAAGAATCCCAGCTCGAGATATTTGGGCTGAGTCGTTTCAAATGAATGCCTGGAAATCAAGTGCTGCTGCATGTGAACACGAAATGGGGAATCATCACAACATAATTCACATTGAATAATGAACAGAGAAAGTGGTAGAAATGCTTGGTTAGTTAATATTTTAGTTTACACCATGACTGATGAGAGCAGTTTTTTTTTAAATTGATGGTTGCCACATGCAGTTTGGGTTCAATAATAAAAAACTTTCTTTTCTACCCTTGCTTGTGGCTATCAGGAGGGTTTTATTTATACACGACACATGTTGAAGAACATGTGAAACAAATAGAATAAATGTAATGAATGTAATCAGCCTGGTCCAATATTAATAATAACAATTCCCAACTTGTTTCCGGTTCAGATCATAGAACCTTGGATAATTGAAAATGGGGAATTTTTTCTCCCCTTGTTTAAACCTTCAATGGATCTTCAAAGGAAGCCCTTACATCGTGTAATATTAGGCAATAATTTCTACTCAGGATTTTCAATTAGTTAAGATTCGGTCAAATGGTCTGTGCCATCCGTTTGAATGTTGTCCCAACTTCCAGAATTAATCACAAGCTACAATTTATCTACATCAAGCAAAAACAGACATTGCTTGAGAAACCATCAAACATCTGGTGGAGAGCAAACAGAGTTAATGTTTCAAGTCCAGTGACCCTTCTTCAGAGCTGACAATAATTTACTTATAAAACATTCTGAGGAAGGGCCACTGAATCCGTCACGTTAACTCTGATTTCTCTCCGCAGATACTGCCAGACCTGCTGAGCCTTTCCAGCAGTTTCTGTTTTTGGAACCATTTACTTATGTTTTGTGCATTAGAACAGTTCCAATCTGAATAGGTTGACTCATTTCCAGTCATGTTGCTCTTGTAAAGCTGTACCTCACAGTCTAGATTTGCTAATGTTTGAAATCATTGCAGATCTGAAGACATCTGTTACTGCAGAAGGTTACTGACTATAAAGAATGTTCAGATTGTTTTGAATAACTAGGTCAAGTCTTCAATTATTTTAACACAGCCTCACCCACTCATGTCAGAATGTTGGGGAGCATTCTAATTCTGTTGACATAAGTAGATTGCAGGCTTTGTGACTTCCAACGAAGTGTAGCTTATCTGTTCTAGACATGTTGTCAGTGAATGAGAACTGAATCACAGTCTTTCTATTGTTTATTCTCGGTACATAGTTATCTCTTGATGCAGTTTAGAATACACGTTAAAACCAAGCCTATCAGGCATCCGTATTATAAACATGGTCCAAATGACAGTCACTGTCACACATGAAGATAAGGGCATGTTGCATTAGTGGTAACAAATACTATGGGGCATTTTTAAAAAGACATTCATTCCAGATTTTCGAGAGGAAGTAGATGTCCCTGGAGAGGCCAACAGTTATAGTCCTTTCATAATATCCTATTAATGGAAGCCTTCATCCTGAACCACAGCTGGTTGTGTGGTTACCAGACTGTCATTGTGCTGCTAGATGGGGGGGGGGGGGGGGGTTTCCAAGGATTTGACTTAGAGATAATATGGCCCGAATTTCACCTCCTTGACTTATCCATGGTGCTTGTCACTTGCAAGACAGAACAAGAGACAAATGTCTCAATCAGTAGGGAAATAACCAAATTTCTAATGGAGAAGGGGATGCGGTTACTTGGAGAAGGAGCCACAGGTGAAGGTGAAGAATGAGAAAAGTTTTCAGTGGGACTGTGAGGCAGGGGAGAAAAACTCAACTCTGTCTCATGTACTCGCTGTTGATGTGAGATGACGCAAAGCAATTGACTCAACAATGTGGAGTTTTCAGATGCAGGTTGGGGAATGGACAATTGGACAGCTCTTTCAAAGAGCCAACATAGGCCTTCAGGGCCAAATGGCCGCCTCCTTTGCTAGATCATTCTGTATAGCACTGAAGGCGGGTAGAGCCGGAATGAAAACTATTTGCGTGCAAAATCAGAGTTCAGACATTAAATGATACCAATGCAGGACTGAAGTGGGGTGGTCTCCTCTCACCTTACCTCAGCCTATTAGCATAACTTTATGGTTCCTTCTCTCTCATGAATTTATTTAATTTCCTCCTAAACACATCAGAACTATTCACCTCCACTCTCCATGCAAATTCCACATTCTAACAATTCTAAAGGTAACAAAGTTTCTCGTGAACTCCTTATGGATTTATTAGTGACTGTCACACTGAGGCATGCTGTATTAGTGAAGAGTATCTTCACACTGATGAGTGTCTTCATTCTCAGGAGTATCTTCGTCCTGAGGAGTGTCTTCATTCTGAGGAGTATCTTCATTCTGAGAACTGTCTTTGCACTGAGGAGTATCTTCATTCTGAGGATTGTCCTCTTTCTGAGGAGTGTCTTCATACCGACAAGTGCCTTCCATCTGATGAATGCTTTGTCCTCTTTCTGAGGAGTGTTTTCAAACCGAGAAGTGTCTTCAGCCCCACCCACTGTAGTGATGTTGTAATATGGATCTGTTGGGAGAACAGCTTCAGGTCTTGAAGGAACCAAATCCTCTTCATAGTCTTTGTAGCAGTATCTATCATATCTGTGTACCTTGTGGCCAATTGCTAACATGCAATGAACTGGATCTTGTTTAAGAGCCTTTTCTCATTAACTAGAGTGGTTTTCCTTTAGCTCACAAGATCAGATGGGCCCTGTAGGCCCCTATCCTAAAAGAGCAAACAGCAGGCAGCCTCATGCAACACTGGTTAGCTCTCAGTGAGCACAGCTCATGTTCAGAAACATGGAGGAGATTCGTCTGCCCTCGTCTCAGATGAGGGGTGAGGCTGAGAAGATGGGACTTTCATGGCTACTTCAACTGGTCGGGAATTCAGACAGAATGGAGCAGAGATGGGACTTCGTTATGTGAAAGACAGGAGGAGCTGAGTTTACTTTCCTCAGAGCCGAGGAGGGTAGATGGAGGATTAATTGAGGTATTTGATAGTGTAGGCGTGCAGAAACTAATGGCATGAGAGTCACTAATCAGAGGACACAGAATTAAGATAATTGACAAAAGATACAGCGGAGAGATGAAGAGATTATGCAACTTGGAAGGATGGTGGCATGAGATTCGGTGCTAACTTACAAATGGGAATTGGATATACACTTTAAAAACAAAAAAAAAAGCGGGTCTATGAGGAAAGGACAAGAGGAAGAATAATTGGACGGACTTTTTAAAAAGAGCTGGCAGAAGTATGTTGGGATGAATGGCCTCATCCTGTGCTAAGGCATTCTGTAATTCTGTGGAAAGTATTCTGTACTTGATCTGTGTTGATTTTACTGAAACGGTATCTGGTCGATTCCACATCCGGGCAGCCGACAGAAGGAAGGGTTCTGCTAGAAAGGGGTCAGACAGTCATATTTTGGTTCTATCAATGGAATCAATCTTTCCAGGTGCTGTGGTGGTACCAGAACACACAACACAGGCAGGGATGCAGGTATTTGCCCTGACAGTGATGAGTGAAAGTTCAGAGGTTACTGACCAAAGATGGCCTGATGAGCAGAGTGTTTAATCCTATTAAATTAATTAATAAATTCAAAGGTTTCCATGCAAAAAAAAGCATTTGATATGTACAAAGGTCATGTTTCTGCCAGATGTTTTAAAGAACTAACCTTGATCTATTAAAGCACGACTAGCACCATCTTAATCCTCATTAATACAGTCAGGCATTGCTCCCAAACAGAATACATGACTTTTACAAATGATATTAAGACGTAAGGTAAAATACAATGGATGCTGGAAATCCGAAACAAACACAGTGAGTGCTGGAGAAACTCACTGGGTCTGGCAGCATCAGTTGGGAGAGAAACAGTAAGCATTTTGAGTCTGAGTTCTTCAGGGCCAAGTATTGGGAGGGATATATTACAATGGATCACTCCTCTTTCTTGGGAGAGTAAGGACAAAATTCAAACACTAGCACAGATATTTCTGGACTGGTATTCAGCTCAACTCCCCTACTGTCAAGACACCCTCATCACTAAATATTTAATAATGCAGTATTTGATGTGATTTAGTATTGTCACATATACCTAGGCACAGTGAAACATTATGTTTTGCTTGCAGTTCAGGCAGATCATACCCATACAAAGTGCATTAGAGTAATAGAACAGAGCGAGAAATACATGTTACAGCTGCAGAGAAGGTTAACAAACAGCGAGATCAATATTAAATTTGAAATTTGAGAGGTCCTTTCAGCAGTCTAATAACAGCGAGGAAGAAGCTGTTGGTGAACTTGTTAGTATGTCTTTTGTACCTTCTGCCCAACGGAAGAGGTTGGAAGAGATTATAATCCGGGTGGGAGGGGTCCTTGATGATGTTGGCTGCCTTGCTGAAGCAGTGAGAAGTGTAGATGGAGGCAATGGATGGAGGGTTGGCTCACATGATGGACTGGGCTATGTTCACAACTCTCTGCAGTTTCTTATGGTCTAATAATTTTGCATTATGTTGGATTGTTAATCTCACAAATGAGTTAAAGTTACCATCCTTTGTGGCTGCCTTGGGGTGGCCTTCAGTGGATTTGTGCTGTTATTCTCAGTTCAAGACAAAAAAAACTGCAATTAGGATCATAGAGTCACAAAGATGTACAGCATGGAAACAGACCCTTCGGTCCAACCCATCCATGCCGACCAGATATCCCAACCCAATCTAGTTCCACCTGCCAGCACCTGGCCCATATCCCTCCAAACCTTTCCGATTCATATATCCATCCAAATGCCTAAATGTTGCAATTGTAACAGCCTCCATCACTTCCTCTGGCAGCTCCTTCCATACACGTACCACCCTCTGTATGAAAATGTTGCCCCTTAGGTGTCTTTTATATCTTTCCCCTCTCACCCTAAACCTATGCCCTCTAGTTCTGGACTCCCCCACCCCAGGAAAAAGACTTTGCCTTTTACCCTATCCATGCCCCTCATAATTTTGTAAACCTCTATAAAGGTCACCCCTCAGCCTTTGACACTCCAGGGAAAACAGTCCCAGCCCGTTCAGCCTCTCCCTATAGCCCAAATCCTCCAACCCTGGCAACATCCTTGTAAATCTTTTCTGAACCCTTTCAAGTTTCACAACATCTTTCCAATAGGAAGGAGACCATAATTGCACGCAATATTCCAACAGTGGCCGAACCAATGTCCTGTAAAGCCGCAATAAGACCTCCCAACTCCTGTACTCAATACTCTGACGAATAAAGGAAAGCATACCAAATGCCTTCTTCACTATCCTTTCTACCTGCGACTCCACTTTCAAGGAGCTATGAGCCTGCACTCAAAGGTCTCTTTGTTCAGCAACACTCCCTAGAACCTTACCATTAAATGTATAAGTCCTGCTAAGATTTGCTTTCCCAAAATGCAGCACCTGGCATTTATCTGAATTAAACTCCATCTGCCACTTCTCAGCCCATTGGCCCATCTGGTCCAGATCCTGTTGTAATCTGAGGTAACCCTCTTCGCTGTCCACTACACCTCCAATTTTGGTGTCATCTGCAAACTTACTAACTGTACCTCTTATGCTCACATCCAAATCATTTATGTAAATGACAAAAAGTAGAGGACCCAGCACCGATCCTTGTGGCACTCCACTGGTCACAGGCCTCCAGTCTGAAAAACAACCCCCCACCACCACCCTCTGTCTCCTACCTTTGAGCCAGTTCTGTATCCAAGTGGCTAGTTCTCCCTGTATTCCATGAGATCGAACCTTGCTAATCAGTCTCCCATGAGGAACCTTGTTGAACGCCTTACTGACGTCCATATAGGTCACATCTATCTCTCTGCCCTCATCAATCTTCTTTGTTACTTCCTCAAGAAACTCAATCAAGTTTGTGAGACATGATTTCCCACTCACAAAGCCATGTTGACTATCCCGCATCGGTCCTTGCCTTTCCAAATACACACACATCCTGTCCCCCAGGATTCCGGCAATCCAAAGTAAAGAAGCAGGTGGCTGGAGGAAGACAGCCAGCTGGGGAGTTCTGAAGAAGGGTTATACTCGAAACGTTGACTTTTCCACGTCCTGATGCTGCCTGCCTTGCTGTGTTCTCTCAGTTCTCAGTTCAGTGCCCTTTATTTCTATTCCATGTTCTTTGCCTTTTTTTTTCCCTCCTGGGAACTTTACGATTAACGTGGAATGGTGGCATGGTGACTCAGTGCTATGCTTAAAAAAAAGGCAGACATCATGAAGGAGGAAGATAGATTAGAAGGGAGGTTTGTTCCCTCCTTGTCCCTTTATTACGCGGCACTTCTTCTATCTGTCTGCTAGATACCCTTTGGAACATAATGGGAAGACTGGACAACAGGGTGGAAAAATCAGAGCTAAAGAAATCCGCAAACCTTCTCCTGTAATGGATGGCACCAGACTAATGAGAATAATCAGCCTCTATCTTTGACTGCCCTCATTGGTTTAAAGTACTTTTTTATCATTGTTAATTTCCCTATCCCTCCCCCCTTCCTCAATCCTTAATGCAATGCTTTTTGAAAAAAAGGCAGCAAGGACCCATAACAAGGTGTCCGCTGAAAGTTACTTGTCAAGTTGTAATCTAGTTACTTGGTGGTTTTTGTTTGCAGATGGGGGCAAGGTACTGAAGGGCAGGATTTCTCCGTCAGGGTGGAGAAAACTTCCATTTTCTCCTGAGGTTTCATGAGTTAACAGGTCAAAAAGTAGAGCTATGCGCAGCGTAGACTCCGCTAATGGATTGAGTTTGATGGGAAATCATTGACAATTGAAGTGCACCTTAAGAAGCACTCCCTTGTTGGCTCACGTGAGGGGGTAGAGTTCTAGCAGAGTCTTCCTTGCGACTGAATACTTGGCAAAGCGGTAAGGCAGAAACACACTGTCACACGCGTGTCATCCCTGCATGACCTCCTGGTAAAGAAAACAAATATGAAGCTTGATTTCCTTCTCTGAGACCCTATCACCCCCACAAATATAAATAGTTGTCAAACATCATTGTAAGAGTCAAACCTCATGTAAAGTTGGACCCAGGGCTTTTAGCTGAAAGTTTTATAAGTGTCCATATATCGCGGGTGAAGATTAAACATAGTTTTGCAGGGATCACAGCCCATTTCACTGCAGTACTCCTCTCCCTTCATTGGGACCTTTCACACACACTCCAAAAGAAGGCAGCATTTTGAGGATGCTTGAAGATTACGAATTCCCCTGAGAAGGTACAGCCACAAGAACATAAACACTAGAAGTAAGAGTAGGCCATTCAGCCCCTCAAGCCTAGTCTGCCATTTGATGATGTGGGTAGGCTAAAGGTGAACAAATCCCCAGGACCAGATGGGATCTATCCCAGGTTAATGAGGGAGGCAAGAGAGGAAATAGGCGGGGCCCTGACAGATATCATTGTAGTATCCTTAAACACAGGTGAAGTGCCGAAGGACTGGAGGTTTGCTCATGTTGTCCCCCTGTACAAGAAGGTTAGTAGGGATAGTCCAGGTAACTACAGACCAGTGAGCCTGACGGCAGTGGTGGGAAGGTTGCTGGAGAAAGTACTGAGGAATAGAATCTATTTATATTTGGAAAATAATGGGTTTATCAATGATAGGCAACATGGTTTTGTGTGGGGGAGATCGTGCCTTACCAACTTAATAGAGTTCTTTGAGGAAATGACCAAGTTGATAGATGTCATATACATGGACTTTAGTAAGGCTTTTGATAAGGTTCCCCATGGTAAACTAATGGAGAAAGTGAAGTCAGATGGTGTGCAGGGTGTTCTAGCTAGGTGGATAAAGAACTGGTTGAGCAACAGGAGACAGAGAGTAGTGGTTGAAGGGAGTTTCTCGAAATGGAGAAAAGCGACCAGTGGTGTTCCACAGAGATCAGTGCTGGGGCCTCTGTTGTTTGGGATAAACATAACATGATCTGGAAGAGGGCATTGGTGGTCTGATCAGTAAGTTTGCAGATGACACGAAGATTGGTGGAGTAGCAGACAGCATAGGGGACAGTCAGAGAATACAGGAGAATATAGATAGACTGGAGAGTTGGGCGGAGAAGTGGCAGATGGAGTTCAATCTGGGCAAATGTGAGGTGATGCATTTTGGGAAGTCTAATTCTAGAGCAAACTATACTGTAAATGGAAGAGTCTTGGAAAAAGTTGATGAGCAGAGAGATCTGGGAGTTCAGGTCCATTGTACCCTGAAGGTGGCTGCATAGGTTGGTAGAGTGGTCAAGAGGGCATATGGTATGCTTGCCTTCATCGGTTGGGGTATTGAGTATAAGAGCTGGCAGGTCATGTTAAAATTGTACAAGACTTTGGTTCAGCTGCACTTAGAATATGGTGTACAGTTCTGGTCACCACATTACCAAAAGGATGTTGATGCTTTGGAGAGGGTGCAGAGAAGGTTTACGAGGATGTTGCCTGGTATGGAAGGTGCTAGCTATGAAGAGAGGTTGAGTAGGTTAGGATTATTTTCATTAGGTAAAAGGAGTTAGAGAGGGGACCTGATTGATGTCTACAAAAACATGAAAGGTATAGACAGGGTGGATAGAGATAAGCTTTTTCCCAGGGTGAGAGGCCACACGTTCAAGGTGAGAGGAAAAAGTTTAAGGGGGATACATGCGGAAAGTACTTTACACCGAGGGTGGTAGGTGCCTGGAACATGTTGCCAGTAGAGGTAGTAGAGGCAGGCACGGTAGATTTATTAAGGGTCCGTCTGGACAGATGCATGAGTAAGTGGGGAGCAGAGGGATACAGATCCTTAGGAATTGAGCAATATGTTAGACAGCGGATTTGGACTAGCACAGACTTAGAGGGCTGAAGGGTCTGTTCCTGGGTTGTAAATTTTCTTTGTTCTTTGATCTTTGATGGCTGATCTCACCTTGGCTTCTACTCCACTTTCCTGCCCACTCCCCATAACCCTTCAGCCCATTACTAATTAAAAACCTATCTATCTCCTCCTTAGATTACTCCATGACAATATAGTCCGACTGACCGACCCCACCACAATTTGGATTGCAAACTTAAAGCACAAGCTGTCTGACTGTGGTATACCGGGATACACCAATTTGTATCATAGCAACCAAGCCATGGGTAGTTAAATGATCAATGAGCTCAGCTAGGTAGCAATTCCGTGCGCAAAATGCTGTGTGGGTCTGAATCAAGCAAATATGTCATCTCCTCAAATGTTACTTGTGTAAGTGTCAACCCTTAACTTGTTGTCTAAAAGAACACTGATCTGAAAATTCTGACTTTTACATGGAAAAGTATGGTATCCTTTGTTAAAGCCAAAACCAGCTATATATTTCTGTTGGACACTGCTGTACTGTGCTGTCAGTCTGTAATGTTAATGTTTGAAACAATTATAGTTGTTTGAAGGTACAGAATTTGACAATTGCTGAAAAGGAGACGTTTAGTCAAAGCTTTTCAACTTGGGCACATCAGGAAAATTTGCAAGATTACCAGTGTTTATATTGTAGGAGAGGCAAGTACTGTTTGATTTGCAAGTGGACTCTATTTAGCAATCATATAAACTGGAACAAAAAGACAAAAGTCCCAGTCCCAGATTCCATCTTCCTTGTATTCCTTATCCAGCCACAACCCCCCATTCTCTGTCAGTCCGACTTCGTAATGCATATGGCACCTCACCCCTCGTCCCCTTCTCCCCATCTGTCACACCCTCAGCTCCACCAAAGAGGCAAGAAATTAATGCATTCCTTTCTCATTAAGATTTAGACCATTCATTCAGTTTCCTGTACTGCTTGACCACAAAGTCAAACCCCCTCAGAGTCTCTCCCCCCACCAACGACTCGACTCGAGCCTTAAAATATTCTCCAGCTTCCCATGTTCCTTCCACCTTCTCAGAGGCCCTCTCAGAAGCTCACCATGATTCTAAGATCCACCTCCAGATCCCTTGAACTTGTTCCCATCAGTTTTCTTCCCTGTACTAATCGATATTGAAGCTGGTTCCCAATCCTCTGGTGGTGTCCCTTCCCGTTTCAAAATCACCACTGTCTACAAATCCAACCATTCCTATGAATGTATGGTTATCTTCCTACTCTTCACACTCCACAAACCTCAGCACATTTAATATTCTGCGACCATATTCCATTCCTCTCTAAGTTACACTCATCTGTTGCTCCATCTTCAGTGACTCACATTAGCTCACATTCCACTAATGCCTCAAAATCGAAAATTCTCATGCTCAATGTTAAACTACTTTATGACATTGCCTCAACTTATTTTAGTTAAAAATCACACGACACCAGTTTATAGTACAACAGGTTTATTTGTAAGTACAAGCTTTTGGATCGTTGCTCCTTCGTCAGGTAGCTAGTGGAGAAGGATCACAGGACACAGAATTTATCTTGGCAACCCACTTACTTCCAACTTAAGTAACAGCCCTCCACCTCCCTAACCTAGCAGTTTTCTTATTCTGACCTCTTGTCCCTGAAGTACTCTGCCATCAGTAGACATGCCTTCAGCTGCCTAACTCTAGGATTTTACATTCTAGAATTAGGAGCATAAGAACAGAGAAGCAAGAATAGACACAACCTCCCTTCTGCCCTACTCCACCATTTCTAGATCACCACTGATCAGTTGCCTCAACACCATTCCCTCTAGCACAAGGTCAGAAGTGAGGATTTTCACCGATGATTGCAGAATATTCAGCACCATTCACGACTCCTCAGATACTGAAGCTGGCCATGTTCAAATGCAACAAGATCTGGACAATATCCAGGCTTGGGCTGACAGGTGGCAAGCAACATTTGTGCCACACAAATGCCAGGCTATGAACATCTCCAACCAGATACGGTATCTTGACTCTTGACATTCAGTGGTGTTACCATCACTGAATCCCCCACTATCACCATCCTGGGGGTTATCATTGACCAGAAACTCAGCTGGACTCACAGCATAGTGGCTACAAGAGCAGGTCAGAGGCTAGGAATACTGCAGTGAGTAACTCACCTCCTGACTGTCCAAAGCCTGTTTGCCAACTACAATGCAGAAGTCAGGAGTGTGAAGGAATACTCCCACTTGACTGGATAAGTGCAGCTCCAAAGGCACTTGAGAAGCTTGATACCATCCAGGCCAAAACAGCCCACTTGATTCATACCACATCCACAAACATCCACTCCCTTCACCATCGATGCTCAGTGGCAGCAGTGTGTACTATCTACAAGATGCACTGCAGAAAATCACCAAAGATCCTCAGACAGCACCTCCCAAACCCACGACCACTTCCATCTAGAAGGACGAGGGCAGAAGATACATGGGAATACTAGTTCCCTTCCAAACCACTCACCCATCCTGACTTGGAAACGGATTGCCATTCCTTCACTGCGGCTGGGTCAAAATTCCGGAATTCCCTCCCTAAGGGCATTGTGGGTCAACCTACAACACGTGGACTGCAGCAGTTCTAGAGCATTACCTTCTCAAAGGCAAGTAGGGATGAGCAATAAATACTGACCAGCCAACAATGCTCATGGCCCATGAGTGAATTTTTAAAAATTCTCTCACTGTCTCCATAGCCCTTGATGTAACTGGAAATATTCCAACTACTGTCTTGAACTTACTTTTGAATGAGCTTCCACAGTCCTCTGGAACACAGAATTCAGAACCCTTTACATGAAGAAGTTCCTCGTCTCAATCCTAAATAGATTGTCTTTTCAGTTTTTGTAGGAAAGTCCCTCTGTACAAATCCTCTACCCCACAAACTCTCATTCATTCTGAAGCACTGTCATCCTCAACTGGGGACATTGTACTAATAATCAGTGGCCATTATTCCATCAGCCAACATCAATGTGTAACTACCTAATTAAACCACTAAGATGGTCATTTGTCTAAAACAGCAGTCCATCAGGAAGAAAGAATTTACAACTAGGTTTTGACATGGTGTAAAAATAACACAATTTATTGTAAACAAACTAATGGACCATTAATTTACTGCAATATGACTTAAAGATGTCCCCTGTTCAAAACCCCCAAGCATATAACCATTCATCTGCACATAATTCAGACAATAAACAGGTGACTTGACACAAATATGGATGGAAAAATGTAGACAGGGATTTAAAAAATCTGTAGATTAAAGTCAAAGCCACACTGGTGGTATGAGTTAATTGTCACAGTCGTTTTGATTTTTAACTTTGTGAGCACAACTTTGTCCACAGTGATAGTTGATCTTTGATTCAATAGATCATGGGTGATCTAGGTCTTCTGTTATATTCGAATTAACCCTTTAGATTCTCAAGTTTTTTTTCAGACAGAGGGATTAGATTATTTACAGTGTGGAAACAGGCCCTTCGGCCCAACAGGTCCACACTGATCCACCGAAGCGCAACCCACCCAGACCCATTCACCTACATTTACCCCTTCACCTAACACTTTGGGCAATTTAGCATGGTCAATTCGCCTAACCTGCACAGTCTTTGGACTGTGGGAGGAAACCCACGCAGACATGGAGAGAATGTGCAAACTTCACACAGTCAGTCGCCTGAGGCGGGAATTGAACCTGGGTCTCTGGCGCTGTGAGGTAGCAGTGCTAACCACTGTGCCACTGTGCCGCCCATGGTTGGAGGTGGAGTGTATTTAGCACAGAGATAGGTAGGATCTTGACCAGTTGGGGATCAAGGGTTACAGGGTGAAGGCAGAATGATGAGAAGTATATCAGCCATGATCGAATGGTGGAGCCGACATGATGATGGGCTGAGTGGCCTGATTCTGCTGCTATAATATATGGTCTCATGGCTTCTTGTTTGTAGGCTTCTGATGCATTGCATTTATCGGCCCATAACAAACTGCAGACTGGACCTATCCAAAGGCTGTCATTATGCAGCTTTTCCTTAACTCAAAGACTCCTGGTGCCACTCTGTCTCATGAAGTATCCACTTCACTGCTCTGAAAAGTAACATATTATACGTGGCTACAGTGTACACCACACAATCCCACTTGACCTTCAGCTGCAAATAAAAAACTTTGCTTTTAGTGATATCGCAGTGGCCTACTTCCAGTTTCCAAAAGGAAGGAAAATCTGTGCTTCCTTACAGCACCTTACTTAAACTCTATCTCTTTGACCACTAAAGCATGACCTGGTATCTCTTGTGGTGTGCCTCCATTTTTTGGAGTAAGCCTTTGTGAGGTGCTTTGAGCCATTGATTTGCAAATGAAAGATTTTGTGGCTGTGATTCAAATAAAATGCCACCTGTTTGGAAATGATGCTGAAAAATGTCGCTGTCACATTTAAAAGGCTACACTTGGTGGGACAACCATGTCGTTTCCCCATTTAACCCAGTTATCCTGATCAGACTTGCTTCTATTTTCTTTTACTGCCTTAAGATGTGATACACAATCAGGTGTGTGATTTTTGTTTTCTGACGTATTTATAATAGAAGTGCAGCAAGCTCTCTACAGAACCTGCCTGATCTGTACTTTGATCTCTGAGAGCTAAACAATTGGCAACAAGAGGCTGATTTCTATATTTAAAAAGAAATCGGCGCTTATTCTGAAACAACTTGTCTGACTTGGATTTCTCCTCCTAAATATTCCCAATAAACTGTTGCGGGCTTTTCCCAGTGTTACCGATTATGAGACAAATTGTTGATAAGTCAGTAAGACAATTAATCAAACTCATAGGAGCAAGCCTCAGAGAGTGCTAACACGTTAATCACATTCAGGAGGTGGATGAGGGGAAGGGTATTAGGAATTGGCAAAGTGGTAGCGTCTCCTTTAAAAGTCAGGAGGTTCAGTGCATGTTGAGCAGATTATGGCTGAATATTTCATACCGTTGTATTTGAAATCCGTTTGAAGTGTGAGCCGTCAGCATCTGAGGATCAGGTCCTGATCTGAGTAGAACAAGGGCACACGACATGTTAAACTCTACGGAGTGCTCCGTCCTCTCCGTTACCATGGTAGCGGTGGACCAAAGGCTGAATGAATCTGGGGCCTGGCGCATGTCTGTTTTTGCAGGAAGCCAAACAATTATAGAGACTGTGAGGAAGACCTGGAAAGGTTCACTGAGGGCGTTAACTAAATTCTGAGAGAGGAGGGTGGGCTGTGCACACTGGGGTCTGGCTTTAATATCACCCCAGATTTGCAGCTCTTTATTCACACAGTCAGGTTTTCGGTACGAATGTGCTAATTAAAACTAAACTCTCGACTGTTGAGCTGGCAAGGCTCAATTTACTGCAATTAAATCTGGTGCACACACTGTCAGTGTAAAACCTGAGCTTGCAAAGTGTGATTTTAACACGAACATGCTCTTACTGAAAGGTTTTATTTCACAGGGCGGGAGTTGTTCAGGAAGGAAGATGAGGCTGTTTCGATGCTAATATTTGTTGGCAGTCGGCCTGTATGCTCCTGTTAATGCGAAGTTCCTCTTTTGCATAAAAAATTGGTTCAGCAGATAATTTGAATTAAGCATTTGAAGCAACACAGCACAGGAGGTGGTCTTTGCACAAAATAAAATCTGAATGAACAGATAAATTAACTCAACAACTTCAAATGAAGAAGAGAAGGCTCCTGGGCATTTCGTTGCCCCGTAAATGATAATCTTGTGCATGAGCGATGAGCGACAATGAAATTCTTCCAAAACAGACGGTTTAATTTTCAAATATACACACACACACACATTTCCAAAACCAGTTTGATTGCCTCCCCTCCCAAACAAAACATGCTCGACTCCACATTCTGACAGAACAGTGTGCCTTTCCTCATCCATCTGCTGCCCCTTGGTGACATGACATCACCTTTTGGCATTGAGCTGGCTTCTGTATTTACTCTGGTTTTGTTTTCTGCTATTTCTCCTGATCATCTCTGTAACACTCAAGGACAGGCCCAGCCTGAAGTCCTTGACAAGCAGGCCTCTCTCTCAGCTAAGCACTGGGCAGACTGAAGCCACCATTGTCCTTTGATGCTGAATTAGATTAGATTAGATTAGATTAGATGATTTACAGTGTGGAAACAGGCCCTTCGGCCCAACAAGTCCACCCCGACCCGCTGAAGCGCAACCCACCCATACCCCTACATTTACCCCTTACCTAACACTACGGGCAATTTAACATGGCTAATTCACCTGACCTGCACATCTTTGGAGTGTGGGAGGAAACCGGAGCAGCCGGAGGAAACCCACGCAGACACGGGGAGAATGTGCAAACTCCACACAGTCAGTCGCTTCTGACCCCTCTTCCCAGTATCTGTCCTCAGACTGGATGTAGCCAAGACCATGCACAACCTTAGTATCGTCCACTCTGAGCTGACTTTCAGATCCCACTCCCTGTTGTTTGAGGTTTGCAAAGGGTTAATGTTGAAAACTGCATTAAGCTCCACCTGATATGATGATGTCACAAAGATTTGGGTGGGGAAAGGCAGAACGTCCGAGGAGTTTACCCATAGATCTCTTCGTAGTCTCAGTTAGCCATGCTTACCACAGTAATGTCTCCATTTGCTACAGTGCAGTAACCTTGGTTAAAGATGAGAGCCACTGTTCCTTAAGATTCACTTGTGGTTTTCCTCTACAACTGTAAACCAAATAGGGCCTTCGACCCAGTCAAGGAAAGTGGATAATAGCAGCGAACTACCTCAATACATATAGAGCTCTAGTCTATCACCAAAACCCCATCACCTCTGCCATGTTGTCTGTCTCCAACTCCATTCTCTTTCTATTTCCCACTGTTCCACCTGATGAATAGGTCAGGAGGTGTGTACAACATGTTCAAGTTTCTTTTGTGTGTTCCAGGCAGTAACGAAAACCTTTAGACAAAACACAAAACTCTCATGTTCTACCCTCATACTGTTGCTGAAGAAATGATTACATACCCTTTTGGATGTGGTCGTATTATCAGCTACAATTCTCACTGTAATGGCATTGCCAGAAAGTATATTTTTCAGGGGGGAAATCTGTGTCTGAGCACTTCTTCTTTATCTTGTGTTCTGAGCAGATAATTTGTGTTGATTCTGAATAACTGGTCCAGCATTAGCAGCTCTTGTGCAGAACGTCTGTATGGGAGAGAAAAGGATTCTCAGTCTCAGCCTCATGTAGAATACAGAGGGAGTAATTCTGACTGGGGCTGGGGAGGGCTGGGTAATTCCACAACATGGAGTCTGATTCTCTGGTGGGTGGTGGGGATTGGGAATTCTGTAGCACAGGCTAATAATTTCCTGGCAACGGGAATAAGAGAGGAGATATTCTAGAAACCCTCAATCTCGGGCTTGGGTTCAACATGATTTAACTTCACTGTGAAATATTTCCCTGCACACATGCTCAGTAGTCATTCTTGGAGTAAAGAAATAGTTAAATCGGGCCAGGAGCAATGAATTCCATGGCAGGATTGGTTTGCAAGGTATTATATGGCAGGGAGGAATATTTTTATTTGTATCTGTCACTGGCTGGGCCAGCATTTACTGTCCATCCCCAACTTCCTTTGAACTGAGTGGTTTGCTAAGGTTATTAAGAGGTAAGCACTTGCATTGGGTCTGGAATAATTTCTTTCCTAAAGGGCATTAGTGATTCATTTTTAATGGCAGTCAAGAGTGGTCATATGGCTGCAGTTAGACATTGTTTAATTTCATTTTTTTTCCAATTGGATTAGAATTTCTCCATCTGTCACGGTGGTGTTTGAACCAATATCCCTGGGATATTCGACTTAAAGGAGAAAGTGAGGACTGCAGATGCTGGAGATCAGAGCTGAAAATGTGTTGCTAAGCCTGCTGGACATACTTTCCTCATTCCTGAAGAAGGGCTCATGCCCGAAAAGTCGATTCTCCTGTTCCTTGGATGCTGCCTGACCTGCTGCGCTTTTCCAGCAACACATTTTCAGCTCATATTAGACTTAAACACAACCATTAAGATTACCACTGTGCCACTACCTCCCCATAACAATTCCTAATGGTCTGAGTGGAGGAATTTCAGGTCTCAAACTAAATAATTGATAGTTTACAGTGTAGTGTTTTAATGGAAATGCTCAGAGATTTAACAGAGATTATTTATGCACACTGAGTTTATTACTTGTGTTTTAAAAAATGCAGTGCAATTGTTTTCAATGACCCAAATATATTTTTGTGCAATCATACAGATCCTGGGAGTTATGAGATTCATTGACCCTGGCCCAAATGATTTTTACAATTAATTCAGTCTATTGCTGAGTTATTTTAAGTTGGGCGTAGGAGAGTCTGGGTGAATCTCTATGAAGATGAATAGCTATCAGAGATAAGAATAAATGTGAAAAGGGTTCAATATTTCTGCAAGAAGGAGAGCATTTCTGCCTGTTTTAGTGATAGTGTTAGTTCTGATAGAAGTTCCCTGTTTGCCACAAGTGATTTGAACATCAAGTTGGACAAAGGTTGGAAGGGATCAACATACAATCCACTGGGGTGGCATGGTGGCTCAGTGGTTAGCACTGCTGCCTCACAGCACCAGGGTCCCAGGTTCGATTCCAGCCTCAGGCCACTGTCTGTGTGCTCCGGTTTCCTCCCACTCTCCAAAGATGTGCAGGTCAGGTGAATTGGCCATACTAAATCGCCCATAGTGATAGGTGCATTAGTCTGAGGGAAATGGGTCTGGGTGGGTTACTCTTCGGAGGGTCGGTGTGGACTGGTTGGGCCGAACGGCCTGTTTGCACACTGTAGGGAATCTAATCTAATCTAACTTCAGTTTATTTATCAAGAATTCTTAAACATGGTCTGACGTACATTTTAAGGAGCTCATCGATCATGATCTACTGTCCAGGTTCGGCCCATTTTCTGGCAGTAGTTACATGGGGGACGGTTGAAAGGTGGTCACTTTTCCGGGTGCCCAGCTGTTTGCCTGTTGCGAGGCCCTTCCAGTGTGGTTTCTATGGGGATTCAGCTGGAATATCTGCCCATAGATGGATAGGCTTATTGGAATGGTGTGCTAATGGCAACACAACAGCAGATGTTCCCTTACTGGTGCCTCAGGGAAAACCTCAGCATTCAGCAGACACTTCAGTTGCTGGCAGAGGCTTCGAAAACCTAATGACCCACAGTAGGTTGACCAGAAACTGAAGCACCAACCCACTATCGGCAGCTTTTACATCTCATTGGGATTTAATCTGCACTTATTTTCAAGCCACCCTTGTCTTAGGTAGCTCCTGCCATTCCTCCATCTTATGCTATCCCATCATTCCTTAAAGATGAGCAAGGAGCCTTCTGAACAAATTCCCCGCTGACCACCGTCGTGATATGAATGAAGTTAAAAATCCCATGACCCCAACCAGAGCCAGAGCTGAAAAACATGTTGCTGGAAAAGCGCAGCAGGTCAGGCAGCATCCAAGGAACAGGAGAGTCGATGTTTCGGGCATAAGCCCAACCAGAGCCAACCAACAAATGTGTTTCCACAGCACCTGGTGAAGTAATAAATGACGCAGTGATATTTTCTGCTGTCTGTGAGGATGAATTCTAACTTCAGAGTCCACAAGGGGTATCCAAATGACTTGCTCTGCAACAGGCTCAGGGCTGATTGTCTAATTAAGAACACAGCAAGTTTACAGATCAGCAGTAAAATCATCTTGTATTGCAAATGATGCCCCATCCTTCCTTGAAAAGGTCAGCCCTTCCATTCATTATTCCTGTGCTTCTCCCATTTGGTGCTTAATATTAACGCATGACTATGCAGAATACATGGTTTGTCCTCATTCCTATTAACATGGGAACTATTTTTAAGTGCAAACATGCAGTGAAGACAACTAAATGGAGAGTAAATATCTCAGGAGGTTTTTTTTCGATTTAAGATGCTTTGGAGTGGCAACAAATTGTCAAATATCCCCATTTCTGTGCATGGAATGGGGAAGGTAGTCTTGGATTAGATTGACACCTACACTAGCCTTTCCTCAAAACCTCTGCTGATATCACTCTTAGATTTTCTTTTCTCTTAGTCAATGCCTGTTTTTGATACAGGAATTGATTCAGTCTTGAAAGTGCCAATTTCTTCATCATGCAAAAACCCATTTCTATTAGACTTTGTGAAAAAAGTGCTTTCCAGCCATCATCCTAAACAGCTTGGCATTCAGTTCACATCCCCTTTTTCTGCATCCTCCTTACGAAATCTTTTTATCAATTTTAAATGCTTTGATTCACTCGCCCCTCTATCCCCACAGTGACTAATGTTTGCACAATCTGTCCCCAAAATTGAATATTCTATGTCCCAGTATAATTTCTGTTGAATCTGTACTGTAGCTCCCATGAGACCAATACGTTTCTCCTGAGGTGCGCTCTGACAGGGTCATAACAATGTTCTGGAAAACTGAAGCTTAACTTTCTCCTTTTTTGTAATATGGTCTCCTTGAGATAAAGGTCAACCTTTTATTAGCCTTTTTCATTGCTTCTTGGCTCCAGTGAGCTAACATCAATTGATTAGTCAATGTTGACTCTCAAATCTCTTTGCTCCTCCACAGTTCCTCAGTATTTGGAAAATGCTCCGTCTCATTGTCCTGGGGTTCAAAATGGATGTTGTTGCTCTTTTCTGCATTGAACTGCAGTTGGCATGGTTTTTCCCACACACTAAATCCGTTTAGAGCACAGAAAAAGAGAGCAGGAATGAATTTGGTCTGTTCAGGTTCATCAGGGTCTTTAGCTGTTTATGACTTAGGTGGAAGGCTCAAGAAATAAGACATCCCATTCTGTTGACAGCCCAAAGGTAGGTGGGAGCCGGCCTGCGAGGGGAAAGGATTGCAAAGATATCCGAATAGGGCAGTAGACAAGGGGGTTGATAGTTGGCATATTAAATGGGAAAGTGTGACATTGAGATTGGTCTGCTCAATGGGCTGTTATCCATGTGCTGGAATCTAGATATCTTGTGACGCTTTCATTTTCCATTGCCACTTTAACATGACATCTGCTTTCATAACCCAGTCTATGGTGAAACATTCTGTTGCTTGGTTCACTGGAAAGCCCCTTCCAACAGTGGCAGTCCCAATCCAGGGCTGTGGGAAGCAGCTGGAGAATTGTGTGCTCCCTTGCTACTGGTGTTGTTGTTGTTGCTTGGGGGGGTGTGAGCTGCACACACATTTCTCCTACATGACACTGTCGTTGCTCCAATGTTCAATGGAGGCAGATTGGAGGCCATGTATTTGTCAGTGCTGGTGAATAATGATAGACAGGAGCTCCTGCAAAGTGGAGTAAAAGGCGAAGTCGCCACAGTCTTGCCAGACCATAGGGCTGATCTCTCATTAGAGAGAGAAAAATGACTGGTAATGATTTAACCTTGAATAGAATCCCTTTAGTGTGGAAACAGGACATTCAGCCCATTGAGTGGATACCAATCCTCTGAAGAGTATCCAATCCAGACCCATCCCCAACCCTATCTCTACAATCCTGTATTTCCCAAGGCTAATCTCTGAACACTATGGGGCAATTTAGAATGGCCAATCCAGTCGAACCTGCACATCTTTGGACTCGAGGAGAAAACAGGAGCACTAGAGGAAGCCCACGCAGACACTGGGAAAATGTGCCAACTCCACTTGGTGGCTGCAGGCTGGAATCGAACCTGAGTCCCTGGTGCTGTGAGGCCTCAGGTTAGGAGAGATTCCTCCTTGGGAACCTCAGCTCATGTGGGAATTGAAACCTGCTGTTGGTGTCACTCTGCTAGCCATCCAACCATAGAGTCACAGAGTCATACAGCATGGAAACAGACCCTTTGGTCCAACCGTCCATGCTGACCATGTTCCCAAACTAAACTAGTCCCATCAGCCTGTGCTTCGCCCATTGTCCCTGTAGAACTGCTAATACTTAGGCAGTCTCTAAATTACTGCACTGCGAGTGGTAAGCAGTTGAATGTAACCTCTGGTTTTTAAGGCCTATTTCTAGACCATTAAGACCTGTATGTGAACAAGGATTAAAACCCAGTAGTTTACAGCATTTGTGAGAGTGTTGGTTCTGACATGAGTGGAGATGGTTAGGGGAAGGTTCTTGAAGTACAATAAAGGGAAGGTTTTGGCTCAATAGGATCGACTGGCGTATGCTGATTATTCCATTGGCCTCACCTAAATGTCTTCATTTTGAATGAAAACAAGACCATGAAGTGATAAACACTAATGCCTGCTCCCGTTTCATTAATTGCAGAATACTGACTACACACCGGGGACGTGGCGCCGAACTGATGTACACTTGGAGAATCCAGAATATCACACCAGATGGTATTTCAAGTATTTTCTAGGAAAAGGTAATGCCACGAAAACTGGAAGTTGTGTTCTTACAGGTCGGACAGTGTGAAATGGCTGACAAAAAACTACTATGTACGGACAGCTTGCACTGTGTGATGGTCCAAGTTGACCTCTCCTCCTGCTCTGTTGTGTTTATTGTTCCAGAGCTGCATACCGTTCAATTTGTGTGGATTTAATTTCACAAGTTTTGGGTTTGACCTCAGGCATCAAAAGTCTTCACTTGCCGTGTTAGTCATTGTTGGGAGGCTGAAGCACATCCAACATGACCATGTTATATTGTCCGGCAGCAACTTGCACTGTACCCACTATAAAAGTGCTTGTGTAAGCAGTGAGTTGTTCCCAGACTGGTAAATGTTTAATGTGCAGAGATAGGCTGAGCTGAAGCTTCTACTTTTTGAGAACATTACAGGAGAATGTTTATGGTACAAACACTGACTCGTTTTACAGTGCCCATCCCACCAGCTGTTGAAACAGGATACTGCACTTGATGTTGTAATGAATTTGAACTTGTCACTGTCTTAGAGATTAGTTTTCCATATTAATTATTCCGCCATTGTGAAAATTGCTGAGAGACTACAATCTAATTTGCACAGATATTGAACATGAAGATGTTGGAAATGATCCAAAATCTAGAATATTTCCTATTGTAACTTAATAAAGAGAACTAAAAAAATCTATCGCTTCCCTCTTCACTTACATCTCACCAAGATTTCCCCTTCATGATAACAGATCTTAATAACTACTCAAGTTTATGTGTTCAACAAGTTGGAACACCCTTGTTCATGTGTGGAATATTTGTTGGGGCATTGCAGGTAATAGGTGACCACAACTCGTGAAGACAATCCTTACTAAGACCATTAAATGTTAAGTGATCCAGCCTGTGCCCTGTTAAAACTGAGTTACACATTGGACTATGAAGTTATACTGAAGGCAACATGAAACCAAGCAACATGAGATAGCTCCAGGAGCTTTTACCTCCTCAGGTTTAATGTGTTCAGGAGCCAGGCTGAGAACCTGAGTGACTCTTCCATATTTTCATAATATATAATCATTGTTGTCCACTCCAATCTCACTGATCCCGACCTCTGCAACCTCCTTCAGTTCAGCACACCAGTCAGTAATTAGCCTGACCAATGCAACTCTTCTCTTTCCTATCACTTTCACTCCCCCTTCACTCTCCCCTCTCTCTTAGCTCCACCACTGGCAACAAGTGTCAGTTCTCCCAACCTTGTAGATTCTGGAATTTACACCGGTGACCCTTTCCCCTTCCTACTTTCTTCCCTCCCCCTCTCTCACCCAGCTCCCTCAAATATTTCTTTACAACATTGTATCCTTTCAGCCGTCTCCCACTGCTGGGTGTACAGGTTCTGCAAAGCACTTTGAGACATTTTGTTAAAGGTGTTATTCACTCCACATTCAGGTTGAGAGTGTTCTGCTTTGAAGGGGATTAAAACTCTCACAAGTACTGGCTAAAGGTTAAAATGCGAGTTGCAGTATTCAGAGTCCCCACAGACAGTCAGTGCTGAAGGCTGAGGGACATTGAGGTTCATAACCTGCTTCTTGTGTGGACCCTATTTCTAAAAGCTTCTATTTTACCACATCATTCACAAGTCTGTTCAGCAAGTAACTAACTGTTTGCTACAAACCTGCTGGCTTTTTTCCAGCTCCTTACAGCATTACTGCAGGGATAAGACCAATCTGACATACACTGACCATGGGATGGTCTTTATTAAAGGATGTTTTATGGTGTATTTCAGGAGAGTCTAGAGAAATGGAATTAATTTCAACTTGCATGAAACACTATAACCAAAGGCAGCAGCATGACAGGGCAGGAGGTACATCTTACCAGCCAATGTTTTCAAAGTTTGTTAGCCAGGCCCAATACAATGTTAAGTGATTGTGAATGGAATTGTGCATCTTGAAAACATGCTGGATGTTTCAGACTTCAAGCTGCATGTTTCCAATGGCCCAGGCTTTATCGTATATTTTACATTCATATTCAACGAGTATCCAACTACATATTCAGATGAAAAGTAATACCACCACCAGAATTCAAATTGTGACAGGTAAACTTACTGATTGGACTTATTCATGCATGAGGAGATTATACAGAAGCTGATAGAATAAGATAATATTGCTGGACAAATACAGTTGGTCAGTATGGAAGCAGCTCTCCTTCTTAACCTATGAAAAGCTTCACTAAATTGGAAAGAGCTTTTGAAGCGAATGACTGAACATTGCTGCAAAATGTTTAAGAGACCTCCTATGAAGAAAGTCAACTTTCTGCTCACTGCTCAGTAAGAGAGATGGGAACCTGAGATGTAGTTCCAGTGCACAGGAGGGTGAGAGTAGGGAGGGAATGGACAGGATTTCAGGGTCACAGGAATGTGCTGGCAGACAGCAAACTGGTTTGAAGTGTGTCTACTTCAATGCAAGGAGCATCAGGAATAAGATAGGTGAGCTTGCAGCATGGGTGGGTACCTGGGACTTCGATGTTGTGGCCATTTCGGAGACATGTATAGAGCAGGGTGAGGAATGGATGTTGCAGGTTCCAGGGTTTAATCTTTCATTAAGAACAGGGAAGGTGGTAAAAGAGGGAGAGGTGTGGCCTTGTTAGTCAAGGACAACATAATGGTGGCTGAAAGAACTTTTGATGAGGACTCGTCTACTGAGGTGGTATGGGCTGAGGTTAGAAATAGAAGAGGAGAGGTCACACTGCTTGGAGTTTTTATAGGCCTCCGCAGAGTTCCAGGGATGTGGAGGAAAGGATTGGCAAAATGATTCTGGGTAGGAGTGAAAGGAACAGGGTGGTCATTATGGGGGACTTTAACTTCCCCAACGTTGACTGGAAATGCTATAACTCTAGTACGTCAGATGGATCAGTTTTTGTCCAATGTGTACAGGAGGGTTTCCTGACACAGTATGTCGAAGGGCTGACAAGAGGGGAGGCCACATTGGATCTGGTATTTGGTTAATGAGGATCAAAGAGGAGGCATTATCAATTCTAGAAGGAGTGAAAATAGACAAGTCCCCTGGGCTAGATGGAATTTATCTGAGGATTGTCTAGGAAGTTAGGGAGGAGGTGTTGGAGCCTTTGGCTTTGATCTTTGAGTTGTCATTGTCTACAGGTTTAGTACCAGAGATCTGGAGGATTGTAAATGTTGTGCCCTTGTTCAAGAAGGGCAGTAGAGATGACACAGTAGTGAGCCTTACGTCTGTTGTAGGAAAAGTTTTGGAAAGGATTATGAGAAATAGGATTTTTAATCATCTAGCAAGCAACAATTTGATTGCAGATAGTCAACATGGTTTTGTCAAGGGCAGGTCATGTCTCACAAACCTCATTGAGTTTTTAAGAAGGTGATCAAACATGTGGATGAGGGTAGGGCAGTTGACATGGTGTACATGGACTTCAGTAAGGCCTTTGATAAGGTTCCACATGGTAGACTGTTGGAGAAAATGCAGAGGCATGGGATTGAGAGTAATTTAGCAGATTGGATTAGAAACTGGCTTTCTGTAAGAAAAATGGAAAATATTCAGCCTGGAGTCTGGTTCCGATTGGTGTGCCACAAGGATCTGTTTTGGGATCACTGCTGTTTGTCTTTTTTATAAATGACTTGGCCGCAGGCATAGGTGGATGGGTTAGTAAGTTAGCAGATGATACTAAAGTTGGTGGAGTAGTGGACAGTGTGGAAGAATGTTACAGGTTACAGGGGGATTTGGATAAACTTCAGAATTTGGCTGAGAGGTGGCAAATGGAGTTCAATGCAGATAAATGTGAGGTGATTCACTTTGGGAAGAATAACAGGAAGACAGAATACTGACTTAATGGAAAGATTCTTGGTGGTGTGGATGTGCAGAGGGATCTTGGAGTCCATGGACATAGATCCCTGAAAGTTACCACCCAGGTTAATAGTGCTGTTCAGAAGGCATACAGTGTGTTTATTGGTAGAGGGATTGAGTTCTGGAGCCGTGATGTCATGCTGCAACTATACAAAACGCTAGTGTGGCCACAAAAGGGCAGGTCTTTTGAGAAGAGGCTGAGAGACTTGTGTCTGTTCTCATTGGAAAGAAGAACGCTAAGAGAGGATTTGATAGAGACATACAAGATGATCAGAGGATTAGATAGAGCAGACAGTGAAAGTCTTTTTCCTAGGATGATGTTGTCAGCTTGTACAAGGGGGCATAGCTACAAAATGAGGGGTGATAATTTTAAGACAGATGTCAGCGGCAGGTTCTTTACTCCGAGAGTGGTAAGGGCGTGGAATGCCCTGCCTGCCAATATAATTAACTCAGCCACATTAGGCAGATTTAAACGATCTTTGGAAAAGCACATGGATGATGATGGGATAGTATGGGGGATGGGCTTAGATTAGTTCACAGGTCGAAGGGCCTGTTCTGTGCTGTATTGTTCTATATTCTATGTTCAATGTTCTATGCTCAAAGCCCAGAGGGAACAGGCCTGACTTCCAAACACTGGGAAGTGATTCAGTCAATAGCGAGCATTTATGTGTAAACCAGTCACTTGATAACATCTCTAATCTCTAGTGCACAGTTCACAATAATTTCTCTAACAACCTGCCACTTCAAACCTGAGGTTCATTGGTTTCCTCATGAGGCAAACCTTGATTTTGAAACTCTCATCCTTGTTTTCAAATCCTTCCATGACCTTTGGTTTGGTTTATTATTGTCACATGTACCAAGATACAGTGAAAAGTATTGTTTTGTGTGCTAACCAGTCAAATCCATACCAAACATAAGTCCACCAAGGTACCTCACCTCTCCCAACAGCCTAATTTCCTGTAAGCCAATAATCCTCGGAACTATCAGGGTTTATCTTATTCTGGCCTCTCGAGCATCTTTTATTGCTTCACCATTAATAATAGTGTCTTTTTTTACACAGAAATAAGGCTGTGGAATTTCCACCTTAAACCTTTCTACATCTCTTTCCTCCTCTAAGGTTCTCATTAAACCTGCTTCTTTGAACAAGCTTATGATCACCTGCCCTAATATCTCTTTATGCGTCTCAATATAAAAATGTGCTCTCTGCAGTCCTGTGTCTGGTTGCCATGTTAAAGGTGTTATGTGAATGGAGCTGTTATTGAAAATGGTTTGTGATCAATCGTTCTGCAAGTAATTATGTCCAATGCATTAAAATACACCATGAAACTAACACTGATATGGAGCATAAGATGGCAAGACTCTAGATAATTAATTAGCTTGATCGGGGACTAAAATTGATTTTTAAACTGATATAACTGAGTTTTATTCAGATGCTGAAACCGCTATTTGCATTTTACAATATCACAAATTTAAGACAAGGTATTCAATATTATTTTCTGCTCAGCAGAATGTGCTATTCTTTCCAATTGGCCATACATATGAATTCTGGGATGGAATATGCTGCACTTTATTCTGAGTTTCCATTGGCTTTCAACTTGAAATTATCAAATAAACGTTTCTGTGTCTGTTGCAGACTGTAGTAAAATCAGTCACACAGTGGTGCTCCACTTGGCTACTTGGTAACTGGATACTTTCTTTTTTGTAATTGTTATGATGATGTTGAAATCCAGCTGACGGGGTTTTCGCCAACTTTGGAGTGGTTGAGTTGTTAACAGTAAACTTTTTCAACTTTGATGTGAGAAGCAGTAGCAAAGTGTTATTTGTGGAATTGGACTTCTTGGAGAGATATTCACGTTGAATGTTCCTTTTGTATTATTAAGATTGAGGATAAGCAAGTGGATGGTAAAGATTGATGAAGTAGCTCAAACTCATCCTTCCATGAATGGTGGGCAATAAAGGGGCTGGAGTGTACAATTCCACAGCCCTACCTGACCCTGTCTGCTGTTGGTTTGATTTGATAGGTTGCCTTTGGAGTTTCTGTAGCGTTGCCCCCTTAAATGGCTGTTAATTAATTAATTTGGTTTAAGTTGATTTACTAGTTTTTCAAAATCCTGTAAGGAGAAGAGATTTTGTTACAATATCCCTTTCTAAAATGCTGCTCATTAGGTAATTAAGTTTATTTAATTTGGCGGGGAGGTAACACCAATTCCAACAAGTCCTGATGAATCTATCCCAACAGTCACCGCATCAGAGGTCAGATCAGTTTTCCTTCATGTGAATCCAAAGCAAGCAATGGGACCAGACGGAATACCAGATCGTGCCCTCAGAGCATGTGCAGATCAACTGGCAGAGGTCTTCTCAGACATCTCCAACCTCTCCCTGCAGCAGGCCACTGTCCCTGCCTGTTTCAAGAGGGCCAACATCATCCCTGTGCCTAAGAAAGCTCATGCAGCATGTCTCAATGACTACCGCCCAGCGGCCCTAACTTCGGTGGTCATGAAGTGCTTTGAAAGGCTGGTCATGGCATTAATCAACTTCACCCTTTCCACTACTCTTGACCCACTCCAATTTGCCTGTCAGACCAATAGATCCACGTCAGATGCCATATCACTTGCCCTTCACTGCTCCCTAGAACATCTTGACACCAAGAACACCTATGTAAGAATCCTACTCATTGACTAAAGTTCAGCCTTCAACACTGTTATCCCCTCGAGACTGATTACTAAACATAGAGATCTCGGATTAAGTCTCATTCTCTGCAACTGGATCCTCAGTTTCCTGACCCACAGGCCACAATCAGTGAAGACTGGGGACAATATTTCATCCTCACCAACACTCAACACTGGAACCCTCTAGGGGTGTGTACTCATCCCCCTCCTATACTCACTGCATACCCATGACTGCGTCGCCAAATACCAAACTAATGCCATTAAAGAATTCGCTGATGACACCACCATAGTTGGTCGAATCTCAGATGGTGATGAAACAGACTACAGACAGGAAGTGGTAGATCTGGAAAAATGGTGCACTAAGAACAAGCTCTCAATGCCGGCAAAACCAAGGAACTCATTATTGACTTTCGACGAGTTGTTACACATGCCCCCCTACATATTAACAGCACCGAGATGGAACGAGTGGAGAGTGTCAAGCTCCTGGGAGTGGTTATTCACAACAAGCTTTCCTGGTCTCTTCATGTGGACATACTGGTTATAAAGGTCCAACAACGTCTCTTTTTCCTCAGGCGGCTGAGGAAATTTGGCATGATGGCGAATACCCTTGCCAACCTTTCTAGGTAGGCCATCGAAAGCATTCTTTCTGGATGTATCACTACCTGGTATGGCAACTGTACCATTCAAGATCAGAGACAGTTACAGAGAGTGGTGAACTCAGCTCGGACAATAACAAAGGCCAACCTCCCATCTACAGAATCCATCTACCAGGCCCGCTGTCAAGGAAAGGCCGCCAGCATTCTCAAAGATCCATCCCACCCTGACAATGTTTTTCTACAACCTCTACCATCGGGGAGAAGGAACAGAAGCCTGAACACACACACACCAGCCAGTTTTGAAACAGTTTCTACCCTACTGTTGTTAGAATACTGAATGGACTCTCAAACTCTTAACATTTGCCTGTACCTGTGTTTTTCTTTTTGCTGCTGTTTACCTATTATTTATTATCTATGCTACTTAACTCTGTGATCTGCCTGTATTGCTCACAAGACAAAGCTTTTCACTGTACCTCGATACACCTGACAATAAATAAACTCAATTCAATTCAATTCATTTGATTGACTGGCTTTTGAAAGAATATAAATAGATTGGGGAGGTGGTGCAGTGGTAGTGTTTCTACCTCGGGACCAGGAGATTTGGGTTGAAGTCCCAACAGCCTCTGAATTGTCTACTAACATTCTTGAACAGGTGGGTTAGCAAATTAAAAATGGACTGGGGCCAATTGTCTAAATAGTGTGTGTGTGTGTGTGTGTATTTGAGAATAATACCTACAGCATGGATGCAATGCCATTCCAGCTGAGGTAGAGTAGAATCCCTACACTGTGGAAGCAGGCCATTTGGCCCGTCAAATCCACACTGAGCCTCCAAATGGCATCCCAACCCGAACCCAACCCCGAATTTATCGATATAATCCTACATTTCCATCGCAAATCCACCTAACCTGATTCATCCCTGGACACAGTGAGCTATTTAACATTGCTATTCTACCTAACCTGCACATCTTTGAACTGTGGGAGGAAACTAGACCACCTGGAGGAAACTCATGGCGAGAATGTGCAAACTCCACACAGTCACCTGAGGCTGGAATCGAATCTGTGTCCCTGGCACTGTGAGGCTGTGTCGACTTGGGGCAGCCACCTATCCCGCCTCTCAGTTTGGAAGTCAATGGCAACCTGCTACTGACAAAAACTGCCAAGAAAACAGCTCAGGATGAATCATAAAGAAACAATAAGCCAAGGAGTTGCCTTTAGGCAGAGCACCATGAAATGGTTTTGACAGAAGGTGCAAAACCCTCGACACATGGCCAATCAGCAGCTCACTGAAAAAAAAATCCATTGGCCCAGAGATGAATGAGTGTCAAATTATCTGAAATAGACAAGAAAGCATCCATACTATGAAAAAATGGGATGCTGGGCTGGTAGATGGGTAGCGATATAGCAGAGGTACGTAACTGCTACGTTCTGTAGATAAATCCACTGTCAGGAGTAGAAGTTGTGTTGAGATTTCCACTTGGCCATCTGGTTGGGAATCCATTTAACACTGAACAACAGTGCCCAGACCTTGGCAGGACCAAGGTGTGTATCTCTCTCTCTCTCTCTCTCTCTCTCTCCCCTCCTCTGGAGTGCCACCCTTACCTCTGCTGGAGTAGTTACCACTTCAGTCAACATAATGTAAAAGAAAGTTAATATTGTTTCCGTGCCTCGCTTTTCAAAACATTGATTTACAAACCACCATCAGGTCCATAAGAGTGGCGATAACTCTAAATTCTGTCGAGAAGTTCTGAAAATTCAAACAGCTGAAGGCTGTAATAATATAGCAGAGTCTCTGGATGCCATAGCTGCCTGTTTGGCTCACCCTCATGATATGACTCATAACCCAGTGATACTTTATGGTATTTGTGCCTTTTTTTTAAAAAAAAACTCCTGTCTGTCATATAAATCTGTCGGATGTGAAAATGCTCAACCTCCCATCAGTTTTTGCCCCATTTGAACATATGTGCAGTCATCAAATCCACACGATTACCACAAGCATCCCCTATTTGAATTATTAATTCGCTTTACATCTACATAAAAATGTATTTATCATTTCCCCACAGATTTTAACTTCCCTGAAATAATTAATTGTCAGATCATAATTTTACTATTTTAGTAGTGTGTGAGATTTATCGATAGGAACAAGTTAGATTTTCTCCGATGTTAAAACGGCTCGCACACTGCAGAAAGATGGAAAATGATATCACGTTGTTCTGTGGTAACATTATTTCAGAATATTCTTTTGACGGGAGAGCAGGAGGAAACGAGACAGCAACAGTTTGAGATTGCTCCGACACACACTGTTTGCTAGCCCAGGTTCATTCAACATATTCCTCCATGTCAGAAGTGGGTACTGCAGATGCTGGAGATCAGAGTCAAGATTAGAGTAGTGCTGGAAAAGCACAGCACATCAGGCAGCATCCGAGGAGCAGGAAAAAAATCGACGTTTCAGGCAAAAGCCCTTCATCAGGAATCAGGAATTTAAGATTCCTCCGTGTCCCATGCTGTTGTCTTGACTCAAAGCCTCAGTCAAAAAGCAAATGAGCACCAAAATAACATCTGACTCCATGTAGAAAAACCATCCAATCTTTTCTTTATAAGTCAAAAGCTGGAAACGTCTAGGGCAGTATTGCTTGGTCAGGATTTGAAAACCTTCCAAGTCAGCCAGTAGTGACAAATTACACTTGTGTCAGTATCACCAATGATATTTTAAAAGCCCTAAACATGAATGTGATTGGACAGCAGAAGAAAAGTTGACTTCCAGCCAAAGTTGTTCAGACCACTCAACAATAGCCTCGCCAAGGAGGTATGTTTTGAGGAGTGCCTTTCATCAGGAGAGCAAGAGGCGAGAGCATATCTGGAGCTATGAGCCTGAGAGTGCAGTGCCAATGTTGGGATGAAGGAACTGGGAGAATCAAAGATGGCGGGAACTCACAATTCTCTGAGGGTCTTACGCCTGGAGAAGGTTACAGAGCTGGAGAGACGTGAAATAGTGCAGGGATTTGAGCATGATAGTAAGGAATTTAGTATTAATCTGCAGTAGGTCAGTGATCTCCATCAGTTGGGCAAATGGGCCGAGGAAGTGTAAGGTCTTGAGGAGTGTTGCTGAACAAAGAGACCTTGGGGTGCAGGTTCATAGTTCCTTCAAAACAGAGTGACAGGTAGACAGGGTGTTGAAGAAGGCATTTGGTACCCTTGCCTTTATTGGTCAGTGCATTGAGTATGGGAGGTCATGTTGGGGCTGTACAGGACATTGGTTAGGCCACTTTTGGAATAGTGTGTTCAATTCTGGTCTCCCTACTATAGGAAAGATGAAAAGATTCAGAAAAGATTTACAAGGATGTTGCCAGGGTTGGAAGGTTCGAGCTATAGGGAGAGGCTGAATAGGCTGTGGCTGTTTTCCCTGGAGTGTCGAGTGAGGGGTGACCTTAGGTTTAAGTCATGAGGTTCATGATTAGGGTGAATAGACAAGGTATTGTCCCTGGGGTGGAAAAGTCAAAACTAGAGGGAATAAGTTGAAGGTGAGAGGGAAAAGATTGAATAGAGACCTAAGGAGCATCTTTTTCATGCGTATATGGAATGAGCTGCTAGAGAAGGTGGTGGAGGCTGGTATCATTACAACATTTAAAAGGCAACTGGATGGACATATGAATAGGAAGGATTTAGAGAGATATGGGCGAAATGCTGGCAAGTGGGACTAGATTAATTCAGGATATCTGGTCGGCATGGGTGAGTTGGTCTGAAGGGTCTGTTTCCATGCTGCACAACGTTATGACTCTATGATACTATGAGTACAGGGGTGATGTATCCTGTAGATACAGGCAGCAGGGTTTTGCATCAGCTTAGGTTCATGGAGAATGAAGAATGGATGTTGGCCAGGAGAGTATTTAAATAATCCAGTATTGAGCTAGCAACAGCTTGGCTGAGATTTTCAGTAGGACCAGAGGCATTATTAATGAGGTGACAGTAGGTGGTCTATGTGAGAGAGAAGTTCTGGATTTTAGATATTTGCTCTGGATCAGCTGGACACCATGGTTTAGGGAGACTGGCATCATCATGAAACATGAAACAATAAGTGGGACAGAATTCGCGTCCAGGAATGGAGCAGTAATCGGAATTGAAGCAAAGCCTCAATCCTTGTCGTGTTTATACCTGAAGGAAATTCTAACTCATCTGTGACTAGCCAGCACAGCAACAGGAAAGGTGGTAGGCTGTGCGGTGGCAATATGGATGTTGTTAATGGGCCTTACACTGTCTCCTTAACATCAGTGCAGGAAGACCAACACTCAGGCACTGCAGCAGGTGAAGGAGAAAGTTCATCATCGGCTTTTCAGCTGCTTGGGATAAGCAACAAGTTGCAAACTAGTCTTATCCACATCCTAAGGTGCAAGTTAAAAATGGACTTAAAATGGAAGAATTCAGCAAATTTAATCCAGATAAGTGTGAGGTGATGCACTTGGACAGGACAAACAAGGAAAGCAAATACTTGATGGATGGGGAGTACCGAGGGTCACAGGGACCTGGTTGTGCATGTCCACCAGTTGCGTAATGGAGCAGGACAGGCAGATAAAGTGGTTAAGAAAACATATGGGATACCTTTCTTCATGAGTGGTTTTATTGCAGAGACCCAGGTAGTGTTCTGGGGACCCAGGTTTGAATACTGTCACAGCAAATGGTGGGATTTGTATTCAGTACAAATCTAGAATTAAGAGCCTAATGATGACCATGAATCCATTGTTGATTGTTGGAAAAACCCATCTGGTTTCACTGATGTCCTTTAGGGAAGGAAACTGCCATCCTTATATGTGACTCCAGACCCTCAACAATCAGGTTGATTCTTATCTGGCTACAGCTAATTAGGGATGGGCAATGAATGCTAGCCTTATCAGTGACACCCTCACTCCATGAATAAATGAAAAAAATTAGCTAAGGCATCAATTTAAAAGCAGGGAGGGTATGCTTGCAGCTGTAGAAAATGTTGGTTAGGCCACAGCTAGATTATTGGCTGCAGTTCTGGAATCCACATTATAGGAGGGATGTGGTTGCATCAGAGAGGAGATTTACTAGTATGTTGGAGAGTTTTAGTTGTGAAGAGAGGTTGGATAGACTGTGGTTGTGTTCCTTGGAGCAGAAGGGACTGAGGGGGTCACGACTGAGAGGTATGAAATTATGAGAGGAATGGACAGGAAGGAACGTTACCCTTGATGGAGGGATCAATGACCAGGAGGGAGGGGTATAGGTTTAAGGTAAGGGGCAGGAGGTTTAGAGGAGACATGAGGAAAAGCCTTTTCACCCAGAGAGTGGCGGGAATCTGGACTCACTGCTGTAAGCATGGAGAGACGATCCCTCATAATATTGAAGAAGTATTTAGATGTGCACTTGCAGTACCAAGGCAGACAAGGCGATGGGCTAAGTGCTGGAAAATAAGATTAGAATCATTAGATGACTGTTTTTGACTTGCAAGGACTCGATGTGCCAATGGCTGTTTTCTGTGCTGAAGGCCTCTATGGCTGTAACAGGAGGAGCCATCACCATCAGGTCACATTGGAAACAGGTGGTATGGAATGGTATACGGTTAGACCTGGTTTTGTTCCATGTCACGGATGTTGAGCTTTTAATGTAGAACAATCCAACCTCCGAGCTTCGGGAAGCAAAGGTCTGCTGCTGGTCAATCTCCTTGTGTTTAATATCTTTGTTGACAGGCAGTCTGATGGATTGGGTGGTGTGACACCGTACTAAGACGCTGTGGCCATTTCATCTGGCCCTAGTTTCTGCTGGTCCAAGATGGCTTCCCAACAGGTGGAGAAACCAGTTTGAATGAAGACAGACAAAATAAAGAGTACAATTCTAAAGATGGTGCCGGAGCAGAGTGACTTGGGTGTATATGTGTGTAAATCATTGAAGTTGGCAGGACAGCTGGAGAGCATGGTTGATAAAGCAAACAGTTTATCCCAGGTTTTGTTAACAGGAGCACAGATGCTTTTTGTGGATAGGACATAAACGAACAGACTTCCACTTGAAGTCAGACATCTGATGTATGTTGTTTACCAAAACACAGCCTTGGTCCAGAATATCCATACTTACATTATACTCAACATACATTCTACCTCAGCGTAAGCCCAGTTCACGCATTATCTCTTGCTAATTGACCTATATTGCCTCTTGGTCTAGCAACAATAGAACATTAAACTTCTCACCCTTGTTTTAGGATCCTTCTTTATCTTACCCTCCCTTTTTCTGTAACCTCCTTTGGTTTTGCAAATGAGCCTCAGAGATCTCTGCATTTCTCCAATCCGGGCCCACTACACAATCCCAGTTTTAACTGTTCCATAACGGATGGCTAAGCCCTTAGCTGCCTAGGCTCTCAGTTTTAGTATTGCCTTCCTTAGTTACTCTAACCTCTCTCTCCTCCTCAACAACTATCCCTCTGGGTAAGACTTTAGGGAGCTGATATAACTAATTTAACCTTAATGTGGTTTGGTGTCGAAATTCACTGACTAATCGCACCTGTGAAGGGGCCAGAAAAGCTCACCATATTTAAAGGCGCGATATAGAATAGAATATCCTTTACTGTCACGTGTACTCAAGTACAGGAGTAGAGTAAAAAGTTTCACAATGCCACCTCTTATGGCACCATCTTAGGTACAAATACCTAGGTACAAATCTTAGATACAAAAGAGGAATAAAAACAACAGCAGTTGCATTACTTTACAGTGTTTAAAGAATACTTTAGAAATGAAACATGGTCAAAGGATTGACATTACAGTCAGATAAACAAATTACAAATAAACACTACACTGCAGTAACTCAGCACTGGGGCTTCTACGTGTGGTGTGGCCGCCTGCACCAGACCTCAATCCAACAAACATCCCTGCTCTGTTCCAAGCTTCCAGTCTGCTCCACACTGGCTCTCAGCTGCTCCAGGCTTCTTCCAGGACTGTCTCCCCATGTAAGCCGCTGCTCCAGGATACACCTCCAGGACTGTCTCCCCATGTAAGCCGCTGCTCCAGGATACACCTCCAGGACTGTCTCCCCATGTAAGCCGCTGCTCCAGGATACACCTCCAGGACTGTCTCCCCATGTAAGCCGCTGCTCCAGGATACACCTCCAGGGCTCACCAGTTCCTCCAGTCCCCAACACCGAAAAAAAATGAAGAGAGGGAAAAAAAGAGAAAGAAGGAAAAAGCAAGGTGGAGCAGAGGAGTTCCAGCTGGAGTGTCTAACTCTGCCGCCATCTTGCTAACTACAAAGGCAAGTTGTCCACAGTCCCAGACTCCCGTGGTTGGAGGTAAAGGATACAACATTGATCAGCTTAATCTTCTCCTCAACCTTCCTCATCAACACGGATCGCAGCTTAGGTGCTGAGTAATCACCATTTATAGCTTCACACCATCAGTTTCAGGTAATCGTACTTAAGACTTTAAAAAAAGCAAAATCCGAACTACAAAGGTTTTCTGTAGTACCTGTGTCAGTTGTTGTTATATTGAGTTATATATTCACACTTGAAATGCTGCATCAAAAGTTTTTGAATGATGCATGTGAACAGCATATGGATTTGGAGAGGAACCATAAAGATGGTGTCAGGCTGTTATTCCTTCCATCAGTTGAACAAGTTCCAGTATGTCATCTCCTGCTGCCTCAGGATTTTGCAGACTGTGATGACTCTGTTCTGACAGCTCACAAACTGTGCCAGGATTGATGGGGCTGCCTGGTATAAACTTTTCCTGGACTTGAACTTGTTCCATAAGAAACCATGGCCTGTTGTGGTATTTTCCCAAATGGCTGATAGTCAGGTGAGATGAGATCCATGTATCATTTCATTTTCTGCCTCAGTAAAGTGTGACAGGAGGGTCACCTATGGCTCAGTGGTGTCACTCTTGTGTCTGGGCCAGGAAACTTAGGACTGAGGACTCAGCCCAGAGATTTGACTGCAAATGTTTAGTTTGACAGTCACTGCCTTGTCTTTTGAATGACTGGTTCACCCGAGATTCCTGTCTGTTCTGTTGAGAAGGCAAAAGATGCTGTGACACTATTTTGTAAAACAATATTCTGACTAATAGTTCATCCTCAGTGAACATTGCCAAGAACAGTTTAATCTGCTCATTACCAAATTCTTCTTGTGATCTTTTCTACGTTATAGCACTGATGACTCTTCAAAAGTACTTTATTGGAGGTCTGCTAAAGATACTTCATCAGAGATCTGCTAAAGGTACTTTAGTGGAGATCTGTTATCATGGTTTGCTGTATTTGTCTACCTTTTGCATTTCACTGTAATTCATCTGAAACCACTGTGTAACTTTCATTTTCCATCAATGTGTAGATCAACCCTTCTTCCTACCCTCCACTTTGCCCTCTAGAAGAGATATCTGGTGCTTTTCAACTCCGATCACTTGGCTGAAATGCTAACACTTTATTTTCCTGAAGCCACGTTTTAGAGTTCTTTTGCCTTTGCAATTTGTAGTATCTCTTCATGTGACTTACAACATGTAGATGGAATCCTTAGCAAATGTCTTCACATCCATATTTCAAACACCTCTATTTTCTTCCAAAGATCTTCATAAATTGTCCAGGTTTCAGAGGGTTTCAGCTAAGTGGATAGACTAGCATCTTGCAAGCTTTTTCCTCGTATAGGTTTGAGTATTCTTATTGTTTACACATCCTTCATCTTCACAAAATTACTTCTGCTTATCTATATTCTTCTTCTGTATTCTGCATCGCATCTGCTTTAATTTGTCTGAAATTAATGAACACTTATAGTGTGGGCTAATCCAGGAGAATTGACAGACATTTGGAAATGGTAAGTCATTTGAAGTTTTTGAATAGATTGCAGACTGAGTAATGTAGTACATTGGATGTCAGAGCTTTGAAAATTTAAGTATCTCACATGTTGCCACATAACTTTAGTATGTTTGCCACATATGGAGTAAGGTGTTTGATAAGGTTCTTCATGATAAACTAATGGAGAAAGTGAAGTCACATAGTGTGCAGGGTGTTCTAGCTAGGTGAATAAAGAACTGTTGAGCAACAGGAGACAGAGAGTAATAGTTGAAGGGAGTTTCTTGAAATGGACAAAGGTGACCAGTGATGTTCCACAGGGGTCAGTGCTGGGGCCACTGTTGCTTGTAAAATACATAAATGATCTGGATGAGGGCATTGGTGGTCTGATCAGTAAGTTCAAAGAATACAGCAGAATATAGATAAACTGGAGAGTTGGGTGGAGAAATGGCAGATGGAGTTCAATTCGGGCAAATGTGAGGTGATGCATTTTGGGAAGTCTAATTCTAGAGTGAACTGTACTGTAAACAGAAGAGCCTTGGGAAAAGTTGATGAGCAGAGAGATCTGGGAGTTCAGGTCCATTGTACCCTGAAGGTGGCTGCATAGGTGGATAAGTGGTCAAGAAGGCATATGGTGTGCTTGCCTTCATTGGATGGGGTATTGAGTATAAGAGGGGGCAGGTCATGTTAAAATTGTACAAGACTTTGGTTCGGCTGCATTTAGAACACTGTGTACAGTTCTGGTCGCCACATTACCAAAAGGACATGGATGCTTTTGAGAGGATGCAGGGAGGTTTACAAGGATGTTGCCTGGTATGGAAGGTGCTAGCTATGAAGAGAGGTTGAGTAGGTTAGGATTATTTTCATTAGAAAAAAGGAGATAGAAGGAGGCCTGATTAAGATCTACAAAATCATGAAGGTTGTAGACAGGGTAGATAGAGATAAGCTTTTTTCTAGGGTAGGGATTCAATAACGAGAAGTCACACTTTCAAGGTGAGAGGAAAAATGTTTAAGGGGGATACACGTGGAAAATACTTTACACAGAAGGTAGTAGGTGCCTGGAATGTGTTGCCAGCACAGACCCAGGCTTCTTGTCAATGGAGCCATGTTTCAGATTCAGTTGGGTTGGAAGAACTATAAATCTGCGTTTATCTTATCATGTTCTTTGTGAGTGGTATGAAGTCAAATCATCAAGCTTTAGGCTTGAGGATGTTGTAAATTGTTGCCCATTAGAAGCAGTTTTGCTTTAAAAGCAGATGTGCTCAGCAGCTTGGAGAGGGCTATGGTTGTGTGAGCATTGCATATTAGCAACATCTATCTTGCCTTGCATAGCAAAACTTTCATTATGCAGTCTAAAGCAGCCAGCAAACTCCTCCCTGCAACAATCTGTCTAAATTATTACAGCAGATCCAAAGACGACAGCATTGTATCGTATGCTATTTTCTCACTCCAGATTTTATTTATTGCAAGCAATTATCGGTGTGCCTTTCCCTGATCATAGTGATTAATGCAACAATGTATTGGAAAGAAGTAATCTCTTGTACAAGTCAATAAACATGCATTTTGTTGCATCATACAACTTGTAATCAACATTGAATAATGCTTATCTTGTATGTCAGAAGTACTAGCGGAAGACCTGTGTGTTGAAAAGTCATATTCTTATTTAGAAAGAATCCCATTCCATATTAATCAGTATATATATATAAATTTACATCTCACAAAGGACATGCTTCTTCTTTTGAAATCTTACATGTTTCTGTGGCATGTTTGTGTCATGTTTTCGGTGTCATGTTCCTGCATCATTGTCAATTGTTATGTTAACATTTCCCATTGAAGTTTCTATGTCAACTGTCACAGTTACAGGCCTTGTCCACAAGGTGGCTCAGATTTTGTACTCTCTCCCTCTCTCATCAACTTTGTCATCTTCTGTATCTTGATTAAAAAGCATCTTGTATTAATCAAATGGCCATGAGCTATGTCAGAGGCTATCTATTGGTGATCTATTAGAAGTTGTGGAAAGTGTCTACTTACAATTATTGCACTTTAGAACATAGAACATAGAACATAGAAGGATACAGCGCAGTACAGGCCCTTCAGCCCTCGATGTTGCGCCGATCAAAGCCCACCTAACCTACACTAACCCACTATCCTCCATATACCTATCCAATGTCCGCTTAAATACCCATAAAGAGGGAGAGTCCACTACTGCTACTGGCAGGGCATTCCATGAACTTACGACTCGCTGAGTGAAGAACCTACCCCTAACATCAGTCCTATATCTACCCCCCCTTAATTTAAAGCTATGCCCCCTTGTAATAGCTGACTCCATACGTGGAAAAAGGTTCTTACTGTCAACCCTATCTAACCCCCTAATCATCTTGTACACCTCTATCAAATCACCCCTAAACCTTCTTTTCTCCAATGAAAACAACCCCAAGTGCCTCAGCCTTTCCTCATAGGATTTTCCTACCATACCAGGCAACATCCTGGTAAACTTCCTCTGCACCCGTTCCAGTGCCTCCACATCCTTCCTATAGTATGGCGACCAAAACTGCACACAATATTCCAGATGCGGCCGCACCAGAGTCTTATACAACTGCAGCATGACCTCAGGACTCCGGAACGCAATTCCTCTACCAATAAAAGCCAGTACGCCATATGCCTTCTTCACTGCACTATTTACCTGGGTGGCAACTTTCAGAGATCTGTGTACATGGACACCAAGATCCCTCTGCTCTTCCACACTAACAAGTAGTCTACCATTAGCCCAGTAATCCATCTTTTTATTTATCCCTTGCAATTGTTAATGATGCCCCTGTTGTTGTAAAGCAATCTATTCTCCATCATGCTGTAAGTAACCATGGCAGATGTGATATTACTTAAAATAATATGAAGGTGGAAGGAAGTACTAGTTAGTGAGTATGATGTTATCCTGTATGAATCATCTGAACTTTGTACAGTGCTTGCAGTCGATGAGTTAATCTTGATCCCTTAATTGTTATTTTGGCAGAAGTTGTTCTGAATTTTGTTCTGAAGACACTTGCAAAGTCATCAACTCCAAAGCAATTCCAGTCTCTGAGGAAATGCATTTACATGTTTTCAGCTTATATACTGCTGGTATAGGGCCGAATGGCCTCTTTCTGTGCCTTATTTTATTCATTCATGGGCTGTACATGTCGCTGACTGGGCCAGCATTGATTGCCTGTCCCCAGTTGCCCTTGAGAAATTGCCGTGTTCAATCACTGCAGTCCTTTGATGCAGGTAGGTCCACAATATTGTTAGGGAGGAAGTTCCAGGGTTTTGACCCAGTGACCCTGAAGGAACTGAGATATTTCCAAGTCAGGATGGTGTATGACTTGGAGGGGAACTTGCATATGATGGTGTTCCCATGTATCTGCTGCTTTTGTCCTTCTTGGTGGAAGTGGCTGCGGATTTGAAAGGTGCTGTTTCAGGAGACTTGGTAAATTTCTGCAGTGCATCTTGGAGTTAGTGCACTCTGTTGCTAAGGGGTCTCAGTGTGGAAGGAGTTGATGTTTGTGGACAAAACTCAAGCAATCTCAAACAAAAACAAAAGGAAGCTAAAACACATGTATATACCTCTTTCCACATTATCCTCTTCACACTCTTTTACTCTTTTTCTATGTTTTTGTTTTTAAAATGATCTAATTTTCAATTGAGACAACAATTTAACCAACCATTTTGCTTCATTTACAATGTACTGTAATGGTCTCAGCTGATGGTAATACAGGGACAGTTCAGATTCCACAGTGAAACTAGACTCGATAGATCACAAGTTTTGTTTTTGCAATTTAATGACCTGGTGGTCAGTCACCATGCTGCCAATGCACTTTAGAGTCATAGAGATGTACAACTTGGAAACAGACCCTTTGGTCCAACTTGTCCATGCTGGCCAGATATCCTAAACTAATCTCGTCCTATTTGCCAGCATTTGGCCCATATCTCTCTAAACCCTTCCTATTCATATACCCATCCAGATGCTTTTTAAATGTTGTAATTGCCCCAGCCTCCAAAACACAAGTTCACTTCACCAAAGGAAAAACCAACATGATAAAGGACAGTTTGGAATATCCTACCTTAAGCAGCAAACAATAAAACTTCAACTCTTTTTCCCAGCCTTCCTTTACAGACACTCAACCCCAGTGAAGTATCAGTGCTATTTTCAATCTTTAATTTCTTATCCCACTTTTGACAATGTAAATGTTTATTTTTCGATTTCCTACACATACACCAAATGTGAGTCTTTCTATTAATGTCTTTCCCTGAGATACACAGACACTGACTTTGTCAGAACTGACCTTTAAGAAAAGCTCTGTCTATTTGAACTTCTAAAGCAATTTCAAACTTCTTCCCAGCTCTGAAAGCCTGGAGATTGCCACCAACTAATCTGCCTATCTCATGGTATGAGTCCTTTTCTCAAGTGAAACCTGATTGCATCTTTCTTACTGTCAATTTAGTAGACAGTACATCAGTTAATTTCCTAGAGAGCTTGCTAAAAATTTAGCTTAAGTTAAATATTTTCTCATAAAAGATGTTTTTAACTCGCTTCTCAAAAAATGACTTTCTGATCTTTCTTTGTTTGTAAAAACAAATCCCCTTCATAAAACTAATATCAAAAACTTGTCTGGCACTACTTTCATAGGTAGGTCCACAAATGCTAATAAGACTTGATAAACTTTCAATACAGAACTAAAAAGCACTTGTTAGACAGCCAGTTTCCTGCCAAATCTCCTGTGGGTTGCTATATTCTGTCCATAAGACATTGGGGTAGAAACAGTTTCCTGTCTTTGCCCCATCCCTCAAACTGATTAAAAATCTACCTCAGCCTCAACTATACTTAATGACCCAGCCTAGACAAGCCCTTGTGATAAAGATTTCCTTAGATTCACTATCCTTTTCAGAGAAGAAATTCCTACTCCTCTCTTTTATTCTGAGATATGTTCTCTGCTCTTAGACTCTGCTTGCAATCACAGTGAGAGCTTATTTCTTTGGTGTGTGTCTACATTCCAGAACAGAAGCGTTTCTGCAGAGTGACACAGTGGGTTCTGACGCATCCATAGCTCAGCTAGTTTGTCTACAGGACACATCATGCTAACCGCAGGTGACAGCGTACAATGTTTGCGCATGAAGTAAAGACAATCAGATTGAACCTGCACATCCAGCAGTGACCCTAGGATGGTGATCACTGGGGACCTGCACCAGACCCGAATCTGGACCTTCAGGTGGGTCCAACTTTTCACCTTTGCCACATGGGTCACCATTTTTTTAAAGCATTTTTATCTGTGACCAGCTCTTGGCTACTACATTAAGGAGCTGATGAAGGGCTTTTGCCCGAAATGTTGATTTTCTTGCTCCTCAGATGCTGCCTGACCTGCTGTGCTTTTCCAGCACCACACTCTTGGCTCTAATCTCCAGCATGTGGAGTCCTCACTTTCGCCTACTACATTAAAGAACCATTTGGTATTCAACCGGGGGCTGATGATCCAGACCCTGGGGGCAGGGGACTGGGGGGGGGGGGGGGGTAGTATAATGCAGCTAGACTTGTCAGAGTGATCAGAGTGATGCTTGTGCCTGTGCAATGATGGACTGAGCAGATGCAAAAATCATAACACAGAGTTCAAAAACAAATGGTTTCCCAGCAGGAGCCAGTTAGAGACTTGAGGCCCCAATTCTGGCTTGACTGCAGAGAATTCCAGATGGTTGACTCCATAAGACATAGGAGCAGACATTAGGCCATTCAGCCCATTGAGCCTGCTTTCCCATTCAATCATGGCTGATAGGTTTCTCAACCCCATTCTCCTGCTTTCTCCCCATCACCCTTGATCCCCTTGATACTCAAAAACCTACCTACCTGTATCTCAGTCTTAAATATACTCAAAGACCTGGCCTCCACAGCCTTCTGTGGCAGTGAATTCCATAGATTCCCCACTCTCTGGCTGAAGAAGTTTCTCCTTATCTCCATTCTAATAGGTCTTCCCTTTACTCTAAGGGTGTGCTCTGGAGTCCTAGTCTCTCCTACCAATGGAAACATCTTCCCAACGTCCACTCTGTCCAGGCCATTCAGTATTCTGTAAATTTCAGTTAGATTCCACCCCCCCCCCCCCCCCACACTCATCCTTCTAAACTCCACTGAGTATAGACCCAGAGTCCATAAACATTCCTCATATGTTAAGCTTTTAATTCCTGAGGCCATTCTCGTGTACCTCCTACACTCCAAGGCCAGTACATCCTTCCTGTGATATGGGGCCGAAAACTGCATAAACACTCCAAATGTGGCCTGACCAGAGCCTTAAAGAGCCTTAGAAATACATCACAGCATTTATATTCACCAGAGGACGTGGTGCTTGGAGTGACCAGCACTAGAAACCACCAAATCGAAGACCATTGTTACTTCATCATAAGCTGATGTCCAGCCTGGAGATTCCGTGCCATTTGTGGGTGTGTGACAAAGTATCACAGAATCAAAGAAAGTTTGTGGTACAGGAAAAGGCCTTTTGCTCCATCGTGTCTCCATTGTTCAACAGAATAATGAGCTACCCAACCTCATTCTACTGCTCAGGATTCAGTCTGTAACCTGGTACTTGATGAAAGAAGTAGGAAAACAATGTGTTCTGAAGAAGAATCATTTCAGACTAGTAACATTAATTCTGTTACTCCCTCGAGAGATGTTACCAGACTTGTTGAGTTTCCCCTCAAAGAAAGAGTTTCTCCTCTCCTGAAAGAAAAAGGTGCTGTTTTATTTCAGATCTCCCACTTCCATTCTTTAATTATGAAAACAAACCGTACTCGTGGATCTCAGTTTCAGATGGGGTAAGAGTGAAGACAGACGCCAACTGGATTTTGACTGACGGAAGCGGACCAAGGATGAAAAGCAACAGAAGTCAAGCCCATCCCAGTGCCAGATAGTGAGCAGACAAGATTTTAAAAAACTGCACTGCCCAGGCACAAGCTGATGTTTGAAAACCGTCTTGGTGGTGACAGACATCTTTCAACCGAAGTTGGCCCAGCCACACTGAAGGACCAGCGGTATATTTCCAAGTTAAGATAGTGACCGGCTTGGAGTAAAACTTGTGTATTCCCATGTATCTGCTGCCATTGTCCTTCTGGCTGATTGAGATTGTGGGTTTGGAAGGTGCTGCCCAAGGAGCTGTGGTGAGTTACTGCTGTGCAGATTGTACTTGGTACACACCACTGCCCCTGTGCATTGGCATCAATGGCACTGAACTGGAAAGTGATAGATGTGTGTCTGTCAAGTGGGCTGTTTGTCCTGGGTGGTTGTGAGATGTTGGAGCTGAACCCTTGCAGGTAAGTGGGGAATAATCCATTATACTCCTGCCTTTAACTTGTAGGTAGTGGACAGGCTATGAGGAGACAGCAGAATTCCTAGCCTTTGCTTAGTTCTTGTAGTCACAATATTTGTATGGCTCATCTGGGTTTCTATCCTCGGTAACCTCTGGGATGTTGATAGTGGTTAATTTAGTGATGGTCATGCCGTTGACCATCATGGGGCAAAGGTTAGGTTCAGTCTTGTTGGAGATGGCCCTTGCCTGGCAGTTGTATGATGCAAATGTTACTTGCCACTTGTCAGCTCAAATGTGAGTGTTTTCTGGGTCTTGCTTCATATGAACGTGAGCCATTTCTGTGTCTGAGGGGTGCGAATGGTATCTAATATTGCGCAACCACCAGTGAACATCCCACTTCTGATGGAGAGAAGGTCATTGGCAAAGCAACAGTAAACAGTTGGCCCTTGGACATTATCCTGAGGAACTCCTGTAGAAATGTTCTGCAGCTGAGATGGCTGACCTCCTACAACTAAAACCATCTTTTTGCTCGATATGACTCCAGCCGGTGGAAAGCTTTCCCCTGATGTCCAATGACTCCAGTTTTGTTTGGGCTCCTCAATGCCACATTCAGTCTAATGCTGTCTTCATGTGAAGTGCAGTCACTCTCACCTTGTCTCTGGAATTCAGCTCTTTTATCTGTGCTCGGACAAAGGCTGCAATGAGGTTCAGAGCTGAGTGACCCTGACAGAGTGTCACTGAGCAGGTTATTGCTGAACGAGGGCTGCTTGATAGCACAGTCGGCAACACTTTCCATCAGAGACTGATGATCGACAGTAGCCCGGTGATAGCAGTTTCCCACACAGTCTGGAAGATATCTCTGTTGTAGCATAACATGGAGGGAAGGAGGTTGAGGTCAGAACTGATAGCAGTGAGCAAGATTTGCTTTTAGATAAAAGATAGAATCCTCACGGTATGGAAGCTCACACTGACCCTCAAAAAAGCATTCCACACCATCCTTGTAAACCTATATTTCCCATGGCTAATGTAGCCTGCACATCCCTGAACACTATGGACAATTTAGCATGGCCACTCCACCTAATGTGCACACCATTGGACTGAGGGAGGAAACCACAGCATTCAAAGGAAACCCACATAGAGAACATGCAAATTCCACACAGACCAAGGGAGGAATTGAACCCAGCTCCCTGGGGCTATGAGGCAACAGTGCTAACCACTAAGCCAATGTGCCACCATTTGTTTTTAGAGAAGTTAAACAAGGAAAAGCCACTCATTAGCTGGTGGTCCAAAAACTTGTGAACGCAGTTTTCAGGTTTTGGAGAAGAGATCGCCCAGCAAGGAAGAAGAATTTTAATAGTGAGTGGTAATGAGCTAGACCATAAGGGCAGTAGAAGCAGAGAATATATATATAATTTCAAAAGTAAATTAGATGGGCACTTAACAGAAGAAAACTTGCAGGTAGAGCAGGGTTGGGGAGAACGAGACTGGATTTCTTTGCAAGATTTGGCAGGATTGAATGGCTGAGGAACTCCCTACCTCTGAGCCCACTGCTCTGGTAAGTAAGGGGTCGGGGGGGGATATAGCCACAAACTCTTGATTGGACATATTCCTCATGGTTTCAGCAGATGACCTCCAATTGTCTGCTTGGGACCTGACAATTCCATCCTCCTGGAGACATCTCCTCCCTACATCAACTTGAGAATCTTCAACCCAAAAAAGCTGATTCTTAACTCTTAATCCAACAACCTTTATTTCCCCATCCCCAATGCTTTCTCAACTAATCAACTAACTTGTTCAAAGAAAAGGAAGAGAATCTCTCTTTTTTTTCTACCTCCCCAAATCCAGATTGCTTTCAACAGTGGCCTGGAGAATTATTTTTAATTGGTGAAGATTTCAAGACAACATTAGATGGTTGGTAATCATAGCGGGTGGAGGGGGAACTTCCCTAATCCCCTTTGTCAGGCTGGGATTTTTCTCCATCTCCACTGCACCTTGACAGCAGTGAATAAGGTAGACGACCCTTCTATGTGATTTTTCTTTCCGCTAATCAAAGCTGTTCAAGCTTGTCAAAGCTAAATTATCTTCCACAGAACAAGATTGCATTCTTGAGTCAGTCAGAGCACGGAATATGATTACATTTTACCCTGTCAGAGCTGTCAAGACTCAGAAACGTTGATGGTAACATCAGCAATAATTTGTTGGAATTAATGGGAAACAGGAAAAAGAAAATTCTACCCTCAAAATCCCAACAGAAATCCCTCTGCCCACCACTTATCTGCCCCCATATTCAAAGTCCATCTGAAAACCCATATCGGCAAGCAAGCTTTCAGTCACCTCTCATAGTTTTCCAAACTTTGTTCACAGTCCATTCTTAACACCATTAAGTTGTTTCCTTCCCTGCATTGTTTTGTATTACACACACACCTCACTACTCAGAAGCATCAAATGTGACTTGTCTCACATTGAAGGGGATCGCATTTTTTTCTAATAACTCAACGACAGCACAATATGAAAGGTGCTATATAAATGCACATTATTAATGGCTAATATATAGACAGCAAGATTTGTGTCTGTAATGCAGCTTCCACATTCTTGGGATGCCATAGAATTTCTACAGAGCAGATAGAGGCCATTTGGCTCATCGCGTCCTGTACTGACCTTCCAAACAACATCCCACCCAGATCTCCTCTCCTATCACCCTACACTTACCATGGCTGATCCACCTAGCCTGGACACCATGGTGCAATTTAGCGTGGCCAATCCACCTCATCTTTGGACTATGGGAAGAAACTCGCACAGACACAGGGAGAAGCATACAACTCCCACCATCTCCCAAGGGCGGAATCGAACCCAGGTTCCTGTTACTCTGAGGCAGCAGTGCTAACCACTGAGCCACTATGCCAACCTAAAGCTCACACTCCCGATTGGGAATCAAACCGGGGTCGTGGTGGTGGTGGTGAGAGTGCCGAATCCTAACCACGAAACCACCAGGGACGGCAGAAAGTCTCAAAGAACTTTGAAGCTAATTGACAGTCTCTGGCATCCCACTAACCAGAGTCTGCAATGTCACTGTCACCATTTCAATTACAACAGTGTCAGTCTGTGGTGAGTGCAAAAAGAACTAATTGAAATCCTTATCCCCTCACGTAGAGAGTGAAAAGTATTAAAGTTAGCAAAGCGTTCAGGCTCCATAAGTTGCAGTATAAATCAAGGCAGCTTTCTGTTTGATTTCTCCTCTTAACATGGACTGCAGTGGGTTAATGTCATTTTTAATCTACCGGTATCACCTGGTGCCTGTTTGTGTGCTGGAAGATACAAACTTTATTGTAGTATTTGTTGAAGAGTAGTCAGTATTGCAATCAAACTTGAGATGTTCTGAGAGTATGATTTAAAAATGTACTGTCAAAATAGCTGGAGTGAAAGAGAACATGTTTAAAAGAAGTGTGCACTTGCTTTCTTGTACACTCATCACTCAACTGTCTGATTACTGTGTGGGATTATCATAAATACAATATTGTGGCAGGTGCTGGATTCTGCGGAGTTTTTTCCTGGATAATAAATTGACTCCAGCCTGTGTAGAATCTCACCACTTGGGTTCTGCGGTGCTGCTTCATTGTGAAGCTGACACAAACTTAACAAGAAGGTCCCGGATTGAACTTACATCACTGTGCCGAGGGAAGCGGCTAACGGGGCAGCCACAGGCAAGTGATTGGCCTCAAGTGGAGGGGATAGCATCAGCCAGTGTTCCCATTTATGTTTGCAAACCACTGACCGCTGCCCACCTCGTGGAAACATAGCCTGTGTGAGGATCGATGACAGGGTCAGTTTTAGTGCTCCTCTATCCTCCTGTGGGGTGTCTCCTGACCCTCAACATGATTAATGCCCACTTGAGTGTGAGTGAGAGAGAGAGAGAGAGAGAGAGAGAAAGAGAGAGAGAGAGAGACGGAGATTGGGAGGGGCCCAGATAGATCTGTATCCCACTGAAGTCTTAATGCTAATGAGAGGAAAGAAAATCAGTGAGAAAAATGAAATGATCACCATCAACAGAAGGCAGAATCTTGTAGATCTTTCTCATATCAGATTAAATACATTGACAAAACAGCAAGTTGATTCTGGATCCCTTTTGTCCTCCACTCTGCCTTCAGTATAGCTCACACCAGGCAGCCTTTGTGTCATTTTATAAGGCTTGCAGCATTTTGAGCCACTGCAGAGTTTTGCACTCTGTCAACACAGGTACACAGAGCAGACAGCAATGCAGTGACAGCACAATGGCTGCCTTCAGACAAGCACTGCACACATACACACATATGCCAGGCTGCTCACCACTAATAACTACTCCGGCTGTCAGGTCAGAGGACAAAGAGAATGGCCATTAACTTAAACAGAGTCACCCCATCTGACTAACCAAACCTTAATCTCGAGAGGCAGATTTTGATCTGAAACACTGCCATGTAGTTAAGCGTGAGCAGCCTGAGGGTTGTGTTAATTGGAACTCAGTCCCTATTTACAAGCATACAAAAAAGAAAGAAAGGAAAAGATCATCAAGTTTTGACACAGGGTGGCTTATAGTCACTGTGACTCCCATCCATTTGCTTCCCATCAGCAATGATATCTCCTTCAAGAGGCAAAAAAATGTCAGGGCCAAACTCGAGGGATTTCCCAAGTAAGTCCCAGGAGATCATGCCAGCTGCGGGAACACATCCCTTGTTTCCGCACCCACTGATTTTTCACTTGTACTTATGTCGGTTGGTGTTACTGTACATCCTGGCAACTGGCTCCATAACTCAGCAACCCTCCGTCGAAAAGAAATACCTCTTAATACCTGAGCTGCTTCTGTCTTTACCTCCATTGTTCTGAATGCTCTGTTCCACTTTCGCCTGGCTTAACCAAATCGTCTCTCCTCATAAACAAGTCATGGGAACCTGGGCACAGGAGCGGCCAATCAGCCTCTTGAGCCTGTTCTCTCATTCTGTGAAATGGAGACTGAGTTAAATCTTAACTTTATCTGTCCGCCTTGGAACCATATTACCCTTAAGCCCTGGCTAATTAAAAATTCATCGAGTGCAGGTTCAAGATGATGAATTGTATTGGCACTGTTGCTTTCTGAGGGGAAGAATCCTACAATCCATCCTCCTTCACAGATGCAGTCTTCTAACTTCTTTCCTGAGTGTCCTGGCTTGGATTGCAATGGTATGCTGTTTTCCCCATGCTCCAGCCCTTGTAGTGTAAGTCAAAAAGTGTGATGCTAGAAAAGCACAGCCGGTCAGGCAGCACCCGAGGAGCAGGAGAGACAACGTTTCGAGCATTCCTGATGAAGAGCTTATGTTTGAAATGTTGATTCTGCTGCTCCTCGGATGCTCCCTGACCTGCTGTGCTTTTCCAGCACCACGCCTTTTGACTTTCCTCACTTTCTCCCTGTGGCATAAGTGTCGATCTATCCTCTCAATTCCTTTTTGAAATCCTAAAATTTTCAATCAAATTGTCCCTTAACCTTCTGTATTCCAGGAAATGCAAGCCAAAATTCTTTATGGTTGCGTCACAACCTGACCCTCCAAGCTCTGCACACATTTTCCTCAATCTGCATGACATTTCATCCAAAGGTAAACCTTCCTTCCTAATCTCAGTGCTTAGGCTGAGCACGGTGTTTCAGGTGTGGACTAACCAGTGCTTTACACACCTGTAACAAAACTCCTTGCCCTTTATATTCTAGGCTTTTGGTTATAAGGATTTACATTCCATGAATCACTTTGATTTGTTTTTTACTATATTTTAGTGATATTCATTCCCAAATCAGAGAGTCATACAGCATAGAAACAGACCCTTCGGTCCAACTCATCCTTGCCAACCTACTTTGCCAAGATAAACTAGTCCCAATTGCAATGCATCTCGAAGATATTACACACTGTTGCTACTGTGCGTTGATGGTAGGGAGAATGAATTTGGAAGGGGGTGGTTGGTTGCCAATTAAGTGCGCTGTTTTCTTCTGGATGATGTCAAGCGTCTTGAGTGTTATTGGAGCTGCAATCATCCAGGCAAGTGGGAATATTCCACTAAACTCATGAATTGTACCTTTTAGATGGTGACTGGGTTTTGGGGAGTCAGAAGGTGAGTTTTAGTGCAGGATTTGAGTTCTGGATGATTCCCGTCTCTGACCTGCTATTGTAGCCCCCATGATGTTTATCTGGATATTTCACTTTAGTTTCTGGTCAATGGTAATGGTGATCGTGTCAAAGAGTGTAGCGCTGGAAAAGCACAGCAGGTCAGGCAGCATCCAAGGAGCAGGAGAGTCAATTTTTCAGGCATAAACTCTTCATCAGGAATCATGATGATGGTAGTGGGGAATTCAGTGATGGTAACACCATTGAATGTCAAGGGGTGATAGTTAGATTCTCTTTTGTTGGAGATGGTCATTGCCTGGTACTTGTGTGGCGCAGAGGTTACTTTATATTAAAGGACATAAATGCTGTGGACTTTGGAGATCTGAAATTAAAGCAGAAAGGGCAGGAGAACCCATCATGTCTGGCAGCACCTGTGGAGAGAGAAAAATAGAGTTAACGTTTCATATGATCCTTCATTAGAAATTCATATTAAAACTGGGTTTGACTCCAGCCTCAGGTGACTGTCTATGTGGAGTTTGCACATTCTCCCTCTGTCTACTTGGGGTTTCCTCTGGGTGCTCCGGTTTCCTCCCAAATGTGTCCAACAATGTGTAAGTTAGGTGGATTGGCCATGAGAAATGCAGGGTTACTGGGGTAGCGTTGAGGGGAGGGGTCCGAGTGGAATGCTCTTTGGAGGATCAGTGTGGAGTCGATGGGTCGAATGGCCTGCTTTCACACTGTAGAGCCTATGATTCTTTTCTTCCAATTTAGCCCCATTTCCAATCACATCAAAACCTGACTACAATCTGCTTTTCTCATCTAAGATCCTTATAACCACAAAAACCTTCTGGAAATTAGCTGACAGTTCTCCCAATGTCTTCATCTAGATCATTGGTTTAGCTGGCCAGAAACCATTTTGAGATTCCGTAATCCACCCCTTCTGTGTCCCAGTGATGGTCCGGTGTATGTCCAATCTTCCCTCGTAGTAAATGATCTGGAATTGGTGCCAGTGGCTTCTAACCCAATCTAGATCCAATACACCTTCAAGAAATACAGCTCACACTGTCCTGATGCCTCTCAGAGTCTGTTCACTTAGAGCTGCTTTAAATGAACTCGTCAAGGGTTGGGCTGATGGTGTATTATCTTAGACTGCAGAGCTTCAAGTTAGTGAGGGGAAGGTAGGACAGAGTTTCTGCTCCTCATTATTATTGCGACTGGGAGAGCTGACATACCAGCGAAGGCTGTGATCTGAGGTCGCTTAGAGTGGTCAGTGCCCAAAAACACTTTGCCAGCAAACAAGCTGCAATTGCAAAAACATTTGTTTGTGTGGAGTTCTTCCGCCTGCCTCTGAGCCTGTATGTTCAGCAGCAACCCAACCTGCATATCATTAGAGTACAGGCGTCACTTCTGAAACACTCAGAGGATACTGGAGAAACTCAGCAGGTCTGAAGAACTGAAGAAGGATCATATTGGACCCAAAATATTTTTCTCTCCATGCAGACTGCCAGACCAGCTCAGTTTTTCCTGTATTCTCTGTGTTAACCTGCATATCAAATTGGAGCTGTCAAAAGGGATTGGTGTGGGAAAGAGGGATTCCACTTCATGGGGCATTGGCATCAGTTTTGGAACAGGGGGGATCTGTACCGTTGGGACGGTCTCCACCTGAACCGATCAGGTACCAATGTTCTAGCGAAGAGGATAAATAGGGTGGTCAGTAGGGCTTTAAACTTCTGAGTTGGGGGGAAGGGAAAGTGAAAGTGACAGGGAGTATGGAGGTAAATGGAAAGATAAGCAGCAGGATAGCATGTTTCCAGGCGGATTTAAAATTGAGGCAGACTGAGAATGCAGAAAAAAGCAAGGATAACTTAGGACATATGACTTACAACATCTCTAATAAGGAAGTTAGCATTAAGGCACTTTACCTGAATGCTCGTAGCATTCATAACAAAACCGATGAACTAATGGCACAGATAATAGTGGATGATTATGATGTAGTAGTTATCACAGAGACTTGGTTGCAGGGGGGTCAGGACTGGCAGTTAAACCTCCATGGTTTTTCAACTTATCGAAAAGACAGAGAGGTGGGCAGAGGGGGTGGGGTTGCCATGTTAGTTAAGAACAAAATTAAATCTATGGTATTGAATGACATAGCGTCGGATGACGTGGAGTCTGTGTGGGTGGAATTGAGGAACCACAAAGGCAAAAAAACCATAATTGGAGTTGTGTACAGACCTCCTAACAGTGGTCAGGACCAGGGACGCAACATGTACCGGGAAATAGAGAAGGCATGTCAGAAAGGCAAGGTTACATTGATCATGGGTGACTTCAATATGCAGGTGGACTGGGTAAATAATGTTGCTAGTGGATCTAAAGAAAGGGAATTCATGGAATGCTTACAGGATGGATTTTTGGAACAGCTTGTCATGGAGCCCACAAGAGAGCAGGCTATTCTGGACCTAGTGCTTTGCAATGAACCAGACTCTATAAAAGATCTTAAAGTAAGGGAACCCTTAGGAAGTAGCGACCATAATATGGTAGAGTTCAGTCTGGAGTTTGAAAGGGAGAAGGCAAAATCTGATGTAATGGTGTTACAGTTGAATAAAGGTAATTATGAGGGCATGAGGGAGGAACTGACTAAAATAGACTGGAAGCAGAGGCTAACCGGGAAGACAGTAAAGCAAAAATGGCAGGAGTTTGTGGGTATAATTGAGGACACTGTACAGAGGTTCATTCCCAAGAAAAGAAAGATTAACCGGGGAGGGATTAAACAACCTTGGCTGACAAAGGAAGTCAGGAAATGTATTAAAGGAAAAGAGAGATCCTATAAAGTGGCTAAGAACAGTGGGAAATCAGAAGATTGGGAAGGATACAAAAGCAAACAGAGGATAACAAAGAGTGTAATAAGAAATGAGAGGATCAAATATGAAGGTAGGCTAGCCAGTAATATTAGAAATAATAGTAAAAGTTTCTTTCAGTACATAAGAAACAAACGACAGGCAAAAGTAGACATTGGGCCACTTCAAACTGATGCAGAGAGCCTAGTGATGGGAGATAAGGAAATAGCAGGAGAACTTAACAAGTACTTTGCGTCAGTTTTCACAGTGGAAGACATGAGTAATATCCCAAAAATTAAAGGGTGTCACGGGGCTGAGTTGAGTATGGTTGCCATTATGAAAGAGATAGTGCTAGAAAAGTTAAAATGTCTTAAAATTGATAAATCTCCTGGCCCCGATGGGATACACCCTAGAGTTCTGAGAGAGGTTGCTGAGGAAATAGCAGAGGCATTGGTTGAGATCTTTCAAGAGTCACTGGAGTCAGGAAAGGTCCCGGATGATTGGAAGATGGCTGTAGTAACCCCCTTGTTCAAGAAAGGATCAAGGCAAATGATGGAAAATTATAGGCCAATCAGCTTAACCTCGGTTGTTGGTAAAATTCTAGAATCCATCATTAAGGATGAGGTTTCTAAATTCATGGAAGAGCAGAGTCTGATTAGAACAAGTCAACATGGATTTAGTAAAGGGAGGTCATGCCTGACAAACCTGTTGGAATTTTTTGAAGAGGTAACAAGTAGGTTAGACCAGGGAAGCCCAGTGGATGTGGTCTATCTAGACTTTCAAAAGGCCTTTGATAAGGTGCCACACGGGAGGCTGCTGAGCAAGGTGAGGGCCCATGGTGTTTGAGGTGAGCTGCTGGGATGGATTGAGGATTGGCTGTCTAACAGAAGGCAGAGAGTTGGGATAAAAGGTTCTTTTTCAGAATGGCAGCCGGTGACGAGCGGTGTCCCGCAGGGTTCGGTGCTGGGGCCACAGCTGTTCGCATTATATATTAATGATTTGGATGAGGGAACCGGGGGCATTCTAGCGAAGTTTGCCGATGATACGAAGTTAGGTGGACAGGCAGGTAGTACTGAGGAAGTGGGGAGGCTACAGAAGGATCTAGACAGGTTGGGAGAGTGGTCCAGGAAATGGCTGATGGAATTTAACGTGAGCAAGTGCGAGGTCTTGCACTTTGGCAAAAAGAATAAAAGCATGGACTACTTTCTAAATGGTGAGAAAATTAATAAAGCCAAAGCAAAAAGGGATCTGGGAGTGCTAGTCGAGGATTCTCTAAAGGTAAACATGCAGGTTGAGTCTGTGATTAAGAAAGCGAATGCAATGTTGTCTCTTATCTCAAGAGGGTTGGAATATAAAAGCAGAGATGTACTACTAAGACTTTATAAAGCTCTGGTTAGAGCCCATTTGGAGTACTGTGTCCAGTTTTGGTCCCCACACCTCAGGAAGGACATACTGGCACTGGAACGTGTCCAGCGGAGATTCACACGGATGATCCCTGGAATGACAGGTCTAGCATATGAGGAACGGCTGAGGATACTGGGATTGTATTCGTTGGAGTTTAGAAGATTAAGGGGAGATCTAATAGAGACGTACAAAATAATACATGGCTTTGAAAAGGTGGGTGCTAGGAAATTGTTTCTGTTAGGTGAGGAGACTAGGACCCGTGGACACAGCCTTAGAATTAGAGGGGGTCATTTCAGAACAGAAATGCGGAGACATTTCTTCAGCCAGAGAGTGGTGGGCCTGTGGAATTCATTGCCACGGAGTGCAGTGGAAGCTGGGACGCTAAATGTCTTCAAGGCCGAGATTGATAGGTTCTTGTTGTCTAGAGGAATTAAGGGCTACGGGAAGAATGCTGGTAAGTGGAGCTGAAATGCGCATCAGCCATGATTGAATGGCGGAGTGGACTCGATGGGCCGAATGGCCTTACTTCCACTCCTATGTCTTATGGTCTTATGGTAAAAGCTGGACGGTTCATTTGGAATCATATGTTTCTTTGTGCAATATCAGAGATTCATAGTTCCAACTGTAAATCATTGAATATGAACATGTGAATGAGAACAGGAGTAGGCCATTTGGCCCCTTGAGCCTGCTGGTCTGATGACTGCACAAGTATAAATCAGTTAGTGAGGGTCAGGAGTACTGGTTAGCCATATTCAGGAAAGGAAAGTCATTTTTGCCCTTTGAAAACTGAATGCAGCAGCAATACCACACATTGCAAGGAAAGTCCCACCTACCTGCATGTTTAAAATGTTGAATCCTTTGGAAAAATGACTCTTGGTGCACCTGCATTTAATTAGTGCCTGCAGTGATTAAGAGGCAATTAGATAAAATTAAAATACATCTGATTCAGTTCTTCTGAGCTGATTAAGTCCTAATTGTTACATGGCAAGCTCCAGAAATTGTACCATCGTGCACTTCCATTGTATTGTGCAATTATTAGTTTAATGTGGAAAGCCATCTGAGTGAAGCAGTTTGGTGTGTATCCTGCACACTGTGTTCATTAGGAAATTGCATCCAACTGATATTAAAAAGGATTAGACAGTTGGTGAGGTCAGTAGGGCCAACACTGAGTTGATCAACCAATTATGTGACTGATTTTGTTCTGCATTCCTTAGCATGCAGAGGGCTGGAGGAGAACTGAAAGGAAAGAGCTATTTGTCAATGCTGGTGATCCCACCTTCTATATCCCCATGCGCAATGGCCAAAGGCCCTCCCAGTCAATTAACCGACTGTTCAAAGTTATCATATGGGACATGGCAGTGACGGAATTGTTCAAGTTGGCTGAAACCAGAAGTTGCGCCGCTTTCCAAACCTCACTTGCTCTACATCTGAAGCTTTCCTTTCATTAAAAAAAACAGCTGTCACTTATGCCGTTGTGACTCGTGTATCAGACCGGTAAAACAGAACAGGAGCAAATTACTGCAGATGCTGGAATCTAAACTGAAAACCACGGACGCTAGAGATCACAGCAGGTCAGGCAGCACCCGTGGAGAGACAGCAAGCTAACGTTTCAGGTCTAGATGACTCTTCATCAGAGCTAACCTCAGAGCTGAGTCATCTGGATTCGAAACATTAGCTTGCTCTCTCTCCATGGATGCTGCCTGACCTGCTGTGATTTCCAGCATTTCAGGTAAAACAGAACATGTGTTTCCATCAGGTTCAAAAGGCAGCCTCTTTTCAAAAAAGCTGTGCCAGGGTTCAGGCTCTGTTTTTCTGTCAATGCCACGTATGTTCATCCTTTTTTCATTGCAGCTAATGGTTCTGTAGTGTTTCCGTCGTGAGCAGTGATTGTACTTGCTTTGAGTGTACACAGCATCCACTGCCTGAAAACACAGTTATGGGGCGGTTTCTTCCCTTTGTTAAAATCACCTGTTCTGCCAGGACAGAACAGGCCCTTTGGTCCATTGAGTCGGTGCTGCAAAAAACTCGTCCCACTTCCCCCTCCAAGCCCATTGACTTGAAGGTTCTTTCATGCAATGTGGGTGCCTTGGACCAAGGCCTGCATTTTTGGCCTATTTTTAACTAGCCTTGAACAGAATAGCTTACTAGGCTATTTCAGAGAGCAGTTCAGTGTCGACTACATTGCTGTGGGTCTATAGTCACATGTAGGCCAAGCCAGGTAAAAGGACAGTAGATTTCCTTCCTTAAAGGACATCAGTGAACCACTTGAGTTATTTTTCTCTACACTCAATGGTCGTTCTCATGGTCATCATCACAGAAACCAGTGTAATATTCCAGATACATTGCTGGGATTTGATCCTGTGTCCCAGAAACATTAACATGGGTTTCTGGATTACTAGGTAAAATAACTCTACAGAGGCCGGTATTCTGTCACCAGGTCACCCTTTATTTCCACATGGAGAGTCCTAGACACCAATCTAGCTCTGTCAGAGCAAGCTCTCAGAGTGGGCAGGATCCCTGACATTCCTGGTCTTATCTGTCATCTAGGGCTCCCTGATTGGACTGGGTGAACAGGCCCAATTAGGGAACTCATAGTCAGTGAGGTCCACCTGGCTGACCTCGATACAATCACTGCAGTAGGTTAGGGGCTACATTACTACAATATCACCATCCAACAAAACGTTGGATTTATTTTACTCTTTTTAACTAGGAGTGCGATGGGATTCCTTGAACAGATCAGACTATTTAAAAGGGAAGCAGTGACAAGACAGGTTTGTGCCCCTGTTAAGGTAGCCTCTGAAGACATTGGAGATTACATCCAAAAGAAACAGGCCATTTAGCCCAGTTGGCCCAGTTGCCATCATTTACTCTCTTCAACTAAACCTTTTGATGCATCCTATTACTCTGCTGTCTCTTGTGTGATGCACCAGAACTGTGTTCTAACCATATTGACAAGGCAACAATTGATATATTGGTCCTTGTGGACAAATAAATGAGGCAAACAGTTAAACTTTGCTCTTTTCATCTGTTAAACAATATATTTCAGTTGTTCAGGTACAGGTTGATCGTTTGGCTACTGTATTTACTGAGCACATTAGTGTTAATTGCATTTTGAAACAGTGTAATTAAGGCAATAATTTTTCGAGTGTGTCATACATTTGGAGTTTTCAATGTGTCATTACCTGCGTTAAAAAAGGAATTAAATTGTGATGTGGAACAGATATTGACCTCATGACAGTGATGGGGAATCGAGGGATGTCTATGCTTATGTCTTTCTGAGTGTTAGAGATTGTGGCTTTGGAAGGAGCTGTTTAATGAGGTTTGGTGAGTTGTTGCTGGCAGATTGCACCAATGGAGGATTGGGGATAATGGGGTAGGATGGTGGGTTTGGAGGGGAGTGGGATAAGTGGATGGAATTGAGTCCAATGGTAGGAGTAGCAACATACTCAGACAACATTCCTGAGCCCCTTGCTCCTCGGGCGAATAGGCAGCCACTCTGTTGACAAGCTATGCAGACAATGGAGAGACTGTCTAGATTTAGGAGCACAGATACTCCTATCACAGAGCAGCTACCCTTTGTTCTTGTAGTTTATCTGATTGATTCACTTCTGCTTCAGCTCACTAATGATTCCAGGATATAGTGAAGGATTTGACAATGGTTAGAGTAAGTTGTTTGCTGAAAGTGGTCCTTTTTGGAAGTGGCTGGCTTGAGATATTACCTAAGACATTACCCCAAGCTTCAGTTATTACCGGCCGTGCCTTCGACTGACAGGGCTGCTTCCCCATCAATGGAGCTGTGAGTGGAGGTCAGCTGTTACTGGGCCGTTGGGTTACAAGCCTGTTGTACTTACGGCTTAATGTGGAATGGAATGATCTGTTGGAACTTCAGAGGAAACCAAGAAGGATTGTCCGCCTGCTCATTTGACCAACGCTTTGGCGTTGTCCCTTGTACTGAAGTGCTGGGCCCTTCCACTTCTGAGGGCATTAGGAACTCTCCTGATAAGGCAGTGGCACTCCAAGCCTGAAGTTTTCTCTACCTGAGGTTGTGAGTGGGACATTCTCATTATTTGCAATTGTTTTGTGTGCGCAATCCTTGATTGTATTACACCTCGGTTTGCTTGCTGTAGTTTGTACCCAAATTATCGGAGGACCAGGTCAGCGGAAATGATGCACTGACCCCTTTCTGACATCTACAGCATTGCCCTGGAGAATACTGCATGAGGAGAGGCAGAACTTGCATTTATGCAGCCCCTTTTCCAACTGCAGGATGTTGCAAAATGTTTTACAGCCAAAGATGTACTGCTGAAGTGTTGCCACTGTTGTAATCTAGAGATAGTCCCTCCTGGAAATAAAGGACAATCTGCTTGTTATGGACACAGGAGAAACAGTCAGGGAGGTGGCGTGACATACAAAGGTTTGATCAGGTTTGAGGGGCACTGCAGTCTCCACAATGAAATGAAAAGCTCTGTGGGATATGTAAGTATTTCAATTTGAACTACAAGAGCTTTTTACATGATGTAGTTATCAAAAGGACTCTGTATGATCAGAAGCCTTTGAATCAAATTCTCTCTCATTGAGCGTCTCGACATGATTCCTTTTCATCAAGGGGAAGACTTAAATTGGATTTTTAATTTTTTTTTGTTGTTGTTGTGGGTGTCGCTAGGAAGGCCAGTATGTTGTTGTCCATTCCTAATTCCCCTTGAACTGAATGCCTTGCTGGACCAGAGGACAGTTAGAATGACCATAGTAAAATGAAGAGTCATATGCAGGTAAGGATGGCAAATTCTTTCCCTAAAGAATACTTGTGAATAGTCAATACATGACTACCTTTTAGAAGTTATGATTTGAATTTTGGATTCCACCAGCTGCGATAGTGGGTCTTGAACCCATGTTCCAAGGACATAATCCCAGGCCTCTAGCTAATAGGACTAGTGATATCGCCATTACACCACCAAACCCATGTGGGGTCTGTGCACCAATACTCTATATGACCTCTGGTAGTTCACCCTGCCCCTGAAGCATATCCAGCATTTGCTCTGTGATCCCCTTGATCCCGACACCAAGGAGACAACACATTGTCCTGGAGACACATCAATGGCCACACACAAACATCTGTCCACCCTTGAAATAACAAGTCCCTATCCTACTGTTCTTCCCCACTTCTCCCCATCTTATACGACTGAACTGCCCATGGTGCCACATACCACGCTCTGACTGAACTCTTCCAAGGAACCAATGCCCTGGTCACTATCGAAAACGGAAAAGCAATTTGTAAGTGGAAGCTTGGAACTCCTGCACTACCTGCCTGATTCTCTTGGGCTGTCTGGTACTCATCCATTCGCTTTCTGGCTCCACGCTTGTAGGTTGTGGTGTGAGCACCTCTCTGGCTATCAGCCTCATGCATGTACTACAGAGATTCTCGCTGCTGCTTGAGCTCCAAAACCTCGTTCAGATTTTTACAGTCAGTGACGTTTTCTACAAGGGTGATGGTCAAGTTACCAACAGTGTCTATAATTCCCACAAACTACAGGATACGCATTCCGTGCAACCAAGCTGCCCTTGTATTGGCTTAAGTCTAGTTCACTTACATTAACCTTGTTTTACTTTGCTTTATTTATGGTGATGACAGGTGTGTGATTTACCGAAATTATCCTTTTCTCAGAGTTTAACTTTCAAACGAATAATTTTGGTTGAGTTTTGTGACTTAAACATTAACGAGGTCAATCTTTCTGGAACCATTACTTAAAACCTGTATGTGTATCAGATAGCAGGTGACCCCAGGCTGCCTGGAGTGTTAATGGAAGTTGGTTATACTGTGGGGTGTATGAAAGCAAAATGGAAACATTGAGCCATTAACTGTAGCAGAATTAAGGATGATCGCAGTTTTAAAAAAATTAGTTAAAGAGAGTTTGATGGAGACCTGACTGGGGTCAGATGTAAGTGAAGTCAATCCTAGAAAACGATGTTGTTCACAGCAGTTAAAGGAGTATGCTACCTTAGTGAAAGTGTATAATTAGTGAACCTTCCAGAACTAAAAAAGTCTAAGCTCTCAGTTGTATGAACGTTCCAAGAAAAAGACTTTGCACGTTACAGATGGGAGCTGAGGAGAAGCAGTTAAGGCCATAAGTACATAAGAAATAGGAGCATGAGTAGACCATCTGACCCTTCGGGCCTGCTCTGCCATTCAATAAGATCATGGCTCATCTTTTTGTAGACTGAGCTCCACTTAGCCACCCGCTCTCCATAACCCTTAACTAAGTCAATTCTACAGATTGTACAAGGAAAGAAAGTTTCTCCAGATTTTGATTAAATGTGGAGTGATGGTATTAGGTAATAAAGGCTTTGCAGTGTTTTGAAATCTTTCACACCATGTAAAATTTGGCTTTTTTTCATTTCTTTTGTATCATAAACATCTGTTTTATGGATAAAATCAGATCTACTACTTTGTGTTTATGCTCCAGTGAATGGCCACCATGCAATTTTTTAAAAAAATGATCCATCAAGCCAGATAACATTTTGGATTCTGGCTTTTCCAGTTGCGAGATCAGCTGGGATCAGAACATTACATTTATTTTATTTCACCTGGGTTATCTTGTTAAGCCTTACAACTTCTGATACTAATATATGTTTACTAATATATGTGACCTCAACTTCAACGCAATTTCTTAGTTGCAAAAATTCTTACTGAAAGCACGTTTTCCCTCTGAGCACCTAATTCACAACTCACTGGGTCCATGTCTCACACAGGTGAAGTCTCCTGACTGTTTGTCCCTTACCTGGTCCTTTGTTTTCTGAGTTTTAGTGATCTTATCCCAAGTTAGTTATTCACACTGTTTGGTTCTTCAGTCCTGAGTCAGAGGAATAGTATGAGTAAAATTCATCAGACTATTTTCAGGTATGTGTCTTAAATTGGGAACAGAGAAACATCATAGGCAATATAAATCTTAAATGGGTGGAAGAAGGCAGCAAAGGACAAAGGATGGAATGGAAACATATGATGACTAGCAGTGGACTTTCTTATTGATTGGGTGTCAATCAGGTTACAGAAAATAAAGAGTTGGCTCAAAGGTAGAAGACAGAGGGGTGGTGGTGGAGGGTTGCTTTTCAGACTGGAGGCATGTGACCGTTGGTGTGCCACAAGGATTGGTGCTGGGCCCACTGCTTTTTGTCATTTATATAAATGATTTGGATGTGAACGTAGGAGGTGTGGTTAGTAAGTTTGCACATGACACTAAAATTGGAGGAGTATTGGACAGTGAAGAAGGCTACCTCAGAACATAGAACATAGAACATAGAAAAATACAGCACAGTACAGGCCCTTCGGCCTTCGATGTTGCGCCGACTGAAGCCTACCTAACCTACATTAGCCCAATAACCTCCAAATGCTTATCCAATGCCCGCTTGAATGACCATAAAGAGGGAGAGTCCACCACTGATTCTGGCAGGGCATTCCATGAACTCACAACCCACTGAGTAAAGAATCTACCCCTAACATCTGTCCAATACCTACCACCCCTTAATTTAAAGCTGTGTCCCCTAGTAACAGCTGACTCCATATGTGGAAAAAGGTTCTCACTGTCAACCTTATCTAAACCCCTAATCATCTTGTACACCTCTATCAAATCTCCCCTAAACCTTCTTTTCTCCAATGAGAACAGCCCCAAGTGCCTCAGCCTTTCCTCCTTTTCAGAGTACAATAGGATCTTGATCAGAAAGGCAAATGGGCCAAGGAGTGGCAGATGGAGTTTAATTTAGATAAATGTGAATTGCTGCATTTTGGAGAGGCAAATCAGGGCAGGACTTGTACACTTAATGGTAAGGTCCTGAGGAGTGTTGCTGAACAAAGAGACTTTGGAGTGCGGGTTCATAATTCCTTGGAAGTGAAGTTGCAGGTGAATAAGATAGTGAAGAAGGCGTTGAGTATGCTTACTTTTATTGGCCAGAGCATTGAGTATAGGAGTTGGGAGGTCACGTTGCAAGTGTACAGGACATTGGTTAGGCCACTTTTGGAATATAATGTGCAATTTTGGTCTCCCTGCTATAGGAAAGATGTTGTGAAACTTGAAAGGGTTCTGAAAAATTTTACAAGGATATTGCCAGGTCAGAGGGTTTGAGCTATAGGGAGAGGCTGAACAGGCTGGGGCTGTTTTCTCTGGGATGTCAGAGGTGGAGGGGTGACCTTTATAAAGGTTTATAAAATCATGAGGGTCATGGATAGGATAAATAGACAAGATCTTTCTCCCAGGTTGGGGGAGTCTAAAACTAAAGGGAATAGGTTTAAAGTGAGAGGGTAGAGATTTAAAAGGGACCTAAGGGGCAACATTTTCATGCAGAGGGTGGTGTGTAGATGGAATTGTACCAGCTTCCACCTGTTCAGAGGAAGTGGTGGAAGTTGGTAAAATTACAACATTAAAAGGCATCTGGATGGGTATATGAATAGGAAGGGTTCTGAGGGATATGGGCCAAATGCTGTCAAATGGGACTAGGTTAGGTTAGGATATCTAGTCAGTATGCTTGAGTTAGAGCAAAGAATCCGTTTCCATGCTGTACATCTCTTTGATTCTGTGTCTCTATGAGTTGCTGTATACATTGGTCTCATGCAAGTTGATATGTGGTCAATTTATTCAAGGCATTGTAAATAAGAACAAAACAGAGAATGCAATGAGACAAGGTTGTTTAGACAATCAATCCTGTGCTTACAGACTATGGACAATATACTAGCCAATTTCCTAAGTGACAACAGGATGTGACGACCACTTCTTATCATTGATGCTTTAGGAGCGCAGTAGGCCATTTAGGCCATTGAGTCTACTCAGCTCTTCAATATGATCAGGCTGATCATCCACTTCAGTACTTCTTTCCTACATTAGCAAAATATTCTTTTCCATCATTAGTATTTGGAAATCTGTCAATTGCAACTTCAAAGATTCTCAGTGACTGAGCTTCCACAGCCCACTGAGATGGAGAATTCCACAGATTTACAAACCAGCAAGTAAAAACAATCTCACCTCATCTCTGTCCTAAATGGCTTCTCCCTTAGGGTGTAGGTTTGCTCGCTGAGCTGTAGGTTTGATATCCAGACGTTTCATTACCAAGCTTCACTTGGAGATCGCTGATGGTGTTACCTAGCCAGGTAATGAAACGTCTGGATATCAAACCTACAGCTCAGCGAGCAAACCAACACCCTAAACCTCAACCTGAGCTACAAACCTTCAAAAGGCTTCTCCCTTAATTTGAAATGGTGTCCCCTGGCTTTAGATGTCCCAACCAGGAAAAACATTTTGCCTGCATTTCTCATATCTGCTCCCTTTAGGTGTTTGGTAGCTCTCACTGAGATCATCTTTCTTTCTTCAAAACTCGCAAGAATACAGGCTCAGCTTTCCCAATCCCACTTCATAGACAGTCACACCATCCTGGAAACGAGTGTGATGAACCTTAGTTGCATTCCCTCTGTGTAATATTATCATTTCAAAGGTAGGGAGATTAAAGCTGCACACAGTACTCCAAGTATAGTCTAACCAATGTTTGACACAATTGAGTAAGACTTCACACCTCCTGTACTCAAATCACCTCATGATAAAGACTACCATTGCTTTAGCGTTTCTAAGAGCTTGTTGAATCTGACTATTAATCTTCAGTGACTTATTGCGAACAACATCCAAGTTCCACTGTGCATCTACCCCCTTACCATTTAAGGAATACTCTGTTTCTTCTATGAAGGTGGATCAACTCTCATTTTTCCAAAATATGTTCCATCTGCCAAGCTCTTGCTCAGTTACCAAATCTGACCAAATCCCCTTGTAGCTGGTTTGCATCTTCCTCACAGCACATATTTCCGCCTCGCCTTCTGTTGCCCACAAACTTGAGAATATTACCTTTGGTCCTCACCAGCAAATCATTGATGTATATAGTGGCTAACTTGGGCCCATGTACTCGTCCTTGTGGTACCCTATTAGTCACAGCCTGTCAATGTGAGAATGAGCAAGGTGTTCCTACTCCCTGTTCTCAGTCTGTTAGGAAATCATTAATCCATACCAGTACATTACCTCCTATCCCATGTGAGTCATAGAGTCATACAGCACAGAAACAGACCCTTCGGTCCAACCAGTCCATGCCAACCATTATTCCCAAACTACTCCCACCTGCTTGCTCCTTGCCCATATCTCCCCAAACCTTTTCTAATCGTGTACTTATCCAATTGTCTTTTAATCATTGGATTGGATTCCCTACAGTGTTGAAACAGACCCTTCGATCCAACAAGTCCACACTGACCCTCTGAAGAGTAACCCACCCAGGCCCATTCCCCTGCCCTATATTTACCCCTGACTAAAGCACCTAACACTATGGGCACTTTAACAATTGTAATTGTACCCATATCCACCACTTCCTTTAGAAGTTCATTCCACACACGAACCACCCATTGTGTAAAAAATTGCTTTAATTTTATGAACTAACCTGCTGTGGGGGGACTTTATCAAAAGTCTTCTGAAGATCCAATTATACTATGTCTACCGACTAACCTTTATCAATGTTGAGCAAAGAGAACAAAGAACAGTACACACAGGAACAGATCCTTTGGCCACCATGTCGGCACTGACACATAATGCCTTTCGAAAGGAAAAACGTTTTGTCTCTATGTGGTCTATTTCCCTCTATTCCCTGCCTATTCATGTCTCTGTCATGACACTTCTTAAATGCTGCTATTGAATCTGTCCCTTATCACCATCTGGGTAAAAACAATCTGCCGCTTACATCTCCTTTAAACTTATCCCCTTTTAGCTTCAATTTATGTCCCCTAGTAATTGACATTTCTACCCCGGGGAAGAACGGCTCCGACTATCCATTCTATTCTGTGCCTCTCATAATTTTGTAAACTTCTATCAGGTCACCTGTCATCCTTCGACGTTCAAGTGAAAACAAACCAAGTTTGTCCAATCTCTCCTCATAGATAATGTCCTCCAAATCAGGCAACAGCCTGGTAAAGCTTCTCTATACTCTCTCCAAAGCCTCCATATCCTCCTGGTAGTGTGGCGACCAGAACTCTACACAATATTCCAAATGTGGCTTAACTAAAGTTTGATGGAGCTGCAACATGACTGTATGCCCCAACCGATGAAGCACCAACTGTTAGTAACATTCTCAAAAAGCTCCAACAGATTCATCAACAGCAATTTCGTGTTCAAAGTTCCTGATGACGGCACCCAATAAATGCCCACTTACCATGTATTTAAGGCCAACAGGTCTGTAGTTGCCCATTTTCTCTCCTTTTTAAATTGGGTGACATTTGGCACCTTCCAATCTGCTGAACCATTCCAGAATCTATAGAAGTTTGGAAGATGACCACTAATGCATTCATTATCAACATATTTCAATAGTCTGGGATGTAGAATGTCATGAGCCCCAGCGGTATATCACTTTGTGGGGCTGAGGAGGTGAGCTATTGTTTCCATGCGTTAGTTTGAGCTAGTGAAAGCAGGCAGGGGGCTGATATTGGTCTTCAGTGGGAAAGTGAAGCAGGCAATGATGAATCAGCAGTTTATCTCACAACCTTGATTCTATTGAAAAGGTTAGAAAATTGATTGATGGATTTGTCACATGTAGAGAGACACAATGAAAAGCGTTATCTTGTGTGCTGTACATACCATACAAAATGCATCAGGGTGGCAGAACAGAGTGCAGAAAACAGTGTTACAGCCACAGAGAAGGTGCAGAGAGAGTGAGAGAGAGAGATGAGAATGAACATTTGAGAAGACCATTCAAAAGCTTGATAACAGCAGGAAAGAAGCTGCTTTTGAATTTGTTTGTATGTGCATTCAAAGTTTAATATCTTCTTCCGAATGGAAGAGGCTGAAAGAGAGCAAAACCGGGGTGGGAGGAGTCTTTGATGATGTTGGTTGCTTTGCTGAGGTAGCAGGTAGTGCAGATGGAGTGAATGGATGGAAGGCTGGTTTGTGTGATGGGCTGGGCTGTGTTCATGACTCTCTGTAGTTTCCTGCAGTCTTGGGAAGAACAAATGCTAAACCAAACTGTGATGCATCCAGATGGGATACTTTCTATGCTGCATCTGTAAAAATTAGTTAGAGACCTTGCGGACATGTCAAGTTTCCTTAGCCTCCTGAGGAAGTAGAGAAATTAAATTGAGATGTAACCTGGCTGACTATTTTCTATCACCAAAGATTAATTTTCTTCCATTGTTCTGTGGAAGCTGTGCTAGATTGATAGCATGCTGATAGCATCGAGTTTTATGGAGAAATTAATTTTGATGATTGCTCGGAGATGCAGATATAAATTTAGATAATTATTCAGATATGCAGGTCCAGGTATCTGATAGGTGTGTAGAGCACATGTGTAATATGGGTGGGAAATGCATTAATAAAATGCAAAATATTGAAGGGAACGTCTTCTCATTTAAACTCGAGAAAGGCTTTAAAGGTATATCACTACTGGGGCAGCGTTTGGCAAACACAGTAGGATGGGATAGAGTCAGGAAGTGAGAGGTGTACACTATAGGATGGGATAGAGTTAGGAAGTGAGAAGTGTACACTATAGGACGCAATACAGCTAGGAAGTGAGAAGTGTACACGATAGGATGGGATAGAGTTAGGACGTGAGGTATATACTATACGATGGGATAGAGACAGGAAGGGAGAGGTATACACTATAGGATAGGGTAGTGTTAAAAAGTGAGAGATGTACACTATTGGATGGGATAACGTCAGGAAGTGAAGGTGTACACTATACAATGGGCTAGAGTCAGGAAATGAGAGGTGTCCACTATAGGATGGGATAGAGTCAGGAAGTGTGAGGTGTACACTACGGGATGGGATAGAGTTAGGAAGGGAGAGGTGTACACTACGGGATGGGATAGAGTTAGGAAGGGAGAGGTGTACACTATCGGATGGGATAGAGTTAGGAAGGGAGAGGTGTACACTATCGGATAGGATAGAGTTAGGAAGTGAGAGGTGTACACTATAGGATGGGATAGAGTCAGGAAGGGAGAGGTGTACACTACAGGATGGGATAGAGTCAGGAAGGGAGAGGTGTACACTACAGGATGGGATAGAGTCAGGAAGGGAGAGGTGTACACTATCGGATGGGATAGAGTCAGGAAGTGAGAGGTGTACACTATCGGATAGGATAGAGTTAGGAAGTGTGAGGTGTACACTACGGGATGGGATAGAGTTAGGAAGGGAGAGGTGTACACTATCGGATAGGATAGAGTTAGGAAGTGTGAGGTGTACACTACGGGATGGGATAGAGTTAGGAAGGGAGAGGTGTACACTATCGGATAGGATAGAGTTAGGAAGTGTGAGGTGTACACTACGGGATGGGATAGAGTTAGGAAGGGAGAGGTGTACACTATCGGATAGGATAGAGTCAGGAAGGGAGAGGTGTACACTATCGGATAGGATAGAGTCAGGAAGGGAGAGGTGTACACTACAGGATGGGATAGAGTCAGGAAGGGAGAGGTGTACACTATCGGATAGGATAGAGTCAGGAAGTGTGAGGTGTACACTACGGGATGGGATAGAGTCAGGAAGGGAGAGGTGTACACTACAGGATGGGATAGAGTTAGGAAGGGAGAGGTGTACACTATCGGATGGGATAGAGTTAGGAAGGGAGAGGTGTATGCAAAAGTATAAAGGTATTCGCTTTAGGCTGCAGCTGACCAGCAATGTGACTGACTGTGCCAAGACATTAACCACGATGTCCTCAGAACAAGTGGCACAGCTCACCCTCTTGCCCTGTGCTCTGCTAGAGCTGTGTTGTAATAGGTGACATGTGTACCACACTGACTTACTATGGCTTCTTCTTCAGCATCACCCAAACCTGGCACCTTGACACCGTTAAGGACAAGGGCACATGCCATGTAACATCATCACCAGCTGCAGGTCCCTCACCCAAGTCAAGCACCACCCTGAATAGGAACCATGTCACCATTCTTCCAGCATCACTGATTCAATTTCCTACAAATCTTCCTGATCAGCACTGAAACCCCACTTTACTTTTAAATAAATTGCTTACAGGTTGTGGGGATTTCTGGCTGGGCCAATCTTTATTGCCTTTGAAGCAAGTGGTGCTCTCAGAGCAGTGGTTAATTGTTGTGGAAGTGGAGATAAGGGTATTCGTGAACTGAATGAGCCCTTATAACAATCAGCGATGATTATACAGTCACCATTAGGCTAGCTTTACAATTCTATATTTTTAAAAACAGTCACCTTTCACTATGGCCCACATGGGCTGAGATTTGAGTCCACATTCCAGGAGGTTAGGCTGATACTCTTGGTTACTAACCCAGTGACATAACCATTATGCTACCACCTCCCCACTTGTATGTGTCCCAAATATTGGCAATAAATATTATCTGGCTGGTGTTGTACTTAACTCTGATTTAATTTTTAAAAATGTTATGAAATTGGCTCCTTACTTTAGTTTCCAGAAAGACTTAACAATGCTGGCAGTTTTATAATGTGGTTAATCAGGCTTTGCTGTACGCATTGGCTCATTTCCCCTGGTTTCTTCTCTTGCTGTCTGACACATTCTGTCTATCTGACATCCCCCCTTTCTCTCCCTCCTGTCCCTCTCTCTCTCTCACACATACACACACATTTTACCTCTTCCTGACCATCTCAATTTCCCTTCTCTATTTTCATCCTTCTAATGTCCAACTCTGTTCATAAACAGAGATTTTCTAGTTCCTTAGTAATAACAACAAAAGCATTATTCCAACATGTATTAAACTAGTTTAGGTGAACTTCCTTCTCTCTTGACATCAACCCCAGTAGTATGATTGTGCATCATGATGTAGGAAAGAGGGTTAATGTGTCAGTTTCCTGTATGTTCTGCTGTTCATTGCAGCAGAAGGGTCAAGCGGTATTTCGCTCAATTATCAAACTCCTTCTTAACATATTTGGATTCTTTAAGATAAGCTTCTGTAACTTTTGATAGAATATTATGTAATGTCAAGGTACTGAATGTACATTTGGATGACACCAGAAGTAAAGTAGAGGTAAATGGTTTTACAAAAGATATATATTGGAAGGATATATTGCAGAGTATGTTATAGACTTGATTTTCACAGGACTAGCAAGAATAAAGCTGTACATGCAGTTTCCTTATTACAGCAAATTGATGTTCAAATCTTGGTTTTAAAAGTTGACACATTTGCAAAAGAATACATTTATTCTGGTGAAAGAAGTGAATGCCACAGATAATCCGTCAATTAGTCCATTGTAATGTTTTCTTGTACCAGACAAGACACAATGAATGGAGTGAAACATTCAGAACGAGTAAAATGGGATTGGAACGCAATGCAAGAAGGGTGCAGTGAGCAATGGAACATTTTTATAATTCTGGTCCTCTCTAGTGACTGCCTGTAAAGGCAGGGATCATACACAGCACTATTCCTGCTGAGTCTCAGCGAGATGCCATGACCTTACCTTCATACAAGTACAGTCAAAATGTCAATCTTGGCCCTCAGTTCACATGCCAGCTGTGGAGCAGTGGAAACTGTGATATTGAATATATTCCAGCCATTCCAAGTGGGTTTTGAGTGTGATTACCAATTCAAGCTCTGATGACATTCACAAAGATCAGACTGAGGCTGGTCAAGGTTTTTGAAGCTAAATCCTTTCCAAACCAAGTGAACAGACTCACTTTGGTCTTGGACAAACCTTAGAATGGACAAAACCAGCTGCATATACACACCACTTGACCTTAGAGGAACATCAAATGAGGCACGATTTAACAGGCAGCTGCCACTGTGTGTTTACATAATCATTTTGTTTGCCCTACAGTCTATGATCACTTCATTCTCTTGGAGCAGTTATACCCAATACTCCATCCCAGACTGAGTCTTTGAACAGGCACTGTTTCCAAAACAAGTGTACTTGTCCTTAAGTAAAGAGTTCAAAACTGAACGTGATTGTCCATCTGTGATTTTACTGGTGTCCTTTAAGACTCTAAGGTGTAGACTACCCTGGAACCTGTTAGATTTTAGCTCCATTAATTTTCCTGTTACTTTTTCTCTGTTAATCCTGACTGTTTAAGGTTTCTCCCTTCCTATTGTTCCATGCTTTTCTACTATCTTTGGGATTTATGTTTTTGTGAAGCCTGAAATAACTCCACAAAGGCTGGTATTCTGTCACCAGGTCACCCTTTACTTAGACATGGAGAGTCCTTGACTCTGAGCCAGCTCTCAGGGTGAACAGAACCTCTGACACTCCTATTTATTTTTATTTTTTTCTTTTCTCCTTTGCCCACACTACCGCCTAACTGCGGTAGTGCTTATTTTTCCCCAGCACCCATGGTGTTTGTGTGCAGGTGTGAGACACGGTGAAAGACACAAGGTGCACGAATCTTTATTCAATTTCCACCACCAGGAAGAAAAGAAACACCCAAGTGGCCAGTGACAAGCAGTGCCCTTCACATCAAAGGGCAACGCTGCGTGAAAACTCCTGTTTATATGTGTCAGCCAGGGCTCTCTGATTGGACCAGATTAACAGTCCCAATCAGGGAACTCATATCCTATGAGGTCCACCCGGCTGATCTTGTTATAATCACGACAAAGACAGATGCCATATTCTTATTTAAAGCTGTTGCACTTTGATTCTTTCCTATTGGTAGACTCAAGTTCCATCCTCTAAGACACTAATGCTCACTTTTGCAACTTGTCGTTTTATAAACTTGTGGAAACTTTTATTGTCTTTTTATATTTCTGGGTAGTTTTCTCCCATCCTCCGACCACTGCTTTCTGTAATCATCCCTTGCCTGGTTTCTAAAATGTTTCCAATTTTCCGGCCTGCCACGAACCTTCCTGGCACTGTCTACCTTTCCATTTGATTTGACGCTGCCCTAAGTTCGTCAGTTAACCACAGATAGTGCACCCTTCTCAGAAGAAACACCTACTGGAAATGTCTGATGCTGCTTTTGTGCAGTCTTAGCTTTTAACCTGTTTTCCCATGCTGCGTTGTTCAGTGTCTACCCAAGGGGCAGAGATACTGGCTGTTGTGTCAGAGACGGGGCACAAAGAGAGTGTATTGCTGGAGAGCAAAGTGAAACCAGAGTGACAGCAAACAGGAGATGCAGCTCTTGTCCCAGTTATCATTACCCTGTGTGATGCCAATCAGTGCAACGTGGGAGCGAGTTTGTTCAATTAGAACTCACCAAACTGCCTGTTGTGTTAAAGAACACTGATGCATCTCAACTTGCTGCCTTCAAATGTGCCAATTTAAAATTTGCTGTTCCAGTTTGAATCAAGCTGCTTATATTTCTCCTGTGTCCTTTTCGTTTCTCTTTTCAGTTCATCAGAACTATGTCGGTACAGACACAGAAAGGAATCCTTTCTTTCTTTCGGTTGTCCTTTCTGACCAAAACAATCAGCGTGTGCCACAATACCGTGCGATCCTCTGGAAAAAAACAGTAAGTCGTGATTGGTTCACCTTCCTTACGCGGGTTTGTCAGAATTGTGTGTTTATGGTCATTTTTTTAAAATCGCAAAGCCACTTTTGGAGGAAGGCCTTTATCGCTGCAAGTACATTTCAGATTCTCCTTAAATTGAAGTGATCGCTTTGCAAGGTGATGTTCTGAGAGAATTAAATCCTGGTACCCTGGACAACTTAAAATTTCAAGGTAGCTCCATCTCATAAAGCTGCATTCTCATCACAAACCATTTTCAGATCTTTATACACCAGCCTCCACCTTAGGGTCAATGTGGTGGACGTGACCTTAGAAGATGACATCAGGAAAGATATACAGGGGAACTGCGATTATCCGAATGAGATGGGCGGGCACTGTTTAGTTTGGTTGATCGATTATTCGGTTAATCAATTAAATGCCTTTCCTTTGGGGCTCGGAGTTCTTGAAGTCTGCTCCCCGTTCAGGAGGTAAAACAGCATCACAGCGCACGAGACCCCGCCCCTAACACCGCTCCCAGAACCCTGTCCAACCCCCCCCCCCCACACCCACACTCCCCCCGTCCAACCCTGTCCAACCTCGCCCCCCCACCCCCGTGGGGGGAGAGAGAGAGAGAGAGAGCAGGAGGTCAGTCATTTGGAGACAGTGCCTGTTTAATCACTGTAAATGAAAGAAGCGATCAGTGGTGGAAACACGTCTTTGATGTAATGTATCTATCGGGACCTCGAGGTCTCCTTCAGATAATCCGATTTTCAGATAATTGGTAGTCGGATATTCGAAGTTCCTCTGTAAAGGCATTTAAGATACAAAGGGAGGAGATAATTGATGAACAAGCCAAACTTAGAAAGAGAGATTTCAAGTGGAAATTTCAAGTGAAGTTTCCATTATATTGAAAAGCAAAAGAGGTCGTGTTGAACTGAAATAGGACTTTGAAGAAAGTGGAGCGGGGGAGGGTCATTCAACTCATTGAGCCCACTGTACCATTCAGTAAGTTCATGGCTGAACTGAGCCTGTGCCTAAGGACACTTTTCTGTCTACCACCTCCAATAATCCTTGGCTCTCTTGTCAATCAAAAATGTGCCTAACTCAGCCTTGACGATATTCAGTGATCCGGCCTCCACAGGTCGCTAAGGGAGAGCATTAATGACACGCCAAGAGAAGAAATTCCTCTGCATCTCTTGAGGTTCCTTTCTGTGTAGAATAGAAAATGGATGGTGGGGGTGGGGGAGTGTGGGCTGGGGTTGGGGGTGGTGAGGTTACCATAGCAGAAGTCTTCAGGGTAATAAACAGGATCGATGGGATAGAGGTTAGGAAGGGTGTTCCATTTCAGACAGGCCCAGAAACAGGCCCAAAAGTGAAATGCTGTGGAGGCTGGCAATCTGTAATGAAGGCGAAAACCTCGAGAAATTTTCAGCAGCTCAGGGAGTGCCTTGGATAGAAATAGAGTTAACATTGAACATGATGACAGGTCACCGAGAACCAGGGAACAGTGCGTACAAAGTGGTCGTGTTTAAGTCCAGCTTTGGTTCGAATGTTTAGAATGTGCAGTGACCAAGGTGAATAGAAAAGATGCATTGCGTGGGATTCTGAATAAACACATGAAAGGAAGACGACAAAAGGATAACTTGGCAATGTTAAATGGGTGGAAGGAGGCTTGTAACCAGCATTAACATGGGTCTGAACCTGAGGGGTCTGCAACGCTATCTAACATCGGGCTAGTATCTGAAGAGATTATATCACTTTTCAATGGGCCATTTTGCCAATTTTAGACTAACTATACACTTGGAGATTTAAGTTCTAACAACATGTTCCCATGCTTTCCCATAAACAAGGTGCCGAGGAACACTAAATCATTTGTCAATGACTCGATTGAGAGAAATACTGGCAGGAGCTGCCCAGGAAACGATAATTCTTTAAATTGTTTATGTTTGTTTTCAAAGTGAGACTCTAATTAAACAAGCAGGTCCTTCTTTGATTTGTAAACGGTGGTTTTACAAAGCTCTCAGGGTTTGAGTTCAAACAAGGCTCAGCGAGGGTTGATGCTCCTGCTAGTTCCCATGCCAGGCCCCAGCACTGTTGCTCAAAGGGATGTGTTTTGACACTGTGGTTAGGAGCAGCTGTTTCCCAACTGTGTGCTTCTGTGTCTCTCTCTGTGTCTGTGTGTGTGTGCGTGTGTTTATGTGTGACTTTGTGTGTCTATGTGTGACTGTAAGTGGGTGGGTGTGTCTGTGTGTGCACCTGTGTGTCTCTGTATATGTGTGTCTTTCTCTATGTGTGAGTGTCTCTGTGTATGTGTCTCTGTGTGAAGTCAGCTAATCCTTCTCCATCCTCAGTACCTTCCATCAGTTTGTGCTGTCACAGCTTTTTACTGCATCCTGCTCTCTGTGACAGTAAAATCCTTGTCAGATTTATTATGTTCTGGTTTCTTAGAATCTGACAGAGGTCGTTATTGTTAAAACACCTCACTGACTATGAGTGATTTAAAATACTGGTACAGAACCTTAAGTGATGATTAATTGAGCAGTTAGTCTTTCATAAATGTATTTGATATCTTTATATGAAATTGTGTCCTCTGTTGATAGGGGAGTAAGGGGAGCACTGTGCCCCATTATTGCTCCATTAGTTTTTTGGAATTGAAGTGGGTCAATGCTGTTAAGGTACAGATCAGCTGTAATGTAATTACCTGGCAGTACAGTGGCTGAATAGCTCACCCTTTCACAAAGAGTCTGAGATTGTGGTGCATTGGGTTCAGATCACAGGTGCGTGACCCAGTCTTAGGAATGCAGTGGAGCAAAATGAGGAAGAGAGATGGGGAAGTCTTGCAGCATGATAAGATGTGGATGCACCAATGAGTTCCTGCCACGGCAAGTTCCCCAGCAGCCTTTCCCAGGAGGCTCAGGGTATGAGTTACTGCAATGTGGAAGGGATGAGCAGTGTTCAGGAAGGAGTCACCAACAGTCAGATGTATTAAGCAGCACATTTTAGCAATAATCTGCTCACTGATGCTCAGCTTAGGTTCTGCCAGGGCCACTCAGCTCCTGACTTCCTGACAACCTTGGTCTTTCTTTGGATTGACTGCAAAGGTGACGTGAGATTGACTGTCCTGGCCATCAGGACTGCATTGACCAAGTGTGCCGTCAAGGAGCCCGAGCAAAGCTAGAATCAATGAGAATTGGGGGAGAACTGTCCACTGGTTGGAGTCATACCTGACACATAAAGAGATGGTTGTAGTTGTTGGAGGTCTGTCATCTCAGCTCCAGGACATCTCTGTAGGAGTTCCTCAGGGCAGTGTCCTCAGCCCAACTACCTTCAGCTGCTTCATCATAAGGTCAGAAGTGGGGATGTTCATTGATGATTAGACAATAGACAATAGACAATAGATGCAGGAGTAGGCCATTCAGCCCTTCGAGCCTGCACCGCCATTCAATATGATCATGGCTGATCATTCCCAATCAGTATCCTGTTCCAGCCTTATCTCCATAATCCTTGACTCCACTATCTTTAAGAGCTCTATCCAATTCTTTCTTAAATGAATCCAGAGACTGGGCCTCCACTGCCCTCTGGGGCAGAGCATTCCACACAGCCACCACTCTCTGGGTGAAGAAGTTTCTCCTCATCTCTGTACAATGTTCTGTATCATTCATAACTCCTCAGGTACTGAAGCAGTCCATGTTCAAATGCAACAAGATCTGGACAATAACCAGGTTTGAGCTGACAGTGGTAAGTGGTGTTTACACTATAGAGATGTCAGGCAATGGCCATCTCCAATATGAGAGAATCCAACCATCATCCCCTGATATTGAATGGCATTAAGATCACTGAATCCCTCACTACCAATATCCTGAGGGCTACCATTAACTAGAAACTGAACTGAAGGAGCCACTGAACTGACTCCCCAAAACTGGCCAGAATCTATAAGGCAGAAGTCAGGAGTGTGATGGAATACTGCCCAGTTGCATGGATGAGAGCAGCTCCAACAACATGTAAGCTTGACACAATCCAGGACAAGGAACCGATTGGCACTACATCCACAAAGATTCAGTCTCTCCATCACTGACACTCAGCAGGAGCAGTGTGTACCACGTACAAAAGGCACTGCGGAAATTCACCGTGCCAAAGATGTGCAGGTTAAGTGGGATTTGCAACAGTAAATGTGGGATTACTGGGATAGCTGGGGAGAGGGGTAGGGGTAGGGAGGAAGGTGAAGGGTCTGATTTTGGGTGGGATGTTCTTCAGAGTGTCTATACAGTCTCGATAGGTTGAATGGCCTCTTTCTGCACTGTAGGGATTCTATGATTCCTGAGGCAGTACCTTCCAGACCGTAACAACTGCTGTCTAGGAGGACATGGGCGGCAGATGCATGGAAGCACCTCCAAGTTCCTCTCCAAGCCACACACCTGTCCTGATTCAGAAATGTATCACTGTTCCTTCAGTGTCGCTGGGTCAGAATCCTGGAATTTTTTTCCCAGTGGCACTGTGGGTCTACCTGTATCAAATGAACTACAGTGGTTCAAGAAAGCAGCTCATCACTACCTCCTCAAGAGATATCAGGGCTGGACAATAAACACTGGCCCAGCTAGCATCCCAGAAATAAATAAACAAATAAAGCCCTAACAATGCTGCTATGGGTGATCAACAGACTAAGCAGAAGTTCCAATGTCAAAGCATGGCTGATGTGCTCCAGATCTGGTCTTTGAGGACATCAATACACATTTTGACAGTTATCCTCAGGAATTGGAAGGAGAGAATGGCACCAAGCATAGATATCAAATAAATTCATCTGCTATTGTTTTTCTGTTATTTTAGTCATTTGTTTGTTCAGGTCTATCTCACTTTTCTTCAGTAACTGGTAACAGAAAACCTCATTTGAACCAGGACCTCGTTCTATCAGTGCTGTCATTCTCAGCTCCCTTACTTTAATCTTGTGTTTGTCAATTTGATTTGATTACAAGACTCTTGTACTGCGAGAGCTTTCATAAGGGAATTTTACTTGATGCGAATCAAAGCTGATTCAGAAGGTGAAAGGGTCAAAACGCAAAGACTACTCAGAAATGAAAAACAGTTATAGAGTCATAGAGATGTACAGCATGGAAACAGACCCTTCGGTCCAATCCGTCCATGATGACCAGATATCCCAACCCAATCTAGTCCCACCTGTCAGCACCGGGCCCAAACCCTTCAAACCCTTCCTATTCATATATCCATCCAGATGCCTTTTAAATATTGCAATTGGACCAACCTCCACCACTTCCTCTGACAGCTCATTCCACACATGCACCACCCTTTGCGTGAAAAAGTTGTTCCTTGGGTCTCTTTTATATCTTTCCCCTCTCACCCTAAACCTATGCTCTCTATTTCTGGACTCCCCGACCCCAGGGAAAAACCTTGTCTGTTTACTCTATCCACGCTACTCATGATTTTATAAACCTCTACAAGGTCACCCCTCAGCCTCCGAAGCTCCAGGGAAAACAGCTCCAGCCTGTTCAACCTCTCCCGAGAGCTCAAATCATCCAACCCTGGCAACATCCTTGTAAATCTTTTCTGAACCCTCCCAATAGTGGGAGACTGAAATTACATGCAATATTCCGGAAGTGGCCAAACCAATGTCTACTACAGCCGCAACAAGACCTCCCAGTTTGAAATATGTTTTGAAATATTTATTTATAGAGTCTGTTTTCTCTTCACAGGGTACACAGAAAATATGCCTTCCTTATAGCCCTACGAAAACACTTTCTGTCAAATCTATTTTAAGGTAAGTGAGAAATCTTGGAATTTTAAATGGACCTTGCCGAGCGTCATTGGATTAGTTTTACCAGTTTTCATATCTACTGTGGGATAAAGGTCTGTACTTTGCTGGGTTACAGGATCACATGTAATGGGTATCGAGAGAGAGAGATACCTATTGTCCTTGGTGGGTTATGCTGTTACTTCATCAGATACAGAGGCAGTGACTATTCCGCCTCCTGCTGGTGAGATGGCTAGTTGAAGCCTGCACATCAGTACCACCAACGATTAAGCAATGTGATGGGCTCGGATTTGACTCACTCAGCCTCTGTTTACTAAAACAGATATCGGGCCTGACTTTAACTCTTATGAGAGGTAGCCTATCCTAAGCCTGCCAACTCCTGCTGCATAATTTAGACCAATCCTGGTGAATGCCAGAGCCATCTTAATCCTTTGCTCATGAATATATAATAAGCCAATAACAAGGGATAAAAATAGTCTATAATCCATGCATACCTCCCTGTTCAAGTGCACACCTTTCATAATTATTCAAATGTTCTTAGGACGGTGATTTTATCTTAAGATGCGGGATAGTGGTGCAGTTAAATCCCTGGAAAATTGCTTCAAGACAGACTTTTTTCATCCACTCAGATGCTAGTTGTTAGTGCAAGTGAGAAGTGTAAAGGGCCTGGGAGTGGCCCAAATATAAGCCCATTCAGAGTGTCATTGGGCCAGGAGGACTTCGAAGCACAGAGGAGAGGGATGTGAACACCAACTTGCATTTAAATAACATCCTCCATGTAGAAATACAGCCAAGGTCTTCTAGTGAGCAGAAAAGACTGGTGCAGATACTGGGAGTGGTGACCAAAGCAGCTGAGTTTTAAGAAAGGTCTATTGGGATGGAAGGATGGGAATGTGAGAGAAGGCTGGTCGGGTGGAACTACTGCACAGAAGGAGACAATCTGGCCAGTCGTGTGTGGGTCAGCTCTCTGCAGAGTGACCCTTCCCTGTCCCACTGCCCTGCCTTTTCCCTGTAACTCTGCATTTCTTTTCACATAGTGGGCCCGGTCTCTGATGAGTGTCTCGATCAAATCTGCTGCCAGTACTCTATCAGGCAGTGCATTCCAGGTCGAACCACTCGCTGCCCTACACCACGTTATGTTGATTATCTTGCCAGGCACTTTAAATCCTCTGGGGCTTGATCCTTCCAGCGATGGGAACAATTTCTCCCTCTTCAATCTGACCACATCACTCACAGTTTTGACCAAACCTCTTCTGAATCTTCTCTATTCTAAGGGGAAAAGCCTCACCTCCCTCTCCATTCTATCCACATCACACTGAAGTTCTTCAGCGCTGCTGCCAATCTCATGACCCTTTTGTGCACCCTCGCTAACGTGGTCACCTCCCGTCGGGAGATAATTCAAGAGCTTGTAGTTTAAATAGCCAAACACATGGCCATCCACGTTTGGGTGAAGGGGGGAGGGACCACTCTGGAAGCCTGAGTTGGGGGAATGCTGTACTCTTCGGAGTTTGAAGAGTTGGAGGAGATTGTGGAGTGGGAGAGGGAGGAGGGCATGGCAAGGTTTGAGGACAAGCCTGAGAATGTAACTTTGAGACAGTGGAGTCAGGAAAAGTATTGGAGCAGAGGGGTGAGCGGCATAGGGTATGAGTGAAAGAGTTATGAGCCAAATTTTTAAAAGTCATTGAAAGCCTATTTCTGTCGGTTCTTTCATTGTGGAACTTTATATGGTTGTTGTTCTTTATCTTCCTCCAATCCTGATTGTTGATATTGTCTGATACTTGCCAGGAAATAACATGGTAACTTTGTAGAGGCAAATCACCAGAAGAGGGTGTATATACTGAACTGAGGAGCAGCTTTAACACCCAGCAGCAGCTGCTGCAACGATGGCACTGCAAGTGTTTCCCAATTTCACACAGATTCCGACTTGCGGGGAACTCAAAATAAGGAATAGAGGATGTATTTTTGAGAAGGGAAATCTTCATTCTGAGCAGGAATGTGTCCGTCAGTCAGAATGGGACAGTGTTGGGAAGAAGCTGATCATTCTGTCCCAGAGCACCCACAGTGTGAGGGGAAGGGAATCATTGGGAGCACATTGTCCTGTTGTGAAGTGCCACCTGCTGTGGTCTTTGAAGGCAATGGACTGTGAGACACAAATCACATTGAACAATCTCATCAACTTTTGAATTGTTTTGCAGTGCCATGAACCTTGATAAATTTGAAAAAGGCCCCAGGGAGATTTTTAATGCAGAAATACAGAAGGTAAGACTCAGTTTGTTAAAACGGTGTTTCTGACCATTGTGGTTGTCAGTGAAAACATTATAAAGATAATTTGCTGTTTGAAATGAAACCAGCCTACAATCTCGGGATCACCGCCTTATTCCTGTTGGAGGGTGGAAGTTATTTTGCAGAGTGGTATCAATTAACCTGGAAGTCAACTTGACAACTCTGTGTTTAATTGATGGCCATTTTTGTGTAGCTGGATTCTAAACCTTAAACATTCATAACCAGGGTTATGCACAAAAGGACTTTATAAACTGTTGGTTAAGCCCAGCTGAACTGAGTGACCAGTTTGTGACTGAACTAGTACAATCTATGAGAATGACCATTTATTGTCTGTAGGGGCCAGGACTGAAATCAGGGGCCTGGTGCTGCTCCTGGCCTGGAGCCTATTCCCACTGTCTGAGAACAGAGGCCTTGTCCCTTGACTGAACGTGGCAGGCTCCCCTCCTGCTCTGCCCCAAACCTGGGCACAGTGGCCTCACTCCAGCTCAAGCACACCAACATGGTGGCTCAGTGGTTAGCACTGCTGCCTCACAGCACCAGGGTCCCAGGTTCGATTCCAGCCTCGCGCGACTGTCTGTGTGGAGTTTGCACCTTCTCCCTGTGTCTGCCTGGGTTTCCTCCCACAGTTCAAAGATGTGCAAGTCATGTGAATTGGCCATTCTAAATTGCCCGTAATGTTAGGTGCGTTAGTCAGAGGGAAATGGGTCTGGGTGGGTGACTCTTCGGAGGGTCGGTGTGGACTGGTTGGGCAGAAGGGCCTGTTTCCACACTGTAGGGAATGTAAAAAAAAACTTCAACCCCCTTACCTTTATGTTTCACATCCCCCCTCCTTTCTCAACTCAGCAGAGTGACGTCAACCCTCTAGCCTGAGCTAAGTACCCTGCCCTCAAGCACTGTGGGCCTCCCCTGTTGCCCTGCCCCTGGGTTACTGGACTCTCCCTTGACTCAGGCCATGAATATTTGAACAGAGACAAGTCCACTGCAAGCTCATGGATTCAGTTCTTCATTCTTTGCAGTAGATGCTAAATGAATTGGACATGTTGATAGTTAATAATGTCTCCACATTGTCAGGCACAACGTGCATAAATGAGGGAGGTTGTGGTGACAAACAAGTGAGACATTGATCAGCAAGTTCCTCAGACAGACCCTGAGTAATGGGGCTGTCCTGCCTCCCCACTTCCCTGGTCCTTGTTCTTGACATTCATTCCCCCACAGTGAGTTATTTGTGGCTGAGCCTGGGCAATGTCCAATGGAGGCTCCCAGCTTCACTCATCTAATGAGCAGAAATGATGATGCAAGCAACTAATCGTCTTGTTCTCGTGTTTGACAGGACTTACTGGTTCTAGAAGAACAGGAGGTGAGTGCAATGTAAACCGGGGTTGTGCGGTAGCAATGGCTGACTGTCGACAGGCCTTGTGTACTAATTATAGGAGGGAACATACAAGGAGAAAGAGAAGGGCAGAGGAGGGAGGGAGGGAGGGAGAGGGCAGGGGTCAATGAGGAGGGACAGGGGTGTGGAGTAGGGTACAGGAGGGTGGATGAGATTGGGATGGGGGGGGGGTTGATTGGTGTGGGTAGTGGAGAAACTGATATTAAGCAATGAGGACATACAGGATGACCAAGGGTCTTTAGGGGCAGGGGCTTATACGAGGCTGGAAAGTGGTTAATAATAACCACCTTATAAAGGAGAAGGAGCAATAGTAGGATGGAGTGGGGTACAGGAGGAGGCAGGGTGGTGTTGAAGGTCAGTAGAGGGTACAGGAGTATAAAGAAGGGTAGAGATGGAGAGGGGTACAAGGTGGGGAATAACGGGTGATGCTTGCAGCAGAGTGAGGTTGCAGGAGGAAGTGGGGGTACATGAGGAGGGTGTAGAGGGGAGGAGGGAAGGAAGTGGGGGTACATGAGGAGGGTATAGAGGGGAGGAGGGAAGGAGTTATACAGAGTCACAGAGGGGAGGAAGTCCTACCAAAGGGCAGAGGAGTGCAAGGAGGAAGGTGGGCTGCAGAAAGGGCTGGTTACATGAGGTTACGGGGGGAGGGGGGGTGGGGGCAGGTGGGGGGCGGAGATGAGGGCAACAAGATGACATTTCAGATTGTTCCAGCAAGGAGCCAGCGTATTCCCTTCAGCTGACTGTATCCTCCTGGAAAAAGGTACAACTTCCCGATGAGATCCTTCAGATGTATTGAACTCTTTGCTTGGAACTCTGTCCTCTAAAAATGACAGGGTTCCAGGCTGCAGTGAATCACCTCAGTATTTATTTACCTTGATCAATTTAAACTGCTCAGTTTTGAATCTTGAAAGGGGAATTACATTTTTGTATGATTTCATCACAGCTGTTATGTTTCTTTATATTTCAGCACTGGTCTAATAAATAGTACATTTTCTTTTACTTGCTGCACATTTCTGAATTCTTTTTGTTTTATTAGGGGTCAGTGAACTTTAAGTTTGGAGTTCTATATGCTAAAGATGGGCAACTGACAGACGATGAAATGTTTAGCAACGGTAAGGGTCAAATAGCTCATTCAGGCTGAAGTTCACTTGAACTAATGTCATTACAAACCACTTGTCGCTGCAGTAATTTTCATTTGTTTCTGTGGGACCTCCCTTTTAGGATCAAAGACTGGATGGAGACCATTCAGTGCCCCCATGTCTGGACTGTAACCCCCTGCTGATTATAATCAGCTCAACTTTGACAGGGTGAAGAACCAGTTATTAAAAATAAAGTGGGACAAATTATTGAGCTATGGAGTACAGGGAGAGGTCAGGCAGTCAGTGATGGACTTACCTCAATGAGTGCAGTCCCAACAACATACAAGAAGCTTGTCAGCACCCAGGACAAAGCAGTCTCCATCCACCACCCTCAACATCAACTCCCTCTGTTACCAACACACAGAGGCAGCAATGTGTACCATCTACACGATGCACAGCAGTAACTCACCAAGGTTCTGTCAACGGCATTGACAGTTCTTGTGGCCTCTTCCATGTCAGGGAAAAGGGTAACAGCAACGCCACCATCTGCAAATCTCCCTCCAAGCCACATCCTAATGTGGAACGATATCAGCATTTCCTTCATGTTCCTGCATCAAAAACTGGGCCTCTTTCCCTGGTAGCACCTACACAGCTTGAAGGTGCAGCAGAAGGTGGCTCATCACCTTCTCAAGGGGAAGAAATGCTGGCAATATGTGTAACTGAGCACAGAATAACTTGCAGTGTGTAGGTAGACCTAAGAACTGTTGAAATGTCACATGGTCAGGTACATAAGAAACAAAATTCATGGCTGTTTTGAATGTGATCTCAACTCCATCTTCTTATCTGCCCCTCATAACCCTTGGCTCCCTTGTCTATTAAGAAACTGTCAGTCTCAGCCTTGTATATATTCACTGATCCGTTGGTGTCTAGGGAACAGAATTCCTCATGGAGACCAATGACTCTCTGAGAGGTTCCAAGCAGTCTGGTCATTTCCAAACTGCCAGGCCCCATTTAAAACCTTCACTGCTAACCAGTAAATAAATGAGACTGTAAAATCGAATGTCCAACCTTTACTGGCCATTAAGTCAGTCATCAACCCGACCAGTTGTAAATTAAGAACTGTTCGCGGTCCAGGCTTTCACATTGCTGTTGGAGATTTGTTTTTGATTTTGTAGACATATTGATTTTGCTGCTTTTAAAAGTAAGAGTGCTTCTTAAGTGAGTCACAGCTTGGGATTATGACCATTGTTGAGAATCTGTTTTAGAGACACTGCAACAGAAACTGTGAGACATTCAGCTGAGGGACCCTGAGGCTATCAGCTGCAAGGCACAACTGGGAGAGTTGATGGTCTTCTTGACTGAGGATGGTCTTCTTGATTGAGAAGGTTGCAATCTCCTGGCCTTTCTCTCTTCTTTCCAGTTGATTTAAGGAAGATCTTTGTAGTTGAGCAATTTACAGTCAGTTCTTCCAGAACGCAATAGGTACATTCTTGTGCAATCCTGCGCCATAGAAAAATCACGCAATATAAGTAACACTCAGGGTGTTGATGGTCTATTTGCGTTATAGCTAGCACATACTTTAAAAGCTTTAAAGCCAGCTTTCCCTATTCACCCAATCGTGCTCGAGCCAATTTGCATCAATGAAAGATGCATTATACCAGAACTGACTGTACGGAGCTAATCTGAGAAGGAAATGGTTCCAGAGACGGAACACTGCTCAGTGGTTGAAGTTTTGTCCTTCCAACATTGCGTATCACTTTGGCTTGTCTGTAGAGTGATGTTCTAATCCAGTCAGCGCCCTCTTCTGTTTCTTTCACAGAAACTGGGAGTGAAAGCTTTCAGAAGTTTCTAAATCTTATGGGTGAAACAATTACATTGAAGGGCTGGATTGGCTACAGAGGAGGACTTGACACCAAAAGTAAGAGTCGGACTAAAATTCAAGACAAAATGTCAAATAAAAATTTGCATCTAACAAGGGAACCAAACAGATGGCATTTCATACAACGGGTTTGTTAAACACTATGGATGCTTATTCCAAATACCAGGTACCAAAATGATCCAATATACCAAACAGCTGCTGATGCTCCTTTGCATTAGAACTGAAATTTTGTTGAAAACATAACTTTGGGTTTTCTCCATATTCCCGTTGGTTCCTGTGGATTTAGAGACTTTCTTGTTATTTGTGTATTTATTGTTGTTTGCTATGGTTTGACAATATTCCCAGGATCCAGACCTCATTCCATTTTCATTGCTTTGGAGTGGGCAGTGCAACATTTCTTGGAGCTTGATCTCTTTCTCCATGTCCAGTTGGAGGGTATACGGTTAATACAAGATTATCTTAATGCTTGACAATTTACAGCATCATCATATGCATTATTCATAATGAACCAGAGAACAGCTGACTCGAATTGATACAGACTGCAGCATCTCCTCTACAACTCCCTTTCTGTTTCATGAAGACATGAAGGATCTACACACACACACACACTATATATATATATATATATATACATAATTCTCTCTCATAAATACAAACATACACTTTCGTTCTCTCACACACAGTACACTGTGAATTTTATATGGCTCCACTATGGTCCAGCCTCTCAAGATGTGAATGGACTGCGAGAGCAATATACACCTGATTATCTCTTTCTCTCTTTTCTCTTACTTTCTCGATGCATTTCTCACTCTGTTTCTCTTGTCTCAGTCTCTTCACTTCCCTCCCTTTGCCTGTTACCCGGTTCTCTCCAAAATCATCTCCAACAGTGTCCCTTTCTGTTTTCCCAATCCCATTCCTATATCCTTCTTGTCTTGGTTTTCATTTTAACCCAAATGCTCCGCACCTCAGGAACTCTTTTCCAAATTGCTTTAGTCAAGCCTGACCCACCTTCGCCCCCTCTGTCCGTGCTGACAAACACCCCATCTTCCATCTCCAATCTCTTCAGCAAAGTCTGCAAACAAACAGAGATCTCATCCACCTTTCCCACCGCCTACTTTTTGAAGCTCCTGAGGGAGAGGGTTTCCATTCCTTCCAAAGCAATGAAAAGGTTTGCATCAATGGCAGATTCCTCCAAGCTGTGACTTGTACACTGAGTCATGTCACTGAAGCAGGCCATTTCGTCGAGTGGGACTGTTTGTGTTTTCTGTGCCCAGCAGCCTACTCCCCCCACTTTGCATCTAACCCCACCAACAGGCACAAGCGTGTGCTACTTTCAAAATCTGTGGAACATACATTTCAATCTGCATTTGCTATGATTTAAGTGGTTCGGTTTCATATAGTGTAAGTGAGGGCCACCAGTCTTGTTCCATAACCGAGTTCAAATATTATGGTATTCTTCAGAACCTTGATGGTGGTATTTACTTGTTAAAATCAGGATTGACTGGGATATACTGCAAGTCAGAGGGAGGTGATGGCTCAGGGGTTAGCACTGTTGCCTCACAGCGCCAGGGACCCGAGTTTGATTCCATTCTCGGGCGATTGTCTGGGTGGAGTTTGCACATTCTCCCCGTGTCTGCGTGGGTTTCCTCCCACAATCCAAGGACATGTAGAGTAGATAGATTGGCCGTGCTAAATTGCCTGCAATGTGCAGGCTAAATGGGTTCGCCACGGGAAATGTAGGGTAGGTGTGGTAGGTCTGTGTGGATCAGAATGGCCTGTTTTGACACTGTAGGGATTCTGTAAGTCTGGTGGTGTGAGAAATCACAATAGAAGGTGCCCTCAAATGACCACCTTTGCTGAACCCACTAACCCACTCTCTTTGGCAGGTAGCTGCTGTTTAAAACCCTAAAACTATATAACTGTGCAATAAAATATATCTTTTTATTCCCCTCTTTGTAATAAGATGCAACTTGACAGCCCTGTAAACTTCATGTGATGTCTTGAGCTACTGTAGATGTATTCTTATAATTATTTCGAGTTCTGTAAAACTCAGCGTTGTACTTTCCACAGATGACACGACAGGAATACATTCCATATACACAGTATATCAAGGACACGAGATAATGTTTCATGTCTCCACAATGTTGCCGTACTCTAAAGAAAACAAGCAACAGGTAAGGGGAGTTCTTTCTTTCCTATGACTAAGCACATTACTGCTGGAATCATTTATATTGTATCGATCTTGGGCTTGTCACTTGAAGACAGTCTCACTTGGGGCTTGTCAAACAGGCAAATAATTGTGATTCTGTTATGACCACTTGCTTCTCCAGAGAGGAGGAGATTGGGAGCAGAGTTTAGATGTGAAGGCTCCAAAATATCTGCTGTGTTACACTCTCCAGCAGGGCTGCTGTGTTACACAGTCCAGCAGGACTACTGTGTTACACTCACCAGCAGGGCTGCTGTGTTATACCCTCCAGCAGGGCTGCTGTATTACATAGTCCAGCAGGATTACTGTGTTACACCCTCCAGCAGAGCTGCTGTGTTACACCCTCCAGCAGGGCTGCTGTGTTACACAGTCCAGCAGGACTACTGTGTTACACTCACCAGCAGGGCTGCTGTGTTATACCCTCCAGCAGGGCTGCTGTATTACAAAGTCCAGCAGGATTACTGTGTTACACCCTCCAGCAGGGCTGCTGTGTTACACTCTCCAGCAGGGCTGCTGTGTTACACCCTCCAGCAGGGCTGCTGTGTTACACAGTCCAGCAGGACTACTGTGTTACTCTCTCCAGCACAGCTGTTGTGTTACACATTCCAGCAGGGCTGCTGTTACACACTCCAGCAGGGCTGTTGTGTTATACACTCCAGCAGGGCTACTGTGTTACACACTCCAGCAGGGCTTCTGTGTTACACTCTCCAGCAGGGCTGCTGTGTTAGGGCCTCCAGTGATGGGGACACATTCCTGTCTGAAGGGATTGTGGTCGCCCTGGCTATCAGACACTGAAAGCTGGCTTGCAGCTACAGTGATCAATTTTGAAGCCAAACTGTATGTTGGCTCTTACAGCGAGAAGATCTGCTTACAGCAGGAATCCTGCAGTCAGATAAAGCCATGGTGAGACTGCCCTTGGATTAATGTGTACGGATTTTTTTAAACTTATCTAAAGATGGATACACTTACCATGGAAGGAGCACAAAGGAGATGCACTAGACGGACCAATGGATGGTGGAGTTGGCTGATGAGCAGCGATTGAGGAGACTGGGCCTGTATTGTCTGGAGTTTAGAGGAGGAAATGTAATCGCTCTGCAAGTTGAAATTCCTAAAGGGGTCAGCCAGATAGATGAATGTACAAAGGATGTTTCCCCGGTGGGAGTTGTGCAGGAGGGACTGTATGGTTGCTATCTCAGAATAAAATGGAGGCCATTTGGACTGAGATGAGGTGGAAATTATTCTGTAAGTGAATAATTCTCTGGAATGCTCTACCCCAGAGGGCTGTGGTGTTTCATTCACGGAATATATTCACGACAGAGAGTAATAGATTTCTGGATATTAAAGATATCAAAAGATGTGAGGAGAGCACTGGAAAATTGTTTTGAGGTAGAAGAGTATCCAAAATCTAACTGGCAACTTTAAAGGAGAGAGACTGGAGTTTCGAATGGTTAAAAATGGTATTAGGAAGTGACTTTAAAATCACAAGCAGGTTTCCTGGTCTTCGTAAGTAGTGGCATAGGCTACTGAAGTAAGGATTTTCTGCTTAATCTTTATAAAGTACTAGGTAGGCGTTAGGTGGAGTAATGTCTTCAGCTCAGGACACCACATTTTAGGAAGAATCTTCAAGATGTTGCCAAAAAGATTTACTATAATGTGGGAACATAATAGTACCGGGTTGTGGAACTTTATATTAGTGTTAGGACGTGTCAGTAGATGGTGGGATTACTCTCCTTCTAGCAGGGAAGGGCAAGGTGAGATCCAGTTTAAACGGTCAAAGACGGTCAAAGTTGTGAACAAGGACAGTCTGCAGTTTGCCTCTGAAGCTAATGTGAGAGAGCCTGAGGTACCAGACAGGGGCTCCTCAGCCACACCCAGTAGAGCCTCAATGCAGAGTTCACTACTGCAGTGAAAACCAAGGCTGCTCCCTCCAAAAATAAACAAAATGAAAGGAAATGAGAGACTTGCAGATGTACAGCGCCTTTCAGCAACACAGGGCATTGCAAAGCACTCTATAGCCAATGAAATACTTTTTGAAGTGCGCTCAATATTGGAATTTGGGAAACGTAGCAGCCAACTTGCATCCGACCAGCTCCCACTTACCAGGCAGTCGGTTTTTGCGATGTTTCCCAGTGGAAATGTTGGCCAAGGCAACTCGTCTTCAAGATAGGGCAGTTGCACGTTTTATGTCTACCTGGCGAAATATTATGGGGTACTTCAGTTGAACATCTCATCAGAAAGGTAGCACCCGTGACAGTACAGCACCCCCTCAGCACTGCAGGTCAGCTCGAGTTTCTGGAGTCCACCAACTTCTGACGGAGAGGTGCGATTGCTGCATCTAAGCCACAGCTAGCACTAGGGGTGTGTAGGTGGTGCTGCAGCCCTTTGCTGGCCTACATTTATAACAGCTTCATAAAAACTTTGCACACAGCCTCCTCAGCCTTTCCTTGTGAAGTGGGTCATATTAAGTCTACTCCTCTTGCCCGAGTATTTCCCTGTCATGCTGTGCTTTTTGAGATCACTGAGAGACTGCAGTCTGAACTGTGGTGGAAAATGTTGAAGAGGAGGCTTTTCCTCAGCGTGGTTGGTGATTTGCAAACGCATTTAAAAAATTGCAAAACGTTGAAGGCAAACGCACTGGCCCATTACTCGATCAAACCACACGCGGGGCCATGTTGGCTGGCATTTCAATGCTTTACCCAATCTTTAAAAGGGGTTTTGAAACAGAGCAGACTGAAGCTGGGTCACCAGTAATCCCGATTGAAATGGAAGCCTTCAATATGTGCCATAGAGCAATGTTTAAGATGGTATTTCAGTGCTGCGAATACAGTGACCTGGAAGGAGCAGTGCTGGTCACCTTTTCTCATTTATGAGCTGACCGCAGTTCACTGGTCCACGTCCTCACGTCACTGTGCTCCTCGGAGGAAGTGTACAGCCTTGCTTCCTGAGGGCAATCCTCTCTGAATGTGGGTCAGCCAGGTTTATTGACAAGTTTATCATTTCTTTTTACTCTTTCAGTGATGTGATAGGGATTTTAATTTCTTGATGGAACAATAAGTGTGAAGTAACCCATAACGGAAGCAACATTTATTTTTGTTTGTTATTTTTATGCAGTCAGGGTGTGACTGTCACTGGCTGTTTATTGCTTGTCCCTATTTGCCCTTGAAGGTGGTAGGGAGCTGCCTTTTTGAACTGTGCATTCCATCTGCTGTAGCGAGACCCAGCATGCATTAGGGAGGAAATTCAAGGATTTTGCCCCAGTCACACTGAAGAAATAGCAATATATTTTCAAGTCAGGATGGTGGGTGGCTTGAAGGGGAACTTGCAGGTGTTAGACTTCCTATGTATTAGCTGCCCTTATCCTTCTAGGTGGTAGAGGTCATGGTTTGGAAGATACAGTCTTAGGGGGCTTGATGAGTACAAGTTAGACATTATAGATACTCCTGCCACTGTGTGTTAGCGGTACAGGGAATGAATGTTAGAAGTGTGGCCGTGATGTCCACTTGGGCTGCTCTGTCCTGGATGATTTTGAGACACTTGAGTGTTGTTGGAGCTGCAACCATCCTGGCAGGTGGGGAGTATTCCATCACACTCCTGACTTGTGGCTTGTAGGTGGTGGACAGACGTAGGGGTTCATTAGGGCATTGTAGAAATATGTTTGAGCTGTAACTTCTAGTGCATGGGTCACAAGAGGTTAGTGTGCAGCCGCAGCAAGAAGGCCAATAAGTGTGAAACTGAAAGTGAGGATGTTATGCTCTGGTGTTACAGGGCATTGATGACATCACATGTGCAGTTATTTAAGGAAGGATGGAAATATGTTGGAGACAGTTCGGAGGAAGTTTACTCATTTGATGCCTGATATAAACTGGTTGTGCTTTCTGTAGGCCTGTTTACACCAAAGTTCAGAAGAGTGAGAGGTTGATTTGATTGAAATTAATAAGATCCTGAATGGCTATTGACGAGGTGGACATGGAAAATGATGTCTCCTTTTGTGGATGAGTCCAGAATTGGAGGGCATTATTTAAGAATCAGGAGTCTCACTTTCAGGACAGAGGTGAGGAGAAAGTCTTTCTCACTGTGTGACTTTGGAACTGTGTGCCTGGGATGATGTTGGAGGAATGAACATTGAATGTTCTTAAGGCTAAGGTGGATAGATTCTTATGAGGCAGAGGAATCCACGGTTCCTGGGCATAGCTGAGAAAGTGGAATTTGAAACACAAAAAGATCAGCCATGATCTTGGTAAATAGTGGTGCTGTTTAGAGGGGCTGAATGGTCTACTTCTGTTCCTATGTTTGTTATCTTCTAGACCAAGGGCTGGATTTTTTTTGTTTTGGGATCAGGACATCAGAGTTGACCAATTAGTGGTGCACTCACCATCCAACTAAGAATGTTCCAATATTGGTGGGCCAGTAGGAGACACCCTTTTCTTCCAAGAAATGGTCACTATTGCTGGCTCACTGTTACAGAGTGGGAGCCCCTGCCAAGAGCAGGTACATTGGGCAGCTACGGTGTGAGGGAGGCGGACTCAAATTGATCCTGGATCACTGCATCCTTCAGTCTGCCACTGGGAAATCACCTCCTGGTTTGCACACAGGAACCTTGATTATTCACATGACATGGGCGGGGAGTATTTCATTTGGATAATCCAAACTTTTGCTAATTGAATGCCGGATAACGCAGTTTAGCCAAGTATCAGGACCTTGCGATCTTGCTGGAATATCCAAAATTCGGATACTCAAATGCTGGGTAATCGAGGTTCCTCTGTACCAAGTTCCAGCTGCCATTGTGAACCCACAGGCTAACTGGAAAATGCCAGTCACCCTCTGATCAATAGTCTCGATAAGCTTTTAATTAGATTAAGAAGCTGCTTACAGCTTGTGGGCAGTTAACCCACGCTCCCATCGACTGAAATGACATGGTATTGAGGAGCTGATGACAAACGATATGCTGCCCACTTCTGTTCTCTGCAGTGGTTCCAAATCCAGGCCCCTTCTGCACAGATCCCACTGGCACAATTTACTGCACCTTCCTGAAAGGGTGGAAGAAGGGGATTTAGTCATAATTTTCAGAAGGAAATTGATGATTTTTTAAAGTCTCAAAAACATACTTTACTCATAAAAATATCTTTATATACATAGTTACAAATGCAGTTCGGTTCTGTACAGTAGCATAGCACGAAAACAAGCAAACATTGGAGTTTGACTCTACCCAATCAAACCAAAGGCATCTCCTACTTGTACAAGACAGTATTTATATGCATTTGAGGCAGTGGGAGGGTTCAATAACAGAACAGACTCCAGTTTAACTTCAGCAGAAAGACCTCAGACAGTGGCTTTTCCCCATTGTGCCTTGGGATAAGGCAAAAGCAAACACAGGCTGTGGGAGGAGGAACAGGGAAGTGGAGTCATTGTGCAACATGTTCAAAGAGATTTCACAGAGTTGATGGGCTCACTGGTCTTCCCCGTTCTATCTGATGGTGGTGTTCAATAGTAAAGGTACCAAAAGAGTAGGAGTGAGGTGGACAGATCGCCAGGTTTGAGATGATTGCCTCACAGAGGAAAGTAAATTCCCTGTTGCTGTTTTCATCACTACTTTGATTGGTTACACCAGTACCAAGGGATTGCTAATGTGCTGCCTTTTCCAGTGTGACATTATCTACAATGTGATACCCACTAGGTCTACGTGTGTTGGACTGACTTATCCATGCACTCATTTAAATAGACAAAATGTGTGATTTCCCAGCTCCTGTTCAGTGATAGATAAATATGATCGAAAAGGAGGGAGAGAAAGTTAACTGAAGCATTCAGCTTATACCATTCACCTTTATTGGAGAAGTCCAAGGCATTTGAAACAACATCCTGAATAAGGAATTTGGCTTGAAGATTGCTTCTTCCAGTCTCTGTTTGATGATAATCCCTTCGAAAATGGCTTTCTGCAGGGATTGTTCTCTACTTTGAATTGCCTGAATTCTAGTTCTGTGATGCACAGTGACACTGTTACTGGTTTATTAATAATTAAATTGCAATTTGTTATAGTAAAATCTCTAGCTGACTTTGCCCTTTAACTTCCTTTCCTTTCCTCATGGTTTGCATGACACCGGTGGTACCAAGAATTGTAGCAATTGAATCAAGGTCACTTAATTGATTTAACTTAAACTTTACAATTCCTAGCTATAATGTCTGTTTCATTTTATGATGTGGAGATGCCGGTGTTGGACTACGGTGAACATAGTTAAAATCACACAACACCAGGTTATAGTCCAGCAGGTTTATTTAGAAGCACTAGCTTTTGGAGCACTGCTCCTGCAACTTGTGAGATCTTTATTTGATCAAATAACATTTCAGTTGCATGACACTGCGATCGTTTGCTATAAATTCTATGTCTTGTGATCCTGCTCCACACCTACCTGATGCAGGAGCAGTGCTCCAAAAGCTAGTGCTTCCAAATAAACCTGTTGGACCAAAACCTGGTGTTGTGAGACATTTTTATGGCATGATGTATTTCCTGCAACCCTCCACCAGGATGTAGAAATATTTAACTCTCCATTTCTTTCCAGTGTTAACTAACTAAATCGGTTTCAGAACTTTCTAAATTTTAACTTTATGTTAAACGAGGAAGGGTGGATGGTAGGAAGAGGACATTTATAATCCAATTTTCCAATATCAGGAGAATTATCTTCTGTACATTTCTAAGTTGAACTTTTGAGTTGAAGGTACATAAACAAGTACATAGATTAAATTGTTCCACTTATTTGCAGTTTCCCCCAGTGCTATTTTTTGATACCATCTGTGAGACTTCTTGAAATGAATTTCAATGAAGCAGCAATCATTCCACATCCCATTTCATAATTTCAGTGTAAAGACCTTTCTGTAGCCCTGTTGCCCAAATAAGTAAGAAACTTGGATGTTCTGCAGGGTACAGTGGAAGGTTATAATTTACACTTTATAGTTTATAATTTAGTATGACTTTTGGATTTTGGATTTCAAGCTAGAGACAGGTGGTTGTTGCTTATTTCTCTGAAGGGTTTGATTTTCTTGGGGAAAAAAAACTCAAGGTCAGCGTCCTTTTGGAGAAGTGACCTAAATCCAGTGTTTGTCAGAAAGCAGGTGACTATCTGCCCCCAATGAAAGACATTTATCCTGTTAAACGTATGACCGGTAGGCTAATCATTTAAGATCATCCGGTTTGAATTCATAGAACATAGGACAGTGCAGCATAATAAAGGCCCTTCGGCCTACGATGTTCTGCCGAGCATTTATCTTAATCTAAGATCAACCTAACCTACACACCCCTCAATTTCGTGCCGTCCATGTGCTTGTCCAGCAGTCGCTTAAATGTCCCTAATGTCTCTGACTCTACTACCCGCCTCTGACATCTCCCCTATACCTTCCTCCAATCACCTTAAAATTATGACCCCTCATGACAGCCATTTCTGCCCTGGGGAAAAGTCTCTGGCTATCTACTCTATCTATGCCTCTCATCACCTTGTCCACCTCTATCAAGTCACCTCTCTTCCTTCTTCTCTCCAGTATGAAAAGCCCACGCTCACTCAATCCCTCTTCATAAGGGAAACCCTCCAATCCAGGCAGCATCCTGGTAAATCTCCTCTGCACCCTCTCTAAAGCATCTACATCCTTCCTATTATGAGGCAACCAGAACTGGACATAATATTCCAAGTGTGGTCTAACTAGGGTTTTATAGAGCTGCAGCAAAACCTTGTGGGCTCTTAAAGTCAATCCCCCTGTTAATGAAAACCAAAACACCATACGCCTTCATAACAACTCTTATCAACTTGGGTGGCAACTTTGAGGGATCTATGTATGTAGACCCTAAGGTCCCGCTGTTCCTCCACACTGCCAAGAATCTTGTCTTTAACCCTGTATTCAGCATTCAAATTTGACTTTTGAAATGAATCACTTCACATTTATCCAGATTGAACTCCATCCGCCATTTCTCAGCCCAGCTCTGTATCCTGTCAATGTCATGTTGTGGCCTGCATCAGCCCTCGACACTATCTACAACACCACCAGCATTGCGCCATCAGCAAACTTACTAACCCACCCTTTCACTTCTTCATCCAAGTCATTCATAAAAGCTGCAAAGAGCAGAGGCCCAAATACAGATCCCTGCGGGACACCACTGGTCACTGACCTCCAGGTGGAATACCTTCCATCCACTACCATTCGCTGTCTTCTTTCGGCCAGCTAATTCTGTATCCAGACAGCCAAATTACCCTGCGTCCCATACCTCCTAACCTTCTAAATGAGCCTTCTGTGGGGAACCTTATCAAATGCCTTAGTAAAATCCATATACACCACGTCCTCTGCTCCACTTTCATCTTGTCACATTCTCAAAGAACTCAATAAAGCTGTGAGGCATGACCTGCCCCTCACAAAGCCTTGCTGACTAGCTTTAATCAAACTCTGTTTTTCCAAATAGACATAAATCCTATCTCTCAGAATCCTTTCCAATACCTTTCTTAATGCAGACTTAAGACTGACTGGTCTGGAGTTCCCAGGGATTTCCCTCTTCCCTTTCTTGAAAAGAGGAACAACATTCGCCTCCCTCCAATCATCCGGTACTACTCCCATAGAGAGTGAGGATGCAAAGATCATTGCCAGAGGTGCAGCAATCTCATTCCTCACTTCCTGTGGGAACCTTAGATATATCTTGTCCGGCCCTGGGAATTTATCTATCTAGATACTTCCCAGAATTTCCAGCACATCCACTTTCTTAATATCAATCTGTCCAAGTCTATTAACCTGGACCACAGTGTTCTGGCTATCAACAAGGTCCCTCTCTCTAGTGAATACTGAAGTAAAAATACTCTTTAGGGCCTTCCCTACCTAGTCAGACTCCAGGCACAAGTTCCCTCCACCATCCCTGATCGGCCTTACCCTCTATCTGACCATTCTCTTATTCCTCACGTACATTTAGAATACCTTTGGGTTTTCCCTAATATTTCCTGCCAAGGCTTTTTTGTGCCCCCTTCCTAGTTCTGGTCAGTCCATTTTTGAGTTCTTTCCTAGCTACCTTGTAATTCTCTAAAGCTGTGTCAGATCCTTGCTACCTCAACCTTAAGTATGCTTTGTTCTTCCTTTTGATGAGAAGCTCCTCTGCTCTTGTCATTCAAGGCTCCTTCACCTTACCATTCCTTGCCTGTCTCAGTGGGACAAAGTTATCCAACACTCGCAACAAGTTCTCTTTAAACAGCCTCCACATTTCTGTTGTGCATTTCCCATGGAACAATTGTTCCCAATTTATACTCCACAGCTCCTGTCTAATAGCAGTATAATTTCCCTTCCCCCAATTAAAAACATCTCATCCTGTCTGTTCCTATCGGTAAAAACAATGACTGCAGATGCTGGAAACCAGATTCTGGATTAGTGGTGCTGGAAGAGCACAGCAGTTCAGGTAGCATCCAAGTAGCTTCGAAATCGACGTTTTGGGCAAAAGCCCGTTATCAGTCTGTTCCTATCCCTCTCCATGGCTATGGTAAAGGTGAGGCAGTTCTGGTCCCTGTCACCGAAATGCTCTCCCACCGAGAGTTCTGATACCTGGCCTGGCTCATTGCCTAGCATCAAATCCAATATGGCCTCCCCTCCCCAAGTCAGCCTATCTACATATTGAGTAAGAAAACCTTCCTGGATACAAGTGACAAAATCGGCTGCATCCAGACCAAAGGAGGTTCTGATCAATATTGAGGAAGTTGAAGTCACCCAAAACAACAACTCTGTTTCATCTGCACCTTTCCAAGATTTGTTGTCCAATCTGTTCTTCCATCTCTCTGCTGCTACTGGGGAGGGGTCTATAGAAAGCACCCAGTGAAGTAACTGCTCTTTTCTTGTTACTGACTCAGTAGGGAAACCCTCCTCAATAACCTCTTTTTCTGCAGCTGTGATGCACTCTCTAATTAACAATGCTACTCCCCCTCCTCTTGTATCCCCCTCCCTGACCTTTTAAAGCTCTGGTTCCCATTCCCCTGCCAAACTAGTTTAACCCCTCCTGAAGTGCCCTTGCAAAACTCCTGCCCAGTACATTTTGGTGCCCCTCCAGTTTAAGTGCAACCTCTCCTTCATGTACAGGTCCCACCTTCCCCAGAAAGTGCCCCAATCATCTATGTATCTGAAGCACACCCTCCTGCACCAGCCCTGTAGCCACACGTTTAGCTGCACTGTTCCTCGCCTCACTAGCAGGCGGCCCTAGTACTAATTCTGAGATTACTACTCTGCTCATCCTGCATTTTAGTTTCCAATCTAACTCCCTGAAATCACTTTTTAGATCCTCATCCCTTTTCCTGGCTATGTCATTGGTGCCAATGTGCACCATGACTTCTGGCTGCTCACCTTCCCCTTTCAAAATCGTATAGACTCGATCAGAGACATCCAGGATCCTGGCACCTAAGTGGCAACATGCCTTCTGGGAGTCTTGTTTGCAACCACAGAATCTTCTGTCTGTTCCTCCAACTACTGAATCTCCTACCATTAGTGTTTTTCTATTCTCCCTCTCTTCCCTTCTGAGCCTCAGAACTCAGTGTTAGAAACCCAGCCACTATGGTTTTCCCCTGGTAGGTTTCCCCCCCCCCCCCCCACCCCCCCCCCCCCCACAGTATCCAAAACGGTATACTTGTTATTGAGGGGAACAGCCATAAGGGTTCCCTGCACTGTCTGCCTGTTTCCTCCTCTGTCCCCTGACTGTAGCCCAACTACCTTATTCCTGTACCTGAGCTGAGACTACCTCCCTGTAACTCCTCTCTATTATCCCCTTCATTTCCCGAATGATCCGAAGTTCATCCAGCTCCAGCTCCAGTTCCTTAACATGGTTTCCAAGAAGCTGGAGTTGGGTGCAGTTCCTGCAGATGAAGTCAGTGGAGACACTTGTGGTGACCTTTACCTCCCACATCCTACAGGAGTAGCATGCAACTGCCCTAACATCCATTCCCACTGCTCTGCGTTCCCAAAGAGACTATTGAAAAAAACTAGTAACCCTACCAAATTGGCGCACAGGTTTTTTTTTGTTAGAGGAGGAAGATGAGTGGGAGACACTACCCAAGTAGTGTTTTGGATAAAGCAACCACCCCAATATATTACTTCACTTACTCTGCCATTCGGTGTCCATTCCTGCTCAGTGTGACTCCTCATATTCATGAGATAGGGTGTTAAAGGAGGAACGTACCTTCCAGTGTTTCTTGTAATTCGGTTCAGAAAACACTACGACTGAGTTTATTATAAACAATCTTATTTTCTTACCTGGAAGAAGGATTTAGGACACCTTAACAAGTAAAGATAAAGTAGCCATAGTCCCAGAGGATTGCTCTCTATTAGAGAGAATCAAATGGTGGTGCTTTAACCTGAAGGTTACCACACCTCAGACAAGGGGAAGAGGGTGAGATGAAGACTCCTTCATGGTAACCTCAGCTAATGTGGGAATTGAACCCATGCTTTTGGTGTTGCTCTGCATTATAAACCGGTTGTCCCACCACCTGAGCTGACCCACCATATCATTGCCACAGAAATATTTAGTTTGTGAAATATGTACCTCAGGAGAATTTGGTAAGAACTGTTCAGGTTATTATAACAGATAAAGTTTAGAAACGTGTACGCCGACAGCTTTGGAAACAGTTCATCATATTGTCTTCACTGTGCACGACAAAGAAATTGTAAAGAGTCAGTTAATTAGGAACTTAACGCCGTGAGATGGGGTGTACATTTTCTGGACTTGAGTATCTGTAATGGATAGAGTTGGGAAAAGGTTGAAACTTTTGCTTTGCTTTGTTTTAGATCTTGCTGACTGTCTTCTATTTTGAGGTAGTTTGGTTTGTTCTTTTTCTTTTGCGTTCTGTTGTTAAAGAAAATCTACAGCCTTGTACGAGTATGTTTCTGCGACTGATGACCACATTAACTACGAAGCAAAATACAATCATCTGTCAAGCCAGGTTTTATTGTGGAATCTGACTTGTCAAATAGTATTGTTAGATGAGATCCTAACAAGGGCAAGACTAGACTACATAATAAACATTTATATTAACATTTACTAAGGAGCAGAATGCTGATAAAATATTGGTAGAAGCAGAAAGGTTAGAGGTAATGGATCAAGGGGCTCTGAGGTTGCTAAAGGAAATAGGAGCAAAAAGACAAGAAGGCTCTGACATAATCTTCCAGACATTCATTGATTTGGGAAAGTAGCAGGGAATTGAAAAGCAGCAAATGTGACACCCTTATTCAAGACAAGATGCAGGGACATTAGAGCAATAGGATGTTTTAGTTCCAAAGTGAGGTTGAAGAAACTGGATTTGTTCTCCTTGGAGCAAGGAGGATTGAGCAGAGATTTGAAAGAGTTTCACGAGATTATGACTTGATGTAGATAAGGTGGGGACAGTAATGCTGTTGCATTAGCAGGTGATAGAAGCCCCCTGGGGACACAGACGTAATGGGAAGTGCAGAGGGTATGCGAGAAACAATCAAAAACAAAGGTTGCTGGAAAAGTTCAGCAGGTCTGGCAGCACCTGTGAAGAGAGGTCAAAGGTAATGTTTTGGGTCTGGTGACCCTTCCTCAGAACTGATGGTAGCTAGGAAAGTATTAGTTTATGTGCAGGAGATCGGGTGGGAGAAGAGGGTAAGGAGTAAAGGATAGGTGGGAATCGAGCCCAAAGAGAGAGAAGAACAACTGAACAGACAACGGAGTGGATAACAATCCGATTGGGAGGGTGAACAGCTGATAATGGAGACTGTTAGTGGCTAACAATAGGTAGTGCGCAATGGTAGACTATGTGATAACAAGACCTGGTGTGTGTGGTAGGGGGTGAGGACATGGGTGAGCCCAGGCCCGAAAATGATTGAACTTGATATTGAGTCCGGAGGACTGCAGTGCCCCCCAGTGGAAAATGGGGTGGTGTTTTTCCAGCTGGAGCACTGCAGCAAGTCTGAGATAGAGATGTTGGCCAGGGAACAGCGTGGGGTGTTAAAGTGGCAGGCAATGGGAAGCTCAGGGTCTTTTTTGCGGGCAGAACGTAGATGTTATATGAAATGGTCACCCAGTCTACACTTCATTTCCCAAATGTAGAGGAGACCACATTGTGAGCAGTGAATGCAGTAGACTAGATTGTGAGAAGTGCAGGTAAAATGCTGCTTCACCTGCAAGGTACATTTGGGCCCTTGGATACTGAGGAGGGAGGAGGGAAATGGGTAGGTGCTACCCCTTTGGCAGTTGGGGAGGTGCCGTGGGGCTGTGCGGGGTGTTGGGAGTGAAGGAAGAGGGTGTCCCGGAGGGAATGGTCCCCTGTGGAAGATGGACAAGGGAGGGGATAGAAATATGTGTCTGTTGTTGGCATCTCACTGGAGGTGTGGAAATGGAACCTGATGATCTTTTGGATGTAGCTGCTGGTAGTTAAGGAACCCTATCGCTGTTGTGGGAGGGAAGAGAGGGAGTGAGGTCGGAAATACGGGAGATGTGTCAGACCCTGTTGAGAGCCCTGTCAACAACGGTGCTGGGGAATCCTTGGCTGAGGAAGAAGGTGGACATTTTAGCGGCTCCCTTGTCGAAGTTGGCCTTATCAGAACATATACAACGGAGGCGGAGGAACTGGGAGAATGGAATGGAGTCTTTGCAGGAAACAGGGTGCAAGGATGTATAGTCGAGGTAACTGCGGGAGTCAGTGAGTCTATAGTGGATATTAGTGGCCAGTTTATCCCTAGAAGTGGAAAAGAGATGTCAAGGAAGGAAAGGGAGGATAGAACAGATGAAAGTGAGGGCAGGGTGGAAACTGGAAGCAAAATCAATGAACTTTTCCAAATTCAGACAAGAGAAGGAAGCAGCACTGATGATATCATTGAAATATCAGAGAAAGAGTTGTGGGTGGGGGCTGGAATAGGACTGGAACAGGGAATGTTCCATGTACCTCACAAAGAGGCAGGCATAACTGGGGCCATGCGAGAAGCCATGGCCACCCCCTTCTGACCTGAAGAAAATGGGAGGAGCTAAAAGGGAAGTTGTGGAGGGTGAGGATGAGATCGGCCTGGCGGAGGAGGGTGGTGGGGTATAGGGATGGTTCAGGCCTTTTATTCAGGAAGAAGCAGAGAGCCCTGAGACCATCCTGGGGTGGGGGATGGACACGTAGAGAGATTACACATCCTCAGTGAAGAGGAGGCAGCTGGAGGCTACAAACTGGAAATCCCAAAACTGGGGGGTAAAGCATGGAAAAATGTTTTACCCGGTAATTGGTAGTGACCTGGAACTTTGCCTACGGAGGTGGTGCGACCAGCGATGATAAATGACTTTGAAAGGACATTGGAAGGACACTTAAGAGAAATAAACTTGCAGGGTCAAGGGAGTGGGACTGACTGAATTTCTCTACATTGAATTCAATGGGCTGCATGTCCTTCTTCAGAGACTCTGTGAGTTTATATGTTCGCAACCATATTAAGGGAAACTTAACAAAGAAGTTCTCTGATTGGTATCTGGGATCTCCTCCATCACGTGTCTTAAAGCTTGGAGCGAAGCCCCCTTTTCTCCATGAGGTTGCAAGAGATCACCCAATGAGAAGGGAGGGCACAAGGATCTCGATGGGGTGTCGTGACAAAAGAGAGAGAGGATGTGATACAAAAGTATGCTGGGAAAAGATTGATAATGTTTTAAAATTTTAAAGGCATCAAGATTATGGGCAGAAAGCTGGAGTGCAGCATTGAGGAAGAGAATATGATCATATTGAATGGTGGAACAGGCTCAAAGGGCTGAGTGGCCTCCATTTGCTGCTAGTTTCTGTGTTTCAGTGTTTGGAAATAGCGGTGTTCAATGTAGAACTGCATGTGTACTTGATAAAGGAATGAATTTCCGGGATATGTGAAGGATCAAGGAGACTGGTGCTAACTAGGTTGCTTTGTGGAAATGTTGATGTAGCCTAGATGGGCTGACTTGATTCCTTGTTGTATTAAGTTTCTATGAAATGTCTAAGCACACTCTAACCAGCGGTTTTAAAAGATAAACTACAGAGAGGCCTGGGAATCTCCAGTAAACATGTCTTGATGAGTGCCTCTTGTTACATAAAGAGTCATTTTCCAGTTCAAACAAACACAAGACTTCATTTCAAATCCTTTGTATTTTGTTTGTTTTTAAAGTTAAAAGCACATGCTTCCAACATTGATGAACTGTGCTGTAAGAAAGAGGTCAGTTTGCTGTTTTTGACAGTGTAATGTGGAAATATTCGCTCTAAGCCATGGAGTTTATTGGTTAACAGAGGATTACAATGTGGTCTTTTTCAATATATAATTTCAGTTACATCACACTGTAAACTTTTGTAAATTCTGTATCTTACAATCTTGTACTCCACAACCACATGATGAAGGAGCAGTGCTCCGAAAGCTAGTGCTTCCAATTAAACCTGTTGGACTATAACCCGGTGTTGTGTGATTTATAACAATGTGGGAGTGAGTTTTGATCGCCTTAGATAGAAGATAGTTTATATCCATTTACATTGTTTAATTCACAAATTATGCAAATATGACTAGAAAAAAATGATTTCCATGGGCTCAAAGAGACAAATTAAGTCTGATAATTGCTTTGCAGTTTATGCTTCTTCTCCACTTTCCTAATTACATTGCACTTTTTACAACTGACAATGTATTTATGCTCGCTCTTTTGGCAGTGTGATTTTGATTCTTACCATCATCATTAACACTTAGATCATTAAAGAGTTTCAGGGAAACATGACAGAATTCTCATTGGTTCTGGAGCTTGAACATGAGTGTACAATTAAATCGGGATGATTTAATCCCATTGGCGCTGAAAGGATGGTAAGCCTAACTTCCTGCAATTGCATGAACCTCTAACAAGGCAACCGTTAATTGATCCATTTTGTTTTAATTGAAGTTTTCAGCCTGCGCAGCTTTAAAACAAAAAGTGGCTGATGCTTTGATGATATCTTAAACTCCTACTTAATAGCAAGTTATAAAACGATCAGTACTCCTCAGTTCAAGTCCCACCTACTCCAGAGGTGTGTCTTAGCATCTGAACAGGGGGTTGATTAATAAAATCTATAAAGTGACTAATGTGTCTGGAATTTGTGGTGGGGTTGAGTAATTGTTTGTTCCATCTGGGTTTATTCATAAGTTGTACCTGGACTTGCTTTGTCTGTGCTGTAATGGGTACCTCTGGGACTCAGCAGGTTTCTCTGTTAAGAATGTGAATTACCAAACCTGATTGTTACAATCCTGTTAGGGACATTTGAAGGGGAAGTCCAAACTCCCAGCATTTGATCAATAGTATTACACCACATAATTCATTTTATAGATATAAATTAAACAAGGTAAGAACCACTAATATCAAGTTATAATTTCTAAAGCTTTATGTTACAAACACAGTTCTAGATTTAGAATCTCATTGGCTGAAAAGTTCTCTTATCTTACAAAATCTTGAAGATTAATTCACTTTTCCTGAGACCAACCCAAAAGGTGTGCCACAGACGTCTGGAATTTACTTTAATTCTCCTTTGCACTCCATCATTTCCTCAAGGTACAAATGATATGTGGATCCTTCCATTTCCTTTTTGGCTTATTGATACTCCAGATTTGGTTAAAGATCACTGAACTTTTGACCTTGCAGTTCCTTGTCATGGCTTTGGACTTACATGGACTGTGTTTTTCCCTAGTCTGCTCCCTTAGCTTCAAAACTGCTGCTTCCAAGTCAGCCGCTCAGCTGATGGCTTTCTGCCACAATGCTGTCAAAGGACCGCTATAGAGTTCTTTAACTAAAACAAATCTTTCGGCTGTGTTTCCATCACGAAACCCATACTTACTGCTTCTGTCAGTAGGAGATAAATTAAACAAAAGAGCCTTCTCATTAAGACTCCGCCCTGAATCTATCTCTATGGAGCATGGGATGATTCAAACAGAAATTCAAGCAAATTATGTCACATTCAATACAACTCTTTGATTCATACGAGCGCTTTATATTGCCAATGAAGTTTCATGACTCTTTCTTCAAACTCCCTGGTTCCATTTCAAGTCTAAGGATGGATCATTCATTGTTTATTTGTTTTTTCCCTATTGACCCTGACCCCGTTGGACAAACCCAGGCTACATTTTAAGTGTAATAAAGTTTGAGTTGCATTTGCATCAGAGTTTTTGTTTGCCAATTGTCAACCAGGTGTGTCCCTTTTTTTCAGAGTTAAAACTTCACTCTCTAAAATTATATTCTAAAACATATGAACTGGATTTGTGTGACAGTACAGTCTAAGAAAGGACTTTAGGGTGATGTCACATTTTGAAACTACAGTGGGAGCACTTCTCATTGGGAAAAGTATCTCAGCAAATCACAGGCAGCTCACCCACCAGAATCTGATCTGTGCTCTCTGGGGATTTTGGGTTTGCCAACTGTATTATCACATTTCCTCTTTGCATTGTGTACACCCGAGGATCAGAAAAGAGGAAGATTTTACCATTAACTCTTAATTAATTCAAGTTGATCAATAATAAAACACAACCTTTTTGCATATAGTACATGAGAAGTACAGTAACCATTAGACTATAAGGTATAGGATTAGAATTAGGCGATTCAGCCCACTGAGTCAACTCCACTATTTGATCATGGCTGATATGCTTCTCTGCCTTGATCCCCTTACCAATCAAGAATCCATCTATCTCCATCTTAAATACACTCAGTGGCTTGACTTCCACAGTCTTCTGTGACAATGAGTTCCACAGATTGACCACCATCTGGTTGAAGAAATTCCTCCTCATCTTTGTTCTAAAACAGTTAATGAGCACGCTGTGGCTCCAGGTGATACCTGATAGATGCAATAGGTGCTCGTGTCAAGAATTGGTCACCATTGGGTATCATTCTGCAGTCATTGTGTCTGCTCTAGTCCGTGATGGCTAGCCATCATACTGGGAGTGAAGTGGGTCTGCTGGTCACTTTGTCTGGATTTCCAACATGTCTTCCCCCTAGCTGGAGCTTCAGACTGGGAGTGATAGCCAATTGTCAACATTCTCAGGTAAATAATAGAGTGCTGCTGGTACCGGTGAAGCTTTACTCCAGCAAGGAATTAACTCCCGTACGGGATAATATAGAAAGGATGCTATGTCTCCCATCATAAAAGTCAAAATAACAAAGAGAATTATTAGCATTGTTTGCACATTGATCGGCCAAATCAAGTTGGTAGAGGCAGCCTTGAAGAGGAATTCATCGAACTCTCCGTGATACCTTTCTTGAACAGCATGTTACTGATCCTACAAGGGAGCGTGCAATCTTAGATTTGGTCCTGTAATGAGACAGGTAAAATTAATGATTTCGTAGATAAGGACCCTCTCAGAGAGAGTGATCACAGTTTGATTGAATTTCGGAAACAAGTGGAAGGTGAAATAGTATCATCTAAAATCAAGGTGTTATGCTTAAACAAGGGAGAGCACAATGGGATGAGGAAGGAGTTGGCTATATTAGACTGGGAACAAAGGTTATATGGTGGAACAGCTAAAGAACAGGGGAGGACTTTCAAAGAGATTTTCCATGGTGCTCCAGGAAAGAATGTTCCAGTCAAAAACAAGGATAGCAAGGTAGGGAAAGCCAGCCTTGGATAACCGAGGAAGTAAAGGAAGATATCCAGCTTAAAGCTCAGGCTTGAACCATGAAGCAAACAATAAAGAAAGGCAAGATAGATTATGAATGCAAACTAGCATAGAGTATAAAAACAGGTAGGAAAAGTTTTAATAAATATATAAAATAGAAAAGGGTGGTTAAAATGGACATAGGTCCCTTGCAGAATGAGAATGGGGAATTAATATTGGATAATGCTGAAACACTGAGGCCTTGAATAACTATTTTGTGTCAGTCTTCACAGTGGAAGATGTGCCAAAGAGTGATCTTAAGGATACGATGGGAGGGGAGGACCTCAATTCAATTGGTATCATTGAAGGGGTAGTGTTGAGTAAACTTGAGGGTCTAAAGGTGGATAAATCCCCTGGGCCTGATGGAATGCATCCCAGGATGCTGAAAGAAACGGCGGAAGTTATAGTAGATGCGTTAATGGTAACTTATCAAAATTCGCTGGACTCCAGACAGGCCCAGGCAGACTGGAAGACAGTGAATGTCACACCACTGTTTAAAAAGGGGGTAGGCAAAAGGCAGGTAACTATATGTCAGTTAGCTTAACATCTGTAGTCAGGAAAATGCTGGAGGTTATCATTAATGAAAAAATAGTGAGACATCTGATGGAAAGAGTTCCATCAGGCAGGTGCAGCATGGATTCAGGAAGGGAAGGTTGTGTTTAACAAATTTACTGGAGTTCTTTGAGGATGTAACAAGCGCGGTGGGTGGAGGGGGATGTTGTGTAGTTGGATTTCCAAAAGGCGTTCGATAAGGTGCTGCATAAATGACTCATCCATAAGATAAGAATGCATGGAGTTGTGGGGAATGTACCGGCATGGATAGAGGACTGGTTAACCACAGGGTGCCGCAGGGGTCAGTGTTGGGCCCACAACTGTTCATGAGGTATATAAATGATTTGGAGGAGGAGACTGAGTGTAACATATCCAAGTTTGCTGATGACACTAAATTCTGTGGAAAAGCAAATCATGCAGAAGGTGTGGTGGGTCTGCAGAGAGATTTCGACAGGTTAAGTGAATGGACAAGGGTCTGGTAGATGGAATACAATGTTGTTATCCACTTTGGCAGAAAAATAATAGGTCAGATTATTATTTAAATTGTGAAAGATTGCAGCATGCTGTTGTGCAGAGGGACTTAGGGCTTGTACATGAATCACTAAAAATTAATTTTCAGGTGCAACAGGTAATCAGAAAGATAATCTGAATATTAGCTTTCATTGCTGGAGGGATTGAATTTAAGAACAGGGAGGTTCTGTTGCAATTGTACAAGGTGTTGGTGAGGCCGCACCTGGAGTATTGTTACTTGAGGTCTTTTTACTTGAGGAAGGATATACTAGCTTTGGAGGCAGTGCAGAGGAGGAACACCAGACTGATTCTGGAGAAGGGGGGGTTACCTCATGAGGAGAGGTTGAGCCGCCTGGGACTGGACTTGCTAGAATTTAGAAAAATGAGAAGGGATTTTAGAGGAACACATAAAATTATGAAAGGGATGGATAAGCTAGAGGCTGGCAAGTTGTTACCACTGGTGGGTGAGATTAGGGCCAGGGGACATGGCCCCAAGATTGGGGAGTATAGATTTAGGACAGAGATGAGGAGGAACTGCTTTTCCCAGAGAGTAGTGGTGAATCTATGGAATTATTTGCCCAAGGAAGCAGTAGAGGCAGCTTCATTAAATATATTCAAGACACTGCTGGATGGGTTTTTGCATGAAAGGGGAATTAAGGGTTATCGGGTAAGAGGAGCTGAGGTGATGATTGTAATGAGTGGTGGAACAGGTTCAATGGGCCAAATGGCCTACTCCTGCTTCTATTTGTATGAACTGCAAAATATTCATGCTATCCACCAAAGTGCATGCCTGTTTCCTATTGGGATAAAGTCAAGTAACAGACATTATAAACCTGGTATTTATTTGCTCGTGGAGAAGGAGCTTGCCCTCTCCAATTAGAAAATACAATGGGGGTTGGAGGGAGGAAGCTCAGAGACCTGCAGTGAGGGGTGAGCAGGAGATCCTGGGGTGGGAGAGGTCACGGTGGTGTTGGTTGAAGAAATTATAAGATTGCAGGGGGAAATAAATCAAGGAAATAAATAGAAGGGAGAGAGATTACTGATTTAGAGGTAGTGAGTTAGAGAGGAGAAAGATTGAGAGGAGAGAGCAGAGGAGGGGAGATATTGCAAAGAGATTGTACACAGAATGAAAGAGATTTCAGAGAGAGGCAAATGGGGAGAGTTTTTGCATGGGCACAGATTCAGGCAGAGGGGAAAAATTGTTGGAGGAAGAGTTTGCACCAACATGTCTGCTTGGAGGGTTGTGGCTGGGTGAAATACATACATTTCTCATGGCCCACACACAGTGCTGTGAAACCATTTACCAACTGGATCTGATAGCTCTTGGCTTCACTTAGTTGCTGGGTTTGTTTTGCCCCAGAAACCCCATGTCCTAGCATTCACATGCTTTCTCAAGTCTGAGAAACAGAACCTCATTAATGTATGATAATGACAATCCAATCTCATGGTAATGGGTGATTCAGACACCCTCAAACTTGCTGTGGTTAAACCCAAAAATAGGTATTTTCTCAATGAGTTAGGGGTAGTTTTCAGCATTTTGCCAAATTAAAACCCTGAACATCACCCATTCTGGTGGTGGGGTTTGGGGAGGAAACAGGAAGGGGGAGAGGGGTGAAGTTAAAATGACTGTTGCAAATAGATCATTTTATGTGATAAGAATTGCGTAAATCTGTCAATCTAAATGCCTGCCCATCCAGGATTGAGTGATGGACAAGCAGTCGGACCAGACAATATTGTTCCATTGATTCAGAAAATGGTATCACTGAGACCATTTAATTTTTATATTTCTCAATCAATGACCTCTTCACTGCTAGCTTGGCTGTTTTTACATGCCTTAATCTGTACTAAGTTAAAGTTGCTGACTCTTATGCAGTTATTGACAGGCATGTTCATTGTAGCTAGGACAGTAAGACAGGCAGCATTTTAAATGATGTCCACAAACTAATGTCAAAATAACCTTAAAAAATTGATGAACTTTAAACCTGTATCTTTACTAGCTAATCGTTAACTCTGGTCGTTAAATTAGATTCTTCTCAATGACTTACATTTACTTTTGGACCTCAGGCTTTTCATCTGAAGATCAATCTTAGTGCAAAGTTTAATTAAAATGCTGATTGCTAATTATAACTTTTTACTCCAGTGCATTTCTTTACAAATTCAGAGCTTTGAAGAACACTGGACTTCAAAGGATCCGTTAGATCAGTGCAACTTAAAAAAGAAGTATCTGCAGAGGCAAGGAGGCGAGATATGGTTCTCGTTTAATGTTTGAAATATGACTATTTTGTAAGACATTAGTTCTCTTTGCTAATGCAGTTAAATGATACAACCAGATGTCAAAATTCATTAAAGTATCATCTGCATGCGCGCTTTAAACAGTCCTCAGACATTTAGAGATTTTTATGCATCAGAATAGTTATCTTGTAAGACTAATTTACTATCACAATAACAACAGTAACCCACTTTATTGGCACCACATCCACAAGCATGCACTCCCTCCAACACCGACACGCAGTAGCAGCAGAGTGCACTATTTACAAGGTACTCTTGCTGAAAATCACCAAAGATTCTTAAGCAGCATCTTCCAAACCCTCGACCACTTCCATCTAGAAGGATAAGGGCAGCAGATAAATGGTAACGCCACTACCTTCAAGTTCCCCTCCAAGCCAGTCACCATTCTATCTTGGAAATATATCACTGTTCCTTCACTGTTGCTGTTTCAAAATCCTGGTATTCTGTCCCTGAGGTCACTGTGGGTCAACCCACAGCACATAGACTGCAGTGGTTCAAGAAGGCACTCACCACCGCCTTCTCAAGGGGCAACTAGGGACAGGAAATAAAATATCAGCCAACAATGTCCAGCCCCCTGAGTGATTAAGAAAGAAAATTATATAGCATCTTTGTTATAGTGGAGCATCTCAAAGCACCTCACAGGCGCTTTACAAAGCAAAGTATGACACTGAAGCACAGAAAGAGACATTAGGCCAGATGACCAAAACGTTAGTCAATGTGGTAGGTTTTAAGAAGTGTCTTAAAGGACAAAAGCGTGGTTGAAAATATAGAGGGAATTCTAGAGCTTGGGACTTGGTGAATCAATTGGAGAGCCATCAAAGGTGAAGCAGTTACAACTGGGAATGTGTAAGGGGCCAGCAGTAGAGGAGTGCAAATATCTTGGAGCATTGTGTTTATTTTAGAGATAAGGAGGGACAAAGCTGTGGATCGATTTTAAATCAAGGGAGGTCATTTAAAATCAATCCTTTACGGTCAGTTCTGATGAATGCTGTATCAAGCATACCAGCTTTTTTTTAAAGATATTGATGGTCTTGCTGTGTATTCTTAGACATTTCTGTTTTTTTCTTGGACTTCTACCATATTCGGTTTGTATCATTATTTTATGTTGCTATTTTATTGTTTCTTGTCTGTCAGGAAGTCTCCATTTCTGTCTAGTGCACTGCTAGTAATTCATTTTGCTGGAACCCTTGCTTTTGACAGTTGCCAGTTCATACCTGACCTTTCCTTTTTGCCTACAGTTGTCATTGTTATTCTGTTATTTTCCTTTTCATTATTCTTCCTGGTAAACTGACAGAGTCAATGGGAGTCATCTTTAACAATATAGATTTGCAGAAAAAATACAGACAAGGGGATTAGCTTTTAATTTCCTATGGCGTGTAGTTTTGTCAACTGTATTGTGATGTCTCCATTATCTAGATTATTGAGCGGCTGCTTCATTAGATGCTGGACTATGTAAGGACATTTGCTGTTTTATTATGGATGCTGAGGATTTTCTTCATTGCACTTACCTTTCTTAATTGGGCATCACTTTCAATTAGCAATGCATTCCCTTTTGAAGGCTAACATTCTTGACTTTTTGAAGGAGTGACTATCTGAGTCTCTCGCTGACTCTTTCTTCTCGCTGTTTCTTTTGTTCTGTAAGTGATAGCTCAATGTCCGTTCCGCACCGTTCATTGTTCTTCATTATCAACACAGCCATAGGCACGTTTATTCGCACAGATCAGGAAGATAGTCCTGTTGGGCCATGGGCAGTGAATTTGGAGGTGTATTGTTGTGCTCCTCTCCTGATGTCCATGGCCCCCATTGTCTTGGTCTGCCCTAGTTGTTGGCTGGATTAGCCAAACCTGTCATTGAAATAAATGAACCTCCCTCTCCTGCTCTCCCTGTTCGCTTTCTTTCCCTGTTCTCCACAATCAAGAAGCCCCTCTGCTTTGCTTTTGTAGCTTAGTCAGAAATTCTAATATGTTTACCTTGGCATTATTACCAGCTCTGTGAAGTTAACACTTCTAAACTGGGTTCATCTAGTTTTTTTGGCTACAAAAAAAATCAGCTCAGTTTAAGCAGCAGTATACCGAACAGTGATGAATTTGACTCTGTGCATAGCAATGATCTGTGAATTCCAACAATGCGACGGAACTGTACAGGTAATTTTGTTCCTGACGATCCAAATGCCTGAGTCAGTAGCTTTTTGGTACCATGTCTGTCAGGTCATCCATTCTGCTGAAATAATTGGTGGTAATTTGTATCAAGTTATGAACGTTTCCATCGTTCTGTATCCATGTTCCAAGTTGAAGTGATGCAAAGGTTTATAAAGTGTATGGAAATGAGACACCTTTAGTTTAATCAGGATCCGTCCTTCCCTACATTCCTAAATTGTGCTATTCCAAAGAATCACTCAGTCATATCCCTATCCAAGCTGCATTTTGCATGACTTAAGCCATTAGTGTTTGTCTTGGTTTTAGCTAAAATACTAGAAATGTATGTCAGCTGCGAGTTGGCGCAATTGTCTGTGAGTCAAATGTTCCAGCTGAGGACCCACTCCAGAACTTCAAGGCTGACTCTGCTACGCAGTACTGAGGGACTGCTGCACTCTCAGAAGGTCAGTACTGAGGGAATGCTGCAATCTCGGAGGGTCAGTAGGGAGCGCTGTACTGTCGGAGGGTCAGTACTGAGGGAGTGCTGCACTGTCAGAGGGTCAGCACTGAGTGAGTGCTGCACTGTTGGAGGGTCAGTACTGAGGGAGTGCCGCACTGTTGGAGGGTCAGTTCTGAGGGAATGCTGCATTGTTGGAGGGTCAGCACTGAGGGAGTGCCGCACTGTCAGTGGAGCCATTCTTGGGGCCCGAGCTGCCAGCTCAGGTGAATGCAAATGATCCCAGGGCACTTTCTGACAGAAGATCTGGAGAGTTATCCTGAAGTTCCTGGACAGAAACTGCTCCTGCAATCAACATGGCAAGAAACAGAATATCCCTTCATTCTGATATAGTTGTTTGTGGGAGGTTGCTGTCAGTCAGTTGGTTTCATTATCTTCTACATTTTAACAGTGACTACACTTCTCTAGCTGTAACATTATGTGGAATGCTCAGTGACTATGCAAAGTGCTATATGAATGCAGTTTGTATTTAAAGCTGAGGAGCTCCGGTTTGGGATTTGGTCCCAGGCTCCTGTTCGAGAGCAGAACACCCTGAATGTTGCTGCTCACTCTGCATTCTTTGCAGGTGTGGGTGGGGCATGGTTAAGTGTTTTGCCAGGAAGTTCCAGCCATCACAAGGGGGTGAGGCTGGATCGTCATGGAACCCCCCTACATCGTGCAGGCCCATTGTGTCTGCACTGGGCATCTGAAGAGCATCCCAACCCGACCCTGTAACCCTGCAACCCCCACGGCTAACCCACCTAGCCTGTATATCACTGGACACTATGGGGCTATTTCGCATGGCTAATCCACCTAACCTGCGCATCTTTGGACTGTGGGAGGAAACCAGAGCACCAAGCATAAACCCACGCAGACACTGGGAGAATGTGCAAACTCCACACAGAACAGTCACCCTGTATCGCCCTGTTCCTGCTTGAGGGTGTTGTATTTTGTATCGCCCTGTTCAGTGGATTGAGACTTCAGAACATTGACTTGGATTCTCAAATCAATGAATCCTGTGTGTTGAGTTCTTCAACACTCTGTTGATAAAGATCAATCTTTAATCAGGTTGCCCTGCACCCCTCCCAGAATGCTGCCAAATAGCGAAGAGGTAATTCTGCCTTAAACTGGATGCTCACATCTGTTCAAGTTGTTGATTTTCTGTTGTGTGCTTCACTATTGTGCCGAATCGATTAACCTGAAGCTTCCAGCCAGTCTCACACCCATACATATGCCTGCCCACAAGAAGTAACCCAATTGTTCTATTGCATTAACTCTGACTTGACAATTCGAGCTGTTTGTCTTATTCCCACAGTAATACGTTACCGTTTCCTGAAAGATGCTGAGCAGGCTAACCTAGGTGCGCATTTAAAACGACTCCTACAATGCCATCAATACCAAGTGACAGGATGATACCGTAACTGGAAGGTTATCTTACTGAGCCCACTCACAGGCTATCATAAAAGCTTTATTGTCAGTAAACATCAAGACAGCAGTCACAACAATTTCCCATCATTGTTGGTCAGAATTCTGATCTCGTGGTGCAGGCTCCTGTGGTGCCTGCCTGTACCGCCACTTATTGCTGGTGGGTTTAAGAATCACATCTCACAGTTAAGGGCACTTCATTGAAACAGAAAACAACATGATCATGAGAATGGCTAACAAATTCCCATTCGGATCATTTTAATACCAACTAATAATGCCCAAAGGAAATTGAAAACAGAATTGATTGCCATGTTGCCATCAACATAAAGAGGGTTCATTATCCTCATACTGGGATGATGGAGTCCAGCTGCAGTAAAAATATCTGTGGATTTTTCTCACTGGAGGATTCAGGATCAAGACACCAAATCCCATTCTCCAGTGTCGCCTGTGCTTGGTGACTGCTCCCTGTCAAACATGTCTTGATTTTAGAATTCTCATCCTTCTTTACAAATCTTTGCATGCTCTCATCGCTCCCTCTCTCTTTAACTCCTGCTGTGTCACAACCCTCCAAAATATCAGCCCTTCTCTAATCTGGGCCTCTTGAGTATCCCCTGATTTTAATCACTCGACCTTTGGAGGCTGCACCTTCAGTGGCCGAGCCCTTAAATTCTGCAATTCTCTCCGTACACCGCTCCATCTCTCTAAGTCGCATTCCCCTTTAAGACACTCCTTAAGTGCCTTTGACCTTGCTTTTGATCACCTGACTTAATATCTGTTCTGAACCTTGGTGTCAGGTTTTTGTAAGGCTCCTGAGAAATGCCTTAGGACATTTTTCTGACTTTAAAGACATTTTTATGACTTTAAAGACATTTAATAGATCGAAGTTATTTTGTAGTCAGCATACTGTCAGCCTTCAGTTCTGACTGCTAGAAAGATTCATCATGATTGAGAGGCGACCTGATAGAAGTTTATAAAATAACGAGGGGCATAGATAGAGTTAATGGTTAGAGTCTTTTCCCTCAGATGGGGATTTAAGATTGGGGGAACATTTTTAAGATGAGAGAGATTTGAAAAAAGACAAGTGAGGCAAATTTTTTACACAGTGGGTGGTTTGCATGTGGAATGAACTTCCTGAGGGAGTGATGGATGGGTGTACAATTACAACATTTAAAAGACATTTGGATAAGTATATGAATAGGAAGGGTTTAGAGGGATGTGGGGCAAATGCTGGCAAATGGGACTAGGTCAGAGTGGGATGTCTGGTTGGCATTGACAAGTTGGACTGAAGGGTCTGTTTCCGTGATTCTGTGATATTATAGCATATATCTCTATGACATCAGGAATTGAGAGTGCTCAGTTGCATGTTAAAAATGGTTTCATTTTGTTGAGAAAGATGAGGAAAGCATCAGTTTATCTGCTTGTTCTACTGAACTCACTGCTGAGATGCAACAGCAGTTGCCCCCAGTCAGCAAATGTCTACCCAGAGAGGAGGAGGACCCAATCACCAGTCTGGAGACCAAACGTAAACTAAGGGCACGGTTCACCGAGCATCTCAGCTGGTCCCGCAGGGGCTGACCGGACCTCCCTGTCACCGCCCATTTTAATTTCCCTTCCCACTCCCTTTCCAACATGGCCATCCTTGGCCTCCTCCCTTGCCACAACGATTCAAACTGCACATTGGAGGAACAACACCACATCTTCTGCCAGGGCAGTGTACAGCCCAGAGCACTCAACATTAAGTTCTCCAATAACCTCCCTTCCCTTCCCCCAACTCCCTTCCCAGCCCCTCCCCCTTCCTTCCATTCCTCTGATTGACCCTTCCTTCCAGCCACCAATCAGATTCATTCCTCTCATTGACCTACCAGGTCGTGCCCTCTGCCTGTGTTCACACCTATTCCTACCTCAGCACCCCAACACCTATTTATCTGCAGCTCCCCTTCCACTCACCTCCAGCCCTGAAGAAGGGTTACACCCACCTCCTGTTGCTGCCTGGCTTGCTGTGTTCTTCCAGCCTCCTGCCTGTCTACCCAGCTGATATTAAGCAATCAGAGATTATCAGTCTGCAAAAAGGTTATCTGAAGCCTACAATTAGCTCTCCTCAGCAAGCAACCGATCGACTGAAGATTTCTTTAAGAAAGCAGTGGAGACTCAACGATAGAGTTTCTAGAGCTAAGGAATGCTGTAGAGAAGCTCAAAACTGAGCCTGAGATTGAGGCTTGAACATATCTGAATGAAGCATGCATTGGAACATCCTACCATCCCTTCAGGCATGTTGGTTCTGAGGAGAATTTAAATATATGCATAAAAAAACATGTCTCCTTTTTGAAAAATGCCATTCCTGTTCCAGAATTGAGTGCCTACCGGATTAACCGTCTCTCCCTCTCTCTCTCTCCCTCTCTCTCCCTCTCTCTCGCTCTCTCTCTCTCTCTCTCTCTCTCCCTCTCTCTCCCTCTCTCTCCCTCTCTCTCACTCTGTCATTCCCATAACTGAAATAACTCCACCAAGGCTGATGTCCTGTCACCAATTCACCCTTTATTTACACATGGAGAGCCCTTGACACTTCCAGCTCTCAGAGTGAACAGGATTTCTCACACTTCTGTTTTTTTTTCTTTTTTTTTTGTTTCCAAACCCCCCCCCCCCCAACAACACTACCCTCTGACAGTGGTAGAGTTTATTTTTCCCCAACACCCATGTTGTGTGTGTGTGTGTGTGTGTGTGTGTGTGTGTGCAGGTGTCGGACACAGTGAAGAACAACACGTGTGTAAATCTTTATTTGATTCCATCACCAGGAAGGAAATGCCAGAGACAAGCAGTGCCCTTCTCAGAGGGCAATGCTGTGTGATCACACAGTGAAGGGGGAGGGCAGGGATTAAATCAAAATAGAGTTGGAGGGGGAAATAATACACTCCACTCCCTGTGGTGCCCCCCCTCTCCCTGAAAATCTCAAGGGTGTTGGTGGACACCACGTGCTCCTTCTCCCGGGACACCCGGGCTCTACACTTCTGTTTTTTTTTATTTTATTAAACAATTACAAAACGCAGTTTACGAAAAACAGTTAACATTTACAGCTGTATACAACAGCAATTTTACAAGGGAGAGGAGCAGTAAAGCCAGGCCTCAAACCCTACTGTTCAACCAGTTTACAGAGAGATGAGGGCAAACGTCAAATCCCAGTTCCACATGTGAAAAGACAGCGACAATGACATTTGTACATGAGACAATACTGTTACATCCAAAAATGCAGACAATACAGACCCAGCAAACTCCCGTCCCTCCCACCTTCCGGCCACTCTAAGGCAGCCCACCCCTACAAACCTTCCGGCTACACTTCTGTTTTTTTTTCTTCCTTTTTTTTACATTTGTAGGCACTCCTATTTTTTTTAAAAACCCCACACTACCACCTAACTGCGGTAGTGCTTATTTTTTCCCCAGCACCCATGGTGTGTGTGTGCAGGTGTGAGACACAGTGAGAGACACAAGGTGTACAATCTTTATTCAATTTCCACCACCAGGAAACACTTCTGTTTATATCTGTCAGCCATGGCTCCCTGATTGGATCAGGTTAACAGCCCCGATTAGGGCACTCAGATTCTATGAGGTCCACCTGGCTGACCTCATTACAATCACTACAATTATGTAGCCATGTTTTGTAGAAAACACTAACTTTTTTGCTCTAGTCCTTTTAAACCTAAGTGGTGACCTTAATCCCAGAAATATTAGCCTCCGAGAGTCGGGTGAATTTTGAGAATCATAGTTACTTTGTGTCACTGGGAGGTTTTACATTAAGTGATCCCGGGGTGCCTCTTGCTTGAATGGACATGCTGAGGAAAGGTAGCATCTGCAGAATTCATAGCTTTTGCAGACTTACCAAACCTGAAAACCCACAGACTCCCAGACTTACTGTCTCCAAACTCAAACTTTCCCACAAAGAGCTCTCGAGAAACTAACCTGTCACACATTGTAATGAACCATCCAGGCTCCAATATTTAGCCATGGCCTCTAACTCTGAATCGCATAAGAGGATGATGATCAGGTGATCATAAGAGAAAGCTAACTTCATAGCAAATCTTACACACTTCAAGAACCAGGGAGAAATGAATCAGACTAGAAACCAGGATTTTTTGTTTTAGAGCTCTTCTTGAGATTTTCCTCAGAGGCTATGTTATGGTTTTCATTTGACCCTTTCTCTTTGGGCAGCATGGTGGCTCAGTGCTGCCTCACAGTGCCAAAGGGTTCAATTCCAGCCTCTGGTGACTGTCTGTGTGGAGTTTGCACATTCTCCCTGTGTCTGCATGGGTTTCCTCCAGGTGCTCCAATTTCCTCGCACAGTCCAAAGATGTGCAGGTTAGGTGCATTGATCATGCTAAATTGGCTATAGTCTTCAGGGATGTGTTGGCTAGGTGCATTAGTTAGGGGGAATGTAGAATAATAGGATAGGGGAATGGGTCTGCGCATGTTACTTGTCGGTGGATTGGTGTGGGCTTGTTGGGCCAAATGGCCTTTTTCCACACTGTGGGGAATCTATGATTACATAGAAAGTTAGAAGAGAGGAGTAGGTAATTTGACCCTTTGAACCTCCCCATTTATTATGGTCATGAAGCTCCCTACCCTAATCCTGCTCTCCCTCATGTACCCTGGCTTTAATAACTATCTCCTTCTTCAAAACCAGCAACATTGGCCTGTGTGGGGATTGAACTCATAACCTTAACTATTATTAGCACCAAGCTATATTACAGAGACTGTCACTACTACAGAGACAAAATTTCAATTCCAGATTTATTATTTTTTACAGCTGATCTGGTAGAATGTAACCCTTAATGTTCCCAGAGCGTTTGCCTCACTAACTCATTCATTAGATCATGTCACAAAAGCTCAGCACCATCTGTGAAGAGAAATCAAGTTACCTGTGTTCTGCACAAAGGCCACCGGACCCAAAATGTGAGCTCTGATTTGTCTTCACAGATGCTGCCAGAACTGCTGAGCTTTTCCAGCAAGTTCTGTTTCTGTCCTTGATTTACAGTTTCTGCGGTTCTTTTGGTTTTCGTTAGATCATGTTGTAGTGTTGCCACCTCGGTTGATGTTTGGGATATTTGGACTCATGCTGGAGCAGAACGAGAAGATTTCATCAATATCCTCCATAGTTATAGGTCATAAAGATGTGCACCACAGAAACAGACCCTTCGGTCCAACCCATCCATGCCGACCAGATATCCTAACCCAATCTAGTCCCACCTGCCAGCACCTGGCCCATATCCTTCCAAGCTGAAAATCCCTGAAGAAGGGCTCATGCCCGAAACGTCGATTCCCCTGTTCCTTGGATGCTGCCTGATCTGCTGCGCTTTTCCAGCAACACATTTTCAGCTCAGATCTCCAGCATCTGCAGTCCTCACTTTCTCCTAGAAGATTTTAACCTACTGCGAATCCTCTTACAAGGATGCCTTCCTTGAAGAAGCTCTCTTCCTCCCTCTACAAGGATTTCAGTGAGTCCCTCTCTCACTGCATACCCCAGGTCATCTCCTCTGCACAGAAGCTCTTCAGCCACGTTCTCAAACACACTCGCTACCACAGCCACATCTCCTTTCCTGAAGAAGGGCTCATGCCCGAAACGTCAATTCCGCTGCTCCTTGGATGCTGCCTGACCTGCTGTGCTATTCCAGCAACACATTTTCAGCTCTGATCTCCAGCACCTGCAGTCCTCACTTTCTCCATGTCCCTCCAAACCCTACCGATTCATATACCAATCCAAATGCCTTTTAAATGTTGTAATTGTACCAGCCTCCACCACTTCCTCTGGCAGCTCATTCCATACACATACCACACTCTGCGTGAAAAAGCTGCCCCTTAGGGCCCTTTCATATCTTTCCCCTCTCACCCTAAACCTATGCCCTCTAGTTCTGGACTCCCTCGCCCCAAATAGACAAATAGACTTTGCCTATTTATCCTATCCATGCCCCTCATAATTTTGTAAACCTCTATAAGGTCACCCCTCAGCCTCCGACACTCCAGGGAAAACAGCCCCAGTCTGTTCAGTCTCTCCCTGTAGCTCAAATCCTCCAACCCTGGTAACATCCTTGTAAATCTTTTCTGAACCCTTTCAAGTTTCACAACATCCTTCTGATAGGAAGGAGACCAGAATTGCACGCAATATTCCAACAGTGGCCTAACCAATGTCCTGTCCAGCCGCAACATGACCTCCCAACTCCTGTACTCAATACTCTGATCAATAAAGGAAAGCATACCAAAAACCTTCTTCACTATCCTATCTACCTGCGACTCCACTTTCAAGGAGCTATGAACCTGCACTCCAAGATCTTTTTGTTCAGCAACACTCCCTAGGACCTTACCATTAAGTGTATAAGTCCTGCTAAGATTTGCTTTCCCAAAATGCAGCACCTCGCATTTATCTGAATTAAACTCCATTTGCCGCTTCTCAGCCGATTGGCCCATCTGGTCCAGATCCTGTTGTAATCTGAGGTAACCTTCTTCACTGTCCACTACACCTCTAATTTTGGTATCATCTGCAAACTTACTAACTGTACCTCTTATGTTCACCTTCAAATCATTTATATAAATGACGAGAAGTAGAGGACCCAGCCTCTATCCTTGTGGCACTCCACTGGTCACAGGCCTCCAGTCTGAAAAACAACCCTCCACCACCACTCTCTGTCTTCTACCTTTGAGACAGTTCTGGATCCAAATGGCTAGTTCTCCCTGTATTCCATGAGATGCAAACTTATTAACCAGTCTCCCATGGGGAATCTTGTCGAATGCCTTACTTAAGTCCATATAGTTCACATCTACTGCTTATCAATCCTCTTTGTTACTTCTTCAAAAAACTCAATCAAGCTTGTGAGACATGATTTCCCATGCATAAAGCCATGTTGATATCCCTAATCAGTCCTTGCTTTTCCAAATACATCTACATCCTGTTATCAACCCTTTATTAATTTAAAGCTTTAACACTCAAGGAAATTGTTAATTCCATAGACACAGCCATTATTTAAATTGGCACAAGACAATAGGCTTAAGTTAACAATAGAAGTGTTTCTTAAAAATAAGTTATGTGCTCTTCTACGTCAAAAAATCCATCTCCCAAACCATGACTTCCTCAGCCTAGTAAGATCACAATTTGTCTATGTACTTAATGTTACAAAGCTGGAACCTTTTAACCAGGGCTTTGTTTTTCCTTTAAATTTATCCTTTAAATTTAAATTTAATAATTGACATTCATTACAGTAGCAGCCACTACATTGTTTCTCATTCGTAGTTTCTGAATTTGTGCAGCCTTAAACTATCAAACCCACTTTCATTTCAAGTTCTCCCAGTACCCAGTTAACTGAAAATTTCTTTACAGACAGGTTTAAAACTGTTGTCTCTTTTTTGCAGGCTTCCTCCTCCTCTCTTTTGCAATCTCCCTCTCACCACTCCACACTCCTGTTTCTGTTTCCACCTCATTCCAGCCTTTCTCTGTCCATCTCCTCCAGCCCCTTGCAACCTTCTGAAACTTGCTGTGATGAATGTTAATGCTATGGTGCTGCAATTCTGGGAGGTTAGGGTCTTAGTGATTTGTGTCATCCCTTAGGCACCCCCATTATTTCCTGAAACCTCTTGTGCCGTTGCATTTTGACTCCCACTAAAACAGTCACTGTTGGCACAAAGTTCAGGCCTAAGAAAGTGTTTGACCATCAGAACCATTTCCGAGTCCTCACCCCATTTGCAGTAGCAATGCACCTTCTCATTCACTCGATGAACAATCTACCTCCAGGGTCACCGTCCAATTTGAGCTGGTGAGCAGTGTGAGGAGTGTCATGTCTCACTGGGGTAATGCGCTGGAAATCAAGTCTTGCTCTTCCTGGAGTTATCACAAAAGTTAAACATTTTATCAAAGAACACAACCCCAGGTTAAAAAGAAACCATGGGCCAGGTTTCTGTACTTAGCAAGAACAGCTGTTTATTACAACAGCTCAACATATAACTATGAGTTGGAATTCTAATCTCCTTATAAATTCTTCTGCCTCTTACATACAGACAAAGGAAAAACATTAATGTTATGAATGGAAGGGAAAAATATCTGAGGAAGCATTTCAGTGGCACTGGTCTGCCGAGTTTGCTGAGATAAGAACAGAAGAGCAAAGACCAGAAGTGTGCAATTCAGTCCTCAGGCTTGCTCCTCCATGGCTGATCTCACTGATCCCTTTGCATGCCAGCTTTTTCTGTTCTTTGATCCCTTTTCTCTATTTTCACTTTTCACAGCAGGCACCAGCAATTAGTACATGAATTGCAAAGCCTCTCAGTTACTCATTAATGACCGTACTAAGTTAAAAATCACACACCACCAGGTTATAGTCTAATAAGTTTAATTGGAAGCACACTAGCTTTCGGAGCGTCGCTCCTTCATCAGGTGGTTGTGGATAAAGGAGTGGTGCTCCGAAAGCTAGTGCTTCCAATTAAACCTGTTGGACTATAACCTGGTGTTGTGTGATTTTTAACTTTGTACACCCCAGTCCAACACCGGCATCTCCAAATCATTAATGACCGTGTCTTACAGCAAATGAAGGAAAATGAACTGGCTCTCTTCGTACTTTAAGTATTTTACTGGAGAGAAATACACACACCTTCTAGCCCTTGCGGCAGTCAAAAGTCAGCACCGTTCGCACCCACAAGCTGTTCAGCTAACCAGATACCTTTTGTTGGCTGAACTGTTTGGCATCCACACCTGGTCACAACTCTACAAACCGATCAGCAGTTGATTGCTGGCTGAACCACCTTTTGTACACACACCCTGGTGCTGGCTCATCCACAACAGTCTCTTTGAACAAATCAACAGCGTGAACACACTTACAATGTGTTTCAGTAAGTTGTTTTTAAAAGTGCAGCAATTCCTTCCACACTCATTGGTTTTAAAACTGTTCTTGTCAAGTTTATTTCAAAAATACACATATATGGTCTTCCCAGAAGGCAGGAGCTGTCTAAAATCCAATACCGTATAGAATCGTAGAGTCATAAAGATGTACAGCATGGAAACAGACCTTTTGGTTCAACTCATCCATGTCGACCAGTTATCCCAACCCAATCTAGTCCCACCTGCCAGCACCCGGCCCATATCCCTCCAAACCCTTCCTATTAATATACCCATCCAAATGCCTCTTAAATGTTGCAATAATACCAGCATCCACCACTTCCTCTGGCAGCTCATTCCACACATGTACCACCCTTTAGCACAAACACCCAATTTCCATCTTTCCTTTCTGGGCCATTTCATTGTTCTGAAACCAATTCCTCCACTGGGACAGAACCTGGACTTTTGGTTTTGTATATTCCCCACCAAATTACCCAGTCAATAAATTAAAACAAGGAACAACTTACACTCACCACCAACTGCGAACAGGACAATAGCAGAACAATAGGGAGGATAGGAAGAGAGCGATGAGATTAACTTAAAATGCAGTTGGACGAGAGCAAATACACGCCAGAGACCATGGTGCAGACCTCTGTCTAAAGATGTAAAGGTTGTTGGTGCACACACTGTGTGCTCCCTTTCCAAGGGTACCCCGATGCAAACATGGTCACTGAACCAGGGAAGGTGGTCAGAAACTGTGGCCTCCAAGCCTGAAATGTTAATTCTCCTGCTCATCGGATGCTGCCTGACCTGCACCACACATTTTGACTCTGACTGGACACCATCTTCAATCCTCACTTTCTTTCTAGGGACCTTGGCCTGAGCCAGGTTAATGGGCTCCTTTAGCCAGGAAGACCCCAGACATTTTTCTTAAATTCAACCATCACAAAATAACATAGATGTGTCCCAATGTCTGCAATCTTAAATTTGCTCATCTACCAGTCCCTTTCTCTTGCCACCGCTCCCCTAAAAACCTGCCTCCAGTTCTGAGGGTCTGGTAGCATTCCCCCAGTAAAAGTGTCCCCAATCAAAATTAAGACCACAAGACCATAAGAAATAGGAGTGGAAGTAAGGCTATTCGGCCTATCAAGTCCACTCCACCATTCAGTCACGGCTGATGGGCATTTCAACACCACTTACCCACACTTTCCCTGTATCCCTTAATTCCTTGCGGGGAATTGATGTGGATTGTAGGTTCCCTGAATTAACATGACTTTGCTCAATGCTGCTGTTGGTTTGTCATACATTGGAGTTAATGGGTTATAGATTGGAGCTGATGGGAATAAATTGCAATGTTTTTTCCAAGTATAGTTATGAGTGGATGCTGTATAAATCCGCCCAAGTATTTTTAGTTCACAAATTCATTGGAGCAGGAGCCTAGTGTCCTTGGGGCTTAAAGTAATTAAGCCTCATCTCTGATTAGGTTCCAGGTGTTATGCAGCTATAACCTTTACAGAGCTGACTAAATATTAACTCAGCAGGTAAGTTGTGTAATGTCAATTAAAATTGTTGGGTATGGACATTGCCAGATGTTTCAGATGTTTATTTCAGCAAGGAAACCATCAGAGAACTCAAGTCATTCTAGTGTTTCGATTTGGTAAAAATGGGTATGTTAGACAAATCAAGGTTTGAAAAGAAGAGAAAGTTTTAACAGTGAGTCATGCTAAGCGGTCCAAAGGATGACCTCTGAAAGAAACGAAAACAGAAATTGTTGGAGAAACTTCTTCAGAAGGGTGACTGGACTGGAAAAGTTAATGTTTGCTTTCTGTTCACAGATGCTCCCAGACCTGCTGGGTTTCACCAGCAATGTCTGCATTTCTTTGTTTCAGATCTCCAGCATCTACAGTTCTTTGTTTTGTTGAAGGATGACCTCTGTTCTCTTTGCTTTGCAGGTGGAAAGGAAACGCCATATTGGGAATGACATTGTAACCATTGTATTTCAAGAAGGAGAGGAATCTTCACCATCCTTCAAACCGTCTATGATCCGTTCCCACTTCACACGTATCCTCTTCCCTTGTGTTTCCGGTCTGCCTACTTGACAGAGTCTGAAAGGCTTTACTGAAAAGATTCATGCCCTTTTTACGTTTTTCTCTCCTTCATTTCAGCATCCTACCACTAAACCATGTCCTGTTTGTTATTGGAGACCTCACTTTTAAGCCTGTTTTCTGAAACGCTTTGTTCGTGGTGTTATTTTATTTTGCATTGTGCTGTGTGTCTGCAGCTTCAATTTGCATCGCACTTTGGAACGGCTGACGATTTTCAAGTTTGGGAATTAGGTTTGTAAGCTGGGTGCACAAAATACCCACACGACCCAGTCTCAGCAAAAACAGCAGTTCATGAATCCAAATCCATTTCATTATAATGTACATGAACATTGTATACATGTTTCTCAACTCTGAGGTTTTAGCATAGTCTGAGGTCACACATGACATGGCCATTTGGGATGTTCCTGACTGTTTGTGTGGTTCCTCAGTTTAATCATCGCTGATAATGTCACCAAACCCACCCTTAGATTAACCCAATACCTTTTCAATAAATCTCATTGAATCCTGGAAATATGAAGTTAATATGTATGGTGTGAAAATGAAGTAGTTGGATCTCTGCAAGAACCGTCTCACCTGCTCTGATAAATAAAGAGCATTACCCCACTCAGTATGTAAGCCCATTGCCCCATCTCCCATTTTAATTATATGTAGTTTCCGGATTTCTTTTTATGGAATTGAGGGATTGATGTTTAATCAGAAGCTGAAATGTTGAGATATATTTGTGTCTGTTTGAGTGGTAATACATTGCTACCATAACCTTTGCTCTTTTTAACATGCGCTTTCCAGTATGTTTCTGGTTAAAGCTGCCTTTTTCAATATAACCTACATAGTATCAGCAACAGAATTTTAAAAAAAATCCTTCCTGGGATATGGGCGTCACTGGCAAAGCCAGCTTTCATTGGCCTGCCTCTGTTTGGCCTGAAACTGAGTGGCTTGCTCGGACACTTCACAGCGCAGTTAAGAATCAGCTACATCGCTCTGGGCTGGTTTGTTTTCTCTCTGCTGTGGACATTCTACCTTTGCAATCAAGGAACTTGCTGTTTCATGGAAGGTGTTTCTGTTTAACTCCACTGCATAAGACCATCACCTCCATCTTCCGACAAGTTTCCTCCTGCTCTCTTCTACATTGTTTCCTGCCACATCTGACATTGTAGCCATTACTGTGTTTCCTTGTTTCCATCCCACGATAATCTTATCCTGCAGCTGCAGCATTGAGGACTATTGCACACAGCGTGTGCAATGGAGTTAATCGTGCACAGCTGTCAACTGCACTTACTGTAGACTTACCAAACTTTTAGAGTTGGTTTTCCATTACCTTTTATGTCTCCCCTCTATTGCAGTGTGAACTCAGAGTAACACAATACAGGAAATGCACTGCAAAGTAGCAGCAGAACACAGCAGTTTAAGGAGAGAAACTGAAAGGTGAATCTGGGAAGCAGTGGTACAAGTCTTCTCTCGCTTGGTATAATCCAGATATTCCTGAATTCAAACTCTAATCCTCCACAACCGCCTGACGAAGGTGCAGCACTCTGAAAGCTAGTGCTTCCGAATAAACCTGTTGGACTCGATTACTTAAAGCGTGGAAACAGGCCTTTCGGCCCAACAAGTCCACACTGACCCGCCGAAACGCAACCCACCCAGACCCATTCCCCTACGTTTACCCCTGCCCCTAACATACGGGCAATTTAGCGTGGTCAATTCACCTGACCTGCACATTTTTGGATTGTGGGAGGAAACTGGAGCACCCGGAGGAAACCCACGCAGGCACGGGGAGAATGTGCAAACTCCACACAGACAGTCGCCTGAGGTGGGAATTGAACCTGGGTCTCTGGTGCTGTGAGGCTGCAGTGCTAACCACTGTGCCACTGTGCCGCCCAGTTTTTCTTTTTTTTTAAGCACCGATCCACACCTTAAGTTCACCCACCTTATTTCTGATACTATAACCTGGTGTTGGGTGATTTCTAACTTTGTCTACCCCAGTCTAACACCGGCACCTCCAAACCATGTATAATTAAAGAGTAAACATAAAAAGTAATGGAATGAATGAATGAATTAGCAATCTCCCTGATGTTAAGACCATTCATTCAACATTGGTCATGGGTGATAGGGAATCATTTGTTCACATTCAATCATAATTTGCCATTGAAGACACCAGCACTGTGTAATATCATAACACTGTTTTATTTTTAAATCAATAATGCTTTTAAATGACCTCTTACCCATTTGATTCAAAACATAATTTTATTAAAAAAGCATAGTGCTAAGTATGTAAGTTAGCTCGCTGAGTTACATACTTATCATCAACCTGAGCTACAAATCTTCTCAAAAATTGTCAATACATAGTGCATTTTGTATTTCACTGTTGTGTTAATTAACTTTAGTGTTGTGTTTTAAAGTGTCACTTAAAATAAAATTGCAAAGTTAAACACATTAAACCAAAAATATTTCTCCTGTCAATACCTTGAATTGAGAATTTAGAGTGGGGCACAGATGGTTTTATTGATAGTCAAATTATATCTACATCAATGTAATCTGCACCAATTTAAGTGAAATAAGCTTTGAATTATTGTCTATGATTCTTTGTTGATATACCACCAATTTGCTGAAAGACCAGCAAACCAACTAGAACTATGTGTTATTGATGGTTGAAAAAGTGCTTTGTTCTTTAGCCTATGCCACAGATATATTTGCCTTAGTCCGATATAACAAGCAAAATGATAGCTATCGGTAAGTCAAACTCTACCATCCTTTGTGTTTGTTATGTTCTATTTTAAAGGAACAGAAGGGAAAAGGGGTCACAACAATAATGCAGGATGTCAGGGAGGCATTGTTATGCCTCAATGGGGGAGCACATTGGGAACCAAACTCCGCTATTTCAGGGACTTAGAAAAATGATGGGGGTTGGGAATCTTATAGAAACATATAAAATTATGAAGCAAATAGGTAAGATAGAAACAGGGAGATTGTTTCCACTGGCGAGTGAAACTACAACTGAGGGGTATAGTCTCAAAATAAGGGGGAGCAGATTTCAGACTGAGTTGAGGAGGAACTCCTTCACCCAAGGGTTGTGAATCTGTGGAATTCCCTGCCCCGTGAAGCAGTTGAGACGACGTCATTGAATGTTTTTAAGGCAAGGATTGATAGATTTTATGAAAAGAAAAGGCATTAGGGTGATAATGAACACTTGGGAAAGTGGAGCTGAGGCCATGAAACGATTAGCCATGATCTTACTGAATGGTGGAATGGGCTGGAGGACCAGATAGCTTCTCCTGCTCCAAATTTTTATGTTCTTTTGTGAATCATCACATGTTAAAGATTTTAAGTAAGTATGCAAAATTCCCTCATTCACAACTCAGGTTGACAGCAAGTGTGCACCAGATTTCTGTGGAAATCAATCGATTCTAGCTACAGGTAAATAATTGTGAACTGTCAATATATGCCTCCAATGTATATAAAACCCTACAAACACATACTGAAAGACACAAGAAAAGAGTGTAATGGGTTGAGGGAAAGACTGAGAAGCAGTTCAATGGTTCTTGTCCACAGGAATCTCTGAGATTATTCTTATGGCTTCAGGAGACCAGTTTCTCCAGATACTTTCACTGGTTTTTTGGAGGAACAGGGTGACTGCTTCATACTTACAGGTTTAAAACTACATCTTACAGGAAGAACCAATCGGAAAGTCAGTGGCTGGCACAAGGCTTTGTCATCGACAACTGATTGTCACTCCACAGACCAATCATAGAGTCATAGAGATGTACAGCATGGAAACAGACCCTTCAGTCCAACCCATCCATGCCGACCAGATATCCCAACCCAATCTAGTCCCACCTGCCAGCACCCAGCTCATATCCCTCCAAACCCTTCCTATTCATAAACCCATCCAAATGCCTCTTAAATGTTGGATTTGTACCAGCCTCCACCACTTCCTCTGGCAGCTCATTCCATACACGTATCACCATCTGCGTGAAAAAGTTGCCCCTTAGGTCTCTTTTATATCTTTCCCCTCTCACCCTAAACCTATGCCCTCTAGTTCTGGACTCCCCGACCCCAGGGAAAAGACTTCGTCTATTTATCCTATCCATGCCTCTCATAATTTTGTAAACCTCTATAAGGTCACCCCTCAACCTCCGACGCTCCAGGGAAAACAGCCCCAGCCTGTTCAGCTTCTCCCTATAGCTCAAATCCTCCAACCCTCGCAACATCCTTGTAAGTCTTTTCTGAATCCTTTCAAATTTCACAACATCTTTCTGATAGGAAGGAGACCAGAATTGCACGCAATATTCCAACAGTGGCCTAACCAATGTCCTGTACAGCCGCAACATGACCTCCCAACTCCTGTACTCAATACTCTGACCAATAAAGGAAAGCATACCAAACACCTTCTTCACTATCCTATCTACCTGTGACTCCACTTTCAAGGAGCTATGAACCTGCACTCCAAGGTCTTTGTTCAGCAACATTCCCTAGGACCTTACCATTAAGTGTATAAGTCCTGCTAAGATTTGCTTTCCCAAAATGCAGCACCTGGCATTTATCTGAATTCAACTCCATCTGCCACTTCTCAGCCCATTGGCCCATCTGGTCAAGATCCTGTTGTAATCAGAGGCAACCCTCTTCGCTGACCACTACACCTCCAATTTTGGTGTCATCTGCAAACTTACTAACTGTACCTCTTACACTCGCATCCAAATCATTTATGTAAATGACAAAAAGTAGAGGGCCCAGCACTGATCCTTGTGGCACTCCACTGGTCACAGGCCTCCAGTCTGAAAAACAACCCTTCTCCACCACCCTCTGTCTTCTACCTTTGAGCCAGTTCTGTATCCAAATGGCTAGTTCTCCCTGTATTCCATGAGATCTAACCTTGCTAATCAGTCTCCCATGGGGAACCTTGTTGAACTCCTTACTGAAGTCCATATAGTTCACATCTACTGCTCTGCCTTCATCAATCTTCTTTGTTACTTCTTCAAAAAACTCAATCAAGTTTGTGAGACATGATTTCCCAAGCACAAAGCCATGTTGACTATCCCTAATCAGTCCTTACCTTTCCAAATACATGTACATCCTGTCCCTCAGGATTCCCTCCAACAACTTGCCCACCACCGAGGTCAGGTTCACCGGTCTGTCGTTCCCTGGCTTGTCTTTACCACCCTTCTTAAACAGTGGCACCACATTTGCCAATCTCCAGTCTTCCGGCACCTCACCTGTGACAATCGATGATACAAATATCTCAGCAAGAGGCCCAGCAATCACTTCTCTAGCTTCCCACAGAGTTCTCGGGTACACCTGATCAGATCCTGGGGATTTATCCACCTTTACCCATTTCAAGGTATCCAGCACTTCCTCCTCTGTAATCTGGACATTTTGCAAGATGTCACCATCTATTTCCCTAAAGTCTATACCTTCCATATCCTTTTCCACAGTGAACACTGATGCAAAATATTCATTTAATATCTCCCCCATTTTCTGTGACTCCACACAAAGGCCGCCTTGCTGATCTTTGAGGAGCCCTATTCTCTCCCTAAGTACCCTTTTGTCCTTAATATATTTGTAAAAATCCTTTGGATTCTCCTTAATTCTATTTGCCAAAGCTGTCTCATGTCCCCTTTTTGCCCTCCTGATTTCCCTCTTAAGTATACTTCTACTTCCTTTATACCCTTCTAAGGATTCACTTGATCTATCCTGTTTATTACCTTACATATGCTTCCTTCTTTTTCTTAACCAAACCCTCAATTTCTTTAGTCATCCAGCATTCCCTTATACCTACCAGCCTTCCCTTTCACCCTAACAGGAATATACTTTCTCTGGATTCTTGTTATCTCATTTTTGAAGGCTTCCCATTTTCCAGACGTCCCTTTACCTGTGAACATCTGCCTCCAATCAGCTTTCGAAAGTTCTTGCCTAATACCGTCAAAATTGGCCTTTCTCCAATTTAGAACTTCAACTTTTAGATCTGGTCTATCCTTTTCCATCACTATTTTAAAACGAATAGAATTATGGTCGCTGGCCCCAAAGTGCTCCCTCACTGACACCTCAGTCACCTGCCCTGCCTTATTTCCCAAGAGTAAGTCAAGTTTTGCACCTTCTTGAGTAGGTACATCCACATACTGAATCAGAAAATTGTCTTGTACACACTTAAGAAATTCCTCTCCATCTAAACCTTTAACACTATGGCAGTCCCAGTCGATGTTTGGAAAGTTAAAATCCCCTACCACAACTACCCTATTATTCTTACAGATAACTGACATCTCCTTACAAGTTTGTTTCTCAATTTCCCTCTGACTATTAGGGGGTCTATAATACAATCCCAATAACGTGATCATCCCTATCTTATTTCTCAGTTCCACCCAAATAACTTCCCTGGATGTATTTCTGGGAATATCCTCCCTCAGCACAGCTGTAATGCTATCCCTTATCAAAAATGCCACTCCCCCTCCTCTCTTGCCTCCCTTTCTATCCTTCCTGCAGCATTTGTATCCTGGAACATTAAGCTGCCAGTCCTGCCCTTCCCTGAGCCATGTTTCTGTAATTGCTATGATATCCCAGTCCCATGTTCCTGACCATGCCCTCAGTTCATCTGCCTTCCCTGTTAGGCCCCTTGCATTGAAAAAAATGCAGTTTAATTTATTCGTCCTACCTTGTTTTTTGTCCCAGCTGCTTGTTGCTGGCTGAATCTCCCTTCGTACAGAGCTACTGGCTCCTGCTCACTATCACTAACCTCCTGCACTGCTTGAACAAACAGCACATAAATAGCACTTAGAATGAGTGTCAGGTGCCTTGCTTTTTAAAATGTACAGTTTCTGCAATCTTTGATTTTTAAAACTGTATTTTCCCTATTTTGGTCCACAATTAAAGATACAGAAGAGTAAAAAGATACGTTGTTTTTGATATATGTTGAAGTAGAGCCAGTGGAATCACTAGGCAAACCAGACAGTCACCCAGAGCAGCTGAGTTTGAGGGAGTAGGTTGGGATGGCCAGCAATAAACTGTATGAGATATCCAGCAAACTACATGAATAACAGGCTTCAGCAGCTTTAATGAAAAGTCTAGATTGACTGATGTGTATCCATTAACACACATATAGGCTTACAAGTTGTAGTCTTTCCCAAAATGTCATAATATATTCCTTGTTGTCTTGATGTGATAGTACTACAGATTTATGCATCGACAGGACTATTCCAAAGTGACAAATCAGTAAATAATATCAAAGGGTGTAACTGACTACAACCCAATCTATCGTAAAGACTATTGATTTTGTAAATGTGCACATAAAATCATCCAGTAACTGTTGCAGGAATGCAGTGTTACATGGTGTGTGAGTCGTATTACACCTTATAATGAATATTTTGTCTCTGGAATATCCTGGGAAAAATATAGAACATTGAGATGAACAATCAGTGTCATAATATTCCCCATGTTCCTGTAAAATAAATCGAGTTATAAATGCTGAATCTTTACTCGCATGGTCATTCACAATGTTCATTTTCAAAAGTTAGCCATGGGAGGTTGGGGCACAGAGGTTTGATGCACCAGGGTAAGGGTTTGTCTACACTTCCTAATAGTCCTGTTTTAGAAGTGGGTATTATCCAGGCTCCTGGATTGGGAGGAGGCAGCCCCCTCTGACCACAGCAGAACCACACATGCGAGGCAGGAAGTAGAGGTGAAACATCTCCTTATGTGTAGAAAAGGGTAGGGAAAGTCAGACCACAAAACCCACTTTGGTGATTTCCTGAACCCCACCCTCTCACTCAACACCATCACTGTAACCCAAGGAACTGTGAGCAATTCCAAATTACAGGCAGTACTGCTGAGAACAACCCAAGGCCTGATGCTATTTTTCACAGTCGCATCTTCTTTGTTGCGAGTTTATATACTCCACTTTACCAATCATTTCTCTTGGCTGCTGCATTGCATCCCAGAAAGAAATTGAAAATCCTGCAAAGTGAAGTCCCGATAGCATCTTGCTGATCACCTTGACATTCTCAGAAAGCTTAAGGACAGTGAGCAAAGAAATGGCAGATGAAATACAATGTGGGAAGGTGTGTGGTAGAAAGAATAGAGATGATTTTACAACCAGGAAAAGGCTTCAGAAATCTGAAGCACAAAGAGACTTGGGAGTCCTACTTCATGATTCTCTTAAGGTTAACGTGCAGATTCAGTTGGCAGTTAGGAAGGCAATATGCAAGCGTTCATTTCAAGAGGTTCAAATAGAAGAGCAGGAATGTACAGCTGAGGTTGTATAAGGCTCTGGTCAGACTGCATTTAGAATATTGCGAGCAGTTTTGAGATCATACCTAAGGAAGGATGTGCTGGCATTGGAGAGGGGTCCAGAGAAGGTCTACAAGAATGATCCTGGGGATGAAGGGCTTATCATATAAGGAGCAATTGAGAGCTCTGGGTCTGTACTCAATGAGGTATAGAAGGATGAGTGGGGATAGCATTGAAACTTACAAGGTATCACAGTACGTTAATGTTATGTGATTTCTAAAGAAGGGTCACTGCACCCAAAATGTTAACTCTGATTTCTCTCCACAGACCTGCTGAGATTTTCCAACAATTTCTGTTTTTATTTTTGTTTATCATTTCCAGCATCTGCAGCTATTTTTATATCACATTTTGTTAATTACTTTAAAAGCAGTAGGAACTCCATTGTATACAAGTACTGTCAGCTGGTTACATTAGAGTGCAGAAAAAGAAATGGAACATTACAGAAGCCAGGACAGAGTAGACATGGAGAAGAGGTTTCCACTAGTTGGAGAGACTGGGAACTGAGGGCACAGCCTCAGAGTGAAACAATGACATTTTAGAATGGAGATGAGGAGGAATTTCTTCAGCCAGAGAGTGGTGAACCTATGGAACTCACCTATGGCTGTGAACACTAAGTCACTGAGTGTATTTAAGACAGCAATAGATAGGTTCTTGATTAATATGGGGATCAAGGATTAAGGGGAGAAGGAAGGGTTATGGAGAGGAGGCAGGAGAATGGGGTTGAAAAATACATCAGTCATGATTGAATGGTGGAGCAGACTCAGTGAGCCTAATTCTACTCATATATCTTATGGTCTCATGGTCAGTTGTTAAGTGTGATGTACTTGTCATTTTTCTAACTTCATGCATTCATACTTCAGTTGATAACTCCATATCAAGCGTTGACATCCCACACCTAGTGAGATTTCTCTGTCCACCAGTGGGAAGATTGGATTGATTGATAATCAACATTTTTCTTTGTGTGATTAGTCCTGTAACTCTTAGCTGTTTATTATGCGTTGCAGTTGGCAGTCAAAACTATTTGATTCCTTTTACCATAAAAAGAGGAAAATACTTAATGATATGAAAATGTAACATTGTCGAGCTAAATTTTAAGGCACGAGCATAACAATGAGTTCCATCTTAATTCTAACAACATTTACTGATTTTGGTTTCTCTACAGACTTAAGATATTTTCTGAAGAAAGTGTCCCACTGTTTGGACCTCCTCTCCCTTCTCCACCAGTGTTTACAGATCATCATGAGTTCAGGGACTTTGTTTTAGTTAAATGTAAGTCTGCTGCTGCTGCTGCTTATGCTCAGAGTGCCAGTGTATGATCTGTGCTGAAACTGTTATGAGGTGGATGGGGGGGGGGAAATGATTAGAAATACAAATTAATTTTAGTGGTTGAAAAGCCTAAGGCAATTAGAGCCAAGCTCTGACACGGGATGACCTTCCTATCATTGGGCTTTGGTCATGCTTGGTTGTTCCAGGGTGTACTTGCCACCGTACTTGATCTCATATAAACCATAATATCTCTGATCATGAAGATCTTTCTCAATCCACTCCTCTTACACAAACCCGGGTTTTCATTACTTACCTGCTCACCTGGATGTCAGCTTGATTGCCCATAGTTTACCTCTTCCAATTTAACGTCCACGAAATCCCAGAAAAGCCTCCTGAAAGAAAGTCACATGACTGTACCTGCTTGAGATCTGGTTTGTTTCATTTGGAAGTGAGATAGGGAATGATATCACACGGATCAGGATTGCTTCAAAGATTTCTCACTTTAAAAACTAAAGAATATGCAAAGAAGATTTGGGAAGGACAGCTTTTAAGGAATGAGTTTGTTTGATTCCTCATGTGGAATATGTAGTAGAATAGGAAATAAATATGCTAATGATGATGATTTAAATTATGAAGATTATCTGACAGAAGGGAGGCAGAAACATGTTGTTGAGACTTGAAGAGGAGGAGGAGGAGAAACTGCTCTGGTCAGTGCAATGTAGATCTTAGTGCAATGAAAGTGCTTACAGTGTCACAGAGAACCTTAGTCTAAGGACAGACTAGGGATGAGAGAGACTCTGGGCAGCTGCAGTCTCTCACTGCAAGTGTAGACGCTCAATGTCTTGGAGAAGCAGGAGTGGGCAGATTCCATGAAGGCTCAATCAGCGGGCAAGAGTCATGACAAAAGCACGATTCATGGATTTAGCTGGAAGACTTAGACACCGTGGAGTGTGCAAGTCATGGTAACTGTGAGGTCTCTAAGACCTGGTTACCGTGGAGTCTTCAAGGCATGGTCACTGTCTAGTCTGCAAGACCTGGTCACTGAGGAGTCTGCAGAACTGGTTACCATGGAGCCGGGTAACTGCAGAGATCTCTCAAAACAGAAGAGGTTAGGGCCACATTTCTAAACTGAGGAAACATGTCTTCTTCTGCTCAGAGTCTCTATTCAAACAGACTTCTTGATTTGAATAACTAGCGCACTACGAGGGCACAGGGTGACATGTTTTATGATATTTTCAATTTGAGAAAGCTTGTTTAAACTTGTCCATTTCACTAGCACTTTGTACGATGCACCTTGAAGAAGGAATTCTGTGTTAAAGGTGCTATGTAAATACACGTTGTGGTTTTTGGTGATTGGTGTGTAAGTTAGAGACTGACTTTTCAGACATTGTTTCATGTTCTTATGGTAGCTTCTCAGCATGTGTTACCAATATTGTCCATTAGTCATTGGTTCAGGGGGCATGTGGTTTTGGAATTGTTCATGCCATAATTCAGTGGAATCCCATTTATATTTTCGCCCTATATCGAGTGACGCCAGGTTAAAATGGACAAGGTGAATCACAGAATGTGAATCACTTTAAAAGTAGCTGGAAACCCAATTTCAATAAAAGTACTGTTATCAGGTTACATCAGACTGCAGGATAAAAATGGAAAATTATAAACCTAGCTTTGTAATACTATGACTGATTGAAGAAGTGGAGTTCACCTTATAGGTATTTCCCCTCAGCATGTAGACTGTTGATTGACATGGGCAGTACACGCAAATCAAGATGCAGGTATCTTCTTCTTGCGTGGCTGTCTTTTGTTCAGATCTAAACAGAAGTAAAGTTGTGGACGTTCTGAAGAGGTCAGTTCACTTGGTTTAGTTTAGTTTCTTCACCACAATAAGCAAAGTCCCTAACTTCCACCCACAGCATTAGAGCATTTATTCAAAATGTTTCTACCAAAGTCTATCTGGAGGCCAGGGATAATAAATATACTTGTGGAACAACGCAAGATATGCAGATAAAAGCAATCAACAGCACAATAGTTAGAGCTGGAGGTCCCAGGCCAGTTGAAAGCACCCATTTCAGTGTTCAATCTTCCTTTCTGCTTAGGATCCTTTTTTAAATTCACTCATGGGATGAGGGTATCACTGGCTAGAACAGCATCTATTGTACGTCCCTAATGGCCCAAAGGGCATGTAGGCCAGCCCAGACCAGTTTCCTTCCCTAAAGCACATTATTGAACCAGGTGAGCTTTGCCCCAACAATGAATTCATGGTCATCATTAGATTCTTAATTTAAATTCCACCGTCTGCTGTGATGGGATTCAAGCATTGGTCCCCAGAATGTTACATGTGTCACGGGATTAACAGGCCAGTGATAATACCTCTAGGTCATCACCTCCCCATTGTTACCAGGTGCTGGTGCTTTCCACCACAATCATCAAACTATTTCAGGCTGAGCATACTCGTGCTTAACAGTACTCGCAGGCAGAATCAGTTCCGTGCCTTCATTTTATTAGTGAAGGGACTTTGCTACTTGTAATTTCCTCCGCTGTACTGATGTAAGTTTCAAATCATTGTTGAGTGATTTTAACATTAAGATTGATTCTGCTCTATAATTACGGTATTTCCACAAGTAAAATACAGCTTATTATGAGAGAAATTTGAACCATTGCACCATTCCTTATTTTGCTTAGTTTAAATTTTTATGGCATCGTCCAGATTGAATCATCCATTCATATATTCAAATAAACATGACATCATGTTTCCTACATATTGTTAGCTCACCTTAGGAACTTATTCTCAAATGCAGGTGGCATAAGTCAGGCATAAAATGCTGTAATAGTGTCATAGAGCACGGAAACAGACCCTTCGATCCAACTGGTCCGTGCCGACCATAGTCCCAAACTAAACTACTCCCACCTGCCTGTGTTTGGCCCATATGCCTTCAAACATTTCCTATTCATGTACTTATCCAAATGTCTTTTAAATGTTGTAACTGTACCCACATCCACCACTTCCTCTGGAAGTTCATTCCAAACACAAACCACTCTCTGTGTAAAAAACGTTGCCCTTCATGTGTTTTTTTTTTAAACCTTTCTCCTTTCAAAGCTTCCTTCAGAAAAGCTGCTTTTTGAAGTGTGCACGGAACTCAGGCCATTTCATGGCTGAAAGAGAATGCAGGTCCATCAAGTGATGTTCAATGGCTGAGAGTCATAGAGATGTACAGCATGGAAACAGACACTTCAGTCCAACTCGTCCATGCCGAACAGTTATCCGAAATTAATCTAGCTGTATTTGCCAGCATTTGGTCCATATCCCTCTATTCATGTACCAGTTGACTTTTAAATGCTGTAATTGTGCCAACCTCCACCACTTCATTTGGCAACTCATTCCATACTTGCACCACCCTCTGCGTGAAAACATTGCCCCTTAGCTCTTTCCCCTCTCACCCTCTCATTTTGGACACCCTGACCCTGGGAAAAAGACCTTGGCTATTCACCCTATCCGTGCCCCTCATGATTTTATAAACTTCTAGAAGGTGACCCCTCAATCTTCATGTTGTAGAGAACATAGCCCCAGGCTATTGTGCCTCTTCCCTATAGATTAGAGCGGTGCTGGAAAAGCACAGCAGTTCAGGCAGCATCCGAGGAGCAGTGAAATCGACGTTTCAGGCAAAAGCCCTTCATAGCTCAAACCCTCCAATCCCGGCAACATCGTTGTAAATCTTTTCAGCACCCTTTCAAGTTTAACAACACATCTCCTGTAGCAGGGAGATTCAGTCAACTACCTTTTCACTTATCCCACAGTACAGATTTTCTTCAAGGTACCTGTCCAGTTTTACCCTGGAATTTCACATTGCCATCTCCTACAGCCTCCTACGGAAAATGTTTCCAAAACCTGACGACACCTTTCCCTCAGCCCACACTCTGATTTTCTCTGGTTCTCCTGCCTTGTACCAAGTCAGATAGCTGGATCTGATCTTTATACACCATATTCATTTGAAAACATGAATCATATTCCCCACCAGTTTTTTCAGCTGTTGCAGTTTTTGGAGTATTTTCTCCAGCTCCTTTATCATTTAAATGTTTTCTTCCACAACTCCGATCAGTTCTGATATGTCAGTAGTTGCTCATAAATCTTGCAATCCGTACTTGTTCTATATCATTACATTGCATTCATCTACATTCAACTGCTTATTATCTGTCCACCTCTTGAAGTATGAGAGAGATGCTCTGTTTCCGTGTTAACCATGTTTGAAAGCATCAGCAATGACCCTGGATCACTTCTGACAAGGCTAAAGACCAGCAGTCTCCTGATACTGAGCCCAAAAGGACTCATCACACCAAAGCATCCCAAGAACTTCCCATTCACGCCAAATATTGCATGCAATATTCCAAAAGTGGCCTAACTGAATTTCCCATACAATAAGCTTTTCCTTATATTGATTCATACTATCCTCTTGTGTGGGGTATGAGAAGGGTCCTTGTTTTATCCTGGACAGCTTTCATCACCTTCGCTCTAAAAAGTGTTGGTTTTAGCCATCCAGTATTCTGCCTGTGGCTCTGAAGAGATGAGCATTCTCTCTTCTATCCACCCAACTATCTTTTCTTTTCCTTTTTGGTTCTTTACCCTGAACCATATGACCCTATGAAGACTCATCCAGCTGATGTCCACTTAGCCTGCCGGTGTGTTGTTCCCTTCTATGGCCACCATGAAGCCAAGTGTAGCCTTGTCTTTAGACTGCTCCTGTTCACAATACCCAGGATAGACTGACTCTTTCCGCTCCTGATCTCTACCTGAGCTCCATTTAGCCTCAAGGTATTTAATGCCCCATTGTTAGTGCCATTGCTGCTTCCCTCACTTAGAAACGGCTGGGATTAAGCATACAACTCAATGCATTTAAGAGTCATTTTTCCAGGAGGGCACATGTGAAATTATTGCCCAGAAATTCTTGCCTTTGTTTTATAGCAACAGACATGGTCGAGACAGGGTTCCTCCAATGGGATCATTGTACCATGGAGAAATTTCTAGCCAGATGTGTTGTAACTTTAAATGATAAATCAGCTTTCTGTATGAGACAGTTGGCATTCATTGTATTTTTGCTTGGCTTTAATGTGTCGTTTTCAGTAATAAATGGAGAGAAAGCAACCCTGGAAACCCCAACGTTTGCCCAGAAACGTCAGCGTACTTTGGATATGTTAATACGGTCTCTGTATCAAGATCTCATACCAGACTTGCATAAGGTACAGTGGTTGTTGGTGCATCTTCACTGGCTGCATGTCACAAAATTAATGTATTTTGCATTGACTCCTTACTACTGGCAGAAGACTCTCTTCTGCCAATTGATGTAAACCATTTGCAAGGTTTGAAAATCCAATTAACCAAGAGCATATTTACTTTGATTTATGCCCAGAAATGGATTATGTTCATGCAACTGATTTCTTTCAAAAATATTGAAAGAATATTTGCTGAACTTCAGTATTAACTAATTGTGATCAGTTATTAGTATAGGCAATAATTTGCTGAAAAATATATCTATGGAGAGTTTTCATTTCTTCAAATCTTCCCCTTTACCATTAAAATTATGGCAGATATCTGTACGCTACATACAGTGAGTATAAAATGACAACTTGACAAACCAGACGTGTTACCGCACATGTTCAATGCTGCTGTTGACTTGATAATCAGATTTGGTCACTAATTAATTTAGAAAGATGAACACAGGAGTCTGTGGAGGCCACTTCACTGAGTATATTCAAGAAAGAGATGGATATGTTTTCAGATTTTGAGGGCATCAAGGGGAATGTGGAGAAAGCAGGAGTTAGAGAATTAGCCATAATCAACTTGAATGGCAGAGCAGACTCAAAGGCCTCAATGGCTTCATCATGCTCCTCGTTTCTCTGTTTCTAGAAAGATTTCTCAGAACGATTGAAATTCTCAATAGAATTTTGACTAGAAAATCTTATCTGAAAATAAATAAAGCATCAACTTTACATTTTAGCGTAGGTTAAGGGGTGGTCCAAGGTGCCAAGTCATAGAATGACCCACTTATAACTGATGGATATATATTAGCATCCTGTCACATTGTTAATACAGCCTTAGTGGGCACGAGTTGCATTACCCCAAAGATAGTCTCACATAGAGTAAGTCTACACCATGTATTTAGTCCAGAAATTATGAGTGATTTTAAATCAGAATCAGAAAATAGAATTAATGTTGTGAATCTGTAGCTTCTGACTCACTGCTGTTCAACAGATGACTGTTATCATTGTTGTCCAGTGAGGAACCTGCAGTTCCAATGGTCCAAGTTTTTGAAAGAGAATTCCTATCAACAAAGAGTAAACATACCAGTGACTATAGAAGACACTACAACCCCAAGTTCAGTCTACAGCAAAGGATTTTGAGTTGTATTTGCATGCATTGCAATCTGTTTGAAAAAATATTTAGTTTTAAATATATGAATACTTTTAATAGGCTGAAGTTGAAAAATTTAGAATATGTTAAAAAGTTGATTTTCTAACAATGTGTAGTATTATTTAATTGCAATAATTAATGATGTCATATATTGCTGCTGTTTAGATGATTCGTTGTTATGAATTTGTTTTTAATCTTAAGTTAAGAATACAATCGCTTCCTGGTTTAGCTATAACTTTGTTTCTGATGTGTGCATAATGCAGTGAACCACTCTTCTATGTCACATTTCTTCCTTTAGGAAATGAATGAAATCCAACTAGGCTGGATAACAGTGAGATAATTTATCTTTTCCTTTTGCATCCGAATGCATCAGTGTTACTTCTTGTAAACTAAGACTGGCAATTTTAATGTATTCTAACAGCATCCGAAGTAATGCTAGCCAAACAAATATTAATCCTTTGAGACCAAATTTACTGAGTATGAGTTTTCAAATTGTGCACACTTCTACCGACATATTTGAAACTTGAACGGGATGGAATCACCAGAAAATTTCTGTTCACATTCCTCTCCAAACTGAGCATCAAAATGAGGAAAACTTTAAAGCTTAGACTGCTGACGCAAAACAAAAACTGTCCTCAAAGGTTTAATATTGCTTTGTCCATGTTAATAATGTTCATTGTTCCATCTAACTGCATCTGCCACTTTAACATGGTTTTTGAACGTGATTAACTGTGTGCCATCATCCTGTCTCTAACTGGAAGAAAAATTGCATTTATAAGATTAAACCTAGCCAAGCCACTAGCACTATTGATCATTGTCACGAGTGGAATCGGTGCCCATTGGATAAAGGAGAAAGAATTGAGCCAACAGGTAGTTGAAGTGAAATCCATGACCAAAGTGTGAAGGTGTATCAATATGTTTCACAGTCACATTGTACATCTTTGCCAGAGCAATAATGAATCACAGGCAGCTGATGGACCCATGAGTACACGTGCTTGTCAGTGCACCAACAGTTCCTCCCCGCTACCCTCTACGGATTTCCTGCCTTCCTGTTTTTTCTTTATTCACTCACAGGATGAAGGTATTGCTGGCTAAGCCAGTATTTGTTGCCCATCTGTAATTGCCCAGAGCATAGTTAAGCATCAGCCACATTGCTGTGGGTCTGGAGTCACATGTTGTCCAGACCAGGTAAGGATGGCAGGTTCCTTCTCCGAAGGGCATTATTGAACTAGATGAGTTCTTCTAATGATCAACAGTGGATTCATGGTCAGCATTAGACTCGTAATTCCAGATCATGATTGAACTCAAATTCCACCATCTGCCATGTGGGATTCAAACCAAGCTCCTTCAAGCATTCATTGGATTAACAGTCCAAGTGATAATATCACTAGCCTGTTTTGGCCCTTTTGGTGAGTCATGACCTGTGTAACATCATAAAATTCATTGCGACTACAAATAATTTAATATCTCCATTGCTGCAAATGATTAGCCCAATCTGGACTGTCTCTGCCACCGTTTATGCTCGCTACGTTAAATGCAAACACAGAAGTTGACCACCACAGGATCAATCTCTGTCTTACAAGATGGAAAGCTGCCACCATTACATTAAACAAAACCATCTGAAAGGACTGTCCAAATTCTTACATTGTTTGCTACTGCAGACATTCTTGATCTGTGCTGTGAATCTAAGGTCAAATATTATCCAGTTGTACAAGTTTGACTCTAGGTTAAAGGGGCAACTATTAAAGAGTGATGCCAATGATGCAGTGATGAATGAGTTAACAATAGTTAGCATTCCACGATGATGCTATGGGAACCCGGTGAAAGCCAAATTGTTACAGAAATTAGCATAGCAAGAAATTATGAGTGATTTTAAATCAGAATCAGAAAATAGAATTAACATTGTAAATCTGTAGCAGCACATCCGATAACAAAGTTATTTTATACCAGTAAGAGATAAACATGGAGAAATATGATACTGTATCATCGAAGCTAAGTTCAGAAACATCATTCCAGATCAGAAATCTTTCATCTTTGCACTGTTACCTAAAAATTTTAAATGTGTCTGGCTTGTTATTTCTCATAATGTACTAGCAACATGTCAGTGAATATTGAATAAGAGTTCGTCCATGGGACACTGTAAATTTATAAACTGCATTGTTCAATCACAATCAGTTGTTTGCCTTTCTCATTTGGTGGGAGATGGGAATCAAACAAGGTTTCTAAAACTGTGACATTAAACAATTTATCTTCTTAGTCAGTGTATTTTGATTAACATTTTGATTGTGAAACAATGTTAATTTTTCACTGGACACCAAAATCCATAGCATTCAATGCTCATGGATTGTACTGGGAAGATAATGTTGAGAGATAATGATGTTGAAATGTGTTTGCTGCTTCCATAACCTCTCCAAGTCTGTTTTCTTTCATTTTTACCGTTTTTGGGCAGTTTGGGGTTGGTGGTAGTTGGGGTGGAGGGTGGGTTAGGGTGGGGATATGGGTTTGCATGTGTATTTGTGCATCAGGCATCCTCTGTGTGTTAATTGGATCATGACAGAGTGGATTGTCCATGGCATGTTGAAGAAAGTGATTGTTGGCGTGAAAGGCCATTTTTCAACTGGACTTTCCTACGGCTCATTTTCTGGTATTGGAATAAAATAATAATATCCCTCAGAGTCCTGCTGCCACAATGTATCCGAGATTAACTTTCCCTGTGGGGTGTTACCAGTAATGGCTTCAGTGTTAAGAATATGACAGTTTCTCAGTGCTAGAGCCAATGGCGGGGGTTTGTGGGTGGGGGTCTCTATTTTCTCAATATGCTTAATAGTAGAATCATAGAGATGTACAGCACGGAAACAGACCCTTTAGTGCAACTCATCCATACCGACCAGATAACTTAAATTAACTTAGTCTCATTTGCCAGCACTTGGCCCATATCAGTGGGGATGTTGTCCAAATTGTGTTGGGAGGAGCATCAAGAAGGCTTGAGGTAGTCCCCATCAATCTGACATTGGCACTGGGTGGCATTGCACCATGTTAGACACTGTATGAACTGAAATCATATACTTTCCAAAAGCCCATTATTGCCGGTCCCTTAGAAATTCACTGGGACTGATTTCCCTGGTTTATTTCTCCAGGTTCCTGCTGAAGGTATCTGAATTAGCCATCCTTCCTGCATTAGTTTCTGCAGGCAGCTTGTCCGGGGAAGCAACAGAGGTCCCCATTCTCACCAGAACTCCAAACACATTCTTCACTTTTCACCTTCCAGAAGGGCCCACAGAATTTTCTTTCAGTTCATGGGATGTGGGTGTTGCTGGCTGGGCCGTGTGAGTCAATCATATTTCTGAGGGGTCTGGAGTCACATGTAGGGCAGACCAGCTAAGGATGGCATATTTTCTTCCCTAAAGGGTATTAGGGAACCTGATGGGTTTTTTTTCCGGACAATCAAAATGGTTACATAGCCACCATTAGATTAACTAGATTAGTTCAAACTTGAGCAGCTTAGATGGGTTGGTCTTGCTAAATTGCCCATCATGTCCAAGGATGTGCAGCCTAGATGGATTAGCCCTGGAAAATGCAGGGTTGCAGGGATAGGATGGGGGGGGTGGGCCTGACTGGGCTGGTCTTCAGAGGGTCGTGGTGGACTGAATGGGCAAAATGGCCTGCATCCACACTGTAGGGATTCTGTGATTCTGTGAACTTGTTATGCAAGACTTTCCTTTAAAAATTGAATTAATCTTTCACTACCTGCCACGTTGTGATTTGAATCTATGCTCACAGATCATTCACAGAGGGTTAGCGTTCGGGTTAAGGTTAGGGTTAGGGCTAGGGCTAGGGTGAGGGTTAGGGTTAGGGCTAAGGTTAGGATTATGGTTATGGCTAGGGTTAGGATTAGGGTTAAGGTTAGCCAAGGGGTCTGGATTAATAGCCCAGTAGCATACCCTCTACTCTGCTGCCTCTCCATAAGCAGGAACTCTGACTGAAGAAGGGCTTATGCCCGAAACGTCAATTCTCCTGCTCCTCGGATGCTGTCTGGCCTGCTGTGTTTTTCCAGCACCACATTTTTCAACTTTGGTCTCCAGCATCCAGTCCTCACTTTCTCCTGATTCTTCATCCCACTGCCTTGACCAGTCTCCCATGGCCACTTAATCTTTGTTCTATAGCCAACATAGGAGGCACTAGGTGCAACTTTAATGAATGGAAGTAGCAGTTGTTGTTGTTTTGCCCTTCCAGCTCCTTCTGTCCTTTACTTCAGAAATATGTCTTGCTTCTTTTTGTTACACTCCAACTGTCTTGTGGCCCGATGCTATGATTCCTAGCTTTGCAAGGTGGGTGGTTGACATATTTAATTTATCAGCATCTACTTGTGTCTTATCTCTGATGGCTCCACACTGAGTCCTGATTATTCCATCCATGTTCTTGGTCACATTGATTTGACCTTGAGTGGAAAACTGGCATCTCCTTTGTTAACTCTTCCTTTGTTTCCTCTGGACAAGCAGAAACTCCCTGGAATAAATATTGGGAAGATTGACATTGTGATGATCTTCAATCATTGACACCAATATTAAAATCAGTGTTTACAAAGACAGAACATATTAGAAATGTTATTGTCTAGCTGGGGGGGCTTTATTACTGTTCACAATAGGACAGTGTTGAAAAGGAAGAATATTATTACACAGTCCATGTGTCCTATTTGGTCTTTTTTCTTCTATAGGTGACTACTTAACCAGAAAATAGATTTTTGCTCATGCAAACGTATCTTTGCTTTCTGATTGGTTTAAAGTTGAGTAGTTTCATATACTATTGGTTATGATGCAACGATAAAGTAAGTTCATCCTCTTTCAACCTTAGGCTGTCAGTTATAAAGACTTACCAGGGCTAATTCCCTCTACCTCTATGCAGCAAGGTAATTTTATCCAGTCTTTTTTGCAGGAATACCCTGGCTAGATAGTTTCACTAAAACATAAATTACCCGTATATAAAATAATTTGCCACTTTTAGATGAGTTGTTAAACTGCAATAAGAGTCATTGAGATGTACAGCGCAGAAACACCCTTCGATCCAACTTGTCCATGCTGACCAGACATCCTAACTTAATCTAGTCCCATTTGCCAACACTTGGCCCATATCCCTCTAAACCCTTCCTATTCATATACAAGTCCAGATGCCTTTTAAATGTTGCAATTGTACCAGCCTTCACCACTTCCACTGGCAGCTCATTCCATACACGCACCACTCTCAGTGTGAAAACGTTACCCCTTAGGTCCCTTTTAAATGTTTCCCCTCTCACTCTAAACCTATGTCCTCTAGTTCTGGACTACCCCAGTGGAAAGATCTTGTCTATTTGCCCTTTCAGTGTCCCTCATGATTTTATAAACCTCTATAAGGTCACCCCTCAGCCTCCGACGCTCCAAGGAAAACAGCCCAAGCCTGTTCAGCCTCTCCCGAGAGCTCAAGTCCTCCAACCTTGGCAAAATCTTTGTAAATCTTTTCTGAACCATTTCAAGTTTCACAACATCTTTCCAATAGGAAGGAGACCAGAATTGCACGCAATATTCCAACAGTGGCCCAACCAATGTCCTGTACAGCCGCAACATGACTCCCAACTCCTGTACTCAATACTCTGACCAATAACGGAAAGCATACCAAATGCTGCCTTCATTATCCTGTCTACCTGAGACTCTACTTTCAGGGAGCAATGAGCCTGTACTCCAAGGTCTCTTTGTTCAGCAAGTTGTTTATGGACTGGTCACAAAGAGCCAAGAAATTGTAATAAGGATTAATTTTCACAGCTTCACGTTCTGAGAAAGGCAAACTGAAAGAGGGAAGCTTGTTGACAGAGATGGGTAGGAGATTTCATTTGTAATAATTCTGAAGCCTAGTCTGTGAAGACCCAGTAACATCTGAATAAGTAACAATTGATTCAAAAGGCCCAGCTCCCTGTGTCTTGTTGGTTGCGATTGTCCATGAGGCACATGGAAGGACTCTGAGTGACTCACTGATGGGATGCTGCTGCCAAATATTGGGTGTTGCTGCCATTTAAATATTCTCCAGGAAGTAGTCATCACTATATCAGGTCATAGCCTCCCTAGATAAAGGACGATAGTGACATGTCGTGAAAATCTGGAGGCGAATCTCCTTAGTTAATTGAAGGAACGGTTGTGAACCTGTGCCGAGGGTTTAATTCTTCCTTGTGTTATATATCCAGAATATGTTAAATCGGAGGTCATTCAGCGATGTGCTGCCAGAATCCCCGAAATCAGCTCGGAAAAAGGAGGAAGCACGTCAAGCGGAATTTGTCAGAGTGGGCCAAGTGAGTCAAATTCGATGCACAAAACATTCTCATGGAGCAAAATGCTAGTTTCGTTAGTCGTTATTTAATTTGACCCGCTCATATTGTGGGCCATGACACATCCTTAGTTGTCCGTGTAACGCAATGTCACTTGCATTGCAACTATTAACCAATCAGAATGGAGATTATGATGGCATTGCTTTGTCTGCAGTGAGGATATTTTTCATCACCATCTGACACTGAGAGTTTCACCTCAGTGTGATCTTTTTCTACTTGTCTGGGATGGCTGCCTGATTGGTACAATGGCAGCAGTTTGTCAACTGAACTTCAAAATTAGTTTCCTGCTATAACTTAAACAGGCAACCAGGAACATTTACAGCATAAAGTGGAGAACCATTTAAAAAGAAGCAGCAATATTTGATGAAGTATTGCACCAGCATAGCAGCTTTCCTGGTTTTTCATCTGTTTGTCAATTAGGTGATGGTTGCCTCTGATTTAATGTTAAAGTGTTTTGTACGACATGCATTGATGCTGGATCGAAGGGATCCAAACGTTGCTGAATCCTAGTATAACAAAGATACTTTTAAATGCAGTGCTTCATCTTGCCCTTCCTTAGACAAGACAAAAACAAATTGGTGTATGGATTCAGTCTTAAATTTATAAGGCAGCACCAGAGAGAGAGAGACTGCTGGGAGCTATAGCACGAAAGCAGACCAGGGTATGTTTGGATGACATTTATTGACCTAATCAGTGAGTTGACAGGCAGGCACAGACCAGCTGGACTATCAAGCTTACCCTTAACACCATGGTCTCTGAAACATCGCAACTGAGCATCACTTAATTTCCCCTCCTGGTCACGTGATCTCTGTTCCACTTCCTTTTTTATTTATTCCTGGAATGTGGATGTCACGGGCTGTGCCAGAATATGCTGTCTATCCCTAAATGACTTTGAGAGGGTGGGGTTGAACTGCCTTCTTGTACCAACGCAGCCCTTGTGGGCATAGGGGCATTTCAGTGCTGCTAGAGAGGATGGTCACCCAGTTATCGAGAGAGAATGGTGATATATTTCCAGGTCAGGATGGTGAGTGGCTTGGAGGGGAGCTTGCAGAAGGTGGCGTTCCCATGCATCTCCTGCCCTGGTCCTTTGAGAAGGTAGAGGTCATGTGTTTGTAAGATGCTGTCTAAGGAGCCATGGTTGATTAGACTACTTACAGTGTGGAAACAGGCCCTTTGGCCCAATAAGTCCACACTGACCCACCGAAGCGCAACCCACCCAGACCCATTCCCCTATATTTACCCCTTCACCTAACACTATGGGCAATTTGGCATGGCCAATCCACCTGACCTGCACATTTTTGGACTGTGAGAGGAAACCGGAGCACCCGGAGGAAACCCACACAGACACTGGGAGAATGTGCAAACTCCACACAGAGAGTCGCCTGAGGCGGGAATTGAACCCGGGTCTCTGGCGCTGTGAGGCAGCGGTGCTAACCACTGTGCCACCGTGCTGCCCACTAGCAGTGGGTCTTGTCGATGGTTCATACTGCTGCAACTGTGCACCAGTGGAGAAGGGAATGAATGTTTAAGGTGATAGATGAGACTCCGATCAATGTTCCTGATCCTGTGTTGGTTGCCCTTGTGGAGTCGCAAGTGGAGAGTATTTGATCAGGAAACTGTAATAATAATTGTGCTAATAATAATCAAAACTTTGATAACAAGCAAGAACTCATGGGAGCCATTCATTCCCTAATTTTGCCAACAGCCATTTATAGTCTTGGTGTCAAGTAGGGGCACCCCTTCCTGATCTGTTTTAAAACCCTCCAATGTGGTAAGGAATGTTATTGCTGATTCCGAGCAGCTGCTGAGAGGAGCTTGACCCTACAGCACACAGCGGCCTGAAGCTGTTCCACACCAGATGGTCCAAGGTTGTAGCTTTTTATTAAAAGGATGAACAGCAAAGGATTTCTGGAGCTCATTCTTAATTCATTCTTTTCTCTAAAGTTGTTTTAATTGAAATGCTTATTCCCCCGTCTCTCTCTCTCCTTCCCCATGTTTTATGCTCTCTCTTTAAATTTGCACAAGTTACTTCTAGAATCCCTACAGTGTGGAAGCAGCCTCACGAGTCCACACTAGCCCTCTGAAGAGTATCCCACCCAGACCCACCCCTGAATCATATCCTTTTAACCCTGCATATCCCGTGGCTAACCCACCCAACCTGCACTATTTAGTATGGCCAGTCCACCCAACCTGAACATCCCTGGACTGTGGGAGGACACCAAAGCATCTGTTGGAAACCCACACAGACACAGGGAAAATGTGCAACCTCCACACAGACAGTTGCCCGAGGCTGGAATCGAACCTGGGTTCCTGGTGCGGTGAGGCAGCAGTGCTAACCACTGAGCCACCATGCCGCCCCTTTGGTGTTCCATCTTCCAGAGAGAGACAGCCCACGTGTAGGATTGCACGCCCCCCACTTACCTCTCAATGCTGATGACGGCATGTACCTGGCCTCCGCACAGTGTCACTCCCCTCCCATTGTGTTGGACTAAGGAGGTCTACACTCTCTCCCTCCCCATCTCAGTGTGTTCACACTTGTGGGCTCCCTTGTGAAAATCTGATCCGTAAAGCAATGCAGTCCTGCAAATTATGTTGTCTTCTTTTCATAATATTCACCATGTAGCAAAATGTTACTAATTTTACGGCATCACTGATTCAACCAGCTGACAGAGCGATGTAGAATAAGAGCAGAATTTGATCCCCTGCTTCTCTTCTGTTATGTTGCATTGGCCTGACAAAAACGTCGCTGCTCCACAAATAAAATCCCCAGAGCACTTGGCTTTTGGTCTGAATATCATGTGATGACAGTGGTGGTTGCCAAGGTGATTTTGTGTCAATGTTGTGATCCCCTGCACTGTGGTCCCAGTGCTTCCCCCTCGCCCCAGACCCCCTGCGCTTACCGTAACAATGTCAGGCAGACAGTGTAACAATGCAGGCCCTGCCCGCACTGAAAAGCAGTACAGTATTAGACAACAAATGCTCTTTCTGCTCAGGCCCTCAAGCTGAAGACAATCGTCAGAGGCGATGCTCCCACGAGTTTGGTAACCACTGGCCTGTACAGGAAAGAGGTGAGCACATTATTTATTTTTCTTCTTACTATGATTCAGATGAAACTGCTGAAAGGTTTAGGCTAACACGCATTCCCTCTTGTGTTTAATTCAGTGAAATTGAAGCATTTGTACATACTCCTGAATTGTGGAGATGTTCTGGCAGAGAAGGAGGCCATTCAGCCCACCTTGTCCAAACCGACTCTCTGTACAGTCATTCACCTGACCTAGCCATGTAGTCCTGTACACTTACTTCTCTCAAGGTGTGCCAGTTTCCTTTTGAAATCATTCATCATCTTTACCCCTCATTGCGTAAAATGTTCTTCCTTATGTCCTCACTGCATTTCTTGCCCAAAACCTTAAATCGGTGCTCCCTGGTCATTACCTGTAAGTCTGTCACAGTCATGTACATTGTTATCAAATCTTCCCCTAATCACCCGGAAAATATTCTCGTAAATGTCTTCAGCAGCCTTAAGGATGGTGACCAGAGCTGCATGCAATACTCTAGTTATGACCTAACCAGAGATCATTATAACCTCCCTGCTTTTGTACTTGACTCCTCCATTTGCGAAGCCAATGATCTAGTGTGCTGTGCTGACCACTCTCTGATTATGTCCTGCCATCTCCAAAGATCTATGTGTGTGACTCTCTGTCTTTCCGCTCTTGTATGTTCCTTAGAACTGTGCCGTTGATGTTGCGTCTCCCTATCCCTTTTGTCAAAATGTATTACCTCTATATCAAATTCCATCTGTGACTGCTGGTATCGCTTGCCCAAGCTGGATTCTGTAACAGTCTGTTGAGAACATTCTCATAGTTTTTCACACCTCCACTATCAATAGTGATTTGTTAAATTTTATTCCTTATTCCAAAATCCTTGCCATTCATATATTTCACATCAATAAAAGCTGTTGCTCTTGCTTTGTCTGACTCTCAGGTAACTACCTGAAAAATTCATAGAGTCATGCACGGAAACAGACCGTTCAGCCCAACTCATCCATGCTGACCAGGTTTCCGAAACTAAACCCGTCCCATTTTCCTGTGTTTGGCCCATATCCCTCTAAACCTTTCCTATCCGTATTCCTGCAAAAACAGCTGTCTGATTGGAGGGCACCATGGTGATAGATGGGATGTACTGGAAAGTTATTAGTTCAGGTATGTCCCCTGCTACCCTTTGAATTGCCTCCAGGTTTCTATAGGAAGTGAAGTGTTCCAACGAACCTCAACATTAGTCATCCAGTCTGAGAAAAAGCCATCTACTGTGACTTATTATTTCCTGTCTTTAAGCCAATGTTTTATCAAGCCGTCACTGAGTCTCCTATTATATGACTCTTCATTTTGTTCACCAGCCTTTAATTGGTACTTTACCTCAAAACCGTCACAGCACAGGAGACCACTTGGTCCATCGTGCTTGTACCTGCTTGTTCAAATGAGTCTTTTTCAAAAGATTTCTTAAAATCAAGATCAAGAACATCCATCGCATTGCCTTCATCAATGTTATATGTTAATACATCAAAAATTCAATTCAAATTTGAACATAACCTGCCTTTTACAAATCTATGCTGGCTCTCTCTAATTAACTCAAATATACCTCAAGCGCTAGCAATTCTTTTTCCCCTGACTGTTGATTCTAAATGTTGCTCACTGGTGGATGTGAAAATGACCAGCGTTTGGGTTCTAAGGACCTCTCCCACCCTCCTTAAACAGAGGAGCCACATCTGTTGCTCTTCAGTTGTCTGATACCTCCTTAATACTTTGGGAAGGCTTGCCTCTGTCTCCACTGCCACTTTCTTTCGCAACAACAACAGAAATTGCTGGAGAAACTCGGCAGGTCTGCCAGCATCTATGGGACGAAGCAGACTTAATATTTCGGGTCCAATGCCCCTTCAACAGAACTGACCACAGCTAGAAAATGTGTTACTTATGGTGAAGGCAAGGCTGGGGTTGGTGAGGGAGAGATAAACCTAGAGAGCGTGATATGAAAGTGGTAGACAAATGTGGCGGGGAGTATTGATAAAAGGCCAGTCCAGAATAGAGTCAAAAAAAACTGTAGATGCTGGAATCCAAGGTAGACAAGCAGGAGGCTGGAAGAACACGGCAAGCCAGGCAGCGTCGCAAGGTGGAAAAGTCGACATTTCAGGATCGAAGAAGGGTTACACACCCAAAATGTCGACTTCTCCACCTCCTGATGCCGCCTGGCTTGCTGTGTGCTTCCAGCCTCCAGTCTGTCTTGTCCAGAATGGAGGCTGAGTAAGTGATAATGAGATTTGAGAGTAGGAAAGAATTAATAGGATGTGCTGAAAGTGACCCCTGTAGGCCTGGGAGTGGGTGAGAATTGGTTGGCTATTGCTAAAAGCAACTCATGTCATGACAGAACCTAATGTGGGAGTGGATACAAAAAAGCATGGAAGGACAGAATCGGCTCAAAGGTTATTGAACGCGATGCTGAGTCCTAGAGACGGCAGGGTCCCCCAGCAGAAGATAAGATGCTGTTTTTTGAGGCTTATTAGAACACTTCACTACCTTTAGAAACCTGGAGGCAATCAACGGGTAGCAAGTGACATACCTGATCCAATAATGGTCAGCCTTTCCAGTGCATCCCATCCATCACCATGGTCACCTCCAATCAGACAGCTGTTTTATCAGGAACATGGATAGGAAAAGTTCAGAGGGATATGGGCCAAACCCAGAGAAATGGGACGAGGTCAGTTTAGGAAACCTGGTCAGCGTGGACGAGTTGTGCTGAAGGTTTGTTTCCATACTGTATGACTCCATGACTCGAGCAAACACTGATACGAAGTGCCCATTAAATATCCAATACTTCCCTGAGCCTCTAAGCATTTATCACCCTAATTGTCCCTCAAGTACTCCAGCCCACCTCTTCAGAACGGTTTGCTGTATACATGCTGGTGGATAGTTTTTGGATTGCATATTATGTTGATCCAAATTTTATTCGTGTTTTCTGTCTTTGCCAGGTTTAGTTTTTGCTATGATCCTTGTTTGGAGAATTTGCCAGGCATGCACTATGCACCCTCCACGTATTCATCATTCTCTCTATTTCCTTCATCATGCCAAGCAGTCTTGGATGTGATTCCCCACCTTTCCCTCAAGTTGGAATCTGCTTAGTATGTGCCTGAACTTTCTTTCTTAAAGAACTCGTATTACAGTTTTTGAGGTCAAAACTTGATTCCATTTTCCTGAGCCCAGATATCTTCTTACCCCGTTGAAGTTATCCCTCTTCCTACGTAGATGTTCTACTTTAAATTGTTCCTGATTCTTCTCCATTGCTAAATTAAAATGTATGGTTGATGATCCCTCTTATACAAATGTTCTCCCTCGCTCGGTTGGTGCACCTTATCAGATCCAGCAATAATTCCTTCCTAAATTGAAACAGAAAGTTCTGGAGAAGGCTCAGCAGGTCTGGCAGCATCAACAGAGTCAATCTGGACTCCAAATGTTAATTCTCTTTCTCTCTCTGCAGATGCCATCAGATCTGCTGAACTTTTTCCAGAACTTTCTGTTCTTATTTCAGATCTCCAGCATCCATGGTATTTTTCTTTCATATATAGCTTCGTTCCAGTGGGACAAAAAAATGTATTGATTAAGAAGGCTTTCCTGAAAACACTTAGAAATTCTTCTCTCTACTTGACCTTTACTCTAAAATTATCCCAATCAACAGCTGGGTAATTAAAACATTATCCTAGTGTGGGTGCAGTGATCTGAAACATTTTCTGTGTGCTAACCTCTGATGAATAGAATCTAGATGGCGCACTTAACATAGAAACATAGGAGGTAATAGGAGCAGGGGTAGGCCATTGGCCACTGAGCCTGCTTTACCACTCAATATGATCATGGCTGACCAATGTGCTCAGTACCCAGTCCCATTCTCTCCCAACATCCCTTGATCCCTTTAGCCATTAGAGCTATGTCTGCCTCCTCCATGAGAAAATGTAATGTGTTGGCCTCAACCACTTTCCACAGGCTCCCCATTGTCTAGGTAAAGAAATCCCTCCTTATTTCAATCATAAAGGTTTATCCCTTATCCTTAAACTGATGGCCCCTTGTTCTGGATTCCCCCACAGTCGGGAACATCTTTCCTGCATCTACCCTGTCTAGTCCTGTTAGAATTTTATATGTTTCTCTAAGGTATTCCCCCCGCCGCACTCCCCGCCCCCCCCCTCCCCCCCCTCCCCCACCACCACCCCCATTCTTCTAAATTTCAGTGAATGCAATCCTAACCGATTCATTGTCTGCTCATGTCAGTCCTGCCATCCCAGGAATCAGGCGAAAGTGAGGGCTGCAGATGCTGGAGATTAGAGTCGAGAGTGGGGTGCTGGAAAAGCACAGCCGGTCAGGCAGCGTCATAGGAAGCAGGGGAATCGACGTTTCGGGCAAAAGGTCTTCAGTAGGAAAGGCTGACAAGGGCTTTTGGTCAAAACGTCGATTCTCCTGTTCCTCAGCTGCTGCCTGACCTGCTGTGTTTTTCCAGCACCACGCTCTCGACCCACATCTCAGGAATCAGTCTGGTAAACCTTGGGCACCCTGTAGCTCTAACCATTGCCCCACTACCGGGATGTCTGCTCCATCTCGACACCACTGCAGGAACTGATGTTAGAATGGTGTAGCGATATCCTCCCCACCTGAGTGCATTAGCAACTTCCATGCAGCACTCCAGTTGGTGTTGTTTTGCATTCATTCACACAGCCATTTCCAGGAGGCCGGGTGTCAAATGTATTTCTGTGAGAAACATTCTTTGGGGTGAAATGACTGGAGATGTTTCGTTCCATTTGTAATCAAAGGCTTTGTAGAAGTATTTCTTAACAATGTTATGTTGTGATCATCGGAAAAGGTAAGGATACGTTGTTTAAAATGTTTTATTTCTTTTCTTGTTGCATCTTAAATGCTGCTGGCTGGAGCCAACAAAACAAACCTGTCTGATTAATGTTCTAATGTATGTGTAATCCCATCAAATTAACTGATGTATATGTTCGGTGAGTCTTGCTCCAAAAGTCATTTTCGTTACTCTGGAGAATTTCTGCTGAAGCTGTCTTCTAATTTGTCTTGATACTGTCTATAACCTAACCTGAAGCCATCATTTATCAGTGGTGAGGCTGGCTTCACTTTTCATTGAAGGCAGGCACCAGGCCAAGACTGTTAGATAACCCGGTCCCAAAAGACGCTATGGCAATCCCTTTATTTTGGGTATTTACTTTCTACTTCAGAATAATATTAGGATGCCGGTTACAACAGCAGGGTAGACAAATACAAACAAGATCCCACACATTGTTGCCCACGCAACATGAATCCTGATATTAAGATGCTGCCTAACTAAACACAGGAATGGTTTGAAGATTTCTCCACAAATAGCAGAGGTTATTGCATGGATGATGTAAGTACCATCGAGTCAGGGTGCCAAGTGGCAAACTGCACTTGTCAGCAAGGGGGAAGCATTAACTTAGAGTTTCAAACCTAACCTGCCATCTCTTAACCTGCTGCCTGGCTTGCTGTGTTCTTCCAGCTTCCAGCTACCTTGGATTCCAACATCTGCAGTTTTTTAAAATCTCTTAACATTGGACAAGAGCATGAGGAAACAGTCAGGCACACAGAGTCATGGAACCTTACAATGCTGAAGGATGCCATTCATCCCATTGTGTCTATGTCACCTCTTTGAAAGAGCTATCCAACCTACTGTGCGGAATCAGGCCATTTGGCCCATCGAGTCCACACCAACCTTCCAAAGAGCATCCCACCCCAGCTCTCTAACCCCACATTTCCCATGGCTAATCAACGTAGCCTGCATATTGTGGGCAATTTAGCATTGCCAATCCACCTGACCTGCATATCTTTGGACTGTGGGAGGAAACCGGAGCACCCGGACCAAACCCACACCGACACGGGGAGAATGTGCAAACTCCACATAGACAGTTGCCCGACATTGGAATTGAACGCAGGTCCCTGGTGCTGTGAGGCAGCAGTGCTAACCACTGAGCCATCGTTCCACCCAATATCGAACAACTCCATAACTGTCTCTATTCCAAGGAGAAGCAACCTCAGCTTCTCTCCATAGTACTGGTGTCTCTCGTTCCCAGTATCATTCTAATACACCTCCTCAGCACCAGGTGCAACAATGGTATTACCAACTATGGTAATGCCATTGAATTTCAAGGGGCAATGGTTAGGTTGTCTTGTTTTGGAGATGGTTTGTGTCTGGCAATTATCTGGCATGAATGTCGTTTGCCACTTGTCAACCTATACCTGGATATTGTCCAGCTCTTGGTGCATTTGGACATGGACTGCCTCAGTATCTGAAAAGTCATAAATTATGTTGAACATTGTGGATTCATTGGTGGATTCGTTCCCAGTTCTGTCCAAAGGTCACTGGTGAAACAGCTGAAGATGGATTGGGCCCAGAATATGACCCTGAAGATCTCCTGCAGAAATGTCCTGGAGCTAACCTCTCATAATCGCAATCATCTTTATTGCTGAATCTCCCCACTGTCAACATCCTAGGGGTTACCACTGACTAGAAGCTGAATTAACCATTTAAATACTACAGCTACAAGAGCAGGTCAGAAGCTAGAAATCCTGCAGTGAATCCTTCTGACTCCTCAAACCCTGTCCACCATCCACAAGGCACAAGTAAGGGGTCTGATGGAATACTTCCCACTTGCCTGGACAATTGCAGCTCCAACAACATTCAAGGAGCTTGACAACATCCAGGGCAAAGCTCCTCATTTGATTGTGCCAGATATTACTCTAATTCCCCCGAAACTCTATAGTCTTACTCGGGTTCCTTGCCACGCCAAGTCACAAGCAACCCTGATATCAAGGGCTGTCACTCTCCCCTCACAACTGGAGTTCAGCTGCTTTGAACCAAAATTATAATGAGATCAGGAGTCGAGTGGCCCTTCTGGGACCCAAACTGAGTGTCAGTGATCAGGTTATTACTGAGAAAGTGCTGTTTAATTGCACTCTATCATTTCACAAACAACTGAAAGTAGACCGTTGGGCAGTATTTGGCCAGGTTGGATTTTTTTGTCCTGCTTCTGGCTTCAGGACATACTTGGGCAATTTCCACATTGTCAGGTAGATGGCAGTGTTGTAGCTGTAATGGAACAGCTTGGTTGGGCAGCGGCAGGTTCTGCAGCACAAATCTCAATACCATTGACGGAATGTTGTCAGGGCCCATACTCTTTGCAGTATCCAGTGTCTCCAACTGTGTCTTGGTGCCATAAAGAGTGAATCAAATTGGTCAATGACTGGCATCTGCCATGCTGGGGATCTCTGGAGTATGCGAGATGGATCATCCACTCGACACTTCTGGCTGCAGGTTGTTGTAAATGCTTCAAACTTATCTTTTCCACTGATGTGTTGGACTGCCATATCATTAAGGGTGGGATATTTATAGAAACCCCTCCTCCACCACTCAAGACCGGATGCGGTAGGACTACAAAGCTTAGATCCAATCGATGGATTGTGGGATCACTTCGCTCTATCACCTGTTGCTAATGCTGTTTGGCATAGTCCCATTTGTTAGCCTCACCAGGTTGGCACCTATCCCTCAGGTACTACTCCTGGCATGCCCTCATGCACTTTCCATTGAACCAGGGTTGATTCCCTGGCATGATGGTAATGGTTGAGTGGGGGATATGCTGGTCTATGAGATTGTAGATCATGCTGGAGAACAATTCTGATGCTATTAATGGCCCCCAGCACCTCGTGAGTGCCCAGTCTTGAATTGCTAGATCTGTTCGAAGTCTGTCCCATTCAGCGCAGTGACAGTGCCATACAAGACAGTGGAAGTCATTCTTAATGTGAAGGTGGGACTTTGTCTCTGCGAGGACTCAGTAGTGGTCACTTTTACCGATACTGTCATGGGCAGATGCATCTGCAGCCAGCAGATTATAAAAATGTGGCCAACTATTTTTTCCCTTTCTGTTTTCGGTTCCCTCACCACCGCCTGCAGACCCAATGTTGCAGCTTTGACCTTTAGGACCCAACCAGCTCAATCAGTGGTGCAACAGCTGAGCCTGTTGATGTTGGACATTGAGGACTTTCTGCACCTTTGTCATCCTCAGTGCTTCTTCCGAGTGTTGTTCAACATGGAGAAGCATAGGGTTATCAGCCGAGTGAGAATGGTACATAGTGATCAGCAGGAAGGTTCCTTGGCACACTTGGCCTGATTGCTGTGAGATCCGTCCCGGGGCAACTTCCTCTGACTATATACCACGATGCTCCCAACTCAGTTGGGCTCTCCTTTCTGTGGGCCAGACTTGCTCAGGGATGGTGATGGTGCTATCTGGCATATTGTAAGATATAAATCTGTGAGTCTGACTGTGTCAGGTTGTTGTTTGACTAGGCTGGGAGACAGCTGCCCCAATTTTGGCACTAGCCCCCAGATGTTGGCAGGAGGGCATTGCTGAGTTGATAGGGCTGATGTCATTCCTGGTCACTGCCGGATGATCCGTCCATTTCCATTCTGTAAAGACATTCAATAAATTGATGGGTTTTTGTGACTATGGTTTCATAATCATAATTAGATTTGTTTCTTGTTGTTTAGTGTTGAGTTGAAACCTGGGTCATCAAAAACATTTCCTGAGCTTCTGCATGACTCATCCAACAACAATACCATCACCTCCCCTGTGGCTTAGCCTGCCATTTCCAAAGACCTGTACACGTGAACCCCCAAGATCTTTTTGTGCCTGCAGTCCTTTTAAAATATTGTCGCCTGGTTAATATTGCCACTTCATCCATGAGCCCTCAGTATTGGCTTTCATCTTCCACGTCTCTCCCTGTCGCACAGTCTGTTTACCTGGCAGCTGCTGCTGTTTTCTCCCCATGCACTTCCAAGTATTGTGTCATGGGCAAGCTTTGAAATTGTGCCCTGTAGTCTGCATCATAAATATATATCAGCAAGAGCAATTGTCTTAATTACCCATCCCTGGGATTACACCTGCAAACTTCCCTCCAGTTTGATAAATGACTGTTCACCACTGCTGTCTGCTTTCTGTCATGGAGCCAATGTTATATGCATGCTACCACTGCTCTTTTAATCCCAAGGGCTTCAATTTTTTTTTGCATCTATTATGAGGCCCTTTATCGAGTGCCTTTTAAACATCCATATATTCATCGTCATCCTCACTGTCGTCATCCGGCGCCATTATTTAAGGATATACCTGGATCAATTTTTGTCTGACACAATACAACACCTATGAGTGCTATCCACCATTTACAAACTCATGGTTAAATCACGCAATTAATTTTATCTTAGATTATGACATCTGCTAATTTCCCCTGCAGCAATGCTAGGCCTGTATCAACCCGGTTTATGGTTTATGCCTTTTTTTTTGTTAAAGAGCATTGTAATGTTTGCATCTCAGCAGCCCTCTGGCTCAGCCTCCGTAACCAAGGTGGGACTGAAAGATTGCAGTGCAGTGTGCATTACAACTTACTTCAATCTATCAGTCACAAGTCAAGTTGCATCATGGCTGGGGGCCATTTTCTCAGCATTGGCTTGGTGTCCTTTGCATGCATATGCAAAGAGGTTAATGCTTGTGTGGGACAAACTCACCAGCGGGAACCAGATGGGCCAAATGGCCTGTTTCTGTGCTGTGTAGTCAATGTAATTCTGTGTAAGTAAGAATGGATGTAATTCACTGGGTGTTTAAAAGTACAAATGATGAATTTATTCTGGGATAAAACACAATAACTTTCACTCTATCATAACAGGATGACCAGGATGAGTTTACCAGATCCTTGGGTCATTTTCCAGCCAGCAGCACATTGGATGAAGGAGTAAAGCCTTTTACTTGCTCAAAAAGAAGGAACAACGTAAAGTGTTTTTGTCAAAAGAAATCATAGCTATGTTTAAAATATTTTGTTCCATTCTGTTTGCTTGAATGCTTAAGTTGTGTCAAGTTAATGAAAATAATTACCTGTGTGCTAATATCTCAATGTTTGCGTCCAGGAAATGCACAATATCATAGAATTATAGAATCCCTACAGTATGGAAGCAGGCCATTCAGCCCATCGGGTTTACACCAACTGTCTGAACAGCATCCCAGCTTGAGCCTGTCCCCTACCCTATCCTGTAACCTTGGATTTCCCATGGCTAGTCCACCGAGCCTGATCAAGCCTGGACACCATGGGCAATTTAGAATGGCCAATCCACCTACCCTGCACATTTTTGGATATAAGCTCCAGTGTTTCACTGAGCAGTTTATTCTTGCTCCAGTAAGTCAGACCTAGTTTCCTAGATTTATCCTAGCATCCCTGCATTGAATTGTAGGGCTGAATGGCCTCCTTCTGTGCCTTATGATTCTACAGATAGGGAGAAAATAGGAATAAGGAGCTTTCCATGAATTGTTTTTGTGTACCTTAAGATTTTATTTAATGGCTTATTTTTATATTAACATCTTCAAACTTGTTTTCAAGGTGCAAGCAAATGAATAGGATAAATATACCAAACCATAAACAGGGCAGCAAGTCTCCCCAGTATCATATTTAACACGAAGAAGTATAATATGGAATATAGCTGGATGTAACAATGATTCCCCTTTCATATTTGACTTATTGAGAATTTGAGGCATTTGGATGAGTATATGAATAGGAAGGGTTTGGAGGGATATGGGCCGGGTGCTGGCAGGTGGGACTAGATTGGGTTGGGATATCTGGTCAGCATGGACGGGTTGGACCGAAGGGTCTGTTTCCATGGAAAAAAGTGAGGACTGCAGATGCTGGAGATCAGAACTGAAAAATGTGTTGCTGGAAAAGCGCAGCAGGTCAGGCAGCATCCAAGGAGCAGGAGAATCGACGTTTCGGGCATAAGCCCTTCTTCAGGAATGAGGAAGGCGTGCCAAGCAGGCTAAGATAAAAGGTAGGGAGGAGGGACTTGGGGGAGGGGCGTTGGGAATACGATAGGTGGAGGGAGAGTAAGGTGAGGGTGATAGGCCGGAGAGGGGGTGGGGGCGGAGAGGTCGGGAAGAAGATTGCAGGTCAAGAAGGCGGTGCTGAGTTCGAGGGTTGGGACTGAGATAAGGTGGGGGAGGGGAAATGAGGAAGCTGGAGAAATCTGCATTCATCCCTTGTGGTTGGAGGGTTCCTACCTCCTCTACATTGGGGAGACAGGCCGCCTACTTGCGGAACGTTTCAGAGAACACCTCTGGGACACCCGCACCAACCAACCCAACCGCCCCGTGGCTCAACACTTTAACTCCCCCTCCCACTCCGCCAAGGACATGCAGGTCCTTGGCCTCCTCCATTGCTAGACCATGGCAACACAACACCTGGAGGAAGAGCGCCTCATCTTCTGCCTAGGAACCCTCCAACCACAAGGGATGAATGCAGATTTCTCCAGCTTCCTCATTTCCCCTCCCCCCACCTTATCTCAGTCCCAACCCTCGGACTCAGCACCGCCTTCTTGACCTGCAATCTTCTTCCTGACCTCTCCGCCCTCACCCCCCCCCCCCCCCACCCCCACCCCCGGCCTATCACCCTCACCTTAACCTCCTTCCACCTATCGCATTCCCAACGCCCCTCCCCCAAGTCCCTCCTCCCTACCTTTTATCTTAGCCTGCTTGGCACACCCTCCTCATTCCTGAAGAAGGGCTTATACCTGAAATGTCGATTCTCCTGCTCCTTGGATGCTGCCTGACCTGCTGCGCTTTTCCAGCAATACATTTTTCAGGTCTGTTTCCATGCTGTACATCTCTATGACTCTATGACTCTAAAACTCTGTTTTAAATGTACCCTTTTCTTGCTGGGCTGAGCAATGAACATGGGGAAGATTTCCTGTCTGCACTGGATGTAATTAAATTGGAGATATGCACTTTTATAAATGGGTTTGAAATTTTGTGCAGAAAAGGACTTGCCCTTGTTGACCCAATGCAAGGGCTCAACTTCGACCTCTCCACCCATTGGAATGAACCCAATAAAGCAAATAGGAATCATCATGCTGTCCTTCAGAGTGACATTTCCTTACTAAGATCATCTAAACGAGATTGAAGCTTTTCTACACGTTTCCATGTAAGATGCAACAATATATCGAGTTTCAGATACACCTTCAGACTCTGTGATTTGTTTGAACTTTGGATGCTAATGTAAAAGATTGCCATCCAATCAGAGTTAAAAATCACCCAACACCAGGTTATAGTCCAATAGGTTTATTTGGAAGCACTAGCTTTCAGAGTGCTGCTCCTTCATGAGGTGATTGTGGAGTATAAGATCATAAGACACAGAATTTGTAGCAAAAGTTTACAGTGTGATGTAACTGAAATTATATATTGAAAAAAACCTGGATTGTTTGTTAAGGCACCCATCTTTTAGAATGACCATGTCTCACACAGGGCACCTCACACCTTCAATACATTATCTGGGCCGATATGACACCAATTGTTAAAGTTCACTTGAGAATGCAACTTTTAAAAAGGTTCTGGGATTTACATATGAAAGAACTGAAACCAACATGGTATGAGCATCTGTTTGTGTATACATGTGGGTGTATGGGCATGTATTGTGTGTATACATGTGTGTGTGCATGTGTGTGTATGAGTGTGTGTATGTCTACAAGTGTGTATGCATGTGTATGTATGAGCGTGTGTGTGAGTGTACGTGTGTGTATAAATGTGTGTATACAAGTATGTGTCTGTGTATGAGTGTGTGTGGGTATTTACAATAGAGTGTGAATGAGTGTGTGTGTGTGCGTGTGTATACAATTGTGTGCGTGTGTATGTGTGTACACCAGTCACTTGCATAGCACCGGATCTTCTGGTAAACCCTGCTTTTAAATGTTAATTTATGCTGGTTGTACTGTGGAGATAAGTTGACATTTCAAGAGATGCAGATATGTGAGCACTCCGTTTTGCAGAATAATTCCAGCCTATCCAAGGTGGATGGCTGGGTGTGGGAGAGAGTTTGGGGCAGGGCAGATTGGCTTTTGCATTTGCTGTTCAGCTGGGCAATCAAACCTGGCACTGCCACCGATGCCAACATCCCACAAACAAATCAAATGTTTGTGGGCAGTGTCCTCTGTCAATCGAAGAACATTGGGCATCTGCTGTAAGGGAGGTCTAAACCTATATGTATGTTAGAATGTGCTCGAAGGCAGCACAAGAAGCTGCAAACCAGTACATGTCGGCACAAAGAAAGTGTTGAGTTTGTGAGAAAGCTCTTGATCCACCATTCGGTGGCAGGATCATTCTAATATACAAGTTAAAAGTGCTCATTCTAGCTTTCAGCTTCAAAAGAGTTAATTTATGTTTTGAAGTTATTTAAATGAATGCTTTCACGTGTAGCACCAGCCCATTCTGGTCACTGTTTGATAATCTCAATTGCATTCTTTGTGTACTTTACCTTCCAGCCCTGGGAGCCTCAATGTTTCTGCAGCAATTTCCCCTTCGAAATCATTTGCAGTGATTCCTGGGGACAGTCGTTACTAATCTCCACAGACGCTGGAGTGCTATTGTTAGACGGTTAGTCACTGTGTCGTAATGTCATTTGCACATGCATTGCTATTGTCTGTCTCTCTGCATTGTTGGTTCACACAGTTCATATCAATATTTATTGCAGTCAGAATGGAGTACTCACACAGTGAGGATGAAGTGCACAATGTGCATGTACAGCACAATGATGAATAGACTGACTTATTCTCTTTGATGTTGTGACTGTAGACTTTGTGAATGTACCCAACAAGCACATTCCAAATAATGACTAGAGCTTCTTGCAATGTGCACCATTAACATTTGTAGCACAGCATATGTAACTGGGATTTTCACACAGAATGGATGAACAAAATATTTGTGGCTTCTATCTTTGACACTGAATAACATTGTCACTATTGTGAAGCCTAATTCTGTTTGGGAATACACAAGGGAAGCCAGTATGCTTTCACAAGCTGCTTGCACTTGTTTATCATGAGGCCAATTAGTGACTGGTTTTTGTGATGCGCACCTTATAGCGGGCTGACACTACAGTAAACACATTGCTGAAAGGTTCTCGGAGCTTGTACGTGCACATTCACACCTACACATCCATTCACAATCTCACCATCCATTGAAGCGTCGAAAGTTTTCATGGTGGAGAACGAGGTGATTCAGCCCATCATGCTTGCACCCACTGAAAACAACCTTAGCCCCCATTCTCATCTCACTCTCCAATAGTTAGTGCATAGCCTTGTGGATGACAGCACTGAAGGCGCAGATCCACACTCAACCCTCAAACTGAGCAGTGAGTTCCAGATGCCCACCAACCTCTGGGTGAAAAGGGTGTCTTCATGTCTCCACTAATCACTGCATGCTCTAATCTTTCTACTGATCACAAATACTTACACACAGACACATGCCCCCACTCAAATATATGTCCACACAGCCACATACACATGTGTATTCATGTGATCACATGACGAGAGCACGTGCATGTCTGCATCCACATTGAACTCTGTTTTTCATCCATTTTCTCCTTGGTTTTACAAACTTGAAAATGAGTGTGAACCAAGTCATTAATCTTTCCTTAATACATTGGTATTTAACAATAAACCTCTTGTTCTCTCCGACAGAAGATTAGGGAGTTTTCAAATCACCTTTGAACTAAGTAGCTTCAAATCTACTAGAAATAAAGTGGATTGACATTTGATTGAGACTAGTTGTTGGTAATGAAGCCCTGCGTCTGGTGATTGGAGGGTTTGACAGGGTTAAGTGACTATGAGGAAAGGGCTACAATTTGATTGTTTTGCCTCCCTCCTAAGGGGCAGTTCACTTTTACAACAGTGTGAATGGTGAAGGGTGCTGACTATTCTCTGAGCCCACAGAGGTATTGGATATGATCACAGTTGAGGTCCAGCCTGGGTTGTTTCTCTCTGCAGTTAGCTCCAAATACAAGCTTCAGCTATTTTTTCTTTTCTTAAAAAAAAATGCCATTAACGTTGTACTTTTATACCTTTGATTCAACCTGCAAATCCAACCCTGTATTCCTAGTACAGCAGGGAGTTAGGCTGGAGGCTGCTGACATTGCACATTGTGTCAAGTGAGACTTTAACCATCACCTTTAACTCTCCGAGATTGATAAATATTTTGCCCTTGTTTTCTTTCCTTACTGGAAACACTGGCAGCATCTGTGGAAAGAAAAACAGACTTAATGTTTCAAGTCCAATGTGACTCTTCTTTGTAAAATTAAAACTGAAATATCAGCGGCTGCTAGTAATCAGAAATAAAAAACAGAAGTTGCTGGAAAAGCTCAACAGTTCTGGCAGTGTCTGTGGAGAGAAATCAGAGTTAATGTTTAAGGTCCAATGACCCTTCCTTCCAAGGACACAAACGTTTTCATGGTGGAGAACGAGGTGATTCTGTTTTGGACTGTTTTTCTGAAGAAGGCATATTCAATGCAAACATTCTCTCTCCACAGAGGCTGCCAGATTTGCTGAGTGTGCCCAGCACTGTCTGATCCTATTTCCGATTTCCAGCATCCTTGATGTTTTTGGTTGCTATTTTTTTTGGTTTTACCTTAGACTCATTGGGTAAAGGTGAATTTATTTTAATGTGTATTGGACCTGTCTAACTTCAACATTGACTGTTTTGACACTGTTTCTTCATATAGAGGGGCAGAGCCCCCTGCCAGTCTTTGACAGGAGCCTGCCAGTGAAACAGATGGACATCTTGGAAGCTCAGGATCTCCTGCTCACGAGAGCAGACAAAGGTAAACTCCAGAAGGACTGATCAAACTGGTCTGGCCTTTGGCAGAGTGAGAGCACAAATTTTTGTGGCATGTGGACACAGTTATCTCACTTGAGGAGCTAGAGGCTTACTGGTAATGTTGTTGGACTGATAATCCAGAGGCCCAGGTTAATGCTGTTGGAGATGGTCAAAATCCCACTGCGGCCCCTGATGAAATTTCAATTCAACCAATGAACAAACCTGAAATGTAATGCTCACCTCAGAAATATTAGCCATGACAACCATAATTGGTCATTGTAAAGGACTAATGCCTCTCAGAGAAGGAAATCTGCTTCCTAACATGGTCTTGCCTAATAGTGATTCCGAAACCCCATAACTAGTGTGGCTTACTCTTAACTATCCTCTGAAAAGGCCCTAACAAGTCACTGAAGCAGTCCGTGTCCAAATGCATCAAGACCTGGACAATATCCAGGTTTGGGCTGACCAGTGGCAAGTAATATTCACACTATCCAATTGCCAGACAATGGCTATCTACAACAAAAGAGAATCTGACCATCTGAATCTCTCACTATCAACATCCTGGGAGTTACCGTTGACCAGAAACTGAACTGCACTAGCCATATAAATACAATGGCTACACAAGCAGATCAGAAGCTCAGAGTCCTCACCTCCTGACTCCCCAAAGTCTATCCACTATTCTACAAGGCACAGGTCAGGAGTGTGATGGAATGCTCCCTGCTTGCCTGGATGGGTGCAGCTCCAACAACACTCAAGAAGCTTGACATCATCCAGCCCACTTGATTGACACCACATCCACAGACATTCACTCTTTCCACCACTGATGCTCGTGGCAGCAGTGTGTATTAACTACAACATGTCCTGCAGAAATTCATCAAAGGGCCATAGACAGCACCTTCCAATTCACAAATTGTTTTTCAGTCAATCACAGAACACCCATTCATGGGGACAGTCCAGGTTTGGATTATTGTGTCAATTACAAAGAAATAATCTGTAATCTACAAACTGTTTTGAAACAATAAATCTTACCATATATTTGACGTTTATGATATGTATATAGGAATAGCTTTAAAAAATGAGGCAATGATATTAGTTTATAGTTTCAAGCTGCATTTGGAAGAGTTTACAATTCCATTCAATTGTTTCAAAGAGCATCTCTTGCTACTGGTTTTTGAATCCAAGATTCCAAACACAGGAAGCGATAATGTATCCCCCAAGGTCATATTAGTTACAAGAGCTTTAGAAGCGTTATTATGATCTCTGCACGATCATGCCCACAAACTCAAAAGGGTGTTTGTCATGTTTTATAAAGTTAATGTGGCCCTGACGAATGGCAGAGCCTTAGCAGCTTTGAAGTCGGGTAAGTTCGTGTAAACATGTACTTAGGACAAATTGCAGGCCTTATGTGGAACTTCTCAACATTATTCACTTTGTAACTGAGATGCTATCAAGATCGGTCCTGCTGTCTGATTCTTCCTCTGAAAGTGACTGGTGAAAACTGTCAAATGTCCTGGAAGGGTGAAGATTTAAAACTTGCAGAAATGGGAGGGGAGATCAGAAAATTGATCTCCACAACAATGGCTGATTGCATTGCAAACTATAAAGCAACCCTTAGTTTTGGGGGAACACTTGTGGTGTAGTAGTAGTGTCCCTTCCTCTGAGCCAGGAGACCTGAGTTCGCATCCTATCTCCTCCAGAGGAGTGTCATAACATGTCTGAATAGATTAGTTAGAAATATTCAGAGCAACACTTTGATGCCATCAGAATAGGAGCAGGCCATTCACTCCCTCAAGTCTGTCCTACTATCCACCCTTGGAGCAGGTTCACAGCTCCTTGAAAGCAGAGTTGCAGGTAGATAAAATAGTGAAGAAGGTGTTTGATATGCTTTCCTTTATTGGTCAGAGCACTGAGTATAAGAGTTGGGAGATCATATTGTAGCTGTACAGGACATTGGATAGGCCACCTTTGGAATATTGCGTCCAATTCTGGTCTCCCTGCTATAAGTAGGAGCCATAAAACGAGAAAGAGTTCAGAAGAGATTTACGAGGATGTTGCCAGGGTTGGAGGATTTGAGCTATTGGGAGAGACGGAACAGGCTGGGGCTGTTTTCCCTGGAGCGTCGGAGGCTGTGGGATGACCTTATAGAGGTTTATAAAATCATGAGGGGCATGGATAGGATAAATAGACAAGGTCTTTTCCTTGGTGTCGGGGAGTCCAGAACTAGAGGGCATAGGTTTAGGGTGAGAGGGGGAAAGATACAAAAGAGACCTAAGGGGCAACTTTTTCACGCAGAGGATGGTACGTGTATGGAATGAGCTATCAGAGGAAGTGGTGGAGGCTGGTACAATTACAACATTTCAAAGGCATCTGGATGGATATATGAATAGGAAGGTTTTAGAAGGATATGGGCCAAGTGTTGGCAAATGGGACTGGTTTCGGTTGGGATATCTGGTTAGCATGGACAGGTTGGACTGAAGGGTCTGTTTCCATGCTGTACATCTCTATGACTCTATGACTATTACTATGACTAGGTTCCTGACTGATCTGCCCCAAGCCTTAACTCCTCTTTTGTTCCAGCTCCTCATAGCTGTCGGCTCCCTGATGTAACAAAAATCTATCCACCTCCCATTTAAATACTTTCAGCAATCTAACCTCCACAACCTTCTGAGGTAGAGAATTCCAGATATTTATTACCCTCTGAGGGAAGAAATTCCTTTGCTTCTCAGTTTCTCATCAATGTCTCTGTATTCTGTAAATGTGTCCCCTAACTCAGGATTTCCCCCCCCAGTGTAGACACCTTCTCAACATCTACCCCACCAAGTCCCCTCACAATCTTGTACATTTCATTAAGATTACCCCTCATTCTTCTAAGCTGAAATGAATAAAGCCTAAATAAAAACTGAAATAAATGCAGCTACTGTAAATCAGAAACAAAAACAGAAGTTGCTGGAAAAGCTCAGCAGGTCTGACAACATTTCTGAGGAGAAATCAGCATTAATGTTTCAGTCCAGTGTTTCTGTGCTGTACACCTCTATACTCCATGACTCTATAACTTGAGGAAGGGTCACCAGACCCGAAACGTTAACTTTGATTTCTCTTTGAATAAAGGCCTAACCTGTTTAGCCATTGTTAATAATGTTGCCCCTTTCCATCCCATGGATCAGCTTGGTGCATCTCTTTAGAATTGCCTCAAATGCCAGTATACTCTTCCTTAAGAATGGTCTCCAAAACTGCACCCTGTACTCCCAGTCTCACCAAGATCTTGTATATTTGTAATGAGAGTTTCCTGTCTTTTACTCCAATGCCCTGAGAAATAAAGAGCAAAATTTCATTTGCTGCTGTACTGTACCCCTCACCCTTCTCAACGTATCTGCAGCTTTCAAAACCGCTGACTGTCATATCCTCCTGCTGGAAGGTACTGTCCTTGTTTCTTTCCATCCTTACCAACCACGATATAAAGGTTGAAGGATAGAAGGAAGAGGCCACATTGTTTGTCTCGATATTTGCCGTGGGCGGCACGGTGGCACAGTGGTTAGCACTGCTGTCTCACAGCACCAGAGACCCGGGATTCAATTCCCGCCTCAGGCGACTGACTGTGTGGAGTTTGCACATTCTCCCCGTGTCTGCGTGGGTTTCCTCTGGGTGCTCCAGTTTCCTCCCACAGTCCAAAGATGTGCAGGTCAGGTGAATTGGCCATGCTAAATTGCCCGTAGTGTAGGTAAGAGGTAGATGTAGGGGTATGGGTGGGTTGCGCTTCGGCGGGGTGGTGTGGACTTGTTGGGCCAAAGGGCCTGTTTCCACACTGTAAGTAATCTAATCTAATCTAATCTAATTCTCGAATCACCCAGTTCAGGGATGTTATTACACATTTCTGGAACAGCTGAGATTTGATCCCAGACACACAGCACACGCCGGCTGTGTGCTGTTTGTGTCCATCCTTTCACGCTGAACTGGAGTACCGGTGTAAAGCCAAAAACAGGTTGCAGAATCACAGAGTCTCTACAGTACAGATAGAGGCCATTTGGCCCAACAAATTTACACTGACCCTCCAAAAAGCACTTTACCCAGATCCACCCCGTCCCCACATTTACTCTGGCTAATCCACCTAACCTGCGCATCCCCAGACACTATCGGACAATTTACCATGGCCAGTCTGTTGGGACTGCGAAAGGAAACTGGAGTACCCAGAGGAGTCCCACATAGACACTGGGAGAATGTGCAAACTGCACACTGACCGTCACCTGGAGGCTGGAAGCGAATCGGGGTCCCTGGCGCTGTGAGGCAGCAGTGCTAACTATGGAGCCACCTGAAGGTAGCCTGGGTGTGTGAAAATCTCAGCAGTGCCATAAATTCATGAACAGGACCAATGGCTCCGCTGTGCTGTGTCATGCAAATTTATTGAAACAGTCCACCATTTAAAGGGGAGCAGTATTTATGAGAAAGTTCTTGCTAAAAACACAATCCATTTTGAATGATAATGTGTGATGGCGTGTAGCAATATGTGTCACCTCATTGGCCTTTTTCCAAATCTAGGCTTACCCCGTCCTGGACGTCTACAGGATCTGCTGCCAATTGATGCCTGGAAGTCAACATTTTAGGTCCACATCCTGCTGCTACTTGTATTAACCAAATGCCAGGCGAGGGACTCACCCTGGAGGGAATGTGGCATTGCCTAATGGCTTCCAGAATGGCTGCAGATGGCTGGCCCCTTGACTTGAAGCCCTCCCTGGTTTATCAAGGGTCCCAGCATTGGAAAGTCGGGAGCGGGTGGCAGCGTTATGCTGGGAAGGTCTCCCTGCCTCTGACCTTGTGACCCCCAGGGTCACCATGGCCCAGGGTCCAGCCAAAGTCCAGGACCTCAACTGCCTGCTGCCAGCCACTGGAACCACTGTCCTTTAATTGGTCGGCATCACCCAATGGGAGAGACTTCCCAGGTCCATGGCCCACCCAGTACCTGCAGCCCGACTTGTGGTTTCACATTGCCTCACTGTGCCACACTGGGCTTTGCAGTGAAGTTTGCAAAGTCTGCCTTTACTGCTTTGTCTGCCATTGAAGCTGAGTTCAATGTGTTGCTTCGCCCCACAGGGAAAGATGCACGTCTGTTTGTCTTTAGACTGAGCGCAGTCAAGAAAGTTCTGGAGGAGAAGCAACTGGTGAAGAGCAAATCCGATTGCAAGGACAACAAGCTTGAGAAAACTAAGGGTAATTCTCCTTAATATTTGGTTTTATTTGCAGTAGGTTTCTCACATGGAGGCTTAGTGAGATTTTCTATACACTGCTTTTTCTCCCAACAAATGTACCACAGACCAGGAGTAGAGATCCCGCTGCACATTTCATTTCTCATGGGATGTGAGTGCCACAGGCAAACGTAGAATTTATTACCTTTCCGTAATTGCTGATGACAAACTAATATTGCCTTGTTGAACTATTGCAGCAAATTTGATGAATTACACCTAAAGTGTTGTTTGGGAAGGGAGTTTCAGGATTTTGACGCAGTGACACTGAAGGAGCAGCAATATACGTCTGAGTCAGGATGGTGTGTGGCTTGGAGGGGAACTTGCAGATCATGTGATTCTTGCCTCCTGCAGATATTTTATCTCATGCTGCAGTGCACATGTTGTCATCTGTAACAATCAAAACTAGGAAGTGGATATCGTGGTATTAAAGAATCCAACAGATGTTTATTACAGGTAGCTATTGTGCATAATTATTACATTATTCCATTCACAAGCAAATCAGTGTCTGGGCTTGTACTAAGCTATTCTATTACCCAGAGTATCATGATTCAAGTGACCCGAGGTAAGATGGAGTCTGAGAACTTTATACTCTCAGGTCACACGCTGTGATACAGCGATGATATCATTAGTATGGCTCTAAAAGGCACACTGACATATTGAATCTCTTAAATGTACACTAATATAACATGCCTCTTAAAAGTGTAAATGTCATCATAGTCCTACCAGACCTTAGGGATGCTCTCAGAAAGAGAGATGGTAGTGGTTTAACCTGAGAGTCATCCTGTCTCAGGGGAGGAGAGAGGTTGAGGAGGAGTGTCCTTCATGGTAACCCTAGCCAGAGGGAGAGTTAAACCCACACTGTTGGTGTCATTCTGCATCACAACTGAGCTAACTGATCTTCATCTTAAAGGTGCACTGACATTCTGTGCTTCTTAAAGGTAAACTGACATACAAACTGTGAGATATAACACTGTAGTAGGTGATGGTGTTCCCCTTCTCCTGGCTAGTACAGCTTGCAGGTACTTTGGGTAAATGGTAGGCACTGCTGCCACTGTCTGCCCAATGTTGGAGAGAGCTTTTTGCTTCATCTGTGGGATATGAGCGTCGCTAGCTGGCCAACATTTATTGCTCATCCCAAGTTGCCCTTGAGAAGGTGGTGGTGAGCTGCCTTCCTGAACCGCTGCAGTCCACCTGCTTTGGGTTCACCCACAATGCCCTTAGGGAGGGAATTCCAGGATTTTGACCCAGTGACAGTGAAGGAATGGTGATGTATTTCCAAGTCAGGGTGGTGAGTGGCTTGGAGAGGAATATGAAGATGGCAGTGTTCCCATGTATCTACTGCCTTTGTCCTTCTTGATAGAAGTGGTCTTGCATTTGGAAGGTGCTGTCTGAGGATCTTTGGTGAATTTCTTCAGTGCATTTTGTAAATAGTACACACTGCTGGTACTGAGCATTGGTGGTGGAGAGAGTGGATGCATGTGGATTTGATGGCCTATCAAGCGGCTGCTTTGTCCTGGATGGTATCAAGCTTCTTGAGTGTTGTTGGAGCTGCACCCATCCAGGCAAATGGGGAGTATTCCATCACACTCCTGACTTGTGCCTTGGAGATGGACAGGCTTTGGGGTTCAGGAGGTGAATTACTCACCGCAGTATTCCTAGCCTCTGACCTGCTCTTGTAGCCACTGCGTTTATGTAACAAGTCCATTGAGTTCCCGGTCAATAGTAATCTCCAGGGTGTCGATAGTGGGCCATTCAATGGTGGTAACACCATTGCATGACAAGGGGCAGTGGTTACATTGTCTCTTATTGGTGATGATCATAGCCTGGCATTTGTGTGGCATGATTGTTACTTGCTACTTTAAACAAGAATAATTGTTTGGTGAAACTGTTTTACTCCAGTATGTCATAGTGTATGTGGAAGGATCATTAGGAACCTTTGCTCCTTTTCAGAACAAAACAAGAAGATATCCTTTGAGTTCAAGCTTGCTAACCAGCTCTGAGCTTGTGGAAGCTGCACTGTTTGAGATATTAATACAATAATCATATCACATGGGACTTACTCAACAAATGTAGAATTCAAATCACATTTGACATAACAGACCTCTTAAGATGCATTTGCAATATATAGTGGAGGAAGGGCAATTAGGGATGGACAATAAATGCTGGCCTAGTTAACAGTATGAACTGCTGAAGAAAAGATCTGCAGAACACCATTTTAATAGCAGCATCAAACATTTATTTGTACTTTTAAATAGGAGTCAGAAGGTGCTTCTGAACCTGGTTCGGCATTTACTCAAGAGTCCAACAATCATTTCACAGTTTCTATCAGGTCAAAGGTTTTAAAAGGTCAAAGGTTATGGAATTGGCATTCTGTCCCAAACATTAATTGGAAATGAACTTCACTGTTTTTAGTTTAGTTGCTATTTTCTTGTAGAATTTACTGTTGTTGGGCCCTGGGAATGTACAAATAGTTCCAGGCTGTCCTTTGGATTGTACCATTACATTGATTGGGAGGGGAGGGGGGTCTCCAGGAGTGTGCCAATATGGGAGGACTTTTTTTTTCCCCACGTTGAAAACCCTTGGAACCACTCAAAGAATTACAAAAGATTGGACTTTCAAATTTTCATCATTTGAAACGTCCAAAGGGTAGATTGTTTGAAAGCCAGTGTAATTGGCAGGGACCTTGTGGGACAAAGTGCCTTCAGTGTGTGTGATGCTAAAGTGTCCCTGTGTTGCAGCTGACCACTAGTCTTCAGTTCTCTATTGTTCTTCCTCAAAAGGCTGCCATTTATACGCCATTAACACCCACCACGGCACGGAACTGCGGGTCATCGTCGCCATTCGCAACAAGCTGCTCCTCATTACGAAGAAAAACCTCAGCAGGTCCAACAGCTTCCCCAGCCCCCAGACACCTGCAGAGTCACCCGTGGAGGAATTCCAGTACATTAGGGTAAGACTGGGGTCATTGGCTCACCGTCGGGTAATGCCAGCTGGATTCTTGGAGCTTTGCTTGCCATTCTGTATCATGGATGGCCAGAGTGGGGCCTTCATGAACACAGTGCTGCATCTCCCTGAGGACTGAAGTTGATAGAACCCTGTTCAGGTAGCCCACATCTACATTCCTTTGATTAGAAGGAGCTCTAATTGAGAGAATCTGTAGATTAAGGGGTTTTTGACAGGCCCCAATGTTGACGAAGAGCTGGCATCTTATCATGAATCAGGGACAATCTTGCATTTTGCTCATGACGCCCCTGATAGATATACAAAGGAGACTGATAGAAATGTCTGCATAAGTACACCTTGTGGAAATTCAATGGAGGTACACCTTGCCCATGCATAGAGTTGAGGAGATCTACAGCAGAGCAAAAGGTCTGCCAGCCAGCCAGCCATGACCACCTAATAATTGGAATCCCATTTTTCCAGCATTCCACCTGACTCCAAGCCCATTGTTTTATTAGTGATTGAATTGAAGCGATTTTTGAATGGTGCTCTCACCTCGGGCTGGGGGGAGAAGGCAGGTTGGGGTGCTGGTGAGGGTGGGGGTGCAGGGGAGGGTGGGGTGGGGGTGATAGTGGGGGTACAGAAAATGCAGCCAGGGCATTACTGTGGGGCATTGGTGGATGACTGGGGTTGGGGTGATCAGGAGAATTGTCTGCTATTGCCTGCACGCCCCACCCAGGTAGGCAAAAGAGGGTCTACGGGCCTCGCTGGAACACTGGTGATCAGACCTGCTCCTGGGTTGCTTGCCTCAATGGCAACTAAACATCACGACAGGAAACTGAAAGCCAACTGGAAAATACCAACAGGCCTCCAGTTGCAAGTGTGAGTAAGGCCCCAGGGGGTTTAAGGGTGTACCCAGTGTGTGGGGCCACACAACCCTGTGTGTTCATGACCCAGCTCCTCCAATGGCAGGCACCAGCATCCTCAGGTTCCCATCTGGCTCCTCCACAAACCCAACCCAGAAAATCCTTCTCCTTATGTTCTTTCAAGGAAGGCCAATTTTTCCCTGAGGGGCTCGTCTCCTTTTCCTCTTGAACGTGATCATCCTGAAGGATAAAATAACAATAGCTCACTTACCAAAGAGAATGATGACTGTGCCTTTTGGTTTTAAGAGGAAATAAATTAATTCACTTGCATCTGATTGATTTTGATTTCTCCTATAAACCTAAAGGAGTATCTGCTGGACTGAGTGAACAGCAGTCCCAGTACAAGGCACACTCCAGGACGAAGTGACAGAATCAAGTTGTATCACTGAAGGAGTGCTGCATTATTGGAGTTGCCTTCTTTTGTGTAGAACCTTAAACCAGGGCCACATGTGGTTGTTCAAGTGGAAGTAACAGATGCCAACCTGTTGTTTGAACCAACCCTGAATCAATGCTGTCAGAAACAAGAATTAAACTTTAGTCTCAATGCTGCAAGTGGAATTTGGTGCAAATTGACTGCAACATATGATTAAAGTGCTCACACAGTAATCCATCGAACATGTATTAACTGCAGCTTTTCTTACTTTACAACAACAATGACATATACTGAGTACGTCATCGGCTAGAAAGAATTTGAGGCTCCAATGGTTGTGTGAAGATTGCTATTAAATGCAAATCTTCATTTTTATTGGCTGTGAAAAGAAAGATGTGCATTTATATTGCACCTTGCATGACTATAGGAATCCCGAAGCTTTTATAGTCCATGAAACACTTCTGAAGAGTGTTCCTTGTTGTAATGTAGGAGATGTGACAGCCAATTTGTGAATAGCAAGTATCTAAACAGCAATGTGGTACTGACCAGATGATATATGTTCTTACAGTACTGGCTGATGGATATGTACTGGACAGGACTCCAGTGATAACATCCCTGTGCTTTTTTTAAATAGAATCCCTACAGTGTGGAAACAGGCCCTTTGACCCAACAAGTCCACCCCAACTCTCTGCAGAGTAACCCACCCATAACTATTGCCCTATATTTACCCCTGACTAATCACCTAACCTAGGTAGCCCTGAACACTATGGGCGATTTAGCAAGGCCAATTCACCTGACCTGCACATCTTTGGATTGTGGGAGGGAAACCACAGCACCCGGAGGAAACCCACACAGACACGGGGAGAATGTGCAAACTCCAGACAGATAGTCACCTGAGGTTGGGATTGAACCCAGGTCCTTGGCACTGTGAGGCTGCTGTGCTAACCACTGAGCCACCTTTGTAGCCTCTTTCATATCCACCTAAGAGAGCAGATGGGGTCTCAGTTTAAAGGCTTATTAAAATGCATGACATGAAGGCTCTGAAAATACAGCACTTTAGGAAGAGTCTTGGGTTCATGACCTTCTGACTCAGAGTCAAAAAGCACTTTTAAGCCTATTGGAAAAATCATAGGCTAGGATAGCTTAGAAGGTCATTCAGCCACTGAAGTCTGTGTTGGCTCTTTTGAAGAGCCCTGCTTTTTCCCCACATCACTGCGATTTCTTTCTGTGGACATGGAGTTCTTCCTTTCCTTCCTGCTTCCCATGAGGTAATCACCTTGCCGTCTTGGTCTGTTCACAGGAAATATGCTTGTCGGACCCACCCATCGTAATGACCCTGGTGGATGGACCCACTGGAGAAAATGACAACCTCATCTGCGTTGCATACCGCCACCAGTTTGACTTAGTGAACGAGAGCACGGGGGAGTCTTACAGACTGCACCATGTTGATGCGAGCAAGGTGAGCTTACAGCTTGAGGCATGCAACTGGCCAGAGGAGACCCACAACCCCATTATTTAAACTCACGTCCTCTTTATTTAAGTCTACGTCCTTACCAGAGCTCACTCATGCTTGACACAGAGAATCTTCAACCTCCCTAAAACCACATGGGCTGTTGTACAAGCTTAAGGGAAGATTAGATTAGATTCCTCACAGCATGGAAACAGGCCATTCGGCCCAACCAGTCCACACTGACCCTCTGAAGAGTGATCCACCTAGACACATTTCCTGACTAATGCACCTAACACAATGGGCAATTTAGCATGGCCAATTCACCCGGCCTGCACATCTTTGTGAGAGGAAACCCCCGCTGACACTGGAAGAACGTGCAAACTGGAGAACCTGGAGGAAACTCATGCAGACACTGGCAGAACATGAAAACTTCACACAGACAGTACCTGAGGCTGGAATTGAACCTGAGTCCCTGGCACTATGAGGCAGCAGTGCCAATGAAAAGACAGTGAGAACATCTCTAACAGTGCCTTTAAGTATGAAGTGAAGGGAAGGATCAGGAACACTGTTCAAGGGCAGCCTGAAAATCTGAAGCATTACTCAGTTCCCTATGTCTGGTTGCACTTACACATTTGATAAAGATAACATTTCCAATTCAGAAAGGCAGTCCTTTTTTCATAAAGCTGATGAGGATGTTACTGAATTATCTTCTAAGTCTAGCATGATTTTACGTAATGGTGAAATGCATTGCCTGGCTTACAGCCAGTCCACTGCCCAGGAATCACGACAGACTATAGCTTCTGGCTGCCTTTAATTAGATCAAGGTGCAAGTTAAAGTGCATAAGAATGACAGGGATTTATTCTACAGCATGGAATTTACATATCTCCTAATAAGTAAACAGAAAATGTTTTGATTTATATTGAATTGTCAGTGTCTGGTAGCAGAAAAGGATATGTTGACATGCCACCCTTTGTTCTGATGAATAAACAACCTCAGACTATTAAATATAGGGGCGGCATGGGGGCTCAGTGGTTAGCACTGCAGCCTCATATCACCAAGGACCCGTGTTTGATTCCAGCCTCAGGTGACTCTGTGTGGAGTTTGCACATTCTCCCTGTGTCCGTGTGGGTTTCCTTTCATAATCCAAAGATATGCAGGTCAGGTGGATTGACCATGCTAAATTGTCCATAGTGTTAGGTGCATTGGTCCGGGTGGGTTGCTCTTCGGAGGGTCAGTGTGGACTTGTTGGACTGAAGGGCCTGTTTCCACACTGTAGGGAATCTAATCTAATCATTCTTGTTAACAACCAGAACAAACTACCGCAGCTACTGGAAATAAGTACAAGAAGTCCCAGAACAAAAATTAAGGCAGCATCTATGGAGAGACAGAAATGTTTCAGGTCAGACCTTTTAATCTCGTCCCTTTTTGGAAACGAATTCTCCTCTGATTTTATACCTATCATCTTTGGGATACTAATTCAGAGCGAATGGAAAATTTTATATATCCATGGCATCTCCTGGGTGTAATATACCTGAATTAGAGGCAGGATAAAGTTCCTCTATAATGCACCTCAGCTGCCAACCTCTCAGGATGCTTGCTCCTTTTCAATTTCCATATCTTTAGACTTGTCTGAGTCACATAAAAGAGAAAAGAAGACTTACTTTTATCTAGCACTTCTCACAGCCACCAGATATCCTAAAGACTTTACAGCCAATTATGTATGGTTCCATAAAAACAAAATACTATCAATATTGGAGATCAAAAATAAAAACACAGAAAATGCTGGAGAAACTCAGCTGGTCTGGCAACATCTGTGGAGAGAGAGAGAGAGACACACACACACAGAGTTAAGGTTTCTAGTCCAATTTGACTGAAGAAGAGTCATTTAGAATTGAAATGATAATTCTCATGTTTTTCTCTCCAGAGATGCTGCCAGACCAGCTGACTTTCTCCAGCACTTTCTGTTTTTATGAAGTATCGTCATTATCTTAATATAGGAAAGTAGGCAGCTAATTTGTTTTTTCGTAAACTCCCACAAACACCAACATGATCATCATCCTATAACATGTTTTTGTGAGGTCAATAGAGGAATAAGTTTAGTCCAGGACATTAGTGAACAATCTACATCTCCACTTTGAAACAACATCTGGGATCTTTGGCTTTGTCTGGGAGTGGTGCTCAGTTTAACACCTCATCCTAAAGCCAGTACCTCTGGCAGTCAGGTACTCCCTCAGTATTGCACTGGAGTGTCAGCCTTGATTTTTATGCTTAAACCCTGGAGTGGGAATTGATTCCCAGACCTCCTGATTCAGGGATAAGTGTGTGACAAATCGAGCCAGGTTTGGCACACCTTAAGCCGCCTGCCATCACTGAAGGCATTAGAGAGGAAAATCAAATGAATCATTACATTGTCAAAGTGCATTCACTGTTCCCCACAATCAACAAAAGTTAAAAGCAGCTCATTGGGGTCTCCATGTTACAATCAGTAGTCAGCTGGGAGTTGCAACTTATTGTGATGACATTATACACTGTGAGATTCACTGATAAGGTGTTGAGGGGCATGCTGTTTGATGAGTTACCGGATATTGTTACGCTTCAAGTCCAGAGCATTGAACACCATTTCTATCTTTATTTCTCTGTGTAATTTTCTCACAGTGTTCATTATTGCAATGTTGCCAGCTGAGTTAATGCCTCACAGGAGGCAGAAATATTAGAAAACACCCAAAATAGATCGGACTTTGTCCGAGTGACTCATCCCAGTAAGTGTGCGTTTGTCATTAAAAAGAACACCTTTCTCCCACCACCTCAAAATGCAAAGCTGCCTCGAGCCACATTAGACAATATTGGCAAACCAGTGAACATCTGAGTGATTTGTGAAATTCAGAACCATCTGTGAGACAGTTAATAGCAGCAACATCACTGCATGGGGCAGGTTTTGTGGCTGCACCTTCCTCCTATTATCTTCACAGTGACAGCATTCCCATTGGAATCGCCAGCCTCAGAGCACTCGCAGGAGGTTTACTTTTAACTGTAATCGCCAGATTTGTTTAGGTAAATGGAACAGAGACATGTACACTTTGAAACCTTCATTCAAGTGGTTCCACAGAGATTTGAGCAGCCGCAATTCCATTCATCAAGCCGCATGTGAAACAGCACCTGGATTCTCGCTGATTCTGGCCATGTTCACCTCATCCACTTCCTGCTGCTAATTGTGCGACTTATCATCCTTACACCTTTACTACTGCAGTAATTGCTCCCTGTGTTGTAACCATGGCACGCAGTCATGAATGCCCTACAGACGCGCCTTCAAAACTTGTATCATATCAAATAGCGACAATTTCCTGTTCCGCACCAAGCAGTGACAAAGTCATTATGAAAAGTTCTGACCCCTGTGGTGTTCCAGTTGATTCTTGTAACCACAGCAACAAAGTTTTTTTCCCCAATTGGATGCTACAAAAATTGCTCGTTGCTTTTATTCGCTGTGTCTCTGAAAGTTCACACAATATAATCTTCACTTTAGTTCAATAATATTTAATTCAGTTTTCTTTTTATACCGTTTGATTACTCTTATTATTGAAATCTATTTTAATCTCCATGGCAAGAGTCTGGAACAGTCCAAATCTATTTATTCCTGGAAATTAACCTGTTCAAAATTTCTCTTCATCTGTTATGATCAATCTGAGTTTAACACAACCTCCAGGGCAGATATTGTCAAAGCCTCAGGCATTCCGCATGTACTGTTCTTCGTTAGACCAAACTGATTCAGTATTTTCAGCTCTGTATGATTCGCGATAATATTTTCAGTTAGAATAATGGCTGAAATACTGGGAAAGAAAGGAAAAGGCAGGGGTCTGGAGCAGTGGTCATTGCTGGTGAACACACTTGCCTCTTTACCTTATTATTTTGCCATATAGCAGGGTGGAAAGGGTAGGCAGTTGATTTTGCATAACTGTAGGAAGCATACCTGCCTACACTCTATGGTGGCTTTCTTACAACACACTCCCACATCACTCTCTCAGTCCCAAATCAACACAACCATAGATTTACTATTATTGAGGAAACCTAGCATCTTCAAAAAGCCTGATATGACCATATCACTGTGTAGTCATTCACTCAGAGAAAAGAGTGAATAGTCAAGGTCTTGTTCCCAAGGTAGGGGAGTCCAAAACTAGAGGGCATAGATTTAAAATGAGAGGGGAACGATTTAAAAGGGACAACTTTTTCACGTAGAGGGTGGTGGGTGTGTAGAATTAGCTGCCAGAGGAAATGGTGGATGCTGCCTCAGTTACAATGTTTAAGAGACATCTGGATGTGTATATAAATAGGAAGGGTTTAGCGTGATATGGGCCAAGTGCTGGCAAATTGGACTAGAGTAGTGTAGGGTATCTGGTCGGCATGAATGAGTTGGACCAAAGGGTCTGTTTCCATCCTGTACATCTCTGACTGTATGATTGAACAAGCTGGGGCTTCCTTCTGTCATGGTTTGATAGGTGCCTTTAGACCTTTGAAAGGGTTTCATTGGGTAGCTAAGAGGAAATGTTTTTAACGTCACCAACATATCCAATAGGGGATTCCGGAGAACATCTTTATCTGGAGAGGGGTGAGTCACAGAGGTCTACATCACAGGAAGAGGCCCATCAGCCCATCAAATCTGTGCCAGTCAAAAGCAAGACCCTAACAATTGAGAATGCACTACCAGCTACCAGATGCATTAGCTCAGGTGAATAGTGGCCTTGCCTTCAAGGGAAACAGAGATAAACACATGAGAGAAACAGGGATGGAAGAATATGGTGATAGAATTGGAAGAAGAGGAGTGGGAGGAGGAGATGGTGAAGGATTAGCATGGGTTAACTGGGGCAAAAGACCCAGTTTGTGTTGTATGTGGAATATAATAGTGTGGAATGATAGGACTCTCAGTTGAGAGCTATACAGGGAAATGATTCCAAATCTTGTGGCCGGGAGAAATTGAGCTTTCAACTGATTCTGCCCTTGCTGACAATAGCAGAAATACTGGCCCTTCCAAAATCCACCAGGGCTCCTTAGACTGCATCTTTCAAACCCACAATCATGGTCATCTAGAAGGACAAAGGCTTTCTTTCACCGTCACCGGTCAAAATCCAGCAATTACCTCCCTGCAATCTACCTCCCTGCTGTTGATAGATCCACTGCATTGTGGACCTATCTACAGCACACGGTCTGCAGCGATTCAAGAAGGCAGCTTACCCACACCCTCTTGGGATGGAAATAAATGCTAGCCCAGCCAGCGACAATCACATCCAATGAATGAATTGTAAAACAGACGAGGTGATAATTCTCTCCCCCTCTCTTTATCCATGCTCCCCTCATAGCCTATGGCCACATTACTGCTGTATTCAGAAAAAGGTAGTTATACACACAAGCTGATGTACTTTCACCATTACTGCTGAGCTAGTGGTTCCTGTTAAATCTGCTGCTCCTCTCATGTTTTCCAGCTGCTTGTTTTATAGAGCACTATTGATTCAGCAACAGTGTGAGCAGCAAGATTGGAGTCTGTCAGTAATGCAGCATTAGCTGTAAGTGAGGTTAGCAGATACTACCATATATCCAAGAGTCCCTCTTTGCGATAATACTGGACATTCCCACATACTAAATATAATTGGGATTATTTCAGTGGCAAGTGGGGATCTGCTGCTCTACACAGTAAGTGATTATGTTGCATAGATTGGAAAATGTACACATTATGAAAAATAATATGACTGTGTCCCTTTTTAACTTTTTTTTTCAGTATCCTGGATCACTGGGATGCACAGAGAACATTTCTGATTGATAAAGATGGGAGGTTGTAACCTTGTTTAGACCTGTGTCTGTCTCACAATGATATAGCTCTGAAATGTCAAACAGATTAAATGTGACTGCAGGGAAGTGCCACTCATGGGGTTTTATTAGTCTCTATTATCAGTGGAATTTCCAGTTAGGTTAATGCCAAGAGTAGCCTTTGATAAACTGTACTGAACTTATCCTTATTAAGACTTTGTTTCAAACATTAAGACTGTCCATTCTGCTGGTTGCCACTGTGAATTACCCATACCCATTACCATTGCAGGTTAATTTTGTTACAGCTATTGATGTGTATGAAGACGGTGAAGCAGGACTGTTACTCTGTTATAACTGTGAGTTTAAACCTTTCTTCTGTTTTCTTATCAATAATTTAATGACTAGAAGGATGTAGCATTACTGAGAAGCAAAGCAGACACTACATACACAATGTTTCAATGTGTATATTTCATTGTCCTGCCTTTCACGTAATTGGATGTGACAATGTTAACACATTGAAACAATATTTCAACCTGTCTGGAGATGATATTACACACCTCTGGAGCAGGTGGGACTTGAACCTGGGGTTTCACCACAAGACTCCTGAAACAATATTTGGTGGATGCTTTGAATCAGCCTGATCAGAAGTGTTATGACATACTTCTGGAGGGGTTGGGACTTGAACGCAGACCTCCTGACCACTGGGCCACAAGAGCCTTCTGAAACAACATTTAAATAACACAACGACCTTAGCACCTGCTCCACCTTTCAATGACTGGAAAAGAAGAGCTCTTCAGTCCGTGGTTATCAAGTTGCCTACTTGCATCCACTGTAGTGTAGACTCTGTGCTTTGAGACTATAGTTTCAGATAGCATTCCAACTTCCAGGAGGTCTCTATGATGTAGGGAGTCATCTCACCAGCAATTCCGACAACCTGAGCTGGCCACTCTACCTTGTAAAACCAGAGTACCATTGGCAGGGATCTGGTACAATGAGCCTTCTGTGCAATGGACTTACACGTGTTAGAGCTGTTTGTATTTGCTGCACTGTCGGACATGCTAAATGTGTGCGTCCCTCTAGCATGCTCCTCCTTCCTGTCAATGTTCCAGTTAATGTTAAGCTGATACAGTATTGTTCTGTTGTGTTGCAGATGTATGTTACTACAAAAAGGTGTGTCCCTTTAATGGTGGCTCTCCGCTGCTTCAGCCTTCAGCTTCTGATTTCCATTTCAGCTGGAACCAAGTCCCTAATGATATTGGTATGACACCATCTCATTGCAGGCTGACTTCAGACCGATTAAAAATAACCTCTGTGGGTTGTCTAAAGATTATAATGCTGCCTTTGGCTACGCAACCTATTGTGAGTAATTGAATGAAATATGAAAGACCTGAAGGGAGTTGATTTGATGGTAGAGCTCTTTTAATATGAGTAATATTAACAGGAACATGTTTGGAGAAAACAAATACAGAATACTTGGAGACACTGTAGCCAAGTGTGTGGGAAGTGGAGAGATGCTGTGTTAACTGTATAAGGTCTTTTAAAATGTCCCCTTTCTAAAACAAGATATGAAGCATCATTACTTTTGATGGTAGACTTTCAATTCCAGTTTTGATTAAATCCATTAAATATTTGATTAATAATTACAACAGCTTTGTCCCCCTCTGATGCAGCCTAATCTCAATACAATGACAAGCATCAGCAAGGACAAAATATATGGAGGCTCTCAATGGAAGTGTAGCCCAGTCTTCAATGTTGCCCATCCTCTTTAGCTTTGCAGGAGGAACTGTTCCTGACGAAATTCCCAGAGATTACCCTGATGCCAATGGCAAGCAGCCAGGCCCAAACACCATATCAGTCAAGTGAGGATTTGATCTCAGTCCCTTATTTCCAAATTTCACTGAGATAGAGAGATAAATTGGTACCGGGCTAAATCTAACCAGCAAGCTGTGGGCCTGAGTTCACTGTTTAGAGTGAGACTTGAAACAAAGAAAATCCCTTTTGCTGTGGATCTTAAATCAATCGAACACTGAGGTGGGTGTAGCGCTAATTTTCTCTTGCATATTGGCATGTCAAGCTACAGGAACATGACAGGAATTTCTGTATATGTTGCGGTAATACTTCTGTTCATCTTCTTTGCTTCAGTCTGTGTCTTTCCTTATATCTTGGCCTTCACGACTGATTCTATTGAGATTCGACTGGTGGTGAATGGGAACCTTGTTCACACGGCCGTAATGCTTGATCTCCATCTCACAGCGTCACAGGTATGACTCTTGAGCGCAGGTTATCTATTTACCTATTCGTATTCTGACAAGTGGTGGGTCTTCCTGAGAGAGAGAAGACACTGAAACTGTGCCTGGCTAATTAAGGAATGGAGTGATTTGGAAGCTGTAACATGATATTCAAAATATTTAATTGTAAAAGGATGGGAGGATTCATTTAAAAGGTAGATTCCAATGCAGACTAATAAGAATGTATTCAAAGGTGTGAGAGCCAAGTATAGAATCCCTACAGCACGGAAGCAACTCATTCTAACCCTCCTAAGAACATCCCACACACTCCCTGTAACCTTACATTTCCCATGGCCAATCCACCTAAACTACACATCTTTGGATTGTGGGAGTAAACCAGAGCAAATTCATGCAGACACAGGGAGAATGTGTAAACTCCACACAGACAGTCACCCGAGGCTGGAATCGAACCCAGGTCCCTGGTAGCTGTGAGGTAGCCGGGCTAACCACTAAGCTATCGTGCCACAAACCATGTTGGTGGCTTCTTGAGTATCATGGTATGGCTTATTGGAGCATGCTCTGTATGTCTTATTACTGTGTGAGAAGGATGAATCTTTTGTGCTAATCATATTTAGGAGCTGGGGCTGGTAAATATTTGTCCACATGTGCCCAGTGTGAAGCCCATGGACCACGTGCAAATACAGAATGGAATTTTCTTACAGCAAAAGAACATGCTTTGTTACAATCACACATGAGTACCTTTCATATACAAGTGTGAATAATTCTAACTTGGAAACTTTACTTAAAACAGTACTCCGTGTTGAGAGTGCACTCACACCCAGGAAGCAGCCAGCTTATGCTAACAGTGGATTCCATGTCGGAGCAGAACCTCGTTCTGACAATACGGGGTAGATTCTAATCCATTGGTGAACACGCCACTGGCTGTCACATCTGGTTCCCTCAGAACAAAAGAAAATAATACCGTTCTTGGGAGACGATGAATTGCTTTTTCTCTTTCTTATTCCAGTCAGATATTTACTTTACGTCTGCTGCTGCATCAATGAATGCAGCATCCAGCGGCAGCTCAAAGGAGACCAGCTCACACAGTTCTCCACAAACTCCGACGGGGCAGGAGTTACCCATACTGCCCTCATCTCCAGGTGAAGGTAAGCTGCTGCAGGTCCTGGTCTGTAGAAACCCCCTAAGGTGCGAGGATGATCAAATTCCCAAAGTGTTAGAATAAAATATGGATTTGTGTTTCTTTTCAAAATAATAAGCATCTCAAGATGTTTGACAGAGGGAAGTGTGGATCATGAGCAGCAGTGCACGAACGAGGAGAGAAAGAGAATGGAGGGCATCAGTGAGAAACTAGCAGGAATCCCCTGAAGCTTCATGTCCTCCCTTCCAGGGCTCTGCAAATTGTTCCCTTTCAAGTATATTTTTCAAATTATCTCTGGAAAGTGCTTTCTACACTTCAGTGTTTTTGGATAGAGTCCACTTTGCCCATGACTTGATAAAAGATATAGCAAATAGAACCAGGAGCGTTCTATACCAGCCCACTCTCTGTTCAATACGGAGTTATCATTGGCTTCACTTCCTGCCCATTCCCCGGACCCCATGTTTCAGTGAGACCAAACGTCTGTCCTATCCTTAAATGTGTAATGATAACACAGCTGTAAATCTTTGCAGATGGAGAATTCCAAATACTCACAATCCTTGGAGTGAAGAAATTCCTTCTCATCTAAGTTCCAGTCTTTATCCTGAGACTGTGCCCCGTATTCTAGATACCCCAAATCAGGAAACAACATCTCCTTGTCAAACCCTTCCGGAACTTTTGTGTTTCAATGAGATCACCTCTCATTCTTCTAAACGTAGGCCAACTTGCTCTGTCTTTCCTCATAGGACAACTTTCTCATCCCAGGCTCAAATTTTGTGAACCTTTGCTGCCTGACATTAACACAACTCTCTCCTTCCTTGACATGAGATCAAAATTCCACACAGTTTTCCTTTCTATTGGTCTCACCATGTCCATGTATAATCACAAGTTAGCTTTGTTTTTGTACTTCAATTCCCTTGAAATAAAGGCCAACATGCCTTTCTTTTTCGAAATTACTTGCTGAAGCTACATTTTGTGAACTTTGTACGAGTACAGGGCAACCCCCCATACCTGTGGGTCCACTTACTGTGGTTTCAGTTCCCTGTGGTTTCCCATGGCCCCAACATATATAAGGGAATGCTCCAGAACCAGTGACCAGGAGGCTGCCGGGAAGGTACATCTCCCATTTAAGTGAATGAATCCGCTCCTATCCGTAGCTTCAGGCTTCTGCGGGAGGTCTTGGAACGTACCCCCATGGGCTCCAGGGGCTCCTGTACCCTCAAGTCTCTCTGAGCATCAACACTTAGAAGTCTCACACCATTTCAAAAATATTCTGTTTTCCCATTCTTCCAAAGCAAATGACCTCACTTTTCCACATTATATTCCACATGCTACCGTTTTACCCACTCACCTTAGTCTGTTTCTGTCTCTGCAGCTTCTACCCAGCTTGTATTCACATCCAGCTTTTTATTATCAGTAAATGTAAACACTTTACTCTCCCTCTTTGTCTGTGTCACCAATATAACCTGTGACTCGCTGAGGTCCCAGCACTGATCCTTGCTGCACTCCACTAGTCACAGCCTGCCAACTTGAAAATGCTCCCACTCTCAGTTTCCAGACTGTAAATCTCCTCAGATTCTATGAGCCTTTATTTTGTGTATTAGCCTTCTGCGTAGCCCAATCAAATGCTTTTTGGAATTCAAAATAGACTACATCTGCTTGTTCCCTTTGTCTATTTAACTAGTTACATCTTCACATACTCTGATAACATTATTGATAGTATTCCCTATCATTAATCCCTGATTCAAAACCTAACAACACAAAGATGGCCAGTTCTGTTACAAGAATGAGCTGCCAGAGGAAGTGGTGGAGGCTGGTACAATTGCAACATTTGAAAGGATGGGTATATGAATAGGAAGGGTTTGGAGGGATATGGGCCGGGTGCTGGCAGGTGGGACTAGATTAGGTTGGGATATCTGGTCGGCATGGACGGGTTGGACTGAAGGGTCTGTTTCCATGCTGTACATCTCTATGATTCTATGACTTAAGCAGAAGATGGCGAGGAACAAGCTGGAGCAATTTTTCCTCCAAAACTGTAGTTTATTCATAAAAATGTTGAAATCACTTTCATAATGCATTAAATTAGATGTTACTGAAAGTGCAATACAATTCAAGTCCTTTTCCTCAGAGTCTTTGGTACTCTGAGCTGCCTCAGGACAAAGTCAATCACGTGTAATTTTTACAATATGCATGTCGTGACAAAGATACGTGTGTGAGGGGTTTACCATCCTCCTGATACTGTGACAGTTGAATATTAAATAGCAGCCGTGTCCCATTGAGCTGCCCCAAGTTTTAGTGCATCCATCAATGTGCAGTCCTGGACCTTGGGATGCACCAAGCTTCTACTTCTCTGTTTAGACTAACAGATTTCAGACAGGTCATAGTTGAGGGAATGCTGCTGCTTGGGCTAATGATCGAGGAGAGACAGAAAAAACTGCAGGTGCTGGAATCCAAAGTAGACAAACAGGAGGCTGAAAGAGCACAGCCAGCCAGGCAGCATCAGGAGGTAGAGAAGTCAAGGGTTACACCCAAAACGTTGACTTCACCCCCCTCCCCCCCCCCCCCCCCCCCCCCCGATACTGTCTGGCTTGCTGTGTTCTTCCAGCCTCCTTTTGTCTACTAATGATCGAGGAGCTGATTTCAGCACATTATTGTCTGCATTCTTCCTCTTTTTACTATTTTAGGAAACCATTGAGCAGTTTTACAGTGGTTAGCACTGCTGCCTCACAGCGCCAGAGACCCAGGTTCAATACCCGCCTCAGGCAACTGTCTGTGTGGAGTTTGCACATTCTCCCCGTGTGTGCGTGGGTTTCCTCCGGGTGCTCCAGTTTCCTCCCACAATCCAAAAATGTGCAGATTAGGTGAATTGGCCATGCTAAATTGCCCATAGTGTTAGGTTAAGGGGTAAATGTAGGGGATTGGGTCTGGGTGGGTTCTTCAGAGGGTCGGTGTGGACCTGTTGGGCCGAAGGGCCTGTTTCCACACTGTAAGTAATCTAATCTAATCTAAGTAATACGTGCAGTTGAGGAGGTTATGGGGAGAAAGCCCGGACAGAAAACTGAGTTGGAGAATCAGCCATGTTCATATTGAATGATGGAGCAGCCTCTGAGGGCTGAATGGCCTACTCCTGCTCCTACTTTCTATGTTTCTCTGTTAAGGGGCCTCGGAGCGCAGGTTCATAGCTCCTTAAAAGTGGAGTCGCAGGTAGATAGGATAGTGAAGAAGGCGTTTGGTATGCTTTCCTTTATTGGTCAGAGCATTGAGTATAGAAGTTGGGAGGTCATGTTGCAGCTGTACAGGACACTGGTTAGGCCACTGTTGGAATATTGCGTGCAATTCTGATCTTCCTATCGGAAGGATGTTGTGAAACTTGAAAGGGCTCAGAAAAGATTTCCAAGTATGTTGCCAGGGTTGGAGGATTTGAGCTATAGGAAGAGGCTGAGGCTGTTTTCCCTGGAGTGTCTGAGGCTGAGGGGTGACCTTATAGAGTTTTATAAAATCATGAGGGGCATGGATAGGGTAAATAGACAAGGTGTTTTCTCTGGGTTGGGCAAGTCCAGAACTAGGTTTAGGGTGAGAGGGGAAAGATATAAAAGAGACCTAAGGGGCAACTCTTTCACGCAAAGGGTGGTGCGTGTATGGAATGAGCTGTCAGAGGAAGTGGTGGAGGCTGGTACAGTTATATTTAAAAGACATCTGGATGGGTATATGAATAGGAAGGGTTTAGAGGGATATGGGCCAAATGGGACTAGATTAATAAAGGATATCTGGTCGGCATGGACGAATTGGATTGAAGAGTCTGTTTATGTGCTGTACATCTCTATAACTCTATGTTTAATTGTTTCCTGATTTTGTTCTGCTAAATTCCAGTTAGACTGCAAAGATAGATTCCCAACCTGCAACAAGCTGTGATTTATCTTTGGATACACAGCATTTTTTTCTGGTACCAAGCAGTAAATGTGAGGGCTGGATCTAGCCATCTTGCAGCAACCAAGAATGTGTAAGATCACTCGCACTCTCAACGTTAAAGGGCTGTGTAACCTCCTGAGGACAAGTTTTGCCTGTCTTGAGAGACCAGCAGGAATTCATTGTTGTTTTAATAGCATCAAAAGGCTTTGTGATATCGTTCCTAATGTACCACAATAACCTTAGTTTTCATCTCTCATTAATGTTGGTGTAGGTGTTAGTGCGAGGATAATGTGGGAAATCCATTAAGTGGCAAACAAAAGGAAGGATCCCTTTGTGGGATATTAGTCTGTTTTGTTTATCACTTCAACATAATTCAGCAGATGTGGTTTACCTTTAAACCATCAGAGAGAGGAAAGCTCAGCTTAACTAACGGAGGTCCGGAGAAGATTCACGGAGCTGATATTAGGATTGGAAGGACTGTTTGATGAGGAGCTGGAGAAGATTGGCCCCAATGCATTGGAATGTAGAGGAGCAAGACGGGACCATATTCAAACATAAAAAATTCTTAGGGTACTCCTGTTGAGAGGTTGTTTCTCCTTGTAGGAGTCCAGGACTCAAGGGCATAATCTCAGAGTAAGGGATGCCATGTTTAAAATACAATTTCTTCTCTCAAAGACTTGTGAATCTTTATCACAGAGGGCTGTCAAAGTTGCGTTGTTCACTATATTCAAGGCTGAGACAGATTTTTAATCAGTAAGGGATTGAAGGGTTATGGGGAAAAGACAAGGAAGTAGAGTTGAGGATCATTAAATCAGCCATAATGCATTGAATGGCAGAGCAGTCTCAATGGGCTGAATGGCCTACTATTGCTGCTGTGTCTTATGGTGTAAAGGAGAGGAGTCCGCTGCAGTCTGTCCCAGCATCACTGGTTGAGTGTTAGAGTTTAGGGGGTGATGGAGGACTTACATTTGGTGACAATGTAAGTGGAATAATATTGACTACATATTTGACTCCTTTCTTGGTGTCTGTGGACTCAAATTAAGAACTGAATTTTACTGGCACAGATAGTGGCAAATGAAGTGGGTGAGGGTGCTGGTGAGAGAGAGGTGGCACTCCATCAGTTTCCTCCCCATGGGGACGTTTCTTTCTTCTTTGGGGATGTGAGATGCCAGGTATTTAGTGCCCATCTCTGACTGCCCCTTGAGAAGGTTGTGCTGAGCCCCCTCCTTGAATTGCTGTCATCCTTGGCAGGTTAGGACACAATGCCATTGGAGAGGGAATTCCAGGATTTTGACTCAGTGAGGTAGAAGGAACGGCAATATGTTTCCAAGTCAGGATGGTGTGTGGTTTGGATGGGAACTTGCAAGTGATGGTATTCCCATGTATCTGCTGCCTTTGTCTTTATGACTGAGATGGGAGGAGTTGTCCATAGGTCCAAACTTTAAACAAAAACGTATAAATTCCAAGTCCCAAAATGGCCAATCATTTGCTTTCTTGAGATTAGTTTTCAAATGAAAAGGTCCATTGGCCCTTTCTTAAATTAAAAGCAAAATACCAGAGGGTGACTGTGGTGGGTTTGGAAGGTGCTGTGTAAGGAGCCTTGGTGAATTTCTGCAGTGCATCTTGTAGACAGTACACACTAATGCTACTCAGCATTGGTGGTGATGTATTTAGAATTGGGTTGCTTTGGCTTGGATGATGTCAAGCTTCTTGAGTGTTGTTGGGGCTGCATCCATCCACGCAAGTGGGGAGTGTTCTGTCAGACTCCTGGCTTTTGCCTTGTAGATGGTGGACAGGATTTGGCTGGGAATCAGGAGATTTGCTGTAGGATTCCTATTCTCTGACCTGCTGTTGAAACCACAGTTCAGTTTCTAATGAATGGTAATTGATTTGATATTGATAGATGGGGATTGAGTGATAGTTATGTCCAAGGGGAGATTACCATTGCCTGGTACTTATGTATATCAATTTTACTTTCTATTTATCAGCCGAGGGTTGAGGGGCAATGGAAGTTGGCAGTATATTTGCTTAATGAGGGGCCCTATTATAGGCCTTTTGGTGAGGTTGCCTGGATTGTACTCTCCTGTGGCAGTCGGCGAAACATTGGAATATGAGACCCCATGTCCCACAGATGGAGTAAGGGGCAGGAATGGATGCTTTTACCTTGGAATCTTAGGCCATCCTCGCCCCCATCCACCCTGAATTTTTATTTGAATTCAGCCCTTAGTGGGAGTCTCCATCTTGAGACTATCCCCCCTGAAGTGCCCTCCCCTCCCAGTGGGAATGCTGAAACCTCAGAGCTACTGGCCTGCTGATTGGAGCAACTGCATGGGATCCAGTCCTCTGATTGGAGCAACAGCATGGGATGTAGCCTTCTAATTAGAGCTGCAGGATGGTTTCCCTCCTTCTGATTGGAGCAGACGCATGGGATCTCGCCCTCTGATTGGAGCAGCTGCACAATCCTCACCTGACCAGTGAGCTTGGAGATAGCCAATTATTAAGCTGCCTGCAGTAAAAGACCTGAACAAACACGGAACTAACTAAGGATGCTGGAAATCAGAAATAAAAGCAAATTGCTGGAAAAATTCAGCAAGTTTGGCAGCATTAACTTTTAAAATACATGAATAGAGTGTGCAGAACTGTTCAAAGGAAGGGTCACTCGACCCGAAATGTTAATTTGTTTTCGTAAAATAGCTGAATATGGCCTATATTAACTGACTTGAGGCTGCCTGCTCACCAAGTTGAAATCTGGCCCTGAATTTGCAGAAGCCAAGCACCTCCATCACTGCCTGTTCCCATTCCTTCTGTCTCTGCATTTTTCCTTTACCCCCATTCCGATCATTAGATTAGATTCCCTACAGTATGAAAACAGGCCCTTCAGCCCAACCAGTCCACACTGACCCTCCGAAGAGTAACCCACCCAGACCCATTTCCCTCTGACTAATGCACCTAATGCTATGGTCAAGTTAGCCTGGCCAATTCACCTGACCCACACATCTTTGTGACTCTGGGAGGAAACCCACGCAGACACAGAGAGAATGTGCCAACTCCACACAGACAGTCACCTGAGGCTGGAATCGAACCGGGGACCCTGGTGCTATGAGGTAGCAGTGCTAACCACTGAGCCACCGTGCCACCTCTAATTTACACGGTACTCTGCTGGAAGGTGCTCTCCATCCTCTCTCAACTTGAACCACTCTTGAAGTAGCAGTCAGGTGAAGACTGAGGGAGCCTCCAAAGGGTATTCACTCCTGCACAAGCCATCCTGTAGCTGTGACCTTGCTCTGTGTTTGCTCCGTGTCCCTCAGTGAAGCTGAGATCAGGAGCTTGGTGTGAGGCAGAGTGGCCACAGAGCACTTAGCAACTGCTTCCCAGCAGTCAGCACCACACTGTTGGGAGATGAAACTCTTCCAGAAGAATATCTTACAAGACTTTGCAAGATTTGACATTACGTTATCATTAAGTTGATTTGGCGTTCATTTGGAATTCAGACAGGCAACAATTTGGGAAGAAATGAAAGGGCAGAGATGAGATTGCAATCTAATTAGATAGTGCAGACTAAGTATTTCTGAGATTAAATGCAAATCATTTCAGCTTTCTATCCCTGTATTTCCACATGATGTGGACTGCTGAAGAGGACCCTTTCATAATTCCGATGTGATTGAATTCTAGGCTCTGCCTTTTTGCAAATCAGTTTAGTGTGTGTTTTGTTTTTCAATTTTAATCAAGCTAAAAACTGTTGGGAGGCCAATGATGGGAACATTGATACTATAAAGTGCGATGTGCATGGGCCAATTTTAATAAAAGGGGAAATATTTAACATCTAAATTGAAATTTGTTGTGCTGTCAAAGGAGATACTAACAGAAAATGAATAGAGGGTTCTGGTAAGCAACAACAATAAGGTGACTACAGAGACTAATCCATTGGACTTGGTAGCAGCTTGATTCAAGGTGAGATTGAGACCATTAGCAGGATGTGTTTTAACACAGTCTAATTGAGGAGGTTGTAGTTATTATCCACCAGACATCCATAGACCCCGACGTTCTCTCCAAGTGAAATTATTTGAGTCACGTCATTGAATGAGAGAGTGACAAAGGCAGTGCAAACTAAGCTGGACAACATCAATTTATCAGGAGGAAACTCTGGTTTAACTCCCTTGATGATTGGCTGAAACAGCTCAGGCACATGAAACAAAACGAAAACCTTGCCCAGCTCTCAACACCATATTGTTCAGAGGCTTTACTGCATACACCAATTTCTTTGGCATAGTATGGGCATTTGGCTTGTGCATAAGGGTGAGTGATATCAACTGCTTTTTGCAGATACTGAACTCTACTCCTGAAGTAGGCTAATTTTCCTTTAAAACACCCAAATCTAGAGTGAGCTATAGTTCATTTGGTAATGCTTTTGTTTCCACATTACAAAAAATTCAGGTTCAAGTCCAACTCTTGATGGGAGAGTGGGTGAGAATGGGGGATGGGAGAGTGGGTGATAATGGGGGATGGGAGAGTGGGTGAGGAAGGGAGAATGGGAGAGTGGATAAAAATGTGGGATGGAGAGTGGGTGAGAATGGGGGATGGAGAGTGGTGGGAATGGGCGAACAGGTGAGAATCAGGAAGGGAGAGTGGGTTAGAATGGGAGAGTGAGTGAGAATGGGAGAGTGGATGAGAATGGGAGAGTGAGTGAGAGTGGGACAGTAGGTGAGAATGGGAGAACAGGTGAGAATGGGGGACAGAGAGTGGGTGAGAATGGGGAATGGAAGAGTGGGTGAGAAAGAGATTGGTGGGAATGGGGGACAGAGAGTGGGTAAGAATGGGGAATGGAAGAGTGGGTGAGAATGGGGAATGGGTGAGAATGAGGGACGGAGAGTGGGTGAGAATGGGGGATAGAAGAGTGGGTGAGAATGGGGAATGGGTGAGAATGAGGAACGGAGAGTGGGTGAGAATGAGGGACGGAGAGTGGGTGAGAATGGGGGATGGAAGAGTGCGTGAGAATGGGAGAATAGGTGAGAATGAGGAAGGGAGAGTGGCTGAGAATGGTAGATGGAGAGTGGCTGAGAATGGGAGAGTGAGTGAGAATGGGGGTGGGAGAGTGGGTGAGATTGGGAGATGGAGAGTGGATGAGAATGGGAGAGTGGGTGAGAATGGGAGAGTGGGTCAGAATGGGAGAACAGATGAGAATGGGGAAGGGAAGTGGCCGAGAATAGGAGATGTGAATGTGGGTGAGAGTGGGGGAGTGGGTGAGAGTGGGGGAGTGGGTGAGAGTGGGGGAGTGGGTGAGAGTGGGGGAGTGAGTGAGAATGGGGGAGTGGGTGAGAATGGGGGAGTGGGTGAGAGTGGGGGAGTGGGTGAGAATAGGGGAGTGGGTGTGAGTGGGGGAGTGGGTGAGAGTAGGAGATGTGAACATGGGTGAGAATGGATGTGGGTGAGAATGGGAGATGAGAAAATGTTGGGAATGGGAGAGTGGGTGTGGATGGACATGATTGTGAATTGGGTTTATAAACCAATGGTCAAATTGTATTTTAAATCAGTAGAAAATAGATGTATCTGAAGTATTTGTAATTTTGAGTACAAGTCACTGCTCCATGAAGGAGGTCGGGTGTAAAATAGCACCATCCTGTGGTCATGTGACCGTGGATGTGTATCAGCAAACTGGAGGGAACCAATTTTAGCTTGGGTATCAGAAGTGTGTGTGTGTGTGTCTGTGTGTCTGTGTGTGTGTGTGTGTTCCAGTGTTTCCGTCGTGCAAGGATATGGCTGGTGCCCAGAGCAGATGAGCTGCAGGCTGAAAGGGAAATAAAATGAAACCAGCAAAGAACAGAAAGTAAAACAGGGACGGTGTTTTCGGTCTGGAATGATTGAACTCGGCCTGCAGTTCAAAAGGCAGCAAAATACCTCATTGAAAGCCTGAGGTGCTCACATTGAGCTTTACTGGAACAGTACAGCAGACCAAGGACAGAGAGGTCAGTGTGAGATTTAAAATGACAGGCCCCTGGAAGCACTGGGCTACACTTGCAGACAGTAGAGAGGTGTTCCATACAACAGGCAGGTTTGCTGCCCCAAGTGTGGAGGGGATTACATTGTAGCAGCAAATACCATGAACAAGATTGGAATAAATACATGTAAATGGCTGCTTCAGCTGGAAGGGGGTATTTGAGGCCTTGGATGGTGAGGAGCAAAATCCAGGGTGGGGGCTGTGGGATGGGAGAGAGGACATCAGTAACAGGGTCTCAGGGCTCTTGGGGAGCTGGTGGCTGTCCTAGGTTTGGGTAGGGCAGGGGGCCGGGGTAGGGGCAGCATTAGAACCCTGTGATTTCCATCCCTGACCCTGCTGAAGAGAGAGGGGATTCAGAAATGGGTTAAAGATACATTAAATCTCATCCTTCTCTACCTCCTATGACTTCCTACCTCCACTCTGCCATCTGATACCTTGATGCTACTACATTGAGGGAATGGGACTGACGTGTTGTTGGACTTTAAGCTTGTCCATTTTGTACCTTGGGCTGAGGTTTGGTGAGGGAACAGTGTTTGCGGGGACAAGATGGTTTTCCTTATTTTGAAGTTGCAGGTTGGTGTTACTGGGCACAATCGCAGCCATGATCACCTCTCCACATTCAACACTAAGCTAACGGAACAACTAAAACTCCTGACACACCCTTCGGATGGACTGTCCACCTCCCCTTGATGAGAATAGTGGCTGAGACTTTATTTTCTCTTTATTCCTTCATTGGCCAGGCCAAGCCATCCCTGAACTGAGTTACCTGATCGGCCGTTTCTGTGGGCAGTTATGAGCCAACCACATTGTTGAGAGTCTGGAGTCTCCTGTGAGACAGAGCAGGTCCATGCTGTATGTGCTGCAGAGTCACCAGCTAATATGGAGTGTTTCCATTAAAACAAACCAGTGACGGCGCAGTCAGCCCCTCTCTGTAACACAGAGACCTATGAAGCTCAAGTCTAAGTATCCTCTTTGGGGATGGCCCCAGCCCCCAGAGCATGGAGGAAAAACATCCAGGTGAGTTTTTTTTAATAACACTCGAAGATAGCTTCCTGACAACATCACTGATACTAGCTTTCCTCACTAGCTTTAAACTCTACCTATTGTTTGTGATAGGATTTGAACACAGATTGTTCATTCTAGTCTCCTCAGTAGCTTCACCACCACAACATCATCTCCCCAAGAATAGGCAGCCAGCATAAGGCACTAATAACCGAAGAAGTATTTTAAATGTCGACACATTGAGACAAAGGTTTGTACAAGTCTTCATGACTGTGAAAGCATTTAGTTCCTGGCAGTAACCATTCACGAATAAGTTTTGTTCACTGTGGAGTAACCTAATGAAGAGTCTCTGGGCTTCAGCCTTTTATTTAAATTAAGGTGCTTAGTAATAGCACTGTGCTTGCACAAGAACTGCTGACTCTTAATTTTATTAAAGAGTCTGGACATCTTGCATTCCATTTAATGATTAAAATGCCTCGATTGTTCAGCTTTGTCTGGAATATGCATTCTCCCCAGGCCCCGGCTTCACAATGCCGTACCTTTGTCCACAGTGAATCGTTCTGACGTTATAGTCAGTTTATGCGTGACTTGCAAAATTGGCCACCATAACAAGTACAGGAAAGAGAAGAGGGGGTTTGGGGGATTTCTAAAACCTTGTTTTCCACACGTGTTACTTTGGGCAGCTGCATGTTGATTTCCTATTGCATTCCATGTGTTATGGACCAGACCAGACCCCCTCAAACCACCATAAGAAAGTAGCTCTGAGCCTAACTTTCCCCATTGTTTTAGCAGCTGTAAGGGGAATCCTCCAGGAGCACCGCAGCTGGTCAAACCACTGAGCTTTAAACAAAACAATTTATTTATATGCAAACAAAAGAAAACTGAATTTAAAATAACACAACTATTTAAAAATCTAATCGACACAAAAGCACAACTTAATAAAGAGCTGTTCCGATTTCCTGCAACATCCCATAACACCCCCTTGGCAAAAACAGGTCAAAGACAGGTTCTTACAGGAGAGAGATTACAGAGAGAGAGAGAGAGAGAGAGAGAGAGCCAGAAAACCCCTGTTGATGCAGAGAGCCCTTCTTCCCAGCTGCTTGTTTTGACTATCAGCTTCAAACAGACAGCTTTCTAACACCAAACCAGGCAAACCCTGAACTGGGAGAACTGGCCACTCCCCTCTCATTGTACAAATGTTTAAAAAATAACTTAAAAGCCTTCTCGAGTAGATATTTCCAGAATTATTGGAACCTCTGCCTTTACAACCCCCCTCAAAAAAAAGGCCAAGGACAATATAGCCTTATTAAAGGGGCACTTTGTCACACATGAAGCTCACTAAACTGCAATAGTTCTAACCTTCATCATTCTGACAACTCCCTTACACTGTGATCACTGAAACAAGGGAAAGCTCATAATAAGCAAATGGTAATGTACTGGGTTTCTATCTAATATATCCAACATGCCAAGGGATTGGATTCCGCTGGGAAACTTGGGAACATTTTGTTGCAATATCATAGAAACTGGATTCACTGCAAACCATTTCTGTGTCCACCAGGTTATAATTTAAAATTTTTCTCACTTAACAATGGCAGCGATGTTATGTGACTATCACATTTCTGTGAAGCACCAGTAAACAATACTAGGAGTAATCGTGACAATTAAATATTCATTGGTGCCATCAGGAAATACCATCTAGAATTTGCCAGCTGTAAAGACAAGTCAGTGTTCAAGAGGTTAAGGTTGAAAGACTGATTCACATTTCCTGAGCAATGTTGGTCCTGTCAGAGGCCAGTGCACTCTCTAGCAGCCCAAACAAGAATCAGAGACGTAGTAACCAATAGGTCGATGTGATCAGGCCTGAAAAAAAACTCATCCTGCTCTGTTTCTGCAGTAGAAAATGTTTCTTTCATTCCACGCTCAGAAGGCCAGGCAGCATCAATGAAGTCGAGTGAGTCACGCCAATATTCTGATGATCTAGAGTTGTGGTGTTGGACTCTGTGGAAAACCCAACAAAGCTGACTCCAAATGAAGTGCCTCAGAAATGGATGGGCAATAGCTCCAGGCCTGGAACCCTTCCAAAACGTCAGAGGATTTGGAGGATGCTCACTCACTTAAACTTAGTAATTACCCTGGAAACGTTAAGGGTTTAACAAGCTTACCTAACTCCTGGGTAACTGTTAAACCAAGCCCTGGACTCACCATTGGCCCCCATTGCTACAGACCCTAACACCCCTATTCCCCCAGGTGTGACATAGCCGTCTGATCAGAAACCAAATCCCCTCAACTCAACAACATGCTCTCCGCCCAGCACACTGGATCCAAAGTGAGCCCCCACCACCACTCTCCCCCTCCCCCCCTTCCCCCAATGCAATCCAACCTCTCCTACAGGGTCTGAACCCCACCCCACCTCTACCTGAAATGATATTTCCTCCCCCCCCACCAATCTGAAACTCCCACTCCTCCATCTACCATTCCCAGTGCCAGACCCTTGTTTACTCACCCCCACCCTCTCCCATCTTTCAAAGCTGAAAGGATCCCAGTCTGATCCTAGACTGCCCTCAGTCTTGACACTCTGACCTACCCTAAACATTCATTCGTTGACACCCTTGCACAACCTCACCTGCCTTGCACCCTATACCTCTTAACCTGCCCTCCCTCAATAGCCTTCAGAGTGCCCACTGGGCATCTTAACTGCAGAATGCAGCTCTGAGTGCTGTGAAAGGGGACATGGTTTTCACCCTCCTCACTGGGCAGAAATGTGTCCTGACCAAGTGCCAGTAACTCACTGAAATGCTAACCCAGGGGCTTCTCAGGTACCCTATCCAGAGAGACCCTGAAACCACTGCAGCCACTGGAAGAGAGTTGGAGACAGCCAGTGGAGAACTAGGATGGAGAACAGCAATGAACATCCGTACAAATATACAAGGTCGAGGCAGGAATAGTCTATTCGGCCCATTACACCTGCTCCATTGTACAACACCCTGATCTGATTCTGGTCTCAACTCTACTTTCCTGTCATCCAGAGACCCAGGCAATGTCCAGGGGATCTGGGTTCAAATCCTGCCACGGTAGACAGTGCAATTTCAGTCCAATAAAATCCTGGAATAAAGAGTCCAACAATGACCATGAATCTATTGTAGACATCTGTTCACTAATGTCCTTTCAGGAAGGAAACTGTCATCCTTACCTGGTCTGGCCTACATGTGACTCCAGACCTACAGCAATGTGATCGACTCTTTCCTGCCTCCTGGGCAATTAGGGATGGGCAATAAGTGCTGTCCGAGCGCATAACACCTCATCCCATGAATTAATTTTTAAAAATTGTGGAGGTCCTAAACTCTGGAATTCTATCGCGAAACCTTTTTGCCTCTCCACTTCTCTCTCGACCTTTCTCAACAATGGTTTGGAAATGCCGGTATTGGACTGGGGTATACAAAGGTAAAAATCACATTAGATTAGATTACTTACAGTGTGGAAACAGGCCCTTTGGCCCAACAAGTCCACACCGACCCGCAACCCACCCAGACCCATTCTCCTACATTTACCCCTTCACCTAACACTACGGGCAATTTAGCATGGCCAATTCACCTAACCTGCACATTTTTGGATTGTGGGAGGAAACCCATGTAGACACGGGGAGAATGTGCAAACTCCACACAGTCACTCGCCTGAGTCGGGAATTGAACCCTGGTCTCTGGTGCTGTGAGGCAGCAGTGCTAACCACTGTGCCACCATGCTGCCCATTTTACTAGTTTATAATTCAACAGGTTTATTTGGAAGCATTAGCTTTCAGAGTGCTGTTCTTTCAACCACCTGATGAAAGAGCAGCACTCCAAAAGCTATTGCTTCCAAATAAACCTGTTGGACCGTAACCTGGTGTTGTGTGATATTTAACTTTCTCAACAATCCACCACTTTGGACAACATGTTGGTCACCTGCTGTAATGTCACTGCTGGCCTGGTAGCAATCTTTCTGTGAAGCTGGCCAGGACACTTTATTGTACTAATGATACTACGTCAATGTTGATTAGTGTTGTATAATAAAGCGTGTACATTCCTTTCTTTAATCTTTTATCAAAATAAGTTACCTACTGTGACTCTGTCTTCTGAACAGCATTCAGAGATCAGCTTTCGTCATAAATGGAACTCTACAAGAAATGTAAACTGATTACAAAACGATCGACCTGTTACTTTGGCCGTCTGCAATACCTGATCTGAATGTCACTGAACAGAGGAAACATTGTGATCACATATTAGAAAAGATTAAAACATGACTCAAAGTGAAGGCAGAAATTCAATCTGTAAAACAGTTTGAGCGTTCTTGTTGTGATTTATTATAATCATCATCTACTTGATTGAATTGCTGTCTTTTAACTCCTTGCCAGCCACCTAGTATGCTGTATACAATCCAGGAGTACTGCGGCTCTCCAGTAAGAGTTCTGTTGAATCTTTTTTGATCACATAAACTATATTTACATATGAGGGCTTTGACTGTGCAGAGCCCATTGACTGCCAAAGGGCCTGTATTGCGCTGTAATGTTCTAAGTTAAGGAATGGGCAGATATCAGGCTTTTGATTACTTCTTTGGGGCCTGAAAGAGCATTTTGCTCCCCCAGTACGCCTCAAAAGCCATTTCAAGATGCATCTTGACACATTTTCCTGAGCAGAAAAACAGGGAGGGCCATGAGGAAGACTTTTACTGCACACAACTGTCAGTAATTTGGAACTCGTTATCTTTAAAGGTGGTGGAAGCAGAGACAATGAGTTATGTCAAAAGCAAATTGGACTTAAGGGAAATAAACTGGCAACATTTACTGGGGAAATGGGACTGATTGGATTGCCTTACAGACAGACAACAACGACTCAATGGGCTTAATGGCTTCCTTCAATGCAATACAGAGGAACCTCAATTATCTGCCATTCAATGAACCGAATTTCGGATTATCTCAACAAGACCACAGGGTCCTGATGCTTGGCTAACTATGTTATCCAGCATTCAATTATCCAGCATTCAATTAACCGAACAAAATCCTCCCCGCCTAGTCTTTTGGATAATCGAGGTTCCTCTGTACGGAGTCTGAGCATGTGACTGGATAGACTCAAGCCCCACCTCTATCAGATGTACTGTGCTCTGTAAGATTCTGGTCTGGGAGTCACAGATTGCCTCAAAAAAGAGGGATTGGTTATAAAGTCATTTTTAAAATATGTTCCGGGTTACATATGATATGCCAAAAAGACTGGAAAGACTTGCAACCCACAGCAGATAAGAACATTGGCCTGGTCGCAGATTGGACAAGTGCATGAATGAAGCAAATCCCCAAGGGAAGAGGTATCAGTCTCATTTATTCTCATCTTCTTCAGCTAACCAGAGTGTTAGGCCAGAGACAGCACTTCATCACCTCAAGAAATCTCATTTTTCTGAAGATATTATTCCTCTTGAAGTCCCTTCATACATCTTATTTCTGGTAGACATGCCCCCATGGTTAATTCATGGATCCATTAGCAAGGGACAGATATTTAAGGTACACACAACCTCTCGCTTCCTAAGTCCAGTGCCACAGCTCTCCACCTTGTTATCAACATTGTAAAGGAGTGAAACTCTTAAAGACATATGAAGTTGCAGAGATTTCCTACAATTGTATTCCCTGGGAATCTCCGTATATTCAAGCTCAGCATTCCAGACAGTCATGGCTGAACAATTTCCAGTAAGTTTCAAGTGTGTCCCAATTTTTTCTTTGAATTCACTCACGGGATGTGGGTGTTGCTAGCTGGTCGGCATTTATTATCCATCCTCAATTCCCCTTGAGGAATGGTGGTGAGCTGCCTTCTCGAAATGCTGCAGTCCACGTGCCCTTAGGAAGGAAATCCCAGGATTTTGACCCAGCGACAATGAGGAAACAGTGATGTATTTGCAAGTCAAGATGGTACATGGCTTGGAGAGGAACTTGAAGGTGGCAGTGTTCCCATGTATCTTCTGCCCTCGTCCTTCTAGATGGAAGTGGTCTTGGGTTTGGGAGGTGCTGTCTGAGGATCTTTGGAGAATTTCTGCAGTGCATCCTGTAGATAGTACACACTGCTGCTACTGAGCGTCGGTGGTGAAGGGAGTGGATGCTTGCGGATGCTATGCCAATCAAGTGATTGCTCTGTCCTGGATGGTGTCTGGCATCTTGCGTATTGTTGGGGGCTGCATCCATCCAGGCAAGTGGGGAGTATTCTATCACACTCCAGACTTGTGCCTTGTAGATGATGGACCAGCTTTGAGGAGTCGAGGTGACTTACTCATCACAGTATTTCTAGCCTCTGACCTGCTCTTGTCGCCACTGTGTTTATATGGTAAGTACACTTGGGTTTCTGGTTAATGGTAACCCCAAGGATGTTGATAGTAGGGATTAAGTGATGGTAACACCATTGAATGTGAAAGAGCGGTGGTTAGATTGTCTCTTATTGAAGATGGCCTGGCATTTATGTGGTGCATATGTTACTTGCCACTTGTCAGCCCAAGCCTGGATATTGTCCTGATCTTGTTACATTTGAACATGGATTGCTTCAGTATCTGAGGAGTAGAGGGGAATCCAAGTCTGAGAAGCAATTTGAATGGCTAAAGCTGAGGATTGAGGGAAAAGAAAAGCATTGAGGATGAGGTCAAAGGGTTGCAAAGCCATTCCTCCATCAGAGGCCCGGGCATGCCCTTTCCGAGACATACTAACTGCAGTGTGGGGCAGGTTGCCACCTTCTGGTGATATGATGCCTCACATTTGTGTGTGGTTCGCCCTGGCAGGCACCAACTTGGCATAAAGCCTGGGCTCGTGCCAGGAGGATTTTTGAACTATTGTTAGGCCAGAGAAGAAGGAAGACATTTTTTTTAACCCTGGACCCAACTGCATTATATTTGACCTGGGAATAATTGACCACAACAGTAAATATTTAAAACAGAAAACCTATTCATTTCTCTTACAGTATGTCTGCAGTAGTGAGTAGAGTTGATTGTCTCTTGATTATGTCTCTTGATTATGTTGCTTGATTAAACCTAAAAATATAAGCCAAAAGTGTTAATTTATCCTGGAGCAGTGTTTTGTTGAGGAATAAGACTGTGCTATTTTCTGGATCTGTACATTGAAAGAAGCAAAAATGGCCTTTAATAGAGTGATATGCCCTTCTTGTTGGATGTGGGAGTTTAGGGAGTTGAGGATTATATCTGCAATAAATGCCGTTGGCTGTGAATCCCATCAAATTGAATGGGTTGGTTGGAGAGACAGTTAGAGGCAATGAGGAATTGACAAGAGCAAGGGATTGTGATGGATGGCAGTTACAGGAAGGAAGAAAAGTCACAGATACAGTCACATAAAGGGGTTAACTCCAGGAAAGGTAAGAGAGGTAGGCTGGTAGTACAGGAGTCTTCCGTGGCTATCCCCATTTCAAACGAGTATGCTGTTTTGGAAAATGTAGGGGGTGATGTATTCTCAGGAGAATGTAGCACGAACAGCCAAGTTTCTGGTATCAAGACTGGCTCTAATGCAATGAGAGGTACATTGGGTTCCAAGAGATCGATTGTGTTAGGGGACTCTCTAGTCTGAGGCACAGACAGACATTTCTGTGGCCAGCAGCGAAAAATCAGAATGGTGTGTTGCCTGCCTGGTGCCAGGATCAAGGATGTCTCAGAGAGGGTGCAGAATGTTCTCAAGGGGAAGAGGGCCCAGCAGGAGGTCATTGTACACATTGGAACTAATGACATAGGAAGGGAAAGGGCTAAGATTCTGCAGGGTAAATGTAAAGAGTTAGGATGGAATTTAAAAAGGAGGTCTTCGAGAGTAGTAATATCTGGATTACTCCTGGTGCTATGAGCTAGTGAGGGCAGGAATAGGAGGATAGAGCAGATGAATGCATGGCTGAGGAGCTGGTGTATGGGAGAAGGATTCACCTTTTTGGATCACTGGAATCTCTTCTGGGGTAGAAGTGACGTGTACAAGAAGGATGGATTGCATCTGAATTGGAAGGGGACTAATATATTGGCAGGGAGATTTCAAGAGCTGCTCAGGAGGATTTAAACTAGTAAGGTGGGGGGGGGGATCGGGGGGTGGGGTGGGGGGGGGGGGCGGTGGGACCCAGGGAAATAGTGAGGAAAGAGATCAATCTGAGACTGCTACAGTTGAGAACAGAAGCAAGTCAAACAGTCAGGGCAGGCAGGGACAAAGCAGAGAACAAGGTAAGACGGATAAACTGCATTTATTTCAATGCAAGAGGCCCACAGGGAAGGCAGATGAACTCAGGGCGTGGTTAGGAACATGGGACTGGGATATCATAGCAATGACAGAAACATGGCTCAGGGATGGGCAGGACTAGCAGCTTAATGTTCCAGGATACAGATGCTACAGGAAGGACAGAAAGGGAGGCAAGAGAGGAAGGGGAGTGGCATTTTTTGATAAGGGATAGCATTACAGCTGTGCTGAGGGAGGATATTCCTGGAAATACATCCAGGGAAGTTATTTGGGTGGAACTGAGAAATAAGAAAGGGATGATCACCTTATTGGGATTGTGTCTAATAGTCAGCAGGAAATTGAGAAACAAATTTATCAGAGATCTCAGTTATCTGTAAGAATAATAAGGTGATTATGGGAGGGGATTTTAACTTACTAAACATAGACTAGAACTGCCAGAGTTTTAAGGGTTTAGATGGAGAGGAATTTCTTAAGTGTGTACAAGAAAATTTTCTGATTCAGTATGTGGACGTAAGTCAAGGTGCAAAACTTGACTTACTCTTGGGAAATAAGGCAGGGCAGGTGACTGAGGTGTCAGTGGGGGAGCACTTTGGGGCCAGCAACTATAATTCTATTCATTTTAAAGTAGGGGTGGAAAAGGATAGACCAGATCTAAAAGTTGAAGTTCTAAATTGGAGGAAGGTCAATTTTGATGGTGTTAGGCAAAGACTTTCAAAAGTTGATTGGGGCAGATGTTCACAGGTAAAGGGACGGCTGGAAAATGGGAAGCCTTCAGAAATGAGATAATGAGAGTCCAGAGACAGTATATTCCTGTCAGGGTGAAAGGAAAGGCTGGTAGGTATAGGGAATGCTGGATGACTAGAGAAATTGAGGGTTTGATTAAGAAAAAGAAGGAAGCACATGTCAGGTATAGACAGGATAGATCGAGTGAATCCTTAGAAAAGTATAAAGGCAGTAGGAGTATACTTAAGAGGGAAATCAGGAGGGCAAAACGGGGACATGAGATAGCTTTGGCAAATAGAATTAAGGAGAATCCAAAGGGTTCTTACAAATACATTAAGGACAAAAGGGTAACTAGGGAGAGAATAGTTAGGGCGGCCTTTGTGTGGAGCCACAGGAAATGGGGGAAATACTATGGAAAAGGACATGGAAGATATAGAATGTAGGGAAATAGATGGTTTCAACTTGCAAAATATACAGCTTGCATATTACAGAGGAGGAAGTGCTGGATGTCTTGAAATACGTAAAAGTGAATAAATCCCCCGGATCTGATCAGGTGTACCCTCGAACTCTGTGGGAAGCTAGGGAAGTGACTGCTGGACCCCTTGCTGAGATATTTGTGTCATTGATAGTCACAGTGAGATGTTGGAAGACTGGAGGTTGGCTAACGTGGTGCCACTGTTTAAGAAAGGGCGGTAAGGACAAGCCAGGGAACTAGAGATTAGTGAGCCTGACGTCAGTGGTGGGCAAGTTGTTGGAGGGAATCCTGAGGGACAGGATGTACATGTATTTGGAAAGGCAAGGACTGATTAGGGATAGTCAACATGGCTTTATGCATGGGAAATCATGTCTCATAAACTTGATTGAGTTTTTTGAGGAAGTAACAAAGAGGATTGATGAGCGCAGAGTGGTAGATGTGATCTTCAGTAAGGCGTTCAACAAGGTTCCCCATGGGAGACTGGTTAGCAAGATTAGATCTCATGGAATACAAGGAAAACTAGCCATTTGGATACAGAACTGGCTCAAAGGTAGAAGACAGAGGGTGGTGGTGGAGGGTTGCTTTTCAGACTGGAGGCCTGTGACCAGTGGAGTGCCACAAGGGTCGGAGCTGGGTCCACTGCTTTTCATCATTTATATAAATGATTTGGATGTGAGCATAAGAGGTACAGTTAGTAAGTTTGCAGATGACACCAAAATTGGAGGTGTAGTGGACAGTGAAGAAGGTTACCTTGGATTACAATGGTTTCTTGATCAGATAGGCCAATGGGCTGAGAAGTGGCAGATGGAGTTTGATTTAGATAAATGCGAGGTGCTGCATTTTGGGAAAACAAATCTTTGCAGGACTTATACACTGAATGGTAGGGAGTGTTGCTGAACAAAAAGACCTTGGAGTGCAGGTTCATAGCTCCTTGAAAGTAGAGTCGCAGGTAGATAGGATAGTGAAGAAGGCATTTGGTATGCTTTCCTTTATTGGTCAAAGTATTGAGTACAGGAGTTGGGAGTCATGTTGCGGCTGTACAAGACATTGGTTAGGCCACTGTTGGAATACTGCGTGCAACTCTGGTCTCCTTCCTATTGGAAAGATGTTGTGAAACTTGAAAGGGTTCAGAAAAGATTTACAACATGTTGCCAGGGTTAGGGGATTTGAGCTATAGGGAGAGGCTGAACAGGCTGGGGCTGTTTTTCCCTGGAGGGTCAGAGGCTGAGGAGTGACCTTATAGAGGTTTATAAAACCATGAGGGGCATGGATAGGGTAAATAGACAAATCTTTTCCCTGGGGTGGAGGAGTCCAGAACTAGAGGGCATAGGTTTAGGGTGAGAGGGAAAAGATATAAAAGAGACCTAAGGGGCAATTCTTTCACTCAGAGGGAGGTATGTGTATGGAATGAGCTGCCAGAGGAAGTAATGGAGGCTGGTTTGATTGCAACATTTAAAAGACATTTGGATGATTATATGAACAGGGTGGGTTTAGAGGGATATGGGCCCAAGTGGTGGCAAATGGGACTAGATTGGGTTGGGATATCTGGCCGGCATGGACGGGTTGGACCGAAGGGTCTGTTTCCGTGCTGTGCATCTCTTGACTCTGCAATCAGCACCCCCAGGACAGTTCATCAAAAAGTGTAAGGTAAAAATCAAAATCTAAGTTTTGATTTGAGCAGCGCTGAGGAGACCATGTGCTTGTTTCTGGTTCTGTTAGTGACTGGCCCTTGCTACACTGAATGTAAAAGAGCAGCAACAGCAGCTTCACACACCGTGTTTACTAAATTCAAAAATCAATTTCCCTGACATTTTAACATGGCATTTGAATCTATGGGCTTGTAGCGTTCGCTTAGCTCAGGCTCGCTCTCAGCAGTATGCAGGAGATGCATTTGTGCGACAATTGCTTGTAACATTTACGATGGGATCCTCGATTGGTTTGACGACCTCAGAATAACCCCAGTAAAAAATGGCTGCAAACATGCCATCTGGGGTTTGAATGTCTCGCTGTTCTGGATAAGAGTCAAAAGTAATATTACAAGCTTGTTACAGACTCTCTATGAATGGGCTGGTATTCTGCACTGTTACCTAAATGGCATTAACAGCAACTTGTGGAAGTACAGGCCTCCACCAATATATGGTAAAGATAAAGTTGCTGGAATCCTATTGAGCCATAGGGCTACTTTCTATTAAAGAGAGAGATAACTGGTGATTGTTTAACCTGAGTGTTACCACCCCTCAGGTGAGGGGGGGATGTTGAGTGGCGAGTCCTTCATCTAACCGCAGCTGGTACAGGAATTGAAGCCACACTGTTCGCATCATGCTGCATCGCAAAGCAGCTGTCCAGCCAACTGAGCTAGCCATCTCTCCCTTTTACATAGGAAGGGAATAAGTCATTAACCTCCTCATGCCTATCACCCTAGTCATTTAGATTGTGACTAATCTATAGCTTCACTTCATTTACCAGCTTCTGCTTTTCCTCAATGAAAGTATATTGGAGGCCTCACATCCCAACAATCGGCTCATCGAATCAAGGAACATGTTCCTACAGTTGTCCATGCTAGGCTGCCTCCAAACCATACTTGACCAATCCACCCTTGTGGAATGCAAACATCTACTGTTAGATGTCATTCAGTAGTTGGGCTGCACTTACTGACCAAACAGAGTGTGCTAACAGCTACAGTATCACCCAATTTAGAATAATTAATCATAAACTGATCGTGAAAACCTGTACTCTGAAGACAGAAACAGTGTGCTCGAGCCTTGTGGCTTTTTGGAAGAATCTAGCAGCTTGTGGAGATGATAATTCCTGTCACTTTCTTTATGGCAATGCCACTGCCTTTCAGAGTCAACTTGCTGACTCATCCTTGGTGGGAGAAATTGTTGCACTTGTGCCATTTTATGCATTTGTCCTGATGAGCACAATTTCATCCTTCAAGACTCAATATAATTCTGGTGAAACTTCACTTGATTACCTCCAGATCCAGTGTATCTTTCCTGAGATGCGGTGATCAGAAATGAATCTTGCACTCCAGATGAGGTCTCACCAATGCTCAGTACAATATGTCACATCTCACTTTTCCATTGAAAACTCCCTTGAGGTAAAGACTGGCAGTCTGTTTAGCTTTTTGACGTTTTGTACCAAAGCTTTGTGGAATCTGTTCATCTGGGCAGTAAAGTCCCTTTGGCCATCTGTAATTGCTCACTTTTAAGAAGCAATTCTAATTTGCTTCTCAAAAATCTCACAGGGTGACCTCCAGCTTCCATAAGTGAGCCTACTCTAGACTCATAGTGACCTGGTATCTGAGAATGGCCTTTCACCCATCCTCCTGCCAAGGTTACACTGAAGGACTTCATTGTTCCTCGAACTAATCGGGTTCCTCATCTCTACTCCATCTGTATCTTGAGAACTTGGCATTTTCCATTTTAAGATTAACTTTGCATCAAGCTCATTGGCAATGGAGTAAAAATATTTTACGATCTGGTGAATTGCCTTGATCTGTGCTATTGAACATCTTGTATGGGTTTCCCTCACTAATGGAAATCTCAACATCCCATTTCTCTTTTATATGAGCCCCAAGAAATGACCAGGCAAAGGGGTTTCTGTGGCTTAATGTAAAAAACCATTTATTCAAACAGATTGTGAACCTGCTAATGATCCCCTCCTCACATGTTGGTTTCATTAACATTCAATCTCAGGTGTTAACACTGGTGCTTAGCTCAGCTGGAGGTCAGCCGGTTTGTGAGATGGAGTGATGCCAACATTGCGTTCGATTCTCATACTGGCTGACGTTACCTTGAGGCTCTGGCTTCTCAACCTCACCTGAAGCACAGTGACCCTCAGCTTAAACTTGTAACTAGTTGTCTTTCTCTCTCTCTCTCTAACGGTCCTCAGGGACTATGGTGGCCTCCATGTTGAGTTTTATGAAATTCCAGACTGAAAAGTTAAATAGAAGTGTTGCTGTGGAAGGTACATATTTGCAATTTGAGTTAGTAGGTGAGGTCATACAGATGAACGAAAACTACCCAATTCTTCCTATAGCCCCAGCCCGATTAAAGGAAATATCAGAATTCTAAACCAATTGGATCACCTCATGTGACAACAAGGTGAAATAGTGGGGACATTAGTCAAGATGCTTGTTGGTTTTAATATTTAGTTGACTCAATAGTAGCTTGTTGGCATAAAAGATGATAACAATCAGCATCAGATCAATCCTGCTTTCAAATGAACATCAAGGGTCCTTATCATTGTGACAAGAAGGAGATTTTTTTTCTTTTGCTGCTGTTGGAATGTACAAGAATAGTTTGTTTGGAAGTCAGTCCCCCCCAAAAAATGGAACTCACTTGTGTTTCTGACAAAACAGGGGATGGATCTTCAATCCCTGCAAGCAGGTGAGTTTGCAGTAGATTTAAATCTCATCTCTAATATGCCAAAAACATTCTGCCAATCCAAATATAATTTCAGACGTAGCATTGGTAAAGATGCTCCACTGTTATAATTCCATTAATCTGAGGCAACTCTGGTTCACAATGTTGACTGTGCATTAAACAAAATCAGATTTGCTGAGAATTTACTTTTCAGAGTGAACATTCAGTCACAGCTAACAATTACTGGGCAGAGAAAAGATTGATGTATCCCTCACTTACGTTGCCTCAGCAAAGAGGAGTCTGACCATTCACGTTTCTCCCCAGTTAGAGTAACACATTGCAGTAAGTGTAGGCCCAGAAGTAGGCCCAGTTGATTTTCCATTCATACTTGTACATTACAAACTGACTCCATCATAAAGTCATTCTGAAATATTTCTGTTTGGAGTTGTTTTGCTGTTATTGTCACAGCAACAGAACACCTACACCCTTCACCCCATGTAAGCATCTGCAAGCTCTTCACTTGTTTGAGTTTTTTCTTAATGAGGGTGACAAGTAGAATTATAGAACAGAGCTTTTACATTCCACTTATTATTATGAAAAACAATTATTTTGTGGTGATTTGACTCAAGTGATTGGATTAATTGAGATCAAACTAAATTAAAAACTGAAAGGGTTTAGTGGAAATGCAAAGTGGGGGGCAGGAGTGATACCGAGCTGTGATGGGGAGAGATCCTGTTCACACAATCCCTCTATCGATTAAAATCTGCTCATTCACAGCTGTAACTACAAGGTAAAGAAATCTGTCATTCCATGTTATGTAGCCTTACAATGTGTGCAGACACATGCTCACAAAGCACACACGCACATTGTGATCTCTACTGTCAGTTCCTGTGGGGGTGATATTTCACACAAGTTAGAGGTGTTTTTGACTCCTTCTTGGGGAAAATACCATCCTGTGCTCAGTACCAATTGAGTGACTGCACCCACATGGCATGGATCAGAGATACTCAACATTGGCAAATGCAAGTAGGACTGTAAGACACAGAATTTATAACAAAAGATTACAGTGTCATGAAACTGAAATGATATATTGAACAAACCTGGATTGTTAAGTCTTTCATCTTTTAGAATGGATTGCAAGTTTTGGTTCATTAATATGCAAATCCCTGAACTTCTTTTAAATCACATTCTCGAGGTAACTTAAGGTTTTATAACAAAAGGTGGCATCTCAGCTCAGACGATGTATTAAAGATGTGAAGGCAGCATCTGTCTGTATCCCAATCTTGAATCAGACTGGTTCTATTTCCAAAGTGGAATTTACAAAATATTACATGGACTGACTGCCTGCAGATTATGCATCTTTTGAGCAAAATAGAACGTATCTGTAAATATAATTCTGCAAAAACAAATTCACCCCGTAGACTTATATGTATGTGTGCGCGCATGCATGAGAGGGAGAGAGAGTGAGTGTATGTGCGTGTGCGCGCACACACAGACACAAGTCTACGGGGTGAATTTGTTTTTGCAGAATTATATTTACAGATACATTCTATTTTGCTCAAAAGATGCACAATCTGCAGGCAGTCAATCCATGTAATATTTTGTAAATTCCCACTTTGGAAATAGAACCAGTCTGACTCAAGATTGGGATACAGACAGACGCTGCCTTCACACCCTTAATACATCGTCTGAGCTGAGATGCCACCTTTTGTTATAAAACTTTAAGTTATCTCGGGAAGGTGACTTAAACGAAGTTCAGGGATTTGCATATTAATGAACCGAAACTTGCGACCCATGCTCAGAGATGAAAGACTTAACAATCCAGGTTTGTTCAATATATCATTTCAGTTTCATGACACTGTAATCTTTTGTTATAAAGTCTGTGTCTTATGATCTTATACTCCACAACCACTTGATGAAGGAACATTGTTCTAAAAGCTACTATATCTGAATAAACCTGTTGGACTATAAACCTGGTGTTGTGTGCTTTTTAACTTTGTCCACCCCAGTCCAACACCGGCACTTCCACGTCACGAATTCAAGTTTTTGTTACCTTTAGTCCTTAAACAACAGTGACTTTACAGAAAATACTGCAAACTCTTGGCAGGGTTGTGTCGTACATTTGGTATTTCTGTTGGCAGTGTGACAGGGATTGATAATGCTGCTCAGCTCTTGTTCAGAACAGCTAGGTTATCATGGATAGTCGTTGAGGTTAAGTATTTTGTACCTTTGTAGTTGCAGGTTAGAAATCTCAGTTGTTGAGCTTGCCAGGCAATGTCACTGAGTCACTTTCTGAGGGCCTTCATTCCTAATGCAGAGTCTCACTTGGTGGGAATGTGTATTGTGAAGTTTGGCTTGTCTGCTCCTATTATACCACATTCCACCAGATTTGCTGAATTTACACTTATGGATGGTGCCTCAGTTGAGAGATTACAGCCTGACACATTCACTATTGGCAGGCGATCTACCCCTGGTTGCTGAATCATAAAATAACTCTATCATCGTAACGATTCATAAAATAATCCCACACAATAGAAGTTCATGACTCCAATGACAATAAAAATTTTAAAAGGGGCTAGCAAAATTAAATTCTAGTTAACTGGGTATTATGCATGCACATCTTAATAAGGAGTAATGTTGAATATGAGTATTAATGGGCATCAGCGCAACACAGTGTAATTAAATACTCAGCCGCAGTGTGGTTAATAACACTCAGCCTGTGGATAATTGCAGACCTGTCCTGTCTCTGCGGAAATGAAGTGCTGGCTCCAACATGCCACCTTCTGGTTGATGTCGTTACCTAATGCTGATTATTTCTGAGCTGTTTGTGGCAGTGACGCTGAAACCTGTTCTGAGTGGGCACAATGCTTTCTCATGAATATTGGCAGTTGTTAATACTTACATTACCTTAAATTGCAATGTAGGTTATAGTCCAACAGCTTTATTTGGAAGCACTAGCTTTTGGAGCGTTGCTCCTTCATCGGGTGGTAGTCACACCCCAGTCCAACGCCAGCACCTCCAAATCTTGAGTTGCAATGTCACTGAAAAACATGATGACTAACTCTTTAAGGACTTCACACTTAAAAACTCACTGGCCATTAAGATCATCATGCATTTTAAGATTATGAATGTGATTATTATTGTTCAGAGTCTGTTTGATACACCCCCCTCGCCGGGTTGAACAACTTGCTGTAGCTAGACTTTTGTCTTTATTACTGAGTGTAAGAAGATATACATATCTCTGTCCGTACACTGACAGAATGATTGCTGAGATTCCAGATAGTGAATGTTTTGGATATATTCACAATATGGTACACAACGTACCTTCCATCAAGAATGAGGTTCATTTTCACAGAATTAAAAAGAAGCTATTTGGCTTGCAGTGCTGAGGGTCAGCTCCCTGAACAACATTGTAAATTACTTCCAGTTGCCTGGTGTTTTTCCAGAGTCTACAAATCATTTCATTATAAATATCTGTCCAATTCCCTTTTTAGATATTAATATTGTACCTATTTCCATCACCACTATAATCAGGAAATGGGTTATTTGGAGTATTCTGTTAATTTGACACAGAGGGTTTTATTAACATATATTAGTTTTTAAATAATCATTTTTAGTTAGTTATCATCACTAACAGTGACACCACATTAGAAGATAATCTATTTATTTGGTTATGACATTCTATAACAGTTAAGAGTCGAGATGGGGAGAAATGTCTTCACCCAGAGAGTGGGGAGCCTGGGGAATTCTCTGCAGCAGAAAACAGTTCAGGTCAAAACGTTTGAAGTTTTTAAGGAGTTAGAGTATTGTTCGTAGGGCTAAAAGGATCCAAGGCAATGAGGAAAAAGCAGCAACAGAGAACTGAGTGATTGAATGGTGGAACAGGTGAATAGCCTACTCCTTTTTTCTATGTTTCTATGTTTAATGCAGCAAAGTTGCAAAAATCTGTATGTTCAGAATATGAGTGCCTAGTATAAGAAGTTATCAATCTCACTGGATAACATTGGTAACAATGAAACAATTGGTAACAATTACCAGCCCCCTGTGCCTGATGGGTTGTTGCTAACACTATTGTTCTGGATTAGTGGTGCTGGAAAAGCACAGCAGTTCAGGCAGCATCCGAGGAGCAGTAAAATCGACGTTTCGGGCAAAAGCCCTTCATCAGGAATAGAGGCAGAGTGCCTGAAGGGTGGAGAGATAAATGAGAGGAGGGTGGGGGTGGGGAGAAAGTAGCATAGAGTACAATGGGTGAGTGGGGGAGGGGATGAAGGTGATAGGTCAGGGAGGAGGGTGGAGTGGATAGGTGGAAAAGAAGATAGGCAGGTAGGACAAGTCATGGGGACAGTGCTGAGCTGGAAGTTTGGAACTGGGGTGAGGTGGGGGAAGGGGAAATGAGGAAACTGTTGAAGTCCACATTGTTGCCCTGGGGTTGAAGTGTTCCGAGGCGGAAGATGAGGCGTTCTTCCTCCAGGCATCGGGTGATGAGGGGAGTAGCGGTAGAGGACGCCCAGGACCTTCATGTCCTCGGCAGAGTGGGAGGGGGAGTTGAAATGTTAACACTATTGTGTTTTATTTTAAGGTGAAATTCAGTGGAGACACATTTACAAGATTCCTCTCAGTAACCTCGTTGGAAGAAGCATTGAGCAGCCTCTGAAGTCACCTCTGGTTGCCAAGGTCGTTACTACGCCGACATCTAGTGGAATCGCAGCAATGCCTGTAGCTCACTCACTTTCACTTTCTCGCATGGAGATCAAAGAGATTGCATGCAGAACACGCAAAGAGTTGCTGGGTAAGGGTTGTTCCTGAATGACAAACTGTAGCTCCCCTGTGGTGCTCAAAGCCACTTGACAAGTCGGATTTGACACATTGAATTACCCAACTTGTTTTATCCGTACCTGGCACCTCCCCCAGATTTTGGAGCAGCTGTTAATTTGAGGAATTATAAAGAAGATGCAGTGCTGTTCAAAATCAGATTTCTGATAAGGTCAGGGTGCAGATTTGAAACGCAACAGAACAGAACACTGTAACTTATTGGTTACTTAACAAGGTTTATCTGAGCAGACCTTAGTACTGGTGTTTTAGCAGGGGCTGGAAGTTAGCCATTTTAGTTTTCACTTCAATTCTACTCAATTGAAACAAACACCCTGCTGGTGTCCTTGAAATTGATATTTAGCTTTTAAATCACATTTTCTTCCTCTTTCTCTTCTCTTTCTGTTTATGAATCTCTCACTCACTCTCTTTATCCCTTTAAGAGAGTCACTTTCTCTTCTCAATCACCTTTCCTTTCCCTTCTTCCCTCTCCTATCTCTCTATTCCCTCTCATTTCTCCATCTTCTCCTTCCCTTTGACTTTCTCTTCCTCTTGCACTCTCTGTTTGGGTGTGCTCCCCCCTCTTTGTCATCTTCTAATCTACCCTCTCTCTGTTGCTCTCCTTAATCTCCTATTTCATCACTCCTTCTTTCCTTCTCTCTCCCTTTTGTCACTGGCTTTCTTGGATGTGTGGCTCTCGCTATTTTGATTTTCTTTCCCCTTTTATTTCTTTTCACTATCCCTCCTCAACTTCTCACTCTCTCTCTCTAACTTGACCTCTGTCTTCTTTCTGGCTGTCTTTCCTCCATCTTGTCTCTCTATTTTGATACCACTCTTTCTTCTCTCTTGTTTTTCATCACTGTCCCTCCTCTCTCTGTCTCTATTTTGACGTCCCCCTTTTTTTCCTCCCCTCTCCCAGCTCTCTCCCCTATCCCTTTGCTTCAGTCTTGGTTAACCAAAGGACCAACCAGGATTCCTCCTTTTAAAAAGGGTGGTATAGTGGCTCAGTGGTTAGCACTGCTGCCCCACAGCATCAGGGGCCTGAGTTCGAATCCACTCTCAGTAATTGTCTGTGTGGGGTTTGTGCATTCTCCCCGTGTTTGCATGGGTTTCCTCCAGGTGCTCTGGTTTCCTTTCACAATCTAAAGATGCTAAATTGCCCATAGCGTCCAGTAAATTAGGAAGAGCAGCCATCGGGAATACAGGGTAGGGGTAAGATGCTCTTCGGAGGGTCGGTATGAACTCGATGGGCCGCATGGCCTATTTCCACACTGTACCGATTCTATGATAAACAGCATTGATTGCTGGGGAAGTGTTTTTTTTTCAATCCAAGTTTGGCCACAGTGCAGCCCTTGAAAGAGTAGGTTAGAAATTAGCCATAGTCTTAGCAAAGCAGACATCAGAGAGATCAAATAGCGAACCCTACAATTCCTTCTTTTCTCTCCGTGGTTAGCTGTACAAATTGATTAAAATAACTATAAATTGTAATATACTGCAAAGGAAGAATTAATTCAGCAGACCTTAACTGTGATTTTCAAATAAGCAGATTATTTCTCAAGATAGAAGGCTTTTTATTTTAGAGGAAAAAACTGAAGCCTAAAACTAAAGAAAATAGTTGGACTGACCCAAAACTTCTTTCTTCAGTGTGTACCTTTCGGAGGAACAGATGAGTTTAATTGGCCATCCACATGGTCTCTCAGCTGGAGTTTCAGCTCAGTCACTGTGCCTATGAAATTCATTCAAAATCAGTCCCTAATCAATGTATTTACCATTGCACAGTTTCCACTTTCAGTAACTGGTCTGCATCCAAATAAACTCTGAAAATTAAGCAACCCAAAGGCACAGTTTAGATTATTTTAAATTGTTTTAATTTGCTATGAGAATGACTACAGTACAGTTCGGAGCAAATGGTTCTGTATTGTTCTTACAACATATTTTTGAGATTTTAAAATCACAGGTGGGAGCGAGAGTGATAAAAAAAATGTGTGTTGCTCAGTACCAACAATTGTGAATGATTTTCAACTGTATTCACCAAACTGCATGCAATCACTGTTCTTAAATAGATCAAGGAATTCTGTTTTAATTTTTAAAAAACAGTTCAGTCACCTATTTGTTCCGATTCATAGACAATTTAACATTTAATGACTCACATTTAAACAGATCTTGAGAAAATAAACATTGGTCTCAAAGCGAATGTAATTTTGAGCCCGAAAAGGGTATTGGCACTCAGTTGAGTTTCATGGATGATACAGTGTTTGTGCAGTATGTCCTCACTTAAAGTCACTCTGCTGAAAGTTATTTCACTTTAAGGTCATTAATCAATGAATTGCAAACTATCCATTTAACATTACCAGTTTCACTCTAAGTGTTGTTGGTTCCAAATATTTTCTTTGTGGATTGCATTCTTAGAAGATCTCTTCTCCAGCCGCCTCCCAAACCCAGCATTTCCGTTTTAACCCTCAGACCACCCCTTACTCACAGACCATGCCCTTAACTCTCCCAAGCCTTGCCTTTGCCCCAGGTTTCAGCTGTCTCCCAGGCCTTGCTCCTCAGCTTTGCCTCTTCTCTGGGCCTCATAAGACAGCTTTGTTTTGCAGCATTGCTGTTCCTCCTTGAGCCTTGCCTCCTGCCTCCTGCTCTTATCTCTGGACCTTCCCCAGGCTGCAGGCTCCACTCCCGAATTCCCACTCATCTTGTCTTCTCTGCCTAGTCACAGACAGTGGTTAGTTATAGAGTCATAGAGATGTGCAGCACGGAAACAGACCTTTTAGTCCAACTCATCCATGCCAACCAGATATCCTAAATTAATCTAGTTCCTTCTGCCAGCACATGGCCCATAGCCCTCTAAACCCATCCTTTCCATGTACTCATCCAGATCCCTTTTAAATGTTGCAGTTGTACCTTGTACCAGCCTCCACCAGTTCCTCTGGCAGTTCATTCCATACACACACCATCCTCTGCATGGAAAGGTTGCCCCTTAGAACCCTTTTAAATATTTTTCCTCTCACCCTAAACCTAGGCTTTACAATTCTGGATTCCCCCACCCCAATGAAAATACCCTGTCTGTTTACCATATCAATGCCCCTCATGATTTTATGAGCTTCTATAAGGACTCTTCACCCACCAACGCTCCAGGGAAAACATCCTCAGCTGATTCAACCTCTCCCTATATCTCAAATCCTCCATCCCTGGCAACATCCTTGGAGATCTTTTCTGAACCCTTTTAGGTTTCACAACATCCTTCCGATAAGAGGGGTAATCCCAGGATTTCAACTGTCACCTGCACTGATCAACTTCTGCCACTGGATGTACAGAACCACATGGTTTGTTTATGTTTCATGACATTTTATGTGTATTTTTTACATTTAATTATATATTTTATTTTGCAAATTATTTCAGCTAAGAATGTACAGTTTTTACACAAAAATACAGTGCAATATTTCAACTTGTGCACTGTTACTTCATACAAGAAAACCTAACTCTGGCTTTAACGTTGAGTCCTATGGGAACAAATGATTCACTTAAAGTTGTTTCATTTAAAGTCACAATTTTCAGGAATGTAACCCAGCATTAAGTAAGGGGTTATTATTGCTAAAGCAGCTCTTGCCCACAATGTTTTAATTGAAAATTTATTATCTGACCTGCTTTAAAAAACTCATAAGTAGCTGTCAGGTGGTGGACCACATGAAGGGACTTGATGGTAATGACTGAGAGATGAATGTTGCCCAGACCTCATGAGAATTCATCATGAGAACTCGTTTCAAATTGTGCCATGGGATCAAATCCTCAACAGGCAGACAAGACCTTAGTTTAACCTCTCACAAAATCATGTTACTTCTGACAATGTAACACTGTCAATTATTGTCCCCAACTACCAGCGTGTGGACTTGTTGGCAGCAACATTGGCAGTGCCCAGAGGAGGAGACGCCTGGCTGCAGTAGGCCAGAGGCATGAATGTGTCAACTCAATGCGTTGTCATCTGCTCAGCGAACTATTGTCTATGGTAGTAATCGTGCCCACAGTGGGGACTCCTGGCTGTGGTAGGCCTCTGAAGTAGGAACACTTGGCAGGAATATCATTGCTGTTCCCAGAGTGGAGTGTTCTGAAGGCCCAGGAGACCTTGTGGAAACCCCGGGCTGTGTTTGAAAACCCTTTGTACAAAAGGTGGACTCTATTTATGTAATTTCATGTTTTTTATAACTCAAACTGGCACCTGATTGTTTTATTTATTCACTTTAGAGGGATATGGGTGTCCCTGGCTGGCCAGGATTGATTGCCCACTCCTAGTTGCTCTTAGGACGGTGAGGGTGAGTGGCCTTCTTGAATTGCTGCAGTCGACCTGCTGTGGGTTGACCCACAATGCCCTTAAGGAGGGAATTCCAGGATATTGACCCAGCAACAGTGGAAGAATGGCGAAATATTTCCAAGTCAGATGATGAGTGGCTTGGAGAGGAACTTGAAGGTGGTGGTGTTCCCATGTATCTGCTGCCCTTGTCCTTCTAGATGGAAGTGGTCTTGGGTTTGGGAGGTGCTGTCTGAGGATCTTTGGAGAATTTCTGCAATGCATCTTGTAGATAGTACACATTGCTGCTACTGAGCGTCGGTGGTGAAGGGAGTGGAAGCTTGTGGATGTGGTGGCCAATTGAGCGGGCTGCTTTGTCCTGGATGGTGCCAAGCTTCTTCCATGTTGTTGGAGCTGCACCCATCCAGGCAAGAGTATTCCATCACACTCCTAACTTGTGCCTTGGAGATGATGGACACGCTTTTGGGAGTCAGGGGAGATACTCACCGTAGTATTCCTAGCCTCTGACCTGCTCCTGTAGCTACTGCCTCTATGTGGTGAGCCCAGTTAAGTTTCTGATCAATGATAACTCCCAGGATGATGATAGTGGGGGATTCAGTGATGGTAACACCGTTGAATGTCAAGGGGTGGTGGTTAGATTGTCTCTTGTTGATGGTGGTCATAGCTTGGCATTTGTGATGCAAATGTTACATGCCACGTGTCAGCCCAAGCCTGGATATTGTCCAGACCTTCTTGCATTGTGGGGACAAAACACTTTTCACTGTTTCTTTCTAGATATATGTGACAATAAATAACTCATAACTCTTTACTCATAAGACTGTGTTCAAATCTTAGACCTGAAGCCAAGCCTTTGCGATTTTGAGAAAAAGATGCTCCCACCTTTGCTCTGCTGAAGTATAGGAATGCTGTTCTGTTAATGGAAACATTCTTTGGTAAACCATTTCTGTTTTGCTAGAATGTGAAATCTTGTATCAACAATGGTTGTAGAAGCAGAGTCCAGAAGTTCTTTGGTAGAGAATTAAATAATTGCTCAATGTTGAAGAACATTGAAAGGATTCAATGAACACATTCAGGGTTGGAATTAGACAAGAGGAATCTTCTTTCTTAAATCATTCATGGGATGTGGACATTGCTAACTGGGCCATTATTACCCATCTCTAGTTGCCATTGAGAAGATGGCAGTGGGCTGTCATCTTGAGCTGCTGCAGTCCAGTTGGTGTAGGTAAACTCACAAGGCCAGGAGGGAGGGAGTTTTAGGGTGTTGACCCTGTGACACTGAAGGAATGACTGGACATTTACAGGTTGGGATAGTGAGTGGCTTGGAGGGGAACTTGCAAGTGTCATTGCTCCCATTTATCTGTTGCCCTTGTCCTTTTACATGGCTGTGAGTTTAGAAAATGCTATCTGAGGAGCCTTGGAGAATTTCTGCAGTCATTTTGTAAATGGTATACATGACTGTGACTGAGCATGAGTGGTGAAGCGAGTGAATATTTGTAGATCTGGTGCCAATCACATTTGCTGCTTTGTCCTGGCTAGTGTCAGTTTTCTTGAGTGTTGTTGGAACTTCAGTTGTTGAGACAAGTGGGGAGTATTCCATCACACTCCTGACTTGTGCCTTGGAAATGGTGGAAGATTACCTGTTGCAAGATTCCTAGCCTCTGACCCGCTCTTGTATGCTAGTTTCTAGTCAATGGTAGTCCCAGGATGTTGATAGTTAGAAATTCAGTGATGGTAATGCCCTTGATGGTTAAGTGATGATGGTTAGCTTCTTGCTGGAGATGGTCATTGCCTGGCATTTGTGTGGCATGATCATCACTTACCACTTTACAGCCCAAGCCTGGATAATGTGCACGTCTTACTGTATTTGAACACAGACTGTTTCAGGAGCTGAGGAGTCATGAATGGTGCTGAACACTGTGCAGTCATCGGTGAATATCCCCATTTCTGACCTTATGATGGAGGGAAGGGCATTGATGAAGAGGCTGAAGATGGTTGGGTCTAGGACCATACCCAGAGGAACTCCTGCAGAGATATTTTGGAGCTGAAATGACTGACCTCTAACAACTACATCCAGTTTCTTCACAGCCAAATTCAACCAGCAGAGTGTTTTCCCCTGATTCACATTGCCTCCAGTTTTGCCTGGGTTCCTTGATGCCTCATTTGGTCAAATGTAGCCTTGTAATTCCTGAATTCATGCAGAGTACAACATTGAAAGAGACTTGATGGGCCAAATGGCTAATATCATTGGTTAGGCCACTGTTAGAATATTGCATGCAATTCTGGTCTCCTTCCTATCAGAAGGATGTTTTGAAACTTGAAAGGGTTCAGAAAAGATTTACAAGGATGTTGCCAGGGTTGGAGGATTTGAGCTATAGGGAGAGACTGAACAGGCTGGGGCTGTTTTCCCTGGAGCGTCAGAGGCTGAGGGGTGACCTTACAGAGGTTTACAAAATTATGAGGGGCATGGAGAGAGTAAATAGGCAAAGTCTTTTCCCTGGGTTCGGGGAATCCAGAACTAGAGGGCATAGGTTTAGGGTGAGAGGGGAAAGATATAAAAGAGACCTAAGGGGCAACGTTTTCACACAGAGGAATGTGGTGGAGGCTGGTATAATTGCAACATTTAAGAGGCATTTGGATGGGTATATGAATAGGAAGGGTTTGGAGGGATATAGGCCGGGTGCTGGCAGGTGGGACTAGATTGGGTTGGGATATCTGGTCGGCATGGATGGGTTGGACTGAAGGGTCTGTTTCCATGCTGCATATCTCTATGACCTTGACTCTACTGCTGTATGATTCTGTGATTTTTTTTAATTTCTGACATGAGGGCATCAAAAATCAAAAAGGCCAACCTTACCTCAGTTGTAAAGCGAGGTGTATTAGCAGCTGAGAGTCTCCAGCATTCAGTATTCAGTCGTCACAAATGAATGAATCATTGGACAAGCTGAAGACCATCAATATTTTATTAAACAGAGATCAAGTTGATGAGAAAAATGTTACCACAACCATTACATCTCAGCTTTCTAACGATGTAGCTTCATTGTTTCAGCAATGCGTATTACATGTTTCCAGGGCATTATCCAATTATGGTACACTCAGGCAAGTAATGAGCTTTGTCTGCAGTTTTACCTGAAGCTAAACTAATGTATATGCAATGCTGGAGGAAAGATATTCTGCTCTTGTGCTAGGACTCTAATACTCATGAGAACAGTGTGGTTTATGGTCCAGTGATCCTAAACAGTCCTCTATTAAGCTTTAATGTTTGCTTCAGAAGACTAAAGAAGTTTATAAGGAAATTGAAATTTTAACTGGCTAATTCTATTAAGCTGTAGTCACGCTGATTTAAAGTGAGAATTTTGTCTGAAGCCTAAAGCACTTTTATTGGCAAATAAACCAAAGCATATCCTGATGTTCATTACCAGTACGCAGGAGAATTGGATGAGCCCACGATGACATGATCCGTTGGCCAAAGTTGTGGAATTCGTCACCAACCTTTCACCTTTCCATTATTTGGAACTTCTTGTCAGGTATATTGCAAGCGGCTGGATTTAATTATGAAGCTCACAGGCAGCGTGTTGACTGCAGTCAGGCCCGGTAGATGTCCCTAATCTGCACCCAGCTAGCAGCACCATGAGCTTGTTGTGACCCCTTTGCTCCAAGTTTGAGTATTTTTCATGTTGTCATTCTAGGCTTGACGACTGAATCAAACACAACCAAATCTGACACAGCTCCAAAGCAGAAAAAATGGGCCCGGAAAGGAGTGGACGAGGAGCTCAGGAAAGGCGCTGTGCGATCGACGAGCAGTGACAGGTAAGCACTAATCAATGTGCAGAGAATTTACCATTGTGGGGGGGTTGGGGGGGGACATACAAGCAAGGAGCAGGGATAAGCCAATTGGCTGCACAGACTTGCTATGTTAATTAATAGGATCCTACTTGATCTGAATGTAGCCTCAAATCCACATTCACACCCATCCTGATAACGTGTCACTGCTTCCCCTACTTACCACGAATCTACCTCCCACTGCCTCTAAGTATTCAGACTCTGCTTCTACCATGTGTTCAGGAAGAGGGTTCCAAAGACTAAGGACATGAATTGCCTTGAAATATTCCTCTACAGTGGTTTCAATAACTGGAAACACTGGATTCTTTTGGGACAAAACCTTGTTCCCATTTGGATCATTTTCCACCAATGGGTTATTCTATACTTGTTTTTTAGTTTCCTGATACCGGTCTGACGGCAGTTTAACCAGGGTACGAAGGTATGGCCAAATGTTGAAGATTGAAGAAAAGTCATCGAGGGTTTGGGGAATCCATTGCCACAGAAGGCTGTGGAAATCAGGTCATTGAGTATATCTAAGACTGAGATAGACAGGTTCTCGATTATCAAGGGAATCAAGGGTTACAGGGTGGAAGCGGGAGAATGGGTTTGAGAAACTTATCAGCCATGATTGAATGATGGAGCAAATTCAATGGGCTGAATAGTCTAATTTCTGCTCCTCTGATTTGTGGTCTTATGGCTATTTTAGGATTCCAGAGACTTTGCAGTGATACAATAGAGTTTGTCTATAGCTCCCTTTCCTCCCTCCCTGTTTCATTTTGAAAATTTGTCCAGCCAAAGTGAGTAGGCCTCATGTGCTATTTGATTGCTTGAGACTGCAGATCGAGCTTACACTCCTGAGACTGAAGGATCAATGTACTTCACTGGAATTGAAGATTGTTCGTTTACTGTGTTTGATACCAAATATACCACACAAACATCGTTCTTATCGCATGGGGACTGGAGTACAAGGCTGTGAGAAAGCTTTGCTATAATTGCATGGGATTTTACTGAGACTACATGTCCACTCCTGGACACCTTATATTTGTTCCATCATTGGGATTAGGACATCGCTGCCAGGCTAGCATTTATTACCCATCCCTGATTGAGTCAACTATGGTCTGGAGCCACATGTAGGTCAGACCAGCTAAAGATGGCAGTTTCCTTCCTTAAAGGACATTAGTGAACCACATGGGTTTTTCTGATAATCGACAATGGATTGCTGGCCATTGTTAGACTCCTAATTTCAGACTTTTAATTGAATTCAAATTCCACCACCTGCCATGGCAGGATTCAAACCTGAGACCCCAGAATATTTCCTGGATCTCAAAATTAACAATACAGTGAAAATACCACTGGACCATCACCTCCCCGATACCTAAAAAGTGGTAACACTACATTGATTTCTGGGTTATAAGGAGGATGAGTAGGATTAGCCTGTATTCTAGAGTTTAGTAAGGGTGTTTCAATAAGATTTATGTTTTTCTGACAGTGTTGAACAGGGTGAAAGGTGAGAGTTTAGTTCTCGTATTTGAGAATCTAGACTAAGGCATAACCTCAGGGTAGGACTAGTGGATGAATACTAAGTGCACTAGTTAGGTAGGCCTAGGGGAATCCTCAACTCTTCCCCCACCATCTCACAACTAACTTGTGAAAGTGAATATTGTGCATTGGTGTGAATAAGAATTCAGTATTTATAATTTAATTCATTTTTATTTGAGCAAAGAGAATATGATGATACTGATTTTACATTCTCAATGTTCTGTATTTTGCCCAGGGTATTCCCAAGAAGAAATGCTCTTTTTAGTGTGTTAAATGGCTCACATGTTATAACACAGTGTTACTGCCACAGGTACTGGGTGATGTTATGTGTAATTTACAAAATCAATAATCCTTTTGATAGATTGGGCTGTATTCAATTACATCCTTTGATATCATTTGCTGGTTTGTAGTTTTTGGAACAGTTCTGTACATGTATAAATTTATAAAACTGTTGTATCAACAGAGTGAAAATTATAATCTGACATTTTGGAAAATGTAATTAGATGGAAGTCTAAGTATGTCAGTATATGTTGACCTTAAGACCATAAGATATAGAGTGGAAGTAAGGCCATTCAGCCCATCGATTCCACTCCTCCATTTAATCATGGCTGGTGGGCGTTTCATCTCTACTTACCTGTAGTCCTTAATTCCTTGCGAGATCAATAATTTATCAATCTCTGCCTTGAAGCCATTTAACGTCCCGGCCTCCACTGCGCTCCATGGCAACGAATTCCACAGGCCCACCACTCTCTGGCTGAAGAAATGTCTCCTCATTTCCGTTCTAAATTGACCCCCTCTAATTCTAAGGCTGTGCCCGCGGGTCCTAGTCACCTCGCCTCATGGAAACACCTTCCCAGCATCCACCCTTTCTAAGCCATGTATTATCTTGTAAGTTTCTATTAGATCTCCCCTCAACCTTCTAAACTCTATGAATAAAATCCCAGGATCCTCAGCCGTTCATCATATATTAGACCAACCATTCGAGGGATTATCCATGTGAATCTCTGCTGGACATGCTCCAGAGTCAGTATATCCTTCCTGAGGTGCTGGGCCCAAAATTGGACTCAGTATTCTAAATGGGGCCTAACTAGAGCTTTATAAAGTCTCAGTAGCTCTTATACTCCAACCCTCTTGAGATAAATGACAACATTACATTTGTTTTCTTAATCACAGACTCAAGTTGCAAGTTAACCTTTAAAGAATCCTGGACTAGCACTCCCAGATGCCTTTGTACTTTGGCTTTATGAATTTTCTCACTGTTTGGAAAATAGTCATGTTGCTCACGTTGAATTTCATCAGCCATTTCCTGGACCTCTCTCCTAAACTGTCTAAATCTTTCTGTAGCCTCTCCACCTCCTCAGTATTACCTGCCTGTCCACCTAACTGTGTATCACCAGTGAACTTCGCCAGAATGCCCCCAGTCCCTTCATCCAAATCATTAATATATATAAAGTGAACAGCTGCAGCCCCAACACTGAACCCTGCGGAACACCACTTGTCACCGGTGCCATTCCGAAAAAGGACCTTTTATCCCAACTCTCTGCCTTCTGTCAGATAACCAATCCTCAATCCTTGCCAGTAGCTCACCTCGAACACCATGGGCCCTCACCTTACTCAGCAGCCTCCCATGAGGCACCTTTTCAAAGGCCTTTTGGAAGTCTAGATAGATAACATCCACTGGGTTTCCCTGGTCTAAACTACTTGTTACCTCTTCAAAGAATTCTAACAGGTTTGTCAGGCACGACCTCCGCTTACTAAATCCATGCTATTTGTTCTAATGTGACCCTGCACTTCCAAGAATTTAGAAATCTCGTCCTAAACGATGGATTCTAGAGTTTTACCAACAATCAAGGTTAGGCTAATCGGCCTATAATTTTCCATCTTTTGTCTTGATCCTTTCTTGAACAAGGGGGTTATCACAGCGATTTTATACTCATCTGGGACTTTCCCTGACTCCAGAGACTTTTGAAAGATCACAACCAACGCTTCCATTATTTCCTGAGCCACCTCCCTCAGAACTCTAGGATGTAGCCCATCGGGGCCAGGGGATTTATTAAATTTTAGACCTTTTTGCTTTTCTAGCACTTCCTCTTTTGTAATGGCTACTGTAGTCAACTGCCCACCTGCTTTCCTTCCATTGTGAAGACTGATGCAAATTAGTTTTTAAGTTCTTCAGCTATTTCCTTATCTCCCATCACTCGTGTTCCTGCATCAATTTGGAGTGACCCAATGTCTACTTTTGCCTCTCATTTGTTTCTTATGAATTGAAATAAACTTTTACTATCATTTCTAATATTACTGGCTAGCCTACCTCCATATTTGATCCTTCTTTCTCCTTATTTCTCTCTTTGTTATCCTCTGTTTGTTTTTGTAGCCTTCCCAATCTTTTGATTTCCCACTGCTCTTGGCCACTTTATAGGATCTCTCTTTTTCTTGGATACATTTCCTGACCTCCTTTGTCAGCCATAGCTGTCTAATTTCCACCTCCCCACCCCCCCCCCCCCCACCCCCCCACACACACACACACACAACACGCACACACACACACGATCTTTCTTTTTTCTTTGGGATGAATTTACTGTGTCCCCAATTGTACCCAGAAACTCCTGCCGTTGTTGCTCTACTGTCTTCCCCACAAGGCTCTGCTTCCAGTCGATTTGCGTCAGCTCCTCTCTCATGCCCCTGTAATTACCTTTATTTAACTGTAACACCATTACATCCAATTTTGCCTTCTCTCTTTCAAACTGCTGAGTGAACTCAGCCAAATTATGATCATTACCTCCTAAGTGTTCCCTTACTTTAAAACCTTTTATAAAGTCTGGCATATTACATAGCATAACATCTATTGACATATACTGGATTAGTGGTGCTGGAAGAGCACAGCAGTTCAGGCAGCATCCAACGAGCAGCGAAATCGACGTTTCGGGCAAAAGCCCTTCATCAGGAATGCTGCCTGAACTGCTGTGCTCTTCCAGCACCACTAATCCAGTATTTGGTTTTCAGCATCTGCAGTTATTGTTTTTATCTATTGACATATATCAATAGATCAAGACCTTTTATGCCCACTCCTAAAGCCTTTTTATTTCCTCATACAGTTTCATGAATACACCTGGTTTATTCAGTATTTTTGCTATTTCACCCTACCCCCGAAGAGTTTGTCATTATGGGCTACCAGTGGTTTTACCAGTCTTGTCTGAGTGTAGGGTCAATCATTTAAGAATGAGCTGGTGAGGAATTTCCTTTCTCAAAGAATTCTAAATCTTTGGACTTCCTTATCCCAGATGTTATGGCTGCTGTGCTGCTGATGGCCGAGGTAGACAGTGTTTTGGATTCTGGGGGAGGTACAGGACTTGGGCCTCATTTGAGGCAGTGAAATTGAGATCAAAAATCTTACCAAAAGGCAGGACAGCTGCAAGAGGCCTTACAGCCTGCTCCTGTTCATATCCCTTATGTTTCATTAGGGTCTGTGACATTCAGAGCAATGAGTAAGAGGCTGGATTGCACTGAAATGGGTGCGCTGGTTTCAACGTCAGAGTGAGTCGATATATTAGCTGGCACGCAAATCTTGCACCCATATAAAAGGAGCTCCTCTCAATATGTCCACCATTGGGCAACTTGGTGAACGTCTAGACATGAACAGCTCCAGCTGCAGTCACAGGAATGACCTTGCACAAATTTGATGGAATTAAATTATACTTTTTTCACAGGCTGAAGGAATGGGTTTGCAAAGTGGCCAAAGCCTTCTTGAGAATCTGGTAGGCAGGGGCTCTTTGTTTTGTAATTAGAAGGTATCCCATTCCAGCAGGCATCCTGCCAGCCTAGCTTAATAGATTATTTGGCATCTTGTGCCAATATGCATTCTGGCAGACTGCAAGATCTGTAAATTCTTCAGGGAGTTGCTATTGATAATGCAGAGCCCACTAAATTAGTAGGAAGGCGAGTGTTGTATTCTGTCTGATAAAGCAGGATCCAACGTGATGTCTTGCTGTTCTTTGTTCGCCCCGCGCTAGAGAAAGTGGAAGGATTGACACCTCCAGCCCTGTGGAGAGAGGAACACAAGTTGAAGAGGAGAAAAGGAGATAGAAAGAGAGGGAGAGTGGGGAAGAACATAGGGACTATAGAGGTGGGTTGGGGGGGGGGGGGAGGTGGGGGAGGTGGGAGAGAGAAAGAGCGCAGAGAGAAATAGGGTGTGAAAAAGAAAGAGGAAAGAGAGGTAAGTGTGAGAGTCAGTGCAATAATTGCACTAGTGCCTGGTTTCCACAATACTGAAGGGTATAACATTGACTTTACTGAAGGCAGGAGCTAGATTTGGTACATTATAACACTCTTGATTGTCTTAGCATGTTCAAGGTGCTATATAAATGGAAGTGTTGCTTCTTGCTCACATCATCACACACAATCACAAACGTGTTGAGGTGCAGGAGGAGGCCATTCAGCCCATCCTGACTGCATTGGCTCAATAAATGAGCATCATTGACTAGATGCCAAAGTCCTGCTTTTTCCCCATTGTTTCTATCCAGTTTATCATTCAGTGCCCCTCTTGAATGCCTCAATTGAACCTGCCTCCACCACATTTCCAGGCAATGCTTTCCATACCCAAAGTACCCACTGAGTGAAAAGATTTCTCCTCGTTTCGTCGATGCTTCGTTTACAGATCACTTTAAATTTGTACTCTCTTGTTCTTGTTCCTTCCACACACAGGAACAGAATCTCTTTATCAGCTTGCTTCCCATTTTGAAAACCCGGCCATCTCTCCAGAGAGAACAGGCCCAACTTCTTCAATCTATTTTCATCGCTGAACTACCTCATCCCGCAATCACTCTTATAAACCATTTCTGCACAATCTCCAATACAGAGACTTTGCTTTTAGTGTGATTCCCGCAGTAGCACACAATACTCCAGCTGAGGTCTAACATGTACAAATCCAAAATCATCTCCTTGCTGTTATACTCTAAGCCGATATTCATAAAGCCAAGGTCATTATGCTTTACTTACTGCTCCATCCTCCAACTTTCAATGACCTGTGCACATACATCCCCAGGTCCCTCTGCTCCAGCACCCCCTTTAGAATTGTACATTTAACATAGATTGGCTTTCAATGTACTTCTGACAAAGTGCATCACTTCAGATTTCTCTGCATTGGATCTCATTTACCACCTATCTGCCCACTCATCTATGAGCTTCTGGAGTTTTACACTGTCCTCCTCAAAGTTAACAATTTGTAGATCATTGTGAATTGGGGAAGGAAGTGTTTTCCATTGCTACTCAGACATATGATGAGACTAGATTCACGAACGTATGGAAACAGGCCCTGTGGCCCGAAAAATCCACACCGCCCCTCTGAAGAGTAACCCACCCAGACCCATTCCCCTACCCTATATTTAGCCCTGACTAATACACATAACACTATGGGCAATTTAGCATGGCCAATTCACCTAACCTGCACATCTTTGGATTGTGGGAGGAAACCCACACAAACACAGGGAGAATGTGCAAACTCCACACAGACAGTCGCCCGAGGTGGGAATCAAACCCGGGTCCCTGGTTCTGTGAGGCAGCAGTGCTAACCATTGAGCCAACGTGCTAGCCTATGCAACACTTGGTACCTGTCACCCCCATTGTGGTACTTAGTGATTGATAGCACCAACAAGATTATCAGTTCGTTTTTGCCATTAAATTGTTGTGGATGAACTCCCCTTTTCTTGCAGTTTGACCTCATTCCAGTTTATTTAGTGTGGTGACCATTGCTTCACCAGAGAGAGTCTACTTCTCCTGGGTGCTTCTTACAAGACATGGCTGATAGTGCTTTTCCTTGTGGTATTTCGATTGGGTGAATAACTGTTAATTTAATCCATAGTATTTATTTACATGATACTCTGAGAGCACCGAGAGCTAACCAACTACCATGTCAACACAAACCACATGTGACTTTGCTCAATTCAACATTAACAGTAATCATAATCTTAGTGAATGGTGGAACACGCTGAATGGTCAGAGGAGTGAACTCCTGTTTGTGTTTGATATTGGCAGATAGGAGTTCTACCTTGATTTATCTGCTTGAAGCACACCCTTACTTAAATCTATCCAAACATGGGCTCTCTAATGTGGGAGTGAAACATTCCCATTGCATTGTGGATTTGCTACATTTCCCCCAGTATGGAAAATTGCTGACAACCATTCTACTTGCATTATATCATGAAATCTATTGAGTTAATGCAGCCAGAGAATACCTTTCTCTGCATTGTTGTAGTACGGGAGGAGGCCAATTGTCTTTGGCACTAACCCAATCTCCTGTCTTTCCCCATACCCTTGTGCATAGTTTTGCACAATAATTGGGAAATTGCGGACAGTGGATGACCATCGGGCTGCAGGCAAGTTGGAGTGGCCATTTGACATGATGGAAAGATAATGAATGAGGCTCGGTGTGGGGGGCGGGGAGAGGCAGGATATGACATGCTTCAGGTTTTGTGTTCTTTGAACCTGTGTACTCGAAAGGAGGGGGCTTGGTGGAGGGACCTGGGTGTGTGTGCGTGTTCATGTCTGAGGAAGGGTGCAGAACAAAGTGCAGAGCTATTGAAATGCATATTATACACTGTCATACAATGATTCAACACCTTGAATGCCTCAGTTGACCCTGCCTCCACAATGTCAATACACTTCAAGCTGAACCTTTCTTAGAATTTTTTTTATTTGCAGCTTTTGCAACACATTTGAGTACTACACCATCAGATTCTCCATCCTCTTACCTGAAAAGAACAATTTCTCTCTGTCTATTCCTATCTAGCCCATGATTTTAAACTATCAAATCTCCCCTCGGCTGTCTTGGAGGAAAACAGAGCCAACTAATCAATTGAAACGTCTCATTCGTGGGACCACGTGCAAACCTTTTTTAGCATTCCTTCTCAAATGAGTTCATACCCTTCCTCTGACAGCCAAAACAGGACACAGTGCTCTGCTCTAGCTGAGATGTAACGAAGTCAGAATCAAGCACCTGCCTTGATTTGATCATGTATAATATGCACTTTAATGGCTCTCTGTGCTTTATCCTGCCAACTTTTTTCCTCTGACATGGACATGGTCTCTCTGCCAAGCTCTCTTTGGAGTACACGGGTTTCATGTTCTTTGGTCCCAGAGTCTTGCCTCCCTTCTCCACATTGTGCTTTTAGTTATCTTTCCAAAATGGCCACTCCAGCTTTTGTTTGCAGCTTGGTGGTCGTCTACTGTTGGCAATCTCCTTTATTTTGTATTATCTGCAAACTTTGAAGGTGTTCCCTGAGTAACTAGATCATGTATCAAAAAAAAGCAAGGATTCCAACACTGATGTATGGGTGATTCTGCAAACTATTCTTCCAGCCAGAGTGGAGCCGTAAACCACCACTTGGTAAATCGGCTAAAGGGTAGGAAGTCCTTTGTTCCAGATGATCTCAACCTTGTCTTATTGTCTTTTTTTTTGAAAAAATTGATTTGCTTCCTGAGTGAGTAAAAATTAAGTGCCTGGCAGTACTTTAGGAGAGTAGCCATTTAAGCTGTTGCGTTCTTGCATCCCTTTAATCTCCCACCACCCATAATGTGAATTTTAACTGTTCTCTTTATTTGCCCAACTTTCAATGTATATTTGTCATTTTGGAAAAGCAAAGCCAATTTTGGCACACTATATAGTAATCCTGGCTGAAATGTTTTTGCACAACTAGGAATCCAGCATTGGTTTACAAAGTTAGTTCTTAAGAATAACTGCTTGCTGAATGAATGAGTTTCCAGAGTTCCATTTTCTCCCCCTTTTTAAAAAATATCCCAGATAAAGACAGCTCAAAAAATTTCACTTAATTATTTTTAAAATAATGCACCAGCAGTATTCCATATCTTCTGACAATCTTCAGGTTATTTGCCATGGCTGTTTGAGTAGAGGTTTTGAGCCATTTACTAAGATTTCATAACCTTAAATATTAACTCTAGTGGAGTAGACTGAAGGTTATTATATTCCATCTAAGTTATAAGATTTGAATTGCCTATCAGTGCATTGTTCTGCCAATACCTTTTCTTGTGGAGTTTTGGCTAATGGGGTGCCACTGTTTAAGAAAGGTGGTAAGGACAAGCCAGAGAGCTATAGAGCAGTGAGCCTGACCTCGGAGGTGAGCAAGCTGTTGGAGGGAATCCTGAGGGACAGGATGTACGTGTATTTGGAAAGGCAAGGCTTGATTCGGGATAGTCAACATGGCTTTGTGTGTGGGAAATCATGTCTCACAAACTTGATTGAGTTTTTTGAAGGAGTAACAAAGAGGATTGAGGGCAGAGCGGTAGATGTGATCTCTATGGACTTCAGTAAGGCGTTCGACAAGGTTCCCCATGGGAGACTGATTAGCAAGGTTAGATGTCACTGAATACATTTGGATACAGAACTGGCTCAAAGGTAGAAGACAGAGGGTGGTGGTGGAAGGTTGTTTTTCAGACTGGAGGCCTGTGACCAGTGGAGTGCCACAAGGATCGGTGCTGGGTCCTCTACTTTTTGTCATTTACATAAATGATTTGGATGTGAGCATAAGAGGTACAGTTATTAAGTTTGCAGATGACACAAAAATTGGAGGTATAGTGGACAGTGAAGAGGGTTACCTCAGATTACAACAGGATCTGGACCAGATGGGCCAATGGGCTGAAAAGTGGCAGATGGGGTTGAATTTAGATATATGTGAGGTGCTTCATTTTGGGAAAGCAAATCTTTGCAGGACTTATACACTTAATGGTAAGGTCCTAGGGAATGTTGCTGAACAAAAAGACCTTGGAGTGCAGGTTCATATCCCCTTGAAAGTGGAGTCACAGGTAGATAGGATAGTGAAGAAGGTTTTTGGTATGCTTTCTTTATTGGTCAGAGTATTGAGTACAGCAGTTGGGAGGTCATGTTGCGGCTGTACAGGACATTAGTTAGGCCACTGTTGGAATATTGTGTGCAATTCTGGTCTCCTTCCTATCGGAAAGAAATTGTGAAACTCAAAAGGGTTAAGAAAAGATTTACAAGGATGTTGCCAGGGTTGGACGATTTGAGCTATCGGGAGAGGCTGAACAGGCTGGGGCTGTTTTCCCTGGAGCGTCGGAAGCTGAGGGGTGACCTTTATAGAGGTTTATAAAATCATGAGGGTCATAGATAGGGTAAATAGGCAAAATCTTTTCCCTGGGGTTGGGGAGTCCAGAACCAGAGGGCATAGGTTTAGGGTGAGAGGGGCAAGATATAAAAGAGACCTGAGGGGCAACGTTTTCACACAGAGGGAGGTATGTGTATGGAATGAGCTGCCAGAGGAAGTGGTGGAGGCTGGTACAATTGCAACATTTAAGAGGCATTTGGATGGGTATATGAATAGGAAGGGTTTGGAGGGATATGGGCCAGGTGCTGGCAGGTGGGACTAGATTGGGTTGGGATATCTAGTCGGCATGGACAGGTTGGACCGAAGGGTCTGTTTCCATGCTGTACATCTCTATGACTGTATTGTCTCAACCTTGGAGAATACCTTAACCTTCAGGTTTGGCTTCCCGAATGCCTGTCTAGTTTTCCCGTGATGTTTGTTCAGTTGGATAGTGGCTTCTTTACAATTGGAAATACGACCACAGGTCAATACAATCTAACCTGCCTCTCAATAAACCCACAGAATTGGGTTTTACATCCTGCCATTATTACACTCCATCAAAATCATTGGGCAGGTTTTTATTAATAGGATGTGGGCGTCACTCCCAAGGTCAGCATTTGTTGTCCTTCCCTGATAGCCCTTGACCTCAGTGGCTTGCTAGGGCTAGTCCAGAGGGCAGCTAGGAGTCAATGACATTGCTGTGTGTCTGAAGTCAAGGCTAGGCCAGAACAGGTATGGATGGCAGATTTCCTTCCCTAAAGGACATTAGCAACCAGATAGGTTTTTAATGACAATCAATGATAGTTTTATAGCAGCATTATTGAGAATAATTTTCAATTTTATATTTTTATTAATGTTAAATTCTACCAACTGCTGGAATCAAACCCAAGCTCAGAGCACTAGGACTGAGGGTTACCAGTCCAGTAATATTCCTCCTACATGAATATCTCCTCAAAATATCAAAAAACAATGTTCCACCATTGGTGTTCTCACCCAATAAAGTAGATTAAAATTACCCCGTATTGAATCTTGATGTAATGTTTCTTAAATTGTGGTGTATTTTCCACATTGTACAGTACATCTATACATCCAATACTCATAAACCCAGTCCGTAGCAATGTACGAGTTGAGTCTCATGAACAGATTTGTCTGAAGCTGATCGGATGCAGCAAGGCTTTTTAAAATCGAAGTACAAATGTCAGAAGGTGGGGTATCCAATGCCCATTCACCAACAGGATTCCTACCCACACATTCCTCAGACGTAGGGTCACAGCTTCAACTCCAAAGCATTTTGCTTTCATTTGCTTGTTTGCAGGATTCTGTCGGAGATCATTGACACTGAGGTAGAGACGCAGCGCCATTTATCCACCAGTTCCGACCCGGACACAGCAGCCAACAGAGAAGAGAGCCCTCCAGCTGGCAGCTCATTTCAGCTGAACACATCCTTCGATGAAGATGTTCTGGACTTGAAGTGAGGAGCTGGCGACTGTCGTTTTCTGTTTTTTGTTTGTTTTCGCTCCCTCCTTCTCCCCCTCCGAAGACTCTGTAACCATAGCAACCCACCCAAAATGTATAGTGCATGTCCGCTCAGTTCTGTTATTGTTGTTGCACTTCGAAAGGCCGACGACCTCTGTCCTCCTATTTAATGTGAATTTCACACATTTAATATGAGCCTTGACTAAAAGTTTTGGAATATTTTTGCAGATGATTTACTTATTATTTATTACCACATATTTATCTCATTGAATGGAAGAACTTTGTTGGCTGAGGTTTGTACATTTTGTTCTGTCGGCCTAATGTTTGGTTTTGAATCCTTGACCCTCTTAGCAGTAGTTTTGTACTCAATGAATATGTACTGTCAAAACTGTTGCTGCCTCTGTGATGGGAAAAAAAACACCAACTGTCTTAAAATATTGTATTGCCATTGTTTTTAATGCCAAGAATTAAATGTAAATGTTTTGTGTTTCAAATGTTGCCTCTAAAATTACTGAATTCGTACCTACAAAAATATCTATTTTCAGTGCTATAGTGCACTGTTGTGAAAGTAGATTATAATTCTGTTAATTAATATGAAATGAATATTAAGGAATATAAAATGTGTTTTTCTTTTACAACTCAAAATATATTCAGTTCACCTGATAAGTAAATATTTTTGTTAAGTGAATGGAAATTTAAAAGAATTTAAAAGCATTTTCTGTCTAATCTTAATGTATTTACTCCTGAGATAAGCTGCAGGGGTAGTCTTTGTGAAATGATGCTTAAATAAATCTGTATTTATTATCTGGGATAATGCTGGACAATGTTCTTTTCACACTTTAACAATCAAAGAACATGATTTGACCAGAGCAGCAGTTCAAGAAATCAGCTGACCGCCATCTTCTCCAGGATGATTGGCGATGGACACAACCAGAAAAGCCCACACCCCTGGATGAAGGAGAAAAGGGCTGAAAATTTAGTTGGGCCTGAACCGGATACAGCTGCAGCTTTGAATCATTTAAATTCACAATTTATTTTATAACACCACTTCATTTAAACTGATACTTTTTTGCAGTTTTATTAAGGCAAGGAAATGTTGGATCTGATTAACAAAATAAAACAGTCATTATTGTTTGATGCTGTTCTGTACGGTACTGCTTAAGGTTTGTTGTCATTAATGATCTCTATTTGCTACAAATTAGGACATCAGGACTGAACAGTGTAAACGTGGATAATGCTCAACTCACTGGCATCCAAGAGACTTGGACTGAAGGTCTGGGAGATTAAACTCAGGGGGACTGAAGCCTAATCAATGAGCTGTAAATGTGTATAGGTATAACAGTGGTTTACTTATCAAGATTAGATTAGATTCCCTACAGTGTGGAAACAGGCCCTTCAGCCCAACCCGACACTCCGGAGAGCAACCCACCCAGAACCATTTCCCTCTGACTAATGCACCTAACCTCTGGGCAATTTAGCATGGCCTGCACATCTTTGGACTGTGGGAGGAAACTGGAGCACCCAGAGGAAACCCATTCCCTACAGGGGGATGTGCAAACTCCACACAAACAGCCACCCAAGGCTGGAATTGAACCTGGGACCCTGGTGCTGTGAGGCAGCAGTGCTAACCACTGAGCCATCATGCCATCAAGACCAACATGTAGAGTTTCACCAACTTGTTTTTTTTTGATAATCAAGTATTAAGGCTGCTGAAATTAGACTATTAATAAGAAAAGGTATTGACTCTAATCTTCCGAAGGTGACCTTCTTGCATTTTTGAATATGATCTGAAGACTTAAAGAGTTATCCCCTAAGCTGTGCCATTGTTTCTGATCACAAGAAGGCTTCAAATTCTCAGTCCTGAGGAAGGCAAAGGGTGTATAATGAAGATGAGCCCATATTATTGCTTCTCGGCAAGTCAGGCAACTATATCAGAAGGACAAAAATTGGTGAAATGATCTCCTGTGTAAGGCAGTAGTTGAAGACAAGGACCTTGAAATTATAGTTGGATCCTTGGGTAGGCCAGATCTACTAAGATTTGATGGAGCTTTCCAGAAGCAAGCCTTAGATCTCATGACAACTTGCTGAACCTCAGTCCTCCCCCACTTTGATAAGCTTCTGACCCCATCCCTACACTACAACCAAGCCTACGTGGTCCCACCATTGCTGCTGTGCCCCCACCTTAAGCTCATACGTAGCTGAAACATAAATTGAGCTTTTATTACTGGCTGTTCTCCCCATTCTAACCTCCATGGAGTTGAGGGCATAAAAATATGTAAGAGATAAGATTTAAGAACTAAATCCTATTCACCTACATTGCTGTGCTTGGCATGCCCCCCCTCTCCCCCCCCCCCCCCCCCCCCCACACACATACACACACCCCACATCAAAGGAGCCAGCCTGAACTCCTTGGACCTTCCCCTTGTTGAATCCGATACCCCTCAGCCCTGACCAGACTTGGGCCTAACATGACCTGACCTGCCATTGACTGCACCCCAATCTCCACTCGGCCTGCTACCTTGAAGAAGTTCTTTGATTTTTCCTGCTCCTCGGATGCTGCCTGACCTGCTGTGCATTTCCAGCAACACTCTAATCATGACTCTAATCTCCAGCATCTGCAGTCCGTCCTCACTTTTGCAGTCCCAACTCTCTGACCTCCACCTACCAATCTCTACATAGCCCGTCCACCACCTGACGTGACACCCCCGACTCCTGACCTACCGTCAGCACTCATTCACTGAATGGACACCCTGGTTCTGCCCTTTGTCGAGCTGTTATTGAAGACTCCATTCCTATCCTGACTGTGAGCGTAGTGCAGTAGGCACTCAGTAAAACCTGAGCCAATGGCTCGCCCAAAGACTGTTGCCAGCCAGTATTTCCTTGAAGGCCCTAAAGCCTGAGAGTGTGTTAGAGTGAAAGCTAAGCCCCTTTACATCTGCAAGGTCCAAACAAACAAAGGTTTTACCCTAACATGTGCAAGGGAGATGTTTATCTTAGCCACTCACTGAACATCTCAAAAGCAGAGAGTTTTCAGCACGCAATTACTTATTCTCCAATTCATGCAAGACCCTCCCTCAGTCTCCAGCCTTGGATCTGCTGGTTTGCTGTGGTAATTCAGCTGCCATGTCTGGCCTTATCTCCTTGGTCTGTGAGCAATGAATAACTGTTCCAAATACAATGGAGTAAACTACAGCAGGGACTGTCATACATTTGAACTTTAACCTTATTGTCTGGGTTGAATGTAAATCTCCTACCAATGTAAGCAGCCCAGACATCTGGTGGGGTGCCCCTGGCTTTTGGTTAGAGGCAGCAGCACCCAGCTCCCTGGGCATGTTGCACTGGAGAAGAGGCTTATTCCCAATCGGAAGTTCCCGGATAATTATTGAGCCTAATAAATCGATCTTAAACTAAAATACAAACTAGAGAGCAGCGGGATCTTCCTCTTGAGAGAGTTGCATGAATATTCTGGGCATTGAAAGAGAAATCCTTTTCCAATGGAGTCATAGAATTCCTACAGTGTGGAAGCAGGCCATTCAGTCCATCGAGTCCACACTGACCATCCAAACAGTATTCCCTTCCAGACCCACCCTCTTACCTGTAGTCCTCGTAATGCTGCATTTCCCAAGGCTAACCTACCTAGCCTACACACCGCTGAACACTACGGTCAATTTAACATGGCCAATCCACCTAACCTACACATCTTTGGACTGTTGGAGGAAACCAGAGCACCCAGAGGAAACCCACACAGACAAGGGGAGAAACTGCAAACTCCACACAAACCAAGCAAACTGTGAAAATGATAGATATGAGGTAAATCTCGTCTGAACTGAATGATACCAAGTTTGTCAAAATTTGACATATTTTGTTCCAGGCATGTTTGAAGTGACAAAAACCATTTCCACACAATTTTATAACTTAACAGCCATTCTTTACTTCTGGCTCTTGCTCAGGAGCAGCAGTTCAGAAATCTGGAATGCCTTCAGGCAAGTTTTCCTGCATAATGGCGGTGAGTGCAGGGAAAAGATGTGCAACTGCACTTCAATGAGGAAAGAACAGCAAACTGCCGTGTTTGTGAAAAATGCTTTCGGTCATTGTATTTTGATTCTCCATCAGTGTTCACCTACAAAACCAGAGACTTCTACTCATTAAGGATGATTTTAAAAATGTTTCCGGTTAATGCACACAAAACATTAACAACTTCAGACAGACAGAACCTCTGAGCATGTTGCACGATCCATGACCCTTTAGAATCAGCATCTTTCCACTTTTAATGATGTGCAGAACAGAAAACCATTGGCCTGAATCCAACCCCCAGCTTCTCCGAAAGGCTGAGCACTGATCCCTCCAGTTTGCTCAAACAGAAACCACATTGACCAAAGTATCCATTTGCAGAGTGTTCGAACTTCTATGCCTTGTTTATCTGGAATTTGGTGATGGGTTGATGATCCCCTGCCTGCCTGGCCTTGACCATTCCCTGCCATCATCATTCTTCACATTTCCAAAGGACATGGTTTTAAATTGTTGAATTCCCTAAGTTACCAAGCTTTTCTCATGAGAAGTGTCACTAGCTGGTCCCGCGTTTGTTACCCATTCCTAATTCTCCTTGAGAAGGTGGTGATGAACTGTCTCCTTGGATTGCTGCAGCCCATTCCATTCGGAACACCCCGAAAGTTCCAAAGTTTTGATCCAGCAACAGTGGAAAATGTGCAAATGTTGTTGTCTAAGTACAGACTTGGAGCAAGCATTTTGCCTTACATTCCCTCTCCTGTTACATTGTGCACTTCTGCCTGACCAGACAGTGAATCATGTACAATACTCTTCGAAACTAACATTGTCATTGACCATTGCTCTGTGGACATGTGGAGTTTCTGGCTTGAATGGTTTTGTGGATGGAATGATGGAGTCAATTGTGACACTGAGGAAGGCAATCCATTGGATACCTGCTGGCTGTCCATGGAGTGATCCTGTCAGTCCCATTCCTGTATACCATTCCTGGATTTCAGCTCATGCAATTCTGGTCTCCTTCCAAACGGAAAGATGTTGTGAAACTTGAAAGGGTTCAGAAAAGATTTACAATGATGTTGCCAGGGTTGGAGGATTTGAGCTATAGGGAGAGGCTGAACAGGCTAGGGCTATTTTCTCTGGACCGTCAGAGGTTGAGGGGTGACCTTATAGAAGTTTACAAAATTATGAGACGCGTGGATAGGATAAATAGACAAAGTATTTTCCCTGGGCTAGGGGAGACCAGAACTAGAGGGCATAGGATTAGAGTGAGAGGGGAAAGATATTACAGAGACCTACGGGACAACGTTTTCACACAGAGGGTGGTATGTGTATGGAATGAGCTGTCAGAGGATGTGGTGGAGGCTGGTCCAATTGCAACATTTAAGAGGCATTTGGATGGGTATATGAATAGGAAGGGTTTGGAGGGATATGTGCTGGGTGCTGGCAGATGGGACTAGATTGGGTTGGGATATCTGGTCGGCATGGACCGGTTGGACCGAAGGGTCTGTTTCCATGCTGTACATCTCTATGACTCTATAAAATGTCCTTTCAATTCCTTTTTAAAACCATTGAAGGTAAAAGCAGGGACATTGTTTCCATTGGTGAGTGAAAGTAGAACTAGGGGGCGTTGCCTCAACATAAGAGGGAGCAAACTTCGGGCTGAGTTGAGGAGGAACTTCTTCACCCAAGGGTTGTGAATCTGTGGAATTCCCTGCCCAGTGAAGCAGTTGATGCTTCCTCATTGAATGTTTTAAAGGGAAAAATAGATAGATTTTTGAACAGTAAAGGATTAAGGGTTATGATCAATGGGTGGCTAAGTGGAGCTGAGGCAATGAAAAGATCAGCCATGATCTTATTGCATGGTGGAGTAAGCTTGAGGGACCAGATGGACAACTCCTGCTCCTAGTTCTTATATTCCTATCCTCTCCTCTTCCACTGTTTATGGGCAGCAGGTTCCAGGTCATTACCACTCACTGCATTAAAGCAAGTTCTTCCTCACATTCTCTTTGCATCTTTTGCCAAAGCTGAAATCCATGTTCCCAAGTTCAAACAACATCTGTTAATGGGCCCCGCCTTGCCTTGTCTACTTGTCCAAATGAGTTTTAGTCCTGTCCAACCCTGTCAAATATCTGCTCAATATTCTTTGCTGCAAGATGAACAACTCCAGCGTTTATAATCCAACCTTGTTATTGCCTACCATTGGAACTATTCAGTAAATCTCTTCTGGACCCTCACATCCTTCCTAAAGTGTGCTGATCAGGACCCAATCTTTATCAACAAAGTGGATATTTTGTTTGGGACTGCTAATATTTATTTTAAAACCATTGCCGGAGAGTAGTTGTAGATATAACTGCAAATATTATAAGATTAGATTCCCTACAGTGGAAACAGGCCCTTCGGCCCAACAAGTCTACACCGACCCTCCAAAGAGCAACCCACCCAGACCCATTCCCCTACATTCAGCCCTAATGAATGCATCTAACACTACGGGCAATTTAGCATGGCCAGTTCACCTGACCTGCATATCTTTGGACTGCGGGAGGAAATCAGAGCACCCGGAGGAAACCCACGCAGATACAGGGAGAATGTGCAAACTCCACACAGTCAGTCACCCGAGGTAGGAATGGAACCCAGGTCCCTGGCTCTATGAGGCAGCAGTGCTAACCACTGAGCCACCGTGTCACCCTCCACTGTGCTGCCCTAAACTTTGTGATTTTGCAGAACTCGCTTCATTGAGGCAAGAACTTTTGTTGTAATGTAGGAAAGGCAACAGCCAGTTTGCACATATCAAATTCCCACAAATGACAGTGATAATAATAAGCAAATCTGATTTTTTTTGTGACGTTGATTTCCCTAAAACATGCAATACTCATGACGAAGGTTCACAAAAGTGTTATTTTTTTTATTATCATTTGGAAACTGAAGTTCTGAAATGAAAACTTTCAGCTTTAAGATTTTGTATTTCTATATTGTGTGAGTCATGAAAGAAGGACATGGTTTTTGTAAATGGCACAGGATTGTCTGAAAATTTGTTTACATACATTTTAGTGAGGCATTTTGACAAACTCTTGTGGTGATTAGTTCAGTGCTTTAGAAAAGAAGGTGGAATGAGAGGAAAAAAGGTAGCTGTTGCTACCAAAGTGTTCTGTGACTGGAAGGGGGGTCAGTGGATTGGATTGAAACAAGATTCCTTTGAGAAAGACAAGAGCTATCCAGAGGTTAGCGAGTGTGCAGTTTCTGTCGGAGATAACAGGTCTATGACAGAAGAAGTGCTTTTAGCTTAATGGTCACTGAAGCAGTTTAGGGCTGAAAAGGATGTCCTGAATAACTTAGAAGTAAATAAGAGAAATGTTCCAGAAACAAAAGGCGACAGAGAGGAAAACATCCTACCAGGACGTTGAATGCATGAGTTAAAGAATCCAGGTTAAGATATAAATGAGCTGTGTTAGCAATCTGTTTGTTTCTCAGCAAGAGCCACTAATGAAAGGAATAGTACCAAGTGAGTGCAATTAAGTCGATGTTTGTTGAAAAGAAACCAATTGCAGCCATTCCTACTCAACCAGGATTGTAAAAATGAAGACAGGGTGACTGCCTATTGAGGCTTGGATATCTGCAAGGTTATTATGGTGGTCATAAATACATCTGAGGGGGACCCTCTTCAAAGGGTCAGTGTGGACTCAATGGGCCAAATGGCCTGCTTCCACACTGTAGGGATTCTATGATTTTAGTTTCACTTGTTTGGTATAATTCTGATCTGATCAAATAAAACATTTAATTATACTTTTGTTTTTATCTCTGCAATATCCACACCATTTAGGATGGCTGATGCAAGTCCAGATATTGTCCTTCACGTCACTAAGTGCTTTTCCACACTCTTATCAAATGATTAAAAGCCTCTGAAATATATCATTCAGTGTGCATGGCAGCTCTTTAGATAGGTCTATAACTTCATCCTAAGACTGACCATTGCTGCAGGTTCAATCCTTGTTTAGTGGTACTTTAAAATCAATAATTTTCCCTGATTAACAGACAAAGGCTAAAGGTTAACATTACTCCAGCGTGAAGGGAAATTAATGGTGGTTTAACACCAATAGACTTTTAGACAGTGAGATTAACTCTTACTGTTTTACTTGCACAACTCCTCCAGGGCAGTATTCTGGAACAACAAAGTGGATTTGATTTGAATGCGGGCACTTGGGATTTCCTGACTGAATTCTTGTTGATCTTTCTTCAACACATCAATGTGAATATGGTGATAATAAAGATGGGATAAAAGCTGTTTGGAATGTGTATTAATGAAGTATAATTCAGAACAAAGCTTTATGCTTTAAAGTTTCTAGAAAAGTACATTAGATTGTCAAAGCTAAACCAGGAAAGATGAACATTAATTGTGTTTATAGCTTATGTCAAATCTGAAAACAGCATTGAGGGATGGAAGTGTTGAAATCTCTTACTAATCAAAGACAATGAATCTTTCTGAGCACTTTATTTATGCTTTTGGAGCAACTCCCTGTGTTTAAATGCTCCTTTTATGATTAGAGATGCAAAAGTTATAGATAGGCTACGTTAAGCAATTGCAAAAGTATTTACTGAAAAAAATCTCAAACCATAGTACTCTAGTCTGCCTGGTCTAGCTGTTTCATTACTTTGTGAAAAAGCTTGGTTTATTTATCTGGGGTGTGCATTGTTTCCAACAAGCAAATCCTAACAGTGGGAGATGGCCATACATTGTCATTAGAGGTTAATTTAGCAGAATCTTATGGTCCCTCACAATGCGACTCAACAAGTATCTGCATGCATTTACCGGCATTGACCTGACAGAGTTCTGCACCTACGTTGTCTGAAAGATCGCTGGACGCTGGAGCCCTTGGTGAATTTTTCCTGGCATATTTTCTCTGAAATGTTGTCACACCACTGAAAAATGGGCACAAGGAATGTATGATTAACCCTTTCTTGCCCTCCAACCAGGTTCATAGAGTCATAGAGATGTACAGCACAGAAACAGACCCTTCAGTCCCACACGTCCATGCCGATCAGATATCCCAACCCAAGTTAGTCCCACCTGCTGCCCCTGGCCCATATCCCTCCAAACCCTTCCTATTCATATACCCATCCAGCTGCCTTTTAAATGTTGCAATTGTAACAGCCTCCACTATTTCCTATGGCAGCTCATGCCATTTTTTTCTGTGTGAAAATGTTGCCCCTTAGGTCTCTTTTATACCTTTCCCCTCTCACCCTAAATCTATGCCCTCTAGTTCTGGACTCCCCCACACCAGCGAAAAGACCTTGCCTATTTACCCTATCCATGCCCCTCATGATTTTATTAACCTCTATAAGGTCACCCCTCAGCCTCCGACGCTTCAAGGAAAACAGCCCCAGCCTGTTCAAATCCTCCAACCCTGGCAACATCCTTGTAACTCTTTTCTGAACCCTTTCAAGTTTCACAACAACTTTCCGATAGGAAGGAATCCAGAATTGCACGCAATATTCCAATTTCCTCAGAGAGGAGGCACACAATCCAGGTATCAATTTGGGAAACCACTTCTGAAATGATTCTAATGCACCTACATTCTCTTTTAAGGTTAAAAATCACACAACAACTGGCCCACTTGAAAGCACCAGCCTTCAGAGTGCCGCTCCCTCATCGGGGGGCCATGGAACACAAGACAAGACCCAATTCAGAGCAAAACATCACAGCGTCACACAGAGACACTCCGAACCAATCTGGAGCATCAAGTCTCTCATCTTTTAGAATACAGGCTTTGGTTCACCAACCTATAAATCCCAGAACCACCCCTAAATCACCTGCTCGAGACAATCCAAGGTTCCTTCAAGAAATAGCAATTGCCAATCTACAAAGGATGTGAAACCTACTGAAACAATATCTGGGCCAGGACCCAACAAGGCAAACCTGGGTATTTCAGTCTTAGTAGCATATTTGTTCAAGCTTTAGATAAACATGTGGCTTTGCTCTTGTGACTTTGCACTAACAACACAAATATGTTGTTACTGGCAGCAATTTGGGTTTCTCTGAGCTCTAAGGGACAGCTGACAGGATGATATTCCAGGCTTTTAAAGATTAAGCCAATATTTTGATGAGTCACTGAAAAAATGGGACTTTGGACCTGTAGCTGAATGCAGGTTTGACTTTATACATAAACTACATAGTTTCATAAATTCTGTCACATCGTGCAGTCATAACTGTGTACAAAAGTGTAATAGTTTTTCACAATGCACTCACGTTTCATTACCCCACAGGCCTAAAATGTCTCAGTTGAATCCTGGCAGTGTAATTCTCCTACAGAGTGACATTGGAACATCATTTTGTCCTCAGATCCCTGGAGTAGGAACTTAAACCCACAGCTTTGTGGAACAGGGGAGAGATTGCCAGCAACTGAGCACCATTCACACCTATAAACCAGATAGTGCAAATGCCTGAAATAAAAATTTATGATACATTTTTACTTTACTATTGACTTGTTAACTGTTAGATTTTTATTGCTAATATTTTAATGTATTAAGGACATTCCAAAAAAGGTGAAATTTGATTAAAACATTTATAACTCCTGGCTATCATAGAATCTCAGGCCTCTCATACAGAATACCTGGTATGTATAAAATTCCATTAATAGAGTAAATTACATTATTCATTACTCATTACCTTTAAGACTTTATGGTTTAAAACACTATCATTATATTCAAAAGATAATGTAAAAATTAATCAGTATTTACAGGGACACTTCAATCTTACCCACTATAGTTTGGAGATTCTCTCCTGGTTTTGTATAAGTATGTGTGCTAGAACATGTTTGTGTCTCTCTCTTTCTCATCTGAGTGACTGCCATCATTATTTTCACTGTTCCACATCGTTAGTGTTAGCCAGATTTAATTGCCACTCATATATTTAGATTGGTCCTAGTCATAGAGATGTACAGTACAGAAACAGACCCTTCAGTCCATACTGACCAGATATCCTGACCTATTCTAATCCCACCTGCCAGCACCTGACCCATATCTCTCTAAACTCTTCCTTGTCATGTACCCATCCAGATGCCTTGTAAAAGTTGTAATTGTACCAGCCTCCACCACTTCCTCTGGCAACTCATTCCATGCACGCGCAACCTTCTGTGTGAAAAAGTTGTCCCTTAGGTCCCTTTTATACTTTCCCCTCTCACCCTAAACCTATGCCCCTCTAGTTCTGGACTCTCCCATGCCAGGGAAAATACCTTGTCTATTTACCCTATCCATGCCCCTCATGATTTTATAAACCTCTATAATGTCATCCCTCAGCCTCCGATGCTCCAGGGAAAACAGTTCAAGCCTATTCAGCTTCTCCCTATAGTTCAAATCTTCCAATCCTGGCAACATCCTTGTAAATCTTTTCTGAACACTTTCAAGTTTCACAACATCTTTCCAATAGGAAGGAGACCAGAATTGCACACAACATTCCAAAAGTGGCCTAACCAACATATTGTACAGCTGCAACATGACCTCCCAACTCCTATACTCCCAATGCTCTGACCAATAAAGGAGAGCATATCAAACACCTTCTTCACTATCCTATCCACCTGTCACTCTACTGTCAAGGAGCTATGAACCTGCACTCCAAGGTCCCTTTGTTCAGCAACACTCCCTTGGACCTTACCATTAAGGGTATAAGTCCTGCTCTGATTTGCCTTTCCAAAATGTAGCACCTCATGTTTATTTAAATTAAACTCCATCTGCCACTCAGCCCATTGGCCCAGCTGATCAAGATCCCGTTGTACTCTGAGATAACCTTCTCCACTGTCCACTACACCTCCAACTTTGGTGTTATCTGCAAACTTACTAACTATACCTCCTATGCTCACATCAAATTCATTTATATAAATGACGAAAAGCAGTGGACCCAGCACCGATCCTTGTGGCACACCCCTGATCATAGGCCTCTTGTCTGAAAAGCAACCCTCCACCACCACCCTCTGTCTTCGACCTTTGAGCCAGTTCTGTATCCAAATGGCTAGTTCTCCCTGTATTCCATGAGATCTAACCTTACTGACCAGTCTCCCATGGGGGACATGGTTGAATGCCTTACTGAAGTCCATATAGATCACATCTACTGCTCTGCCCTCATCAATCCTTTTGTTACTTCTTCAAAAAGCTCAATCAAGTTTGTGAGACATGATTTCCCACGCACAAAGCCATGCTGACCATCCCTAATCAGTCCTTGCCTTTCCAAGTACATGTAAATCCTGTCTTTCAAGATTATCTCCAACAACTTGCCCACTCCTGAGGTCAGGCTCACTGGTCTATAGTTCCCTGGCTTGTCCTTACCACCTTTTGTAAACATGTTAGCCGACCTCCAGCCTTCCAGCAGCTCACCTTTGACTATTGATGATGTGAGTTTTAATTCATGACACCCTAGAGAAAGCTAACGTTTTGGATTCTTGAATGTTGCCTCTCCAGATTGCTGTAGGTGACATGACTAAATTGTGTAAGTCTGTTATCAAAGAAATAAAACCAACATGCCCTTCAATGGCTTTCAGCAATGTTGCCTTCAGTCCCATGTGTCCGACTGCAAGAATTCAGTTGCTGATTTGTTGCGATGAGAAAAATATGGAATTGGATTCATAGGTTAAATTTGTTTTTCTTTGTAATGTTTCCATCTGGAAGTCTATGGCAGTAGCTCTGACAATGTGCCCAGCTGGTGGTCAGTGAGGGTGCACTGAGTAATCCATGGTCTGCTCCAAAATGCCTGTCAAGGACAAATGAGGGAACAGGCCAGAAACTCCCTACCCCAAATCTTGCATAGCATAACCAGATCGGTTCCTGTAAGTGTGCTAGATGTGCCTTAAGCCCTGGGTGACAGCAAGCTTTGTGTTACTGTCACATGACATTGAGTTTGCAAGCCCCCTGTGGGCTGGAAACCAAGAAAGTGCCACTACATGTGGGTCTGATGTGACACTGAAGTCCCATGGCTTAGAAGGAGACTTCATTTCACTGCCATCTCTAAAACAGCCACTATTCCCCACAAGTTCTGATGAAGTGCATGTAGAGGTGGTTGAGGGGATACTTATGGAAGGTGCTCCATAGATCTTTTGCCTTGCGTCTGGGATCTCTGGCTGTAAAGGTCTGGGAACCACTGGTTTTTGTTGTGGTTCCTTATAAACCAGGATGGCTGAAAACGAGCAACTCCGTTAAGAGGTTTAGAACAACATAATCAGCAGCTCACCAAATGAGAAATCTATCTGCTGCTACCTGCATTCTGAAATAGACTCTTTCAAAGAGTCAGTTAATTTGGTACATTGTCAGACAATGAGTATTCAGGGAATGTTTCTAATTTACAGAATCAGGAGAGGATCGATTGCTTTGCACTGCTCATTTGTTTTCTGATGTCTGTTCAGGTGAACCACCCAGGGGGTTTATAGATGCTTCACCCAATCTCAGCGTAGCACAAGCCAGAAGACTTACAGAGTTGAAGCAAGTCTGTAATTGACATTGCAATTTCAACAAAATCGACAAGAAAATCAATGGCAAGAAAATGATGAGAGCCAGAGTACAAACTGAAGGGAAACCTGAAGATGTTCCTGCTACAGATAGCCCAGATAATTGCACTTTCTCTCATATGAGTACAAAGTGAACTTGGATTTCCATGTATGGAATACTTTTGCAGTATCGTTACTAGGTAACAATCTGTGAATACATCTAAAGGTCAATCCTATAAGTCCAAAACATTTTCCATTACTCTGGAAGAACCAATATAAATGGAATGCCGACTCACTCACTCCAATGCCTTCATGTGGAAGTACTCCTTAAGCTTGAATAGTTTCTGGGAAACAAGTCAGTGCAGAAAATGCTCAGGTAATTTGAGTGGATTCAATAAAAGCTCACAAAAGCTTCCTTGTTCCTTTTACACTGCGATAGTCAGGTTACCCCGACCATTCTCCAACACTGACCAGTCACGAGGCCAGGAATTGTGATGGAAAGAAATACAGATAGTGTAGTCGGTTCTCAGAGGCTGGGACAAGGGCAAAACAGATGGAAAAGAGTTTGAGAAGACAGATGGACAGAAGGAGTCAATGTCTAAAACAGTGAGCAGTCCAGAGGAGAGATTTCTGATTTAAACCATAGAAGAGTTCATGTTTAATACTGTTTCACACTTTGCAGATGCTCGTGAATTTCTCCAGCACATTTTGCTTTTATTTCAGACCTCCTGCACTCATGTACTTAACTTTTAATAAATGGCCGACCTTCCAGAAGTAAACTGAGAGGAACTGGTGAGGAGCTGCTCTTCCAATCACAGGTTGGTCCTGGTCCAAGCTTGTGAACCTATCAGCAGCAAATGCAGGAGAGAATTCACCTGTTATTGGAGGACAATCCACCAGCTGGGAAAGTAGGCATTGGCAGTGAGGCAGTGGTTGTGGAGAATGTCCACCCTGTTGTGAATATTTTACCTCCCTGGTTCACCTCACAATTCTTCTTTCCCCAAGACCTCCTCTTGATATTTTCCTCGATGTTGCCAGGAATGGAGGATTTAAATTGTAAGGAGAGGCTGGATAGCCTGGGGCCTTTTTCCACTGAAGCATAGGAGGTTGAGAGGTGACCTTATAGAGGTTAAAAAATAATGAGGGGTATAGATCAGGTGAATGATAGGTGTCTTTTCCCTCTATTATGGGATTTCAAGACTCGGGGGCGTACTTTTAAGATGAGAGGAGAAAGATTTTAAAAAAGACATAGGGACAATTTTTTTTACACAGAACATAGTTCATGTGTGGAATGAACTTCCAGAGGATGTGAATACAGTTACAAAGTTTAGATCAGGACATGAATAAGAAATGTTTGGAGGGATATGGGCCAGGAGCAGGCAGGTGGGATTAGTAAAGATTGGGATTATGGTCAGCATGGTCAGGTTAGACTGAAGGCGCTGTTTCTCTGCTGTAGGACTCTATAACTCTATGAACTGCTCACGAGATGCAAGGTCCCTGATGTGCAGTTGGGTGCCACCTTTTCCAAAGCTGAGAACAGGCCACAGGTGGGTGTTGCCTTTATCTGAAGTCATGAAATGGTTGGGGAGGTGGGAGGGTTGGTACTTGCTGGGTTGGTGAGTTCCTTCTGCCAGGATGTGGGCATCTCACAAGTGAGGGAGGTTCGGCTGGGGAAGAAAACGGCTGCAAGAGAATTTGGAGTAGAAGGAGAAAATGGCATGGATTGGGAAGTAACAATGGGGCAGAAAGAGGGAGAGAAGGTGCCTGCAAGAAGGGTGGGTTTGGGAGATGCAGCGTTCAACAGGGATTCAGAGGGGCAGATTTGGGAGGAGCCTGAGGGTGGTTGCAAAGGAGACACAAGAGTTTTAAACCTGTCATTAATGTAAAATTCAGCCAACTGGGATCTAAGAAAACTTTAAATTGCTGTTGTAATGAATTATTTGCAAATGAATGTGGAATCTCTAGTTTAAGTTTGCTTATTCAGGAGCTACTGTACTTGGAAAAAAGGTAGTGGATTATACTCTAATCATAGAATCCTTACAGTGTGGTAGCAGGCCATTTTGTCCATCAAGTCTACACCAACCCTCCAAAGAGCATCCCACCCAGACCCAACCCCCTACCTTATAACCCTGCATTTCCCATGGTTAGTCCGCCTAACCTAGATACCCCTGGGCACTGTGAATAATTTAGCACGCACATCTTTGGACCATGGGAGGAAACCCACACAGACACAGGGAGAGCATGCAAACTCCACACAGACAGTCACCTGAGGCTGGAATCAAACCCAGGTCCCTGCTGCTTTGAGGCAGCAGTGCTAACTACTGAGCCACCGTGCCACATGAACTACATTAGTTGTTACATTGAAAGCTGAGACTGAGATGTGATGTGGGGTAAATAGAGTGGTTACAAAGATCCAACTTGTGCATGTGCAGTTATAAAGGTTTAGTTAGTGCTCAGCAATCTGTGAAAGGTCTGTTCAGGATGTAGGCTCTCTGGTGCAAGGAATTATCTGTCGGTTATTTTGAAATAAAATTATTAACTTGCATCTGTTGGCTTGTGACATTTATATTCTGTGGTGTCCAGAAACTTAATGCCGTCTTTGTGAGCTGTAGCTTTCAATTTGATGAAACTTTGAGGATATTAATGAAACTCTCTAATTCTGCTTCTGTGAGAATCCAAATGTGCCATACGTCAACACAAACACCAAAGATATTGTTATTATATAACTGTATCACCTCATATGTGGGTTTTAATGACAATGCACTTGAAGCAATCTCAAGAGAAAATCTTGGAAACAAGTTGAGAAGTGAACTGGGGAGATAAAATGCCCATTGATTTGAAAGTCCATCTGTCCTATGGAATCATGCACACTGCAACTTGTAATTAATGAGAAGAGGCAGTAACATTGTGGTAATGTCATGTTTTTTCCTTAATTCATTCATAGGAAAGGGCATCACTGATTAGGCCAGCATTTATTGTCAGTCCTTAGTTGCCCCAAGGACAGTTGAGTGTCAACTAAATTGCTGTTGGTCAGGAGTCACACGTAGGCCAGACCAGATAAGGATGATGGGTTTTTCCAACAATGATTTCTTGGTCATCATTAGACTTTTAATTTCATCGTTTTTTAAAACTGAATTCAGATTTGACCATCTACCATAGCAGAACTCGAACCTGGGGTCCCCAGAACATTGCTTGCATCTTTGGATTAACAGTCCAGTGTTAGACCACTAGACCATCATCTCCCCACAGTTCTCTGCTGAGGAAAACAACAGAAACTGCTGATGAAACTCAGCAGATCTGGCAACACCTGTGTGGGAAGAAAGCAAAATTACGTTTCAAGCCCATTAAGGGTTCTGATATAGCATCACCAGACTCAGGACACTATATCTGCTTTCTCCCCACAGGCCATTTGTTTTTGTTTCAAATGTCCAGCATCTGCAGACCTTCACTTTGTTTTTATGCTCTGGGTGCATATGTTAAAATGCCACCAAGGCAGATGGTGAAATTTAAATTCAATAAAAATCTGGATTAAAAGCCAGCCTCTAATGGTTGTTTGTTGTAAAAAAAAACCCAATCTGGTTTACTGGGAAGGAGATCTGCCATCTTTCCCTGGTCTGGCCAACATGTGACTGTAGTGTGGTTAATTCTTAACAGGGCAATTAGGGATGGGCGTTAAATGCTAGCCTAGCCACATGTAGAGAATTGTTTTTAAAGACATGGATACATTATTAATGTCTTTTGGTAGAAATGGAAGTACGCAGTCTGATATCCCATCTGAACCGTTCGGAAACTAAAGTATAAAAATTTTGTCCTTTCCAATCTCAACGGGAATTGGCACTTCATGCTGTTAATTAGACAATTAAGAACAGATAGTACCATGCTAAAATGAGGTTTGATGAATGCTCTGGAGTTGAGCTGCAATTTGCAGTGCTTCTGTTTACCTGATTCTAATACCTGCAACCAATATTGAAATATTGATTCTGCTCATGTTTCTTTTTCATGGGATGTGGGCATCATGAGCTCGGGCAGCAGTTATTGCCTGTCCCTAATTGCCCTTGAGACGGTGGTAAGCTGTCTCTTGAACAGCTGAGGTCCATGTGTTGTAGATACTCTCACAATACTTTTGGGGGGGGGGGGAGGTCCAGGATTTGGGAGGAGCATTGTTATAGCTGAACGTCAGGATGGTAAGTGACTTGGGAGGGAATTTACCAATAGTGGTATTCTCATGCATCTGCTGCCTTTTCGTTCCAGGTGGCAGAAGTCACGAATTTGGAAAATGCTATGAAAAACACCTTGAAAAGTTGTTATAGTGCAGCTAGTAAATGGTACACACTGCTGCCTCTGTGTTCCAGTGGAGGAATTTAATACTTATGGTGGTAAATGGGGGACCAATCAAGTGTCCTAGATGGTATTGAGCTTCTTGTTTATTGTTGGAGCTGCACAGCTTCAGCTAAGTGGGGAGTATTTCATTACATTTCTTACTTGTGCTTTGTAGATGGTGGAGAGGTATTAGCGACACAGGGGGGAGAGTTACTGTTTGTAAAACTCCCAGCTTATGGCTGGCTTTGTAGCCAGAGTATTTATATGGCTCATCCAGTTCAGCTTCTGGTCAGTGGTAACCTCCAGCACAATGAGGGATTCAACAATGGGAATGCCTTAACCATGATGGTTAAATAGTTGTATTATCTTTTGTTGGAGATAGTCATTGTTTGACACTTGAGAGATGCAAGTGCCACTTGCCGCATCAGCCAAAGCTGAAATATTGCCCATGTGTTGCATGTGGGAGCAGACAGCTTTAACTAGTTTAAGGGTCAGCAATTATAAAAGACTGGGGTTACATTGGGACTGAGGGTGGAGTAGGTTAAGTAGTTCGGAGTGCTAAGCTCATGACTGGGTGGAAGAGAGTTGTGGTGTAGGTGGTGAAATTAGGTGATGGAGTGGGTTTGGCACTGGGTGGGCAGGTTGGGGCCAATCTGATGTGGTGGGATAGCTCCTGGGCTTGCACCATTTGAATCAGGATTAGAACCCAGACCCATGTGAGAGTTTGGATGTCCCCTCTGCTTATTTATTACAGAGTTTCTGTCAGGGAGATCCAACGCAGAGTGAGCAGACAGATCTTTTAATTAGGTAAAAACAATGACTGCAGATGCTGGAAACCAGATTCTGGATTAGTGGTGCTGGAAGAGCACAGCAGTTCAGGCAGCATCCAAGTAGCTTTGAAATCGACGTTTCGGGCAAAAGCCCTTTATCCTTATTCCAGATGAAGGGCTTTTGCCCAAAACGTTGATTTCGAAGCTACTTGGATGCTGCCTGAACTGCTGTGCTCTTCCAGCACCACTAATCCAGATCTTTTAATTGTATTGCTGTTGTGCAGTTCAGATTGGAAACAGTACCAGGACAGAATCAGAAGTCACTCTATACATGACTGCCCTGTCTCTAAAGCTGAAGTGCTTTATCCTGACACATTGTCTGTCTGTCTGTCTGTCTGTGTCTCTCTCTTTCTCACTGTGATTGACACACTATCCCATTATCGCTCTCGTTAAGCTGAAAGCTGTGACAAGGGCATGTTTTTAATGAGTTATGGTCAGTTGTGAATAGAACTTATGCTGACTGATTTGCCTGAGAAACACTTTGGCTATTTTTGGCATTAATTCTTTTCAGCTCCATTCAGTGGAGAAAACTGCCGTACCTCCTTTCTAGAAAAATCTAGCAGATCTGAAGTACCGCATGAACACCACGGTGATTTGCAATTTGCAATCCCTCAGTCAGCCCACTCTACAAACAATAGGCAGAGTTGAAGAGGCATGAGTTTTGTTGAGGCATGCCCATCTTTTTGTGTGGTGGACAATTCCTCAGGCCTCACCCACATCCACTTCAAACTTCAAAGCTACTTCCTTTGGCGAAATCTATAGCTCAGACCATCTGTTCATTTCTTACAAATAACACAGGACAAGTGGTGAGGAATATTGTGCTTTATTTGAGTATGGAAGGAAGTAAATAAAAGGCAATAGTTCTGCAGTCAGAAACCCATTAAAGAAAATCTTCAGAAGGATCCAGCATACTATTGAGTAGTGCCTTTTTATCTCTTGGAAAGGTCATGTCTTGCATTATTATTTACGAAGTATTATTGCCCTTTCTAACAGGCTTATAGACAGAGTGAAGGGCACTTTCTCTCCAACAGTAGTAAACTGTTCTGCTTCACAGGCAAGATAATGAACCATCCTCAGAATGCCTATGAAATTATATTGTATGTCTGGGGAATGTGCAATATCAGAAGCTAATACTGTTCTGTGTTTTACCTTCGAATCAGGCTTTGAGACCATTACTCACCAGTAAAAATGAACGTGGATTCTCATGTTGGAAGTCTGTTATCGTGCACCCCTTGATATTGGATGAGGGAATTCATTTCCTACCTCAGCCGCAAGAAGTGAGCTGAAATCCCCTGGAGAACACACAATCTCTGTGAGGCCTTAATAACAAACTCCGAAGATTTCACTCGTTACCTGGCAATCCACACAACAGCACAGAAACATAACATGTGTCCCCATGGAATGCTGCAGCTCACTGCCAACTTTTCAAGGGCAGTGGGGAATGGACAAGGAATGCTGGACTAACCACTGAAGCTCACATCCCACAAACCACACAACTAAATCGAAATATGGAAATGCTAGAGTATGCTGCACCCAAACTGGGGGCTGGTTAGCTCAGTTGGTTAGATCGTCATCGGCAGACTCTCGCAGATGAGGATGACTCTCTCCCACTCTCAGGGTGAGTCTGTAGGCGGTTGTACAGATCAACACAGCTATCACAAACTTTGTTGCACCTGGGGCAGAGGGTGGTCACGGGAAGGGGTGGGTGGGATGTTCGCTGTTTCCCCCAGCTTCTGCTTTTTCCTGACAGCAAATCTCGAGGTGCTCAACACCTTCCTGGATGCTCCTCCTCCACTTTTGACAGTCTTGGGTCAGTGATTCCCAGGTGTCTGTGGGAACATCGCACTTCGCCAGTGAGACATAAAGGGTATTTCTGAAGCGCTTGCTCTGACCACCAGGGGGTCAGAGTTGGGAGAAGAGCAGCTACTTGGGGAGTCTTGTGTCAGTCATGTGGATGACATGCCCAGTCCATTGTAGCCAATTAAGGGGGAGTGGGCACCAGTGCCTCCATGCAGGAGATGTTGGCCTGGTCGAGGATGCTGGTATTGGTTTGTTTTTCTTCCAGTTGGATGGACAGCTGGCCCACAATGCAGTGTGAGTTCAATTCCTGTACTGACTTGAGGTTACCATGGAGATTCCTTCTTCTCTACTCCTCCCCCAGCCTGAGGCATGGTGAGCTCCAAGCTAAACCATTGACAGTCATCTCTCCCTAATGAAAGAGCACCCCAATGGTTATCTGGGACACAGGCAACTTTACCTCACTGTTGAGTCTTGGTTATATTTTGAGGATTTCACTTTGGTGAGATGGAAGGATTGAAATTTCTCCGTGCCAGCTTCATGCTTCCTCTGAGGTGAATGTGAATCAGATCCAAAGTATTTCACTCCACTGATAACTTAAGGTGGATTCTTCCTAGGCCCTAAACAACCTGGGCCACGGTGAGAAATTTTCAGAGAATTGCATAAGAAGAAGAAAATAGGTGACAGGTTTAGATCGAGGATCTGGATCAACATAGGCCTGGAGGGCCGAAGGGTCTGTTCCTGTGCTGTAATTTTCTTTGTTCTTTGTTAAGGTGAGTGAGGCCTTTTTTTAACATCAGGAAAGTTACATTTTCCAAAAACGTTCCAGACATCAGGATAAGATTCTTACTAGTGAGTGGCAAAAGGCTTATTGAACCAGCTTTATCCCCTTCATTCCTGCCCAATCCTGCCTCATTAACATGTATCCTTCTGTGCAATCACCCACTGGATCAAAACTAGACACTGAGAATTCCTGACCAGGATGTCGGAGCGGGTGCCTGGTAACTCTACTGCACTGTCTCCATCTCTGGATCGCTGCCTTGGGCATCGGGCACCAACATTTCAGGGAATGCTTTGTGGGCTCCACTTCCATAGACACTGGTGTCTGCCAGGTGCCAACCCCTCTGCACCATTGTGGCACAACTCTGATCCACTTATAGCACCTTCTGAACTGCCGTGCTGCACTCTGGGGTACACTGGGTGGGAAATATCATTGGAATGCTGCTGCAAGGACCTTTTGACAAAGGGATAGATACCCAGCTCACAAATTGGAACAGGCTACATTCTCAGGGCTGTTCACTTGCTCTCTTACCTCACCATGCATCTTTCTGGGGGCTTACAGTGTCTATACCCAGCCTTGGCATGTCTTTTAGCACTTTGACCTCAGCTGCATTTGAACTGGTTCATGGTATTTCTGTCTTGCCATGCCATTTTGCGCAGACCCAAAGCAAGACATCTTGCCACCAGACATCAATGAACGTTGTGGACATGTTACTCCACGGCACAGTGCTGTGTCACTCTCACACCTTCAGTATCTACCAGCAGCCTGTGCAGCAAGCATACACCATGTACACCAACCACGTGGCCCTGTCTCAGAGGCTTCAGTCAAATCAGTCTGGGGAGAGGTCCGGGTACTGTTAGTCAATGACAGTGTCTGAGCAGTCAAGGAGCTTGGTCATAGCTAGTGGTGGTCAGGGCTGGGGAGGGTCTATGTTACTATAGACAGGGAAGTAGGCCAATGCAAACAGTCAGGGGATTGGTGGATCAATGGCGTATGGAGAGGGTCTGGTCAGTCATTGGTCAGGTCAGAGTGTGGAACACTGGAAGGATTGGATGTCACTGAGGGTGAGGGATACTATGGCAGGGAGATTGGGTCTAGAGGCAGCAACCTGGGGTGCCAAGGATGGTGAAGACGTTCGACATATAACGGTTGGGTCGGGATGGGGGAACAGTGCTAGAGGCCCCCTGGATGACACAGGATGCTGCAGGAGGAGCTGTGCAGCACAATGGTAGGTGTGAGCAGACTGTACCAAGGGGGTTCAGCACGTAAGGATGAGAGTTATAACTCAAGACGACACTGTGAGTCTGACTGATCACCTTAAATTTGTTGTTAGCCTAACATTTCAGCCTAACATTCACTCACCATGCTCTTCAAAGAGTTAATGTTTCAGTCTGCATCCATTCATCAAAACAAAAAGGATTTTATATATTTAATTCACTCACCTACCATTATTTTATACTCTGGAACATGTTGTTACTACAGGAATATAGCAGTAACTTGGGAATAGACTCAAAACGAATAACTGCTTCTTAACGTCAAGATCTTCTGTGAGGTGCTGTTAAAAATTACTTTCATTCGACAAATTATATTCAGAGTGCTACAGAACTTGAAGATCAAATTAATCCAATAACAAGTCATGAAAGCACAAAGCTTTTGGGGGCTGTTCCTGCACATAATTTCCTGTTTAACTGAACACAAACAGGACGGTTACAGTGGCTGGCACCATGCTCCTGGAGAGAGGTGAATGCTACTTCACACCAACACTGGGGATGCACTAAAAGCACTCTCTGAGTCTGTGGTATAGCAGAGCGAAAAGCTAATATTAATACTGGGAAGACAAAATGGAATTTTAAATTTATGACCATGCTTAAAGCTGCAGTTATGATGCAAGAGAAATACTCAGAATTACTGCCTTCTCATGTTAAAACAGTCGATTAATGTGTATCTTATTTAAAATGGGTTGGTCCCTTTATAAAAGGAACATTTGTAAGAGATTGCTATGGGGGCTTTCAGCATTTTCTTGAACAGTCTTGCTCTGGCTGGTCAGATGTTCGTCTTTAAGACCAATTACATACAGGTGCTACACATTGATACAGCAAGGACCCAGTTTGAGTATTCAGGGCTCTGGTGGTCTGCTTCCCTTTTTGAATTAGTTGCAATGAATTCCTTGTTTGCAGGGAATAGGATCAGCAATCTGTCCCATCCACAGAGTTAAAAAGCATCTTTCTAACACAAAGAATCATTGTTTACAACTAGGTCCACACCTGATGCTTAACGTGTGAGTGGCTTCCCCGATTATTTATCTCTATGAATTCAAAGGTCAATATGACTGTTGGGTTTCTATGCATTGGACAGTGGTGCCAATTAAACTGGACTTAAATGATTCTTGGACTTAAATGATTCTCTGATAAGCTGGACACAAGCCTGGAGTACTTCAGTGGGAAATGTTCCATACTTCAGGCTGGGTTTCAGCAATTCCATGGCAGTAGGAACATTCTTCCCGAGAAAGAAGCCATCTGTTTGAGAATAATTCCAGGTTGCACTGTGGCAGCCGCAAATTCAACACCATCATCTTTTCCAATCTCACATTTCCTCTTGGAATCTAATCTCCCCGAATGTCATTATTCGCCCTCTGTTTCGGCAACATGTTTAGCTCTATTAGTCACCTTCCTCCCAGGGATGAACAGATTTATTTCTTGGAAATAGTAAAACTCAGGGTTTTCTTCTGGTGTTGCAGGATCCTGGCTTGCAGTCAGTAATTTGCTGATTTTAGGTGGTTCGAATTTCCCCCCAGATTCCTGATTCTAGCCCCTGAACTTATTTAGGGAATGTGAAATGAAGAAGGCAGTCGATAAGTGTTTCAGGGCAAACAAGTCTCTACATTTATTGAATACAAAAGAAAAGTATAATGCAAGGAATACAGGTAAAAGCACTAAGCGGTAAAATTAGCACTATTATACAGAAGACAGTAATGAAATACAGTATTAAAGCAAACACAGATTAAACATGATTAGAAGCTAAGCAGCAGTTTTAATTACAGCAACTTTAATCAGGCTTCCTACCCTTGGGGTCCTTGCACTGTCACCACCCACCTTCCCCTCCCTACTACCTAGGTCTGAAACTTTGGGAGTTTCAGCTTGCCACTGAGAGAACAGTTTAAAGTGTGTTCAGTTGCTGAGGTTCTGGCTGTGGGATCTCTCGGTTCGGAACAGGCCCGTGTCTGGAAGCTCTTGTTCGGATAGTACTGGGTTGGCTTCCCTGCCTCTTGAGTATCCTTTATTGCGATGATGCTCTTGGTTTGTCTTCCAAACTCAGCTTCTCTGTTCGGCCTCTGTGGTTCTTGGTTCTGATGCTGCTTGTCGGGGCTAGAGTCTGTGGGGAAGCTGTTTCTGCAGAAGCTTGTTATTGAAAAAGGCTCTGCCCCTCTGGTGAGCTCAGGGCTGGCAGTATTACAGACTGTGTGCCCTGTTATCTCCCCTCAAATCTGTGTTGCCCATTGTCTTTCTGGTCATGGGATCATAGAGATGTACAGAACGGAAACAGACTCTTTGGTACAACTCTCCCATGCTGACCAGATATCCTAAATAAATCTATTTTCACTTGCCACCATTTGGCCCATATCCCCTAACCCTGTCCTAATCATGTACCCATCCACATGCCTTTTAAATGTTGTAATTGTATCTGCCTCCACCACTTCCTCTGGCAGCTCATTCCATACATGCACCACCCTCTGCGTGAAAATGTTGCCCCTTGTGTCCCTTTTAAATCTTTCCCCTCTCACCCTAAACCTATACCCTCTTGTTCTGGACTCCCCCACCCCAGAGAAAAGCCCTATCCATGCCCCTCATGATTTTATAAACCTCTATTTCCTTCTGAAGCCAATTGATTTCTCCACAGTTAAGAGTCTATGTGAATGTATTTTGATTGAAGTTGAGTGTTTGGTATCTGTGTGGGCCCTATCCTGTCTGTGTAGGGTAAGCCGAGGTGTAAATGTTAACTTCAGTCTAGAGTGTTAGGGTTGGTTGATTGTTCTCTTGGAGTGGAATGTGAATTGCGATTTCAGCCTAAATAATGGTTTCGGGCAGCCATCTCTGTATTTGCGTATTTTCCCCAGAGCTCAGGCCAGCTGTCCCCTTTACTTTTAAAAGTTTTGAAAACTCTAAGGTCTTGTCCAGATGATGAAGCCTTTTGCCCAATCCTACGGTGTTGAGTGAGAATAGCGTTAAAAATCGCATAACACCAGGTTATGGTCCAACAGGTTTCTTTGGAAGCACTAGCTTTCGGAGCGCTGCTCCTTCATCAGGTGGTTGTGGAGTATAAGATTATAACATGCAGAATTTATAGCAAAGGTTTACAGTGCAATGTAACTGAAATTATATATTGACCAAACCTAGATTGTTGTTCAATATATCATTTCAGTTGCACGACACTGTAAACTTTTGCTATAAATTCTGTGTCTTATGGTTCTACTCCACAACCACCTGATGAAGGAGCAGCGCTCTGAAAGCTCGTGTTTCCAAATTAAACTTGTTGGACTATAACCTGGTGTTATGTGATTTTTAACTTTGCCCACCCCAGTCCAACACCGGCTCCCCCACATCAGCGTTAGAATAGAGCAGCTTGTGTCTGAGCTGCAGCTGCTTTCTGCAGTGTTCATTGTCCATTATATTGCAATATTAATGATCACACATCAAAGTATTCATGATATTCCGTAATTAATTGAGTCCCTCCTACTATTGCGGAAGTATCACTGGAAAAAGACACACTTTGTTGAAGCTTTTCATCTTACACTCATCAGGGCATTTCATAAAAATATCACATAAAGTATTGCTATGGAAAATGCACAGTTACTGATAGTTAACTGCCTAGATTTGTTTGCAAGCTACTCTCTCCCCACCCCCACCCTCCTCTAGCTTATCTCTCCACGCTTCAGGCTCACTGCCTTTATTCCTGATGAAGGGCTTTTGCCCGAAACGTCAATTTCGCTGCTCCTTGGATGCTGCCTGAACTGCTGTGCTCTTCCAGCACCACTAATCCAGTATTTGGTTTCCAGCATCTGCAGTTATTGTTTTTACCTCATTGAGGTTAACTGTTGGACAAGGCATTACCCTACGAAATGAAGAACAGATGGCTGTCACTTATTTTGTTGAGTTATAACGTGTACAATGTGTGTACATTCTCTCCCCAGAGAACAGGGTCCTGTAAAGTCTGTAGCTTCCAGGACACACAAATGTGTGCTACAGGCACATTACCCATGGCAACATCTCTGCCAATCAGATTCCACTTACAACCAAGCAGCTCTCTCCTCTCATACAGTATAAATGTTTGTTTTCCCCTTACATTGATATTTTTTGTGAATTGTCCTGATCGCTGCAAGATGAAAGGCTTCAACTCATTTTTCAGCAATGCTCAAATTCTGTATTAACAACTAACGATATCTACTTTTTTTCTTCAATGGCAGAGATATTTTGATTCTTAATGTCTAACTCCATTTTCAAATTCTTTCTGCATAATTCACCAACCAATTCGCAGAGGGTCTGTGGGCTGAATGACCTTTAAGTTTCTGCGATAATAAGAACGAAACGTTTTTCCAGGCTGTAGCTCGTTTCTTCTAAGTGCACGAGAGATGTCAGAGGCATCTCAGCATTCAACTATTCCTCTCCAAACACTTCCTTCTCCTCCTGCCCATTGTTTTGTTGAAACACCACATGGAAATATGTGAAGTAACACAAAATGAGGCATCAATATACTGTGGAAATTATTCATCAGGTTATGGGCATTATTGGAAACTACACAATGCTATCAATGAGTTATTTCGTTAAAGTTTCCGATACTCATATACCATCATCAGTAATCAATTTACTTACATTCTGTTCTAATCACTGCACAAGATACCTATCAAGTCGCACTCCTGAAAGAGCTGTGACCGCCTAAGATTCTCAAACTGCCTTTCCACCATTACTTGGAAATCTATCGCCGTTCCTTCAGTGGCACTGGGTCAAAATCTTGGAACTCCCTCCCTTAGGGCATTGTGTATAAATGGACTGTGGTGGTTTAAGAAAGTGGTTCATCACCACCGTCTTAAGGACATCCAAGAATGGACATCAAATGCTGGCCCAGCCATTGGCACCCACATCACATGAACGAACGAATTTTTAAAAATGAAATTGCAGGGAATCTAACCAAGTCGACATGTTGCAGTCTTGGACAATCTTTTGGGAGTGTGTTTTAGGGGGAGGAAATAGCCTAACGGTACTATCTGGTTGGATTGTTAATCCAGAGACCCATGTACTGTTTGAGGGACCTGAGTTCGAATCCCACCAAGGCAGATGGTGGGAATTTTAATTCAATAAATATCTGGAATTAAGAGTCTAATGATGACCATGTCGATTGTTGGAAAAATCCGTCTGGTTCACTAATGCCCTTTAGGGAAGGGAAGCTGTTATCCTTCACTGGTCTGGACTATATGTGACCCATAACAATTTGGTTAACTCTTAACTGCCCTCTGGGATGGACAATAAAGGCTGGTCTAGCCAGAGGCACCCTCATCTTGTGAACGATTAAAAAAGGGATTTACGAGAATGTTGCCTGGGCTGTGGATTTGTAGCTACTAGGTGAGACTGGGGTTGTTTTCTGTGAAACAGAGAAGGCCAAGGGGTGACATGATCGAGGGGGAAAAAAACTGTGAGGGTTAGAGATAGAGTGGACAGGAGGACCCTGCTCCCATTGGCAAAGAGTTCAAAAACCAGGAGTGATAGATTCAAGCTAAGTGGCACAAGGATTAGAGTGCACGTGAGGAAAATCTTTTTACGCTGAGGGTGGTGAGTGTCTGGAATTTGCTGCCTGAAGTTAGTAGTGGGAAGCAGAGAGCTGAAACTCTTTCAAAATGTCCCTGGATCTGCACTTAAGGGCTGTAGGCTGCAGGGCTATGGACTGTGTGCAGGAAGATAGGATTAGAAAGCGCATCTGGGTGTGTTTGAGTTGGCATGGACAAGACTGGCCGAGTGGCCCCCTTCTGTGCTGTATCATTTCTTTGGCTTCTGGTGTAATTGTATCCTAAATCCACTGAGTGTTCAGAGTTTTTCACAATGGTATCAGAAATGCTTCTGTTTATGTGATGTGGAGGTGCCGGTTTTGGACTGGGGTGGACAAAGTTAGAAATCACACAGCACCAGGTTATAGTCCAACAGGTTTATTTGGAAGGACGAGCTTTTGGAGCGCTGCTCCTTCACCAGGTAGTCACAACCAACTGATGAAGGAGCAGCACTCTGAAAGCTAGTGCTTCCAAATAAACCTTTGGACGATAACCTAGTGTTGTCTGATTTCTAATTTTCTGTTTAAATGACATCCCTGTAAGAACTGATGCTTACAAATCAATGAAAACAGAGTAAAAGAGGAAATCTGACATTTTCTATTTGATTTGAATGAGCGAACTGGTACTTATTGAAGTACGATACCAATCATTGACAGAGGTAGGGTTTGGGAGAGGTAGTTGCCATGGAAATGCCAGATTGGATTTGATTACTAAAGTGTTTTAAGTAATTGGGGGATTTCCACATAGCCTTTAATTGCATTGAGAAACCTTTTAGCATTGCTTATATATCAGAGATTTTTACAATATTTTATCTGTTCGAATTGGCACACTCTCGCTGTTTTCTGCCCTCCACTTCAAGTTGATTAGCCTTTCACTTGCTTTCCCCAGTCACCAAAGCCGTTCTGAACCAATATCTAGCAGGGTTGTCTTTTCAAACTTCCCTCTTGTCATGTTCCAGTGCATTAAGTAATCAACTTTCAATCACAAACAGACTGTTAAAAACGTCATTGCAAACCGTATAGCGTTTGGGATTTTGAACTCTAGACAGTGCTGAGCTTCAACTAAGTACATAATAGAAACATAGAAACTAGCAGCAGGAGTAGACCATTCAACCCTTCGAGCCTGTTCCACTAGTCAATAAGATCATGGCTGATCATCCAGCTCAGTACCCTGTTCCTGCTTTCTCCCGGACCCTTTGATCTATTTAACCCAAAGAACTCTATCTCCGATCTTGAAAACAGGTTTTTTTCTTCAACAGGACAGAAGGGGCCATTCTGCCAATCTTCTCCATGTCAAACCAAATTCCCTTTATGTGGTCGAGAATTCCACAGGGACACCACTCTCTGGGTGGAGACATTGCTCTTCAACTCAATCCTAAGTGGCCTGCCCTGTATCCTTAGAAAGTGATCCTTCATTCTGAACTTCCTGGTCATTGAGCCTTCCTGTCTTTACCTTGCTTGGTCTGGTTAGAATGTTATTGTTTTCTACAAGATCTCCCTTATTTTTCGAGACTTAAGTGAATAGAGTCCTGACCGAGCCAACCTCTCTTCGTACATCAGTCCTACCATCTCAGGAATCAGTCTGGTAAACCTTCACTGAACTCCTTCCACTAAATTACACACGGATATTCACAACCAGCTGAGAATTCTCACATCCCATTACATAAAGATGAACCAGTGACAAAAGGATATTTGTTGCTGTTTCAACATGGACAGAAGAAACATGGAAACTCTGCATGATACAGATTTCACCAACTATTCATTGTATTGTGATGATTTTACTAAAGCAGTTGCCAAGTGGCAATGCCGAGGGTGTAATCTACCAGCTGTAACTCCCTGTTTGAAGGTCCTGGGATTATTCCGGCTTTTCAACCTAAACTCTAAAGAAGGTGACAAAGATCTCCTGCATGCAAAATATTATCAGACATACGGGACATATCATGTCATGGGAGACCGTTAGATGTGTCACCCTCTCAGCCCAGTATGGAGCAGTCTTGGCCCAGCGTGGTGCCCTCCTGGCCCAGCGTGGTGACCTCTCGGCCCGGTGTGGAGCCCTCTCGGCCCGGTGTGGAGTCCTCTCGGCCCGGTGTGGAGCCCTCTCGGCCCAGTGTGGTGCCCTCTCGGCCCGGTGTGGATCCCTCTCGGCCCGGTGTGGATCCCTCTCGGCCCAGTGTGGATCCCTCTCGGCCCGGTGTGGATCCCTCTCAGCCCAGTGTGGATCCCTCGGCCCGGTGTGGTGCTCTCTCGGCCCGGTGTGGATCCCTCTCGGCCCGGTGTGGAGCCCTCTCGGCCCGGTGTGGAGCCCTCTCGGCCCGGTGTAGATCCCTCTCGGCCCGGTGTGGTGCTCTCTCGGCCCGGTGTGGAGCCCTCTCGGCCCAGTGTGGATCCCTCTCGGCCCGGTGTGGTGCTCTCTCGGCCCGGTGTAGATCCCTCTCGGCCCAGTGTGGATCCCTCTCGGCCCGGTGTGGATCCCTCTCGGCCCGGTGTGGAGCCCTCTCGGCCCGGTGTGGTGCCCTCTCGGCCCGGTGTGGATCCCTCTCGGCCCGGTGTGGAGCCCTCTCGGCCCGGTGTGGTGCCCTCTCGGCCCGGTGTGGATCCCTCTCGGCCCGGTGTGGATCCCACTCGGCCCAGTGTGGATCCCTCTCGGCCCGGTGTGGATCCCTCTCGGCCCGGTGTGGATCCCTCTCGGCCCGGTGTGGAGCCCTCTCGGCCCGGTGTGGATCCCTCTCGGCCCGGTGTGGATCCCTCTCGGCCCGGTGTGGATCCCTCTCGGCCCGGTGTGGTGCTCTCTCGGCCCGGTGTGGATCCCTCTCGGCCCAGTGTGGATCCCTCTCGGCCCGGTGTGGATCCCTCTCGGCCCGGTGTGGTGCTCTCTCGGCCATGTGTGGATCCCTCTTGGCCCGGTGTGGATCCCTCTCGGCCCAGTGTGGTGCCCTCTCGGCCCGGTGTGGATCCCTCTCGGCCCGGTGTGGATCCCTCTCGGCCCGGTGTGGATCCCTCTCGGCCCGGTGTGGAGCCCTCTCGGCCCGGTGTGGTGCCCTCTCGGCCCGGTGTGGTGCTCTCTCGGCCCGGTGTGGATCCCTCTCGGCCCGGTGTGGATCCCTCTCGGCCCGGTGTGGAGCCCTCTCGGCCCGGTGTGGATCCCTCTCGGCCCGGTGTGGATCCCTCTCGGCCCGGTGTGGATCCCTCTCGGCCCGGTGTGGATCCCTCTCGGCCCGGTGTGGATCCCTCTCGGCCCGGTGTGGTGCCCTCTCGGCCCGGTGTGGTGCTCTCTCGGCCCGGTGTGGATCCCTCTCGGCCCGGTGTGGATCCCTCTCGGCCCGGTGTGGATCCCTCTCGGCCCGGTGTGGATCCCTCTCGGCCCGGTGTGGATCCCTCTCGGCCCGGCGTGGTGCCCTCTCGACCTGGTGTGATGCTCCCTCAGCCCAGTGTGGCGGTGTGAAACAATCTCCCAGCCTTGTAATCCTCAAGGTGAAGCTTGGCATGGCGCGGAACCAGGGCCCGGCGCGGAACCAGGGCCCGGTGCGGAACCAGGGCCCAGTGCGGAACCAGGGCCCAGTGCGGCCTACTGCCAAGCTGGTCTGTTGTTCTGAACTTTTATTTCTGCAAAGCTGGACATTTTATTTCTCTATTGTCTAAGATCTTGTAACTAAAGAAACCTTTGTACCTGACCTGGTGGTGTATATACTGCTCACTGCATTCATTGAGTGACAATAAAGTGAATTCAATTCAATTCAATTCTTACAGGTTGGCTGGAAAATATCTCGGAAGGATATTTCAGTGGCAGCACTCTATCCCAAGTACAATCTGTTAGTGATTGACTCCCTAAACATAAGCAGACCAGCAATTTCTGTTGAATATCATTTCACAATCCCAACGTTCCCTGTGTACTTGGATATCATCAGATCCATGCACAGTCTCAGTGTTGAGGTGTATTCCTAAGGGAAAGCATTTCAAAAGTAGAGTGTCTCAGGAAGAGTTCGGAGGGGATGGCGTAGTCAAACTCACATTTGTCAGGTCAATGGTTACTGAAACGGCTTTTGAAGATGACGAGGAGGTGAAGATTATTGAGTGTATTTTACAGAGATGTGCTTGGAGAACCAGAGGCCACAGTATGACCTGGAGTAGGAGAGAATTCACAGGAAGGTCAAGTTGGAGAAATGGGGCTCATTGCTATTCATGAGGGTAAATGTTTAAAATTTGATTGGTTGGGGAACAAGGCAGAAATTGAGGTGTCTGTGAGGTCCATAAGACTTAGAAATAGGAACAGGATGAGGCCATTCAGCCCCTCTAACCTGCTCCACCATTCAATAGGATTATGGCTGATCTGACATCTGTCATGTCCACTTTCCTGCACTTTCTTCATAATCCTTTATTCCCGGACTGATCAAGAATCTATCGCAGCCATGATTATATACAAAGAGTCTATGCCCATACTTGTCTGTGGCAAGGAGCTCCAAAGACTCTGAGAGAAGCTCCCCCTCATCTCAGTCTTAAGTCAGTGATTAAGATGATATGGGACCATTAGACTATAAGATAAAGGAGCAGAATTAGGTCATTCAATCCTTCTATTCTGCTCTGCCATTCGATCATGACTGATATATTTCTCAGCACATTCTTCATGTAATCCTTGATCCCCTTACCAATCAAGAGCCTGTTTATTTCTGTGTCAAATACACTCACTGACTTGCCTTCCACAGCTCTCTGTGGCAATGTGTCCCACAGATCACCTACCCTTATCTCAGTTTGAAAGGGTCCTCCCTTCACTCTGAGGCTGTGCCCTCAGCTGTCTCGCCACATCCACTCTATTCAGGCCTCTCAGAATTTGGTAAGATTCAATCAACTCCCTGTTCATCTTTCGAAACCCCACTCTGTACAGACCTAGAGTCCACAACCAATCCTCACATGACAAATTCTTCTTTCCCGGGATCATTCTTGGAAACTTTCTCTAGACTCCCCTGCAGTGTCAGCACATCCTTCCTGAGATACGGGGCCTAAAACTGCTCACAATATTCAAAATGTGGTCTGACCAGATCCTTATACAGCCTCAGCTCTTGTTTTTTATGCCCCCTTGAAATGAATGCTAACATTGCATGTGCCTTCCTAAATGTCAACTGATTCTGTATGTTAACCTGAAAAGAATCCTGAACTAAGACTCCCAAGACTCGTTGTGCTTCAGATTTCTGAAGCCTTTCTCCATTTAGAAAATAGCTTGTGCCTCTATTCTTCCAACCAAAGTGCATAACCTCACACTTTCCCACATTGTATTCCACCCATCACTTCCCTGGCTACTCTGCTAGCCTGTCCAGAAATGGTCCTCCTACACAATTCCTACAGGTTGAGTTCCTTACTTCTGTACATCTCAATGGAAGCAACCTCCCCAGTTCCTCAACACTACCTGTCCCTCCACGTATCTTTGTGTCATCAGCAAACATAGCTACAATGCCTTCAGTTCCTTCATCCAGATAGCTAAGATATTAAATGAATAGTTGAAGTCTCAACATGGACCTCTGCAGAACTCCAACAGACAATCTGAAAATGACTCTCTGTCTTCTGCTATTCAACCAATCCTCTAACCACACTATTATCTTACCTCTAAAACCAGGGGCTTTTGTCTTATTTAGCAATCTCCTGTGCAACAACTTGTCAAACTCCTTCTGGAACTCCAAATAGATTACGTCCACTAGGTCTCCTTTATCGAACTTGCTTGCTACATCCTTGAGGAATTCTAACAGTGTTGTCAGGCATGACCTCTGCTTGATAAAACCATGCTGACTCTGCTCTATTTTATCATGCACTTTATGGGCGGCATGGTGGCACAGTGGCACAGTGGTTAGCACTGCTGCCTCACAACACCAGAGACCTGGGTTCAATTCCCACCTCAGGCGACTGGCTGTGTGGAGTTTGCACATTCTCCCTGTGTCTGCGTGGGTTTTCTCCGGGTGCTCTGGTTTCCTCCCAAGTCCAAAAATGTACAGGTTAGGTGAATTGGCCATGCTAAATTGCCCGTGGTGTAGGGGAACGGGTCTGGGTGGTGTTGTTGGGCCAAAGGGCCTGTTTCCACACTGTAAGTAATCTAATCTAATCTAAGTATTCCACAATCTCATCCTTACTAATGAACTCTAAAATCTTACCAACAACAGAGGTCAGGCTAACTGGCCTATAGTTTCCTGCTTTCTGCTTCCCTCCCTTCTTGAACAGGGGGGGTTATAATAACCATTTTCCACTCCTATGGGACCCTCCCTGAGTCCAGTGATCCACCATCAATGCCTCTGCAATCTCCTCAGCCATATCCTTCAGAACTCTGAGGTGTAGTCCATCTGATCCATGTGACTTATCCATCTTCAGACCGTTCAGGTTCCCCAGGACCTTCTCCTCAGTGATGGCCACGACACTCACCCCTAGCCCCTGACTCTCTTGAAGTTCTGGTATGCTGCTGGTGTCTGAAAACTGATGAAAAGTAACTATGCATTTCCTCCGCTATTTCTTTGCTTCCCCAGCCTCATTTTCCAGTGATCCAATGTTCTCTCTTACCTTTTAGATATCTAACGAAACTCTTGCAATCTTATTTTATATTACTAGCTAGCTGAGTCTTACATTTCATCTTTCCCTCCCTTTTTGCATTTTCATTTACATCCTTTGCTGGTTTTAAAGGCTTCCCAATCCTCAGGCTTCCCAATAATCTCCATAGTCAAAAACAAAATCTAATCTCAAAGTGCAGGACGAGTAAAACTGTTTGAAGCATGACCACCCTTTCATTCTTTATATTTTTATTTCACAATTATTAACATGCAAAATGAGTCTTAGCTACAAGTTTTTGCATGTTCATGTTGTTGTACCTATGGTAACTTGCCAGAATCAGACCATGAAGTTCAGATTATTTTACATAGAACATAGAACATAGAAAAATACAGTGCAGTACAGGCCCTTTGGCCCTCGATGTTGCACCGACCGAAGCCTACCTAACCTACACTAGCCGACTATCCTCCATATGCCTATCCAATGCCCGTTTAAATGCCCATAAAGAGGGAGAGTCCACCACTGCTCCTGGCAGGGCATTCCATGAACTCACGACTCGCTGAGTAAAGAATCTACCCCTAACATCTGTCCTATACCTACCACCCCTTAATTTAAAGCTATGCCCCCTCGTAATAGCTGACTCCATACATGGAAAAAGGTTCTCACTGTCAACCCTATCTAAACCCCTAATCATCTTGTACACCTCTATCAAGTCACCCCTAAACCTTCTTTTCTCCAATGAAAACAGCCCCAAGTGCCTCAGCCTTTCCTCATACGATCTTCCTACCATACCAGGCAACATCCTGGTAAACCTCTTCTGCACCCGTTCCAGTGCCTCCACATCCTTCCTATAGTATGGCGACCAAAACTGCACACAATACTCCAGATGCGGCCGCACCAGAGTCTTATACAACTGCAACATGACCTCAGGACTCCAGAACTCAATTCCTCTACCAATAAAAGCCAGTACGCCATATGCCTTCTCCACCGCACTATTTACCTGGGTGGCAACTTTCAGAGATCTGTGTACATGGACACCAAGATCCCTCTGCTCATCCACACTACCAAGTATCCGACCATTAGCCCAGTACTCCATCTTCTTGTTACTCTTACCAAAGTGAATCACTTCACACTTACCTACATTGAACTCCATTTGCCACCTTTCTGCCCAGCTCTGCAGCTTATCTATATCCCACTGTAACCTGCCACATCCTTCCTCACTGTCAACAACTCCACCGACTTTCATATCATCTGCAAAATTGCTCACCCAACCTTCTAGCCCCTCCTCCAGGTCATTTATAAAAATGACAAACAGCAATGGTCCCAAAACAGATCCTTGCGGAACACCGCTAGTAATTGCACACCAAGATTACCCTTTACCATCAACTACTACCCTCTGTCTTCTTCCAGGCAGCCAATTCCTAATCCAAACCTCCAACTCACCCTCAATGCCATACCTCCGTATTTTTTGCAGTAGCCTACCATGGGGTACCTTATCAAACGCTTTACTAAAATCCATATACACCACATCTACTGCTTTACCCTCGTCCACCTCCTTAGTCACCTTCTCAAAGAATTCAATAAGGTTTGTGAGGCACGACCTGCCCTTCACAAAACCATGCTGACTATCCTTGATCACATTATTCCTATCCAGATGTTCATAAATCCTATCCCTTACAATTCTCTCTAAGACTTTGCCCACAACAGAAGCGAGACTCACTGGCCTATAGTTACTCGGGCTATCCCTACTCCCCTTCTACTATCCTCCAGTCTTCTGGCACTATTCCTGTAGACAACGAGGACATAAAAATCAAGGCCAGTGGCTCTGCAATCTCCTCCCTTGCTTCCCAGAGAATCCTAGGATAAATGCCATCAGGCCCAAGGGACTTATCTATTTTCACGCTTTCCAGAATTTCCAACACCTCTTCCCTACATACCTCAAAGTCGTCCATTCTAATTAATTGTGACTCAATATTCACATCGGCAACAATGTCCTGTTCCTGAGTGAATACTGACGAAAAGTATTCATTCAGTGTGTCCCCAATCTCTTCAGCCTCCACACGCAACTTCCCACTACTATCCTTGACGGGACCTATTCCTACCCTAATCATTCTTTTATTCCTGACATACCTATAGAAAGCCTTTGGGTTTTCCCTAATCCTACCAACTAAGGACTTTTCATGTCCCCTCCTTGCTGCTCTTAGCTCTCTCTTCAGATCCTTCCTGGCTACCTTATAATTCTCAATCGCCCCAATTGAACCTTCATGCCTCACCTTTACATAGGCCGCCCTCTTCCCTTTAACGAGAGATTCCAATTCCTTATTAAACCACGGCTCCCTCACACGACCCTTTCCTCCCTGCCTGACAGGTACATACTTATCAAGGACACTCAATAGTTGCTCCTTGAACAAGCTCCACATATCAATTGCGCCCTTCCCTTGAAGCCTACTTTTCCAATCCACGCATCCTAAGTCATGCCTCACCGCATCATAATTTCCCTGCCCCCAGCTATAACTCTTGCCCTGCAGTGCACACTTATCCCTCTCCATCACTAGAGTAAAAGTCACTGAATTGTGGTCACTATCCCCAAAGTGCTCACCTTCCTCCAATTCTAACACCTGGCCTGGTTCGTTACCCAGAACCAAATCCAGTATGGCCTCACCTCTTGTTGGCCTGTCTACATATTGTGTCAGGAAACCCTCCTGCACACATTGGACAAACACGAACCCATCTAACGAACTCAAGCTATAGCTTTCCCAGTCAATATCTGGAAAGTTAAAGTCCCCCATAACAACCACCCTATTACTTTCACTCTTCTCCTGAATCACCCTTGCAATCCTTTCTTCTACGTCTCTAGGACTATTAGGAGGCCTGTAGAAAACTCCTAACAGGGTGACCTCACCTTTCCTATTCCTAACCTCAGCCCAAACTACCTCAGATGGCGAGTCTTCATCCATCGTCCTTTCCACTGCTGTAATACTATCTTTGACAAGCAATGCCACACCTCCCCCTCTTTTACCCCCACCTCTGACCCTACTAAAACATTTAAACCCTGGAACCTGCAACAACCAATCCTGTCCCTGTTCTACCCATGTCTCCGTAATAGCCACAACATCGAAATCCCAGGTACCAACCCACGCTGCAAGTTCACCTACCTTATTTCGTATACTTCTTGCATTGAAGTATACACACTTCAAGCCACCTTCCTGTTTACAGGCACCCTCCTTTGAGATCGATGCCATGTTCCTAACCTCCCTACACTCAAGGTCCTGTACCCTAAAGCTACAGTCCAGGTTCCCATGCCCCTGCAGAGTTAGTTTAAACCCTCCCAAAGAGCACTAGCAAACCTCCCCCCAAGGATACTGGTGCCCCTCAGGTTCAGGTGTAGACCATCCTGTTTATAGAGGTCCCACCTTCCCCAGAAAGAACCCCAGTTATCCAGAAACCGGAATCCCTCCCTTCTGCACCATCCCTGTAGCCACGCATTTAACTGTTCTCTCTCCCTATTCCTCGACTCTCTATCACGTGGCACGGGTAACAAACCAGAGACAACAACTCTGTTTGTTCTAACTCTGAGCTTCCAACCTAGCTCCCTGAAAGCCTGCCTAACATCCTCATCCCTCTTCCTACCTATGTTATTGGTGCCAATGTGGACCACGACTTCGGACTGCTCCACCTCCCCCTTAAGGACCCGGAAAACACGATCAGAGACATCACGTACCCTTGCACCTGGGAGGCAACAGACCAAACGTCCCCCTCAGCAATGAGTCAGAAAAGATTAGAGTGGTGCTTGAAAAGCACAGCAAGGTCAGGCAGCATCGAAAAGCAGGAAAAATCAATGTATGAACAGCTTTTGCTCAAAGTCGATTTTCCTGCTCCTCGGATACTGCCAGACCTGCTGTGCTTTTCCAGCAATACTCTAATCTTGACTCTGGTCTCCAGCATCTGCAGTCCTCACTTTTGCCTAATGAATCAGGAAAGCTAATAGAATGGTATGTTTTGTGGGAGGAGAATTGGATGAGGAGAAGGAGGTTACACTTGAGTTATTCAAGGCATTGGAGACACTGCATCTGGAGTGCTGTATATTCCCTCTGGTCACCATATTTAACTGAAGGATGTAGTGCTTTACACCCAGTTCAGTGGTTGAGCATCAAAACATAAAGAATGTTTTGAGTTCTTCGAGCCAGCTCCACCATCCAATACAAACATGGCTGGTCACCCAACTCCGTCTCCTATTCCCACTTTCTCCCCATTCCCTTAAATGCTTTTAGCCCTAAGAACTACATTTAACACCTTCTTGAAAACATTCAATGTTTTGGCCTCAGCCATTTTCTGTGGCAGAGAGTTCTTTAGCCCAGACTAGAGGAGAGTAATACCTGGAGTGAGCAGATTGCCTTGTGAGGAAAGGCAAGACAGTAGGCTGGCATCTTCTGGAGTTCAGAAGATTAGATTAGATTACTTACAGTGTAGAAACAGGCCCTTCAGCCCAACAAATCCACACCGACGCTCCAAAGAGCCATTCCCCTACATTTACCACTTTACCTAACACTACAGGCAATTTAGCATGGCCAATTCATCTAACCTGCACATGTTTAGACTGTGGGGGGAAACCAGAGCACCCAGAGGAAACCCATGCGGACACGAGGAGAATGTGCAAACTCCACACAGACAGTCGCCCAAGGCAGGAATTGAACCAGGGTCCCTGGCGCTATGAGGCAGCAGTGCTAACTGCTGTACCACCATGCCGCAGAAGAGACAGAAGAGTCAGACCCTGGGAGGACTTGACTGGGAGGATGTTGAAAGAATGTTTCCTCTTGTGGGACAATCTTGAACCTTGAGTGACAGTTGGGAAAAAAAAAGAGGTTGTCTATTTAAGACAGAGATGCGGAAACATTTTTTCTATGCGAAGGGAGTCTTTGGAATTCCCTCCATCAAAAGGTAGTGGACGCAAAACCTTTAACTATTTTAAAAACAGAGACAGATAGATTCTTGATTACCAAGGGAATGAAAGATTTTTCGGGCATACACAAGAATATACAGTTGAGATTAAAATCAGATCAACCATGAGTTGATTAGAGTCATAGAGTTATACAGTACAGAAACAGGCCCTTCTATCAGACTCTCCCATGCTGACCAGATATCCTAAACTAACCTCGTCCATTTGCCAGCACTTGGCCCATATTCCTCTAAACCCTTTTTGTTCATGTACCCATCCAGATGCCTTTGAACTGTTGAAGTTGTACTAGCCTCCACGGCTTCCTCTGGCAGCTCATTCCATACAGGCACAACCCTCTGGGTGAAAATGTTGCCCCTTAGGCCCCTTTCAAATCTTTCCCCTCTCACCCTAAACCTATGCCCTCTCATTTTGGAGTCTCCCATCCTGTGGAAAAGACCTTGTTTATTTAACCCATCTATGTACCTGTTGGTTTGGAGGTGCTGGTGTCGGACTGGGGTGGACAAAGTTAAAAAGTTTCAGAAGCAGCACTCTGAAAGCTAGTCCTTCCAAATAAACCTGTTGGACTATAACCTGGTGTTGTGTGATTTTGAACTATGTCCCTCATGATTTTATAAACCTTTATAAGGTCACCCCTCAGCCTCCTACACTGGAGAAAAGTAGAATTTATTCAGCCTCTCTCTGTAGCTCAAACCCCCAACCCTGGTTATTGAATGACAGAGGAGGTTTGAAAGGCCAAGGGGCACTCTTGGTCCTTGTTTGTATGTATGATTGTATGGTTAAAATGTTAAACCTGTTAATCTTCAGCAGCAAGGAGAAATTATTGTTTGTCAGTTTGCAAAATGATCCAATATCAATAATGTCATGGAAGAATAAAAGGGAGATGACACCCTGAATCATAATTTTTTTTTCCAAGAGAATACAGTATCACTCATCACCCTACATTAAAGTGTCCTTTAGCTGGCACAGAACACTGCAACATTATTAAAGCACTAAGGCAGACAATAGATGTAATTCTGAAAGGTAACTACCAGCTTAATGTCGCCCATCACTCTGCAACTGAAAATATAGACAGTTGTGTAGTATACAAGTTTAGGTTTAAGTGAATACTGTAAAGGTACACGAAGCGCAGAAAACATGTCTCCAGGGCCACATTATATGATAAAACTTCAAATCTTCGTAGGTTAGAAGGGCAAAAAAAAATGGAACAGTCTGTCTCTCAGTACAGGTCACCGGCATTAAATAAAAACAGAGAATTGTTAAAAGTTCTCTTTAAAAACCTCAAAATGTAAAGAAGAACTATGATCCTTCCATTTAATAATAATTATACACCAATATCCTGGTATTTACCTCAGACATTTATATCAGATGTTGTTATTCAAGCTGACCTATTGTGCTATTGGTAAATGTTAATACTACCCTCGAAAAAGCATGCAATTTTGTTTTTGAAAAGATTCCTAAAGGGTTTAGGTGATTTTCTTTTCCCTGCTCATTAAAATATTGTTGATGATAATGGTGGGAAATAGAACACTTTCCAATTTCAAGCGCACAATGTCAACATTAAGCACTCCCATGGCAGGGAATATGATTTTATTTCACTTACTTTCTGAATTGCTATAATCCATTCATCAACATTATCCAGTGCACAATATCTGTGCCTGACATTAACTAAGCCTGGGGTTTAAGACACAAAAAGGGCACTTCTGAGAATTCGAGATGAAAGTCAATAAAAACAGAGGGATTGATTCACTTTGATTGTATTCCATCGGGGGAAACATATAAAAAGGTCAGAGTCGGGTAAAACTAAATTATAAAAGCAATTTATTCTCAAAGTTTAAAACGCAGTGACAATTTACTTCAATATTTTAACTATTGCTTGCTTCTCAGATAGGCTTTATATATTTCAGCAGAAAAGAAGTCATACAATGATCTTTTATTCAGCTGTTAGAGCTAGAAAAGAAAGCCCTTTACTGCAAAATAAAAGCTAAGTAATCAAATTGAGTTTGGGAGGATAAGTGTTCTTTTTTTGTTAAACCATCCTAGCAGATTTACACTGAGATCCATGCTCCGAATGTGAAGTTTTCAAGCTGGTGCAACAATAGGGGTGATTAGATTACTTACAGTGTGGAAACAGGCCCTTCGGCCCAACAAGTCCACACCGCCCCGCCGAAGCGCAACCCACCCACACCCCTACATCTACTCCTTACCTAACACTACGGGCAATTTAGCACGGCCAATTCACCTGACCTGCACATCTTTGGACTGTGGTAGGAAACCAGAGCACCCGGAGGAAACCCACGCAGACACGGGGAGAATGTGCAAACTCCACACATAGAGTCGCCTGAGGCGGGAATTGAACCCGGGTCTCTGGCGCTGTGAGGCAGCAGGGCCTCACAGCCTGTGACTCAGGGCTTGTGTGCAGAAATCTTTGAAGGTGGCAAGACAAGATGGGAAGATTTTATTTTTTTTTAAAAGTAGGATCCTTAGCTTTTTAAATACATGAATTAGAGACCCAAAGCAAGCAAATTGCTAAATTGTGTTCAAATCTGGGCGCCAGATGTCAGAAAGGAGGTCAAGGTGTTGGAAAGGTAACCAGGATGAGCAAGATCGGTTCACATGGAAACATTGAGATTGTTCTTCCTGGGGAAGGGAAAGAGGCAATTTAACAGCAGCAATCAGAATCACAAAGAGGTTTCTTAGAGTAACAGCTTCCACTGACAGAGGACCACTAACCAGGTAACTCTCCAACAGTAAACTAAAAGAAATTGCAAATGCTGGAAATTTGGAACATAAACAGAAATTGCAGGAGAAATTCAACAGGTCTGGCAGCATCCGCAGAGAGAAAGCAGAGTTAATGTTTTGGGTCTAGTTACCCTTCTGCAGAACTTTAACAGTAACAAAATGTCAGAAGCATGTTTCCAAGTCTTTTGTTCACACGCTCAGTTTTACTAATCTGAAATCAAAAGGAACATAAATACATCGTGGAACAGGAGGGAAGTGCAGGCCTATTGCTGGTTGTTTCAAACAGCTAGCACCAGCTGAATAGACTGAATGGCCACATTCTGCGGTGTAACAATCGATCGTTCAGCTGGTCAGAGAGTTGCGTTGAGGAACACAGAAGATGCTGAATGAAAGGGGTCCTTCAGCTCTCTGGAAGGTCTTAAATGTGGAGTCCGTCCTTTCAGTCTGCCCATTCCAACTGGTCTGTTGTGCAGTTCCAGAATTTCCTGCTTTCAGTTCAGATCTCTCCATGGTCTGTACTTTCTTGTTATTAACTCTCTCTCTCTCTGAATATACCATCACTGAGTTATATAATGTATTAGTGTCACATCATGATAACATGAGAAACAAGGGGATTTGTTACATTTCAAAGATCTCCCTTTGTAGTATTTAAACATAATGGATTAATTTGTTTCCTTGTCTACAAAACTGGCATTGCCTCCAAAAGAGAAGTATGATTTTAGATAGCTCTGAGACACATGTTGGAAATGCAGCTGCGTATTGATGCGTGACTGTGTGCTGGGGGTCGGGATGGGCGTTTATGGAGTGGGGAGAGAGAGACTGGTGGCTGGGGGGTGGGGGTGGGGGGGGGTGTGGCCGGGGCAGTGAGAGTAAGAGCCATGAGGGCTGTGTGCTCTTTATTGGATGATGAGCCAGGACTTGCCAAGATAAATGTTCCGGTGTTGTTATTTGTAAAAGTCAACCTGACTTTTGAGAAAAGAAATTTAATCAGAAAAGTCTCAGTGGAGATAACAGAAATCTGATGACATCAAAAAACTATCAATCAGCCTCTCCAGAGTAAGATACTAATTGGGGAGAAAGAAAGGATTTAATTCCCATAAGGTACTCATTTGTCATTTTAATTTGTCTCCATCCTCTAGTGTCAGTTTGAGCTGGTAGTAATTGTTTATGTTCAGTGGAGCTGCTCGGCAATTGTCTCCAGGAATTATAAATAGAGCATAAATAAGCAAAAGGTGTTGTACAGTGAAGGTGTAGTATATAATTTACCTTTAGAGAGGGAAGTTTACTCGATACATCTTGTATTTGACGGCGAGGGGGGAGGTTAGAAGTGAAAGTATTTTATACAAAGGGTATCATAAACAGAATATGCATTTTTTTTTCTGTTCAGGAAGCAATATTAACACATTATAAATGGTCCTCCTACACAATTCCTACATGCTGAGTTCCTTAGCTGTGTAGATGTATGAGTGGAAGCAATGAGGCTGCTCCAAAGGTAAAGAGGGGTAAAAAAAATTGGCAACAATTTTTAGAAAATTCTGTGTAAAACCCTCTGGTACATCCTTAGGATCAGACTTCAGGATAATGGAGGCATGGGACAGGATTAGGTCAGCTGTCTGCTTTAGTATGAGAATAAAAGGGGAGAGAAAGATAGATGAAATGCAACTTGCCAAAGCTGTCATCACAGATCTATGTCATCATCACACTTAAACTAGACACTGGCTCCTGATTATCAGAGCCATCTGCTCGGTGTCTCCCAGACAAACCATTGACCAGAATTTTTTTCAACATTGACTGATGAAATCATTCCATAATTCCATGTCAAAAATAAGGAAAGACTTTTTCTGTGTCTAGAGGGACAGTAAGCTCACTCTGTGAGCGGAGCAGGTAAGGGCTTTTTGGCAGTGGCTGCTTGAAGGCTCAGTGACATTTGTTTAACGGTTTAAATTTGAAAGGTTTTTGTTTAAAAAAAGCGCGGAGCGGACCCAGAAGCTGGTGTAGCCCAAGCTTACCTGGGGAGGTTTTTTTTCCCTATAAAAGCGCGCAGGAGAGGACCCATCTCCAGCTCCTCCAAGACCGTGTTCGGGAACTGGAGCTGGAGTTGGATGAACTGCGGATCATTCGGGAGGCAGAGGGGGTCATAGATCAGAGCTTTAGGGAAGTAGTAACTCCGAAAGTTATCGAGAGATGGGTGACAGTGAGGGGGACTGACCTTCTATGATCTCTCCATTGCAATCTCTGTACATTTAGACTTTTCTTCATTCTTTTCTACGAACATGGACAATTCCACAGTCTCCCATGTAATACTCCGCTTGCCAGATCCTTGTTTTCTGTCCCTGTCTCTGAGCCATGTAACAAGATGATAAGATGGATCACTTCAGCATTCTCTTCCTAAGGAACAGGTTCGGCTTCTTTGATGTTCACGCATTCTTCTTTCGGGACTTGGCTGTTTCAATTCTCCTTCGGATCTCACAATCACATCTCTAATTGTCCAGAATAATCTGCCTGAAAATAAATGAACCTTTTTGTATGTTTCTAGATTTGTTTCACTTTCGCTTCTGGCGTTGTTCTCTGCTTATTTGTTCTGTCGATTAACAGTGAGACAAATGGGACAGCCATTATCTGTTGGGCAGAGGTGACTTTAAAAAGCGAATAACCAGAGCAATGATCAGGGTTGGGGCAGACAAGTGCAGGGAAACAAGATTAGTGCAGTCCAGTTTCACCATTCACCAGTTGTAGGTACAGTCAAACCAAGGAGCCACATCTGTCAACAATAAGCAGAAAGGCACAATGTGACAGAACAACTCACCAGCAGTACATTGGATTCTCCCTGGAGTAGAACAGATAACATGAATTTTTGTACGATTGTATTGCTTAAAGGTGTACATGTCTTATACTTTTGTATGTTGAAAATAAATAGCCATTATAAACTTTGTTTGTGCCAATCTTGTATCATTAAACCTTTTCTAGTCAAGATGAGAGGAAAGGAAAAGGAGGAATGAAAAGCAGGGCTCTAAACATAATATTGGATATAGTAAGGACAATGTCCAAAGGTCTTGTATCGCAGTGGTGCAGTCCCTGCCCCTGAACTCCAGGTTCAAGACCCACGGCCAGGCCTGATGGCGAGGCAAGTGCATTCATAATGTGGCCAAACAGCTTTTAAATCATTCGAAAGGCAGACGCAGGAGATATTCCTGATTGGCCAGGAGATGGAAAGTAAGTCGGAACCTCTTATCATAGCCTTGAATTACACCATGCACATAAAAGTGCATGTTGCTATAGCAACCTGGACTCCCTCAGTGAATTGTAACATAACTATACCATGAAGGATATTGATGGCAGCTATTTAATATTAGGATGACATATGAGAAAAGCTATGGCACCGAGTTCACTGAGCGGGAGATTGGTGATAAACAGCAGTACAAAATAAACAAGGCAAAGGTAGGGTGGCTCACTGGTTAGCACCAGCTGCCTCACAGCGCCAAGGACCTGGGTTCATTTCCCACCTCAGGTGACTGTCTGTATGGAGAGACATTCTCCCCGTGTCTGCGGGGGCTTGCCTCCCACAGTCCAAAAATGTGTGGGTCAGGTAAATTGCCCACAGTGTTAGGTGCATTAGTCAGGAGTAAATGTAGGGGAATGGGTCTGGGTGGGTTTCTCTTCTGAGGATCAGTGTGGACTTGTTGGGCTGAAGGAAATCTAATCTAAGCAATGCAACTGGAAGTCAACAACCGCTTTTAGAGATCAAGAAAACAACACAAACACTTGAGAGTCCATAGACTCTGACTGAATTAATCTTTATAAGTTATGCACTTACATGCATGTAGTATCTCGCTTACATTTCCCCTGAAAAGTATTCACTCAGCCACTTTGCAAAGCAGCTCAGGTTGTGAATTCTCGTTATGGAGTTTGAATGGGGATCAAGTGAAATCTCCGGAGGATCTGTTAATAATTTGGAAGGATTACAAGAAAAGGGTAATCTATCTCCTGTTAGTGGAGTCAGGTAGTTTGCAGAATAACATTTAGTTGCTTCCTACTGAATTAAGGTGTAGTATTTTAAATAGAAGGAAAGAAAGTTAACTTTCTTGAGCGGGGGATTATGTATCATCAAGCTTTCATTGAAATTAAGTTCAAATTGTCCAAAGAGGATTCAGATGCAACAACCAATTTTCTCAAGTTGTTTATTGTCAGCCTGTGGCACAAGCCTTGATCAGCAATATAATTTTCTGATTCTTTATTAAAGTGATTTAGAACATATTCCTCCTTACACTCCTTTGGTAACAAGAGGGACCTAAGGCTGCTGTAAAACAGTTTCTTAGTGAAATCATGATACTCAAGATAATCAGGAACTATTTAGGCGAACACTTGAAATGCCATGGCATATATTAATGTGAGCCCTTTGCTAGCAAATTGGATTAGAGTTGATGGGGTTTTGATAGCCAGCATGGACACAATTGGCTGGATGGCCTCTTTCCACGCTGTCAACACTCTATGACTCTCTGTGATGCTACACTGGAGCTATTCTATTTCCACTCACATTTGTAGAATGACAAAGGACTAGCAAAACAAAACCACTCTTGCAGTTCCCCATCAAATGACTAACTGTGTGCTCATTTTACATTAGAGTTTATCAACTATACATGAGCACAAACAAAGTGATTTCGACAGAATCAAGCCCAATAGAGAAATCTAAACTGATAATTACTCGTGATTCTGGGACAGTTTACTAATTTGCATTCTACATTTTTCTAAATGTTTAGCAATTCTTCTAAGGGCTCTTGTGGTAGTGTTCCTATCTTTGAGCCAGGTGGCCGCGGGTCATGTCCCACCTACTCCAGAGGTGTGTTGTAAGATTTCTTGACTGATTGATTAAAAATACCTTACATATTGCTTCAAATTCTCTTATTTTCACACACTAGCTTGAGAGAAGATTTTTCCTAAAGATTGCATGAGGCAGATGTTCTGTCACAGCCTGAGATAGAAATACTTGCACATTTAAGGTATAGTTTATATACAAAAAAAGGAATCTAACAAAGTAACTACATGAGATAAATAGCATACGGGTATGGATTAACACAGTACAGAATGGATTACTATAAATAAAGAGAGTGTAACATTCTTTAACCTCTTGCAGACCTGGATAGTGGATTGAAAGGGATTATTTACTTACATCAAGGGAAGGCAATAGTATTATCACTGGACTATTAACCCAGAGAGCCAGATAATGCTCTGGGTCCCAGGTTCAAATCCCACCAAGGCAGATGGTGGAATTTGTATTCAATAAATATCTGGAATTAAGAATCTAATGGTGTCAATTGTTGGGAAATCCCAGGTGGTTTGCTAATGGTTTTTTGGGAAGGAAACTGCCATCTTTAGCTGGTCTAGGCCACCAGACCCACAGCAATGTGATTGTGTCTAAAGTGCCCTCTGGGCAATTGGGAATGGGCTGACCTAGTCAATGACACCCTCATCCCATAAATTAATAAAGGGAAGAAAAAAAAATTAGCAGAAAGATATATAACCAGGAGACAAGATATAAAGTAATGGCTGGAAGGATTACAGAGGGATTGAGGAATTTTCACCCAGAGGCTTCTGGGTGGCTGGAACCAACTTACCTGAATGGGTGGCCGCAGCAGAAAGCATTTTTATAAAACATTGGAAGTGCATCACTGGGCTCCAGATCAAGAACTGGAATCTCCTTACACCCTAACTCTGAGGCATATCAACATATTTATTAAACTCTAACTCTTCAGTATGAGGACTGAGGGCCTTCATTAATGTGGAGAGACTATGGAGCCTGAGGTTGTTGTACTTAGAAAAGCAAATGTAAGTAGACGATTCAATGAACGTGTTGAAAACTATAAATAGTTTAAATTGAGTAAACAGGGAGGAGCTATTTTTACTGATGGAAAGACAAATAATGAGCTGGTGCAGGGTTAAGGCGATTGGCAAAAGAACCAGAAATCACATGAAGAAACACCTTTGTACAGAGAGTTCTTGTATTCTGGAATGCATTGCCAATTGTGGTAAACAGGATCAGTGAGGGCACTTGAAAATGAATTGGATAAATCACAGAATCCTGACAGTGTGGAAGCAGGGCATTCAGCCCATCGAGCTCACACTGACCCTCTGTAGAGCATCCCACCCGGACCAATCCCCTTATCCCAACCCTCTATTTCCCATGGCTGAGCCACCTAGCCTGAACATCCCTGGACTGTATGGGCAATTTAACGCAGCTGAACCACCTAATCTGCACAGCTTTGGACTGTGGGAGGAAACCAGAAGACCCGATGGGGACACGCACAGACACGGGGAGAATGTGCAAACTCCACACAGACAGTCGCCTGAGGCTGGAATCAAACCCAGGTCCCTGACACTGTGAGCCACCATGCCACCCCTGAATGTGTGTTATTCAATGAACCATCTAGAATCCATATTTCTAACAGTAAATTTGACATTAAAATTCTCCCATTTCAAAGTCACTGCAACTTCAAGCTGAAATTTTTAGTGTTCTTTCTGTTCCTTTAGGCCTGCTTTATATAGAAAATGTCCATAATTCTATTTGAACATTCAGGGAATGCGCTTGAATTTCATGAGATATTTACTGACAACAATAGCTATTTTATAATCTTCCCCTGTACCCTTTTACACAGTTGTACAGCAGGTCCCTGAATTAAGAACGTCTGACCTATGAACTCTTATACTTATAAGTACGGGGGTCCCTGACAGGGTTTAATCCTAAAGACCTGCCATATAAACGTTTCCTGTACTTACAAATGGCAGCTTTATATTGGCCTCAAACTTGTGTCCAAATCGATTTGCAAACAAACCCAGGAACAGAACTCTTTTGCAATCCGGAGACTGCCTGTATAAATAATGTGCATTTGAGACTAGGCTGGAATGTCTGCTTGTGGGACACTTGCACATGGCTGCAACTTAAGTGTCACCTGACTCATGCTATCGCAAAGTTATTAACTTGACAAAAACTGCTTTGTTACATGTGTTTTGAGTTGTGGAATAACAATGAGCTGCTTCACTTGGCAAAGAAGTTAACTGTAGCATACAACAAATCAGTACAAACTTACAATGATTGGCAAAAAAAGCAAATTTGAGTCAGGAATAACATTTTCACCCAGTGGGCTGGAATGGGCTGCATAGAAGTTTGGTGGAGACAGGTTCAATTGAGACACTGAAGAGGGTATTGGAAGATTATTTGGACAGAGATAAGGTGCAAGGATATGGGAGGATAATGGGAGATTGGCAATAGGCAATGATGCTCATTTGAAGAACCAGTGTGGATATGATGGGCTGAATGATCTCCATCCGTACCAGAATAACTCTGTTTGTTTTCTTAAGTCAGAGTCCTGGTAGGAGACCAGAGATTTTATTGACCTGGCTGAGAACTCTCTTTCAGTGGATGAGAGTAGTGCTGTCTGTCAGTGATGCAGGTTCACAATACAGTGCTCTTTACTTGTTGAATAAAGGCTATAAAGATTGATTAAACATCTTGCAAGTAGCACAAGTGGTTTATTGTTGCTCAGATCACTCAAGATGACATTGTTGCTGCCAATATTGTCTTGATGATGTTATCAATGCAGAGAAAGTGAGGACTGCAGATGCTGGAGACTCATCGACTTCACTCGTTTCCAAATCCCCCCCTCCCCCCACCTCTTCCCACATCCAACCCTCCAACCCAGCACATCCCTCTTGACCTGTCCTATCTGTCCATTTTCTTTCCCACCTATCCGCACCAACCTCCTCTCTGACATCACAACTCCCCCCTTCACCTGCATCTACCTATCATTTTCCCAGCTACCCTCTGCTAGCTCCCTATTTATGTCTCAGCCAGACTACTGCGACCACTAGGACTCATAACAGCACACAAACCAACAGCTACTCTCAGACAACAACTCACCAGAACGAAGGACCCAATACCCAACCAATGTCGTGTACAACATCCCATGCAAGGACTGCACAAAACACTACATAGGACAAACAGGAAGACAGTTAACTATCCGCATCCATGAACACCAACTAGCCACGAACCGACATGACCAGCTATCTTTAGTAGCCACACATGCAGATGTCAAGCAACACGATTTCGACTGGGACAACACTACTATTGTAGAACAAGCCAAACAGAGAACAGCCAGGGAATTCCTAGAGGCATGACACTCATCCACAGATTCAATCAATAAGCACGTCGACCTGGACCCAATATACCAACCACTGCAGCAGACAGCTGGAACTGACAACCGGAAGCGGCAGATTCAAATCACTATAAATGCCAGAGGAAACATCACAGAAGCGCTTCACAGGAGGCTCCCAAGCACTGAGGATGTCACCTAGACAGGGGACGAAACGTCTGCAACACAAATTCCCAGCTCGGTGAACAGAACCAAAACAATCAGCCCCCTTCCTCAGTTCTATTACTGATGAAGGGTCTTGCCTGAAATGTCGACTCTCCTGCTTCTTGGATGCTGTCTGACATGTTGTTTCTTTCTAACACCACACTTTCTGACTCATGTTATCAATGCATGCACTCAACAGCAAGTGATCCCACAACCAATGCATCAGATCTAAGCTCTGCAGTCCTTCAACATCCAGTTGTGAATGGTGGTGGACAATTAAACCACTCACTGGAGGAGGAGGAGGCTCTACAAATATCCCCATCCTCAATGATGGAGGAGCCCAGCACATCAGTGCAAAAGATAGGGCTGATGTATTCGCAACAATCTTCAGTCAGAAATGCTAAGTGCATGATCCATCTTGGACTCCTCCAGTGGTTCCCAGTATCAAAGATACCAATCTCCAGCCAATTTGATTCACTCCACACGATATTAAGAAACGGTTGGAGGCACTGGATCCTGCAAAGGCAATGGGCCCTGATGAGATTCTGTTGAAGATGTGTACTCCAGAACGCATCGTTCCCCTAGCCAAGCTCTTCTAGTAATTACAACACTAGCATCTACCAATGTGGAAATTGCCCAGTTATGTTCTGTACGCCAAAAAAAGGGCAAATCCAACCCAGCCAATTGCAACCCAATCAGGCTACTCTCCATCATCGGTGAAGTGATGAAGGTATCATCAACAGTGCTATCAGGCAGCACCTGCTCAGTGATGGCCAGTCACCCAGCTCCTGATCACATTGTAGCCTTGGTTCAAACATGGACAAAAGAGCTGAATTCCAGTGGAGAGGTGAGTGTGACAGCCCTTGATATCATTTTTTACTGAGTCTGGCATCAAGGAGCCCTGGCAAAACTGGAATCAATGGGTATCAGGGCAACACTCCACTTATTAGAGTCATACCTGGCACAAATGAAAATGGTTGTGATTGTGGGGGGTCAGTCATCGCAGCTCCAGGGCATCTCTGCAGGAATCCCTTGGGGTAGTGTCCAACAATCGTAAGCTGCTTCATCAATGACCTTCCCACTGTCATAAGGTCAGAAATGGGGATGTTCGTTGATGATTGCACAATGTTTCACACCATTCATGACTCCTCAGATACTGAAGCAGTCCGTGCTCAAATGCAACAAAATCTGGACAATATCTAGGCTTAGGCTGACAAGTGGCAAGTAACATTTGCACCACACAAATGCTAGACAATGACCATCTCCAATAAGAGACACTCTAACCACCACCCCTTGACATTCAATGGTATTACCATCACTGAATCCCCCATTGTCAACATCCTTGGGGTTAGTATTCACCAGAAAATTCAACTGGACTCACCACATAAACACAGGGGCTACAAGACCAGGTCAGAGACTGGGGATACTGCGGTGAGTAACTCACCTCCTGACACCCAAAGTATATCCACCATTTACAAGGCAGAGTCAGGAGTGTGATGGAATACTCCCCACTTGCCTGGATGGGTGCAGCTCCAACAACACTCAGGAAGCTTGACACCATCCAGGACAAAGCAGGATTGGCATCCAGGATTGGCATCACATCCACAAACATTCAATCCCTGCACCACTGGTGCTTAGTAGCAGCAGTGTGTACTATCTACAAGATGCACTGGAGAAATTCACCAAAGATCCTTGGACAGCACGTTCCAAACCCACGACCACTTCCATCCAGAAGGACAAAGGCAGCAGGTATTTGGGAACACCCCCACCTAAAAGTTCCCCTCCAAGCCACTTACCATCCTGACTTGGCAATATCTCACCGTTCCTTCACAGTCATTGGGTCAAACTCCTGGAATTCCCTCCATACCGGCCCGGTGGATTAACCCACAGAAAGTGGACTGCAGCGATTCAAGAAGGCAGCTCATCACCACCTTCTCAACAGCAACGAGGGACAGGCTGTCAACGCTTGCCAACCAGAGATGCCCAAGTCCCACAAAAGACTAAACAAAATCTAACAGTGGAAATGACAAACTTAACAGGATATGTTACACTACTGTTAAATAACATATACTATTCAAAGCTCCCAAACTCAGGGTTCTTTAAAAACAGCTCATGCAATTTTAGTTGTTAAGTTGGTTATTTACTTTGAAGAACAAAGATTGCTACCCTATATCAGGGCTGCACATCTACAATATTAATTAATCAGCAAGAAGCCATGCTTTCACCTGGACAGACTGCAAGCTCTGGAACTCCCTCTCTGAACATAATTGCTCTTCTGTATCTCTCTCCTCTTTTAACGCATCGATTGGTCCAAGATTTTGGGCACTATTCCTTACATAACCCTGAGAGGTCCAGTGAGTAATGTTGGCTGATAACTATACGCTGAGGAAGAACTTTTACTATTACAATAAAGGAGCTTTATCAATGGAAGTTGTTGATGGTCAATGCATCAAGATCGCGAGACAACAATCTAGCCTGTGCTGTGACATTATTGAAGTCTGGCTTGTACTGTAACAAGATTGACGTCTGATCTGTTCTGTGACATTATTGAACTCTGGTCTGTACTGTGACTTTATTGAAGTCTGGCCTGTGCTGTGACATTATTGAAGTCTGGCCTGTGCTGTGATATTATTGAAGTCTGGCCTGTGCTGTGACATTATTGGACTCTAGCATGTACTGTGACATTATTGAAGTCTGGCCTATGCTGTGACATTATTAAAGTCTGGCCTGTACTGTGACATTATTGGACTCTGGCCTGTATTGTGACATTATGGAAGTCTGGCCTTTACCGTAACATTATTGAATTCTGGCCTGTACTGTGACATTATTGAAGTCGGGCCTGTACTGTGACATCAGCAAATTTGCTGATGACACAAAGCTAGGTGGTAGGGTGAAATGTGATGAGGATGTTAGGGGATTACAGGGTGACCTGGACAAGTTAGGTGAGTGGGCAGATGCATGGCAGATGCAGTTTAATGTGGATAAATGTCTGGTTATCCACTTTGGTGGCAAGAACAGGAAGGCAGATTACTACCTCAATGGTATCAAATTAGGTAAAGGGGCTGTTCAGAGAGATCTGGGTGTTCTTGTCCACCAGTCAATGAAGGCAAGCATACAGGTACAGCAGGTCGTGAAGAAGGCTAATAGCATGCTGGCCTTCATAACAAGAGGGATTGAGTATAGAAGCAAAGAGGTGCTTCTGCAGCTGTACAGGGCCCTGGTGAGACCACACCTGGAGTACTGTGTGCAGTTCTGGTCTCCAAATTTGAGGAAAGACATTCTGGCTATTGAGGGAGTGCAGCGTAGGTTCACGAGGTCAATTCCTGGAATGGCAGGATTGCCTTACACGGAAAGACTGAAGCGACTGGGCTTGTATACCCTTGAGTTTAGAAGACTGAGAGGGGATCTGATTGAAACGTATAGGATTATGAAAGGATTGGACACTCTGGCAGGAGTGAACATATTTCCGTTGATGGGGGAGTGCCGAACCAGAGGACACAACTTAAAAATACGGGGTAGACCATTTAGGACAGAGATGAGGAGAAACTACTTCACTCAGAGAGTGGTGGCTGTGTGGAATGCTCTGCTCAGGGAAAAGACCTTGCCTATGTATGTTACCCATGCCCCTCATGATTTTATAAACCTCTGTAAGGTCACCCCTCAGCCTCCGACGCTCCAGGGAAAACAGCCCCAGCCTATTCAGTGTCTCCCTATAGATCAAATCCTTAACCCTGGCAACATCCTTGTAAATCTTTTCTGAACCTTTTCAAGTTTCATAACATCTTTCCAATAGGAAGGAGACCAGAATTGCATGCAACATTCCAACAGTGGCCTAACCAATGTCCTGTACAGTCGCAACATGACCTCCCAACTCCTGTACTCAATAACCTGACCAATAAAGGAAAGCATACCAAACGGCTTCTTCACTATCCTATCTACCTGCGGCTCCACTTTCATGGAGCTTTGAACCTGCACTCCAAGGTCTCTTTGTTCAGCAACACTCTCTAGGACCTTACCATTAAGTGTATAAGTCCTGCTAAGATTTGCTTTCCAAAATGCAAAACCTCACATTTTTCTAAATTAAACTCCATCTGGCACTTCAATACTAGCAATCTATGGGCCCTGGCAACATTCTGGCAATAGTACAAAAGTTCTGTACAAAGGTATGTGCCCCAGAACCTGCCGCTCTCCTAGCCAAGCTCTTCCAATACTGTTACAATACTGGCATCTACCTGACAATGTGGAAAATTGCCCAGGTATGTCCTGTACACAAAAAGCAGGATAAATCAAACATGACTAATTATCGTCCTCCCAGTCTACACCAATCATCAGTAAAGTGACGGAGAGTGTCATCCAAGACTGTAGGGAGGCTGTGGAGAAGGTACCACTGACAGGGACTACTTGCGGACACAGAGATGGGCTCAAGTGCGTATACTTCAACGCAAGGTGTATCAGAAATTAGGTGGGTGAACTTAAAGCGTGGATCGGTACCTGGGACTACGATGTTGTGGCCATCACGGAAACATGGATAGATGAGGGACAGGAATGGCTGTTGGAGGTTCCTGGTTACAGATGTTTCAGTAAGATTAGGGAGGGTGGTAAAAAAGGAGGGGGGGTGGCATTGCTAATTAGAAATGGTATAACGGCTGCAGAAAGGAAGTTTGAGGGGGATCTGCCTCTGGAGGTAGTATGGGCTGAAGTCAGAAATAGGAAAGGTGCAGTCACCTTGTTGGGTGTTTATTATAGGCCCCCCAATAGCAGCAGAGATGTGGAGAAACAGATTGGGAAACAGATTTTGGAAAGGTGCAGAAGCCACAGGGTCGTAGTCATGGGCGACTTCAACTTCCCAAATATTGATTGGAAGCTCTTTAGATCAAGTAGATTGGATGGGGCGGTGTTTGTGCAGTGTGTCCAGGAAGCTTTTCTAACGCAGTATGTAGATTGTCCAACCAGAGGGGAGGCCATATTGGATTTGGTACTCGGTAATGAACCGGGACAAGTGGTGGGCTTGTTAGTGGGTGAACATTTTGGTGATGGTGACCACAATTCTGTGACTTTCACCTTGGTTATGGAGAGAGATAGGTGCGCACAACAAGGAAGTTTTTACAATTGGGGGAAGGGAAATTACGATGCTGTAAGACAGGATTTGAGGAGCATACGTTGGGAGCATAGGCTGTCAGGGAAGGATGTGGTGGAAATGTGGAACTTTTTCAAGGAGCAGATACGACGTGTCCTTGATATGTATGTACCGATCAGGCAGGAAAGAAATGGTCGTGTGAGGGAGCCTTGGTTGACGAGGGAGGTTGAATGTCTAGTAAAGAGGAAGAAGGAGGCTTACATAAGGTTGAGGAAACAAGGTTCAGACAGAGAAGTGGAGGGATACAGGATAGCCAGAAGGGACCTGAAGAAAGGGATTAGGAGAGCTAAGAGAGGGCATGAAAAATCCCTGGCGGATAGGATCAAGGATAACCCCAAGGCATTCTATGCGTATGTGAGAAACCTGAGAATGACGAGAACGAGGGTAGGTCCGATCAAGGACAGTGGTGGGAGACTGTGTATTGAGTCGGAAGAGATAGGAGAGGTCTTGAACAAGTACTTCTCTTCAGTATTTACGAACGAGAGGGACCGTATTGTTGAAGAGGAGAGTGTGAAACGGACTGATAAGCTAGAAGAGATACCTGTTAGGAAGGAAGATGTGTTGGACATTTTGAACAACTTGAGGATAGACAAGTCCCCCGGGCCTGACGGGATATATCCTAGGATTATGTGGGAAGCAAGAGAAGAAATTGCAGTACCGTTGGCAATGATCTTCTCGTCTTCACTGGCAACTGGGGTGGTACCAGGGGACTGGAGAGTAGCGAATGTTGTGCCCCTGTTCAAAAAAGGGAATAGGGATAACACCGGGAATTACAGGCCAGTTAGTCTTACTTCTGTGGTAGGCAAAGTAATGGAAAGGGTACTGAGGGATAGGATTTACGAGTATCTGGAAAGACACTGCTTGATTAGGGACAGCCAGCACGGATTTGTGAAGGGAAGGTCTTGCCTTACAAGTCTTATTGAATTCTTTGAGGAGGTGACCAAGCATGTGGATGAGGGTAGAGCAGTGGATGTAGTGTACATGGATTTTAGTAAGGCATTTGATAAGGTTCCCCATGGTAGGCTTATGCGGAAAGTCAGGAGGCATGGGATAGAGGGAAATTTGGCCAATTGGATAGAAAACTGGCTAACCGGTCGAAGTCAGAGAGTGGTGGTAGATGGTAAATATTCAGCATGGAGTCCAGTTAAAAGTGGAGTTCCGCAGGGATCAGTTCTGGGTCCTCTGCTGTTTGTAATTTTTATTAATGACTTAGATGAGGGAGTCGAAGGGTGGGTCAGTAAATTTGCAGATGATACAAAGATAGGTGGAGTCGTGGACAGTGAGGAGGGCTGTTGTCGGCTGCAGAGGGACTTAGATATGATGCAGAGCTGGGCTGAGCAGTGGCAGATGGAGTTCAACCCTGCCAAGTGTGAGGTTGTCCATTTTGGAAGAACAAATAAGAATGCGGAATACAGGGTTAATGGTAGGGTTCTTGGTCAGGTGGAGGAACAGAGGGATCTTGGGGTCTATGTACATAGATCTTTGAAGGTTGCCACTCAGGTGGATAGAGTTTGTAAGAAGGCTTATGGAGTATTATCGTTCATTAGCAGAGGGATTGAATTCAAGAGTCGTGAAGTGATGTTGCAGCTGTACAGGACTTTGGTTAGGCCACATTTGGAGTACTGTGTGCAGTTCTGGTCGCCTCACTTTAGGAAAGATGTGGAAGCTTTGGAGAGGGTGCAGAGAAGATTTACCAGGATGTTGCCTGGAATGGAGAGTAGGTCGTACGAGGATAGGTTGAGAGTTCTCGGCCTTTTCTCGTTGGAACGGCGAAGGATGAGGGGTGACTTGATAGAGGTTTATAAGATGATCAGAGGAATAGATAGAGTAGACAGTCAGAAACTTTTTCCCCGGGTACAACAGAGTGTTACAAGGGGACATAAATTTAAGGTGAAGGGTGGAAGGTATAGGGGAGATGTCAGGGGTGGGTTCTTTACCCAGAGAGTGGTGGGGGCATGGAATGCGCTGCCCGTGGGAGTGGCAGAGTCAGATTCATTGGCGACCTTTAAGCGGCATTTGGATAGGTACATGGATGGGTGCTTAATCTAGGATAGAAGTTCGGCACAACATCGTGGGCCGAAGGGCCTGTTCTGTGCTGTATTGTTCTATGTTCTATGTTCTATCAATAGTGCCATCAGGCAGCACTTCCTGAGTCTGCTCAGTGATGCCCAGTTTGGGTTCCACTAGGGTCACTCAGCTCCTGACCTCATTACATGGACCAAAAAAGCTGAATTCTAAAGGTAGGTGAGCGTAAAAGCCCTTCACATCAAGGCTGCATTTCTTGGAGTGTGGCATCGAGGAGCCCTGGCAAAACTAGAATTGATGAATATCGGGGGGCAAACTCTTTACTGGTTGGAGTCATGCCTCATTCTTGATGAAGGGCTTATGCCCGAAATGACGACCCTCCTGCTCCTCGGACTCTGCACCACCCAGCACCACACTCTCAACACTGGTTGGAGTCATACCTGACACATTGGAAGATGGTTGTAGTTCTTGGAGGTCAGTCACCTCAACCACAGGACACCTCTGCAGGAGTTTCTCAGGGTAATGTTCACGGCCCAACCATCTTCAGCTGCTTCATCTTACGTCCAACATAGGGTCAGAAGAGGAGATGTTCGCCAATGATTGTCAGAGAGATGCACAGCACAGATACAGACCCTTCGGTCCAATTCGTCTATGCTGACCAGATGTCCTAAATTCCTCATCACCTCAGGAGATCTCCCTGCCACAGCTTCCAACCTCATAGTCCAGGAACCCTGCTCCACCCGATTCTACCTCCTTCCCAAGGTCCACAAGCCTGACCACCCTGGCCGAATCCGCTTTCCACAAAGACCGTTCCCTCCGTAACTACCTGGGCAGGTCCACGGCCCCCCTACAACCCACCCTCCCATCCTGGCACCCTCCCCTGCCACCGCAGAAACTGTAAAACCTGCGCCCACACCTCCTCCCTCACCTCCATCCAAGGCCCTAAAGGAGCCTTCCACATCCATCAAAATTTTACCTGCACACCCACCAATATCATTTATTGTATCCGTTGCTCCCGATGCGGTCTCCTCTCCATTGGGGAGACTGGGCGCCTCCTAGCAGAGAGCTTTAGGGAACATCTCCGAGACACCCGCACCAATCAACCACACCGCCCTGTGGCCCAACATTTCAACTCCCCCTCCCACTCTGCTGAGGACATGGAGGTCCTGCACCTCCTTCACCGCCGCTCCCTCACCACCAGACGCCTGGAGGAAGAACGCCTCATCTTCTGCCTCGGAACACTTCAACCCCAGGGCATCAATGTGGATTTCACCAGTTTCCTCATTTCCCCTCCCCCCCACCTCCGCTTACCCCAGTTCCAAACTTCCAGCTCAGCACTATCCCCATGACTTGTCCTACCTGCCTATCTTCCTTTCCACCTATCCACTCCACCCTCCTCTCTGAGCTATTGCCTCCATTCCCTCCCCCATTCACCCATTGTACTCTACGCTACTTTCTCCCCACCCCCACCCCCCTCTCATTTATCTCTCCACTCTGCAGGCACCCTGCCTCTATTCCAATGAAGGGCTTTTGCCCGAAACGTCAATTCTCCTGCTCCTCGGATGCTGCCTGACCTGCTGTGCTTTTCCAGCACCACTCTAATCTAGATATCCTAAACTATTCTAGTCCCATTTGCCAGCACTTGGCCCATATCCCTCTCAACCTTTCCTATTCATTTACCCAACCACGTGCCTTTTAAATGTTGTAATTGTACCAGCCTCCACCACTTCCTCTGGCAGCTAATTCCATACATGTACCACCCTCTGTATGAAAACGTTGCCCCTTAGGTCCCTTTTATATCTTTCCCCTCTAACCCGAAACCTATCCCCTCCAGTTCTGGACTCCCCCACCCCAGGGAAAAGTCTTTATCTATTTATTCTATCCATGCCCCTCATGATTTTATAAACCTCTATAATGTCACCCCTCAACCTCTGAGGCTCCAGGGAAAACAGCCCCAGCCTGTTTGGGGGCGGCATGGTGGCACAGTGGTTAGCACTGCTGCCTCACAGCGCCAGAGATCCGGGTTCAATTCCCGCCTCAGGCGACTAACTGTGTGGAGTTTGCACATTCTCCCCGTGTCTGCGTGGGTTTCCTCCGGGTGCTCCGGTTTCCTCCCACAGTCCAAAAGATGTGCAGGTCAGGTGAATTGGCCATGCTAAATTGCCCGTAGTGTTAGGTAAGGGGTAAATGTAGGGGTATGGGTGGGTTGCGCTTCGGCGGGGCGGTGTGGACTTGTTGGGCCGAAGGGCCTGTTTCCACACTGTAAGTAATCTAATCTAATCTATCTAATCTAATCTGTTCAACCTCTCCCTTTAGCTCAAACCCTCCAACCCTGGCAACATCCTTGTAAATCTTTTCTGAACCCTTTCACTAGGAAGGAGACCAGAATTGCACGCAATATTCCAACAGTGGCCTAACCAATATCCTGTACAGCTGCAACATGACTCCCAACTCCTGTACTCAACACTCTGACCAATAAAGGAAAGCGTACCAAACGCCTTCTTCACTATCCTATCAACCTGCAACTCCACTTTCAAGGAGCTATGAACCTGCACTCCAAGGTCTCTTTGTTCAGCAACACTCCCCAGGACCTTCCCATTAAGTGTATAGGTCCTGCTCAGATTTGCTTCACCACAGCATAAGAAATAGGAGCAGGGGCCAGCACACATTCAGTGATCCTCAACACTCTGTGCTCTAACAATTTGTTCTCCACCACTTTTGGGGTCAGTTTCGGTTTTGTTGCACAAAACTGTCCAAAAGTCTTGCTAATGTTTCCACCAAACTGACGTCTATAGGTGTGAAATTCTGTTATTGATTAGATTAGATTCCCTACAGTGTGGAAACAGGCCCTTCGGCCCAAGTCCACACCGACCCTCCGCAGGATAACCCACCCAGACCCATTTCCCTCTGACTAACTCACCTAACACAATGGGCAATTTAGCATGGCCAATCCACCTAACCTGCATATCTTTGGACTGTGGGAGGAAACTGGAGCACCCGGAGGAAACCCACGCAGACACTGGGAGAATGTACAAACTCCACACAGACAGCCGTTCAAGGCTGGAATTGAACCTGTGACCCTGGTGCTATGAGGCAGCAGTGCTAACCACTGAGCCACTGTGCTACCCCTCTTGGTGCTGTTTGCTCTTTCGGCTACACTGTTGCCCCAATGAACATTAAAATGATTCACTCCCCTGAATATGCTGCTTCATCTTATTAGAATGAGCCCACATTACTGTCATTGCAGGTCAGGTGGAAGATTCTGGCAAACAGGCCAGAGGTACAACTTACTTCCAATCTCTGTCAAGCTTTAATACAACATAAAATAACATAAGGCATACATCCATTCAGCTCATTGAGTCTGATCCATCAACTAGCTCATCGCTGATCTTCCATCTCAGTGCCATTTTCTGGCAGTATATCCATATCTCTTGATGTCTGTTAATTTGGTCAAAACCCAGAGGAGAGGAGTGTGAGAGGAGTTGCACGGTGGACGTGGAAAAGTAGTTCTCTGTCCTTCAATTTTCGACTCTCTGTTTGATGGGTGGCCTTAAGAGCTGGCTACAAGGAGGATTGCTTAATTGGATGTACTTCAGGCACTCACACTCGGGATTAGCGGAGCATCGTTTCTCTCAGTGGGCAGTAAGCTTGGTGAAACACTGTGTGCAATAGCTGCAGGGCTTGGGAACAGAAACTGAAGGCTGCTCACTTCAAACATCTGGCAAGTAACCAGCAGCCCACAGCAGCCTGTATCTCTGAAATAGCTTGAGGATTGCTCTTCAGGCAGCGTTTTCCTATCTTTGAGGGCTCCTTACTTTAACCCTAACCTTAGGCCCTTTCACAAACATACTGCATATTCTCTGTAAGGCATACATACCCATTCCTTGAAATACAATTTCAAAACGAGTGGCTTCTTTGTCATTTCAACATCTTCCAAGGTCATGTGCTATGGGTCATTTTCGAGCGGTCTAATTACATGATGGACAGTCGCTTCCAGACAGCCAGTGTAACAATTTCTGTCCAGGTCTGTCACATGCTCCTTCAACTGAATCTGATTCCTCTGCCTCATGCATCTGGCTACCATCTTTAACAGCACCTGCAGAGAGATTTCGCTGGTTAACTGCGTTTGCCAGAAACAGAGACCCATTGAGGTGCTCAAGGAGTTTGATTTGGACGGTTGGGTATTGGAGGCGACCCAGCTTGTGTACCCACCCTTATGTACTCACCGCTGATGAATCTTCTGGAAGTTCCCACTTGCTTCCAGAGGGAAGAGAGGAGCACACCGGGAGCAGTCACCTTTGCTAGGGAAGAGAGAAAATAATGATGATGTTTAATCCTTTATTGTGTATACCGTTACATCACATGCTGCAGTTGACTGCAGCAGTTCAAGAAAGCAGCTCGTCACCTCCTTCTAGGGACAACTAAGGATGGATAATAAATGCAGACCCAGCCTGTGATGCCCGTGAATTAAAATAATTAATTCAAAAATAAAATCAGAACTAAATTAAATCTAGTTCCAATAGACCTTGATTACAGAATTCACCTGTTGGATAATTTGTGGTATTTATAACAAATTATAGCCATTAAATCTCTGATAAATTATAATTAGAAAGTAGCTCAAGTGAAAAATTCCCAATAACTTTTCCAATAGGGAACATATGTGTGCAATCTATGTGCTCCCCTCCCACTGAGAAATGGAGCTTTTGGACAAATGTGGAATGAATGATTCATTCGCTCACATTCGGACATGGTCACAGCAGGAACTGCTTCAGTCCATTTGTTTAACTTCAGCGAAACTTGTCATTTAAGTAAGTGCAAACAGCCATCAGGAATTACAATTCTCAGGATCCATTTCTGACATAAAAACTAGCAGCATCGTACCTGGATACGTTCCCATCAAACATCATCAGATTGACTATTACAATACGTCCTCAAGGGTTAGCATTGTTGCCTCACAGCACCAGAGACCTGGGTTCGATTTCACCCTCGGGCAACTGTCTGTGTGGAGTTTGCACATACTCCCCGTGTCTGTATAAGTTTCCTCCCACAGACCAAAGGCGTGCAGCTTAGGTGAATTGGTCATGGGAAATACAGGGTTACAGGGATAGGGTAGGGTGGAATGGGTCCAGGTGGGATGTTCTTCAAAGGGTTAGTGTGATGGACTCAATGGGCTGAATGGCCTCAGTCCACATTGTAGGGATTCTATGAGACTTTGATCTATAAGAGTGCAATATCAAATGCTCAGAGATGTAAGTAAGATGTTCTACACCGTGATAAACGTGACGTGAAGTGAGTAGCTCCCCAAAGCCTGTTCATCATCTACAAGGTGCAAGTCAGGCGTGTGATGGAATACTCCCCCCTTGTCTGGATGCGTGCAGCTCCAACAATACTCAAGAAGCCTAATACCAACCAGGCCAAAGCAGCCTGCTCGATTGGCAGTGCATCCACAAGCATCCACTCCTCCACCACCGACACTCAGTGCACCATCTACAAGAGGCACTGCAGAACTTCACCAGAGCTGCTTAGACAGCACCTTCCAAACCCATGACCACTTCCATCTGGAAAATCAAAGGCAGCAGATACATGGGAACACCATCACCTGCAAATTCCCCTCAAGCCACTCAACGTCCTAACTTGGAATTCTATCTCCATTCTTTCACTGTCGCTGGGAACATCCTGGAATTCCCTCCCTAAGGGCCCAGTCAACCACACCCATCCACCACAAGTGCATTGAGGGAAATGTTACAAGGTGCATTACGGGAATTCCAAAAATAGAGCAGTGCCTTAAAAAAATCAAGCTCGTTGCAGGGTTTTTAAAAAATACTTTCTTAGATGTAACCACCACTGACAAGGTCAGCATTTATTTCATGTCCCTAATTGCACTTTGGGAATGTGGGGTTGAGCTGCCTTCCTGAACCCACTGTCAGTCAGAATGATGTAGTTACAGCCAGAGTGCTGTTAGGGAGTTAGTTCCAACATGTTTGATCCATTGACAGTGAAGACCTACCCTAATGGCATTACTTACCTCTGCCTGTGAGATCCTTTATGCACGCCCGGACTCTCTGCCGCACTGCACGCTGCCCTCGAAGCGGTTGCGGGGGGGACGAGACTGCCACACACCTCCTTCTGGAATGTGCCTATGTAGAAGAAGTCTGGAGAGGAATGCAGTGGTGTTTGTCGAGGTTCGTCCCGAGCAGCGCCGTGACACGGGACTCCGTGCTCTATGGCCTGTTCCCCGGGACGCACACCGAGATGAACATTAACTGCGCCTGGAGGATCATCAACTTGGCGAAGGACGCTCTCTGGGTGGTCCGAAACCTGTTGATCTTCCAGCTGAAGGAGTTGACCCTGACTGAGTGTTGCAGACTGGCACATTCCAAGGTCCAGGACTACGTGTTGAGGGATGCGATGAAGCTTGGGGCAGCTGCCGCCAAAATGCGGTGGGGAAAGACCACCGTGTAACGTCTGCCTGCCTAAAGAAGAACAGGGGGCCCACGCAGTCATTTGGGCTCTGCTGACGCCGCAGCTAAAAATGTAATGGTACAAACCTGTAAATAGGAATGATTACTCTGTTTCGGTATGCAAACAAATGGAATGTTTACAAACGTATGGCATGTCCAACTGTACAGAACATCAAAGTATTTTATGAATAAAGTATATTTTTGAAAAAAAAATTACTTACTTGGCTTTCTTTCCACCTTGTGTCCTGACACCCTACTTATTTTGGCACCCTACTAACCTAGCACCCCTACACCCCTTAAGCGTAACTTATGTAGTCACAGCAGCTGTCAAAGTGGCTGCGTGTGATGCTAGACCATTAAATTACAGAATATAGCATCCAGGTGTGGAAAAGGGGATGCAGCTTGCATTCCCCTGACTGTGCTGTGCTTTATAAAACCTAGCACAAAGGAAGTATACCACTTCTCATTTCCAAGGGGACCCTGGTTGGGATCTGCCGACAGACACGCAGAGCTGTTCTCTCTGTGAGAAAGGAGCAGTGTGGAAACTAGCATGTGATTTTCACTCTTCAGAATATCCAGTGCCTTGTGCATACACATTAACACACCAGCTTAGAAAATGAACACCATCTATTGACAACAACAGTTCTCAGGACGCCATTTGAATTGCCATTTTGAAACTGTTTTAAGCAAGTCCTTCAAGGATCTCGTAAAGAAAATGTATTGGCTGAAGTGCCATTTTTTCATTTACCTTAGGACATTCTACCATTCCTTACTTACATCTCCAATGCAGCTGATTGTTTGTCAGCACTTAGCCATCCACATATCCAGTATTGTTTTCTAACTTTTTCTTCTTCTGAAAGGAAAATTAAAAGGTTTGTGTCAGTGGGGTTCATATTTCAGAGCTGCATTCACTTTTGAATTACTTGACCCTAATTTTAGGGATAGGGCATCAGTATTGCTACACAATAAGAGTGTCAGAAACAAAACAAATAAAATAGCTGAACGGCCACCTCCTGCTGTAACCATTCTAGATACACATTGTGTGGAAGCCATTGTTTTTAGAGATTTTGATACCTCTTTATCTGAGGTACTTTTGCACCACCTTCTGGTATGTTGTTGAAATGCAGTTTAGCTTGGCATTCACTGATTTCATCAGGCAAGTTTTTCACAATGGTATGTCCCTGATATCTCCAGTGTATCCAGTGGGATGTCCTGTGAACAATGCTGAAATCCCAGGCAAGCTGCTAACCTAAAATGCAAACATAATACACACAAATGTACAAATGGTGCCAGTTTAGAAACATAGAAAATAGAACATAGAAAAAATACAGCGCAGTACAGGCCCTTCGGCCCTCGATGTTGCGCCGACCGAAGCCGACCTAACCTACACTAGCCCAATAACCTCCATATGCTTGTCCAATGCCCGTTTAAATGACCATAAAGAGGGAGAGTCCACCACTGCTACTGGCAGGGCATTCCATGAACTCACAACCCGCTGAGTAAAAAATCTACCCCTAACATCTGTCCTATACCAACCTCCCCTTAATCTAAAGCTGTGTCTCCTAGTAACAGCTGACTCCATACGCGGAAAAAGGTTCTCACTGTCAACCCTATCTAAACCCCTAATCATCTTGTACACCTCTATCAAATCTCCCCTAAACCTTCTTTTCTCCAATGAGAAAAGTCCAAGTGCCACAGCCTTTCCTCATTCGATCTTCCTACCATGCCAGGCAACATCCTGGTAAACCTCCTCTGCACTCGTTCCAATGCCTCCACATCCTTCGTATAGTATGGCGACCAAAACTGCACACAATACTCCAGATGAGGCCGCACCAGAGTCTTATACAACTGCAACATGACCTCAGGACTCCGGAACTCAATTCCTCTACCAATAAAGCCCAGTACACCATATGCCTTCTTCACAGCACTATTTACCTGGGTGGCAACTTTCAAAGATCTGTGTACATGGACACCAAGATCCCTCTGCTCATCCACACTACCAAGTAGTCTACCATTAGCCCAGTAATCCATCTTCTTGTTACTCCTACCAAAGTGAATGACTTCACACTTAGCTACATTGAATTCCATTTACCACTTTACTGCCCAACTCTGCAACTTATCTATATCCTGCTGTAACCTGCCACATCCTTCTTCGCTGTCCACAACTCCACCGACTTTCGTGTCATCCGCAAACTTGCTCACCCAACCTTCTAGCCCCTCCTCCAGGTCATTTATAAAAATGACAAACAGCAATGGTCCCAAAACAGATCCTTGTGGAACACCGCTAGTAACTGCGCTCCAAGATGAACCTTTACCATCAACTACTACCCTCTGTCTCCTTCCAGCCAGCCAATTCCTAATCCAAACCTCTAATGCACCCTCAATGCCATACCTCCGTAGTTTTTGCATTAGCCTGCCATGGGGTACCTTATCGAACGCCTTGCTAAAATCCATATACACCACATCTACTGCTTTACCCTCGTCCACTTCCTTGGTCACCTTCTCAAAGAATTCAATAAGGTTTGTGAGGCATGACCTGCCCTTCACAAAACCATGCTGACTATCCTTGATCACATTATTCCTATCCAGATGTTCGTAAATCCTATCCGTACAATTCTCTCTAAGACTTTGCCCACAACAGAAGTGAGACTGACTGGCCTATAGTTACTCGGGCTATCCCTGCTCCCCTTCTTGAACAATGGGACCACATTCGCTATCCTCCAGTCTTCTGGCACTATTCCCGTAGACATCGATGACATAAAAATCAAGGCCAATGGCTCCGCTATCTCCTCCCTAGCTTCCCAGAGGATCCTAGGATAAATGCCATCAGGCCCAGGGGACTTATCTATTTTCATCCTTTCCAGTATTCCCCAGACCTCTTCCCTACGTACCTCAAGGCCATCCATTCTAATCACTTGTGACTCAATATTCACATCAGCAACAATGTCCTTTTCCTGAGTGAATACTGATGAAAAGTATTGATTTAGTGTCTCCAATCTCCTCCACCTCCACGCACAACTTCCCACTACTATCCTTGACTGGACCGATACCTACCCTAGTCATCCTTTTATTCCTGACATACCTATAGAAAGCCTTTGGATTTTCCCTAATCCTACCAACTAAGGACTTTTCATGTCCCCTTCTCGCTGCTCTTAGCTCTCTCTTTAGATCCTTCCTGGCTACCTTATAACTCTCAATCGCCCCAACTGAACCTTCACACCTCATCTTTACATAGGCCGCCCTCTTCCCTTCACAAGGGATTCCAATTCCTTATTAAACCACGGCTCCCTCACAAGACCCTTTACTCCCTGCCTGACTGGTACCTACTTATCAAGGACACCCATTAGCTGTTCCTTGAACAATCTCCACATATCATTTGTGTTCTTCCCTTGAAGCCTATTTTTCCAATCCACGCATCCTAAGTCATGCCTCACCACATCATAATTTCCCTGCCCCCAGCTATAACTGTTGCCCTGCAGTGCACACTTATCCCTCTCCATCACTAGAGTAAAAGTCACCGAGTTGTGGTCACTGCCCCTGAAGTGCTCACTTACCTGGCCTGGTTCATTACCTAGAACCAAATCCAGTATAGCCTCACCTCTTGTTGGCCTGTCTACATATTGTATCAGGAAACCCTCCTGCACACATTGGACAAACACCGACCCATCTAACGAACTCGAGCTATAGCTTTCCCAGTCAATATCTGGGAAGTTAAAGTCCCCCATAACAACCACCCTGCTACTTTCACTCTTCTCCTGAATCATCCTCGCAATACTTTCCTCTACTTCTCTCGGACTATTAGGAGGCCTGTAGAAAACTCCTAACAGGGTGACCTCACCTTTCCTATTTCTAACCTCCGCCCAAACTACCTCAGATGGCAAGTCTTCCTCCATCACCCTTTCTACTGCTGTAATACATGTGAGCTTTTAAATTCAAAGAAGCTATGCTCTCCATTAGCTATTGTAAAGGTTAGGATCCACTCTCCCAAACCATTTTGCAATCAAGTCACGTGAACCTGTCTTCAGTCAGAGTTTAGTATGATCTCACCATTCCTGTACTCAGTCTTTTATTTCACGTTAAACTCAAGGAAACATTTATAACACGACTACGTTATAAAGTCTTGTTCTGTAATAACATCCAATCACAGATTCTCCATAATATAAAACAACCCAGGGAAGATATTTGAAGTCCTTTTCTCCACCTCCAGAATTGGTTTTGCTCTTTCCCCATTGTATTCTGAATCATAGCCCATAGAATTATTTCATTGTAAGCAGCTAGTCTGAAGGCTGCTATAAATCATGACCACTGCAGAACTAAGTGCCTGTCTGATTGATTCAAAAGTGCAGTATCGACTGTCACCCTAATTGTTCCTCTTTCACTTCCCCTGCTTCTCCATTTTTGAAGCGTTCTGAGAGTCATCAATGAATAACTGGCAGAAGAGGTGGATATTTTTTCACAAGTGTTCACAGCTACAAATTGTAAAGTCAATGCCATGGATCCGATGTGAATATTTGGCTAAGATACCCTATAATGGAAATAGAATGGGCTTATGTGCAACATATCTGCCTATTTGTCTCTCATGTCACACATGTTATGAGGTTGTTCACAGAATTAATATTTTTGGAGAACTCATGTTTCAAAATATTATGAACAATGTTTCGATTGAAAGACTTAGGAGATTCGTTTTTTTTAATTTTACCAGAAGGATGATTTGGATTTTTAATTTATAAAAAATACACTTAGTGGAAGAGACAACAAAGCTAAGTAAACAGCCAAAACTTTATGGACTATGGAACCACAAAGTCTTGTGCACAGAGGTGTCACATGTCTCAGTTTATAGCTATCAAGGGTTTGAAGTGTCTTTGGACATTATTTAGAAATGGTAAGGACAGTGTATCCTGCTAACTGTGAGGGCAGCCAATTCATCTTTTCCCACCTTTTTAGATTAAACGGTTTTGAGAATCCAGTGTGAGACCTGGGAAAACGGATGCAGTCACTCTCCTCTGATAAACTTCTGGAAGATTCCGCTTGATGTCTGTGGAGTGAACCACTTCTGGAAAGATCCCAGTGACGACTACAGCTGCCTATTGAAATCTGTCATTATGTACCACAACAAAAACCATGTGAGTTTTTTTCACATCTTATCACTTTTCCTTCAAGAATTAACAAATATTTGGCCAAAGTATTTTTAAAGTTAATCCCTGCAGAAAAAGTTCCTTTATTTTTGCTTTAACTGATGTGTGTGTGTGTGTGTGTGTGTGTGTCTGTGTGTGTGTGTGTGTCTGTCTGTCTGTCTGTGTGTGTCTGTCTGTCTGTCTGTGTGTGTGTGTCTGTGTGTCTGTGTGTGTGTGTGTCTGTGTGTCTGTGTGTGTGTGTGTGTGTGTGTGTGTGTCTGTGTGTGTGTCTGTGTGTCTGTGTGTGTGTGTGTCTGTGTGTGTGTCTGTGTATCTGTGTGTGTGTATGTGTGTCTGTGTGTGTGTGTCTGTGTGTGTGTGTGTGTGTATGTGTGTCTGTGTGTGTGTGTGTGTCTGTGTGTGTGTGTTTATGTGTGTCTGTGTGTGTATGTGTGTCTGTGTGTGTGTGTGTCTGTGTGTGTGTGTTTATGTGTGTCTGTGTGTGTATCTGTGTGTGTGTCTGTGTGTGTGTATATACACATTAGGTTATTTTTGCTTTCACAATTCAAACTGCACCAATCAGATTTACAACTCTGCTGAATAATAATAAAACATTATTCAATTTGGTGTTTATTAAACAAGCCTGGTTTTGGATTTATTCCTTTGTCTTTTGAAACTATTTTCCAGATCTTACAGAGGTTTATAAAATCATGAGGGGCATGGATAGAGGAAATAAACAAGGTATTTTCCCTGGGGTTCGAGTCCAGAGCTATAGTGCATAAGTTTAGAGGGGGAAGGTTTAAAAGGGACCCAAGGGGCAATGTTTTCATGCAGAGAGTGGTGCGTGTATGGAATGAGCTGCCAGAGGAAGCGGTGGAGGTGGGTACAATTAGATTTAAAAGACATCTGGATGGGTACATGAAGAGAAAGTGTTTAGAGGGATATGGGCCAAGTGCTGGCAAATGGGACTAGATTAATTTAGGATATCTGGTCAGCATGGATGAGTTGAACCAAAGGGTTTGTTTCCGTGCTCTATATTTCTATGACTCTATGAAGTCTATAATTGGCCATAATCAGTAAAACATTCAATTAGGTGACCTGCCGTTTTCCCAGGTCTCACACTGGATTTCTCTAGTGTGAGTCTAGAGAAAGACGGTGCAGTTCTCCATCTTGGTCATAACTTTTACTGAGTCCAGATGCAGTAGATTGTCAGGTAGTAGCTGATAGTGGGACTTTGAATAGATCTGGGGTATGGCCCTGCCAACAACCCTGCACCATAGTCCTCTTTGCACTTAAAAGGGGAAAGCTAAGTAATTTGCTTTTGGAACCTACACTCTCTCCTGCCCAGGAAGCTGGGCCAATCTGCAAAAACAGGATGACCTCCTGCAGGGAGTTTTTAAGTTAGATCATTGAATCGAGTGAACAATCCCGTAATGCACTGTGGGTCGTCCCAGAGATGTGCCTAACAGTGACATGTAGAACGTGCTGGCCACTTTTGTTCAACAGAAAAAACAGAAATTGCTGCAAAGACTCAGCAGGTTTGATTCTATGTGTGGGAAGAAGGCAGAGTTAACATTCCATCAGAACACTGACTGGACTTGGAAAGTTGGCTCTGTTTTCTTCCCACGGATTCTGCCAGAGCTGCTGTGTTTCTCCAGCACCTCCTGTTTTTGTTTCAGATCTCCAGCCTTCATAGTTCTTTGTTTTGCCTTTATTTACTACTTCTCGCCTTCACATTTTAACACTATTAAGGACCTCAGAGCACAATAATAAGTCATGTGGTCTGATTGATTTATGTGGCTGTTTATACTCTAGATAAGCATCCTGCCTTGTTACCTCCTCAAACGTTCAGAGGATACCCATCAAATTATTCACATCTTTGCACTCATTCTGGGATGACATCCCTGTTTTATGAAAATCTGTTGCACCAATAACTCGCTGCTCCAGTGCTTGGAGTTAATGAGGATGAACTGCACCCACTTCTTCCATGGAATTGTGGGGGATTTGTGGGTGGGATGCTGTCAATCTAATTTGGAAGCAGCAAAGTCTTTCTAACATATAATTGTTAAATTTGCAGGATCAGGAAAGGAGAGTGATGGAGAAAAGTTGACCTTTGCCTTGAATGTGATTTTAACTCAATTAAGCAGCACAAACTAGAGAAACAATGTCTCATCTTAATTAAAGCCTGCATCCCCATTCTGAATGATTAATGATTTAACAGCCATCTCGGTTCGTCTAATACATCAATTGTATTACACTTTGATCTTTTACTTATAAATTCTGTGTCCTATGTACCTGCCCCACCTGGTGAAGGAGCAGCGCTCCAAAAGCTAGTCCTTCCAAATAAACCTGTTGGACTATAACCTGGTGTCGTATGAGTTTTAACACCAGCTCCTCCACATCCTCCTATCCTCAGACTAGGTACTTTACAGCCTGCTGGACTTAATATTGAGTTCAGCACCTTCTGATTGTGAACACACTCCCATTCCTTCCCTTTCTTTTAGCTTTACTGGTTGTATTCTCTGTCCCCATGTCCTCCCTCCCCCTCCCCCACCCCAGTGGGACTTGTCTGCTCTTTCCCAGTTAGACACACCATTGTTCTGCCAATCTCACATTCCAATCACTTAAAGTGTACTATTAACACCCTTTACCCCCGACACTCAAACCCCAACTATTGCATAAATGCTATCCCCTCCTTACTTCACGTCAGCTCTGATGAAGAGTCATCTGGACTCAAAAAATTAGCTTGTTCTCTATCCATGGATGCTGCCTGGCCCGTTGTGATCTCCAGCATTTGTTGCCTTCAGGCAACTCACTTTTCTTTTTTACTTGATAATGTCAGTACTGATTCCGAGGGAAAGTCTTTCGATTATAATGCCCGGTTAAGAATGTTGTTCTGAAGTCTCATCTACAGCCAAGGGTGAGGTGCCAGAGGATTGGAGAGTGACAAATGTTGTCCCTTTACATAAGAAAGGCTGTAAGGAGAAGCCTGGGAAGTGTAGAGCTATGAGTCTGACATCGGTGGTGGGTAAGTTGTTAGAGGGGATTCTCACAGTTAAGATTTCATGCATTTGAAAAGGCAAAGACTGATCAGGGATAGTCAGCATGATATTGTGCCTGAGCAATCATGTCTCACAAACTTGATTGAGTTTTTTGAGGTTGTAATCAAAAAGATTGATGAGCGCAGCGTGACAGCTGTTGTTTATTTGGACTTTAGTAAAGCCTTCAACAAAGTTCTGCATGGTAGACTGATGAGAAAAGTGAGATCATATGGCATTCAGGTGAGCTTGCCAGTTGGATACAAAATTGGCTTGAGGTTGGGAAAGCGAGGGTGGTGGTGAGGGTTGTTTTTCAGACCGGAGGCCTGTGACCAGCAGTGTTCTGCAGGGATCAGTGCTGAGTCCACTTCTGTATAGAAATGATTTGGATGAGAATTTTGGACACATGTTTGGTAAGTTTGTGGATGGAACCAAAATGATCCACACAGTCACAGTGAAGAAGGTTATCAAAGATTACAAAAGGATCTTGATCAAATGGGCCAATAGACTGAGGAGTGGCAGATTGAGGTTTAATGAGGATAAATGTGAGGTATTGCATTTTGTTAAAACAAACAAGAGCAGGACTTATTCAGTTAATAGTGGAGCCCTGGATAGTGTTGTCAAACAGAGACCAAGGGTACATCGTTCTTTGAAAGTTGTGTCACAGGTAGACAGAACATTTAAGAAAATGTTTCGCATGCTTGCCTTCATTGCTCAGACCACTGAGTATGGAAACTGGGACATCATGTTGAGATTGTACAGGACATTGGTGAGGCCACCTTTGGAGTATAGTTCTGGTCACCCTGCTACAGGAAGGATATTATTAAATTGGAGAGGGTTCGGATAAGATTTACCAGGATGTTTCTGGGAATGGAGGGTTTTAGTTACAAGGGAAGACTGGATAGGCTGGGACTTTTTCCCTCAAGTGTTGGAGGTTGAGGGGTGACCTTATGGAGGTTTATAAAATCATGAGGGACATGGATAAGGTGAATAGTGAAGACCTTTTCCTGAGGATGGGGAGTTCAAAACTAGGGGGCATATAGAGTCATAGAGTCACAGAGAGGTACAGCATGAAAACAGACCCTTCGGTCCAACCCGTCCATGCCAACCAGATATCCTAACCCAATCTTGTCCCACCTGTCAGCACCCGGCCCATATCCCTCCAAACCCTTCCTATTCATATACCCATCCAAATGCCTCTTAAATGTTGCAATTGTACCAGCCTCCACCACATCCTCTGGCAGCTCATACCATACACGTACCACCCTCTGTGTGAAAAAGTTGCCCCTTAGGTCTCTTTTATATCTTTCCCCTCTCACTCTAAACCTATGCCCTCTAGTTCTGGACTCCCTGACCCCAGGGAAAAGACTTTGCTATTTACCCTATCTATGCTCCTCATAATTTTGTAATTTTTAAGGTGAGAGGAAGGAGATTTAAAAGGGACCTGAGGGGCAATATTTTCACACAGAGTGTGTTTCGTATGTGGAATAAACTGCCAAAGGAGGTAGTCGATGCAGGTACAATATTTGAAAGACCTTTGGACAGGTACCCGAATAGGAAAGGTTGAGAGGAATATGGGCTGAATACAGATAAGTGTGACTAGTTTAGTTTGGTAAACTTTCTCAGCATGGACAAGTTGGACCCAAGGGTCTATTCCCCTGCTGTGGAATCTATGACTCTGTAACCATCTAAAAAAACACATACACACTCCAGGCCAGGAGAAAAGCATATAAAGCCTCTGCAAGTGTTATCTTAAAAGCACTTCAGCCAAATTCAGTAAAAGAAAATTCATGGATTGACTTTAAATGTTAATTTGCAGCTAAAGGCACTTTCATACAAGCTATTGGCACAGGTTGTTGGATCAGTTATGGCTAGCCGATTTCATTTTTCTTGGTTCTGAATTCTCTTTTGGAAATATGATGATGAACTTTTGTGGGAACCAAGGGTCCCACAATTTCTTCCCTAATTTCCCACTTTATCCTGGGATACTCTTGATCAGGTCCCAGAGATTTATCAATGTTTATGTTTTTTAAGACCACCCACAACCCCTTTTCTATATTGCGATGTGGAGGAGCTGGTGTTAGACTGGGGTGGACAAAGTTAAAGATCACACAAAACCAGGTTATAGTCCAACAAATTTATTTGGAAGCACCAGCTTTCAGAACACTGCTCCTTCATCAGGTGGTAGTGGAGTATAAGATTATAAGACACAGAATTTATAGCAAAAGATTACAGTGTCATGAAACTGAAATGATATATTGAACAAACCTAGATTGTTAAGTCTTTCATCTTTTAGTATAGGCTGCAGGATTTGGTTCATTAATATGTAAATCCCAGGACTTTTAAATCATCTTCTCGAGATAACTTAAGGTTTTACAAGACAAGGTGAAATTTCAGCTCAGGCAATGCCTTAAAGGTGTGAGGTCAGAGTCTGTCTTGAGTCAGACTGGTTTTGTTTCCAAAATGGAATTTACAAAATATTACATGGATTGACTGCCTGCAGATTCTACATTTTTTGAGCAAAATAGAACGTATCTACAGGCAGTCAGTCCATGTGATATTTTGTAAATTCCACTTTGGAAAAAGAACCAGTCTGATTCAAGATTGGGATACAGACAGATTCTGATCTCACACCTTTAAAGCATTGTGTGAGCTGAGATTTCACCTTTTGTTACAAAACCTTAAGTTATCTCGAGAAGGTGACTTAAAAGAAATTCTAGGATTTACATGTTAATGAACTGAAACCTGCAAGTCATTCTAAAGGATGAAAGACTTAACGATCCGGGTTTGTTCAATGTATCCTTTCAGTTGCATGACACTGTAATTTTTTGCTAAAAGTTTTGTGTCTTATGATCTTCTACTCCACAACCACATGATGAAGGAGCAGTGCTCTGAAAGCTAGTGCTTCTGAATAAACCTGTTGGGCTATAACCTGGTGTTGTGTGATTTTTAACTTCTATATTGTGGAGTGTTTTCAAGACACCGGTATTTATTTCCCTGAGTTTGGTAGCCTCCATGTAAAAACTGACTCCAAGTATTTGTTTAGTATCTCTCCCATATCCTGTGCTTCCACATATAGTCCTTGTTGATCTTTAAGGGAACCTATTCTCTCCCTTGTTGCTCTTTTGCTCTTAATGTACCTGTTGAATCTCTTATTCTTCACCTTATCTGTCAAGGCTAATTCAAAGAGATAGCCCCTTTTTGCTCTCCTGATTTCCCTTAAGAATGCCCTGTATCCCTTATACTCTTCAAGATACTCACTAAATCCCAGTTGTTGATATCTAACACATGTCTCCTTCTTATTCTTAACCAGGGCCTCAATATCTTTACTCATCCATTGTCCCCAACTCTTACCAGTTGTACTGTTCACTCTAACAGGAACATGATGCCTCTGAACTCTTGTTCTCTACTGTTTTAAAGCCTTACCCTTGCCAGTCGTTCCTTTACCTGCAAACATTCTACCCCAATCAACTTTTGAAAGTTCCTGTTTCATTCCGTCAAAAGTTGCCTTACTCCAATTAAGACCTCCAACTTTAATACAAGGCCTATCTTTTTCTATAGCTATTTTAAAATTAACAGAATTATGATCACTGGTCACAAAGTTCTCCCCCACTAACCCTTCAGTTCCTTGACCTGCCTTATTTCCGAAAACAAGGTCAAGTTTTACTCCTTCTCTAATAGGTACATCTATACATTGAGAAAGAAAATAGTCTTGAACTCGTTTAACCAATTCCTCATCATCCAAACCCTTAACACTATGGCAGTCCTAATCTATGTTTGGAAAGTTAAAATCCTCTATTATTACAACCCTTTTACTCTTGCATATATCTGAGATAACTCTACATATTTGCTCCTCAATTTCCTTCTGACAGTTGGGGGTGCCTATAGTACAATCAAAGTGATCGTCCTTTTCTTATTTTTGAGTTCCACACATATAGCTTCACTGGACAATCCCTCCGAAATATCCTCTTTCAGTACAGCAATAATGTCTCCCTAACCAAAAACACCATTTTCCCCTCCTCTCTTGCCTCTCATTCTATACTTCTTATAACATTGAAACCCCTGGAACATTCAGCTGTGGGTCCTGTCTCTCCCTCAACCAGGTTTCTGTGGGTAACAATGCTGATCATAATTCAACACTTCAGAGGGTGTTGTATCTTCTCCACAGTTCCACAATATGAACAGGGCATTATTTTGACACTTTGGAGGTTTCTGTAAAAGCTATGATGTCCCAGTTCCATGTTCACATACATGCCCTGAGTTAATCAGCCTTTCCTGTAAGACCCCTCGAGGCTTAATTCTTCAGAGTTACTTTTCTCTCTGACTTGTTCTGGCCTGCTTTTTCTAATGAACTTGCTCTCTTTAGCTTCAGAACCATCCTCACCAATCTTTCTATTCTCGCTCTATTTAGGATCCCTCCAGGTTGAATGTACCTGCATGGTGTCAAACCTAATGCTGATAACCTTTTGCATTTTTATTTGAGGAGGCATTTTTTATGATAAAGGTGTTTTTTCACTTGTTACTTAAGGAACCAGTTTCTGATGACCTGTTTCTGATAGTGTAAACTGTGGGGCTATGGACCCGCTGCAAGAAGATGGAATTAGAAAGGACATCTGGCTGTCTTGGAGTCAGCATGGACAAGATGGGCTGAATAGTCACCGTCTGTGCTGTATAATTTCTATGGCTCTACATATAGTCTCCTATATATTTAATTAGTAATGTCACCTGCCCTGCTATGACCAATGGAAAACTAAAACAAGGATGGGACTAAGTATAACTACTCCCCCCCCCCCAAGCTCGATTGTGACAATAATGAGAAGTAATTGAGTGGAAGAATACATTGACAGGGTTTGTGCGTGGAATGAATTGCTACCATGAGTGGTAGATGCAGATCGACTTACAACATTTGAATTACATTTGGGCAGGTACATGAATAGGAAAGTTTTACAGGGATATGGGCCAAGTGTGGGCACATGGTAGTAGTTTGCTTGGGACACTTGGTTGGCCTGGATGGGTTGGAGCGAAGGGTCTGTATGAAAGTTGAATGCGGCACAAGAACCAACATGGACCATATGGGCTGAATGGTCCATTTCTGTGCTGTACGTTCTATGATTCTATTCAGGATCTTTTGTTTCTTAGTTTTCCTTTCAGTCCTGCTACATAATTTATCATAAGTAGCTGGGGGGGACTGCAGTGGCCTGGTGTATCTTCCTTACAGTAAATTTTGTTGCGATATTGGAACAAGCCACATTTTATAATTATCGCTGAAAAATCATCATTTTACCTATCATTTAAATGTGAATGAATGATAGAAACAAGCTATACAAGGAAACTACGTGCCCATCTATGTCTCTGCTAGTTCTTTCATTGGAACAGTAAAGCTTAATACCACTGCCCTGCTCTTTTCTCTGCGACTCGCATCACTGCTTTAAACATTCGTCTATTATTCCCTTAAAGGGGTCACCTGCCTTAGCTACCCTCAAGGTCAGAAGTCACGTGACACCAGGTTATGGTGCAAACAAGTGTATTTGAAATCACTTTTGGAGTGCTGCTCCCTCGTCAGGTGACCTGATAAGGGAACAGCACTACAAAAGCTTATGATTTCAAATTAACCTGTTAGACTATAACCTGGTGTCAAGTGACTTCTGACCTTGTCCGCCCCAGTCCAACACCAGCACCTCCACATCTTATCTACTCTCTACAGTGATTTCATGTTTGTATTTACGCAGATGAGATTATATTTACATTAATATCTATAGAATACCAGCAGGCCTGTTGGTTTAAAAAACCTGGAGAAATGTGCAAATGTCCAAAGTTGAGATCATTTAATAGATCAGATCACTTCAGATCTATAGCTGAAGCTTTATTCTTCACTCATTGTTTAGCAATGTTACAAATACGTTTTTTGAAGAAATAGATCAAGTTGAAAATGGTTAACTTAGATGGACTTTTATGTTAAGATTGGCACATAATATTGCAAAAATGAAAAAATGCGATTTAAATCAATTAAGCTACAAATATATTTATTGCAAGTTACAAGTATAATTTTGCACATCAGAGGCAAGTCTATGCTAATTGAGGTAACCTTATGATACATTATGTGTTGCTCTGGTGCACTAGACAGTAACTTCAAAGCACTCATAAATTTGGTTTGAACTCGAGCAGGAGGAAGCTAAATTAACATACACAATTAGGATAACACTAGCGTCAAAAGGTGTGTCTTAATGAATGCAATAAATATTAACTCCTCCAAAGTGTCAAAATAATGCCCTGTTCATATTGTGGAACTATGCAGAAGATACAACACCTCAGAAGTGTTGAATTATGATCAATATTGTTAACCACAGATCTTCCTCAAAGCACAAAAGAGTTATTGGTCTGTGCACTTGAGGTTGTATGCTAAGACAGACAATGTCAGATGTTTATGTATACATCTTTTTGTGCATATTTTACATCATTACTAGAGCATTATTTCTGGTGACGATAATAGCCGTCAGTGTGCAGTCTGCCCCGAATCAAAGTTGTCCCAATTACTTCAATCCTTTTTTATTTTGCTGTGATCTCTAATTAGTGTTTAAGGGACAACTGCAGAAGTACGTGATTCAAAAGCCGAACGCGCCAACCCATTCCCATCCTGCAGTGCACTCACCACCATTCAGAAAACATCATAACGGCTTCTTGTGAGAATTAATTCTGTCAGCACTTTACTTGGTAGGCGTTTCTGTTTCGCACAGTTTTCCTCTGCAAGTCTTTTGAATTCATCAGCTTATTCTTTTGAGTTTTATCACACTGAACTGAAAAGCTTCCTGCCACAGTTCTCTTTAACCTCAGGGGCATCTTGGTCTTTTGGGGTGGCAGGCAAACCACTGACAGATGCAATGTGTTGTAACTTGTTTTAATTAGTAACTAGTTAACATATTGATATGTTAGACACTGTTAGAAACTTTGAAGAGATGTCAGCTCACAATGCCTTGAGATCTCAAGCTGTCTGGTGGGACAGAGCTTTGTGGGCAGTGGCAACATACACAGACTGATACTGACTGGAGGATCTGGGCTAACCTCTTACCTTTCCACAGTTATTGTAAGATGTCCTGAGCTTTGTTTCAGACTTCCAGCATCTGCCTTCTTTCCCTTTTTTAGTTCATAGGAAATTCTAATATGTAATGGACACCACAAGGGTTCCAAGTCAACAAATCTCCTGGATGGTTCTTTAAGAAGTGCAGGAGCAAAGGTACTTAGGGAAGAGATTTACATGAAACTTAGATTGTGACAAAGTCAGTTCATAATACTGTCATGAATAAAATATTAGAGATCATTGAGTTTATGAATAGAGGCATTGTGTATAAAACTAAGGAAGGATGCTAAACCTTTATAAAATATTGGTTAGGCCTCAGTTGAAGTATTGTGTCCAAGTCTGAGCACCATATTATTGGCAGGATGTCAAGGTCTTGGACAGGGTGCAGATGAGATTCACTAGAGTGCTGGCAGGGATGAGCGATTTCGAATGAGAGAGAGAGACTGCTGACATCGGGCTTGTCCTCCTCTGAGCATCAAAGGTTCAGAGGAAAGGTAATGATGTTTTCAAAGTTGTGAACGCTTTGGTTGTAAGTAAGGGGAAACTGCTACTGGTGGCACAATGGGATAATCAGAGGTCACAAGTTCAAGGTAATACGCAACAAAAAAAACGGAGATGACATGATGAAACATGTCTTCACTCAATGAGTTGTTACGAACTGGAATCCACTGCCGGGAAGGGGAATGGAAGAAGATTCGAGAGTGACTTTCGAAAGAGAATTGGATACATTGCGGGGAAGAAAACAAGATATGGGGAAGAGCAAGGAACTAGGATTGATGGAACTGTCCACCCAAAGAGCTGACACAGGCTGAATGAGTCAAATAGACTGCATTATTCTAGAATTCTAGAATTCCATTCGAAGCTGACAAAACAGACATGACAAAACAGATTACAGGATATTATCACTTTGCTGTTGGACAGAGCTTTCTGTGCAAAAACTGGCAGCTGCATTTTCCACATTATGGCCAATTAATTATTTTGGATGCATATTTATGGTTCCAATGTTGCCCCTTGCAGCTTTAATTTTTCCTCTAATGGGCTGTTACCATCTCTTACCAATTCTACTCTTTGAAGAGGTAACAAAGAAGATTGATGAGGGCAGAGCAGTAGATGTGATCTATATGGACTTCAGTAAGGCGTTCAACAAGGTTCCCCATGGGAGACTGATTAGCAAGGTTAGATCTCATAGAATACAGGGAGAACTAACCATTTGGATACAGAACTGGCTCAAAGGTAGAAGACAGAGGGTGGTGGTGGAGGGTTGTTTTTCAGACTGGAGGCCTGTGACCAGTGGAGTGCCATAAGGATCGGTGCTGGGTCCTCTACTTTTTGTCATTTACATAAATGATTTGGATGTGAGTGTAAGAGGTACAGTTAGTAAGTTTGCAGATGACAGCAAAATTGGAGGTGTAGTGGACAGCGAAGAGGGTTACCTCAGATTACAACAGGATCTGGACCAGATTGGCCAATGGGCTGAGAAGTGGCAGATGGAGATTAATTCTGATAAATGCGAGGTGCTGCATTTTGGGAAAGCAAATCTTAGCAGGACTTTATACACTTAATGGTAAGATCCTAGGGAGTGTTGCTGAACAAAGAGACCTTGGAGTGTAGGTTCATAGCTCTTTGAAAATGGAGTCGCAGGTAGATAGGATAATGAAGGCGGCATTTGGTATACTTTCCTTTATTGGTCAGAGTATTGAGTACAGGAGTTGGGAGGTCATGTTGCGGCTGTACAGGACATTGGTGAGGCCACTGTTGGAATACTGCGTGCAATTCTGGTCTCCTTCCTATCGGAAAGATGTTGTGAAACTTGAAAGGGTTCAGAAAAGATTTACAAGGATGTTGTGAAGGTTGGAGGATCTGAACTATAGGGAGAGGCTGAACAGGCTGGGGCTGTTTTCCCTGAAGCGTCGGAGGCTGAGGGGTGACCTTATAGAGGTTTACAAAATTATGAGAGGCATGGATAGGATAGATAGGCAAAGTCTTTTCCCTGGGGTCGGGGAGTCCAGAACTAGAGGGCATAGGTTTAGGGTGAGAGGGGAAAGATATAAAAGAGACCTAAGGGGCAACTTTTTCACGCAGAGGGTGGTACGGGTATGGAATGAGCTGCCAGAGGAAGTGGTGGAGGCTGGTACAATTGCAACATTTAAGAGGCATTTGGATGGGTTTGGATGGATATGGGCCGGGTGCTGGCAGGTGGGATTAGATTGGGTTGGGATATCTGGTCGGCATGGACGGGTTGGACCGAAGGGTCTGTTTCCATGCTGTACATCTCTATGACTCTACAAGTTTGAGTAAGATCAAAGTTTGGCCTCTGTCTTGAATTCCTCTCATTTGCAAAGAGCCACATTCAAATTTAATAAAACAATTTTAATCCAAGATGGAAAAAAAACTGACTATAAGAGCTGTACCTTTTTTTTGAGATTTTTCCACTATTGGAGCTGACTTCCTGAATTCTAGGAGAAATAATTACTGTTTTATAAGCTGTTGCATGTTTTGGAACTTTGCAGGAAAAAAGATCAAAACAACAGCACTTTAAAAAGGAGGGAGGGAGACAAAATAGTGGCCATGTGGGAGGTACAAACAGAGAAGTAAATCTGATTTGATTAGATTACTTACAGTGTGGAAACAGGCCCTTCGGCCCAACAAGTCCGTACCTACCCGCTGAAGCGCAACCCACCCATACCCCTACATTTACCCCTTACCTAACACTACGGGCAATTTAGCATGGCCAATTCACCTGACCTGCACATCTTTGGACTGTGGGAGGAAACTGGAGCACCCGGAGGAAACCCACGCAGACACGGGGAGAATGTGCAAACTCCACACAGTTAGTCGCCTGAGTCGGAGAATTGAACCCGGGTCTCTGGTGCTGTGAGGCAGCAGTGCTAACCACTGTGCCACCGTGCTGCCCAGCTGCACAGCTGTCTGACCCAGCAGTGAACCTGACAACATTTAAAAGGCACCTGGATGGTATATGAATAGGAAGGGTTTTGAGGGATTTGGACAAACAGTTTGCAAATGGGATTAGATTAATGTAGAATATATGGTCAGAATGGATAAGATCGACCGAAGGGTGTGATTCCATGCTGGACAGCTCTATGACCTGATCTTTTCCAAGTTAATGAACACAGTTTCTGTGGGCAAGTATATCAGTATGCTATGCTGCGAAGCAGGAGCGGACTGGTGAGAGAATAATCAGTTGCTAGCTTTGTATGCAGACTCTGTCCTTCTCTGGTGAACATCAAGCCACTGAACACAACATGACTGTCTGGGTGTTTGACAAGTTCGACAAAATCAGAAGCGGTTGCCTCTTGTTCAGAGAAATTAGATTATTTAAATTTTGATATTTAAGTCATTAGGAGCTGAGAAAAGTGGTGGCTGTCATAATGTTGACTATTCCCTATGACACTGATGTTTTTACTGATGAAAGGCATTCATTAAAATATTCAAAAAGAATTACTAGAGGCCATTTGCTATTGCAGTCATGTTGCTCATACAAATTATTCATTATTGCTGCACCTCCTTCCCAAAAATGTCTAAGTACCGGTCTCAATAAGTTACTCAGCTCAAACAAGAGATGAGGGGGAATACATATTGCCTGCTTGTTTAGACACTGAAATAGCTAGACAGGGGTTGACAGACTTAATAGTAAAGTAATGAAAGTTCACAGAAGACATTCTGACTGTTGAAGAGTTTTCTGCCCTAGTGCTGAGAATGAAAAACACACAGATTTTTATGTCACATTCCCAATGCACAATTGCTTGAGCTGAAATAGTAGTAAAGTGCCATTGAAAAGAAAGGAAAGATCACAAAGAAGCCTGGCATTGACTTGAATTTGAACAGAAAGAGTACAATTTTATAATTAACATATATGTAACAGAAGTAATAGTAATTATGTTTTATATTAGATTTGAAGCTTCATGATTTTATTTTCTTTCCTTATATCGACTGCCTTTTAATGAAGAGACAAGAGGAATATTATGACAAAATGGCAATAAGTGAAATGGTTAAAGTTTTGCAAGTTGGGCTTTTGTGAGTTAGTCATGTTTTCTTGCTGTCATACATGAGACACAGAAAAGAAACAGGACAGGGAATGCAAAATTACTCTCAACGTTAACAAAGGAGTTAAATGATGTAAAGTTTTCTGCCAGGAGGCATTGGTTGTTTGATTGAAGAACCCTCACCAGATACAGTCAGCTATGTCTTCGTTGGCAGAACTGTTGCCTCTAAACCTCATAGTCCTGTTTTAAATCCCACTCCAGGGTTGAAGTACATGAAAATCAACATTGACAGTCCAATGTAGTACTGAGGGAGTGCTGCACTGTTGGAAGTATTGTCTTTTGAGACCTTAAACATTGTTAAAAATCATACAACACCAGGCTATAGTCCAACAGATTTATTTGGAAGTACAAGCCTCCAGAGTGCTGCTCCTCTGTCAGGTAGCCACCTGATGAAGGGGCAGTGCTCCAATAGCTTGTATTTCTGAATAAACCTGTTGGCCTATAGCCTGATGTTGTATGATTTTTAATGTTGTCCACCGCAGTTCAACATCGGCATCTCCACATCATGGCTACCTTATACAGAGACTCTGTCTTAGGTGGATGTAAAAACCTCAAGACACTATTTCGTAGAGTATGATCATTATCCCTGATGCCTGACTAAATCAATATCTCACAACCATGCTCTCCGCTCCCACCACCCCACAAACCCCACCTCACACTGATCAGGTGTACACCTAATTTAAAAAAAGTTTCCTAAATGCAGATGTTAGTCTGTGATGTTGAAAAATTGAGCAGGTGAATACTTTGATGAACACTCAGCCGGTTAATCAGCTTCTATAGAGGGAACAGCCAAACTTTTTGGGTTGCACCCATTGCAAGTGCGAGAAACAGAGACAAATATTAATAGAATCAGGTAAAAGGAGGAGGGATGGGCGATTAGATTTGCTATAATGTGGAAACAGGCCATTTGGCCCCACCCATTCTCTCAGACCCTCTGAAGAGCAACCCACCCAGACCCATTTCCCTCTGACTAATGCACCTAACACTATAGGCAATTTAGCATGGCCAATTCACCTGACCTGCACACCTTTGGATTGTGGAAGGAATCTCACACAGATATGGGGAGAATGTGCAAACTCCACACACAGTCACCTGAGGCTAGAATTGAACCCAGGTCCTTGGTACTGAGAGACTGCAGTGCTAACCACTGAGCCACCTAAGGGAAAGGAAAAGGGAATCAAAATATAAATACATAGGATTTCTATGAGACAATGCTGCTCATTATTCTCAATCAGGGATTAAAAAAATTAAAGAAACTAAATGCTTGAAAGAAACAGAAGATATCTGACTAGCTACATAAGTGGGAGGCCAAAGAAAAATGAGAGAAAATAGGAGAGAAGGTAAATTACAGGTGAATAACCAAATTCCAGGTTTTCAGTAGCATTTTGTATTTAATTATGAAGATTGTCACAGTTAATGTTAAACACCTGTCCTCCAGCTCCTGCTCAAAACAGAAAGTCTCCTCAATTTGGGAAATAGCTTCTCTCTTGATTTATAGGAAATCCACATGTCACATTGAAAATTGGATCCTGGATAAAATTGTTATGTAAAACAAACACAATGTTATAAATGGGCGTTACAATCCTGGCTTTTGGAACATATATTTTGATAGAAATGTGTACAGCAATAACTTAAAGTTAAGGAAATGTAGAAAACATGAACAAAACATTGATCTCGTCAACAGAAAGCAGTAAAAATATATAATTCGATTACATATCAAGTTGTGAATCTCTGTCTCACTTCGGGGAATGGATGAATGCAATAGAGGTGGGCTTTTATTGGAAGTTTGGACAAACCTTTTGGAGGTCTATTAGTAAGGTTTTTTGAAGACATTTTGAAGGGCTTTTTGATGATCATCAGTATTTCAACATTCTTTGAAGGTTTATTTGCAGTGGGACTTTTAATGATTTTTTTTTCCCAGTGACATTGTATTACACTACTGTGACTGATGCTTTGAGCATACATTAAAAGACAGCAGCTGTCAGACAGGAAATTAACAACATGCATTATGATGGCATTTTTGTTTTAAAAAAGTGGAATATACTAAGGCACATCACCTGATCACATGGGGTGGTGTTGGTGTAGTGGTAATGTCATTCGGCTGGTAATCCAGAGCCCTGGGCTAATGTTGGAAGACATGAGTTTGAATTCCACCAGGGCAAGTGGTAAAATGAAATAACAAGTTACTCTAATAGCAACCACACAACTATTGTTGATTTTTGTTAAAAGCCCTTACAGTCTACATCCTTCAGTGAAGGAAAGTTGCCATACTTATGTGGTTTGGCCTACATGTGGACTCCAGGCCCACAGAATGTAGGTTTCTGATTTAAGGTATGCATTGATTGCCCAGAGGGTTGCCAGCAATGTTCAAATCCAATGAATAAATTTTTAAAAAATTGTCAAGCAAATGTGACACTAAGCCAATTGGGAAGCATTATTCTGGATGCTGGATTGTCACCTTTTAGCATCCATGCAAACTTCGTTTGTTCTTGTTATTTCTTTCCGCGGTTGCTCACTGCATTTGCTCAAACACACAAGTGGAACTTTTGTCTTTGTAGGGTGAGGCATTGGTTTTGTATTAAGTTGAATGTGGTCAATGCTTGTCCTTACATTTATCAATTAACAGCTCCGCTCACTACATTTATTGTCCTTTTGAAGTTTGACAAAATCTTTATCCTTTTCTCTGTCAACCCAGTTATTATATGAGCACCATATTTGCTTGTTAGTGTCTTGTAGTCAGATTTAGAACTAATTTGTCTTAAATATAATCAAGGAATCCATAGAGTGTAGTTAGAGGCTCTTCATCCCATTGAGCCTGCACCAACCCTCTGAAGAGCGTCCCACCTGGACCCACCCTATCCTCACATTTACCACGGCCAACCCACCCAACCTTCAGATCTTTGGACTTTAGGACAAAACTCGAACTCCTATGGAAACCCATGCAGGACAGGGAGAATGTGCAAACTCCACACGTCATCAAAGAGTGGAATCTGGTGCTGAGAGGCAGTAGTGCTAACCACTGTGCCAACTTGAAAGGGGATTTGAAATCCTCACCTCTAGAGACTTGAACTCATTAAAAGTACTTAAAACACTAAATCTTGTATGGCCTTATACATCATCAGTTCTAAAGTATTGTTTGAGCAAACTGTAGCATTTGAAAGTGAAATACATGAATCAGCTACTAGAGTCTTAGGTTTGGGTAAGGCCAACTTTAATAAGATGAGATCGACACTGTCCCCAGTTAACTTGGAAAATCTGCTAACAGGTAGAACAACTGAACAAAAGTGGAGGATCTTTAAAGAAATACATCTAACCACACTACAAAACCAGCTTATAAGCCTGAGAGGGAAAAGCTCCACTTCACAGCAAAAAAGAAACTTAACACTTAACAGCCTGGAGAGATAAGGGACAGCATATACCCAAAAAGGATTGACAAATATGGAAAAAACAGCTCAGACCCTGCTGAATGGGCAAGATACAAGACCAGGAAAGGGCCACAATGGAGCTGCTAAGGGTACCAAAAGGGTTTACAGAGGAACCTTGATTATCCAAATATCGATTATCCAAATTTCAAAGTCCCGCAAAAGCGTTAGATCAAAGAGGTAAGTGTATTCAAATTACCTGTAATGAAGATGACGTGAAAACGCTGGAAAAAACAAAGAAACACAAGCAGCTCAAGCAACAGTGACTGGATTTTTTTTTAGGTAAGAGTTAATTACACAACCCTTTGTAAAAGTAAGCGTTTTACAGTATTCCCATCACTTTACTGGCCATTGAGGAAAAAAATAGTTGAGAACATAAATGCCTGCGCGAGGCGGTACTTCTGGATTTCCAATGTGACAGAGCTCCCAGAAACTGACAAATGCTCTTGCAATTGTAGAAGCTGTTTGGGACCTTGATAAATATTGCATATGAAATCCTAGTATTTATGTGAGGGTAAATCCTTCTCAGTTTAACTTGTCATTTGCAAAATGCAAGTTTGTTTAAATGGCACTCATTAAAATGATAGATTTAATGAAGTTCTCCAGTAGAGCACAGCATTAGATCAGCATGGCTTTCCTTAATGTTTAGGGTAAAATCGATTATCCGAATAATCAGTTAGCTGAATGAAATAGTGCCCGCCCACCTCATTCAGATAATCAAGGTTCCTCTGTAAAACAGAAACTTGCAAGGGACATCAAATTGGTAAGAAGAAATGACTAGAGTAAAGATTATGGTCAAAGTTAGTAGTGGGAAGTTGTGTTGGAATCTGAGGACATAGGGGAAGCACTTATTGAATACTTTTTATCAATATTCACATTGGAAAAAGGCAATGTTAGTGAGAATAGGGAGATACAGGCTATTAAATTAGTTGGGATTGCAGTTGACAAAGAAGAGGTTTTAGCAATTTTGGAAGATCTGAAAATAGGTAAAACCCCTGGGCCAGATGGGACTTTGCCTCGGATTCTCTGGGAAGCCAGGGAGGAGATTGCAGAGCCTTTGGCTTTGATCTGTATGTTATCATTGTCGACAGGAGTAGTGCCAGAAGACTAGAGGATAGCAAATGTTTGTCACTTGTTTAAGGGGGGTTGGGACAACCTGGTAATTATTTTGCTGCTCCTTGGATGCTGCCTGAACTGCTGTGCTCTTCCAGCACCACTAATCCAGAACCTGGTAATTATAGGCCAGTGAGCCTTACTTCAGTAGTGGGCAAGGTGTTGGAAAGATTATAAGAGATAGGATTTATAATCATCTGGAAAGGAATATTTTGAGTAGGGATAGTCAACAGGTTTTGTTAAGGGTAGGTTGTGCCTCACGACCCTTATTGAGTTCTTTGAGAAGATGACCATACAGGTGAGTAAGGGTAAGGCAATTGATGTGGTGTATATGGACTTCAGTAAGGCATTTGATAAGGTTCCCCATGGTAGGCCATTACACAAAATCTGGAATTTTGGTATCGAAGGTGATTTAGTGGTTTGAATCAGAAATTGGCTCGCTGAAAGAAGTCAGAGGGTGGTGGTTGATGGGAAATGTTCATCCTGGAGTTCAGTTACTAGTGGTGTACCGCAAGGATCTGTTTTGGGGCCTCTGCTGTTTGTCATTTTTATAAAAGATCTGGACGTGGGTGTAGAAGGATGGGTTAGTAAATTTGTGGATGACACTAAGGTAGGCAGAAGGATTTTGTGGGTTACAGCAGGACATAGATAAGGTACAGAGCTGGGCTAAGTGGCAAATGGAGTTTAATGTGGAAAAATGTGAGGTAGGTCACTTCAGAAGTAGTAACAGGAATGCAGAGTACTGGGCTAATGGTAAAATTCTTGGCAGTGTAGATGAACAGTGAGATCTCAGTGTCCAGGTGCATAAATCCCTAGGTTGATTGGATTGTTAAGGCAGCATATGGTGTATTGGCTTTTATTGGTAGGGGGATTGAGTTTCAGAGCCATGAGGTCATGCTTCAGCTGTACAAGACACTGATAAGGCCACACCTGGACTACTGCGTACAGTTCTGGTCACCGTATTATAGGAAGGATATGGAAGCTTTGGAAAGTGATCAAAGGAGATTTACGAGGATGTTGCCTGATATGGAAGGAAGGTTTTATGAGGAAAGGCTGAGGAAATGGAGGCGGTTTTCATTGGAGAGAAGAAGGTTGAGAGGTGACTTAATAGAGATGTATAAAATAGCGAGTTTTAAAGGAGATTTGCAGCTCAGGTTGAGGTTTTGGATGTAGATTTGCTCACTGAGCTGAAAACAGGCAGAAAACTAGCCACCAGGATACATGAACACCAACCAGCCACAAAAAGACGTGACCCTCTCTCACTAATATCCTCACATATGGATGAGGAAGGACACCACTTCGACTGGGACAATACATCCATCTTAGGACAAGCCAAACAAAGACATGCACGAAAATTCCTAGAAGCATGGCATTCCAACCAGAACTCTATCAACAAACCCATTGAGTTAGACCCCATCTACCACCCCCTGAGAAAAGGAACAGGAAGTAACTTCACCACAGGAAATAACATTACCACAGGAAATGAAATCACCAACCCAAAGAAACCCTAACATATGAATAGAAAGCAGGAATTTTCAGCATTGCTTCGCAAGGTCCACTGAAGATGTTACCTAGTAAGGTAACAAAACATCTGGAAATGAACCTTTCAGCTCAGCGAGCAAACCTACATCCATGTATAAAATAATCAGAGGGTTAGATAGGGTGGACAATGAGAGTCTTTTTCCTCAGATGGTGAGGGCTAACACGAAGTGGTGATAGATTTAGGACAGATGTCAGAGGTAGTTTCTTTACTCAGTGTAGTAGGGGCGTGGAACAGCCTGTCTGTAACAGTAGTAGACTCGCCCACATTAAGGGCATTTAAATGGGCATTGGACATACATATGGATAATAATGGAACAATGTAGGTTAGATGGGCATCAGATTAATTTCACACTTCAGTACAACATTAAGGGCTGAAGGGCCTGTTCTGCGCTATAATTTTCTACGTTCAATGTTGTTATATAAAGGGAAGGCAGGTGGGCAGAAGCAATATTGGCTCACCAAGGACCGAAAATGGGCTCACTGTCAATGACTATAGGGAAATTGCACACACTGAATAATTAATCTGCATACGTCAGATCCCTAGAAACTGTTCCTATCCAAGGGTGTTAAAGGACATAGGGAAGCATATTGTAGATGCCCTAACTATGATCTTTCAGCATTCCAAAGATACAGAAGTTATTCCTCTGGATCTGCTTTATAAGAAGGGCGATTAAGGAAAACTAGAGAATTACAAGCCTAACATGTGCATGTGTGTGGGGGGATGGGGTGAAGTCATTGGAGACTATAGTCAAGGATAGGGTAACTGAACAGTTAAAAAATGATAAGTTAATCAAGGACAGCCAGCATGAATTCATGACAGGTAGGCCATGTCTGAAAGCTCACTGAATGTTTTTTGAAGCAGCAGTGGTCAGGGGTATGTTTATGAATGTTGCTTATATGGACTTCTGGTCAGCAATTGAAGTAGTTAATAGTCTCTTATGTGGGACTAAGGAAGAGGCCCACAAAAATGAGCACAAGTTACATGGCTTGGGAAATTGGTTGAGTGGCAGGTGACAAGAGTCGGGATAACGGGTAAGTAGTCCAAGTGGCAGGATATGACCAGTGGTAATCCACAAGGATCTGAGTGAGGGGCTCAGTTATTCACATCATTTGTTTATGACGTAGATAATGGCATAGAAAGTCATATATCTAACCGTAATATCAGCAAAGTTAGGCAGCTTCATAAGATAGCATAAACGGAAGCATACAATTACAAGGGGACATTGACTGATTAAACAAATGGGCTAAACTGTGTCAGATGGATCTCGATGTAAGCAAGTGTGACGTTATCCATTTTGAAATGAGAAAGCACATTTCAGCATACTTTCTAGATGTTATGAAGTTAAATACCGGAAGGTTCATGTGAATATATTCTTTAAAACACCACCACCAAACACAGAAAATAATCAAGAAATCCAATGGAATGATGGTCTTTATATCTAGAGGTCTGGAGTATAAGGATGAAGGGACTATACAAAACCCTAGTTAGACCCCACTTATAATACTGTGAGCACTTCGATGCATCACACCTTCGGGAAAATACATTGGCTTTGGACAGAGTACAATATAGGTTTACAAGAATGATACCTGGGACTTCAGGGGTTAAGTTTGAGGAGAGAGAGTATTCACATTGGACCTGTTTTCTCGAGAATTTAGAAGTCTATGGGTTTTTCTAATCAGTCTTCAAGATACTAATAGGGCAAATAAAGATAAACTATTTCCACTGGTTAGTGTTTCTAGAACTTGGGGCATAGTCTGAGAATTAGAGCCATTCAGGAGAGGTGTTAGGAAGCACAAAGGGTGATGGAGGTTTGCAGCATTTCGAGAAACAGCATTGGATGCTAGATCAGCTGCTAATTTTAAACCGGAGACATTAATAGCTTTGCTTAACGAAATAATTAAGGGATATGGACAACAGTCAGGCCACAGTTCAACCATAATGTCATTGAATCGTGGAATAAACTCAAGAGGCTGAAAGGCCTACTCCTGCTCCTACGTCTTTACTACAAAAAGATCTTCGACATTACTGGATGCAAGTTTGAAAATGACCACCCCCCAATGTGATCACATTGTTTCTGTCATAGTCCTTAATCTCCATATTTATACATGGCCCTGATAACTTTGTTATATCTAGGCAATTCCCATCAAAATCCTGCACCCTTTACTGTTACTATCAAAATGGGAGGTACTGTTCCATGTGGAGCAACAGCAGCTCTTCAGGGTCAGAAAAATAGCTGCAACTTCAGTGTAATGTAGACATTCACTCATCCTTACTCCAAGACACTAATTTACAGATTCATCTACTCTCTGCTGAACATACCTATTTCTCACATTCACAAAAAAGGGACCACCATACATCTATGGTGTTTAACACAGGTCAGCTTGTAGACAAATGGTACCACAGTACTGGATTTAAATGTGTATTAAACCTCTGGCAATAGAGGTTTTCAAAACTGTAAACAAAAAAAAACAAAGCTTATCAAGTTACTCATTACTCATGAATGTATCACCTGAATGTACAGTGGGCTATTAGGGCCAAACAACAAATTCCTGACAGGTTTAGCTGAAACCTATGTGCATTAGTTAGAAGTTATCTGTTTAACCAATAAGCCTGCACATTGCTAAGAAGCTCAGACTGTAAGTGTTGCAGATCAAAGTTACTGACACATTCCACAAAAACACATTTTTGAAGAAGCTGGTGTGACTTGAGTGCAAAGGTGTTTCCTATATTTTCAATTTGCTGGTGCTTCTCTAATATGAGCCAACCTACTTTCCTGAAGCACCTCTTAAACCTCCAGCATTGTAAAGAGGATTGAAGTGAAGCTATCCCAGAGATGATTTATTCAGTCAAGTAGTTTGACAAGAAACATTGATTTGTGAAGAATAACTGATCAAAAAGTCAGTAAAATAATCACTTCTAACTTACTAAAAATGGACTTTTACACTAATTTATTCAGGATGCAACTAGGATGAACTGATGTATTACTCTTGTAGAAGTAATTATTTAGAAACTAGCCAGAATCCTTCTGCTTAGGACACAGTTGATAACCTTTTATGGCTTGACCAATTCCACTTTCAACACTTCAGATCCATCAAATAGGACATCTTTTTCCCCCAACTGGTTTGCAAAATGACCCACAAACTCTCCACTTTTAATGACAAAAGGAGCACCGGTTTTGTATAGAAATTACACTGATGAGTATACAGCTGTGAGCCATGATAGATTGCTTCTCATGGAAAACTGCAGAGTGCGAGGAATAGCTGGTACAGGAACTGGAAATAGTTAAGCACAGAGAGAACAGAAGAAACAAAGATATCGTCTCACAATCTGACATTAATGTGGACAGCCTGGAAAATTGCACAGCTGAATGCATGACTTGTTGAGCAGTGATGCATTACGGAAAGAGCATCAACATAATCCTTTGTGAAGTGACAGTAGAAACACGAACAATAGGGTAGTCTGTTTGACCATGACAGACTACTTGGATTTGTGAAAAGCATAAGCTTTCATTTGAAGTCAAACCAAGACTCACCAAAACTGATTACTTCTTCAGCGAGTGGCATTACCTTGAGTATAAAAAGGACTCTGATCTCACCATGCTTTAAAAGTGATTAAATTTTAATTAGATGATGTTCTTCCATGTTCATATTTTACATACTTTAAGTAAAGGTCAAGGGGAATAATAAAGTTAGAACCTGAAGACCTGCTGACAGCCCCAAGTACACCACTGGCAGGCTGGGACCACATGATGATGGTATACTTTGATTTTCTTAAATGGAGAGGTTTTGAGTCAAAGGTGCGAGCTTTCCCTTCCAAGCTAATAAAGTAAACCGCTCAAGAGACTTTGGGTTTTTCTTAAAAAGTTGGAACAACAGAAGCAGCACAAATGGGTGGAGTCAGGCTCCTGCACAACCAGGGTTTTAAGTTTAGCTTTCAGCAGTTGTTGGGGTTTCGAAGCTGCCAGACAGCTCTCCCTGCTTCAGCAAAACACTTACTCTTCCAGAACTCTCTCCTGATGCTCTTTCCTCCTGGACTGAAGAAATATCGCATATGACACCATCTACTTTACTGAATTTGCCTTTGCCAAGGGTGTGCTTATGAGATGTTAATATATTGGAACAGCAGCTGCTTAGTAGTTAAATAACCTACTATCCTGTTAAGCTTTCCAATAGAATTAAAGTTAGACCAGTTCTTCTGGTTTGTAATTTAACTGTTAATGGTTAAGTGTGCCTTGCTTAAAGCTGAATAGCTTTACATTTGGAACACAGCATTTTACATGTGCCTTTAGATTAGATTACCTACAATATGGAAACAGGCCCTTCGGCCCAACAAGTCCACACCGACCCTCCAAAGAGCAACCCACCCAGACCCATTCCCTTACACCTAACACTACAGGCCAATTTACCTAACCGGCACATCTTTTAGACTGTGGAGGAAACCAGAGCACCCGGAGGAAACCCATGCAGACAGGGAGAATGTACAAACTCCACAGTGACAGTTGCCAGAGGTGGGAATTGAACCTGGGTCCCTGACGCTGTGAGGCAGCAGTGCTAACCACAGCCACCGTGTTGCACTTGCATAAGAAAAAGTCAGGGTTTTGGCTATCTTCTTGATATATTTGAAGGGGGCTTGCTCTGGTCCATAACAACTGACATGGAGAACATCTAGAGTTTAAAAACATTTAATGAGCAAAACATTCTATAAACTATTTGTTTTGACTATCAACAGACAATTAACAGAAGAGTAGCGGAACTGTATGTGAGGCAATAAATAGGCCATTGAGGAATACAACCTTTCACTTCCCTCAACCACATGTTCACTTAGTTTTCGATTTATGCCAACAGCCCAGAGTAAGAGAGAGCATACATAATACATTTCTGTCAATGCAACACTTCCTCAGTACTAAAACCCAAATAGACATTGCAGGGCATGTTTAAATCCTCGAGTAAGATGGGCAGATGCCTTTAATCTTTTCTTCTGGCTACTCACGTCCATTGTCTTTTCTGTAGGTCTGGTCAGAAATGGAGTGAAAGCACAAGCAGAAATACCGGAAACAGTTAGCAAGTAAGGCAGCCTGTGCAGGTTCCCCCACCCCTCACTCAGTTTAGACTCTTAAAACATTCTAAATATGGAGTAGTGACTGGCTTAGAGCCGGAGTAGATAACAGCTTTTGAAGACAAAAATTATGCTTAATATTTCAGATTAGAAATAACCACTCATGACCAGAAATGTTAACTGCTTCCTCCACAGATGTTGCCCAGCCTGCTCAGTATTTCCAGCATGTTCTGTTTTTAGTGTGTAGATTGAATATCTGCAGCCTTTTGATTTTATACTGAATTGCTTAGTTGAAATACAGCATGTACTCACAGACAGAGGGGGCAGGGTCACTAAAATCTAACTCACCATAAAACTGGATAACATTTTTAAAATTGGCTGCACCTACACATTATCTTAATTTGCTTATTTGAGAAGATAATTACACTGAGAAATGAGGTTTTAATGTTTCTGTTTGTGACTTTAGTTCAGCTAAGGCTGAATGGTAATGTTATACTACATGACTCACAGTAAGGGAAATTAATTCACTAACTGAGCTGATAAAATTATCTATCCTAAGTGATGGGGTGACAAGTCATCAGACAACTTCCTTTTTCTCATCACAGCAACAGTCCCAATAGCTTCTTATTTCTGTGAAGTTTTGAGATATTACATCATCTGCTTTATGATGGTTGCTTGAAAAAAATTAGTTTGAATAGCTTGCAACATTAAATTGACAAATCTTAGATCACTTCTAAATCTAATTCAAAAACACAGCAAAGCTCCCTATAAAACAAGTAACAGCACATTTATGGCCAGTACATTTCTTTACTCCACCTACTCCAAATCACTCATTGCGCCAGTGTTCGGATCAAAATTCCTTTCCTTGTGTCACTATTAGTGGTTGTTGGCGAGGTGTAAATTAAACATTGGAATACTGTCCATGTAAGATGGATCATGAAACATCCAATCTTTCCTGAGTCTGAGTCTATCACACAAACATTACCTTTGGGGAATGAAAAGAATGACACTTTATAATCTTCAACCTTACACATACACTTGTCATCTAACCAAAACACACACTCTTCTAGTTGGCAAGTTGTTACCTGAACCTTTCTACTCAACTTGATAGGGATGGTGAGAGTTATGTTATCAAGATATAGCATTATTTTTTGTCGATTAAAAGCAGTAAAATCCCAATCTTCAAAGAAATAACCACAGTTGCCAAGTGGTACTTGTGCTCGGATCAGGAAAAGCAATATCTACTTAGTGAATTGGAGTAGATATACAACTTAGATTCCATTATGTTCAATTTATTACAACAATGGCAAAAAGTTCAACATTTTAATAAGTATTTTATAATTCATATTTTCTAACAAGGTAAAAATGAAATTAACAGAATGCTACATTATACAGTGAGGTAGTATGTTAAATAGGTTAAAAATGGAAAATCCAAAGGATTTAATCTCTTAAAACTAAAACATATCAAAGCAACTAGGAACAAATAACCTTGTCAATTTTCTTCAATTTAAAATTGTATGATAATTGTGCATTTTTAAAAGTTAGGTTTGCATTAAGTGGCTGCTTTGATAATTGGTCTTGTTACTTGTTTTAACAAGTATGTTGTGGACACCAAAGTGGCAATTTTGACTTTGGACAGTAGGGAATGGGGAGAAATGTAAACAGATTTCTCATTTGCTAGTTCCAGATTACACAGGTCCCCCAAATTACTCCAAATAACTTTGTATACAATATCTGCCAGTTGGAATTTTTCCACCAAATTACTCTCACAAATCTGCCTTGCAGTAGTGACCATGAACTGTCAAAACAAATCAAGATAAAATTTTAAAACTTAAAAAATATTAATCAGCTGTACAGTACTACATTAACTTGGGTCCAATCTTCTGTTTTGATGTATACTGGTGGAGTGCCTAGGTCTTCTCCTGACCCTAGAAGTTTTGTTTCACGTTAAAATGAAGCAAGGGGGATGATGAGCAGGGGAATAAACAATGATGATGATATTGACAGGTGCAATATCAGGAGGGCCCAGGTTTTGGTACTGCTTAATTATCACTTCAAATGATCTGTATACAATCACAGGTATACAACATTGAATAAAAGCAGCATTAAAAATAAGTGATTCATTTAACTGCCCTTAAGTAGTTGCTTTAAAATGGGCCTCAATCTCTTCTAGTGTTCTCCCTTTTGTTTCAGGGACAAAGAAAATGGTGAAGAGCAGGTTCATGAAACAGAAACTTGAAAAGAGCCAGAAGGTCCCATACTGGGTTATGTTCTCCTGAAACAAAAAAGGAATAATTTGAGAATTTCTGGTAAAAAAAAGTTATTTAAATCTTAAAGGAACAAATTAATACTCATGCTTTTATTTCTAACTACAACATAGCTAATCCCAATTTCACATTTCATTTTTTTCTAGTTCTAAATGTTGGATCATATAAAGTAGCTCGTCCTTATAAGATCCTGCTTTACTTCCAAGTATAAATTTATTTGCTGACTTTCTCAGTTTAGCTTTAGTTAAAGATTTCAAATAATCCACTAACATCAACTTTCAGAAACATTTTTGCAACAATCAAAGCTATCTCCAAAATGCGCAATAATCTTCACCAGCTGACAAATCTAGTTTGACAGATCATTTAAAAAAATAATTAGATGGCCTTTCACTGAAACAACTACAAAATACTGCTTTATTTTGTTTTATCGTTAAATGCTAAAAGCTAACATATAATAAATCACATTTACATGGTACACAATTTTAAAGATTCTGAAACACGGTAAAAATATAGTCTCAACTTTCCAAACATCGAATTGTAGCACTTAAGTATCCTTCTCTATCCCATCTTAAACTTACCTGTTTTTCAATTCCTGATCTTGAGAGTTTGATAGCCTAACCTCAAATAGGTGAATAATAAAAGGAAAAAGCTTTCTCAGCACCACCTAACCCTTTCAGGGTTCTAAACAAATATTTCTTGTCTGGAACTTTCAAATGAAAACCCTTATGCTGAGGTAATCTATTTTCTAACTAACTATCCTCTTTTCTTCAAGAGGATCTGTTCTTACATTTGACCTTAACCAGAACTTTTCAAATCAAAGCCAAAGCCATTTTCAATCTATGGGTTATTTTCCTAAGAAAAAACAAATGATTACCTTTTTGTTTAGAAGCAATGATTTTTGATATTTACTGTTTGATCAAAATCCTCATTTCAAATAAGTTCCCATTATTATTCCAGTCAAATACAAAAATCCCTTCATACAAACCCATGTAACTTCTAAATTCAATCTATAAATGATATTACATAAAAAGCACATTACACCAAATTGAACTGCATGATTTAAAGAACAGAAAAAACATTATTAATCAAATGGAAGAAATCTGTGGTACAAAGGATTTGTAGATCCTCATTCATGAATCACAAGTTAGCCTGCAGGGACAGCCCTAATTAGGAGGGGAACTGGGATCAATTCTAAACAATAGGGAAGGCTTGCCACAACTGTAGAGAGCATTAGTGAGGCGGACAGGTTTGGACTTTTTAAACTTAAAGGGGGATATCTTTGCATGAGGAAAGTTCAGAGAACATTCACCAAGTTGACTCCTGAGATGAAGGGGGTCATCTTGTGAGGAAGGTCTGAGTAGGCTGCTTGGAATTGGAGTTTTGAAGAATGCCATGCTCCTAATAAAACACAAAAATTCTAAATGGGTTTGATATGGTAAATGCTGAGAGGATAGGAATCTGATAGAAGGCGGCAAATGAAGGGTGTTCCATTTAAGATGGAGAGGAACAGGAATTTCATTTTTCATAGGGTTATTTAATTTTCAAAATTCTCTTCAAGAGAATGGAAGCTGTTTATCTCCCTTGTACCCTTGTTGTCGGTGTTTACGGGAGACAGGCAGAAGTGCACACATTTGAAGACACAGTTAACTAGGCCATTGACTGGAACAGGCTCGAGGGACCAAATGGCCAACTCCTGTTCCTATTTATGATGTACAGATTTTAAAGAGTCAAAAGATACATTCATCAGAAGGAGGTTAAAGGCATTAAAAACAAAGATAAGGTGATGGTATGGTGGTAACATTACTAGGCTGGCAATCCAGAGCCTTAACCTAATGCTCTGGGATATGGGTTTGAATCGCACTATGGCAGATGGTAAAATCTGAAATTAAATAAGATAGACTAACAGCAACCATTACTGATGGTCATAAAAACCCAACTGGTGCAATGTCCTTTAGGGAAGGCCATCTAGCACACTGACATGGTTCTGGCCTATGTCTGACTCTGAATCCTAATGAAATGTCATTGGCTGTCCAGACCATCTCAGCCCTGGACAAGTCAGAATCAGACAGTTCAAAGTGATTAGGAATGTGCAAATGCCAGCCTTGTCAGTGATGCCAATATCCCACGTAAGAAGAATCACAACTGCAGAGAGGTATAAGTATAACTTTTTATATCTGATGTTCAGAAGCAATCATCAATTCTCTGTATGGAATACTTAAAACAGCTTCCTCATTTCCCCTTCCCCCACCTCACCCTAGTTTCAAACTTCCAGCTCAGCACTGTCTCCTTGACTTGTCCGACTTGCCTAGCTCCTTTTCCACCTATCCACTCCACCCTCTCCTCCCTGACCTATCACCTTCATCTCCTCCCCCACTCACCCATTGTACTCTATGCTACTCTCTCCCCACCCCCACCCTCTTCTAGCTTATCTCTCCACGCTTCAGGCTCACTGCCTTTATTCCTGATGAAGGGCTTTTGCCCGAAACGTCGATTTTGCTGCTCGTTGGATGCTGCCTGAACTGCTGTGCTCTTCCAGCACCACTAATCCAGTATTTGCTTTCCAGCATCTGCAGTTATTGTTTTTACCTAATACTTAAAAAATGCCTTGTCAACTTAACCGGACACTAAATTCTTGTTTACTACACTTTTGATAGTTACTCAAAATAGGAAGTGTCATACTTACAACAAGGTCATGGAATTCCTTGGTTACCAAAAACGCTGTTGACCAGTTTGTCAGGACACAGGCTCCACTTGCTATGCCTCGCGCCCTGACTGGAAATATCTCGGACATCACCAACCACGGAATAGGGCCACAACCAAGCGCAAAACCTGAGGTGATCATTTCGTCTTTTTAAACAAAGGTTGTAACTTATAAACATTGCAAAAAAAGGACATTTACTGTTGTGTTCTAATTTTCAATAGGTTCCCAAATACAGCTTTCCTGCCTCCCACCATCCCACCACACCCCCCCCCCCCCCCCCCCCCCAATCCCCCAAGGGTATTTACAGTTCATGTTGAGTTTGGGCTCATCTACAGCAAATCTAGAAGTAGGGAGCAGTGTCAAGATAAAGGGTCAGGAATGAGACATGGCGTTATTTCTTCACTCAGGACTGTGAATCTTTGAAAACAATCAATTCCAAAGATACAATGACATGGTTATTTTACTAGATTGGCAACCCAGAAGCCAGGACAAATGACCTGAAGATAGATTCACTAGATGGCTGAAGGCAAGTTCACCAAAACCTTCAAGGTAGAGACAGTACTGGCAATGGTGACCATAAAATTAAGGGACTGTCTTGAAAACACATCTGGATTGTTAATGCCATTTAGGGAAGGAAATCTTTGCTTGTCTGGCCTGTGACTCAAAACTCATAACAACACGGTTATTCCCCTGGAAACTGCAAAACAGGGTTGTTTTCAAATAAAGTGGCTTACTATCAACTTCTCACAAGCACATGAAGATGGGCAATAAATGCTGACCGGGTCAATTATCCTATATTCAGGGAACTCATTTACAAAAATAGGTTGGGCTGAATTTCTTTCATCTATTGAATATATTCAAGGCTAGTTCAAAACCTTATGACCTCTAAGGTAATGAAGGGACCTGGTGTTTGGGCAGGAGTGTGGAGATGTTGCTGAAAGTAGTGACAGTCACATTAAATGGCAGAGCAGAATTAAGAGGCTGTAGGGCTTATTTCTGATCCTTTAAGAGCACTTGCCACTAACCAACTTGAATCATGCTGAAAAAGGCAGATGATAATGGATTGTGTGCTGCCAATGGCAAGATGGCTGTGATAGAATCTTCAGACTGCTGCTCCCCCACTCCATCCTTACTGCTAGGGAATTAATGCTCCACCACCCTAGCTGCATCGCTCTGCTCCCTTGCCTCAATATGGCATCCCTTGCTGCACGGCTTGCCATTCTGACACCGTTTCCTCGTGGCGGGTTTTGCAATGTTATATAATAGTCAACCAGCATCACTCTGCCCAAATACTTGTGCAAAGCTGAAGGAGTGGCATCTTAGTAGATGGATGCGACTGAAGCTGACTCTACATATGAACTTTGCTAATAAATGGCATCATATAGGCTTCACTGAAGCTTTCCTTTCAATACCGGTAGGGTGACAAATCTCTCATGAGCAGGTAGCAGGGACTAAAACTTCAAAATGCCACACATATCAGATGATACAATGAAAGCAGTAGTTTTTCAGTGATCCAGGTAGCAGGAATATGAAAAAAAAGTCCCTAGCTGCAATCCTTATCAGAGTTTCAGATTCAAATTACTAAAATGCTTTCATGAGTGTGTTTAGATGAGACACTGAAGAATTATCGCAAATAGTATTAAATTTACCTGTTATAAAGACGACAAGACAGACGAGAGGTAGCCATGTTGGAACCTCAGAAACTTGATTCTCAACAGTTAAAATGTGTGCTTTATGTAGTGAGGAGTTGTTGGTATTCACTTGCCAGATTTTAAAATACACGCCAAATAATGCTGTACTGACGGACATGATCAATGCTGTAAATAAGCAAAAAAAAGCAAATCATTGGCTAGTTTCAACCTTATAAGTAATTTTAAAACAACAACAGCCTGGAATTTCCATAATCCCAATAAAGCTGAAATTTCTGGTTGTTTCTGCATTGTTCTTCCTGCCAGGAGCCTTCCCATGGGTGAAATGGAGCTGTGTTACACTTTGATTTAAGGCACAAATGTACATCCATGCAGTGCCTGCATACACTGGACATGCGCAGGAGGATGGGGCTATATAATCAGGTGACAAAGGAGTTTGACTGATGCATCTCTGAAGTAAATCAAACATCAGTTACAGGGAAACAGACTACAATTGTAGGCCTACATTTTCAAGGGCTGCTAAACAGTGGGGAGATTGAGAAGTGAAATCAATGTCAGGGTTTCAGATTCTCTGCAATTATATCACTTCTATCCTGTGTACTACCTTAAAACAAATAAATCGGAGGTGAATTTAGGACAAGTCTACCTGAACGACAGACTAAAATCTAGAGACAGTCCCAAACTTATTTGCTATTCCATGGTTTTAAACACTCCTTCCCATAACTGCTGGACCAGGATCTAATTCTTGCACATACATTTTTGCTCTGTTGCTCCGAGTGACGTCAAATCCATGGGGCAAGAAAAAGCCAACACTTTTTTTTTAAGATCTACCATGGCATGGTAGTTGGGGAACAGCATTTTAAGTTGGGTAAATCAGCAGAAAACCTTGGACACCTACCAAGGACTCAAGAGAAAAAAAGATGCAGAATTAACTGTCCTGGTAGGGATGTGTTGTGGTAAGTGGTCTCAGATTATGCAACTATACTACTACAGCTTCTGACTTCAGACAGCAAATGTATATGACAATTGTAAACAATCTGGCATCAAGTTTGAATCAGTAATAACCTCTAGGTCCAATAACACATGAGCAATGATTCCAGCTTTGATCAAGTTCATTTTCAGATTGCCAAGACTGCACTGTTGTTCTGAAAGTTTTGTTTTATTGCACATGTAAACAGCTTGCAATGCCAGCAAAACAGGTCCCGTGACCCTTCCTCAGAACTTGACCTGAAACATTAACTCTGACTTCTGTCCTCAGCTGCTGCCAGACCTGTTGGGTTTAATCGAGCAATTTCTGCATTGGTTTCTGATTTCCAGAAGCCACAGCTCTTTGATTTTTTTTTTGTTTACTTTTTTTTAAAAAACAGATCATGCTGCCACTTCAGTTTTAAACTTGTGCTTATCCTGAGTTTGGAATAAACTGAAGTTCTTTCTTTTAAAAAGTAAAGGAAATGGGCTCACCTGATACGGCCAGGAGAAGTTTTCTCCCTGCCTTGTCCATGATGAGTGCAGCCACAGCTGTGAAAACTACCTGAACAACACCAACGATGACAGAGCCCTCACTGCTGTTCTGAAAGAGAACAGCAGGAACAAAATTATGGTTGCCATTCTAAGGATAAAAGATTATTAGAACTGTCTAGAAGTGACTATAAACATTCCTATTCAATTCCCTCAAAGTTTATTATTTACAATTCTTGGTAACTTTATGACTCGAGTGATGTTGTTCTGAAGACCAGGCTAAATTATACTCTTTTCTGACTACAAGAGTGGAGTTGAGTGGAAAGACAAAAGAACATAATTGGTTCCACAAGGGGGAACAGATGACTTCACAACTTAAATGAGAATGTTGTTAGGTGATTTAAAGTAAGCCAGGCACTGGAAGTTTCTGATGATATTTACAAGTTGGAAGTTGGGGCGGGGGGAAAAGAGAAAAAAAGAGGGGGAGAACAGAAAAAGGGAAATAAAAAAACAGATGACGTGGTTTGACAGCATATCAAAACCAGATATGAGGTTCTGTCAGAACATTGCATAACCTGGGGTTAGACAGTTTAACTCGTGGCTAATTGTACCATCAGGGCTTAAAATACAGTATGTAGTTAGCATGGAGTTAAGTAATTAATCAACAAATTAAATAACAGAGGGGGGAACTTCAATGATGATCATTGCTCATTTATCAGAGTTGAAATCACATGTAGTTTTAAAAAAAATTGAAGGAACATGGGCTTTGTGGCTGGGCTACCCTTTATTGCCTATCTCCAGTAAAACTGATATGCAAAGACAATGGAACATGAAGAACAACTTGTATTTTACACAGCACCTCTAATGCAATGGAACATCCCAAGTGCCTCACAGGAGCATCACAAAACAAAATTTGACACCAGGTCACAGTGTCGTTCAGATGAGATACCAACAACTTGGTCAGAAGGTAAGTTTTGAGAAGCACCTTAAATGGTTGACAGGTGGAGAATTCAAGAGAGGTAAGCTCAGAGCTTAGGCCCTTGAGCGCTGAAAATACACCGAACAATCGTGGAAGGCATAAAAAAAATCAGGGATGGTCAAGACAGGTCATCTTATCTTGTTGACTATTTTATGTAGTTGTTAAACAATGCGCTTAGAAGTTCCTTTGAAATGGACACCTACTGTTAATGATGAGATAATTAGTGCCTTTTTCCTGATTATCAGTGGTTGTCCAATAAGAAGTGTTTTTACTGCACTATTTAATTGAGAGTTTGTCTTTTATGACTCATGCATATTTGTTATCTTGGCTGTGCTTTCAAAAGTCACTGCCCTAACTAAAGTTACTTATAAACCACTCAGGTCAATCAAGAACAACTTGCATTTATTCAGACTCTTAATATAAAGAATGTAAGAATGTTGACTGCTTGTCATTTTTAAGCACTATGGTAATAACTGAATGTCTTAAAAGTGCAAACCTTTTGATCCAAGTCTGAAAAGTTGATTGCTGAACACAGTTAATTTAAACAGGAATATATTATCTCTAATTATACAACTTTATTACCTTAAAATTTGCTTGTTCAAAGATGCTTTCAGCATAAAACATCACTGCATTGATTCCACTTAACTGCTGAAATAACATCATAGATATTCCTATAAGTAAAGGCTTGTAAATTGTTGGATTTTTTAGCTCTGAAAGTGCAAATTTGGTATCCTAGGAACAAAGTAGGAAAGACATAACAACCAGTTAAAATATAATTAAATCAAACTGACATAGCTGTTACAGTATCTAATATTGCTCAAAATTTATACAGTTTTAAAAGCAAATAGTCTGTATGCACTGTCAATACACTTCTGAATTGGGCCATAACTTCAAGATTTAGCACCAGTGTAGATGAACACAGAATTCCTGAGTCTGTCATTTACTACTTCAGTACAGAGTATGATCTAGACCCAATGCCTTCCCAACCACTCCCCCAAAAAGCTGGGAATGACATCAATTATTTTTGAGAGAAATTTAGCTTATACATTGCTGTTAGAAATACTAAAAATAAAGTGTAAGCTTTGCTTGAGGAGGTGGAAGGGGATTTTCAGTATCAGTCTGAATAACAACTGAACTATTGAAACTATGGAATAGTATTATGATTGCTATCCAAGTGTGATTAATTGCCAAATTTTCCAAGGTAGGGCAAAATAATTAAATTTACTGAGGGTGAAAAGCTTTTAGCTTCTGTTTTAAACCACACTTAATACAACAAACAAAAAACTTTCATTTACAGCTTGATCATCATTGCAGCTCTATGACAGGAATCCTCATTAAACAATTGCATGTTAAGAGACACGTTTCACCAGAAATCCCTTGTTTCATACCATTGCTCAAATCTGGGCCAATATCTATAACTTGTGAAACAAACAATACGCAGATGATCTAAATTAATCTCATTTTCCATCTATAATCAAACACTGTAGGGCAGGACCAAAAGGCCTATTTCCATACTGTAGGGAATGGAATCTAATCTAACTTCACTCTACATAACACAGCATTTCTTATCAGCAGTCTGTGGAGGGGTGCGTTATGGCTGACTGCCTGACCCTCTTCTGTGACTACGTCAGAACCCAGGTGTCCTCGGGGAAGGAGCATACAGTGCCCATCAACACCCTTGAGATTTTCAGGGAGAGGGGGGGCACCACAGGGAGTGGAGTGTATTAATTCCCCCTCCAACTCTATTTTGATTTAATCCCTGCCCTCCCCCTCACTGTTTGATCACACACCATTGCCCTCTGAGAAGGGCACTGCTTGTCCCTGGCCACTTGGGTGTTTTCTTTATTCAGTTTCCACCACCAGGAAGAAAGATTGGTACACCCTGTGTCTTTCACCGTATCTCACACCTACACACACACACACACACACACCATGGGTGCTGGGGAAAAATAAGCACTACCGCAGTTAGGAGATAAGTGTTGAGGTTTTAAAAAAAAAGGAATGCAATTAGGCAAGAATTAGGATGCATAGAATGGGGTAGCAAAATGCAGGGGATGCAGACAATGGAAATGTGGAGCTAGTTTAAGGAACAGATTTTGCGTGTCCTTGATAGGTATGTCCATGTTAGACAGGGAGAAAGTGATAAGGTAAGGGAACAATGCTTTTGTTAAGCAGAAGGAGGCTTGTGTGTTGATGAGGCAAGATGGTTCAGATGAGGCGAGTTACAGATCAGCTAGGAAGGATTTAAAGAGAGAGTTAAGAAGAGCAAAGAAAGGACACGAGCAGTCTTTTGCAAATAGACTAAAGGAGAACCCTAAAGCTTTCTATAGGAATATTGTGGACAGTTCTGGTCGCCATATTTCAGGAAGGATGTGGAAGCATTGGAAAAGGTGCAGAGGAGACTTACCAGAATGTTACCTGGTTTGGAGGGAAGGTCTTATGAGCAAAGGCTGAGAGACTTGGGTCTGTTCCCATTGGAAAGGCGATTGGAGGGGATTTGATAGAGACATACAAGATGGTCAGAGGATTAGACAGGGTAGACAGTGAAAGTCTTTTTCCTAGGATGATGTCAGCTTGTACAAGGGGCATAACTACAAATTGAAGGATGATAGATTTAAGACAGATGTTAGAGGCAGGTTTTTTAACGTAGAGTGTGGTCAGGGCGTGGAATGCCCCACCTGCCAATGTAGTCAACTCAGCCACATTAGGGATATTTAAACAATCCTTGGATAAGCACATGGATGATGGAATATTGCAGGGGGACGAACTGAGAATAGTTCACAGGTTGCCGCAACAGAGGGCAGATGTTGTTCTACGTTCTAACCAGATCATGCAGCACTGCCCTTTGATGAGAAGGGCACTGCTTGTCAAGAAAATAAAAAAAAACACTGTAGGCCATTTGGTTTTAAATTCAAGTGACAAGCTGTCATGTCAATTGGTCTCATTGCTCACTCATTATGGTCTATGATATAAAACAAAAAATCTTGCAGTTATTTACAAGAAGTGCCAGGTGAAAGGCAGGGGAAGGAGACGGAGGAAAGGCTGGGGTAAAGCAGTTTGAATTTCAAAGTTTAAACAACCACTTAAAAAAGTTCAGGCTTCACTCAGTTCAATTACCTGCTCATCACAATTTGCTTCAATCTGTCTGCATTCCCATTCAGAATCTACTTCAGGTCCCCTCAGCCAAGCCAGGACCCTAAGTGCTTCAGCATGTTCGTTCTTTCTAAGCAGGTACCGTGGAGTTTCTGGCATGAAGCACATTAGTACGACCATCAGGGTTGGTGGTAAGGAACATAACACAGCAAGCCAATACCAGGTCAAGACCATTCCTGGGGAAATTAAAACAAGCCATGATGTAGTTACCAGTGGTAATCAGTCAAATAGTTGAGCTACTGCAATACTGGTTATCCTTGAGGGGTCTTGACAGGGTGGGTATGGAAAGAAGATTTCTTTACTTCTAGATTCTCCTGCAAGAAACAATCAATTTAACAGGGATAAGGACCCCCTCCCCCCTAAACCAAGGACCAAGATTAGCCATGATCATATTGAATGGCAGAGTAGGTTTGAGTGCCATGTAGCGTACTTTTACTCTGAAATTACATGTTTACAGGAGGTTAGATCAGAAACAAGACCCAGGCTCCAAAATAATACATCCGTTTTAATTACCAATTGTGAGCAGAAAAATAAAGTTGTCCCCAAACTTTGAGTGATCTAACTGCGGTTATACAGCAATGGCAACAGTCAAAGCAAACCTACAAGATAGATCATATACATGCATCTAATTCAGATTGTGTGTATTTTAATGTTACCACTTGATGACCTCATGCTGCATACTGTTATAAATTAGCCATCAGATGCATATCAGTCCACATGTATACATTTTCCCTTTACTGTCATCGCAGAGTGAAGTCAGCTCTTCGAATAGCCACAAGTCAGGTATTTAAGCCCAAAATGACTACCACATCAAAAGCATCCAAGCAAAATACTAATTAAATGCAAATCATTTCTACTGCAAACACGTTCCTCTGTCCAGACAGTATTCACTGTCAGTGCTATGTATTGCCACAGTGAAAGGGAGTGGCTGAGAATTCTGCCTAACAGACCTCCAGCTCTCTGACTATCGTGACCTCCTCAGCCCTCCAACTCTAACATTTAATAGACTTGCCCACAACTTCCACCCCGCCCTCAAATTAACTTGGTCCATCTCGGACACGTCCCTCCCCTTCCTTGGCCTCACCATTTCCATCTCCAGATGGATGATTACTATAAACCCACAGACTCCCATAACTATCCGGACTACACCTCCTCCTACCCAGTATCCTGCAAGAACTCCATTCCATTTTCCCAATTCTTCCACCTTCGCTCAGACAAGGAGACATTCCACTCCCAAGCATCCCAGATGTCCACATATATCAAGCAACGTGTTTTTCCTCCCTGTCATCCAAACAGCCCTCCACTATTCCACCTCCATTCCAAACCACCTCCTCCACACTCAATTAAAAAGATACAGTCCCTGTTGTCCTCACCTACTTCCCCCAACATTCTCCACAACTAACGCATCATCCTGAAACAATTCCACCAACTCCAACTAGACCCCAACAGGAACGTCTTGCCCTCCCTGCCCCTCTCTGCCTTCCGCATGGACTGTTCCCTTAGACAGTCCTTGGTTTGCACCACTCTCCCCACCAATCCCCCTCCTGAACCCCTCCCAGGTACCTTCTCCTGCAACCGGAAAAGATGCAAAAAACTTGCCGGTACACCACCCCCCTCACCTCCATCCAAGGCCCCAAACAGTTAAGACATTCACCTGCCTCTCCTTCAATGTAGTTTACTGCATCAGATGCTGCCGATGTGGTCTTCTCTACATCAGGGAGACCAAACATAAACTTAGGGAACTGTTCACCAAGCATCTCAGCCAAACTCCCAGGGGCCTTCTGGACCTCCCAGTCACCACCAATTTTAATTCCCCTTCCCACCCTCTTTCCAACATGACCATTCTTGGTCTCCTCCATTGCCACAATGAACCACACTGTAAGTTAAAAGAAACAACATACCTTTTGCCTGGATAACCTACAACCTGAAGAACTCAACAGCGAGTGCTCTAATATTGAACAACCTCCCTCCCTCTCTCAGCCCCTCCCACCAACCAAATCTCTGCCTATCTTCACCTATCCGCCACCCCCTTTATCTGCAGCTCCCCCCATACCCACCCCCAGTCCCAAAGAAGGGCTACACCTGAAATGTTGACTTCTCCACCTCCTGACGCTGCCTGACTTGCTGTGTTCTTCCAAACTCCTGCCGGTCTTCAGAAGACTAATTAAGCAGGATTCAATGTAGCATGTCTTTTCTTTGACTGTGGTTACACAACTAGCACTGCCAAATTAATTGAAGTTATCAAAACAATACTGAAAATAAACTAAGTCAATATCTTACATAGCTCAATGCTCTTTCCAAAGAGAAATGGGATAAATGACAAATTGTCAGCTGGAAAATTAAAGACCAGAGGTGTAAGATTCATGGTGAGCAGAGAAGCAACAAGGTAGATGTGACAGGGAAATGCACAAAGTTGCATAATACCCATTTTTTGAAAACGCATCAACCTTGAAAGGCTACGTTTCTGCCCAGTCCTACTTCTAGGGCAGGGGCAGGGTTTGAAACAGAGTGCGCACACACACAACCATGCAATCACAAAATTGGAGTGTTGTCTTTTCAGTTGTTTCAATGATGCAGGCTAGGAGCAAGAAATTAGCCCACTGAATATGGTAGTTTATTTGTTTGAACCTCTAGTAATCTTGAATTGTGAAATGAGGGGAAAAAAAAAAAATCAGCAAATTTAATGTCATAACAAAGAGAATGGGACTCTGACTTCAGTGCATGTAAGTCTATAGTCTCGTCTTGATGATCTTGCAACAAAAGCACTTTTGAAAAACAAAGTTAGTTTGGGAATGTGAACAGTGACTAGTTGAAAGACCAGAATCATTCAACATCCCAGAGGTCATCAGCGCATATTTGCAAAACTAACTGTCTGTTGTCACAATTGTCTCATGGGCGCACCCCATTTCAGTGCTGGCAGCACACACCCCAAAATGAAAATCTCAATTCGTACCACCGACATATGCACCCATGATTCCGATTACCACCATCAGCTGAACACTGGATCCTAACAGCCCTCGTACTTTAGGGTGAGCCATTTCAGAAATGTAGACCTAGAAAAGAAAACATTGCTGCACATCAATTAAGTGATATTTCAAAAATATTACAGTGTTTTAAGTTGGGTTAACTCAAAATGAAGAGGTGTTACACCAGTTATGTTAAAATCGTTCAACATAAGGAATGTCGTTACATTGTGATAGATTACTCAGTCCTCTTATTCCTAAGTTGTTCCCAAGGAAGCAATAACAAATAAGTTTCCAGGAATTTAAAATTGGAGTCTTTCTTAACAACACAATATATTATCAATTTCTCAGCTAAGCTTGCCCTCTATTGGTTGAGCAATACTTCTACAAGAGTAAGTTGCGAGAGTTTTAAATACTGATATTTATTTCAAATCTTGCTGGAAGTATTTAATTAAACCTATGACAATTCAAGCCCAGAGAGCAGGCATTTCAGGCCAGTGAGGAAGCTGATGCCTTTTGACATTAGGCAGAGGCAGCTCCACACATTTGTTTGATTTCTGTGAGGTTGATCACAAGGGCAGAGAATTGCTCACGTAGACTGAACTATGGTGTACCATACATGAGTCATCACCACATGACAGTGGTTTTCTTGAGGGAAACAAAAGAGACAAAGAATGACTTTTGACCATTTTAGCCTTTATCTGGCACTGAGTATGTAAGTACAATGCAGCATTTTTTGGTCCTACAAACTTTCTGATAGGCTTCAGTTTTGATTCTTTTGGAAAGATTGCCCTAGCATGCATGTCACTCAATTCATTCCTCTTGTATTTGATATATTTATTTGAAACATTTGGTATAGCATTCACCCAGTTGAATTTAATAAATAGGAAAAGCCACCATAGGAACCTTTTTTGTTTATATATGAGATTGTGAATAATTTTGAAATAGAGTTGCAAAATAGCTAAGATAGAGAGAATCCTGGGTTAATAATTATTGTGGATGCTTTGACTTGAACCTTGCAGACCTTAACACATTTTGTATGATCACAGTTAAGTAAAATGCCCTATTCCTGGTTTATACAGGAACCTTTATTCCAACCTACACAGTCAATACTTTTTGGATCAAAAGGACGGAATAAGATTTTAAACTTCTACGAGATCTGTGAAAATAAAAACTAGACTAAATGCCATTTTAATGCAGTTACACATTCAACATTCTGAACAGATTCCTGTTTTTGTCCAATATAAAACAAAACTTCAAAGACCTTTACTTACTAACCAAGTTGTGCAAAACTTGTGCACCAACAGAATTGAGTAGCATCATCCAAAGCCATTGTGATGTGAAAGCTGTTCAAATTGTTGGCAGAGATCACGTATAGAGTCATAGAGAGGTACAGCATGGAAACAGCCCCTTCAGTCCAACTCGTCCATGCCAACCAGACATCATAATCTAATCTAGTCCCATTTGCCAGCACCTGGCCCACAGCCCTCTAAACCCTTCCTATTCATATACCATCCAGATGCCTTTTAAAATGCTGCAATCGTACCAGCCTCAACCACTTCCCCTGGCAGCTTATTCCATACACACACCACCCTCTGTGTGAAAACATTGCCCCATAGGTCTCTTTTATATCTTTCCCCTCTCACCCTAAACCTATGTCCTCTAGTTCTGGACTCCCCCAACCCCAGGGAAAAAGACCTTGTCTATGTATCCTATCCACGTCCCTCACGATTCTATAAGGTCACCCCTCAGCCTCTGATGCTCCAGGGAAAACAGCCCCAGCCTATTCAGCCTCTCCCTATAGCTCAAACTCTCCAACACTGGCAACATCCTTGTAAATCTTTCCTGGAACATTTCAGGTTGCATAACATTCCTCTGACACGAACAAGACCAGAATTGCCTGCAGTATTCCAAAAGTGGCCTAATCAATGTCCCAGACAGCTGCAACATGACCTCCCAATTCCTATACTCAATGCTCTGACCAATAAAGGAAAGCATACCAAACTTACTTCACTATCCCACCTACCTGTGACTCCACTTTCAAGGAGCTATAAATCCGCACTCCAAGGTCTCTTTGTTCAGCAACACTCCCTAAGACCTTACCAATAACTGTACAAGTCCTGATAAGATTTGCTCCTCCAAAATGCATCACTTCGCATTTGAATAAATTAAACTACATCTGCCACTCCTTAGCCCACTGGCCCATCTGATCAAGATCCCATTGTACACTGAGGTGACAGTCTTCACTGTCCACTACACCTCCAATTTTGGTGTCATCTGCAAACTTTCTAACTCTGCCTATGTTCACATTCAAATCACAAAATGTGAAAAAAGTAGAGGACCCAGCACCAACCCTTGTGGCATTCCACTGGTCGGTCACAGGCTTCCAGTCTGAAAAACAAGCCTCCACTACCACCTTCTACCTTTGAGCCAGTTCTGTCTCCAAATGGCTAGTTCTCGCTGTATTTCATGAGATCTAACCTTGCTAACTAGTCTCCAGTGGGAAATCTTGTCAAACACCTTACTGATGTCCATATGGATCACATCCAATAACTGAAATGGACACCCATTTAATGTCAGCAGAAAGACATCAGACAGTGGACATTCCCCACTGTGCCTTCATGACTGCCCCAAACTTTATTCCTCCCTCAGCGTACAGTCCTGAACCCTGGACTGTGCCAGTTTTCATCTTGCAGTCAAGGTCAACTCCTTGCTCTGGGAGACCCAGCAGTTTTGTGCAGACAAATACCAAGTTGATGGACCTCTAGGTGCAGTTGATGTTTGTCTTGGTTTATGTCCAAGGGAACAAACGATAGAGCGCAGAATCGTGCGTCACGGAGCTGCTCAAGATGCATCTTAACAAAAACCACCGCATCTCTCTCCAGACTTCCTTTGCAAAGGCACATTCCAGTTGGAGATGTGTGATAGTCTGTACCCCTCCACAGCCACTTCAAGGGCAGTGTACAGTGGCACAGAGCATCTACAAACAATCTCAGATATTGCTTGGCCGGTGGTGAGAAGGGCATTGTCTTGGTGCTTGTTGGAAAGTTTTAGTGATAAGGCATTCTGCCAAATGACTTTGACAGTCTGCTATTAAGAGCAAATCTCATTACAGACTAAGTTACAATTATCCACTTTGTTTCCTTCTATCTCAGTCAGCTTCCTCTTTTGGTCATAGATTCTGCACATTTCTCCTACTGTTGGCTGTAAGTGACCTCAAATTCATAGGATATTAAATAGGGTGGCACCTTATAAGAATGAAACTGTAGTAAAGTTTTCTACACGCAAATTTGTTTTAATCCTAAAGGCTTCTTTCTCTGCAAGAAAAATAGGCAAAAGCAGGTCAGTAATTAACAACTCTGGTGGTTGGTAAAAGTACAGGAGTACATGTTGAGTGACTGCAGTGTTAATTATTGATTTTGTCTTTTATATTCTTTCAAAATGACACTTTAAAAACATCATGCTCACAGCTACTGTATAGATCAGCTAGTAGCAAATAATGTCTAATTTCAAAGGTGGAACTTCCACACTGCATTAGCCTTTACTTTGACCACAATGATAAAGTCCTGAGTAAGTTGTCTAGTAATTACTAAGTTAGTCTACTACCTCTCTCGTGTTGTCCACAGGTCACAAAACGGGTGTGAAGAGCAAGCACTGCAGGAGCGATGACTCTCACAGCCTGATTGATGGACACGTCAGAGAGTAACAGGCCAAATACAGTGAAACACAGAAACACAAATCGTAAAGTGGAGGGGGGGGGGGGGGGGGGGGGGGGGGGGAAAGAGAAAGAGCAGCATGGATGTTAAGGATGCTTGGAAATTCATGTTACTTAGTGTACTTTTACATATTCACGCTAAGCTGTTTGTCAATAATTTAACATTATATTACAGGAACCGATACTTGTTCAGTGCAGACACATGGTACTTACAGGCACAACCAGTGAGGTGACTCCACTCGCCAATCCAGTCAATATTCTACCACTGTAGAGCATCCAGACATTCTGTGCTACAATGATCATTGCAAACCCGGTGACATACGGAACAGCACAGCTCATCAGGGTCAGCTTTCTGCCAATTTTATCAACAATCCATCCTCCAATTATGCCACCCACAGCTGCACCTATTGTAACTAAGGACTATAAAGAAGACATTTTATTTTCATTTCAATTTAATATTTCAGTTGTTTCATTTACATTTATATTAGCTGGGCAGAAAATCACATACAAGTCTCAATATTAAAATTACTCAAAGTTAAGCGACTTATGTTAAATGTATCCTTCCCATTCATGCAGACTTTGCATGCAAAGTAGTATGAATATTCATGTAAATTTCAACACGCAGCTCCATAGCGACAAAAAGCTGATTAATTTACAACGCTTGTTATCACAAAGGTTGTCAACAGATTTTTTTTTAATTTCAAAAATATACTTTATTCATAGAATGATTTTATGGTCTGTATATTTGATCATGCCATACATATGTCCACATTTACAAACACAGATTCGAATTTATCCTTGTCATTTACAATCCTGTGCATTTTTCAATCTTGTACATATACATCTATTTGGCTGTGGCATCAGCAGAGCCCAAAAAAACGTCTGCATGGGCCCCCTGTTCTTCTTTAGGCAGGCCGATCTTACACGGTGGTCTTTCCCCACCGCGCCTTGGCGGCATCTGCCCCAAGCTTCAGCGCATCCCTCAGCACGTAGTCTTGGACCTTGGAATGTGCCAGTCTGCAACACTCGGTCGGGGTCAACTCCTTCAGCTGGAAGATCAACAGGTTTCGGACCGCCCAGAGAGCGTCCTTCACCGAGTTGATGATCCTCCAGGCGCAGTTAATGTTCGTCTCGGTGTGAGTCCCGGGGAACAGGCCGTAGAGCAAGGAGTCCCGCGTCACGGCGCTGCTCGGGACGAACCTCGACAAGCACCACTGCATTCCTCTCCAGACTTCCTCTGCATAGGCACATTCCAGAAGGAGGTGTGTGACAGTCTCGTCCCCCCCGCAGCCACTTCGAGGGCAGCGTGCGGTGCGGCAGAGAGTCCGGGCGTGCATAAAGGATCTCACAGGCAGAGCCCTTCTCACCACCAGCCAAGCCACGTCTTGGTGCTTGTTGGAAAGTTCTGGCGATGAGGCATTCTGCCAAATGGCTTTGACAGTCTGCTCAGGGAACCGCTCGACAGGATCCGCCCTCTCCTTTTCCCGAAGGGTCTCAAGGACGCTACGTGCTGACCACTTCCTGATGGACTTGTGGTCAAAGGTGTTTTTCCTCATAAATTTCTCCACGAAGGACAGGTGATACGGAACGGTCCAACTACTCGGAGCGTTCCGTGGCAGCGAGGCCAGGCCCATCCTTCGCAACACCGGGGACAGGTAGAACCTCAGTACGTAGTGACACTTGGTGTTTGCGTACCGGGGATCCACGCACAGCTTGATGCAGCCACACTTGTCAACAGATGAAGTACATAAGTAAGTTGCTGAGAATTTTTTTGAACAATGAACTAGTAACATGACGTTTCCCAATCCTATTTTAACCACCACCACACAGCTGTTACAACCTTGCTTGCTGATGGGTGAGAAGAATGGAAAATTCAAGAGGTGAACGAAATACCCAATGCCAGATTCAGCAGCAGGCTGAGTACATCAATTAAGAGACACACTAAAATTAAAGTATCTGTGAAACCAAACATGCAAAGGTTGAAAATGCATCCAGAGATAAGTTGATTGCTTACCCCAAACCAGGAAGCCTGAGTGGAATCAAGATTCAGATACGGGTTTGAATCAGATTGCAATTCTGGAATGGCAGGAGAACTGTAACCAAGGACAAATCCAAAACTAAGAGGTCCCAGAACAGCAGCAAATGTAGCCAGGTACAGATTCCTATTCCACACTTTACTGTGAAAATACAGGAAAACAGAGACAGCCTTTAATTCTAAAATGTTAGAAGATTTGAACATTTGGCACAGTGAAACGATGTAAATCATGCAAATACAATAGTAAATTATGTTGTTTATATCTCATTTTATAAGATGTTAAGCAGGATTGCTTCATTATAAACAGTACAGGAACAACGTAGATTTGCAGGGGGTCAAGACAACCTTTATTAGAATGGGATACTAGCAGAGGACAAAAGAAAGGTATGGAGGGGTAGAGTTTAATACAGTTACTTGCAAACAGTGTCATTGAGCTGCTTTCTAGGTATAATACTTTCCTTTTTCTATTCAATGGAGAATATGCTACCTATGACTACCCACAATTTTGAACCCTTTGTGGCTGACAAGGAGATATACAGAGGTGTCTGATGGCATTTCTTCATTCTAATGAAAAAGTGCATGTATGGTGCTGTATCATGGGAGTTACCTTTTGAAAGCATCAACTTTTTAAAAAAAAAATAAAACAAAGAAGAAGGTTTAAGGGCAATTGAAGAAAAATTGATATATTTGAAACATAGAAAAGAGGGGGAATAGGCCGTTAAACCCTTCAAGCCCATTCATTATGCACACGGCTGATTATCCAGACCAATATCCTATTCCGATTTCCTCCTGTATCTTCTGATCCCCAAGTGCTCCATCCAACTTTTTTTTAAAATCATAAATGTTTTGGTCTTGATTGCTTCGTGGATGTGAACTGCACAGTTTCACCACTCAGTGAATTTATCCTCATCAGTCCTAAAATGGTGCACACTTCCAGCGTCCTCCCTGTCTAATCCTGTTAGAATTGGATGTAGGTTTGCTCGCTGAGCTGGAAGGTTCATTTCCAGACGTTTCATTACCCTACTAGTTAACATCCTCAGTGGGCCTCAGGCAAAGCAGTGCTGAAAATTCCTGTTTTTTATTTATATGTTTGGGTTTCTTTGGGTTTTATGGTGAAGTCACTTCCTGTTCCTTTTCCCAGAGGGTGGTAGATGGGGTCTAACTCTTGTGTTCGTTGATTGTATTCCGGTTGGAATACCATGCTTCTAGATTATTATTTCAATGAGCCAAAACACACTGCAGGACAAAGAAAAATCACTTATACCGTGTATTCACAAAGAATGGGTACCCAATGAACACAGTCCACCGATTTCTCAGCAACAAACCCAAACAAGCAAAACACATCCAGAAACCTTAGCCACTCTCCCTACAAAGGGATCTCAGAAATGACTGCCAGACTACTCAGACCCCTTAGCATCATGGTAGCCCACAAGCCCTAAAACAACAGCTAATGAACTTGAAAGACCCTATACAGACAATGAGCAAAACTAATGTCATTTACAAAATACCATGCAAGGACTGTAACAAACATTGCATTGGACAAACAGGCAGAAAACTAGCCACCAGGATACATGAAAACCAACTAGCCACAAAAAGACGTGACCCTCTCTCACTAGTATCCTCACATACAAATGAGGAAGGACACCACTTCCACTAGGACAATACATCCATCCTAGGACAAGCCAAACAAAGACACGCACGAGAATTCCTAGAAGCATGGCATTCCAACCGGAACTCAAACAAACACATCGAGTTAGACCCCATCTACCACTCTCTGAGAAAAAGGGGCAGGAAGTGACTTCACCACAGGAAATAACATCATCAATCCAAAGCAACTCAAATGTATAAATAGAAAGCAGGAATTTTCAGCATTGCATCACCTGAGGCCCACTGAGGATGTTACCTAGTAGGGTAATGAAACGTTTGGAAATGAACCTTCCAGCTCAGCGAGCAAACCTACATCCAAAACCTCAACCCGAGCTACTAATCTTCTCAAAACCTGTTAGAATTTATAAGTTTCTACGAAATCCCCCCTCATTCTTTTGAACTTCAGTGTGTATAATCCTAACCGATTCAACCTCTCCTCACACGTCAGTCCTGCTATCCCAGGAACCAGTCTGGTAAACCTTCCACACGCACCCACTAAAGGAAGAAAACCCTTCCTCAGATAAGACAACCAAACCTGCATACAGTATTCCAGCTGTAGTCTCACCAAGGCTTTTGCAATTGCAGCAAGAAACTTACCATTGCATAACGTTTGAAATTATCAGGTAGGTACCTTCAGACATTTGTTACAAATTTAGTTGGACTGAACCATGCCAGCTATAATAAATTGTATTTTTTTTTAAACCATGAGAGAACACATGTAAAAGTTAAATATTGGAAAATGGACAATTTTTTTTAAATGTAGAGTGGACTGTGCCCTATTGAATTGACATGCGATGCAGAAATGTAAAAGATTGTTTAAACATATTATAGCAGAACAGAGTCAAATTTAACCAAGTGTTTTTGGATCAAAGGAGAGGAAGTACTGAAAGTCAAAAAATAAACCTAATTATGGTTCAGAAACATGCATTTCAAATGTTGGCGAAGAAAAACAAAAGGAGCATTGAAATGAGATGCAATGTCTGTAGAGTTATAAATAAATCACTTGCAACCAACAGAAGCTTGAGGAAATTAGTTTGACCTTCATGTTACATTTATGTTATCAAACAAAGGATACTTAGCCTCGGGATTGGAACTAAGCCCATTTTAGAATCGTCTTCCAATATGCCACTTTAGTCAATATGTTCTTGCAACCCGAGCATGAAAAATATCTTCTTAAAGAAATCAAAATTAAAACGATACACCAAATCTATTGCAGAAACGTGAAATATAGTAACTTCCTGAAAAACCGATACGTAGAGGACTAAAGGTTCAGAAGCAGTTTGAGAGATTTGATCACAGAATAAAACATTTTTCAGGTTTTGATCAGCAGTTTACAGCCATCTAGAGAATGAGACATTTTGAGCACAGACTTGCTGAAATTCTGCATTGGACCATTATGGTATTTGCTAAAGGGATTTGGTGGAGTCTGTGAGCAGGGCAAAAAAAACCCACAAGATTTTTCCATTTGAGATGGATCAAGCCACACTAAACCAGAATTCTAAAGCATTACAGGAAAAGAAAGATGAGAAACATGAAAGCAGAGACACTTTCAATAAAACTTCAACATCAAATCGATTTCTAAAGTTATGAGACAATAGACTTCTAAAATTAAATATTCAGGATCAAAGTTGGTTGACACCAATTACCACATTATACAGCATTGAAAATTCACTTAATCCTGAAGACACTGGCCTATTTCTGACACACCTAGTATTTCAGCATCATAGCTTTAGCCACTGTAGTGACTTCAGTGCTACATCTTTGGTGATGAGTGCTACGACAACCCTGAAGAGAAGTGGGAAATCTTCCCGGTTTCTGCGTTTAAGTGGAAATGTGCAGATGCCAGGATTTGCTACCAGATCTATTCCATTATAAAAGGGTCAGTGATGTTACTGTTACCAGCAAATCAAAATCCTGACTGTTTTATTAGCACTGCGCAATGAATCCAAAACAAACAGTGTTGCATGGATAGTTCCTATTTTTCATACTTAAATGATATTTCCTTTCTCAGCTTGGGAACCAAATTTAAGTCTACAAGCCCCAATTACAACTGAGCGTCTAAGTTTCAGAATTCCCACATAGTCAGAGATGTACAGCACAGAAACAGACCCTTCGATCCAACTCGTCCATGCCGACCAGATATCTCAACCTAATCTAGTACTATTTGCCAGCACTTGGCCCATATACCTCTAAGCCTTTCCTAGTCATATACTCATCCAGATGCCTTTTAAATGTTGCAATTCTAAGAGCCTCCACCACTTCCTCTGGCAGCTCATTCCATACGTGCATCACGCTCTATATGAAAAAGTTGCCCCCTAGGTCCCTTTTATATCTTTCCCCTCTCACCCTAAACCTATGCCCTCTAGTTCTGAACTCCCCAACCTCAGGAAAAAGACTTTGTCTACTTATCCTATCCATGCACCTCATGATTATATAAACCTGTATGAGGTCACCCCTCAGCCTTTGACGCTCCAGGAAAAACAGCCACAGCCTATTCAACCTCTCCCGAAAGCTCAAATCCTCTGAACAGCTGCAGTACATTTAGTGAAGGTGGTCCCAGGTTACTGTAAGATGAGGAGTTAAAGGTTCAATATCTAGAAGTGGTAAAGGAACTGTAATGAATTTTCAAACCAACATCAAATTGTTATATGGAAAATGCTATGCAAATACAATGTCCAAGATGATTGACAGTATGAAAAAGTGATACTTGACACTGATCTACATAGAGATATTTGGGCAGATGACCGAGCATGTTTTCATGGGTTCTCTCTCAATTGCTTTGTCTTTTTAAATAATAATAATAATAAAATAATAAACCACTTTATATTTTTTTCCTTTAAAGCCATAATTTTGATCACCAGTTCAAAAGTTGGGTTTAAGATTATCGCCGGATATGTGGAACAGTCCATCTTCCGCAGCCACACTGGCACCACCCCCCCCACCTTTTCCTCCTCTACATCGATGACTGTATCGGCGCTACCTCGTGCGCCCACGAGGAGGTTGAACAGTTCATCCATTTTACTAATACCTTCCAACCCGACCTCAAATTTATCTGGACTGTCTCCTCCCTCCCCTTTCTAGACACCTCCATTTCTATCTTGAGTGACCGACTCAACATGGACATATACTATAAACTGACCGACTCCCACAGCTACCTAGATTATACCTCCTCCCAACCTGCCCCCTGTAAAAACACCATCCCATATTCCCAATTCCTTCGCCTCCGCTGCATCTGCTCCCAGGAGGACCAATTCCAATACCGAACAACCCAGAGGGCCTCCTTCAAAGACTGCAATTTCCCCTCACACGTGGTTGACGATGCTCTCCACCGCATCTCCTCCACTTCCCGCTCCTCCGCTCTTGAACCCCACTCCTCCAATCGCCACTAGGACAGAACCCCACCTTCCACCCCACCAACCTCTGGATACATCGTATCATCCTCCATCATTTCCGTCACCTCCAAAACAGACCCCACCACCAAGAATATATTTCCCTCCCCTCCCCATCAGCATTCCGGAAAGACCACTCCCTCGTCAGGTCCACACCCCCCACCAACCCAACCTCCACTCCCGGCACCTTCCCCTGCAACTGCAAGAAATGCAAAACTTGCGCCCACACCTCCCTCCAAGGCCCCAAGGGATCCTTCCATATCCATCACAAATTCACCTGCACCTCCACACACATCATTTACTGCATCCGCTACACCCGATGTGGCGTTCTCTATATTGGGGAGACAGGCCGCCTACTTGCGGAACGTTTCAGAGAACACCTCTGGGACACCCGCACCAACCAACCCAACCGCCTTGTGGCTAAACACTTTAATTCCCCTCCCACTCCACCAAGGACATGCAGGTCCTTGGCCGCCTCCATCACCAGACCATGGCAACACGACATCTGGAGGAAGAGCGCCTCATCTTCCGCCAAGGAACTCTCCAACCACAAGGGATGAATGCCGATTTCTCCAGCTTCATTTCCCCTCCCCCCACCTTATCTCAGTCCCAAGCCTCGGACTCAACACAGCCTTCTTGACCTGCAATCTTCTTCCCGACCTCTCTGCCCCCAACCCCTCTCTGGCCTATCACCCTCACCTATCACATTCCCAACGCCCCTCCCCCTTACCTTTTATCTAAGCCTGCTTGGTACACCTTCCTCATTCTTGAAGAAGGGCTTATGCCCGAAACATCGATTCTCCTGCTCCTTGGATGCTGCCTGACCTGCTGTGCTTTTCCAGCAACACATTTTTCAGTTTAAGATTAAAACAAGATTAGAATACCTTCTTTCAATGTATATCTGTCTCTTCAAAATTAAAATCCATTGTATGAGCATTTGTTGTTCATTAACCCAATTTAAAGAAAGTTTCTTATTGGTGAAAAGTGCTAGTTTTGAAAACTGGTAGGAATTTGTACCAATACAGCTATAACTTCTAAACTGCTGAACAATCTAGGGAACTGGCAGTAGGCTGCAATTGGTTAAACTTTTAGTATATAACAGTTGAGTTCAGTTTTAAAAAGCACAACAGATGTTCTTGTCAAAAGTGTAGATTGAATTAGTTTTCTAACCAATCAATTGGAAAGCAATTCTCAGCATCTTAGCTCTCAGATTTATAGAAACCCTACATTGTGGAAGCAGGCCATTGAGTCCATCAAGCCCTCCCCAACCCTCCAAAGAACATTCCACCTTCCTGCCTTATTTATGTAACCCTGAATTTCCCATGGCTAATACACTACACATCCCTGGATACTATGGACAACTTAGCATAGTCAGTCCACCTAATCTGCACATTTATGCAGGAGGTAACTAGAGCACCCAGAGGAAACCCATGCAGACACTGGGAGAATATGTAAACTTCACACAGATGCCCAAGGGTGGAATCCAATCAGGTCCCTGGCACTGTGAGCCACCATGCTACGCTAAATGAACTGTAACGTAGGAGACATTCACCTTCCGAATGAACTGCATTGTCGGAGAAATTTAGAAGAAATTGGTGGTTAAAAATTCATGAAAACTTGATTGAAAAAAAAAATCACTGCAGGCTGACATAGTTTAAGCATAATATTTGGAACAGTTTCAGTATCAAGCTCAGAACTGAGCTGGAGCTGCCAGTAATCAAAGGGATAGGCCTACAAAAACACATAAGTACCTCATGGTGATTTACATTTGTACTATAATTTTAATTATAAATAAATATTAAAAAAATGAAGAGTGAAGAGATGTTTTGAGGGTAAACTTGCAAGTAATATCAAGAACATCTTTAAATATACATTTTTTAAATGCCATAGCAAACATATTATCCCAAAAGAATTAAGTTGGGGTGATAACGATGGGAAAGCAGGAGGCAGAAGAGTTGAAATCAATATTTGCATGTCTTACAGTATAAGACACTAACAAGATTCCAAAAAAAATACTAAATAATCAGGAGTCAAAAGAAGGACAGGAAGTAAGTACAATGAGGTGAAAAGTTCTCTGGTCCTAATGGGAAGCGCTCTAATATATTAAAAGGAATTAGCTACAAAAGGTAGAGGAAATGCTGTTGAAACAAAAGTTTGAATGAATTATGTACAGATCAGAGTGTAATTTATACATCCTTAGCATCAACCCTTTATCATCCAATGGCACGTGCTGGTTTCTGAGATGCTGCTCAGTGAAATAATTACAAGTCTAATGAAAATGTTGATCTTGCCTCTGCTAATTGGAGCAAGGGAGTGTCATAGCTTGATGAGATTAATCTGACATTTGTGCAGTTATTCAATACAATATCAAAGCTTGTGAGCATGACCAACAGACCATTGAAACACTTCGAACTGATCCAACAATCTGGTGTAATTTAACAGAAAAAAGACAGGACACACATTTATCCAATTCTCATGTGCACTTCAATAAGTTTTTTAAAGATCTGGGTTTTTAACAATTATTGCAAAAATAATAGAGGAGAAAAGCAGGGAAGTGTTGCTACAACTGCACAAGTATTAGAACGAGACCACACCAGGAGCTTTGTGTACAATTTTGATCCCCCAAGGGAGGTTGTTCTATTCTAAGCAATTCAGAGGAAGTTTAGTAGATTGACTCCAGAAATGAGGGGTCCGTTTTATGAAGAGAGATTGAGCAGTTTAGGCTAATACTCTCTGGAGTTTAGAAGAACAAGGGGAGATCTAACTGAGGTATAAAAGATTCTAAAGTAGATGTACGTAGAGTGCGTAGGAGAAAGTGAGGTCTGCAGATGCTGAAATCAGAGCTAAGAGTGTGTTGCTGGAAAAGCACAGCAGGTCAGGCAGCATCCGAGGAGGAGAATCGACATTTTGGGCCAGAGTCCTTCATCAGAGAGTGTGCACCTTTATACAGGCAACGTACAACGAGAGATCATACTTTTAGGATAAGGGGTAGCAGATTTAAAACCAATGAGAAATTACTTCTCAAAGGGTGGTGAATTCGTGGAATTCACCACTGCGGAGTGTTGTGGATGCTGGGACATTGAGTAAATTTAAAGGAGAAAGATTTTTATTTAGTAGTGGGTTGAATGGTTTTGGACAGCAAGCAGCAAAATGTAGTTGAGGTCAAGAGGAGATCAGCCATGGATTGTCTCAAACGGCAGAGCAGGGTCAAGTAGCTGGATTGCCTACTCCGGCTCCTAGTTCTTACGTTATGTACAGGGGCCAGCCAACAGCTATGAGGCAAATCATTACTACATTACAAAACTAGCTCTTATTAAGTGCTTACAGCTCAACTAATCTTCATCACTATAAAGCTAAATGCCATTGTTTTTATTTCAGATTTGCAGTAACAAAGCACTTAAGAAATTCAGTAGATCTGGTAGCACCTGTGGAAACAGTTAACATTTCAAGTTAAATATGACTTCTTCAGTACTGAAGGAATGTAGAAATATGATGGGTAATGTATTATCATAAAATGTGCTGGAGGGGAGGAAGAACAAAAAAGGAAAATTGAGATATGGCGGCAAAGTGGCTCAGTCGTTAGCATTTCTGCCTCACACCAGGGACCTGGGTTTGATTCCAGCCTCGGGAAACTATCTGTGTGGAGTTTGCATATTCTCCCCGTGTCTGCATGGGTTTCCTCTGAGTGCTCTGGTTTCTTCTCACGATCCACAAATGTGTAGATTAGGTGAACTGGCAGTGCTAAATAGTCCATAGCATCCAGGGATGTGTGGGTTAGGTGCATTAGTCAGGGGTAAATTTAGAATAATAGAGTAGGCAAGTGGGTCTGGGTGGATTACTCTTTGAAGGGTCAGTGCGGACTTCTTGGGTCAAATAGCCTGTTTCCACACCATGGATTCTATAATGTACAAAGTTTGTATTTCAAATATTTTTCCAGTATTAGAAAAGCATCACTGAATATTTTACATAACGGAATGAGAAAAAATAGCCATTAAAAGGGTGAAGGCTGAGAAGGGGAGAAGAACTTATTTTAAGTGCACTTTCAGATATTTGTACAGACGTAAGTAAGAAGCCCTAGGAGGATGAATCTCTCAGGCACGCACGGTACTTTAAATTTTTCCTGGCATATTTCCCAGCAAGATTATTTTACCTTATTTGTTGTTTTAGAACATAGAACATTACATCACAATACAGGCCCTCCGGCCTTCGATGTCGTGCCGACCTGTGGAACCAATCTATCCTACACTATTTTAAACACTGGAGTTTAATAATGTTTAAAGTGGTTTACAGATATATCCAATTCTGAATGGTGTGTCACATGTGAAGGCTGGAGGTTAACAGTGTATACAATCTGAGTTAGATATGCTAATTTCACAATTGTTTCCAGAAAATCACATTACTCTATGTATTTTCAGGGTAACCAATAAACAATACTCCCTGCATTACGCAGTCACGCAGCTTGATTTAAGACAACTGTTAGATTGATAAGACATTTTCAGATTTGCAAAGGGAGGGAGAAATCAGATAACCACAGTTCTGCTAGTTTAACATTAACTGTGGGAAACGTAGTGGAATCAGTGATAGCACTTGGGCAGACATCAGAGGAACAGTCAGGATGGCTTTATGAAGGGAAGGACATGGCCTGATTTAATCTGATTGCATTTTGAGAGAAGGACACTAGCATGGCAGTTGCAAGCCTTTGGATGCTGTCCACATGAACTTCCAGAAGATATTTGATACGGTGCTATACAGGAGATAATTGACAAAGAAGTAGAAAGCATAGAATTGGAGAAAAATTTAAGAAATGATTCTTAATTGGTTGGGAGGCAGGAGACAACATAGGCATTGTTCTGACAAGGATGTGACAAGTGGTGTCTCCAGGAATCTGTTCTGGAACCTCAGCTTCTCAATTTTGAAAAGTAACATTGAGCCTTGTTTAATTTGTATCATTTGCTTTCTTGGAAAAAAAAGAAAATCACCATGTTGTAATTCCCTTAACTACAAAATGTGAAAGTGGACAAGGTAACACTAGCATCAGGTTTTCTTTAACAATTTCAAATTTCAGAAATTCCCATTAAGATCCCAGGCTCAGGGGATAAGACTGAAATTTGAGGATAAAGATCACAAACGAAGCAGGGAGCAAATTGAACAAACTGTAACCTAATGTTAGGAACTCACAACCAAGCGCAACTTTAGTGCAACTCTTGGTTCAGTGCTGGTATCCTTGCTTCTAAGCCTGAATATTTTGCATTTGAGATTAACCCCAGACACTCCAGCAGCATGCTTCACAATGAATGTGTCAGATGTTGAAGATGGCCTGACCTGCCTTTAAGTAGCTTAAGGGACGATAAGGAAATATTTCCAAGTGGAGCAGGTCTTTCTCCTGATACCCCGTCTTTCAACTGACAGCACAAAGAAAATAAAAATTCTGCTTTTTATCTTGTTCCAGGCAATTTCACTGGTGCATAAGCCTACATCACAACTCTAAACATAATACTTGAAGTACAGGAATGCTGAGCATGCTAAATGCAAGTTCCATCTCTCTTCCAAGTATTTTTGTACTGATCTAAGTATATGCAATTATGTGAATTTTGTTTGATGTCATATGGCAGGCCTAATAGAAACAATGACTTATCTTTCATGCCAGTAGATGACAGCTTTGAAAATCCAAAGTCACATGTCAAACACTTGCTACGCAGTCTCACTGCTAATGCTTTAACCAGCAGACCAGATACACTACCAATTATGTGTCACTAAGAAGTGTTTGGGTGCAGTGTGCAAATAGCACCTACAAACTACTTAAGTTAATTAACTAGACATCAGGTGATGATATATAGTTAACCCTTTCTCACCAAAAGGAACATGCTTGCAAAATAAATCTAACACATCGCCTTGCTGCGATTTCTTCTATAGGAAGAGCACCTGACAATCACAATTCCGTTTCATTACGAAACAGAAATATTTCAGAGGGGCATACTGATATGTATAAAATGTTACGTTAATACTCATGACAGATTCGCCAAAATCTGGGAAAAGTCAGTTCAAATGACAACGTCCCGATAACAACTCACGCAGAGACACTAATGAAAATAACTCAACATGATCTGCAAGGAAAACAGTAAAACAGCAGGTACAACAATATTGCAAAAACAAAATCAGGTTATGAGGAGGTCACTTACTGAAAATATTGCTGTTGTTGTTGCTGCTGCTCGGTGAACCCCCCTGGGGTAGGTTCAAGGAGGGGAGTATGCTCTTCATTGCTCATGGTCTGCTCTAGATACAGCTACCCAGACTCAGCTGGAGGAGCATGCGCTCTGAGGGGGGAACAAGTGGGTATGACTCCCACGTGACCCACCGCCCCTCCCCCCACTCCGCCATTTGCCGACGAAGTGGCTCCGTTTGGTCCTCCGCCCATGTTTACACACACACACAGCGCACCACCGCCTCCTTTAACCAGTTATCTGCCAACTTTCCCCTATCCCACACATCTTTCTTTTAGTTTTGAGGGACCGGACCTCCCGGAGTTTGCCTCTTCCCCACGGGGAAGGCGGGGCCGTCTCTCGACCTGATCCCTTCCCCCAGAGCGGGGCCCAGCGCATGCGCATCGCCTGGCGTCCGCGCGCACGCGCAGTTACCCCGATCCCTTCGGGTTGGAGCTAGGGGCGCCGCCATCATTGATACAGGCAGTTCTCGTTCAATATCAATCCCCCTCAGGATGAGACAGATGTCCCTTTGGTTTGATCAGGGAGTAGCACTCCGAAAGCCTGTACTTCCAAATAAACCTGTTTGGGGACTTCCTGGGGAGGTACAGTGGCTCAGTGGTTAGCACTGTGGCCTCACAGCACCAGGGACTTGGTTCGATCCCAGCCCTTGGGTGACTGTCTGTGTGGAGTTTGCACATTCTCTGCGTGGGTTTCCTCCCACAATCCGAAGATGTGCAGGCCAGGTGAATTGGCCATGATGTTTGGTGCATTAATCAGGTTTGGGTCTAGGTGGGTTACTTTTTTTGGAGGGTTGGTGGCGTGCGTATTGGGCCTGTTTCATACTGTAGGAAATCGAATCTAATTTGGTACTGTGTGATTTTTAAAAAAGAATTGTAGACCCCAGGCACCTCCACCTCATGGCTCGGTCAGTTAAGCATCAGGCGGAGACAATGAGCAGTGAACAGGGACGTGGGACACACAATTTATAAGAACAATTATCAAAGTGTCAACCTAGAGAGCTGTTAAGTTACTTCGAATGGTGATGCAGGTTTTGATTGATTCCTATGTAATTCTTTTGGCGTTTAACTGCCCCCGAGGTTTGTCAGAGGGGAAGCTGAGGAAGGAGCAGCTTTTTTTTAATTTCAAAAATATACTTTATTCATAAAATGATTTGATGGTCTGTACATTTGGTCATGCCATACATATGTCCACATTTACAAACACAGATTCGAATTTATCCTTGTCATTTACAATCCTGTGCATTTTTCAATCTTGTACATATACATATATTTGGCTGAGGCTGAGGAAGGAGCAGCGCTCTGAAAGCTGGCGCTTCCAAATAAATCTGTCGCACTGTGTCCTCGCGTTGTGTGATTTTTAAACTGGGCGGGTCTGTGCCGAGGGAGGGGGTGGGGCGAAGGGCGGTGACGCATTATCCCCGCGACCCCGGCGCTGGCATCCGGCCGTCGCGCGACTCCTGCCGTCATTTCCGGCCTTCTCTTCCTTCCCCCCCCCCCCCACCCCCCACCTTTCCAACTTGGACTTGTCCCTTTTCTCTCCTTCGCGGCTTCGTCCGTTACCCGCTTCCCCCCCCCCCCCCCCCAGACCCTCCCCCAGCGGGATTCCGGGGGATGCGGCCTCGGAGGTAGCAGCAGCAGCACAAGGAGAGAGGGAGAGGGAGCCCGTGTGAAGAGTGAATGTCCCCCCGCCGCACCGGTGGCGACGGCAACTATGGTGACATTATTCAGGAGATGGTGAGTGTGTGTCTCCCCCGGGGGGGGGGGTAAGGGAGCCGGCGCTGTCCTCTCACTGCTTTAAAGATGCCCCCTCCCCCGGGGGGTGTGGGCCACCTCCAGCCCCGATGGCATCACCCCCCCTCCCCCCCCCCCGGCTTCCACCTCACTTTGGTATAACACGGAGCCAGTGCGGGCCGAACGGCCCCCGTCCTCCACCTGTTTGCCCCGATCCAGCGCTGCCCCCCCCCCGTGTCCCAGCCCAGTGTTATCGTGACGCTGTGCTGTGGTTACTAACGGAGTGCGGCCCTTCATTTCAATTCAGACTCGCAGCTCCTTACTCAATTCTGCTTCGGCGGGTGTGCTGCTTTCCTGGTATGTCTGGGTACACGGTCTGGGTAAACTGCTCGTCGTTTGGGTACTCGTTTGACCGGTCTATTCTGACTGACGGTTTTGCGCTTGGTCGTAGAGTGTGCGTTTGGTGGGAGGGTGGGAAAGCGAAATCGTGGGGTACAGTCGACAAAGTCTGAAGAGTACAAACATGTGCAGGAAGACAAGATTCAGATCTGAGTTAGGTTGAGGCCAGACTTAGGTAAAGTATGTTGATGTTGAAATGCTGGTGTTCAGGGAGATACTGGAGGTTAGACATAAAGGGAGTGTTAGGTAGGGTACAACCCATAGGATTCCAGTTGCATCGGGTGCAATTGAATTAAATTTCAAGGTGAGAGCATTCTGCGTGATTAAGCAGTGCATGTAATGGCAGGGATATCTTGGTGATAGGCTGAGATAATCTGTTTGGTTTAGACTTCTGGCTATGATCTGTCCGAGGAAGGAGCAGTGGAAGGGAGGTGTGCAAGGTTGAAGTGCTTGGCTTTAAAGCTGGTTATTTTTGAGCTGAAGCAAGTTCTGAGAGTCATTTGATACTGTGACGGTTATGAAGGACGATTTTCTTGAAATTATGATTGAAGCAAGTTGGGTTTCACCTTAACCTGAACTTGTATGTTGTTGTGCAACTTTGTGTTGGAGTGTCTGACACAGAAAAACTGGTTCAATTCTATGCACTTGTTTTGAAGGACATGAGTTCTTTGCCTCAAAAATTCTTTATTACTTTAAAGAAAGCTTACTTCAAGTTGTCATGAGTTCTTTGCCTCAAAAATTCTTTATTACTTTAAAGAAAGCTTACTTCAAGTTGTCACAACCCTCTTCTAATAATTGCCGTCTTCCTCCTATCAATGAAGAAGGAGACATGCTTTCAAAGCACTTTTTTACATGATCGGCAGGACAAAATATAGAATGCCAAATTCCAAATGATCATAATGATTTACGCTACAGGAGTCAAAGGTACTCATTGGAATCACTGCTTATGCTCAAGTTTAATTTTGAGATGGAATGGTTCAAATCTACAGATGCGTTCTCCACTCTGCCAATGAGTTCATGGGGAGGTCATGGCCGAGTGGTATTATCGCGAGACTATGAATCCAGAGACCTAGTAATCTACTTTCACGGTAGATGGTAGAATTTGAATTCAAATGAAAAAAATCTGCAATTAAGAATCTAATGATGACCATGAGTCCATTGTCAATTGTTGGAAAACCCATCTGGTTTACTGACATCTGCCGGGAGTTGGAAATGAGACTCCACACCCATAGCAACGTACTTAACACTTAAACTGCCCTCTGGGCAATTAGGGATGAGCAATAAGTGCAAGCCCATGATGTCCTCATTCCATGAATGAATTTTTAAAACTCTGTAGGTTCAGATTTGTGTAACTTCATGCACTCTAACATTGGTCGGCAAAATTATGAAAAGGGCCACCAACCATTTGCTCAACTTGTAGACCTGACACACATGAGGCACTGGCTGTTCAGATCAGACAGTTGCTTGCTGTGCACCTTGCAATTGCAGACAAGTGCCAACTGCTGCTCCTTTCAAATCTGAAAATTTCCCTGAAAGTTGCTTGCTGTGTGACTTTTATTACTATTGCAATAACTAGGTAATTGCTTACAGAATGCTGACATCAGTCCAAAAATTAGTCTGCCACATATTTCAGCCATGATTTGGAGCAGTCAGTGTTGGACTGGGGTGGAAAAGGTTAAAAATCACACCGCACCAGGCTATAGTCCTATAGGTTTATTTGGAGGCACTAGCTTTCGCAGTGTTGCTTCTTCATCAGGTGGTTGTGAAGCAAGACCATAAACCACAGAATTTATAGCAAAAAAAATCAATGTTGTGCAGCTGAAATGATAAACCTAAGATCAGGTCTTTCATCTTTTAGAATGGGTTTGCTTGTTTCAGTTCTTTAATATGTAAATCCCAGAACTTCATTTAAGTCTCATTCTCAAGATAACTTCAGAACAATACATTAAAGAGGTTAAAGTCTTTCTTTATCCCAATCTTGAGTCAGACTGATTCTATTTCTAAAGTGGGATTTAGAGAATATTACTTGGATTGACTGTAGTTATGCATTTTTGAGCAAAATAGAAAATATCTGCAGATACAAATTCATCCCATAAACTTGTGTGCGCATACAGGAGAGACAGTATGTGTGGATGTGAGTACATGTGAAAGTGTGTGTGTTTGTGTGTGTAAGCTTGGTAAAGTGTGTGTGAGATACAGAGAGATGGGGTATAAGCCTGTGAGAGGGTGCATGCATGGATGAGAGTGTGAGGTGGGTGGGTGTGTGTCTGTGTGTAAGAGAGGGTCTAGGTGAGTATGTAATTGTGTGTGTGTGTGTTTGTGGTTGAGTGAGTATAGTGCAGTGGGGTCACCTGTAGTGTGACGTGAACCCAAGGTCCAGATTGAGGCCATTTTCAAGAGTTCCGAACTTGGCTATCAGCCTCTTCTTGGCTTCTTTGCGTTGTTGTTTATCCTGAAGTGCGTTTTGGAGGATGGTCACTCAAAGGTCCAAAGCTGAATTTCCTGGGCTGCTGAAGTGCTCCCTGACTGGGAGGGAACACCCCTACCTGATGATTATTGTACAGTGTCCATTCATCCACTGTTGTAGTGTTTGTTCGGTCTTGCCAGTGTACAATGCCTCAGGGCATCGTTGTCTATCTCATACACTGCAGGCATTGTTGGCCTAGTCACTTGAATACCTGCCGTGTGTGTCGTGGGTGCTGTCCCCATGTGTAATGGTAATATCTGTATTGACACTCTGACACGTCTTGCGGGGTTGCCGTGGCAGGATTGTATGGTGTTGTGGTCGATGTTGTCCTGAAGGCTGACCAGTTTGCTGTGAGCAATGACCTGTTTAAGGTTTGGTGGTTAAAGGCAGGAAGAGGAGGTATAGGGAAGGTCTTGGCAAGATGCTCATACTCATCGATAATGTGTTGCAGGCTGCGAAGAAAATGGTAGAGTTTTTTGGCTCCCAGGAAGTACTGCACAATGAAGGGTACCCTGTCAGTTGCAACCAGTGTCTGTCTCCTGAGGAAGTCATTATGCTGTGGCACTTCAGAACTGGGCGGTCAATGAGTTGAGCATTGTACCCTGTTCTTATGAGGGCATCCTTGAGCACCTTCAGGTGTCTGTTAGGTTCCTCCTCAATCTGAACTGATCCTCTGTATGCATAGGGCTTGCCTGTAGGGCATGGCTGTTTTAATATGTTTAGGATGGAAACTAGAGAAGTGTAGCATTGTGAGGTTATCCATCGGTTTGTGGTAGAGTGAGGTGCCCATCCTTGATGGAGATGCATGTGTCCAATAATGATAAAGATACTAAAGTGTAGTCCATTGTAAGGCTGGTGGGATGAAACTCGTTGATATCACTGTGTAGTTGTTTCAGTGACTCCTCGCCATAGGTCCAGAGGAAGAAAATGTCCATATAATCTGGTATGTAGTGTTGGTTGGAGGTCCTGTCCAGAAAAGAAGTCTTGTTTGAGCCTGTGCACCAGATATATTGAAGGATATATCTGTGATTTACATATTAAAGAAATGAGAAAACCCATTCTAGATCAAAGCCTTAATCTAGGTTTATCGTTTCAGCTGCGTGACACAATATATCTTTTGCTATAAATTCTGTCTCTTATGGTCTTGCCGAACAACCATCTGATGAAGGAACAGCACTTTGAAAGCTCGTGCCTCTAAATAAACCTGTTGGACTATAACCTGGTGTTGTGATTTTTAACATTTTAGCAGCAGTGTATGAATTTCAGTGTTGGTATGATATCATTTGTATGAACCATATGCCCTGATGTTTGCACAATAAAATTAAACAGCATGTTTCTTCAGTTGTTTATTATAGGCACAGTACAGGTTGTACACTCTAAAGCACTTACAAACTCCAAAGCAGCCCATCTGCTACTAGATGCAATTCTGACATTGGGCTATAGTTGCTGAACAACAGAGTGTAGTCAGAGCTAGAGTTAAGATGATAAGTTAAACTGATAATTTGACTCAGGTACGCTTGCTAGATAAAGTTCTCTGTATACAAAAGTAATTTATTGAAGCCTCGGCCATTATTTTGAATTCGTTATGAGCTTGATTCCTCATTTCTTTCTCCATGGTAATGCTTTGATGAATCAGAATTGACGTGTCAACCACTTAGCACTTTTCTTTTCTCCTGGAGAATAAATAGTTGTAATTGTTTGAGATTAGCTTTGTTTTTGTCCTGATGAGTACAATATAACGTTTGACAACATGCCTCTCTTCTGCTCAGTATTCAAGTTCTTTGCTACTTGTTTATTAATCTTATCGTGCCAGCCATGTCTCGAGTTGATAGCACTCTTGCCTCTGAGTCACAAGGTTCCAGGTTTGTGTCCATCGCAAGGCCTTGCTCATGAAAATCAAAGTTATTGGAGGAGGACTGCTTTATATTGACAGTGTTGTCTACCAGAGAATGTGGAATGAGGGGCTGATGAAAGGCTTTTGCCCAGAATATCAATTTTCTTGCTCCTCGGATGCTGCCTGACCTGCTGTGCCTTTCCAGCAACACACTCTCGACTCTATCTCCAGCATCTGCAGTCCTCACTTTCACCCAGTGCTGTCTATCAGGCAAGAGCTAAAACAGAGACCCTTCCTTTCCCCTCAGGTATCCCAAAAAACTCTTTCAGTGAGGAGCAGGCAGTTATCCTCGTGTGTTGGCCACTGTTTATGTCTTAATCAGCATTTCAAAACTGTTACCTGGTTAGTGTTTTTTGGAATCTCCATATTTCCTAGGCTATCAAAGTGACTCCACTTTGAAGGAGCTTCCTTGGCTATGAAGTGAATGCAACATCCTGTGTCCATGTAATACATGATAAAAATACTAGAATTTCTTAACCACTTAATTTGTGATTAGAAACCGTGCCCCTGGATTGATGAAATGTGGGAGACTATCCCGGCAGCACTGATGTTGAAAAATAATCCCTTTGTGTAACTTGTTGAACTGCAGACTTAATCTCTCCCTACCTCCTTTGGTTGAGTTTTGTTACGTTAACATATTAGTCTGAATGTTTTCAGTTGTTCCGCTATTTAGCTGTCTTCAGCTTGCTGAGTGCACAGCATATGCTGCTACGAAGGAGTGTTTGTAATCTATTTTCACTTCAAGGATGAAAATTCTGTCAATGATGACAATTCTGGGATGGAATGTTCTTCATAAGACTGTCTAAAAGGAATTGGTTTAAGAGTTTCCAATCAATTAACCTTGAAATCAAACTTTAAATTAGGGTTGAAATAATATTCTTCACTCAGCTTATCTGTCAATCCTTATCTGTTACTAATTTGGTTTTGGGTTAAACCCCTCAAAGTCAGAAGTGGCATCTTTCCTAATGTACTCTGGGTTCTTGACTGCTTCCTTTTATTTACCAGGACTTAGCCATCTTCCAGCAGTGTATGTGTCCTTCATTGTGAAAGCGCCTGAGTTCTTAGTTTTGCAGCCACAGGATAATTATTTGTAAAGATAAATGCATCACCTTCTACTTTCTCATAATTTGAATCAGTGAGGTCTAAATTGCTGTAAAGCATATTGCATGGCTACCAGGCTAGTCCATGGACTGGAGTTTTGAATAATGCTCTGGACCGTTGGTTGCTTTAGTTGTGACACAGTTAAAGTGATGTCTGTTCTGTTTACCATTAGTAGGAAGGAAGTTGATCCAACCTTGTTTAAACTTTGCATAAAACAGTGACCTTGAGACTAGATTCCCAATAGCAATATACCTAGTGAGGACACAAGATCCCATAAGACATAGGAGTGGAAGTAAGGCCATTCGGCCCATCGAGTCCACTCCGCCATTCAATCATGTCTGATGAGCATTTCAGCTCCACTTACCAGCGTTCTCCCCGTAGCCCTTAATTCCTCCATACAACAAGAACCTATCAATCTCGGCCTTGAAGACATTTAGCGTCCCGGCTTCCACTGCACTCCGTGGCAATGAATTCCACAGGCCCACCACTCTCTGGCTGAAGAAATGTCTCCGCATTTCTGTTCTGAAATGACCCCCTCTAATTCTAAGGCTGTGTCCACGGGTCCTAGTCTCCTCGCCTAACAGAAACAATTTCCTAGCATCCACCTTTTCAAAGCCATGTATTATTTTGTACGTCTCTATTAGATCTCCCCTTAATCTTCTAAACTCCAACGAATACAATCCCAGTATCCTCAGCCGTTCCTCATATGCTAGACCTGTCATTCCAGGGATCATCCGTGTGAATCTCCGCTGGACACGTTCCAGTGCCAGTATGTCCTCCCTGAGGTGTGGGGACCAAAACTGGACACAGTACTCCAAATGGGCCCTAACCAGAGCTTTATAAAGTCTTAGTAGTACATCTCTGCTTTTATATTCCAACTCTCTTGAGATAAGAGACAACATTGCATTCGCTTTCTTAATCACAGACTCAACCTGCATGTTTACCTTTAGAGAATCCCCTTCCTTTCCCTCTGGAATGAGGGAGACATTTTAGTCTTTGTCCTATGACGATGCTCTGTTCCTGCATTGCTGACATAGACACCAAGTATGTTTATGTTGTCATTCAACATGGCTCAGTGGTTAGCCCTGCTGCCTCTCAGCGCCAGGGACTCGGGTTTGAATCCAGTCTTGGGTGACTGTGTCTATGTGGAGTTTGCACATTCTCCCCGTGTCTGCGTGGGTTTCCTCCGGGTGCTCTGGTTTTCTCCCACAGTCCAAAGATGTACAGGTCAGGTGAATTGGCCATGCTAAATTGCCCATAGTGGTAGGTGCATTAGTAGGGAGTAGAGGAATGGGTCTGGGTGGGTTACTCTTCGGAGGGTCGGTGTGGACTTGTTGGGCCAAATGGCCTGTTTCCGCACTGTAGGGAATCTAATCTAAACACCAGGTTAAAGTCCAACAGGTTGGTGTTTAGCCCGGATAATGTGTTGAAGCAAACCTGAGAATGTAACTTCTAAAAAAAGGTTTTGTGATTTACATATGAAAGAAGTGAAACTAACATGGTATTCTAACAGCTGAGAGACTTAACAAACAATCAAGGTATTTTTCAATGTATAATTTTAGTTACATCACACTGTAAACTTTTGCTATAAATTGTGTTTTACAGTTGTGTCCTCCACAACCACCTGAGGAAGGAGCAGCGCTCCGAGAGCTAGTGCTTCCAATTAAACCTGTTGGACTATAACCTGGTGCTTTGTGATTTTTAACTTTGTACCCCCAGTCCAACACTGGCATCTCCAAATTATGTTGCCATTGCCTTTGTTTTTGCTAATAGTTCAATGTAGGAAGGCACATACACAGGTTGCTATGATCTAATAGTTAGGAGCACCTTCACAATGAAATGAATTAAAGGCTACAACCATTACCATTATAAGCACACATTGGATGCAGTTTAAATCAAAATGATCCAGACACTGCCCAAATCTGGAAGGAAAACATCTGAGTGCATTGTGAGAAACCTACATTTCAAGTGGACGTAGTATAAAGAATTGCTATGCATGTAATTCAACCAGAATCCAATGAGATGTAAACACTGTAGTTGTGACAAAAGTTTGCATGAACCAAAACATTGCTCTACTTCATAGTAATTGTGACACAAGGCAACACATTGTCATCAGAAATAGAAAATACTGGGCAGGATCTTGGGAGACAGTCTGTTACCTCTTCATGCTTTACGGGTTATAAAGCCTACAGTATCAATCACCTCCTGTGTTTCTTCAATGCTGCCTGATCAGCTGAGTATTTTCAGCATTTCCTGTTATTTTCACATTTCTAGCATCTGAAGTATTTTGTTTCTTTACATCATACACAGCTGCAGTTTCTGCTTGACTTTGCTGTTGCAAAGGACATACTTGCAGTTTCAATCTTGGCTTGGGTTGCCCTCTCTCATTCTGCCTGAGTGAATGCCGTGTCTACAGATATTCTGCTTCACGGTGAGAGCTTTGCATTGAGTCCATGGCCAGTGGGTTGATCATAACTAAATTTTGGTGATCTATTGTTCACGCATCATTGAGCATGAAGCAGCATTTGCCTGTCTCTAAGGGTACCAACATAGAGCTGAGAACAGGTGGCGTTAATGTTCACTAGAGTAAAATCAAAAGGTTTAATTTCTTTTCTATGTTCAATTTTGTAAAGTTTTATTTTAATACTGTATTTTCAATGACAGGTGACCATGATAAAAAAGTGAACAAGAAGGAACTGGTTGCTTAAATAAACTTTTGTTCTTTACAGCTTCCTTTCATCCCCAAAGCATTTTGAATTATTTTTAAAATTTATTTTCTATGTAAGTATGCCACTGAATTAATGCACAGTTAAGTTCTAGAAGTAGCATATCAGCCAAGTAACCTACATACTGATGGTTGTTGACCAAAGCACTGGAAGCTGTCTTGACTTAACATCTCATCTGAAAGACATTGTGCATGACAGTGTGACCTTACTTCAGTGGTATAGTGCTTGTATCATATGTTCAAGCTCTGGAATGCAATTTGAACTCATGACCTGCTCATTTGGAGGTTAGTGTGGTCAGCTGAAGTAAACTGAGAGCTGGTAAAGCTCGAAGCAGTATAAGTGTTAAACCAGTAGAATGTTGGCAGGTTAAGATATTCTGTCATCTGCAGTCTTCTGTGCGCAGAAAACAACAAGGTCGTTTGAAATAAACTGCTCGATAAACGCAGTTGGGTGATTTGGGCTGCATTATTTCTGCATGAACCCAGGATGGTAGTGGGTTGGAAAAGGAATTTAATTTCCTCCCACCAGTTAGCATTGCTGACAGATCTTAGCAAAGAAATTTCCTGGCCACCTGGAAGTTCTTTGAGTGGAGGATGGGGGCCTAGTGAGCAAATGGAAAATGGAGTTGCCAGATGTCATGCCAGCGTGAGTTCCTTAGCCCTTTTTCTAACTGATTACCTTGCTTGTTCCAACCCAGACACCATGCGTCTTTCGCATTCTGAGGCTGTCATTTGAACTAGTATTCAAAGCAATGCTCAGGTGATTGCAGATAAACATATATTGAGCTCTGAATTGAATTTAGGATATGTCTGAATCCAAGGTATTTAGTCACCTATGCATCATCTTGAGTGGGTCTTCCCATGCTGTCAATTATGTTCTTGAATCACAATGGGTGGCACTTAATGACTGTTCAGCTGGTGTGTTGACTGGCAGCATATCCTACACAGCCAAATCTGCTTTTCCTGGGAACTGCCTTGATGTTTTTCTGTTTCATCATTTCTACATCTGTTTTTTTTTCTGTGCAGCACATTAAAGACAAACTTCTCTGTGCTGAGAGTTATCCCCTGCCTGTGTGGTTTATGATATCTCCAAGGAATCCAATGTCATCAACAAGTTTATAATCAGATCTTTGGGTCAACCAATGCTGTCTTCAATCAGGAGTTTCTCAAACAATGATTTCAGTGTGGGCATGGGTCCAGTGACTTCTGTCAATGCTGGCCAGTAGTAATGCACCTTTTTCTTGTTTGCTGCATAACTTTGAAGGTATTCTTGTGTTGACATGCAACCCCCTTGAACAGGAAAAGGAAGACTCTGCAGTTGGCACTGAAGACCCTGAGGAAACCGAGCCATTACATGCTTGAACACAGCTCGTGAGAGAGAGAGAGAGACCTTCAGCTGAGGAATCTGCTGCCCTGCATTTAATAGTCATGTCCAATATATGTGCCAGTCCTTTTGCACCATCTACCCTAATTCTAAAATTATTATTTATTTGGAAGATCTGCTACTACAGAAACATCCTCACCATGCCATTTTAGAATTTTGTGGTGATTTTACTGGCTTGTGTATTGTTTGTTACCCTCCATGTGAGAGCCTAATGCCTCAGCAATTCCTGTTTATTGCTTCAGCTTATGAGTGGAGCTAGGTTACTATGGCTTGGGGGCTTGTATGGTGTTGGTGTTTGGTGAACTCTAGGTGTGATTCACTTGCAAAATTTAACAACTTTCCACGTGTGGAACTAGTGTGCCTGGTTTGCCTTTCGGTATAAGGTTTGCAAAGGTATGCAAATGTTATCATGAAATGGAATTGTTTTTCACTTTAATTACTTAAGCTGATGCTGCTACTAATTTCCAGAGAAGTAGATGAGGAGCTCAGTGATCTGAGCCAAACTGCTGTCCAAGTGATTGCTAAACCTCTCCAAGGCAGAGAAAATAGGGTGAAAGTCAGAGCTTGCATATCTCTCACTGATACCGTTTATAGGGATGCTTTGTGTCATGGGCTTCAAGGTATTGACGGGCTTCATGCAAAATATCCATGAAAGGAGAGAATACTGTCATGCTGTCTGACCTGTTTTTGCCAGCTGCAGGGCAGTTTCTTCAGTAAATGGCTGGAATGTGGAGATCCGATTTGAAATGACGACGCTTGGATCTGTATTGTTTTCAGCTCTGCCAGGATGTGAGCTGGTTCTTTGGTTAGCTGACCAGCTATGTTAGTGTTTGATCTGCTGAGAGCAGTGTTGTCAGTCTCCGGACAGACCGAGCAGACCATGAGTAAAGGACAAGAGAAGGTAATTTCCTTGATAAGCATTTCTCCGTTCAATGCCAGCACTATGCCACACTAGCTGTGTTGAGCAGAAGAGTGTGCGAATGAAGGGGTCAAGCAGAATGGCACCTGACACACACAACAATACTTCCAAAGAGTGTTGAGACTTCTCAGTATGTCCATGTGGCCTCTATCATCGAGCTATGGCACCCTACTGCAGCTGTATGCAGTCTTTTCCTTTATGAAAGCCAGAAGTGAAAATAGGCTTTCAATCCAGAGCCCAGCTGTGTGCATAAAGAGAGGTTTTGGGAATGGTCAAAGGGAGGTGTTATGAGGGTGAAAGTGCATGAAGGCTTTGCTTGTCCTCTTGATTGATTCAGCCATAAAAGTGGGAAGGGGTCTTTGATTGTGTGGAGGTGATAAGACAGAAGGAGTGTAATGTAAGCAAAAGTCTAACCTCTGCATTGCAGTCAGGCCATGAAGGGTAATTGTGCATGCATTCCCACACGGGTTATTACTGTGCACGAGAAAGAAGACTGCTGTGACCTCTGACAGACATACTGTATGATCATGTGCATTGCTGTGTCAGAAACATTTGGCGTCCTGCTCTTGTTAACCTCTGGCATTTTTCTTCAACTCCACAGCATTACTCCCCTTTGCTCACAAAAATACTTCCCTTCAAACTGCTAAAAGCCAGTTAGAAAAACTTGTAGGAGTGACCAGCATCTTGCTACTATTTGCCTATTCTCAGCAGATAAACTCATGTCCATCCTTCTTTGTTTGAATTTGCTGGTTATCTTCATAGTTTTGAAACTACTTGCTGCATTACAGTGGAATAGAAAATAGTAATTCCAGAGTCTCGAACCTTCTTAATTAAGTCATTTAAAATTGTGCAGAAGACTGGGAAATCCTGGAGCTTTATTTTTGAATGAAGACATATTCATATATAGCACTTTGTGTGACCACAAAGCACTTCATAGTCAATTAAGCAGTTTTGCAGAGTGGCACTTTGTAGATAAGCAAAGAGCCTAATAACGTCTGACCCCTGGCCCACTGATGGTCTAAATACAAAGGTACTTTTTAAAATGGTTCAGTGTCATCAGAAATTGAGCGTTTTTTAAAATGACGTTTTTGTATAAACTTTGTATAATTACTGTACTCGGTGTTGTGTATAATTAAAACAGTTGCTTTCATTTTTTTTTCAAGAAATTGAAGCAGAATAGACATAGACAGATTGTCAAATTAAATAAGGCTTCTGCTTTCTGGGTTGTGGGTTTGCAAACAAGTCAGCAAAGCAGCTTCCACAAAAAGGCATCTGGATGGGTATGTGAATAGGAAGGGTTTCGATTAGATTTCCTATAGTGTGGAAACAGGCTCTTTGGCCCAACAAGTCCACACCGACCCTCTGAAGAGCAACCCACCCAGTCCCATTCCCCTACGTTTACCCCTTCACCCAACACTATGGGCAATTTAGCATGGCCAATTCACCTAACCTGCACATCCTTGGATTGTGGGAGGAAACCCACGTAGACACGGGGAGAATGTGCAAACTCAACACAGAGTTGCCCGAGGGGGGGAAATTGAACCCTGGTCTCTGGCGCTGTGAGGCAGTAGTGTTTAGAGGGATACGGGCCAAGTGCTGAAAAATGGGACTAGATTAATTTTGGATGTCTCGAAGAGTTTGTTTCTATGCTGTGCCTCTGTGACTCTATAAGACAGACATTGAAACACCTGCTGTATAGAAGTAAGTATTATCCACAGTAAGCTTTTCTCAAAAGAAGCAAGAATTGCAGATCCGTAAGATTTGCTTTTTCTATTTTCCGATTAAGCTCTGCCTGTGGAAATGTATTCACTACAGTTGATAAGGCAGCATGGAGTGTGATTGTTTCCTTTTAACCCTTTCCCACAAAATGTTTTGGCTGATATTTTAAACTGTTCTGTGTGTAGTTAACGACAGATGTAATATGCTGTCTTGTATTTCACAGGTATATTGTCACATGGTCATATGGAGAAAAAGGACTTTAATACATGGCTTGATACCCTCTCCAGCACTTTTATCACTCTGACAGAGAACCAGAAAAATGAGACACTAGACCACCTGATCAGCTTGAGTGGGGCTGTCCAATTGAGACACCTCTCTAACAATCTGGAGACACTTCTGAAACGAGACTTCCTCAAATTGCTTCCATTGGAGCTTAGTTTTCACCTGTTGAAGTGGCTTGACCCACCAACCCTGCTGATTTGTTGCCTAGTCTGCAAGCAGTGGAACAAGGTGATAAGTGCCTGTACTGAAGTGTGGCAGGAAGCCTGTCGAAGTTTAGGCTGGCAGATCGATGATACAATTCAGGATACTCTGCACTGGAAGAAGATTTATCTGAAGGCAGTTAAAAGGATAAAGCAGTTACAGGACAAAGAAGCCTTTGAGACCTCCTCCTTAATTGGCCACAGTGCTAGAGTATATGCTCTTTATTATAAAGATGGATTGTTGTGCACAGGTCAGTATAACAAAAGATCACCATTCCAAGAATGTTTAGAAATAAAGAAACATGCAAGATATGATTTGTGAAATGTTTATCTTTGCTAATCATTGGACCTTTTGCTGAGATAGCAGCAATAACATAAGGAGTGAACTGCAGGCCAGAATTTATTGGGGGGGGGGGGGGGGGTTTACAAGATAATGATTTTTTTTTCCTCTTTTGCTTGTTTCTCCTTTTAGTTCTTTTCCCCACGTGGTGGGCAGACCTATTGATGCTGAAATCCTCTCTCTACATTCTGCTGCCCCTTTGGCTTTAGGTTTTTGGGAAGAAGGTGACCAACGTTTTTATTAATATTCTTTACTCCCCTTACTTTCGTCCAGTCAGCATAGATGAGGTTTACTTCTGGCCTGGTGCTGTGTTCGATTCATGGCTGACCTAGGAAGTCATGAGATCCCAAAATCTTTGTGTCATCAGTCTACTGGTGTCAGTCGTAACTGGTTATGGTTGTCATCAATCTTTCTGGGTATTTGCTGTAATCCTCTCGAGACAAAGATTGGTATCGAATTTCATGTTATCGTACTGCAGTTGGAGAGTTAAGGTCTCAATGTTTAGAATTCTGCAGGAGTAATAACCTCGCCAGTATACACTACCTATCATTGCTTGATTGTTAGTAAAAATAAGCTGAATCTGTTTATATCTGTCTGTTATTACTTCATTTGACAGCAGACTTCTTTCAGAGCACACTTCAGTCAGATGTGTGTTCCACTTGTCATTGATGCTAACATGTAATATGTTTCGTCTTGCATATGATTTGATTAATTGTCTCTTGGCTCAATAGTGAATTGAGAAGATATAATGTTCCCTTCTTTACAGTGGTGCTCCAAGCAAACACATGTATCCTGTACAGAAACCAAATCTAGAGGACTGACCAATGTATTAAAGTTGACATCACAAGCTTTTATTGTCCCACAAAATAATTTTGTAATTTGAATAATTTTGGATAAATTATGCCTACCTTTTGTTCTTTTTGCTGCATTTTTATTTAGCCTTGACAAATTGAGCCCAGGACATGCTGAACAGTTAGATCTCTAAGGAACCGAGATAATACATAGGTAATAAGAGACCCAAATTATATTAGAGTGCAGTTGGTTGAGGTCCACTTTAGTGAGTAATTTTTTGCATTCTGATGAAATGAATTTTATAGTGAAATTACTGCAGTTTAAAGTTTGTACTAATATCCACTTATATAATATGCAGTGGTGCTTTTGTTCATATCATACATTTTTTGACTGCTTATTCTACATAGTTTTATATTAATACTACAACAAAAACAAACTTACTAAAGCTGAGTAAACTGAAACAATGCAGCATTTGTAGTGTTGATTTGAAAGTACCACCTACGGGTGCTTCTGGTATGAGGCCCTGTTTTGATGCTTAAGTGCTTCTCCATAAAGTTTACACAGTGGAGAGGGGTAGAAGTGCTCTCAAAACTGCTCAAATTCAATTGAGCTAAATCTAATGTTTACTGCAGTTATAGCTGAGGTTTGAATTGGCCCAGGCCAGAGAAACCAGTCACTTAAGAATGATCAGGTTTTGTTTTGCAGAAAATGGAAGTAGGAGAATTATCAATTTGTACCATAAAAATGATAAGTCATCTTAATTGTTCATCACATTTGCTGAAATTATGAGTTAATTTTTTCTTAAACTACAGGTTCCGATGATCTATCTGCCAAACTCTGGGATGTTTGCACTGGTCAGTGTATATATGGGATCCAGACTCACACGTGCGCTACAGTGAAATTTGATGAGCAGAAGCTAGTTACTGGATCATTTGATAACACGATTGCCTGTTGGGACTGGAGCTCAGGAGCTAAAACCCAGCACTTCCGAGGTCATACAGGAGCAGGTAGTGAACTGCAGCGTATCTTTTGTAGATAGTTTTATCAATGGTTCTGCTGTGTGTCCTTTACAGTAATGATGTGGTGCTAATGTTGGATTGGGGTGGACAATGTCAGAAGTCTCATGATACCAGGTCACCTGACGAAGGAGTGGTGCTCTAAAAGCTTGTGACTTCAAATAAACTTGTTGGACTATAACCTGTGCAGTGTAACTGCTGACTTTGTCCGTTACAGTAAAATTGTGGTTAAATTAGTAATGGCTGTTACATTTGGCAGTGGCCCAACTCTTCACCTGAAGTCCTAACGGCTCTCTAGTATACGTACATTCTTCAGTCAAAGAAGCCCTGTGAAACTGTAATGTGGTATATGGTGATTTATTTTTTTCATCACATAGCTCCAAAATATTGGGTGCAAAACTTTGTCATTACTCACTTCTTGTGGGAAGTGTTTTTTTTTCCACCCCCAGCTGTCACCTGTAATTTCATACTCTAAATCTTCAGCACACTTCTTTCTATCACTTGTACAGGGAATACACTTCTTGCTCTTTAAGTTGGTGAGCTTGTGGGTGTTGTGATTCAGTATTTATTCACTGAAGAGCCTTTGCTTTGTTCATCTTGTGTTTTTTTTTCCCCAAAATGTTTTCCATCATGGAATTTAAACTCCATAGTACCACTGGGAATATTAAACTGATGTATGCAATATCATACATCACCTAGTCTACTTGAACATTGGTGCATCATGCTTTCAAATTTAACTCACTGGGTTTGTTTTTTTTTCTTGTCTAGCGAAGCCTTGCATCAGCTGCTTAGCTTCCTTCACGTCCTTGCGCAAATGTCACAGTTTCTATCCTGGTACCAGGCTGCCATAGTGGCTTGAAAGCTGCTTGCATCCCTAATTGCGACATAACAATTCTGGTTGCCAGCTGTTGAGAGTAACACTGAAATTAAAACCAATCCCAGTACAAAATGAAGTCAGTGAGTGGTACACATCAGTGCTTCCCAAACTTCTTTTTTCCCACACTGTGACCCCATTTCGAACCTTGGAAACTGTTACTAGCCCTCATTGTTTGAGGTGCAAAACAGAGATGATGGGGTGGGGGAGTGAGATAGTTGTCGTATGCGTCAGTCATTGTTAACTTCAAACTTGCAACTTAGGGAAGCCATGGTGTATACGTTAGATTATCTTCTGACATGCATAGTGATTCGGAAGATTCTTGTTTTCATTATCTGGCCCAGCCATTTTCTTCCCTTCCCTAGACCCTTGTCAACTCAACTATCTTCAGCAAAATGTCTCCTTTTAAGCACGGACAGAAATATAATGCAAAGAATAGCCAATGTTTTCCACGCAAATTTTTTCATTTGACCCGTGATATTAATATGACTTTGTTTCTAATATCAAAACAATTTTCTCTTCAGTTTTCAGTGTTGATTATAGTGACGAGCTAGATATCCTGGTCAGTGGGTCTGCAGATTTCACTGTGAAAGTCTGGTCATTGTCAACGGGAATCTGCCTGAATACGCTTACTGAGCATACTGAATGGGTGACTAAGGTACCATTATTGTGCCACGTTTTAGTTCCAATGGTGCTTTGCCTGTTCCGTTAAATAAAATTTAAGTTGTTACTTTGAGGATGGACCTAACTCTCTGATTTACCACTTGCTGTGGATTTTGATGAATTTTTATATTCTGAATTGGTGCTGGGAATGGGTCATTTTCTACCACAGGTATTCAATATAAGGAACTTGCATGAGTTTATTCTAACCCAGATGTCTTGTAAAGCTTCCTTTATGGTGCCACAGAAAGAGGGCTCTACTCGTGTAAAGTTTCCATTTTTTTGATCTGAGTGTGCCTTTAAGTGAGCTTGTCTGCTTGTAGACCAGGCACTGATATGGAGCTGCCACATTTGAGATGGGGTTGGTTTGGAAGCTCTTTAAACCCAGACTCTTTATTTTTTTCTTTTTTTTTTTCTTTTTTTTTTTCTCTCTTCTTTTTTTTTAACCCCCACACTACCGCCTAAGTGCAGTAGTGCTTATTTTTTCCCCAGCACCCATGGTGTGTGTGTGTGCGCAGGTGTAAAACACAGTGAAGGACACAAAGTGCACCAATCTTTATTCAATTGCCACCACCAGGAAGATAGGAAAAACACCCAAGTAACCAGTGACAAGCAGTGTCCTTTTGAGAGAGCAATACTCCTCTCCTGCTTATATATTTTTTTTTATTTTTTTTTCCTTTTTCTTGTGAGACACAGTGAAAGACACAAAGTGCACGAATCTTTATTCAATTTCCACCACCAGGAAGACAGGAAAGACACCCGAGTGGCCAGTGACAAGCACTGCCCTTCAAACCACAGGGCAATGCTGTGTGAGCAAAACCCAGACTCTTTATTCTTCCATGTTCTCGTTTTCTCTTAATTATGAACTTAATTGTTGTCATAAATTGTAGCTTGTGGTATCTAGATCAAAATTAATCACTTCATGAAAATAGACCTGTCCAATGAAAACTATGTGCCTTGTGCTGTCTTACTACCAGCCACTAAGATTTCTGTACTCAAACTGTTACAAAGTCTGTTAAACCGGAGACTTCAGCGCAGTTATAGTCATTCAACTATGAAGAGGCCGATTAAATCCGTGCCAATTCACTACACTTTTCCCACTTTCCAGCACTTGACTCATAATCGCTGGCCTATTACCTGCCCTCGACCTCTTCATTTCCAACTGCCGCCGGGACATTAACCGCCTTAACCTGTCTACCTCCCTCCCCCACTCCAACCTCTCACCCTCTCAACGCGCAGCCCTCCAATCCCTCTGCTCCAATCCCAACCTCACCATCAAGCCAGCGGATAAAGGGGGGGCGCAGTGGTAGTCTGGCGCACTGACCTCTACACTGCTGAAGCCAAACACCAACTCGAGGACACCTCTTCCTACTGCCCCCTTGACCATGACCCCACCCCCCATCACCAAACCATCATCTCCCAGACCATACAGAACCTCATTACCTCAGGAGATCTCCCACCCGCAGCTTCCGGGAACCCCGCACTGCCCAGTTCTACCTCCTTCCCAAGATCCACAAGCCTGACCACCCTGGCCGACCCATTGTCTCAGCATGCTCCTGCCCCACTGAACTCATCTCTACCTACCTCGACACTGTCCTATCCCCCCTAGTCCAGGAACTCCCCACATACGTTCGAGACACCACCCACGCTCTCCACCTCCTCCAAGACTTCCGTTTCCCTGGCCCCCAACGCCTCATCTTCACCATGGATATCCAATCCCTCTACACCTCCATCCGCCATGACCAGGGCCTCCAAGCCCTCCGCTTTTTCCTCTCCTGACGTCCCCAACAGTACCCTTCCACTGACACACTCATTTGTTTGGCCGAACTGGTCCTCACCCTTAACAATTTCTCCTTTGAATCCTCCCACTTCCTCCAGACCAAAGGGGTAGCCATGGGCACACGTATGGGCTCCAGCTATGCCTGTCTCTTTGTTGGCTACGTAGAGCAGTTGATCTTCCGTAATTACACCGGCACCACTCCCCACCTCTTCCTCCGCTACATTGATGACTGCATTGGCGCCACCTTATGCTCCCGCGAGGAGGTTGAGCAATTCATCAACTTCACCAACACATTAGATTAGATTAGATTACTTACAGTGTGGAAACAGGCCCTTCGGCCCAACAAGTTCACACCAACCCGCCAAAGCACAACCCACCCAGAACCATTCCCTACATTTACCCCTTCACCTAACACTACGGGCAATTTAACTTGGCCAATTCACCTAACCTGCACATTTTTTGGACTGTGGGAGGAAACCAGAGCACCCGGAGGAAACCCATGCAGACACAGGAGAAAGTGCAAACTCCACACAGACGGTTGCCTGAGGTGGGAATTGAACCCGGGTCTCTGGAGCTGTGAGGCAGCAGTGCTAACCATTGTGCCACCCTGACCTTAAATTTACCTGGACCATATCTGACACCTCCCTCCCCTTCCTGGACCTCTCCATCTCCATTAATGATGACCGAATTGACACTGACATTTTTTTACAAACCCACTGACTCCCACAGCTACCTGGATTACACCTCTTCCCACCCTACCTCTTGCAAAAATGCCATCCCGTGTTCCCAATTCCTCCGCCTCCGCCGGATCTGCTCCCAGGAGGACCAGTTCCACCACAGAACACACCAGATAGCCTCCTTCTTTAGAGACCGCAATTTCCCTTCCCACGTGGTTAAAGATGCCCTCCAACGCATCTCGTTCACATCCCGCACCTCCGCCCTCAGACCCCACCCCTCCAACCGTAACAAGGACAGAACGCCCCTGGTGCTCACCTTCCACCCTACCAACCTTTGCATAAACCAAATCATCCACCGACATTTCCGCCACCTCCAAACAGACCCGACCACCAGGAATATATTTCCCTCCCCACCCCTTTCCGCCTTCCGCAAAGACCCTTCCCTCCGTGACTACCTGGTCAGGTCCACGCCCACCCTCCCATCCTGGCACTTTCCCCTGCCACTGCAGGAACTGTAAAACCTGCGCCCACATCTTCTCCCTCACCTCCATCCAAGGCCCTAAAGGAGCCTTCCACATCCATCAAAGTTTCACCTGCACGTCCACCAATATCATTTATTGTATCCGTTGCTCCCGATGTGGTCTCCTCTACATTGGGGAGACTGGGCGCCTCCTAGCCGAGCGCTTTAGGGAACATCTGAGACACCCGCACCAGTCAACCAAACCGCCCCGTGGCCCAACATTTCAACTCCCCCTCCCACTCTGCTGAGGACATGGAGGTCCTGGGCCTCCTTCATTGCCGCTCCCTCACCACCAGACGCCTGGAGGAAGAACGCCTCATCTTTCGCGTCGGAACACTTCAACCCCAGGGCATCAATGTGGACTTCAACAGTTTCCTCATATCCCCTTCCCCCACCTCACCCTAGTTTCAAACTTCCAGCTCAGCACTGTCCCCGTGACTTGTCCGGACTTGTCCGACCTGCCTATCTTCTTTTCCACCTATCCACTCCACCCTCTCCTCCCTGACCTATCACCTTCATCCCCTCCCCCATTCACCCATTGTACTCTATGCTACTCTCTCCCCACCCCCACCCTCCTCTAGCTTATCTCTCCCCGCTTCAGGCTCACTGCCTTTATTCCTGATGAAGGGCTTTTGCCCGAAATGTCAATTTCGCTGCTCCTTGGATGCTGCCTGAACTGCTGTGCTCTTCCAGCACCACTAATCCAGAATCTAGTTTCCACCATCTGCAGTCATTGTTTTTGCCTCATAATCTGAAATGTTATGACATTTCATTACTGCATATTCATGTACTTTTTAAAGGTTGAGGTTTCCCACCTCTACTTCCCTGTCAGGCAGTCCATTCCAGATTCCCCATCTCTCCTGTTTGGGGAGGGGGTGGGGAAAAAAAAGGTTTTCCTCAAATCCCCCTCAACTTCCTGCCCTAAGAACAGCTGCTTCCTATCTATTCTGTCCAGGCCCCTTGTCGCCTTGTGTATTTCAATCTCCCCTCAGCTGTCTCTGCTCAAGTCTATCTAGCCTCTCTTTGTAGCTAAACAGTGGTCAGAGGAATTTGGCTGCAACAGTTTTGCTGTTATGTAGCACTAGGTAATTGTGAAATTTGAAGACCCTTAGCAAAACCTAATGGTTTCAGTGAGTGGGTTTAAACTTCTGCCACCACAAAACTGTCAGTTATTACCTTTTTTAATATAAGATGTTAAGCTGTAATATTGTCATTGGAATCTGGCCTCGTCATGTACATTTGGCCAAGCTGAATTCAAAACAAAATCTAATACAGTAACTTTCTAACAAGGATAGGTGGACAATTGGAATTGGTGTATTGTAAACCACATGTAAAATGGCTGTTATTCATTAGTAATTAGAATACACCTGTTTCCTAAGTTTGACTTAAGTTTAAGTGCACCTTTTTAAAACTTGATCATGATAATGAATTTCAGGAAACTGCTCTAATTTTTCATTTGCAACTTAATGCCATGTCAGTGAATTTCAGCAATAGACTGGTTGAACTGGTGGCATGTGTGGACAATTCTGTGATGTTGCAGTCTTGGTTAAGCATCTCCAAAACAGGATAATTTTGCCACAGCGATGAATCCGAGCTGTCATAGTCTTATGACTCTTTAGAAAATCATTAGAAAATTATTAAATAATTTTAAAATGTCTGTCACAATCTCTACTTAAGCACCTTTTCTTTCTCAATGTAGGTGGTTTTACAGGTCAGCCAGGTAGAATCCGTGATGCACAATCCAGGGGATTATATTTTACTAAGTGCTGATAAATATGAAATCAAGGTAATTCCATTTTTTAAGGGAAAAATGCACTGTTGTAGCATTTTACTATTAGGTTACTGCCCTTTGTCAGCAGTGCTTGAGATTGCTGGACATCTCCAAATGGCACAGCTTGGAAATCTTGCACAAAAATAATGGGCAGACCCCTACAGTGTGTGCAGGTTTTCTTTGGTTTTATTGTATAAATGTTTTGTTATTCATAGAATATAAATTTACCTGTTTGATTTTTCTTTACAATTATAAAAACTCCTGATCCTGTTGTGCTTTACACTGATACATATAACTAATGACCTACTCCAATTACAGGAATTTCAAGATTGCTACAAAACAGTTGGCATGTGGTAATCAGTTTGTTGCTGGTCAACCACATTTACATAAATCAAAGTCCTAAATCTTTTATTTTGCACCAAACAATGCTATAATTTGTTGCATCGGTCTTCCTTCAGATAACAGACAGGCTTGAATAGTGGAATGGATTGACAGGAATTTATTCTGTTTTATTCCAATACTTAACTTTATCTGCAGTTTGTGAGCAAGTTTTGTGCTTTTTGCCGACAGCCATTTGTGAGGCTCTTTACAACAGCACTGTGCCTCAATATCAAAATTTGACACTCTCTCCAAAGAAAACCATTGACCAGTATACAAAAGCAGCTAAAAGATAAACAACTTTTTTATTTGGAATTTGAAGCTTATGAATCAAAATAATCCAAATGCAAATAATTTACTAATGTTTTTGGTGAAAGTTTGTCTCCAAAACTAGCAAACTCCAAATTTGTAAGCACAATGGGTTTATTTTAGTTTCAAACCCATGTTGGAAGTGTAAAATGGAGAATCCCATGCCTCTTCTTTTTAGTAATCTATTTCAATTTTTTTTCTTATATACTGACCTCCTTGTGCATGAAGTCCTGTTCCATGCACAACCTAAAGCATTTTTATGATTATTGACAAGGGAGTTAACATGTGACTTAACCAGGGAGGTGTCACAGTCCTTGCAGAGATATGACTAACGTAACCCTTCTCTCTTTCATTGAATCTCTCTTCTCTATTGTCTTCTTTCTTTTTTCCTTACTGCCATTGTCTCTTTCTCCCCCTATCATTTCTCCTGCTTCAACCCCACCTCCAGCACACACCCGCTCTGGCACAGGTTTCTCATGCCAATTCCATGCAGCTCTGCTAATGTTCAGATAACTTTTAAACAGATTGTGATCCACAAAGCAAAATTTAGTGGATGACCCCCCCCCCCCCCAAAAAAAAAGAGAGAATTGGTGGCTCAGTGTTTAGCACTGTTCACCCTCAGCACCAGGGACCTGAGTTCGATTCCACCCTCAGGTGACTTTGTGAAGTTTTGCACATTCTTCCTGAGCCTGTGTGGGTTTCCTTTGGGTGCTCTGGTTTCCTCCCACAGTCCAAAAATGTGCAAGTTAGGTGGATTGGCCATGCTAAGTTGCCCATTGTCTCCAGGGATGTGCAAGCTGGGTGGTTTAGCCATGGGAAATATAGGGTTACAGGGAAAGGGTAGCCGTGTAGGTCTGGGTGGGATGCACTGGTGTGGACTTAATGGGCCAAATGGCCTGCTTCCACACTGCAGGGATTCTGTGATTCTAAGAGTTCCATTTTTGTAACTTGAAAACAAATTGGCATCACTGCAAAGTAGTTGTGAATTAATAGATATGCTGCATGCAGAATAGCAGAGGTTAAAAAGGCTATTGCCTAGCATCAGTAGTCAATTGACCCACAGATATTGTTTCTAATTTCATCCAGACAGTTGTTCCAAGTAACGTTCCAGTTTCTCCTCTTCAAGGAGTTTGTTGATTCTCTGCAGGTAAAAGGCAGAAATCTGCATTTCTGATCTTTTTGCCTCAATGTTCTGTATGTGCCCCACAGTCTCTGTATTTTAACTTCCATAATGATGGCGCTGCCTCCATGTCAAATGTCCCCAGATCACATGGGTCGCGTTTCTTTTAATCCAAAAGTTGCAATTTGTTCCTTTTTAATGTTGATGCAAACTCTTGGAAAAAGACTTCTAAACATTGCAAAGCAAAACTTCCCACACTTTTTTTAAAGTAACTGTGAATCTCAAGTTGCCTTCTGAATAGTGTTTCTTCAAATCCATGACATTAAGGGTAATCTTTTCACAATAATTTGCAAGGATGAAAGTATTTAAAAGATTCTCTTCCTTTGTGAATGGCTCACTTGATTAACAGTTTGGGTTTATATATTTCATGTGCTACAGAATTATCTGTTGGAGGTAACTTCTAATAATTCCCCTCTGGTAACTCGTTCAGGTGTGAAAAGCACCAGTGAAACTATAATGTGCTTGGTGAACAAAGCACATTTCCAGAAGTTGAATCCTGCTCTCCACATCAATATTCTTTAAGGATATCTGGTGTTAAAAAATGCCATATTTTTATTGGTTACCTTATTGCGCCCTCTAGAAGTTGGTTCCATCCTTCCGGCTTCCATTCCTAATAATCTGAGAGGTCCAGTTAGGACTGTTTAATAGAAAGGCATTGAATCAAATACATGAATTGGGAGTAAGCGTTTAGGAAAGCTGGCTTGTGGTTTAAGAATGATTAAGCCACAAATCTCATTATGGCATTCTTATGTGCACACAGACATGTTTGAAATCTACTAATAGTTCTAAAATATTTTACAAAATTTAATTATCTGTTGCATTTATAGGTTTGGCCAATTGGGAGAGAGGTCAACTGCAAGTGTTTGAAGACACTTGCTGTGTCAAATGATCGAAGCATATGCCTCCAACCAAGACTGCAATTTGATGGCAAGCACATTGTCTGCGCATCGGATCTAGGATTGTACCAGTGGGACTTTGCCAGTTATGATATTATCAGGTATTGTCCAGTTGTTCCATTTGTCAAGATTATCAAGGGCATTTTTAATCAAAACTTGACTATCATGGGCATGTATTGGTTATATTGTTTAATAACTACGATGTACAACTGCAAAACTAAATTCAATAAATCTGCATTGTAACCCAGTGTCGTATAGAGCAGTATCGTTGAAAAAAAAACATATTTTGTTTTGGCTTTTCATCATCATCAGGGAAATAGGCAAGGAATACCACAATAAAAGGAAAAAAGCCTTTTTATTACTGTGTGAGAAGATTGATTGGCAAATATGTTAGATTCTAATTGCTAAAGGCATCACCGTGGGGAATGCACCAAAAGGATGATGATTGAGCTGTCAAGTTTGCGTAAACATAACGAAACAGGTTGACTGTGGTCAAGGCATTGACCTGAAAAATGAACCAGTGAATCGGTGTTAATCTATTTTGTTGAGTTTAAACGGGTCCCGTGTATGTCCCTTCAAAAAAGGACTGTTTGTGTTTAAGTATGTATTTTCCAGTGTGTGCAAATATACCACACTGTGGGCCTGACTAATTCTTGGTACAAAAAACTGGAAGAATCATGGATACTGGAAATTAAGCAAACAGAAATTCCTGGAAAAACTCAGCAGGATTGGGAACGTTTGCGGAGAGAAAGCAGTTTTGTGTCCACTGTCCCTTCAGAATTGATGGTAGCTAGGAAAAGGATGATATTTATGCAGACAGTGGGTGGTGGTGGGTTTGAGGGAGTAACTATGGGAGAAGATAGAGATAAGCAGTTGGGTAGACAAAAGAGTGGGTAAAGATCAGTCTGGGCAAATAAATGGCTGCTCTTCGTAGCTGACAATGGGTTGTGGGTGTAGCAGACCATATGATGACCAGGCCTGGTATGTGGGGGTTGGCTAAGGACAGTGAAGAAGGTGCCTCCAGCCTAGTATTGTTGAACTTTAATATTGAAGTCCATAAGGCTGCTGAGTTCCCTTGGCTACACCATGATGTCCTGTGCATCTGTCAGTCCAGTCTACTGTATTTGCTGCTCACAATGTGGTTCTTTCTACACTGGGAAACCACGCGCAGACTGGGTGATGCTTTACACAACATTTTTTCCTGCCCCCGAGATCTGTGTCTCAGGTTTGCTGCTGGAAAAACAGCAACTCCTTTTCCGCCTGGTAACTCAGCAGCCTTCTGGACTCAATATCAAGTTCAACAATTTAAGGGCTTGAAGCATGTGCCTTAATACCTACTTATGTGGAGAAAGTGAGGATTGCAGATGCTGGAGATCAGAGCTGAAAATGTGTTGCTGGAAAAATGCAGCAGGTCAGGCAGCATCCAAGGAGCAGGAGAATCGACGTTTCGGGCATGAGCCCTTCTGTCAATATTGTTTGAGCCTGCTGCTGGGATGTATCACTACCCAACAGGTAAGTGCATATTAATAATTGCCATTCAACATTAAGAATCTACTGAATTGTCAATTTCTGTTTTCTTTTAGACCTTTTGATTAGACTCGAGTGTTAAATGATTTTTTTTTTTCCCCATTGTATTAACATCAGCTTTTAGAATACAGCTTTACCTATTTGTAATTATTTCTTGACAGAGTTATTAGAACTCCGGATTCCTCGAATCTTTCTTTGCTGAGCCAGGGAGAGGTCTTTGCTCTGCTGTTCGACAGCCATTATCTGTATATAATGGACTTGAGGACAGAGAAACTGGTTGGTCGCTGGCCTCTACCCGCGTACCGGAAATCGAAGAGAGGTTCTAGCTTCCTGGCGGGAGAAACTGCGTGGCTCAACGGACTCAATGGCAAGAATGACACAGGCCTGGTTTTTGCCACCAGCATGCCAGATCATAGTATTCATTTGGTCCTATGGAAGGAGAATGGATGAAGTAAAGGATGAAAACTGTAGGGCAGAGTGCTTCTACTGCAGTTGCAGAGGATATTTCAGAGAATGCAAAACGCTGCATGAACCAAAGTCCTGCGGAAGAGCTGGCATTCTCGTGTGTACAGTACAGTTAATTGCCTTTATTTTTTTGAACATGTCAAATGACACCAGCATGTTGGAAATTATTTTTACAGCTCAAATCCATTTGCTTGCAAATTGATGTAACCAATACAGGAACAGGGAAGAGAGAACACAGTCATATCAGTTTAATTTTGAGGCACTGTTTAGGAATTTATTATAAGCCGATGGTTGAAAATTATGCTTGACAAGCACATTTCAATGTAACAAATTTATTGTTTGCAGTATTCTGAACATTCCCTGAATGTCTTCATTTTTTCTGCACCTGACAATAAGGAACACCTTACTTTTTAGAAATACATACATATTCTATATATATATATAAATATTTCCATTCAGGACTTTGCCTTAATGCTTTTAGTAGTGGTTGCTCTCAAAAGAACATGTTTATAGACCATAGGTACTTCAAATTTGTCCACATTTTATATTTTGGTATAGTCAGTATTTACAATGATCTTTTTATTGAACTTTGCCCATGTTGTCACAGTTGTTAATTATCTTCAATATATTCTTTCTGGAAAAAAAATGTTGGGAATTTACTTGGTTGCTTTGATCATTTTAAGTCTAAACATGGAACTCTTATCACAAAATACTGTAATGAAGAAGATATTCACCTTTGCACTTGAGTTTGCTCGACACTACTTAAGCTGATTCATTCTCTATTAAGACTTGGGGTTGGTAGGTTAAAGTGGGAAAGAGAGTGGGGTGACCACCACCTCACTGCCCTCCCATAAGACATGGTCATCTAAAAAGCTGTTTGTCAATGTTGAGATCAGAAACTGGTTGTACAGCTTTCAGTCAAGGGATTTGCTGTCCGTACTGCTTAAATAGGAGCAGGATTAGGCTGTTCTGCCATTCAGTGAGATTATAGCTTATCTGTATCTATCTGCTTTGGCTTTATCCCTGCTCAGATGGAACTACTGTGCTCCTGCCCAAGAGCAAGTTGTGAGTATGATTTTTAAATGCTACGGACTGTGGGCAGAGCAATCACTGATGTATGTATTATACAGTTTTTAAATGCAGGAACAAGCACTTTTAAAGTCTTTTACTGTGCTTTATCTCTGGTGTCAAGTCTGTAATTACAGCTGTTCCACGGTGATGCTTAAATGATACCCCTGTGGTAATATTTGTTGGAGGATTGCACCGGTCTATGTAACTTATTTCGAATCTGTGGATTTCTTCTTGAGGAATACACATAGCTTTGGCTGAGAATTGGAAGAAAGGAATAAGACTTCGTCTGTTGCATTCATTATATGTAAAATAGTGAAGATTTTTATTTAAAAAGTCAGCAATATGAAAAATATGACTGAAATGTAGAATATAAAATTGCTTTGTTCCACCTTTTTCTGAATGATGGATATTTTCCCCTCCTTGTGCATGTAAAACCAAAATAACAGAGCAGGTCCAATGACCAGCTCCCCTTTGGTTATGCTGTGTACCACAACTCCTTGTATCTTAAAAGCATCTGCTGCCAAAGCATTACAAATTTTATTTCCTGTGTTGTCGTCTCTGTTTGGAATGTCACATGTTATGGATTCTGATCCACTTTTGAATGCAAATTCTGGAATATATTTGATATCCACGATTTTAAAAGTATGACAACTGTATAAAGTTCCTGGTTTCATGTGGCAACTACAATATTCACTTTCCTTTCATCTTCGGTTTGAATATATTGAGTATTAGTTGCTTGTAGATTGTTTCAGAAAGAAACTTTTAACCTCATTTCAACAGATTAACCTCTTGCTGCCTGTCATAACCTCAGACTATCTGACACATATGCAATAATACATTTGTCTAAGGAAGTGAAGCATTTTGGTTTTTCTATGCAGCCTCTGTTTGTTTAATCTTGCATTTCCTCATGTATATGCTATCTGTCTGTTTTAATAATATGGAAGTGTTTAGGCAGCTTTTACAAAATGCAGCTGACTGTCAAACGTGCAATTATCTGAAAGGTTTTGCTGGCATTTTTGTTTGGAGTAATATGTCAAGACGTCATCATGGTAATGTCAAATGTTCACTGGAGTTGCCAAAGAATTTACACCAAGGTTGAGTTTTATCTTTGCATATACATATACAATAGCTACATGGCTTGATTCCCAGAATGACAATGAGATAAATTCTTCTGAAGTATTATCTGTTTTTAAATCTGTGGGTTTGGCTGTAGCAATGACATCCATTGAAGTAAAATCATCCTATTTATCCATATGATGACTGGCAGTGACATGTAAACCACAAGGTGCACATTTCTCCCTTTCTTCCTCCTTTCCTTCTTTTTCCTCCCTCTCTTCTCTTTTTTTTTTCTCTTTTCTCTTCTCCTCTTCTCTCTCTCTCTCTCTCTCACCCACCTCTCTCCCCTTTCCTGCTTTCCAGTGTACCCCACCTTTGATCTCCAGTACCTACAAGAATTCTCTACAAAGTGTTTTTGAAATCCTGAAAGACCTTCAAGGTAAGTAACTGTATTTAAACATTATTCTTATTTGAACGGAATCTATTAAGCCTGTGATATTGACAGTGCACTGATGTGAATGACTCTTAGGAGACTCTTGCTCTCATTTCCTGGAGATTGGTCAGGAGTTGCTTATAAACATTCACGAGGCAGCAATTGCAGCAGAAATATATGGAAGACTAGAAACTACCTTTTAGTGTGAAATGTAGAGACAGAAATAGGTCATTCAACCCATTATGTCTGTTCTATTCAATGAGATCATGGCTGATCTGGTAATCCTGAACTCCACTTTCTGGCCTTTTACTTGTAGCTTTTGATTCCTTTAGTGATTAAACTCTGTCCCCCTCAGCCTTGAATGTACTTAATGACCCGGCCACAACTGCCCTTTGCAGTAAAGAATTTGACTATCCTCAAAGAAGAAATTCTTCCTAATATCTGTTTCAAATGCACTATCCTTTATTCTGAGATGATGCCCTCTGGTCCTAGATGCTCTCACAAGAGAAGGCACCCTTTCTGCATCTACTTTTTAAATCCCCTAAGAATCTGGATGTTTCAATATGGTCACCTCTCATTCTACTACATTCCAGCGAATGCAGGTCCAACCTACTCTACTTCTCCTAATGAGCCAATCCCTCCAGACCTGGTTCAGTTTAGTCCATTTGCTTAATTTGACTATGTCCCATTGCCTTGCCTTCCCACTACTTTGGCCATCTGAAAATTTGGCTGCAGTATATTTCACTTTACTCATCCAAGTCATTAACACACATTATTCATAACTGTGGCCCCAGCACTGATCCTTGTGGCACTCCACTTATTACAGGTTGCCATCCTAAAAATGATCCCAACCTACCTCTTTCTCTCCCCCACCCCCACCCCAATGACAACTCTTAGTCTTCTGTTAGTTCGTGACTCCTCTGTCGATGGTATGTGCTACCCATAGCATCATGGGCTCTTATTAAGCCTATTGTTTGGTATCTTTTCAATCACCATTATATCTACTGCATTGCTTTTGTTCTCCTTGTTACATCCTCAAAATTCTAGAAAATTTGTCAGGTACAATTTCCCTTCGTGAACTCAAGCTGACTCTGCTTGATTGATTTATTTCGAAATGCTCAATTATATCCTTTACCATTAACTCTAACATGTTTCCCAATAACAAATGCTGTTAACTGGCCTATAGTCATCTGTTTTTTTTTGTCTTCCCTTTTTAATCCAATGGCAATTTCCCAATCATTTGGAACTTTGTCAGAATCTAATGTTTCTTGGAAGACTATTACTGGTGTGTCCACTGTCCCTGTAGCTAGTTTTTAATAAATTCGTTGCTGGGACATGGGCATCACTGGTTGGCCAGCAAATTATTGCTCATTTCTTGTTACCCCCAAGAAGATGGTGGTGAGCTGCTTTTCTTGAACTGCTGCAATCCACATGCTGTAAGATCACCTACAATGCCATTAGGGAGACACCTCTACGATTTTGAAGCAGCGTCAGTGAAGGAACAGTGATATCAGGATGGTGAGTGATTTGGAGGGAACTTACAGGTAGTGGCATTCCTTTTTTGTTCCCTGTGGCCCTTCTCCTTGATGAGTTTGGGAGGTGCTGTTTGGCGATCTTTGACTCTGGATGTAGGTTTGCTCGCTGAGCTGGAAGGTTCGTTTTCAGATGTTTTGTCACCATACTAGGTAACATCTTCAGTGAGCCTCCGGACAAAGCACTGCTGATGATTCCTGCTTTCTATTTGTGTTTTGGGGTTCTTTGGGTTGGTGATGTCACTTCCTGTTCTTTTTCTCAGGGGGTGGTAGATGGGATCCAGGTCAATGTGTTTATTGATTGATAGAATTCCAGTTGAAATACCTTGCTTCTAGAAATTCTCGTGCGTGTCTCCTGGCTTGTCCTAGGATGGATGTTTTGTCCCAGTTGAAGTGGTGTCCTTCCTGATCTGTATGTAAGGATACTAGTGAGAACGGGTCATGTCATTTTGTCGCTTGTTGATGTTCATGTATCCTGGTGGTTAGTTTTCTGCCTGTTTGTCCAATGTAGTGCTTGTTACAGTTCTTGCATGGTTTTTTGTAAGTGGAGCAAGCCTACATCCAGAACCTCAACCTGAGCTACAAATCTTCTCAAAACTCGATCTTTGACTTTAATATCTTCGGAGGCATTTTATTAGGTCAAGGAGATTTATTGGTCTTTAGCCCCATTAGTTTTTTTGAGCACTTTTTCTCTAGTAATAGATATCGATTAGTTCCCTCTCCTCCTTGTGCCCTTGGTTACACCGGTATTCCATAATTACTAAATATTCTATTGTGAAGACTGATTCAAAGTATTTATTCAACTCCTCTGCCATTTTCTGCTTCCCCATTATTATTTCCCCAGCCTCATTCTGTAAAGGGCCCATCTTCACTTTGACTTCTTTATTCCTTTTTATAGATTTAAAGGAGCTCTTCCTGTCTGTCCTGATATTACTTGCAAGTTTGCCATCAAAATTCATATCGCCCTCTTTCTTTTTTCCTTTGTTTTTGTCATCTTTTGTTTAATTTTTAGACCTTCCCAATCTGTGCCACATTGTTTTTTTTATTTTCCAATTTGATGTTATCTTGGTTAACCACGGTTGGCTTATTTTCTTAAACATCTTTCCCTTGTTTCTTAAGCATTTTTTGCAGCTAACCTCCATTCCCAGTCTACACTCTAGCCAGCTCTGCCCTCATTCCTTTATAATCACCCTCATTTAAAACTTAGCACAATTGTTTCTGATTCAAGTTCCTCCCACTCAAATTGAATGATAAATTTTGCCATGTTATGGTCTGTGTTTCCTAAGGAGTCTTTTACTCTGGAATCGTATTAAACATTGCACATCACCAGATCCAAAATAGCCTGATTCCTGATTGATTGATTGACAATGTATTGTCCTATGAAACAGTCTTGGGTGCAGTCTGCTGTCCTACAGTATTGCCTTTTCCTTTTTAATTCTAACCTCTATCCCATATGGATTCTACAAATTCTTGCTATCATGCAACTCTCATGTCACACCAACAATGCCACTCCACCACTTTGCTTTCTGCCTGTCCTTTCAAATGGTATTTATACCTTTTTTGTATTTAGTTACAGCTTTGATCTCATTGTAACCATGTCTCTGTAATGGCTATACCTGTTTACCTGTGTTTGTGCTGTTCATCCATTTATTTTGTTCTCAATACAATGCATGTTTAAGTAAAGAGCCATTAATTTTGCCTTTTGACTGCTCTTTTTCTCTCTTCCTTCTCTTTCTCCCCCCCCCCCCCCCAAACTCTTACAGCTGTTAGTCATGTAGATTTTAAAAATGTAACTATACTGAAATATACCTCAGTCATTTATTATGGGAAAGCTAATTTAGATTTTCATAAACCATGAATAGGCAAAATTGATAGCATGCTGAACAGTTAAAACTCCACCCCACTGTTTTCAGTTGTCATAGAGTTTAACAGCATGTGAAGGAGCCCTTCAGCTTATCATATCTGTGCCAGTCATCAAATACCTATCAACTCTCAATCTAGGTCACAGCCTTGCAGTTGAAGTGTTCATCTCAATACTTAAATGTTGTGAGTATCTCTATTTCTATCAGCCTTTCAGGCAATGATTTTCAGATATCCTGCCCCTTCTGGCCTTTTCTTAAAAAAAAAAGTTTATTTAAATCCCTCTACTGCTCCTGCCCCTTCCTTCAAATGTATGACCCCTTATAATTGACCCTTCTGCTGTGTATGTCTCAATTGGGCCCATCATCTACTTCCTTACTCTAAGGAAATTCACAGATCTTCATTAAGCCTTCTGACACTAAAACTGTCCTTCTGATAACTTGTTGCAGGTCAAATATTCAGATTTGGCCACATGGAGGGGTGAAAGGCAGCAAATTCAGACACCACGCAAAAATAAATGCCCATTTTTGAAGCATTTGTTCATGTATTGGTTGTTTTATTTCTGTCCACATTCTTTCTTGCCGTATTCTTTACTGACAGCATTATTAGCAAGATTTTGACCAAGTGACTGTGAAGGGGCTGAAATGTAGTTGTGTGTGTGTCTGTTGAACCTGAAGCTGGTGGTATGCCAATGCATCTACCACCAAGAAAAACCAAGGGAGAAAAGGTCATGTTTTTGGAAATTGCTGTCAGAGAGAGGGTTGCTGCAGTGCTGTTTCTAGATGTATGCACTGATGGATGGTGGTGCGAATGAATATTTTCAAGGTGGTCAATAGCTTGTATTTTTTTTTTCTCTCAAGCTTTTTGAGTGTTGAAGGTCTTCTCATTGATGTGATAATATTGCATCATACTCCGGATTTATCTTGTAAATTCTGGGCAGGCTTTGAGTCCGGAGGTGCCACAGAATTCTCAGCCTCTGGCCTGCTTTTGTAGCTGCAGTGTTTTATGACTGTTCCAGTCTAGGTTCTGGTAACCCTCTTAGGAACCCTAACTTTTTTTCATTGGAGACTTGAGCATTCTGTTCTCTTCAAAATACAAAGCTAGATAGGATTTAACTACTTTGTTATTAAAACTTTTACTTTGACAAAGATTAAACTCAACACATGAATTAACAGGTGCTGATGTTATTGAACATCAAGGGAAGGATGGGTAGATATTGTTATCTTCTCATAGTATATATGTTACTTATCAGTGTAGAACTATCCCGGTCTTGCTGTATATGGTTATTAGACTGCTCAGTATGAGGAATTGTATTGAGCACCATTGAATATCCCAACTCTGACCATATGATGGAGGGCAGGTCATTGAAGCAGCTGAAGACAATTAGGCCTATGACACCATGACTCAGAAGGATCCTTCACTGCAGGGTAGTGTCTCTACCTCTGAACCAGGATGCCTGGGTTCAAGTTCTACCTGCTGCAAAGATGAGCCTCTGAACAGGTAAGATCTATCCTACACTGACACCCTGAGACTGAAATGATTGATCTGCAATAACTGCAGCAATTAACTTGCTTTATGTTATGTTTGACTCCTGCTACTGGAGAGTTTTTTTTCTCCTGCTGTCCATTGTCTTTTAATTTTATTAGTGCTTTTTGATGCCATGCTTGGACAAATGCTGCCTTGATGTTCAGGGAAACAATTCTCCCCACACCTCTAGAATATGGATCTTCTGGCCATTTTTGAATCAAAACTGTACTGAAGTTTTGGGCTGAAGGGTACCCAAGAAGGTTAAGTGAGGCTTCAAAGTCTGCTATACACAACAACCATTAATATTCACTCCTTCAGAATGGCTGTCGGAAGCCTTCAGGTATTTCATGTAATTTTGCTGTTGTATATGTGTTATACACTCTCTCTGAAGTTCATTAAAAAGATAAATATAAATAAAAACCAGTGAAAACAAATGTTAGCAGGTGCAGATTATCTTGCAGATAAAACCATGCCGCACCATTTTCCGAAACGAATGCTGGTTAGCAAACATTGATGTGCAACATGAATCTGAGACAGAACATGAAACTTTTAACCATTTACTGTTTACCTTTTAAGTCAGACAAAGAAGTGTGGTTTTGTAGATATTGATTGTTATTCTTCTTTGGACAAATGATTCCAGCTTGTGTTTGAAATTTTTCAAGGGAAGATGAGTTTAAATGCAACCACTGAAAGAAGAATTAACGGTTTATCTAACAAGCAATAGAGTGGCATTCCCTCAGTATAGTATTGGGCTAGATTGTATGTACATATAGTCATCTTCAGATGTCATAAGCCATTAATGAAGCTATCCTTTTCCTTTATCTTCTCATCCATTCTTTTGCATGAAGTCCAGTTTGCTACCTGAAGCAAAATTACTCACATTTCACTGATGTTGTGTTATGAAAGAGACTCACTTGCTGCAGACTATCCAGAGTACTGCAGTGACAACTGTATTTTTTTTAAATAGCAATTTGTTTATTGAGTAGGTGAAACTGCGTCATCAATGTAACAAGCTGACAAAACAGCAACTTGATACAAGCCTGAGGTAACAAATAATTTAGCTAAGAACATCCATTTGGGGTAGTCTGAGTTCAGTGGTTAAAACAGATTAGCTCAGCAGTTGTAGAAGGAAACACCGATACACACAGCATGCGAATAACCTTCCTCTGTTACCATATTTTCTTTTGGAGCTGTATGAAAATCTACAATTTACTACCCTCTACGTGTAAAAACTCACAGTAGCAACACCTGCTGAACCAGCACTTGCCTCAACTAAATAAATGTGCTTTGTTTAGCACTTTATACAGGTTGAGCCCATTGCATTTCAAGCAATCTGACAGTCATCACAATTCTAATCATCAAATATCAATTTACATTTGTACAGTTTTATAGTGCAGTTTGTGAACTCCAAGTACAAGTTTTTCTGGCTGCTTGCTGCAATGAGTCATGGAATCTACAAATTAAGGCAAGCAATAGTAAATCTACAGCACACATATTCACTAAATTTGAGACAAATAAACATCTGACACAAGTAGCAACAGAGCTTGGACAAATGAGAAAATAAATTTGAATGATAATTAAATTGTGCAATGCCAATTGTAATAAAAGATGATGAGGTTCTCATGGTAAAATAGCTATCAACCTGCAGTTCCCTCAAGCTGCTAGCTATAGCTTTTAATATTGGAAATGAACAAGTTGCTTGCTGTCCTGCACATGTTAGGCTTTAGTTTGTGTGCTGAAGGGTCATTCTACAGATTACTTCAGTTGTTCTGTGGCAGAGAACCAAGGACTTCAGGTCTTGTACCAATGCATGGATAAATTGCAACACTACCTGCAGTAAAACGGGTGTGGGGTTAAAGATGGGAAAATCAAGTGACAGTGCATCTTGGCTTTAAGCATGGTTTGTGTTTTATTTCTCTAGACATGATTTTCCCAATCAGCGATATCTTGTGTACTACTTAATATGGAAATGTAAAGTAATGAGTGCCAGGCAATTCCAACCTTTGAATTAGGCTTAGGCATCATCCCTATAAATAAGTTGCAATAGGTAATTCTCGTGTGATGGTGGCCTCAGTTGTTTGGGTACCAATTTAATGCTGTGCTGATTTTTAACAGTATTGTTAGGTGTATTACTAGTGTACATTGCAATAGCATGCCTCCAATGAAGAAATGAAAATTGTCCATCTCAAACTCATGCCACACAATAATACTGACTACAGATTTAATCAAACTGCGAATGAGATGCATTTGTGATAGCAACAGAACAAACTGGGTGTTCTCTCTTCGACATCTTCCCAACATTCACAAACGTTATTACTGTGAACTTGTGCCTTCTTTTTGAGCTTTTCCACAGAGAGTGGAAATTAAAATATCAAGCGATGGTAGGGTGAAGATGATATAAAGCAAAAGGTGGCCATGACAGCTATCACTTGGATACATTTAGAGCTGAGCAGTAGATTAAATGGTAAATCATTTCTAAAGTAAAGATATTGTCTTGTACTTTTGGAAGTTGCTGATCCATAGAAATTCAGGCAATACATTTACTACAGTATCTGTGCACCAGTTTTCACTGAGGCAAAATACAGTGCCAGTACAAGGAAGATGAACAGAACCTGTGTTGCACAGGCCACACATATTGGATGTAACTTGGATTTAGTTTGAAATAACCTTGACATTCCAGCTATAAATAGAGGACTACACTATTCCTGTGATATTTCCTGCTCTGAATTCAGAAGCCCTAACAGTAATTCAACTTGCACTCCAGCATTCTAACCTGTAAGAAAACATCTAGTCCCAGTTCAGTTTCTTCAAAATACAATTCTGATTGGGCCACAGTTAAAGGGACTTCTTCTCCCATTGCAGAACAGTAAAATGGCTGCATATTTTAATACCATACACTGCTAAAGTATGAATTTTAATTATTTTTGTTTCTTTCTATCAAAAATCATGCTGACTTTGGCACAGAAAATCTGAACAATTCATTTTTTAAAAAAATTCTCACCAGAGAGAGATGCTGAAAATTAGCCTGCATTACCATTAACAAAAGTTCTGTTGCCTGCCTGTGAGGATAAAAGGGTTAAGTTTGAACCAACCTAACTAAGTAGCTGCTAGACAAATTAAAAAAAAATTAACCCAACATTGTCAAAACACAGTATGTTTTATGTGGAAGCAATAAGACACCGTGACAGCACGTATTTTAAAAGTTATAGCACATCTTGAAGGTTGAGATAATGTAGGGGAAAATAATCTCTAGTTCCATTTTTGATTATGAATTTAAGTGAACCTTGCTTTTGCTGTACATTAACCACTATATTCAACCCTTTAAATAATCCACAACAAAGAGGGTTGTCATACATTACATACTTATTGCAACAGTTATGCAAAAGTCATTAAATACTTTAGAAAACTGAAGACTTTCACAAAGATTTGCTAGAATCAAATAGCATAGCAAAGTACACAAACATTTTCCAAACATGTTTCATTTGATTTGTAAACCATATTATAAACTGGCAATAATGTGATGGTGTCAAGGACACATCTGGCACAATAAAGCAATCATTACTGATTGGTGCGTGATGGTTTCTTAACCTGGCTGTGCTGTATGTACAGAATCCACCTCTGCACACTGCACTGCTCAGAGTTCCTCTGTTAAAGACCTCGGAGCAGAATAAACATCCCACATTCTCAAAGTGAAAATACTGCCTGTCATGGGTCAAAGTGGGTGGCAGTGTTGATGAGAACATTTAGCTGGGACAGTTTTTTTGTTGGTGGGGGGGTGGGGGAGCAAAGGAAAGAGATAAAAATAAATTGGTTTGGGATGGGCACAAACTGTTAGGTTTGCTCAAATGTCGCAATAGATTCAAACTCCACCAGCTGAAGGTCGCTGGAACAATGGGATTACTGTCACCGCCACGGACAACTTTGAGGCAACCACTGTGCCAAACAATTCAGTGCACTTCATTTAAAAAAAACTCTGTTCACTGATTTGCTATTCTAAATGCCACTCAATGCAGCCTGTTAACACTGTCAGTAGTACATTTTGTGCATAAGAAAGATAATACCCAACATGGGCTAAAATTTGTTCCATTACAATAAAGCAGCTTAAGAATAAAAACAAACATTTAAAAAAGAAATAGGCAGCAGTTATTATGCACAGTTCCATGGTCGACAACTATGCTTGTTGTGGTATTGTCAGTTTGTAGTTTCGCCAATGCTAAAACTGTGTCTAATGTCTGCGGCTGATACCATAAATTAGGAGCAGTCATTCACTTCCTCTTTCAAGACATACTAAAATCGTTTTAGGGTCACATCGTAAGCTTAAAAAAAAAGTGCTTCAGTATTCAACGCTGGCAGTTGATGCACAAATTTCTCCTCATAAGAGTTGTTTTTCCTTCACTTTTTTAAAAAAAATTCCATTCAATAGTTTTATTTCCCATTGCTTGGGTTGGCACTTTGATCACATCACATGTACTGGATTCAAATGTTCACTCAAATGACATAAGGTTGGTAGGTATCTGCAAGTAGGCGAGAAGGAAACACAAAAGTCAAAAGCCATTTATGGTTATAAGAACATGAGAATTAAAAACGGGAGTAAGCCATTTCATCCCTCGAGCTAGCTCTGCCATTCAATGTTGTGATCTACCCTTAACTCCACTTTGTTGCCTGTTCCCCCATAACCCTCACTTCCCTTGTCCATCAAAATCTCTCCATCTCAGCCTTGAAAAAAATTAAATGACAAACTCTATTACTTGCTGGGGGTTCAGAATTCCAAAAATAACCTGACAGAAGAAATTCCTCTTCATAAATACAGAGACTTCCTTTTCTTAAAGAGAAACTGCACTCCTTAGTTGTAGATATCCCCACAAGGAGGAACACCCTCTCAGCATCACAGTCTGTTTTCTATTTCAATGAGATCAGCTCATTCCTATAAAGGTTGTCTATGAGTCTGCAAAGATTTGAACAGGTTAATACCTGATTGCCCACTGTGATGATGTCATGAGTATTTGAAGTCGGATTTCATAGGAGACAGGCAGAGATACAAGAAACTACATCTTGTTTATTCTAGAAGACTCTACATGTTAGACCAGAAGGTGGCTACCTTCACACACACACTGACATTTGTCATTTGACAAGGTTTTAATCCAAAGGATCAGCTGCATGAACATTTGCTGAAGTGGCTCCAATGCAAGGATGCACTTCCTTAAAGAAGATCATGCAGTTGATCCTTTGGACAAAAACTTGTCAAATGGCATTGGTTTTACCAATGCCCTGTACAGCTGGAGCAAGACATCCCTACTTTTGTATTCCATCCCTTTCACAATCAAGGCTAACATTCCATTTCCCTTCTTAATTGCTTATTGTCCTTGCATGCTGACATTTTTGTGTACAAGGACACTCATAGCCCTCTTGTTCTAGAGTATTCTGTATTCTCTCCCCACTGTCTCCTGACAACATGCAGTTATGTGACTGCACCACCTCCTGGAGGAACCTGGATCCACGGAAGATTGCAGTGATATAAATGAGTCACCATGCATCTGCTGCCTGAGGAAAAACAATTGCAACCTCAAAATGGGTGCAGTTGATCATCTCTGTCACTGGGGCTGCCATTTCATCCAGAGCTAGCAATGCAACTTTAATACAACTGGTTTTCCTCACCTCGTCAATAGTTTCTGAATCCACACCCTGGTTTAAATGTTGTGAATTCGTCCCTATCTAAATTAGGTGGAAACCAATCTTGCTTTCCTCAAATCAAAGGAAATGATTTAATTTGTCATTTCTGGCAAGTGAAGTAACAACATTTACGTGTACAATGGTAACCTGTTCTCCAACTTAATTGGAGACATAATTTTAGACTAAAAACCAGGCCATTACTGTATTGAGATCTTTAAACAGGCACATTATTTCTCTGATGTGTCAATCTATCTTCACATTAGAGGCTTTTAACATGGATAGGATGATTAATAATTGATGGATGGAATGGACATATTCCAAAACATGTCTTTGTCGAGTTGATTTATTTTAAAAAATCAACTGAGTAAATTCTCAAAATCCAAACTTGAAGCCAGAACCAGGACAAAATTGTGCAGTCTCAAAACCATGGAACCTCTGTGCACTCCCTCCCACACCCCACCCCCACAACCCCTAAATCATCTCGATCCATATTACTCAGTCTCTATGCAGGAAAGGAAAATTACAAACTAACAAAATCGATCTTCCATCTACTTTTACATGTTTTTATCCATTATTTCCATGAATGGGATACCAACTGCAGTCAATGAGCAAAATGGGGAAAGCAAAAAGGAAACAAATGCCTTGGTTTTAACTCCAACTGCTTTGTAGAAATGTGAGGAATTCGCTTCAATCGTTTTCCGCCCCCTATCTCCACCACTACTTTTGCATGTACAGACACCAAGCCCACGCCAGTGAAACCGCTTTGTAAAGGCAGGTCAAGCTCTGATGAAACCAGAGGGGACTGACCTACCATTTTAACCCGAACCCTGAGCAGGGGAATAGTGTTGCCTCCTCTCTCAGGCTGAAAGTGCTGGACATAGCAGCTAGGGATAAGACGCTGTGTTTAATAATACACATTTAAACTTGTATGCCTTGTATATGTGTTTTTCTTTATTTCTACAATTTAATATGGCGATTTCATTTTTTTGGCCATTGCCAAAAGTACGATACTTGCTTTGGATTGTCCTACATCTTACCTGAGGCCTATTGCTTTTGCATGCATCATCCAAGTGCTTGTGCCACAATATTGCATGAAACCTGGAGCTGGTCTGGAACTTGTAAACATTACCTGTAAAGGAAAGACAGATGTGTATTCACATTGACAACAACTTGCAAATATATTGAGAGATTTCAAGATGATAAAATAACTTAAACATGCAGTCAACAAATTCCATTCTTCAAAAGTGAAGACCATTTGAGTATTTATGATCTAATTTCCTGTGACTCAATAAGTGAAGTCAGTCACTCATTCTTTATAAATGCTATTGAACTGATTGAACGAATGTCCTTTTGCTATGCAATATTGGTAATAGCGGTGTATTGATCTAAACTGAATTATTTCATTACCTATTGCGAAAACACCTCCATTTCAATATTCATTAAATCCAGTGAATCCACAGTTTAGAACCTTATTTTTCTTTTCATTGCTGATTTTTTTTACTTCCATAACTTGATAATCAAGACTCACACAGTAGTCAATCCAACTGCCATTTCTTCCCCATACAATTTTGAACAGTCAGTTTAGGGGTTGGTGCTGTTCCATACAACAGCTACTGACAGTATTGATTCCTCTGAGTCCAGTATACAAATAGAAGTCAACTACCTGTATTTGTGCTTTCAGTAAGTGAAGCTTCATTTCATCAAAACAGTGAAGCAGAAGTTATATTTCAATTAAACATCATCTTCAGAAGACTTTGAAGGGGACTTTAAATAGAAGCTATCTACAAGTCCTCAGCTTCTGGCTGGCCAATCAACTATCTCAACTGAGCAACTTCAGATTGCTGACTCCAGCTTGAGACTTTTGGATTCCATCTTTAAAGGAAGGATATTGTTAAACTGATATCCCTCAGTTATTTTGCATTAGGCTGTTGCTAATTGAATAATCGCTTTCTTCTTTTTGATTTGATCTCTACGTAAATGTAAACATGTCAGTGTTGCAAAACTCTCTCTCGTGTCCACAGGTATGTGAAATAAATCCTAACCCAATGTTACAATAGTGTCACTGCAGTCCTAACACAGTCCTGTGTTCTGGAAGAGTGGGGGAAAATGCCCCACTTTTGTTTCTTAACAAAAAGGAGGAAAAATTAAATCACTATCTGCTCATGGACTGGTCGGGAGTATAGGGAAACAGATTTGTCTTAAAGCTCACAACCTCTCTGTAAACTGAACCTAGCCAAAATGTCACAGAAAAATACATTGTAATATCTGATTATATGAACAGTTTGGAGACCACGTCTGCTACGTGACTCAGGCCACCAAGGACAGCCAAATAAATAGGAAGTTTGAGAGAATAGGCCCTCTTTCTCACTTTGTGGCTCACCTTTATCAGGATCGCTTAACTGAAATATGTCTGGGTGCTCTGGGTCATCAGGTAGAACGACCATCCAACCTGCTATAGACACCTTCTTACTTGGGGATGATTTGAACTATCAAAAGATAAAATACAGGTTATGAACAAATCAGAAATGTTAAGAAAATGACTCGTTAATGGAATAAAAGTGTCACAAAAATGAGCAACTGGAAATGAAAGACACGCCAACTGATTAGTTGAGTCTAGTGGTCACAATGAGGCAGATATTCTGCTGACCAATGTCTTGCTGATTAAAGATACAATTGATTTCTCCAATTTGCTCACTCATTATTCATTTGCTTATAGTTTGTGCAGCTTCAAAAAAAGATTTGATTTAAATAAATGAAAATTACAGGTGAACGATTTCCAGATTTATGAAATTCTGCCAGTTACGGGTTCTGTAAATAGTCATTGAGTCATAGAGATGTACAACACGGAAACAGACCCCTCGGTCCAACTTGTCCATGCCGACCACCTGCACACACTCAGCTGAAAAGTTACTTAAAATAAAGCAACTTGCAAACAGTCAAAAGCTGCTACCAGTCTGTCATTAGCCAAACAAAACCAGCAGAAGTATTTATCTCCTAATTTCCCCTCTGCTGATGCCTGCTCTGATTGCTGACTTGTTCACCCAGCATTGTTTACAGATGTCTACAAGTTGAGTCTTTTGAGTTAACTATGCGTCCTACAGACATGTATAATCCCAGGAAATCATCAAATTGGTGCACAGAATGATCCCAATTTAATAGCATAAGCTGTTTTGTTGCTATCCCGAGTCACATACTACAATGGTTTGGCCTACCAACTATTGATATTTCCATTTGTTCTTTTTGACTTCTGAGGGCGTTTTGGACAAATACTGAACATTGGAAAACACTCTTATTAACCTACTCAGGTGTCCATTCAAGTGTTCAGCACAGACCGCCTTTTACTTGCTACGACCTCAGCCCAGACTGCAAAGTCGTGCTGTAAACTGCTTAGGGACCAAGAACCTGTTCTTCCCAGTGGACAATGTGAGAGATTTGGGGGAGCTCACTAAATGAATAAAATATTCCATTGTTTTAAAGAAATAGCAATAAACTTTACAGACTAACGTTAGAATAGTTATATGATCCACAATACATGCACAACTTATTTTTAATACCTAGAATTAACACATAATAAATTTGTGTAATACGCCATTATTGAACGCTGCACATCAAATAGCAAATGTCATCAAGTCAGATCCTGCAGATTTCTCAGCAATTCCTGCAGACATTAATGACACAGTAGGTCATCAAATCTCACTAAACTTCACAAGGAATAATATTTCTTGCCTCTTGCTGATTTGGCCTTGAAACTTTGTCAAGAAGCGCTCTGTCATGGATTGCCATGACAACAGCACCCTGACTGGTTGATCAGCCTCTTTCCCTGAGTCTATGCTCCTCTGGACTAGCATAACTACAGCTCTTCACTGTCAGCTAGCTTCACCAAGCTATAACTGACCCAAGGTTTTTAGCTCAGTCATATCCAGCAAATGCCGACTTTTCAACTCCCACATTCAGTTAGACTGAGTGGTTAGTGGCACACAACTTTCTCTGTGCTGCATATGGTTTCCAGGACTATCACTACACAGAGCATTTCATCTACTCCAGGACGTCCCCCACATCATCATGACACAAAGTTTGTGCAGTTCAGCTGCCTTTCACAACACAGTTAACAGTAGCACTGCTTAACATCGGGATTTGTTGCTCTGTCAGTCAGTCCATCTCCTTTGGAAACTATCTGGAACCCCACAGCTGCTATTCCCTAACCCTAAATAATTTTGAATGCTGTATTACAAAAAACCTCTCCCCCATATTTAAGCTGATCAGAATGTTGTCCCCAAGAAATTCTTAGAACTTTCTGTTCTCTGAGTGTTACATTCTTAAAGAATATTGTAAATGGACTAAATGACACACCCAATAAGGAACATGCACTTTGTTCACATCAACCCAGGTGTGTGATTGATTTGACAGTGAAACTATTCAAATTCAGTGTCATTACCCGACTTCACAAAACTGCATGTACACATAATAATACACATTCCAGAAATTGGCTCCCCCCTCCCATACACAGCCATTGCCAAATAAAAGTAACTTCTAATTTCTTGCTGTTAAACCCACTACAATCACTTCATGAACATTTCAACTTCAAGAATGAAGTGCAACTAATATATTGACTGCATAATTAATACCAAACCTTCACTGACCCTGGATGAAAGAGGTAATCTTTTGTGACATGTCCAATCTCACCAGTATGATAAAATAGTCCACATTTCACAAAGGCTCATTCACCTGTTACATCCCCTAATGAATTAATCATAATCATTTTGGTCACAATCCATTTTTAAAAAAAATCAAGGTAAAGAGCATCAGTGCTTTTAAACTTTCTGATTTGCTGTCTGTGAGAATGCTTCAACATGGTTGGTTGCTTGTACTGCTTGACAAGATGACCGTTTCTGACAGTCTGGTGATCTTGCACCAATTTAAACTGCTAAGAGCAAAGGGGAAATCCAACCACAGAGATTGCTAGCTCAGTAACCTTACCTCTGCTGCTGACTGCAAAACCCAGACAATTAGGCTACATTTTACCTGTCTGCCTGATACAAAGGAAAGTTGAGAAAAGACCAGTATCAGTTCCCTTTCAAGTAAATGGTACCTCTTTCCAAACTGACCTCCGCCCCAGCCTCTGACTGTCAGAGAATGCAAATTTTTTCTTTGGGCAATCAACTAATTCAAGAGACCATAATTATATGTCACTCTCCATTTAAACTATCATCTAATTTGTCCAAATCACTTTCAGTTGTTAGTAAGTCCTTGGAAGCTACTTAGTTGTCGGTGATTGGCCATCTACTCCACGGCATTTTGAACTGAGCATTATTCTTCTGTGCCAAGAACAACAAAGGACTGGAGAAATACTCAATTTTTAAAGATTTTCTTTTTATCTTAATGCATTTTCCAAGGAATCCTAATGATTTTTTTTTTCTGTGCCACTATCAAAGTCTAATTTTTAAAAGTTCATTCATGGGACATGGGCAGATTAGAATGGGCAAACATTTATTGCTCTTCCCTAGTTGTCCACGAGGAGGTGGTGGTGAGCTGCCTTCTTGAACCACTGCCATCCATGTGCTGCAGGTAGACCCACTATGCCATAAGGGAGGGAATTCCAGGATTTTGACCCAGTGACAGGAAAGGAATGCAGATGGATTTTGAAGTCAGGAGGGTGAGTGATTTGGACAAGAACATGCAGGTGATGTTGTTCCCACACGTCTGCTAATCCTTGTCCTTCTAGATGGAAGTGGTCATGGGTTTGGAAGGTGCTGTCAAAGGATCTTTGGTGAATTTCTGCAGTGCATCTTGTAGATGTGTCAATTTTGTTGGAGCAACACCCATTCAGGCAAGTAGGGAATATTCCATCACACTCTTGACTTGCATCTTGGACAGGCTTTGGGTAGTTAGGTGATGAGTTACAGGCTGCAGGATTCCTTGCCTTGAACCTGCTCTTGTACCAGCCACGGTATTTGTATAACTACTCCAATTCATTTTTTGGTCAAAGGTAAAACCCAGAATACTGTTAGTGGGGGATGATACCATTGAATATTGAGGAGTGATGATTCGATTCTGTCTTGGTTTCTCTCCATTTCCACTAAGTTCAGAGGGATTTAGCACATCGCCTTTTACCCTTTAGATCATCCTCCAATGTCTTCCTTCATTTTCATCTCAGGGATATTGTTTTGCATCCACTAAAACAGCCCCACCACCGCTGTCCTCCACAGTTATAGATCCTGTCGGTAGCAGAAGGGATTAAGAGCTGCGATGCTCATTGCTTGATGACCCACTGGTGACAGCTCTCACATAACTGGAGCCTGAGGGAAGGCGGCTTTAGTGGTAATTCGAAGTCTGAATTTGTAAATAATGTAAATAGTCAACATATGTTCACTGGTTTGCACCAGTATGGTTTCAGTCCTCTTCTATCAAAGCACCCACGGCAGCGTCGTGAAATTCATACAAGCTGGTATGCAAACCAATTACCAAGGAGTCACCCCCTCCCACTCCACAAAGAACGTGCATGTCCTGGATCTCCTGCCCCACCAGATTCTAACCACCTGATGCCTGGAGGAAGAACGCCTCATCTTCTGCCTTGAGACTGTCCAACCAGACGGGATCAATGTGGATTTCCTCATCTCCCCTCCACCCCCCCAACCTTATCCCAGATCCAACCGTCCAACTCGGCACCACCCTCTTAAACTGCCCCTATCTGTTCATCCCCATTCCCACCTATCTGCTCCACCCTCTGCTCTGACCTACCGCCATCACCACCTCACACCTCCACCTACCTATCACATTCTCAACTACCCTCCCCCAACCCCACTCTCTCCCTCCCAGTTTTCTCTCAGCCCCCTTTCCCCACCTCCCCACATTCCTGATGAAGGGTTATGCCTGAAACGACGACTCTCCTGCTCCTCGGATGCTGCCTGACTGGCCGTGCTTTTCTAGCATCCCGTGTTTCAACTACTAAGGAGACCAGTCAGCACGAATACAGGTGGGAAAGTGAGTAGACATGGGCGAGGAGTGGCACAGGCCAGCACCAACAGGAGCAACTACTCTCCCACAGCAGCCCACAAGAAGTCTTCCTCTTTCCTGAGCCCGTGGACCACACATCAGTAAAATGTTTGCACTCATTTCCAGCTTTCTCTGATAAAGAACCCAGAGCCTGGTCATGATCCCGATACACCAGTCGATTCAGTAACCAGGAGTTTTGTACTTTAATGGATTCTTCCTTGCAGTGCAAAAGTTAATGTTGTCAATGATTTTGAGTGTGACAGCGGACGGTGCTGAGCTGTGGACTGTCATCAACAGGGAACAGTGCACCCAAAGATGACAGTAAGGTCCCCACCAAAACCTGCACTCGAGCCCCACAGCTGTCATACACAGAAACCAGACAGAAAGATTAGTTGCCCTCCTAGGGCAGAGGCACATGGACAGTGACAGTTGGAGTCAGTGGAGTAAAATAATCTCCAGCAGGTCATGTTTGAAAGATGTCAAAAAGCAGTTGAAAGTACTCTCTCTCCTGCCAGCAGACACCAGCCTGCTTTGATTAGCTGCTGTGGCTGGCAGAAGCAGACATTGTGCACACTTGTCTTTGGTCTAACAGATTGTACTTGCTGCAGAAATAAATCCTGCAAGACTTTTGCAGCATGAGCCAGATCTTAAAAGTGATCTTATCATCTGTTAAACAAATGACAAAATATATGATCAAATATTATCTTTTTCTTATCAAAATATGAAGTGGCTCTCAGGGAAGTCTCTATCCAAGCAGGAGTATGGATTGTGTATGGAGAATCATTTGAACCAGTCTACAGTCCAGTATCAATATTTCACCACTCAACACCTGACCTTTGCACTGTTGGTGCAAATCGAACTTGCAGATGCCAAACACTGCTATTGGTTCCAAACTGTAAAGGGCACATAGTCCCAGAGGGGCATCGAGCTGCTGCTCTTCCAATACAGAGAGAGATGGAGAGAGAAAGAGAACTGGTGGTGTTTAACCCAAGAGTCACCACGCCTCAGGGGAAGGGAACAGATTGCAAAGGTGGGAATCGAATGGTGCTGTAGGCGTCACTCTGAATCACAAATCAACCATCCAGCCAACTGAGCTAACCAACCTCTTCCAATCGGTCACACTCTGATAGGGGTGGAACCATCTGACCAAATGTGTCCAAATGTGAGCTCCCTGGAAGCTCACCATCTTGGCCCAGGATTTGAATGCAGTGTGTGGACCATAGACAATATTTGGGAAACTTTCAAACGTTCACCTTCTTAAGCGAATGCTATGCACCCAGGGTGACTTTATGGGATGGAATTTGCCCAGTAATCCTGATGATTGTTATGCGTGTTTTTTTTTCCCTTGGGAAGATGGCTGTCCTGTATTTCCAAAGCCTCTGGTTGGCCAGTGATCTGGGACACTGCCTGCAATTTCTGTGCCTGCATCTTTCTGGTGTGTGTGTGTGCGCAACTTGGGTGGTTGCACTGCGCTCCTCCCATCGGCCACAAGGTGGCAGTGGAACACCCCTCCCCCTGAAAGAACGAGGGAAAATGCTTCTATTCTGAAGTCGTCGTCCTGGACTTGAAAGATTGACTCTTGTTTCTCTCTCCACAGGTGCTGCCAGACCTGACGAGTTTCTCCAGCAATTTGTGTTTTTTTCTTCTTGTAGGTTTCAAGCATTTGCAGTATTTTGCTTGTTATGTGAACACATATTGAGTGATGCTAATGAATAATGTGTCCATACGTGTGAATATGTTCCAGTCAGTTGCACTGATAAAGAAAACCGAAATTGCTTAAGGTTGGCTTGGTTCACCAATAAATCTGGGCCCATTTTGTAGACAATGTACAAGAAATGAGCAGAAGTCCAGGAAAATTACCTCTCTCATGGGAGAAATTCAAGACTGAAGATACTGGTGAAGAAATAGGAAGATTCATTCAATATGGAAAGGTCACTGTATAGGGCCCTCCTGAAGGACCTGGATGTACCCCCGAGCAAACAATGAAATGTAAATGTACATTGTAAATATATATAACATGGCAAGTGCAGTCAGATGCCGCATACTGATAAATAACAGATTCACTTTACACTTCATTTGGTGACAAATTTGAACTGATATGTATTTTTTTTTAACAAATTTCAGGAAGAAAGTTTGTTTTATGGAAAATGCAACAAAATGCTTAAGGTTACGAAGCAATCACTGTGATGGTAAGGTTACCCTTCACCCTAAATTGCTCTTGAGCAAGGATTGTAACTTCACGTTCGAAGTTTGACAATTCTGCTGATGTGAGAAGATACAGGATTATATTATCAAGCCGGACTTCCCGTTTCACATGGAATTTACAGCAATAGACCCAGGCTTCACACAAGCCTCCTCTGCTTTCCTATCCTATTGTTTCTTTACCTTCATCGTTCTTGGGTTTATTTAGCTTCTCGGTCACCTTAAACACCCCACAATGTTACCAATCCCGGAATAAAGAAAGTTCTTTGTTGGTGCTGACAAAAGACACATTTGGTCAGATGGTTCCGCCCCTATCAGAGTGTGACTGATTGGCCAGTGGATATTGCCGTGGAGAATACAGCACTTGATGGTTGGCTGTCAGGCTTTACTTAAGCTGTCAATCTCATTAATTGCTGAGTTTTCCATGGCAACGTCCTCTGGTCAATCAACTCATACTCTCTTTTCATACAATATTTGATTTGATTGGATTTGTTATTGTCACATATACCGAGATAGAGCAAAAAGTATCATTTTGTGCGTTAACTAGATAAATCATACTTAGTACATCAGGGGGATAGAACAAAATGCAGAATATAGTGTTACAGCTACAGACAAGGTGCAGAGAGAGATCAACTCCAATATATGAGAGGTCCATTCACAAGTCTGATAACAGCAGGGAAGATGATGTTCTTAAATCTATTAGTTTTCGAACTTTTGTGTCTTCTCTTCCACCCTCTTCCATGGGACAGAGTATAGCTAGGTGGGAGAGATCTTTGATGATGCCGTCTGCTTTCCCAAGGCAGTGGGAAGTGTAGACAGAGTGGGAAGGAATGCTGGTTTTCGTGATGAACTGGGCTACATTCACTACTCTCTGTAATTTCGTGTAGTCTTAGGCAGATCAGTTGCCATACCAAGCTGTGATGCATTCAGATAGGATCCTTTCTATGGTGCATCTATAAAAATTGGCAAGAGTAATTGTGGACATGTGGAATTTCCTTAACCTCCTGAAGAAGTAGAACTTTTGGAGTGCTTTATTCACTAACATCGACATGGATGGACCAGGGCAGATTATTGGTGATATTTATTCTTAGGAACTTGAAACTGTTGACCACCTCCACCTCAGCACCATCGGTACAGTATGGAAATAGGCCCTTCAGCCCAACAAGTCCATACCGACCCTCTGAAGAGTAACCCACCTGGACCCATTCCCCTACCCGATATTTACCTCTGAACAATGCACCTATCACTCTGGGCAATTTAGCATGGCCAACTCACCTGACCCACACATCTTTGGATTGTGGGAGGAAACCAGAGCACCCAGAGGAAACCCACGCAGACACTGGGAGGAGGTATAAACTCCACACAGACAGTCGCCTGAGGCAGGAAATCGAACCCAGGTCCCTGGTCCTTTATGGGCATTGAGGGAGAGATTGTTGTCTTTGCACATGCCACGAAACAGTCTCTGTCTCATCACCAGGGGTGTTGGTGTGTAGGAATGCAAGTCAAAGATCTTCTTCAAAATGTATCTTTCTTCAGGAATACTCAAGCTTCTCACTATCAAATGAATAAAAGAAATTTCTCCACAGTTCCATTGCACTTATGAACCACTATCTCATTTTCACAAACCTTAGTTTTGCACCTTCCCATTAAATCCTGACATGATCTTTTAACCACTATCAGGTCATCACTGTGCAGCTATAGCCCTTCATCCTAATGACAGTGACAGATGCTGGGCAGAATCCATTGCGGTTTTTGCCCTTTTTGCCATCTTAGATCCTGTACAGAGCATAAAGACACCAGGAAATCCTGGAGATGGCAACTTGTGAAGAAGAAAAGTGAGGTAAAGAACTGAAGCACGTCTAAAAATGGGAAAGTGACAGAAGTGTCAAGTGTTCCTTGTCCCAATAACGAATGCGAGGGAGCACCTTATTACACTTGTTTTGAGTACAACTTTAACACCTCAGTTTCAACAATAACTTGGGTTTATGTACTGCCTTTAACAAAGTAAAATGGGTAATGCAATTAGACACTGACCCACATAACCTTGAGGTAGGTGTTTAGGAGTATCTTAAAGGAGGAGAGGCAAAGAAATAGCAATGTTTAGGGAGGGAATTCCAAAGCTAGCAGCTGAAGGTGCATACATCATTGTTGGAGTGGTTATAATCAGTTTGGAACAGACAAGACTAGTCGAGAGTTCTCTGATCTTTATTTTAAGAATAATTTTTTAACAAGTACTTTGGGTTGGACACGTTCACCCCAAAGCCGTGAGGAAATACACTATTGGGTTAGATAAACGCACAAACAGTCAGAAGGTGGAGCTGTTCAACTTTCAAATAAGGCAGTCACGACCTTACCAACATTTATAAAAATGCAAAATAGTTCAAGAAACACAATAGTTCTGAACTGTTGCCACGACTAACTTTTCACTTCATCTGAACTGAACTCTGACTTCAAGCATTTGGTTGCTATTGTAGACAAAGTTCCAAATATTGTTCAAGTCTCATTTTGTTTCATTCATAATCAAACGGGCTTTATGAATAAAGCCCAGAGATCAATTTAAATCAAACCGAAACATGCACAGATGTAAAGTCATTAAGAGTTTAAGTAGACCATCAAATGCCACATCAAAAGCATTAAAGCCAAGATTCAGGGTAAATTGTCATTGGCAGAAGCATTGCTTTTCTCAGAAATCAACAAAATTCACATTTTTCTTCATTTGGGTGTGCCTTTTTCGACAAAGTAACTTTCTTTTAACTGGAAAAGGAACAATACTGTCAAATCAGGTACCGTAACATAAAAGAGAGTAAAGTCAGGTTCTGTAAAATAAGTCACTTCGCTTGGCCTCAGGAATGTTCCATAGCCTGAGGTTCCTTCCCACTGGTCAGTTCTCTCACTTCATCATTTGTGGCTCCTCTCGTCATTGTGCCACCAAAATAAAGACCATTTTGTGGTGATTCCAGATTTACAAAGGGCTGCACAGACTGTTTGTGTAGGTCTAATGTCAATCAGCAGAGTGGATTTTTATTCCATTAGCCTGGCCTGAATGGGAATGTTCCCCCAAGTAACTCGCTCGACTGCGCAATCTCCTCAGTCACAGTTGCCAAAACAATAGAAGATCACTTCCTTACTCTGTGTATGGGACGTCACTGGTTTGACCAGCACTTGTTGCCGGTCCCTGGCTGTCCTTGAACTGAATGGCTTGCTAGGCCATTTGAAAGGGCAGTAAACAGTCAACCACATTGTTGTGGATCTGGATCACACGTTGTGCCAGACCAGGTAAGGACAGAGACATCCTTCCTTGAAGGACATTAGAGAACCAGATGGGATTTTACAGCAATTGATGGTGGCTACACGTCATTAGACTAGCCTTTTAGGATACATTTTATTGAACTCAAATTCCACCATATGTCCACAGTAGGTTTTAAACCCATGCCCTGCAAAACATTAGCCGGAGGTTCTGGATTTCCAGTCCAGTGCCAGTCCCTATTTGATAGGGATGCGATGAGTTGTATTATTCAGACCATACGAAAACTCTGTAAGGTCATCACAAAGACCAAAACCACGTGGGTTGATATTTTTCTCCCCGTCAGTGTCAATACCCACAATCAGCCCCAAAAATGCTGTTCTTCGTCTATCACGTTTGTGAAACATTGCCAAAATATTTGACATTTGTTGTTCTGTTGCTGCACAATCTAAGAGTTATAAACAACTCGAAAATCATGCTCCTGTGAGTTTTTGCACCACTATTCGATGTAGAACTCCACAGGAAGGGGCAAGAGCCATTTCCTTAAGATGAACGCACAGCAAATGAATTGTCTGCAATGAATTGTAATCGCGGTCCCAGGAACAAATTGGTTTTATCCTTTCATGGGGCAATGGCGACACTGGTAACTTGCTGCTCCTCCCTGGTTACCCTTGGAGGGTGAGGCTCACTAGACCATTTCAGAGGACAATTAAGAGCCAACCACATTGCGATGGGTCTGGAGTCATATGTAAGCCAGACCAGGTAAAGATGGCAAGATTTCCTTCCCTAAAGGATATTAGTGAACCAGGTAATTTAAAAAAATGATCAATGATGGTTCCCTGGTCACCGTTACCAACACCAGCTTTCAATCCCAGATTTTATTGATTGGAGTTTTGGTCCAGTAGCTGACAAGGAGAGGTTTGAATGCATGTCTTTTGAAAGTTAATTACTAGTTTACTGTGGATTTCTAGTCTGGTAACACCAAGCCACCGGTCAACCCACCGATTTAAGTACTGTGTATGATTGAATCCTGAATAGATATACACGCTTCAAGTACATATGTACTCTTAAGTGGTGAAAGTCAGAAGTCACAAGACACCAGGTTAAAGTCAAACAGATTTATTTGAAACACAAGATTTCGGAGCGTGCTGACTTCACCTGATGAAGGGACATCCCTCCAAATGCTTGTGGTTGTAAATATACCCGTTGGACTATAACCTGGCGTCTTGTGACTTCTGACCTTGTCCATCCCAGTCCAACATGGGCGCCTCCACATCGTCAAGTGGTGAAAAAGAAATGCAAAATCCCCTCTAAACCACTCACCATCTTGAGGTGCAGTTCCATTGTTGTTCCTACAGTGCTCATGAACCAAAAGCCTGGAACACCTTCCCTAACTGCTGCGGTTGTACTGAAACTACATGGACAGCAGTGGTTCAGGGACACCATCTCTTCAAGTACAAGTAAGGTTTAGCAATACATTCTGGTCTAGCTGGCGATGCCCACGTCCCATCAGTATGTTTTAAACAGTATTTGTTCAGATCAAATGAAAATGGCCACAAATTCGGGAACTTCAAGTCAAAAACCATTAGTGACAGAAGAGAATAAAAAAGAATATACAAAGCGATGTAAGAATAAGAGAAGTGGACATTTTTGTTGGCAAGAGATTATTTTAAAACCCATAACCAATACGTAAGGAAATTCATTTCACGTTATAAATATTAAGAGATTTCCTAATACTCCCATTAACCTGAATCTGGGGATTACTTACATGCTTTCTCTCGGAGGGTCTCAGTGACTTTGCAGAGTAATACAGCAAGAGTGATCCAGAGAGTATCAGCCAGTAGCGAGTCCAGGATGACATCTATAGGGAAGCAGAAGTAAAACAATGTTTCAACATTAAATCAAACATAGCTGTATTCCTTTGTGAACAGCCCCCCTGACCTGGGTTACCCAGTTAGCCAGGCTGTGGGTCACCCTTTCCACATTTCAGACCCTGAACATTCTGCAATGTCGTCATTTTTTTTTTGAGGCTGCACTGCAGGTAAGGAATATTGTTCTCTTTAGCAGCATGTTGCATCCCTGCTCCTACCCTGGAGTTACTTCACAAAGTTTTGACAAACCTCTCTTTCCTGACATGTTCCTCCAGTGAGGCTTCTGGAAGTATTGTTATAGTCACAGCAATGTGTACCCAGACTGGGTGGCTTATTGGTGATAAGTCATTAAAACGCAATGAGATTAGTGAAATTTCAATTATTACCATTCTCATATTGGCCAGACATAGAGATGGAACATCGAACATATCTCAGTAAAGCACAGGAACAGGCCCTTCAGCCCACTAGGGCTATGCTGACCGTGATGCCATTCTGAACTAATCCCATCTGCCTGCACATGGTCTGTATCCCTCTATTCTCTGCCTATTCATGTGTCTGTCTAAATGCCTCTCAAATATTGCTATTGTATCTGCTTCTACAATCTCCTGGCAGCACGTTCCAGGCATATATCACCCTCAGTGCCTCACACATCTCCCTTAAGGGTTCCTCCTCTCACCTTAAACCTATGTCCCTAGTATTTTACATTTCCACCCTGGGAAAAAGACTTTGGCTATCCATGGCTGTCATAATGTTATATACTTCAGCAGGTTTTTCCCTCAGCCTCCAACGCTCTTGAAAACAACCCAAGTTTGTCCAACCTCTCCTTATAGTTAATACACCCCAATCCAGGCAATATCTTGGTAAAGCTCTTCTGCATTCTCTCCAAAGCCTCCACGTCCTTTCTCTAGTGTGATGACCAGAGCAGCATACAATACTCCCAAACGTAGCCTAAATATAATCTTCTACAGTTGCAACATGATTTGCCAACCTGTATATACTCAATGTCACAACCAATGAAGGTAATCACGCGATATACCTCCTTTATCTCCTTATGTTGCCACTTTCAGGGAGCTAAGGATTTGTACCTCAAGATCCCTCCGTATGTCAATGTTTAGATGCTAAAAGGCATACTCTCACTCCCCTAAACCCCACCCACAATTTGGATAGAGTTTACTGTGGTGGCAAACCCCTGGGAGGGCAGGTAAATCTGAGGGTCAACGTGATGTCAGTCAATTCAGGGAGGGCATTGCAACGAGAAATAGAGACAGATTCTGAATGAAGTATTTTATTCATAATTTCAGTGCCTTTTACTTGAGCTGGTCAGATAAAAGGAGGAGAAAGTGAGGACTGCAGATGCTGGAGGTCAGAGCTGAAAATGTGTTGCTGGAAAAGCGCAGCAGGTCAGGCAGCATCCAAGGAGCAGGAGAATCGACGTTTCGGGCATGAGCCTTTCCTGAAGAAGGGCTCATGCCCGAAACGTCGATTCTCCTGTTCCTTGGATGCTGCCTGACCTGCTGCGCTTTTCCAGCAACACATTTTCAGCACCTGACCTGCTGCGCTTTTCCAGCAACACATTTTCAGCACCTGACCTGCTGCGCTTTTCCAGCAACACATTTTCAGCACCTGACCTGCTGCGCTTTTCCAGCAACACATTTTCAGCACCTGACCTGCTGCGCTTTTCCAGCAACACATTTTCAGCACCTGACCTGCTGCGCTTTTCCAGCAACACATTTTCAGCACCTGACCTGCTGCGCTTTTCCAGCAACACATTTTCAGCACCTGACCTGCTGCGCTTTTCCAGCAACACATTTTCAGCACCTGACCTGCTGCGCTTTTCCAGCAACACTGGTCATATAAAAGAAAAGTGAAGCATTTTTCATTTGATGAAGTGAATTCAAAGTATCTTCACATTAAAACACACATGCTGAAGTGTAGCTGCTCTGTTCAGAATTTGCCAAAAGAGGAATCATTGCATGTTATTGTAACAAAAGGGCAAAGGGCACTAAATATATTGGAAGCAGAAACATTTAATGCCTGTGATCAAGAGGTAATTAGTTAGTTTTGCACTTGTTGTTTATTTTCCACCTGTGAATAGATTCTTTCCCAGTATGAAACGAGGTTGTGTCTTTTTATCTCTGAGTCTGGATTACTCTCCACCACCCTCCTTCAAACTGGTTACAGTTTATCATCTGGCTTTGTCGGTTTACAGACACGGGCACATGGTAGACCAGTGGACTCTTCCTAAAGCCCCACAGCACATTCCAGGCATCTATCACGAAAACCTGCCTCACACATCTCCCTTAAGGATTCCTCCTCTCACCTTAAACCGATGTCCCTCGTATTTTACCTTGTTTCACAGTGTGAGTCGAATGATATAATAATGCCTATTGAAGGAGAACTCGCGAGGACTGGTACAGTATCATCACAAATGTGTTGAAAAGGGAAGTGATTTGATAGATTACGAATACTAAACAAATCAACTATCCATTTTATACAGTTTTATTTTGGCCATAATCAGTTGTACCTTGGCCCAATCCAGAATCTCTCTTTGCCTCTGCACATTTTATCTCTGAAACCTCCTCCTTTCCCCACTGAAAAAGAGAACGAATTTTCAGGGAGCAGCTGGTACTGACCAGGCTGGTGTTTATTGTCCCTCATCGTCTGAAATTTGAGACGAGTTGCATACAGCAGCACACTCCACAGAAATAACAACGTGCTAATGACCAGGTAATCTTGCCTTTTTCCAATATTGATTGAGGTGCAGGACGCAGGACACTTCTAAGAACTCCCCTGCTCTCTTTCAAATGGGATTTTATTTTTCTATTCACCTGAGAAGGCAGACAGGGCTTCAGTTTAATATTTCTTCCAAGTGGCAGCACCTCTGGGAAAGCAGCACTCCGACAGCGCTGCACTGTACTGTCAGCCCTCATTTTTGTTCTCGAGTCCTGGAGTGTTACTTAAACCCATAACCATGTCAGATTTGAAAACTGTGGCGCTGGAAAAGCAACATCCAAGGAGCAGGAGAGTCGATGTTTCGGGCATAAGCCCTTCCTGTGGAATGCAGAGGGGGAAGGGGGCTTTCTCCATAACCATGTTACCTCAGGCAGGGCCCAGGAGGGGTGGGCTGGAGGGTTTGCACAATATGCTAATCACCAGGGCCCAGGCTCTCATTGGGCATTTATGGCACTGAATGACACAGCGTCGGATGATGTGGGGTCTGTGTGGGTGGAATTGAGGAACCACAAAGGCAAAAAAACCATAATGGGAATTATGTACAGACCTCCTAACAGTGGTCAGGACCAGGGGTGCAACATGTACCAGGAAATAGAGAAGGCATGTCAGAGAGGCAAGGTCACAGTGATCATGGGAGACTCCAATATGCAGGTGGACTGGGTAAATAACGTTGCCAGTGGATCCAAAGAAAGGGAATTCATGGAATGCTTACAGGATGGCTTTTTGGAACAGCTTGTCATGGAGCCCACAAGGGAGCAGACTATTCTGGACCTAGTGCTATGTAATGAACCAGACTTTATAACAAATGTTAAAGTAAGGGAACACTTAGGAAACAGCGATCATAATATGGTAGAGTTCAGTCTGCAGTTTGAAAGAGAGAAGGCAAAATCGGATGTAATGGTGTTACAGTTAAATAAAGGTAATTATGAGGGCATGAGAGAGGAACTGACGAAAATAGAATGGAAGCAGAGCCTAGCAGGGAAGACAGTAGAGCAAAAATGGCAGGAGTTTGTGGGTAAAATTGAGGACACAGTACAGAGGTTCATCCCCAAGAAGAGAAAGATTATCCAGGGAGAGATTAGACAGCCATGGCTGACAAAGGAAGTCAGGAAATGTATTAAAGAAAAAGAGAGATCCTATAAAGTGGCCAAGAGCAGTGGGAAATCAGAAGACTGGAAAGGCTACAAAAACAAACAGAGGATAACAAAGAGAGAAATAAGGAAGGAGAGGATCAAATATGAAGGTAGGCTAGCCAGTAATATTACAAATAATAGTAAAAGTTTCTTTCAATACATAAGAAACAAATGACAGGCAAGAGTAGACATTGGGCCACTTCAAACTGATGCTGGAAGCCTAGTGATGGGAGATAAGGAAATAGCAGGAGAACTTAATAAGTACTTTGCATCAGTCTTCACAGTGAAAGACATGAGTAATATCCCAACAATTAAAGGGAGTCAGGATTGAGTATGGTTGCCATTACAAAAGAGAAAGTGCTAGAAAAGCTAAAAGGTCTTAAAATTGATAAATCTCCTGGCCCCGATGGGCTACATCCGAGAGTTCTCAGGAAGGTGGCTAAGGAAATAGCAGAGGCGTTGGTTAAGATCTTTCAAAAGTCACTGGAGTCAGGGAAAGTCCCGGATGATTGGAAGATCGCTGTTGTAACCCCCTTGTTCAAGAAAGGATCGAGACAAAAGATGGAAAATTATAGGCCAATTAGCCTAACCTCGGTTGTTGGTAAAACTCTAGAATCCATCATTAAGGGTGAGGTTTCTAAATTCTTGGAAGAGCAGGGTCGGATTAGAACAAGTCAACATGGATCTAGTAAGGGGAGGTCATGCCTGACAAACCTGTTGGAATTCTTTGAAGAGGTGACAAGTAGGTTAGACCAAGGAAACCCAGTGGATGTGGTCTATCTAGACTTCCAAAAGGCTGTTGATAAGGTGCCACATGGGAGGCTGCTGAGCAAGGTGAGGGCCCATGGTGTTCGGGGTGAGCTGCTGGGATGGATTGAGGATTGGCTGTCTGACAGAAGGCAGAGAGTTGGGATAAAAGGTTCTTTTTCGGAATGGCAGCCAGTGACAAGTGGTGTCCCACAGGGTTCAGTGTTGGGCCCGCAGCTGTTCACATTATATATTATTGATCTGGATGAAGGGACTGGGGGCATTCTAGCAAAGTTTGCCGATGATACAAAGTTAGGTGGACAGGCAGGTGATACTGAGGAAGTGGGAAGGCTGCAGAAGGATCTAGACAGTTTGGGAGACTGGTCCAGGAAATGGCTGATGGAATTCAACGTGAACAAATGCGAGGTCTTGCACTTTGGAAAAAAAGAATACAAGCATGGACTACTTTCTAAACGGTGAGAAAATTTGTAAAGCCAAGTACAGAGGGATCTGGGAGTGCTAGTCGAGGATTCTCTAAAGGTAAACATGCAGGTTGAGTCCGTGATTAAGAAAGCGAATGCAATGTTGTCAATTATCTCAAGAGGGTTGGAATATAAAAGCACCGTTGTGCTACTGAGACTTTATAAAGCTCTGGTTCGGCCCCATTTGGAGTACTGTGTCCAGTTTTGGTCCCCACACCTCAGGAAGGACATACTGGCACTGGAACGTGTCCAGCGGAGATTCACACGGATGATCCCTGGAATGGTAGGACTAACATATGAGGAACGGCTGAGGATCTTGGGATTGTATTCATTGGAGTTTAGAAGATTAAGGGGAGATCTAATAGAAACTTACAAGATAATACATGGCTTTGAAAAGGTGGACGCTAGGAAATTGTTTCCATTAGGCGAGGAGACTAGGACCCGTGGACACAGCCTTAGAATTAGAGGGGGTAAATTCAGAACAGAAATGCGGAGACATTTCTTCAGCCAGAGAGTGGTGGGCCTGTGGAATTCATTGCCGCGGAGTGCAGTGGAGGCTGGGATGCTAAATGTCTTCAAGGCAGAGATTGATAAATTCTTGATGTCACAAGGAATTAAGGGCTACGGGGAGAATGCAGGTAAGTGGAGTTGAAATGCCCATCAGTCATGACTGAATGGCGGAGTGGACTCGATGGGCCGAATGGCCTTACTTCCACTCTTATGTCTTATGGTCTTATGCCCACGCTGAGGCTGTACTGTCTCTCTCTGTATCCAATCACGGCAAGACTCAGCCCATACACGAGAGAGACCGAGTCTGTGAGGAGCTGCTCCTCCAATCACAGCCTGGTTTTCACCCACATTTGCTGCTGATAGGTTCACTAGTGAACTGGGTTAAAATCTTCCAGTTTTGTCGATGTGCCACAGAAATGCATTAACTGTGCCCTCACCAGTCTATTTTAGTTTTGTCTTTATTTATCAGTCATTCTGGATAAAAAGAATCTTTTCTTGCTAACCTTTACCTGTCAACCTACGGCTGTTTAAATTTGTGGTGTGTAGGAAATTAGCGGCTTCCCTGCAAGTTGAAGTTTTACATTTAAGGGAAGGTTGATAATTGAGGTATTGTTACTACGGGATTGCATCACCAACTGATTTAATGCGAAAGAGAGAAAAGAGTTCCTGAAAACCAAAAAGAAAATTGGAAAGCAGCCCTCGCGGAAACCTCAAGGAGTGATCTTGGAAGCAAAACATTCCAGCACGAGAACAGGTTCAAAGAAACAGAGGTAGCTGCACAATACAAACAGCCAAAAGGTGTGTAATCTCCTGAAAACTGTAGTTTTAAAAGTTAATTGTACTGAAAATGGAGCTTTAAACAGTACTCATGAATAATCGGACAGAATACAAAAGTGTGGAAATCTTGTTGAACCTACGTAAAACAGAATGACCCCATTGTGACTGTAACTTGCAGTTCTAGGCAGTAGAAGGTCATGAAAGCTTTATACAGGGTTCAGAACAGATTTATTACAATGGTTCCAGGGATGAGAGATTACAGAGAGATTGAGGTCACTGTCACAAAAGCCAGGAAGCCTGAGGGGATTTACTGGAAATGTATAAAGCTACAAAGGGTTTAGACATAACGAATGGAAACTGTTTTTAAGCCATTGATAAGGATTGATAATCAGGTGACTCAGATTGAATTGACCCAGATTGACTGGCACAAGCTGACACAAGGAAATTTAACGCAAAGTTTGGAGTGCACTCCTCGCTAACATCGTCCACCACTATCCAACACCAGCACCTCCAGAATGCTGAGTCAAATTTGAGTTCAAAAGATGGTGGAGGAAATGTGAAACACCAGGCAGATTGGGCGGAAGGATAGAGGCAGTGGCAGGACTGAGTGGATTTCTGTTCAAGAGAACCAGTGCAGATTCAACAGGTTAAAAGGCTTCCCTTCTAGGCTCCACAATGACACAGGACTCAACAACATCCCAATGGAAGAAAAGGTCAAAGGTTAAAAGGTGGCTAAAACGACAGAGTGAGAACAGAGAGATGAGGGGACAGAGAGGGAGTGAGGAGATGAGGGGGACAGAGAGGGAGTGAGGAGATGAGGGGGACAGAGAGGGAGTGAGGAGATGAGGGGGACAGAGAGGGAGTGAGGAGATGACGGGGACAGAGAGGGAGTGAGGAGATGAGGGGGACAGAGAGGGAGTGAGGAGATGAGGGGGACAGAGAGGGAGTGAGGAGATGAGGGGGACAGAGAGTGGCAGTGGAAGGATGAGGGGGACAGAGAGGGAGTGAGGAGATGAGGGGGACAGAGAGGGAGTGAGGAGATGAGGGGGACAGAGAGTGGCAGTGGAAGGATGAGGAGGACAGAGAGGGAGTGAGGAGATGAGGGGGACAGAGAGGGAGCACTGGGGTGCCAAGTTTCTTTCTGTAAGGAGGGGTTTCGAGAGGCAACAGGAGAGAGAGATACAGACATTTTGACTTGTTTGATCTTCCTGTTAAAGTGTTTCTTTCTTTCAAGAAAGGTCCATGAAAACCCCCCCAGAGTGTCCTCGGTTGATACCCTGTGGTTTCCTAACTCTTATTAGTAACAGCTGAACTGGTGCAAGGGCCCTCATTAACCCAAAACGTAAGCCCCATCACCATGTGAGCAGCTTCATTAATACTCGTTGAGATCCCAGAGTGACAGTGCTGCTTTACTGGTCAATGTGGACCTCCATCCCGTTCCTCCCACACAGACAGCATAGCACTGGTGTCGTCCTCCAGGTCCTGGCTAGTACACTAACCCTGAAAGCAGAAGACTTCACAGTCTATCCACCTTCTCCCACCCCTGAAGCTGGATAATGGAAAGGGAGAAGCCAACAGATAACTGAGTGCAAATCATTTTTTAAAATCTCCATCTGCCTCCCCTTGGGACACAGTCCGTGCTACCCATTACCCACCTGTTTCCCACTTCTCCACAGTGTCTACTTTTATCATTTTTTAATTATTTCTGTAGTTTAAGTGGAGGAGGAAAATCCTGTGAACGCGAGTCTGATGGGAATTCCTGACTCGGTGCTCATTAGGTTCAAAGTCTTGATACACAGGCTGAGGATGATTAACTACAAATGACTGCCAACCCAAACAGCTGAACATTTGGATGACCTGAAGAAAAAAAATGCCGTTGATGTAAGTTCCACTCACTGCTGGCTTCTTGCCTTCCTTCAGTAAAGTTTTCCGTCTCAGCGGTCCTTCCATTGTGATGGCTCCGGCTGCTCCACTTAAAGGGCAACTGCATGCATCTGTTGGGCTGATGAGAAAAGGAAGTGAATCAGGTTTGGGATCATTCGGAAACATCACCGATACAGCGCTGTAGAGGTTTCTAGAGAGTGCTGCTCTTCATAGGTAATCATCAGCTCTGCCCTAAAGATCGACAACTCAAGTTAACTTTTTAAGTATATTCAGTCTTCAGGCACAATATAGAACTCAACAAATGCCAGCAAAAACCTCAGGAACACTCAACCATCTGCTACTCTGTCACTTCTTCTTTTTACTTCAGGAATGATCTGCTATTGAACAAGATCACCACTCGCCAGTAACCAGGTATATTTCTACACATAAGGAAATAAGATGCTATATTTTCTACAAAGTGAGTGAACAAGGGAATACATACGAGTGTGCTGAAAGGCGTATAAAATGTTGTTATCATTTTTGGAATTTCGATTTTTTTTTAAAAGTGTAATGTTAGTGAGGTGGAGACTTTTTTTTAAGAAAGATCAGAAAGTCATTTTGGAACAGTGACTAAAATGTACTAGCTTCAAGATGACATGTGACTGTAATCCAGGACTTTGGAATCTCAATGCAGCAAGATACTTACACCTCTAGAATTATGATAGGCAGTGTGAACATTTGTAAACCCACTGTAAACCATTTGGTTCAGTTCAAAAAACACCAGTGTTCTCATTGGAGAATAATCAAGAGTTGAGTTCAAAAGCAAGTTTTGGTTTCTCTCCTCGCAGATTTTAGCTCAGGTCAGAGGAAACCAGTTACTGTAGCAGCAGAGGTTTTAAGCTTGTGCAGTTCCGAGCCAGGGGAGTCGGAGGTAGACACCTTCAGATTGTTCAAATTAAAAATGTTTCAGCCACCACAACTGTTAAGGTTCATGACTTAGAGGAATCTTAACATTGTCTCCAAGTTCAGCTTAAAGAAACCGGATAAAGTCAGTTAAGCAGAAACGTAGAGTTGCAATAGGAGTCTAATAGAAACATAGATTTTTTTACATCATGCCTGTACTAGCTCCCAAAAGAGCTACACAGCTAGTCTCATGTGACTACTATCTCTCTAACCTTCGCTGCTCTAAAGAAAATAACCCTAGCCTCATCGTTCTTTCCTTATAGTTCCAGCCCAGGAAACATTCTGGTAAATCCCGTACATAACCACAGCCTTCCTTTAAAATGCTGACCAGAACAGCATGTGGTCTAACCGGCATATTATTACACAGTTCCAAATAACCTTCCTGCTCTTGTATTCTAAGCCTGGACTGAACCTTCTTACCCACCTTATCCATCTGCCCCGTTACCTTCAGGGTTCTGTGGATAACAAACCAGGGTCCCTCAGTTTGATCATTTCAGCCAACCCATTGGCACAGTGATCACCAGTGACCATGAAAAATGTTTGCCATTTAGGCATCGATGCAGCTGAATGGCACACAGTATTGACCAATACCAAACTACATGCTAACAAAATGGGAGCTTCCATAACAGTGCACAGTTCCTTCATATAATAATTTGGCTGCTTCTCTCATCTTTAGTCTGTTACAGTAAAACAGGATAGTAATTGACCAAGTTATCTATGAAGGGAAGCAGCAAAGCAATAATACGAGAAACAATGAAGGCTTCATGGTGAAATTTCCCGGGTCAGCTCTGAGGAACCCTCTCTCTCTGCCCAGATCAATTGGAAAAGGTTTATAAGAAATATTGTACTACTGCTCTATTTCAAAGCATGTGTGCTTGATTGTGCCTTTTCCTTTATCTTGGCCCCAATATTGGTGTTTGGCCTGTTGATTGACAAAATTGGCTTGGGTTCCAATTGGATAAGAAAGTTTCCTTGACGTTACTGCAGTCTATCATTCAGCTTGTGACCTGACCACTTCCACTGGGTTTAGATTTTACCTCACCTCTGTTCTCCTGTAGGGAGTGATTCCGTTCAGGTTGTCTCGCACATAAAATCAGAGAGGGAGTCCAGCAGGAGGGGGGGGTCGGAGGGGGGAGGCAGCATTTTAGTCTCGTTTTCTCACGTTTATCAGAGCTGTGGGGCTGCAGAAAGCAGTAAACCTTTTTCATTCTTTAAGGAGGGCGATAACATACCCCTCATAGATATGATCCCATATCTTTACGTGTTGCCTCAGTCAGAGGACAGATTTGACAAATTAGGCCTTTATTCTCTCTTCTCCTAAAAGGCTAAGGAGTGATCTAATCTAGGTCTTCAGGATATTAAGAAAGTGTAGATAAACACTTTTTCCCCGGGTACAACAGAGTGTTACAAGGGGACATAAATTTAAGGTGGAGGGTGGAAGGTACAGGGGAGATGTCAGGGGTGGGTTCTTTACCCAGAGAGTGGTGGGGGCATGGAATGCGCTGCCCGTGGGAGTGGTAGAGTCAGAATCATTGGCGACCTTTAAGCGGCATTTGGATAGGTACATGGATGGGTGCTTAATCTAGGTTAGAAGTTTGGCACAACATCGTGGGCCGAAGGGCCTGTTCTGTGCTGTATTGTTCTATGTTCTAAACAGTAAGTATTCCTGGAACCAGGGGGCACAGTATAAGAACTAAGGCCAGAACATTCAGGAGCAATGTTTGAAAGCATTTCTACCTGCGAAGAGTAGTGGAGGTTTCGAACTCTATTCCTCAAATGGCGGTGGATGCTAATTCACTTGTGAAATTTGGATCTGAGATAGACAAGGTTCATTAATCCGAGGGATACAGGCCCAAGACTGGCAGAGAGAGTTAAGCCACAGGTGAGCCATGATCTTACTGAATAGCAGAGCAGACTTGAGGGGCTGAATGACCTCCTCCTGTTCCTGAGAGACAGGATTATAAAAGTGGCTGAACTCCAAAAACACCATTGACTGATGTTTGCTGATGAGCCTGCCAGGAACAGTTCACTCCTCAAGACAACTGCTCCGACATTGTGAAATAAATTCCATCAGGAATCCAGATAGTAATCTGCTCCTGTGCAACTTCCACTGTCTTTTCTGCAGCGGAATAGGCCATTCTGTCCAACCAGTTTATCCCAGCTTTCATGCGTGACACAAACTCCCTCTGGCCCTTGTTCCTCTAACCCCACTAATTCATCCTTCTATTATTTTCTCTCTCCTGGACATTTCAATCTTCACCTTAACTGCATTTTGCTTCAACAATTCCTTGTGGTGATAAGTTCCATGTTTTAACCACTCTTCAGCTTCAGATCACCTGTATATCTCTTTGACACGCCGGTCAAGGCAAGAGACTTTGTGGACAAATTAACCTAAGCTGAACAATTTAATATGCACAAATAGTAGTGTTGTTTGGGTATGTCTCTGTTTTTTCTTTAAAAAAAGAGTAAGTCTGGTCGGGGCTTTCTTTTCCTTTGTTTTGTTGGTAATAACATGGTCTAAACTGTGTTTGGTGGCGGTTGAGATGTATACTTTCAATTTCTAGGTTAAATTATACCAAAGGAAGGGTGGGGTATTTACCCTTTTTATTCAAAATTTCTTTGTTCACATTGCTATGCCATGGTGTATTTTCTTTCTTTGCTGCTTGTGTTTGCTGTGTGGCTCGAGCTAGGAGGAAGGAAAATGTTTGGGATGGCTAGATGCCTACTAACGGGCAGTTTATACCTGGTTCAGGTATTTAAATGCAGTATTGGCGGCGGGATGGGAAATTGGGTTTTGGGATGGATAGTTGCCCCCGTTGGGCAGGGTGTGAGTTCCCCTATTCAGTGCCGTTAGTGCTTTGTATGTTGGGTTTTTTTTTATTTTTGTTGTATATAATCTTTGATAGCTTTGTAGGTTTGTTAACTATTTTGGTTTTAGTTTATGTAGTTTTTATGTTCGATGGATCTTGTGACACTAAGGTTCGGCAATTTGTAATTCAAGTTCCTCCTCTCTGGAATTAAAATGTTACTGCAGAAGGTTATGGCTAATGACTTGATTAAATGGTGCACCTGGAACATCAAGGGAAGTCACTTACCAATTAAGAGGAACAAGGTATTTTCAAGTCTTAGAGAGGAGAAGGTGGATATTGCTATGTTACAGGAGACACATTTGGATGGTAGGCAGCATTTGAAACTACAGCAGAATGGCTTTGGTTGGGTTTACTTTTTATCTTTTAATACCAGAAGTAGGGGAGTGGCTATATTGTTTAGGAGGAATCTCCCATTTAAGTTACTACAGTGTGTTAAAGACAAACATGGGAGGTTTGTAATTCGCAATACCCTGATAAACGGGGAAGAATATGGTGTTTTAAATGCTTATTGCCCCCCAGCCCATCCTCTCAAAGTTCTGGTAGATGCATTCTCTACATTGATCAGTCTTGAGTCCCGGCATATCATTGTAGGGGGGAGATTTTAATGGTCTCATGGATCCCACAGTAGACAGATTGACCAAAGGCACCCAATACCCTCTATACAAACTAAACAGTTGGTGGATCTGTGGACTTATGGAGGCATCTCCACCAATCAGGCAGGGATTTTACGTTTTTCTTCAATCCACACAGATGTCTCCACAGGATTGCGTTTTTTCCTGATTCCCGTGGCAATCCTGGACTTGGGGGCATCTTGTACGATTAGTAATATTACCATCTGGATCACGCTCCAGTGTACCTGTTCATTAAGGTTAAGGATGCTATAGTGGGCCCAAGGCACTGTCGAATGGATCCCTTTATCTGTAAGGGTAATAGGTTTGTGGAGTACTACTCTAGGGAATTCAGGGCATTCTTAGACATTAATTCAGGCTCGGTAAAAACAAGGACTGCAGATGCTGGAAACCAGAGTCTAGATCAGAGTGGTGCTGGAAAAGCACAGCAGGTCAGGCAGCATCTGAGGAGCAGGAAAATCAACAGCAAAGAAGGAGCTTCCTTTCGTAAAGCAAAGGTTATATGAGCATGGTTACAAGCCGGGCAAATACCTAGCATATCTCGCCATTGAAAAGGAATGCCCTTCAAGCCATTACGGCAATTAGGGAAGGATCTAGGTATCTAACATGTGATTCCAAAAAGATTAATGTGGCATTCCAGAGATTTTACCAATCTGAGGGTTGTGAGGAGGGGTGGACCAGGATGGAGTCCTTTTGCAAGGATCTGGAGCTCCCAGGTATGCCCCCGAACAAGAGTCTTTTCTCAATGTCCCCTTATCAGAGCAAGAGGTGCAGCAGGCTGTGAAGCAGCTTTAGAGTGGATAGGGGCCCGGTCCTGAGGGACTTCCCAGTGAATTCTATACAGATTTATAAACATATTGTCAGGCCTGATGCTCAATATGTTCAATGACTCGTAAAGTCATGATCGTGTCCCGCCATCTCCAACAGAGACCGATATTTCACTTATTCTTAAAAAAGGGAAGGTCCCAGAGAACGGTGCTTCATACAGGCCCATTTCACCCTTAAATGTGGACACCAAAATCCTTTCTGAGACTCTTGCTGGAGACTGTGTTACCATCTATTATTAAAAAGAATCAGACGGGCTTCATAAAGGGTCACAGATCCTCCAATAACGTTAGGAGGCTGCTTAATGTAATTCAAGCATGTCAACAACAGTCAATACAGGGATTGGTGATTTCTTTAGATGCAGAGAAGGCATTTGACAGAGTTGAGTGGCTGTACCTTTTCTATAGTCTGGAGTGGTTTGGCTTGGGTGAAGTCTTTATAAAACAGGTAAAGGTTCTCGACAGTGACCCTCTCGCTGCGGTCATCTCCAATGGGTTACAATCAAGCAATTTTAGTATTTCTAGGGGCAGCTGGCAGGGCTGTCCCCTTTCACCATTGCTTTGTCCATTGGTGATTGAACCGTTGGCAGAGGCCATTTGTGGGGATCCCAATACATCAGCTCCAGAAGTGGGGTCAAAATTACATAAGATCTCGTTGCATGCAGACGATGTCCTAATGCTTTTTGTCAAATCCAGCAGTTTCAGTGCCTCGTCTGATACAATGCATCAGCACGTTTGGCAGCTTTTCAGGGTACAAGATTAATTTTGTAAAGCCAGAGGCTAAAGGGCTTGAGGGGGAATATCAATTCTCATTTAAGTGGTCACGGGGGAGGGGGTGGGGGGTGGGGGCGAATGGTTTTGTGTATTTGGGCATATTCATCACTCCCGTTCTGGATGGGTTGTTCAAAGCTAATTTTGTACAATTATTTGACAAAATCAAACAAGACCTTAAAAGATGGGAGGGGCTTCCAGTGTCATGGTTAGGTCATATAGCGCTTATTAAGATGAATATTCTCCCCCATTTGTTGTACCCTATACAGATGCTCTTCCTGATTTTCGATAAGCAAACATTCAGGAGACTGAACGGCTGGTTCAGCTCTTTTATTTGGCATCATAAGTGACCCCTTACTAAATGAGCTAAACTACAATTGCCTCTCATGTGGATGGGGGTCGGGAGGGAGGGAGTGGATCTCTTGGACAATAAAACTACCAACTAAACTCACTTTTATCTTACGTGAGTGACTGGGCCGGTGGGGACCCTCTTTCAATATGGTTAGATATCGAAACCTCTCAGGTAGGGTGCCCCCCCCCCCCTTATTAGCTTGCTGTTTCTGGACAAAATGACGACAGTCAGGGAATATTGCCATAATCCAACAGTTATCAATACTGTTAAAGCATGGAGGGCAATTCGACAGAGGGAAGGCACCATTGGCAAAACATCTCCTCTTACACCCATAATGGGTCGGCTGCATTTTCGATCGGGATGATAGATTCAGGATTCAAACATTGGGCAGCTAAGGGTGTGTCTTGCATGGGCGATTTATTTGAAGGAGACATAATTATATCTTTTGATCAGTTAGCACAGAAATTAGAGTTATCTAAGAGGACCTCTTTCTTTTCTTCCAAGTTATGGATTTTATTAAAAAAAAGACTACACTTTTAACTGATCCCTACAAATCAGACATGGGAAAGAGGGTGCTCAGTGCAAAGAGTACACGTTCTGTCAGCACTTTATATCGTCAGGTGGGGGGGGGGGGGGATGTGCCCCCTCAGATGAGTTTGATCGGCTTTGCAGTGCATGGGAGAGAGCGCTAAGGTCTCCTCGGAAACATGGGAAGATATTTGGGAAAACCCATGAAAGATATCAATTTGCAGTAGGACACATGCTTTACAGTTGAAGATTCTCCACAAGGTCCACTTGGCTCCGGATTGTTGTCAAAATTTAAACCAGGGGTATCTTCAACATGTTCCAAGTGCAAGGTTGGTATGGACACTCTTACCCATTCTCTCTAGGTCTCATTTGGGATAGATAAACTTCAGTTCCAAACTGTGGTAGGCTTCAAACATAGTGGAGCACTGTGGTGGGTGCAGTGGAGGGGGTTTTGGGAGTAAGGGTGCAGAAGGACCCGATCTCTCCTCTTATTGGCCCGCCCAGTGTATTCCCTGTAGATGCGCATAAGAAAAAAACCTTTCAACATCCTCACTTTCTGTGTAAGAAAGAATATCTTGCTAGGTTGGCTATCGGAAAATCCCCCAGGCCTGTCAGGTTGGCAGGAGGTTGTTATGGAGCGTATCCCCTTGACTTTTCTCACAAGTATGGTGCACCACAAAACTGAGAATTTCTAGAAGACATGGCAGCCCTTTTTGGACTACCTGGACACAGATTTGTCTGCCACACTAATCAGGGCTTTTATATAACTGTAACGATTGTGTTTTTATGAATCCAACATCCAGGGAAGGGGAACTGCAAATGTGTGAATAAGTGAAAACCAATGTTCTCATTATTTGAAAGTTAGTGTTTGATTTGGCTGAGCTGAGTTATTATTATTTATTAGTTTGTTGTTGGTTATTAGATTAGATTAGATTAGATTAGATTAGATTACTTACAGTGTGGAAACAGGCCCTTCGGCCCAACAAGTCCACACCGCCCCGCCGAAGCGTAACCCACCCATACCCCTACATCTACATCTACCCCTTACCTAACACTACGGGCAATTTAGCATGGCCAATTCACCTGACCTGCACATCTTTGGACTGTGGGAGGAAACCGGAGCACCCGGAGGAAACCCACGCAGACACAGGGAGAATGTGCAAACTCCACACAGTCAGTCGCCTGAGGCGGGAATTGAACCCGGGTCTCTGGCGCTGCGAGGCAGCAGTGCTAACCACTGTGCCACCGTGCCGCCCACGGTTATTTATTTAGTTAAGTTGTTAGTTGGAGTGTGTGTGTATATATATACTTTTTTTTACACATATTTAAGCATTTGTACATGAGGACGGTTTGGGTTTTTAACATTTTTTTTGGTGTTCTTTCTTTGTATTGTTTTCTATTTGTTGTAATATCAAAAAATCTATTTTTTAATAAAAATATAATTTAAGAAGAACACTAAGAAATTTACGTTCCTCCAAGTCTGGCCTCACACACCATTCCCACTCCCTGGAGCTCACCACTGGTACTTGGCTCTGCTGCTGCCCAGGCTTGAAAACTCAGGAGTGCTGTCCCTTCAGGCAATCCAAAAACAGACCTCTTTGGCCAAACCCTTGGCCTAATTTCTCTTCCTTTGGCTCAGTGACAAATTGGATCCAAGAATGCATTTTACTACATTAAAGGGGTTACACAAATGCTGTTGTTTGTTGATTCCACATCTGTTCTGCAGCTCTCAGATGGTTAACAAAGGCCGGCCTGGTTTACGAACTGAAATAATGCAGTGTTTATTCAATTAGCTCTGCCTGGAGTGCATATGATTGGAGTCCCCCTGATACAGAGTAAATATAGGGTCAAAACATCCAAAGTAAGTGGATGCAGACGCACTGAAGTGATGAAGGTGTTGTATAGGAAATTATTCAATAGCGAGGTCTTGAATGTCTGATAGAGCTTAGCTACCAGTTTTTCTCTGGTAACATGGCCATGTTTGGGTCTAGGCTGTGATTTCAAGTCAGGGCCTGTTTGGAACTGAAGTTTATCTATCCCAAATGAGACCTGGAGAGTGGGCAGCCATTGGTCCCACATTAGCAAGAAAATCTCCTCCTCTTCCCCAGAACGTCCTATAGCATCAGGCCCATGGTCGCTAGGCAACCAATCCATTGCGCACTAATGTTCATAGGACGAGGCTGAGGATATTCAAGCCAAACATTTAACCTGCAAATGAAGGACACTTTAGGAAGGAATGGTCATCATTTTGTTTGCACAAACTTTTTCACAAACTTCTACTTCAGTATATGCCTAACAATTTCAAATAAACAATCGTGGATTTTGAATCAGTCAATGAAAGCCAGGCCCCATTTACTCTCTGAAAGATCCCACGGCACTATTTTGAAGACAAGATAACCTGCCCAACATTTTGTCTCCTCAATCAACCTCGCTCAAAACCAAATAATGTGCCTCTTACTGTGTTGCTGTTGGTGGGGGGCTCTTACTGTGTTCAACTCTAGAGCATTGCTCTGGTTACCACTGTGACAACAAGGATGTTTGTCAAGATTAGAATGTTGCTAGAAAAGCACAACACGTCAGGCAGCAACCAGGGAGTAGGGAACTCGACATTTCAGGCAAAAGTTTGTCAATTGACGGTGTAGCATGCACTTTTTTGTTCGTCAGTTCCCCTGCTTGTTGAATGCTAACACCTGCTGAGGGACTGGCAATGTTCAGCTCAGACAGCACTCAGACACAAGCTGGTGAGGGCAAAGTTGGCAGGTTTTGCTCCTAGTATCAACCTGGAGTTGATAAATCAGTCGGATCCTGACTCCTGAGCGATTTCTCAAATGTCCCTGAATTCAGGGTTGAATTGAGAATCTCACTGACGCACTGCAGGATGACAAGTGAAGGGGAATAAAGAAGTAGCTGCACAGTGAGGTTGGGGCACTGTTCTGGGTCAGTTTAACCAACCCAGCTATATCCTAAATGACTAGGTGTGGTCAGTGTTAACTTCAAGCAGAAACATTGCATTTACCAGCATGACAACTCCTTACTGTAAGAAACAAAAACTGCATTGTAATAATGCCTTTCACATTCTCAGGAGCGTCCAGTGTGATTTACAATTCGTGTTTTGTTTTTTTAAGTGTTGCAACCTTGGAAAAATGGCAAGAGAGTTGAACACAGTAAGAGCCCCCCACAAACAGCAACACAGTAAGGGGCACATTATTTGGTTTTGAGCGAGGTTGATTGAGGAGACAAAATATTGGGCAGGTTATCTTGTCTTCAAAATAGTGCCGTGGGGTCTTTCAGAGAGTAAATGGGGCCTGGCTTTCATATCCCATCCGAGGGAGAGCAGCAAAAATAATTCCTTTGGGGAATAGCTTCCAAATGATGGAAAGGAAAGTAGTTGAAGTTGTATTCCCAAATGATACATATGGAATATTTTCCATATCCCACAAACTAACAGTTAGAGGCACACGTGCAGTTGACACAGTCTCACAGAAGGGTTTCTTACTAGCTGTCGTTAACAGTACAATTATTCAGTCATTCAACATAACATTAGGCTACATCTTGAATACATTTGCTGTATAATTGTTCCCATTGCTAGCATAAATAAACTTTGGTTACGTTAATCGACTGGTTTAAGGTCATTTATGTCGGGGATTATCATTTCAGGTCAGGCGCAATATACAAAAGCAGTCTTCTACGCACCATTTGCTGGAGGATATGCTTACAATGTTGGCAGAGGCATATTAATGCAAATAGCAACTCTGTTTAGTGTGCAGGCACAATGATTAATGACTCTCAATGCTACAGCAGCAAATATTAGCCTGGCATCCAGAGTTCACAACTAATGGTAGATCCATTCCTGTTGTGTTATCAGTGTCACACTGCCAAATGACCCCTAGCTAATCTCAAGCTACGATGTGGTGGAGCCAGTGTTGAACTGGGGCGGACAAAGTTAAAACTCTCACAACATCAGGTTAATTGTCCAACAGGTTTATTCAAAAGCACTAGCTTTTGCAGCGCTGCTCTTTCATCAAGTAGACAATCACTTGATGAAGAAGCAGCGCTCCAAAAGCTAGTGCTTCTAAATAAACCTGTCGGACTATAACCTGGTGTTGTGTAATTTTAACTTAATCTCAAGCTACAGCTGCAGTCAGGTGATCTGATGTACAGTAGGGTGTTGATGTGCCATGTGACACTATGAGATTGAATGTTCACCATCGCTCCCATGCTCTGCTATGTTTAGACTGAGCTGTCCCAATGCTTTTCCTGCCAAGCGTCACTGAGCATCCTTCAGAACCTGTTACTGGTGTCCTAACTCAGACTCATTCAGTGCACTTTGGCACTTGATGATTAGTTCATATAATAGTCTTGTCAGCAGAGTTAAAGCCCGTGGAACAAAAGGGACAATGGCAACATAGAGATAGAGATGGCTGAGCGACAGGAAACAAAACAGTTAATTTTTGGACTATGGGAATGTAGATGTTTCAGTTTCCTCTGTTAGGATTAGGTCCACTGCTTTTCTTGATTTATGTTGATGATCTGGACTCAGGGATACAAGGTCTAATTCCAAGATATGCAGATAACACATTAAACTTGGAAGTATTGTGAACCATGAGGAAGATAGTGATCAATTAAACTTAGAGCATCTGGAGGAAGGGTTGGATGTGTGACTGGTGAATTATATTGCAGATATGTGTTAAGTTATACATTTTGCTAGGAAGAACAAGGAGAGAAAATATAAAAGAAAGGCTACAGGTTTAAAGGGAGCACAAGGGTGCTGCAGGATAATGATAAGGAGCGTGAACTAACTTGCAAAAAACTGAAACAGACAAGATGGGCCCAACGGCCTCCTTGTTGTGAGTATTCTATGGTATTTGTGAATAACTGCCTAGAGTAATGCAGTCCTCATCAGTAGGTGAGGCTCTGAAGTCTGATTTTGAGCCCATCCCCGTCTTGTATGAAAAATCCCCTTGTACATCTAAGCATTGACTATTGAAGATGGTTTTTACATGTGTTCAAGCTGCATTTCTTCAGCTAAAAAGTATTTTAATTCATACAACAAGCCCACATACACTGGATACTGGTGGGAAACTCACTTCAATAGCAATCCTTTGCAAGCAGTGAATTAAAAGGTTGTAATTCAATTTGTTTTTGCTGGCACTGAGTCTGTATCACAGCCCTATGCAAATAAATGAAAAGAATCTAGGATATAATCTGTGCATATCATGCAAACACTGAATACAACACAGGGCAAGAGAGGCAGCTGCTTCATTTAAGGAAGGGAAGCAGGTTGTCGCACAGAGCAGCCCAGAAAGAGAAACCAGAGAAACGTGTCAATGAAACATACCAATCCAGATCGTCCGTTTAATTCAAAATGGAGTATGCTCCACACCATAATTTTCCAAGCACTGCTCTTTTTGCATAGTTTTTTCAGAGTGAGGAACAGCTCTGTCAGGTTGGCTCTCAACTGAGTGGCTATTTGCTGCTAGGCCACATGCCAGGGATGCTGGGAAAGTCCTTAACACTGGAATAGGGCTTTTCAAACCCAGCCAAGGTTCTGCTCCCTATCCAATCAGCCCTGTCTGCAGGCCTGAGGTGGAAACTTGATCAAGCTGGACTATCATGTTTCCTATCAACAACCAGTTGACAATTGCTTCATGAGTTCAGGCAGGGTGAGGTACCAGACAGAAATCAGCTTGGGCACTACTGTGTTCTCATGGGCAGCTCTGTAATGGTTAGATAAGCCCTCTGCTCCCAACGCCCTTATTGCAGTCATTGCTTGCTAAGTTAGTTGCCTCAATAAAAGTAGAAACTTTTGCACCTATTTTGTGCGGCTATATTGAGTTTGTATTGCACACCTTGGAGGCAATTAGGAATTAAGAGTTATTTAGGGCTCACATGCTGCCTCCCAAAGCCATTGTATTTTAGTCTATTAGATACACTACAGTCAAAATTATCCACTTTTCCTTCTTCTTGCTTCCCAGTAAACATCAATGGGTTAATTATTATATAACACTATGCCCAGAAAGCCCACCGATTTTCAAAGAATTTTTATTGTTTTGTCAAAGTACTTGGGTTTGTTTTTGGAGATGGACCTTTTAAGAAAATGTTCTATCCCAGGAAGAGTGTTATATAACAGCAATAATGAATGCCATAAAAAGAGCAGAGTTCCTCACATACAACTTAGAAATGGAATGATACAAGAGATGTCTGGGCTTTTAGCATAAAGCCGTGTTCATTATTGCAATTATCTTCAGTAGGCAGAGTGTCAGACATGTAGGAATGAAGTTCACACCATGAGACAACACACAGTGAGTTATCAGTGAGACAGAAGCTCAAGTGTTTGTGTCAAATAATATATACTGTATCTGGAGTTTGTAGGTGGCCAGCTGCAGCTTTTTTCCCCTAACAATTCCATTAAAGTCACCCCAGCGATCATGTATCACAGATTTACAATGCAATGTCTGGCTCTGGAGCAGTTATTGGTGCAAAAACTCACCAATGTAACATTACAAACCCTCAATTAAGTTCCAACAGTATATACTATAAACCATAACCATTATGAGTGGCTGACCTCAAGGCTGACAAGTAATTAGACACCAACTGACCTTTATGAACTACATGATTTGCTCTTATACCTTCTAACATCATATAACTCCTGTAGATTATTGCCTTGGGATCAGCCTCACATGTCCATTATCAAGCATATTGTCCATACTTTGAGCCCAGCATTCAGGATCAGTAGCAATAAACCCACACTCAATCTATATTGGGTTTGACGAAGGGAATAATTTGAAAATTAGCCAAAATCTGTCAAACTCCAGGGTTATACCACTTCTTTTTTGATTTGAAAATAACCTTTGGGATTGGGAAGAAAGTATAACAGCTAAACCAGGCAGCTGAGAGGAGGTTCATGCTCGTTGCGTGCTCAGCTCAAAATATCTCTATATCCTTTCACAAAATGAATGATGGAAAGTTAATATTCGGGCAGCCCACTGGTTACTGAGTTTCCAGGTAAATGTGAACGATTGGTCACTGCAGCACAGCAGAAGGGTGTCTTCACCTTTTCAGCCCATGATGTCATATTTGTGCTTGGGGATATTGTGTTGTTCCAGTCCAATGAAGAGACAAAATGCGGTTTCCACAAAGAAGTGGTATGCTCTCGCTGTGTGGTGATGCTGCCATTGAGTGACTTGTCACTTGATACCCTGAAACGGCTGGTGGCCTAGGAAACCAGGAATCAGGTGGGTCTGCCTGGATATGGAACATAAAGGTTTCCCACGAAAGAGATAGCACTCAATATGTAAGTGTGGAAGATGACAAACTTGATTCAGGGTAGAGGCATGCAGACCCACAAGATTAGCCCACGATCTCTGACCTTCCACCTTATGACGGACCCTCTCCCCACCTTACTGTACCTGTTAATACTGCATCGGCTCCTTGGAGAATTCTTTACTGAAACCCGCCAGTTGGGACCTAGTGTTGCATACAACCGATTCCTGTTTGCAAATTTAAACATGAGTTCTGAAGAGCGCACAACCCCATATAATATACACATGCTCAGACAAGCATATAGAATAGGCCACATGCATTACTCTTGGCAAACAGCCCGCTACAGGTGCGTGTGCGTCTGTGTATTACAATTGGCGAGGCATTGCAATTGCTCTCCACTCTGCTCGGTCAGGCAGGGTGTAAGAACAGTGCTTCTGCCCTCAATGTGCCCATACTGGCCAGTGCAGGTCTCTGGGATGGCACATCAGCCTTGGAGTGTCGTACAACTCACATTTGTTGCACTGGCACACGAGGTGGTGGCTGTGGGAAACTGACCTCAGCAAATCACTATTATAAAGTATTGTGACAAACAGATACTTCATATTCAGGCACTTAATGGGCAAAATCATCCTGAGAGAGATTAGTAATTGATGTTTTTTGAAGGAAGTCATCCTACATATTTTAAATAAGTTAGTTGTATCTTAATTTAAAAAGAAGGGATATGAACTTCCCACAAATAACTTAATTACTCAGTTACTACTGTAGTGTCTTTATTTCCACTCTCATTTTGTACTAGTGGAACTGATTTTACAGACTTATTTGGCTACTTCTCAGTCAGTCTGTACACTGAGTGATTTTACTCTACTAGCCTCCACTAATTCATAAGCATTCTAGGAGAAAGTGAGGACTGCAGATGCTGGCGATCAGAGCTGAAAAAGTGTTGCTGGAAAAGCGCAGCAGGTCAGGCAGCATCCAAAGAGCCGGAGAATCGATGTTTCGGGCATGAGCCCTTCTTCAGGAATGAGTCTTTCCTGAAGAAGGGCTCATGCCCGAAACGTCGTTTCTCCTGCTCCTTGGATGCTGCCTGACCTGCTGCGCTTTTCCAGCAACACAATTTTCAGCTCAATTCATAAGCATTGCCAAACTGTAAATGGATTAGGTGTTTCACTTCTAAGTATGTTGAATTTGGAAATTAAAAACAATTCCCCAGGAAATGCCATCAATTTACCCAACGGCAACGATATGCCACTCACTTTTTAAAACGACTGAACGCTGAGGAAATGTAAAAAAAGGTGAGGGGAAGTGAAAAAAATGCAGAGAAATGTTTGCTTAGACACCACTCACCTCTCCAACCCCGAGGACAGTTCCTCACTGAATTCAGAGCTCTCGCTGCTTCCTGTGAAAAAAATAAATACACGGAGAGACGTGTTGAATTGATTAATGACAGAAGGCGACTAAACATTACAGCAGCATTCTGGAATGATGTAGTGATAAAGCAATGTCACCTCAAACACCATTTTGAAGACTTAAGAATTTCCAATTCGCATGAAAGGCAGCAATTCACTTACAGCTTTTCAGTGAGTTGTCACAGTCACAGCAAAGTCCTCTCATTCCTATTAACCAAGGTTGTAAAGCCTTCAGTAAAAAAAATTTACCGAATTTTTAATCTGAAAATAATCTTTGGGATTGGGAAGAAAGTTCAACAGCTCATCCAGGCAGCTGAGAGGAGGTTCATGCTAGTTGTGTGCTCAGCTCAAAATCTCACGATATCCTTTCACAAAATAAATGATGACAAGTCAATATTCAGGCAGCTCACTGGTTACGGAGTTTCCAGGTGAATGTGAACGATTGGTCACTGCAGCACAGCAGAAGGGTGTCTTCACCTTTTCAGTAAAAAAATTAACCCATTTTTCTGGGACCTGTATTGTATTGTGTATTTTCTGGGACCTGTATTGTATTGTGTTGACCTCAGAGGCACTGCCAACATATATTCATGTTGCTGTCAGTTCTTACCTTATGTGGCAACAAAACAACAAATCCTTGCTTATAGCCTTGCGCAGCATGGTGGCTCAATGGTTAGCACTGTTGTCTCATAGTGCCAGGGACCAGCTTTCTCGGATGACTGATTGTGTGGAGCTCACACATTCTCCTTGGTGTCTGCTAATCCTTAACTCTATTTTCTTGCCTTTTCCCTGTAACCCCCGATTCACAAATCTGCCTATTTCGGCCTTGACTGTTCTTAATAAATTAGCCTCAACAATCTCCTGTGGTAAAGAACTCCGTAGATGCACCACTCTCTGAGAGAAGAAATTCCCCTTCATCTCTGTCTTAAATATGTGACCCGTATTCTCGGAATATGCCCTCTGGCTCCAGACTCTCCCACAAGGAAAGCAACATTTCCACATCTACTCTGTCAAGTTCCTTAAGAATCTTGGATGGTTCAGTCAAGTTGCTTCTCATTCTTCTATATTCCAATGCAGATCAGTTATCCAGCCTCTCCTCATAAGACAGTCCATCCATACCTGGTGACCATAAGACAATAAGAAATAGGAACAGCAGCAGGCTGTTCAGCCCCTTGAGCTTGCTCCACCAGTCTGTAAGATCATGGCTGATCCAACATCCCTCATCCACTTTCCTGTATTTTCCCTGTAACCCATAATTTTTCTATTGACCAAGAATCTATCTTTCTCAGTCTTAAACACACACAAGAACTCTGTCCCCCAAGGCTCTCTGTGGCAACGAGTTCCAAAGACTCTCACCTCTCAGTCTTACATCGTCGCCCTCTGGTCCTAGACTCTTCCATGAGGGAAAAATATCCTCTCAGCGTTTACCCCTCAAGGCCCTTAAGAATCCTATACATTTCAACGAGATCACCTCTTAACCTTCTATGAAATACTTCCAATATCAGTATGTTTTTTATCTTAGAAAAAGGAGCTCAAAACTGCTCATAGTACTCCAGCTGTGGTCCAAAATAGTGCCTTGTACAGTTTTAGCAAAACCTCCCAGTTTTTATATTCCATTCCCTTTGAAATGTAGGTTGACATTCCATTTGTCGTCCTATTCCCTGCTGAACTCGGATGTTAGTGTGTTTGTGATGTATGAACAAGGACTCCTGAGCCCTCTGTTCTGTAGCCTTCTGCAGTCTGAAGGTTGCCAGCACCCACACATCACAACTCAGTCTTCCATAAGTTGGCCATTCATCTAGCCATGCTCACCCACTCCCTCCCACACTGTCTTTATTAAGCAGCCTTATCTTATCTTATCTCTTATCTTATTAAGCAGCCTAGTCTGTGGGAACTTAGAAATGCCTTCTGAAAAATCCAAACATATTACATCCACTGCTTCCCCTTTAACCAGCCTGCTTGCTACCACCGGTCTCTATCAGCATTATGAAGGAGAGTGAAGGGCACGGTGGCTCAGTGGTTAGCACTGCTGCCTCACAGCACCAGGGACCCGAGTTCGATTCCAGCCTAGGGTGACTGTCTGTGTGGAGTTTGTACATTCTCCCAGTGTCTTGAGTAGGGTTCCCCCCACAATCCAAAGATAGGCAGGGCAGGTGAATTGGCCATGTTAAATTGCCCATAGTGTTAGGTGAATTAGTCAGGGGTAAATACAGGGTGTGGGTGGGTTACTCTTTGGAGGGTCAGTATGGACTTAGAGTCATAGAGAGGTACAGCATGGAAACAGACCCTTCGGTCCAACCCGTCCATGCCGACCAGATATCCCAATCCAATCTAGTCCCACCTGCCAGCGCCCGGCCCATATCTATCCAAATCCATCCATACCCATCCAAATGCCTCTTAAATGTTGCAATTGTACCAGCCTCCACCACATCCTCTGACAGCTCATTCCATACACGTACCACCCTCTGCGTGAAAATGTTGCCCCTCTTAGGTCTCTTTTATATCTTTCTCCTCTCACCCTAAACCTATGCCCTCTAGTTCTGGACTCCCCGACGCCAGGGAAAAGACTTTGTCTATTTATCCTATCCATGCCCCTCATAATTTTGTAAACCTCTATAAGGTCATCCCTCAGCCTCCGACGCTCCAGGGAAAACAGCCCCAGCCTGTTCAGCCTCTCCCTGTAGCTCAGATCCTCCAACCCTGGCAACATCCTTGTAAATCTTTTCTGAACCCTTTCAAGTTTCACAACATCTTTCCGATAGGAAGGAGACCAGAATTGCACGCAATATTCCAACAGTGGCCTAATCAATGTCCTGTACAGCCGCAACATGACCTCCCAACTCCTGTACTCAACACTCTGACCAATAAAGGAAAGCATACCAAATGCCTTTTTCACTAATATATTCACCTGCGACTCCACTTTCAAGGAGCTATGAACCTGCACTCCAAGGTCTCTTTGTTCAGCAGCACTCCCTAGGACCTTACCATTAAGTGTATAAGTCCTGCTAAGATTTGCTTTGCCAAAATGCAGCACCTCGCATTTATCTGAATTAAACTCCATCTGCCACTTCTCAGCCCATTGGCTGTTGGGCTGAAGGGCCTGTTTCCATACTGTAGGGAATCTAACCTAATCTAATCTAATCTAACTGTGAAATTTTCAGTTCTTTTAAATTCTTTTTAGTCCTCTCCAGAAGCAGGAAAATGTGACAGGTTAGACTGACAATACAATGGTTATATTGAAAGGCAGGAGAAATGAATCATTCCACGTCAAAAACACCAAGTGTTACAGTCTAGAGAAAACCAAGTGAAACATGCCTTCTATGTTTATCTCACTCCTCTCACTAAACAGACTGATCATTTAGTGTTTCACATTTAAACTAAATAAAATCAACCCTATCATGGCAATATTAAGAGGCAACTTGGCTCTGGGAATGGGATCATCATGAAATCATTTATTTCTTGTTTGACATTTTCAGAAACAATACCCTCTTGAAGCAGCCCACATTGGCAGCCAACATTATAAACTAAAGTGGAACTGTCTCTCCTAATTTGTGTCACTATCTTTATATTATTTGAAAGGAAAGCATTTACAAATCAGCCAGCAGTTCTATCAATGTTCTGAGCATTGTAAAGAGACTCCTCACAGTGGGATTGAATGGTAAATCAAAATTTCTTAAAAGAAAACTGTTGCCAGAGGAAGATGTGAATTCCTTGCACTTAACCATTTATTTCTCCCTGACTCACTGTTCCAGCTTCAGACAGCATTTCAGTGAGTTTCCACTATTCCACAAGATGTAAAACTTCGCCAACATTACTGGGTAGTTCCTGCTACCAACTGGTAATCTTCGACTTGCATCAGGCTAAAAAGAAGGGAAGACCAAATTTACCTGTAATTTCAACTAAAAGGTTCTTCTGTTTGTGGGATTTCTTGAATTTGCAAATACCAATGCTCCCTGAACCCAGGACAGCAGCAGCTCAATGACAGATCGAAGGTGAATAGTCTCAGATTGGACTCAAAGAGCTATCACAGAGTGGGGCAGAGAGAAACCTGGGAGGAGTGAAGCTTCAAATGGGTTAAACCATAGGACATAGGTATACAACATCAGGACAGAACTATCTAAGGGAGGACAGTGCAGCAACAGAAAACAACAGTTCAGACAGTTTCAACAAATGACCACCCATTCTCCAAAGGACTGTTTTGGCAGGATTCATGTTTTGGATTGGTTGCCTAATTACGATATGTAGCCAGTTGACCATTACAATAGCAGATTGTCACTATATTCATTGGTATATTGAACAGAGTTTCAGGTGTATAAGAAATTGATATCTCTTTATTTTAGCACCAAATAAGATTTGGCAATGACTTCTTTCAAGACATGCTCTGGGACTAGAAACCCACCTGCAGTTTTATCGACTGTCCTCCTCATTTCCCCCTCTCTCTGGGCACTTTCGACTAAAGCTTCCTCCACAGTTGCCTGCTCAGTTTTTTTGTAAGGCAGGGTGCCATTATCATTTATTAGTAAACGATCCTAGCAACTCCCCTGAGATATTATTCCTCACTTTTCAAACTCCTTCCCCATTCTAACCCTGTCACCTAATTCCAGTTTCTCTGCGCACTCATGCAACCAAATTCAGGATATCACCAGGAGCTTGAGCTGACATATTGCTAATGTTTCTCACTCTCAATGGGAAAGGCATGAAGCCATGATTAGATTAGATTAGATTCCCTACAGTGTGGAAACAGGCCCTTCGGCCCAACAAGTCCACACCGATCCTCCGAAGAGTAACCCAGACCCATTTCCCTCTAACTAACATACTTAACACTATGGACAATTTAACGCCGTCAATTCATCTGACCTGCACATCTTTAGACTGGGAGGAAACCAGAGCACCAGGAGGAAACCCACACAGACACACAGGGAGCATGTACAAACTCCACACAGACAGTCGCCCAACATGAGAATCGAACCTGGGACCCTGGCGCTGTGAGGCAGCAGTGCTAACCACTGAGACACCATGCTGCCCCAGGGGCAGTTATTGATTTTAGCAACTCCCTTTTACCTAAATTATTTAACTTCTCAGCTGGATCCACAGTTTATGTTCCACTTCCCCAATTGATCAGGTGGTGAGGACATAACTGACTGGGCAGACAGTTAAATGGATGGTCCATTAAACAAGGGCAAAGTCATAAGCTACTCCCAAAAGCTTACTCAAGACCCATAGGCCACCTACACTCATACTATTCCATTGACTCAGGTCTAGTAGGCTTCTTAAACTGCACACATTTAGGATTAAAACTTATAAAACCAAAGGTTTGAATAATTACTTCAATCATCACCTCCGGTTTTCTTTTTAAGAATAGATTCCCTACAGTGTGGAAACAGGCCCTTCGGCCCGACAAGTCCACACTGACCCTCTTCTTGGCAACATTTCAATGAGAATATTAAAATTAATTCAAAAATTAAAATTTAACCCAGTTTCTGATTGTTTCTGGGCGAGTAAGGAATTGAGTCAACTTATTTTTGAAAGTTTTACCTGACCAGGCTGCTGATTTGTTCTGTATGTTAAAATCACCATATTGAGAAATTCTACCTTTGTTTTCTAATTTTCACATCTACTGTGGTGCACTTAAAATATCTTCACATTAAATGCCTCAATAACACTAGCTTTGGCTTCAAAAATTGAGAATAATTGTACAGCAGCTAACTGCAGAACATTCGAGGTAATTATTAATAGTTAGAGGTCATTGCCTCAGCTCTCCCTGGAAATTACTTCATCAATGTTTCCAGTTTTTTCATCTTATAACCAAATACAATTCCATGATCTGGACTGACACAGTACTCCTTCCCAATGAAATAGTCCAGCTACAAAGATTTTGGATTAGATTAGATTTTCTACAGTGTGGAAACAGGCCCTTCAGCCCAATAGGTCCACACCGACCCTCCGAAGAGTAACCCACCCAGACCCATTCCCCTACATATACCCCTGACTAATGAACCTAACACAATGGGCAATTTAGCATAATTGTGGGAGGAAACCAGAAGACCCTGAGGAAACCCATGCAGACATGGTGAGAATGTGCAAACTCCACACAGACCATCGAACCCAGGTGCCTGGCGGTGTGAGGCGGCAGTGCTAACTACCGTGCCGCCCAGCAGACTGTTTGGATGTGACAGGTTTGAAAGAGGGGCAAGAGGGTCAAAATCCTGCAACTCCACCCGCTAATGACATTGTGGGTCAACCCATTACTGCAGCGGTTCAAGAAGGCAGCTCACCACCACATTCAAGGAGGGCAATTAGGGACAGGCAATAAATGGTGGCCAGCCAGTGATGCCCATGTCCCATGAACAAATAAGAAAAATGAACAAAAGTGGATTACATTAAAGGTAGGTTGGAGGTCCTATACATCCCTCCAGTCACTTCAGCCTTGTCGCAGGGTAACAATAATTATAGTGTTTTCACACTGTTTAAACTCAACTTTTAACTCATGAGTTGACATCAAATCTCAAGAAGAGAAGTGCAACTAAAATATGGCCATTTGCACCCTCAAGGGACTTACCTTCAGAGAAGAGGCTAAAATCTGTGGCCTAGTCAGAACCAACTTAGGAGCTGAATTTCCACTACCAGGTTGGACGCCTCTAATTGTGAAACCACCCAATCTCAGCTTGCTTCAAGGCCCCTATTACACCAGATTTTAGCTCAGTTGAAACAGGGTTCAGACACAGCCAGGCCAACTGACTCCAGTAGCAAATTGTACATGGCTTCAGGGCCAGGCAAGTACTGAGGTCGGCTAGTTATAAGGCACACGATGATTCTCTGTGATTTCATTCTATTAGCTTTAGAAGCTGTTATGCCCATTAGCCTTCACCTTGCACACTCCTCACCACGCTGCCCCACCAACCACCATGTTCTCCAAATGGCCCTTTCATACTAGCTCTTGTCCCCCACCACCTCTCAAGCTATTGCATATCTTTATGACACCTCCTTGCTACCATATATCCCAATAGTATTTTTTTAGTCATTCAGTTTCCCTCATGGGCATACATCATGTGGCGATGGAGAAAATAATGTCTGATAATCGAATATAGATCTCACACATACATACCTGACACTGAAAATAAGTTCTACTTATCCAACTTTTATAGGTCCCGCAACCCCCAAGTATTTAATCTGTTATGATAACAAGTTCGTATTCAATTTCTCCTTCAAAAACATCTAATCCTTTAATAGCTTCTTTAAACCAAATTTAGGGCCAGCTCCCTGAACACTTTTGTAGTTTACTGAGATTCTTACAACCATTCACAACGACATCAGCTGTTTTAACAGCCATTGAGAAACATCAACAAAGAATTCTATTGAAGTATCAGGACACTTAAGTTTCCAACTTACAAATAGCAACTTGTCAGTGGAGCATGTTTCTTAACTTTTACAGATAGTTTCAGCCTGTTTGTTCTCTGGTTTAAAGGCTGGGGATTTTAATAAACATGATATTACGACAATTAAACAAATCTTACCCACTCTTCAAGAGTATTTATCACCACAAATGCATTCAATTCATTAAGGGCCCTGGTGCATCAACACAATATTGAGTTGAGCTCAGCACTAATTTCAAATGCCCTGCTGAAATGGAGTTTCTTGCCTGAGAAATTTATATTTCACTCCTTTCTCCCTGACAACATCAAACTGTGACAAAATGGGGTTAACCTTCTGTTTTGGTCCCCCTCTGCTGTTTTAAAGGCCTCGGGTCTTGAAAATCCAGGCCTTTGTCTCCCGTGAAACAATAAGCTGTAGGAGTAGCACACTGTCCGTACTGTTTAATGGGAGAGAGTTTCTCATTAATAAAACAACTTATCATTAATGACACCAAACTGAATGCAACAAATACAAAATCCGTTCACCTTCTTCCACAGGCTTTGTTACATTGTTGGAATCATGGGCAAAATTCCTTACAGTTGACCCAGATACAAGTTAGAACAACACATTGTTCACCTGGTCTGACTTAAAATCCCAATCAAGAAAAGAAAATCAGGGCCAAGGTGAAGCATATTTCAAAGAAAGTAATTGCTGGATTGCTCATAGGCAAACAGCTTCAGCAACCAAAAAGGTGGGAAGCTGACCAACTCTAATCTGAAGCATTCTACTGCAAGATCCAAAACGTTTAACACTGGTTCCGGGCAATATTTTTCTGATAAGAGCAGCCATGGGCTAGTTGATAGCACACTTGGCCCTGGGTCACAAGGTGCTGAGCTCAAGTCCTGCATCAGGGCATGGCCACAGAGGGTGAGGCTGATGCTACAGAGTAGTGCTGAGGGAGCAATGTGCTATTAGAGTTACTGCCTTTGAGGCGAGATGTTAAGTGAGTCTCCGACTGCCCTCTCATGTGAACGTAGGAGAAAATTTTGAAGCATTGCTTTGAGGAAGAGCAGAGGGTTATCCCTGTAGCCCTGGTTATTACTCATCACCCACCCCTGAAAAAAAAACTGATCTGGTCATTTCAGAATTCTGTTGTTTTGGAACTTGCTGTGTGTAACTTAGCCAGCTGCTGTGCTACCTACATTCCCAAGGGACTACAAAACAGAAATATTGCATTGCCTGTAAAGTACTTTGAAATGTCAGGTGGATGGGAAAGTTGCTATTTGAGCCATTTTCCTTTTACACACGCTGACCTCAAAAGAAACTTCCTGTTGGAGTACATTGACTTCTGCAGATTGAGGGTCAAGTCATGGACCCATTGTTACATAAAGGGCTCCTGCAGCCTCCTGGGGTGTTATTGAGGTCAAAACATGTCATACAGTCATAGAGACATACAGCATGAAAACAGACTCTTCGGCCCAACTTGTCCATGCCAACCAGGTTCCTTAAACTGAACTAGTCCCATTTGTCTGCGTTTGGTCCCTGTCACTCTAAACCTTTCTTGTCCATGTACCTGTCCAAATTTTTGGCTTCCTCTGGCAGATCGTTCCATATATGCACCATCCTCTGTGTAAGAAAGTTACCCCATAGTCCCTTTTAAATGTTTCCCTTCTTACCTTAAATCTATTCCCTCCAGTTTTGGACTTCACCATCCTGGGGGAAAAGACCTTGATTATTCACTTTATTGATGCCCCTCGTGATTTCACAAACCTCTATAAGGTCACCCTCAACCTATGCTCCAGGGAAAAAAGTCCCAGCATATCTAGCCTCTCCTTATAACTCAAATCCTCCAGTCTCGGTAACATCCTTGTATCTGACTTTAAATTCTGTAGCTTGGGTCATTGGAGCTAGGCTACTGAATTAATCCCGTGGGTGGCACAGTGGTTAGCACTGCTGCCTCACAGCGCCAGAGACCCAGGTTCAATTCCCGCCTCAGGCCACAGACTGTGTGGAGTTTGCACATTCTCCCAATGTCTGCGTGGGTTTCCTCCAGATGGTCCGGTTTCCTCCCATTTAGGTGAATAGGCCATGCCCGTAGTGTTAGGGGCAGGGGTAAAAGTAGGGCAGTGGGTTGCGCTTCGGCGGGTCGGTGTGGACTTGTTGGGCCGAAGGGCCTGTTTTCACACTGTAAGTAATCTAATTACAGTAGTAATTGCTGTTGAGGAACCATTTCGGCTTTGAATGAGAACACAATCAGCTATAAGAGCAATTGCCATGATACAAATTACTTAAGAGTTCAAATTGCCTGTGACTGCTCACTTGATTTACATTTCTATCATCAGGGGATTCAACCTCATTACAACTTGCAATTACAATAGCACTTCCAATAGGAAGATATATCCCAAAGGACCAGAGTCAGTGAGGATTAGATTGATAAGTGAATGCAAGGTGGATGGGGGCAGTAGAGGTTGGGATGAACCGATATTTACGGAACTTGGAGAACAGGAGGCCAGCCCAGGAGAAGATTGGAATAGTCGTGCGTAAGGGGACGAAGGTATGGTTGAGGACTTCAATCGCAAATTTATACCATCTCAGGTTCCGTTTTCCTTAACTGAAAGTGAATCAAGCCACAATGTGTTTTGACATTGCAGCAATAGAACAGACTTAATTCCAGCAGCGGTTCTCCCCTCACTGCTGACAGATTATAAACACAGAACAGACTACCTGCCATACTCACAGGCAGACAAGGCAATTTTGAAAAGAAGGCAAGTTGACCATAGCTCAATAAAAAAAGCTACAATGAATAAACAGCTTCAAATACTGACCTGGGATTTGTAACTAGCACCTATGTTAACAATGTCCAGTACATGAAAAAAAAAGTAACCTACTAGAATTCCTACAGTGTGGAAGCAGACCATTCAGCCCATTGAGTCTACACTGACCATCCAAAAATGCATCCCATCCATGCTGACTGAGGCTAGAATCGAACCCGGATCCCTAGCACTGTGAGGCAGCAGTGTTAACCACTGAGCCACCGTGCCACCCCTCAGACTGCAGCTGCTGGAAATCTGAAATGAAAATGGAACGGCAGAGGAACTCAGGAGCTTTGGCAACTGGAAAGAAATAGAGTTAGCACTTTGAGTCTGATATGACCCTTTTTCGGAATTTCATACGTGGAATCTCTACCGTGTGGGAACAGGCCATTAGGTCCAACAAGTCCACACCAACCCTCCGAAGAGTATCCCACCCAGACCCATTCCCCTACCCTATCACTCTACATTTCCCCTGACTAATGCAACTAACCTACACATCCCTGAACACTATGGGCAACTTAGTATGGCCTATTCATCGTTCAACTCCCAAGTTCTGAAGAGCCATCCTGGACCAAAAGTGTTAACTTGGTTTGTCTCTGTATCGATGTTGCCAAACCCGCTGAGTCCCTCACACATTTTCCGTTTATATTTCGCACCGATGAAAGTTGTTGTTGGAGGTACAGAGCCAGAACAAGTGAGCCTTAGATTCATCATAACCTGAAGCTGCCAATAACTTAGGCTCTCAGTTTTGCATGGCTAGCACTATAGACTGAATCCTAATTATAAATGCTGTGGTTGGAGTTATCAAGACAGGTAACGTTAGCACTACAAAGCAATGTCTGACAGAGTGTGCGAGCTCACTCACAATTCCTCATGAGGAGAACTCCCAAATAGGGCTGAGCTGCCGGTGGGTGTGCCAAGCAGAAACCTGCCCCCACCTCCTTCAAGACACGTTACTCATGTGGGTACAAAGATCTACAGTCAGGTCAACAGAGCTCCTGAAGCAGCACTGTTGACTATTCTCATCAGTTTGGGAATGGTTGCGAGGGGGGAGTAAGAAGGAGAAATGAAATAAACTTCGAAAAAATGAACGTTCTTCAAAAATGAAGCCCATTAGGGACATTGGTGTGCATATCCATAGATCTCTCAGGGCAGGTGGACATGGTGCTCAGGAAGGCAGATGGGCGATTTGCCTTTTTTTTTAAACTGAGGGAAAGAATACAAGGGCAAGGAAGTTCTGCTGGAATTGTATAGACGACTGTTCAGGGCACAACTAGAGTACTGCAGACCTGGTCACCACATTATAGGAAGGGTGAAATTACACTAGAAAGCGTGCAAAGGTAATTTACCAGGGTCTGAGATAAGGCAAGGTTGGAGAGGCTGGGGCTGTTTTCCTTGGAGTAGCGAATATTGACAAGGTGCCTGATAGAGGGATTTAACATAATAACAGGCATAAGTAGGGTGGGTGGGGGGGGCACTTTTTTCTATTAGCAGAGGGGTCAAGAACCAGGAAGCATAGATGTAAGGTAAGGGGCAGAAGACTAAGAGAGTTAATAAAAATGTCTTTCATCCAGAGGGAACTGACTACCTGAAAAAGGGTGGCTGAGTCAGGAATTCTTGTCACATTAAGGCAGTATCTGGATCTTTATTTGTGTTGCCATGGTCTCCAGGGCTATGGGCTGTGAACTGTGAACTAGAAAATGGGGATCATGGAATCAAATCTTTGTTGGTCAGCACGGACACAATGGGTGGAATGGCCTCCCTCAGTGAAGTCCACAAGGCTAAAATGATGGAAAGAAATTGACTGAGTCATAGAGTTGTACAGCACAAAAACTGACCGTTTGGTCCAACTCGTCCATGCCAACTAGATATCCAAATCTAATCTAGTCCCACTTGGCCCATATCCCTCTAACCCCTTTCTATTCATATACCCATCCAGATACCTCTTAAATGTGGTAATTGTACCAGCCTCCACCACTTCCTCTGACAGTTCATTCCATACACATACCACCCTCTGTGTGAAAAGGTTGCCCCTCAGGTCCCTTTTAAATCTATCCCCTCCCGCCTTAAACCTATTCCCTCTAATTTTGGACTCACCTACCCTTGGAAAAAGACCTCGTCTATTTACCCTATCCACGTCCCTCACGGTTTTATAAACCTCTATGTGGTCACCCCTCAGCCTCCGACGCTCCAGGGAAAACAGCCCCAGCCTATTCAGCCTCTCCCTATAGCTCAAGCCCTCCAACCCTGGCAACATCCTTGTAGATCTTTTCTGAACCCTTTCAAGTTTCACAACAACTTTCTTAGAGCAGGGCGATTAGAATTGTACGCAGGCTATTCTCAAAGTGGGCTAACCAACAGACACAATGGCTGGAATGACCACTCTGTGCTGTGAATATCCGTGAGGCTAAAAGGATGGAAAGAAATAGATATGACGGGGCATTTTCCAACTGGTACTCTCTGATATGATTAATGTACTTGAATCCAACTCCCACCTGGATGGTTTTAATGATGGGAGATTTCATCAAGTTGCTGCCTGTAACTTCAGTGATTGTAACAACAGAGATCAGAGTGAACAGTCAGGAGATGTTTTATGTGCACTTCTATTTTCCATAGGTGACATCTATTTCAGCAGCGAATTACAATATGGAAGGCTAGCACTCTTACCAATTGAAACTCCGTTGGAAAAGATGGAACTTTCCTGATTCTTGGCAGGACTGTGACTTTCCAGAACACTGTCGTCCAGCAAGTGTCGTGGTCGCTCTGTTGGGAATGTTGCACTTTTACTTTCAACGACGCTAAACTGGCACATCACACTGAAAAATAGAAAAAGGTTTGGTTTAACCAAAAGACATGCTTCTCTCTTTTCTTAACAGTGTGCCTTATTACTCCTGTGTATCAACATCAACTTGTATCTACTTATATAGCTACTTTAGGGGAATAACACAGTCTGAGGTGCTCTGTATGTGTGTTAGAAAAAGAAGACATTGGAACAGATGACTAAAAGCTGAGTCAAACGTTTTAGGGAGCACCTTAATGGTAGAAAGAGAGGTCAGGAAGCAGAGAGGTTTAAGGAGGGATTTCCTGAGCTTTCAGACCTCCAGCCAGTCAGAGGCACAGACACCAATGGGTTGTGGGTGAGACACAAACAGGGCTTGGGGCAAAACAGGAAAAGGTGCAATTCAGTCTGACGAGTCAAACTGAAAGAAAATTATTTTCCCTTGGCACCTCAAGGCTACCAATCTTGGACCAATTAAAATCAGGCATGTGCAAGGGGTCAGGTGCAAAGGAGCTTCGATATCCTGGAGGTTTTGCAGGGCTGGGAGAAATTACAGCCAGAAAGAAGCTCGAGGTCATGTTAGACTTGAAAACAAAGATGTGAATTTTAAAATCCATGAGTGTTGGTCGATCAGGATCCAATGGAATTCAACGAGCAACATGGATAATAGGTAAATGAGATATGATGTGAGGGAGAATACGGGGCAGCAGGGTTTTAGATAATGTCAAGTTCTTAAGGAGGGCAGCCAGGAGTGTGTTGGAATAGTCAAGTCAAAGACAGAGAAGAATTTTAGCATCTTCATCAGACATGGCGCAACTGATCCTGTTTCAGTATGAACACTCTAGTGGTTAATAACATGCAACACTTGAATATTCTATGGAACACCAGCAATACTCCAATGACTAAGTGAGTTCATCAACAATTCTAATTAGGAAGGTTAGTTTTAATCTTCATTTTGTGCTGTTAGTCAAGATCAGCTATGGCACTAGAATGTACCTTGGAGTCGCTTGTCTGCTAAAGGTCCTGTACAGGATCATTATCCATTGATCTCTAGGGAAGGTGTTTGTGTCTAAGTGCTGGATGGAGACACAATTGGAACTCCGCTGTAATTCTTCCAATAGATACACATTTTGACACATGAATAATAAGTCATTGGTAGCGTAGGATGGTAATATGCCGCACCCATCCATTTTGTCCATCACTGTATACACATCTCTCTTTCTACTGACTCTATTCTTTGTTTTCATCACCCCTCCCTACCCTACCTGTCCTCCAACATGTTGAGTTTTCAATCCTCATAGCTCCACCATACCCCTCGATGTGTCTGCTGCTCCAGCCTGAGGTAAACTCAGTTCCAGTTTCAGTCACAGAGCTTAAAATCTTACCATGTGCAATGACGACCCTTCATCACCACAGTGAGTTATTCTTACTTGATGCAGTAAGACTTGTCCTATCCCACATAACAGAAAGGAGGAACCAAGTATCGATAATGTGGATACAACAGTTGTTTATTGCAGTTGGCTATTAAATACAATGATTACACTGACAGACCCTGACATCTAGGATGGTATGAGATTATTACAAGAGCATGCTCTATTAGTGTGTCACTCTTGAAGTGATCCCAATAGAGATGGTGTCTGAGACCTTTCTACCTTCACATGACATAAGATATGGAATGATATGAGCATGTCTCTTAAAAGGAACACTCACGTACAGACCAGGAGACAACACAACAGTGTGGTGCCTTTATTCATCTTTTACTAATTTGGAAATGACCTCAGGGTGATTTTTACATCAGTAAGTGTGGTGGGATGGCAATCCCGTTGTTGGCAATGGATTAGCTCCAGGGAAGGTGTTGGATACCTTCAGGACAGTATTGTTCAAAGAAGAGCAAACCAACAGACTGATGGACAACAGGGAATGGGCACCAAAAAAATGAAATATTTTTTAAACACTTGATTTCCGTATTTCCTCAGAGACACATCTTCAGACATCAGTTCACTGCTAAGTTTCCCCTATGTGTCTCGACACCACTGCTTCCTCCCTGAGAGAGTTGTGATGTAAAACAGAAGCAGATGTTAATGGTTAAGAAAGAAAATTAAACATCTGAAAGTTTTCATTCAACCTGTGTTCTTTTACAACCTCTTTGGCTGGAAACATGAACGGTTCTGACTGTGAACCTGGCAACTGAACAGAACAGGACCACTGTGGGTTTAACATACACATTTGTAGGGGAAATCAGTGTGGGTTATAAGCTTTATTTAAAAATTGTCATCCATTATTGAGAAGCTCATGAAACCAACAGGATGCAACATTTTATCTTGCCTTATCTTGGTCTCTGGCCTTTCGCAATGCAGGCACCATTCGGAGGACACCATCTACTGGCTCCAGCTGAGTCATACTCCCATCTCTGCTCGCAGGCAAAGTGGAGCGTGTTAATCTTTGCTCAGGATGGTAGTTACATTTTTAATGATCTCCAAGGGTTTGTTGGCAGAACGCCTGAGATTTTGTTTTCTCACTGTTCAGAAGGTGGTTTGCATTAGATGCCATTAAACAGCTGAAGCCCAAGTATCTCCAAGCCATCTTCGTGCAGCAGCACACAGTGTTTGCCATCAGACTTGGCTTCTCGAGCACACTAGGAATTTGCCTTGCCCACAAAACAACATTTGCACCTCTGCTGTACAACTGACTTGCATCACAATTTAATAACGTGCTTGGGGCAAAAAAGATGCAGCCATAACCTGACGTAGATTTCATCAAGCCACGTTAATAGTCTGAACGTGGGGTTGATCAATCATATGGACATGTGGATTTTATAGTCTGCATTTGCTCGGAAACTGATGTAATTGGAATTACTGCCTGGCCTCCTGGAGGTTCACTCGGCAACATTATTAAATTATAATGCATCACAAATGAGAGGAATGCCTCTGCACACACAGAGGGGCTGAGAAACATTGAACAGTGACCTTCGCCTACCATTCAGTTACATCTTAAGCACTGCAATTTGGAATCTCCACTCAATTGCACTGGATTTTGCTGCACAACTCACTTGGGATAGTGGCAACAAGCGCAAACAATAACAGAAAATTCCATTCGCCACTGACTCAAGTTTCTGTGATTTTTTTTGCGCTCATTTGAGTAACATAGTTGCTGGAAGCATCTCCACGTGGCCACAGCCCCAGATGGACAAATTCATCACCAGGTCGGGATTTCCATTTTGGGGCGATGACCCGCTGAGGCAGTGCTAAGCTATATTGTCAGTTCTGCCCTCCATTTCCTTGGCTCCTAATGTAGAAAGCTGGTGGCTCAGATTAGTTACCATTACCTGTTTCCACTAACTGAAGCTTCAAGAATGTGATGCTTTTGACCACAAATAGCTTTGTAAAGGCTTAATCTCAGAATTTTTACAGTGAGGCGGCCATTTGGCCCATCACATCTGTACCATCTCTCCAAATAAACTATTCACCTACTTCCATTTACCCTGCTTTCTCCCTGTAATCCTGAACACGCATCCTTTTCAGATAACTGTCTAACTCCCTCCCAAAAGCCACAGTCGAACCTGCCTCCACCAGACTCAGTAATTTCCTTTTATCATTTTCACCTTTTTTACTATTAAATCTCTGCCCTCTCATTCACAATACTTTCTCTACTATGAATATAGATTACTTTAATTTATTCAGAAATGGACTGAGAGAGAATTAAATATTGAAAATCAATCCTATCCAATTTATAGAATTGTACTTTGAGACACTGGAAAAATTATGGTTTAACAATTCATCCAAGATACCCCTGTACTTTTTTTTAACATGTGCACTTTCTCCTTTTAGTTAAACAATTTAAGGCTTTTTTGTGAACACACTGTATGAAATGGCTGATGAACAAGCTAAATTCACTTATGTAATTCACTCATTATGGAAATGTACAAGCTCAGGATATAGCTCCAACTCCAAATTTGTATTTATCTAAAAAAGACCCCTCCTTACAGCAGTTTTTGCTGCACAGTGGAATATATATAGTGCCATTTTGAAGTGTAATTCAGTTGGAAATGTTATAACTGGAAGAGCATTTTATTTCCATGATTATACCTCACATTCTCCACAGGCTGTTGGTAGCTCAGTTCTAATTAGTTTGACCATTATTTGCTCAACTCTCAATGTTATGATTCTGGAAATAATTTGGTTGGTGTACGTTCCATGCAAAATAAAATTATAACATGTCCACCTCAATCCTGAAGTTACACAGGACTTTTAAAACAACACTAATTCCGATACATGTTCTTTTTGTTTCCCACTGTGTTCCCACTGAAGCACATTTGTGCATTTCCCAAAAGCAAAACCTGCCATATTTATCTTAAAAGGAATTGATTTTAAAACATGCTTTGATGCATTTAATTAACTGCATCCATTTGGATTAATCCAGTTGAAAATGTAAATGTTTTTCACAGCAAAAACAGTTTGAGTTACTGTGGCAACCCACAACACAATTTTACATTACATTGTGAAATTTTACACTGCTGAACATGACTTGTAAACCAATCAATATAGAATAATTTTCTAGTTATTCAGTACTTATAATCTCTATCAAACATTTAATGCTTATGTTAACAGACTGGATTGAGTCTGGAGCCTCAAGATAGTCAGGTTGCAACATAAGTTAAAGAATAGCACCGTCATACGGATATATTGTTCCATGTGATTTGATTTGATTTCCTTTATTATTGTCGCATGTACCGAGATACGGGGCAGCACGGTGGCTCAGTGGTTAGCACTGCTGCCTCACAGTGCCAAGGACCCGGGTTCAATTCCCGCCTCGAGCAACTCTCTGTGTGGAGTTTGCACATTCTCCCCGTGTCTGCGTGGGTTTCCTCCGGGTGCTCTGGTTTCCTCCCACAGTCCAAAGTTGTGCAGGTCAGGTGAATTGGCCATGCTAACTTGCCCATAGGGTTAGGTGCATCAGTCAGGGGTAAATGTAGGGGGGGTGGGTCCCTCTTCGGAGGGTCAGTGTGGACTTGTTGGGCCGAAGGGCCTGTTTCCACACTGTAGGGACTCTAATCTAAAACAACTCATACCTCACCTTATTATATCAGGGTAATAGAACAGGATACTGAATGTAGTTTTACAGCTATAGAAAAGACGCAATGAAAAATCAACTCTCAGAGGTCTGTTCATAAGTCTGATAACAGCAGGAAAGAAGGTGTTGGTAAATCCGTTGATAATGCTTCCAAATATTTTTATCTTTTGCCTGATGGAAGAGGCTCGAAGAGAGTCTAACCGGGGTGGGAGGGGTCTTTGATGATGTCGGTTGCTTTCCTGAAGCGATGTTGGACCAGGATGGAGGCAGACGTTAGATGTGTTCAAGGCACAGCTGACTGGTTCAGTTCAGTTAACACTGAGGTGACAGTAGGTAGCAAAGGTTGAGCGAGTGCGAGGGTAATGATGGGCACTGGTGTCAAAGTTTACAAGGTGAATAGGTCCTGGACTGTGATTTAGTCTCTGGGTTTAATGTTTGCATGCTTTCCTTCTTTATCATAGACACCAATCTAATGTTGCTGGGTGTGAAGAGGCAGCCATGTTGAAACAGTTGAACTCCTGCCAGACATCAGAGTACAGACGAGACACTTGTAGGCGCAGACTGGATAAAAGCCAGCGAGCAGAATGTACACCTGGGGCTAGGATCAACACATCTGGAAACGATTGATTAATTATCAACACATTTGAGTTCAGTGACTCATTCAAACTAACTCGCTGGATACATTGAAGCTGCTCACCAAGGAGACCCTATAAAAAAAAATCAAACCCAATAAAAACAGCTTCTGATTGCTCACTTGTAACACTACTGAAAACTAGTTATTGAAGGATTTTCTTTGAGGTGGACTGAGCAGGATGTTGGAGGTATTTACTGCATAGTAATTAGTGAACCAAATGCTTCCTTTTAATAGGCTACAGTGGGTCTTGTGTTAGACTGAACTTTACACTCAACAGCTTGTACTTTGTCAGCCTACATTATTTCTTACACATTTTACTGAGCCTTGCATCCCTCGGATTACAATACATTTACGATACAAAAACATATAGATTAAAGAAAAACACAGGAGAGAACAAGCAGAGTAATGAAAGTTACAGATTAAAGAATGATATAAGGCATAGATACAGAGTAAGGAAAGTTAGGACTAAAGACAGAGTAGAGATACATCTTCAAGAAAGATACAGATTAAAGAAAAATGTAGAGTATAGATACACATTAAAGAAAGGTATAAATTATTGATACAGATTTTAAAAAGACAGAATGAAGAAAAATATAGAGTAAAAATACAGTCTAAAGAAAGATTCAGAACAAAAAGATACAGAATCAAAAAGAAATACAGAATAAAGATACCGGCTAAAGTCCCCTCTACTCTTCCTTCGTCAATCCCCATCTCAACAAAAGCCTCAGTTCCTATGGAGCCCCTTTTCTGTTTCCGACTCAAGTTATTCCCATGGATACCCCTCTGAGGTCAAAGGGTCAGGTTGCCAACTCAATATTCCTGGAGGTTTCATCACATGACATCGGACTTTCAACTGCCCCGCCCCATAACCTCCTGTCATTGGTCCTCCAGCACGTCCATGCACAGCCTCCTCTCAGCTGACTGGAAACGGAAAAGACTCTTCATTATTTAAGCACGAGATTGATGCTGGTCAACCCGCCTCTTCCCGTCAATATTGACTCCTACCAAAGGAATAAATGAAAATGGAAAGAAATCTTTGTTCTGTTTAATTCCCTGGAGATTAATCTCCAATTCCTGGAAACTCTTTGTCCAATGCTGGAGGGCTAGCAGCCCTAACACAGTAATAATTCGTGTTGGTCACTTCCCAGCTCACTATGTGATTCATGCTTATTGTGCAAGTGTATTGAGGCTATACAAACCAATTTCAAATTGTTCTCCATAACAGAGAAAGACAGGAGTCAGTTTAAACCATGCTCAACCTGGCTCAGTGTAAGCGTGAGTCATGGGTGGTGAGGCCACCCTTACCAAGCTGACATTGCCCACTTTAAAGATAAGAATCCAGCCCCAATCAAGTATTCCAGAGCCAATCTGCCATTTTTTACCCAATCCAATACTGGATCCACAAGATGATGTTTTAATAGGAGGCAATACAGGAGGGGAGAAAGTGAGGACTGCAGATGCTGGAGATCAGAGCTGAAAATGTGTTGCTGGAAAAGCGCAGCAAGTCAGGCAGTATCCAAGGAGCAGGAGAATTGACGTTTTGGGCATAAGCCCTTCAGGGGTAGAACAAAAGGAAGTTCCTTTTGTTCTACCACTGAAGGGCTTATGCCCGAAACGTCGATTCTCCTGTTCCTTGGATGCTGCCTGACCTGCTGCGCTTTTCCAGCAACACATTTTCAGTGGCAATACAGGAGAATATTGATTTGGAGATCAGTAGTTGTGAACGAGATTGGACCAGAGAGAAGGGATATACAACTTAGGAGTAGGCCATTCAGCCCCTCATGCATGTTTCACTAGAACAGAATAGATTCCCTACAGTGTGGAAACAGGCCACCTGACCCAACAAGTCCATATCAACCCTCTGAAGAGTAACCCACCCAGACCCATTCCCTTCCCCTATTATTCTACATTTCCCCTGACTAATGCACCTAACCTATACATCCCTGAAGACTATGGGCAATTTAGCACGGCCAATTCACCGAACATGCCCATCTGTTTGATAAGATCATAGCCAGTCTGATTGTAATCCCTCAGATCTGTATTGCCACTTACTCCAAATAATCTTCCATCCATGCACTTGACATGAACCTACCCACCTCTGCCTTAGAACTATATAAAGTCTCATCTTCCACCATCATCTCAGGAAGATGGGTCCAAGGTTCCAGACAAAGCTCTGTCAAAACTTTTCACCTTGTCTGTTTTAAATGGACAAGGCCTGGTTTTTAAACAATGACCCATTTAGTTCCAGACTCTCCCAAAAAAGGAAACATCCTCTCTACATGTACCCTGTCAAGACTGCTCGTGATCTTATATGTTTCAATCCCAGTTACTCATCTGCACTCCAGCAGGATTATGCTCAGTCTTTCTTCAGGAAACCAACCACTGATTCCAGGTATTAGTCTGAGAAGTTTTCCCTGAAGCATATTTGCATCTTTCCTTAAATAAGATGGCCAACACTGTACCAACAGTGCTGATGAAGTACCTCACTCCTGATGAAGGGCTTATGCCCGAAACATCGACTCTCCTGCTCCTCGGATGCTGCCTGACCTGCTGTGCTTTTCCAGCAACACACTCTCGACTCTGATCTCCAGCATCTGCAGTCCTCACTTTCTCCCACTGTATCAACAGTGCCCTGTACTTTTATATTTAATTCTCCTTGCAAAAACTGATTACATTCTTTTAACTTTCTCATGACTTGCTGTACCCACTGACCAACACTGTGGTACATGTTACTTGGATCCCTCTGCAGCTCAGTGCTCTACAATCGCTCATCCTTAAGAAAATATTTTTTTCATTTTCAGTTTCATATTTCCTCACGTTACAGTCCATTTACTAGATCTTTGCCCACTAACTTAACCTCTTTATATCTTTTCTTGGCCTTCTCATGTCCCCTTGACACAATGTAATTTCTTAACTATTTTTGTGCATCAATAAATTTAGCAACACAAACCTTCCTTCCCTTCATCCAAGTTATTTCTATAAGATGTAAAAAGTTGACCTCTGTTACATGCATTCTCTCCATACATCTTTGCAACCTGAAAAATTTATGCCTACTTTTTGCTTCCTGTTAACTCAAATAACCTCCTTTCCCATCCCCAGACTCCCTTCCCAGCCCCTCCCCTCCCTTCCATTCCTCTGATTGACCCTTCCTTCCAACCAGCAACCAGATTCATTCCTCCCACTCGACCAACCAGGTCGTACCCAGGTGTTCACGTATCACTACCTTACCACCCTGCCCCCGTCCCCGTCCCCCCCAACCACTTTATCTGCAGCTTCCCTTACCCCCACGCTCCCAGTCCTGAAGAAGGGTCACAAACAAAATGTCCACTTCTCCACCTCCTGATGCTGCCTGGCCTTGCTGTATTCCTCCAGCCTCCTGTCTGTCTACCTTGGATTCCAGCATCTGCAGTCTTTTTGTCTCTGATTCTATCCATGCCATCATGTTAGTCCACTACACTTTGTGTTCCTATTTTCTACAATCGCCTTTTATGTGACACCTTATCG